>NC_134653.1:7630980-8916813 GCF_030463565.1 Pelecanus crispus | reverse complement strand
AGTGGGGTGCGAAGGATTGTCTCTTTATTGATGACAAGCCCATGCAGGAGTGTATCTTGGAATATTGAATCATGTTATGAATTGTAGTCCAGCTAATGCAGTCCTGTTTTAAGCAAAATCTGCTTTGAGTGAGTGGCCTTTAATCACTTATTACAGGATCACTTTAAATGCAGATACAATACAGCCAAGTGAAATGATCGATTTTTTCTGTGTATTATATGTATATTGAACATAAGATATAAAGAATATTTCTTAAGTGAGTGGATTTATTCCATTTTAACTTTGCCTTGGATTTTATTCCTTAAAACCTAAAAGGTGACTTTCTAACTCAAACATTCCTTCTGAAATTCAAATAAAGGATAGTTTGGTATGTTAAAATCTCACATAATACACTGCACTTTAAGCTTGGGGAGGCTATAAATTGAAAGCGCTGTTCTTGCACTAACAGAACTGTTTGACTGGCAGCGACAACACTCAAATGGCTTTTACTGACTGGGGGAGAATAGTGACCAGAAGGATAGCAATCCTTTGAAACTATATATAAATCAAACACTATATGGTTTAGGCCACTGTTTTCTTCCTACAAATGTTTTGATATTAACTCATCTCAAAAGATGGAAGGTATCTCAGCTAAGAACCGGTTTGTATGGAGTTTCGTGGCTTCAGTAAGTCAGATGTGGACACTGCTTTTCTGAGTAAATGTGCTGTTAGTGCTGAGACCGTCTTGGATTATTACTGTAGAACAGAAGAATAACATTTTTAGTAGGGGTAAGGGACCTTTATACTGAATCAGGAGTTGCCTTCTTATTTCCAGTTCCCCTCCCATCTTGCTCTTCTATTGGTGTTGGAAAGAGGTATTTCTAAGTAAAATGTCAGGGTTCTACTAAACAACTCATGCTTTATCAGCATCCAGATCCTTCCTGCACTACATAGCAAAGAGTTCTATTTCTGCCATTAGAAAACAAATTAAGTAAGAAAATATTCAATATTTAGAGACTTGCCTAGTAGTTTCCCATAAATGTACACTTGAGTGGAAATTTACTATATGGTGTACTGCTTTGAAAAAGAAAATATACTTTTAAATGTGTGCGCACAGAGCTATGCATGTAGATAAAAAGTGTTTTATCACAGTGTGATGTTGGAATGCTTATGCAAATGCTTATTTACTTTCTGACATTACAATACAAAATGCAGTAGAGATGGTGGTGTACTTCTCAGTGTGATATTAGCTAGTGCAATCTTAGAAATCATCCGTGTGCGTCATCATGCACCATGAGACAGTTTTATCTGTAGACATTTTTTAGCCTTTTGCTTTTTCAGTGTTGGGTGGTTTGGGTTGGTTGTTTTTTTGTTTGGGATTTGGTGTTTTGTTGTTTGGGTTTTTTTCTGGTGGTTTTGGTTTTTTTTAGGACTGTAAAGACTGCACTTTCTTAAACTTTGCCAAAGTTTGCTTTCTTTCTCCTTTTCTCCTCCCTTGCCCCTCCTTACAGGTATACACACTTTTAATTTTTGGAGGAAGCAAGCCTGTACGTACTCTCCTAATATACTGTCAAGTTGTTCCTTTTGGTTTTATGGCCTGGTCTTACCTACATTTTCCTTCTCTTCCCTCCCTATTATTTCTCAGCATAAGCATATGCTGATACTTTGTTCCATTTCAGAAACACTCCCCTGTAACTAATTATGCATAACAAATTGACAGAAGCCACACAGAGATGTAAACATCCATAGTCTGTCATTAGGGTGTATGACAAGTGGTATATCTGACAGAGCAATAGGTAGTCAATGTGACATATTTCTGCTTTTTCCCTTCAAAACAGCTGCTTTGATTAAAATCTAATATTTAATTTGAATTTGTAGTACCTCTGTCAGCTGAGAATTGCAGCTAGAATTTGGGGCTTATCAAATACATTGAGGCCAAAACTTAAGAAACAGTTATGCTATCTTCAATACTCTTCAGGTTTTTAAGTCATTAGTACTAACTTTCTGGAAAATACACATGAATGAACTCTTAATATTTTGAAACCTTTTTTTCCTAAGAGCGCATAGAATAAATTGTGTTCTGACACTTGTTTCTGTGATGCACAGTCAATAACTTGGGGGGGGACATAGATATCAATCATAGATATCAATTTGCTGATGGTATTGAAACAAGAATAATATGGAAGTGCTAGAATAATACTATCCTTTACCACCCCGCACTAAGTAAATCCTATTGGTGGTGTGTACTTTGAAATTAATCCTGTATTGCGTTCCAAAAGCTCAGTTATCTTTTTGGAATTGGTGATACAAGATTCAGACCAAGTAGATGATTATTTCATTGTTAATGATGAAATACATTTAAAAGCTGTAACATTTTTAGAAAAAGGCCTGAGGGACTTCCAGAAAGAAAATCTGCCTTGAAAAGATCCAGTTTATTTCTGTGATCTTAATATATTTATAGTCTGTTTTGCAAATCTCTTTTCTTCCTTCTTTGTGGAAGATTTGTATAAACCTAATAGCAACAATGGTTAAAAGTCAAACTTGTATTAGTGTTCTTTAATTTTATGTCTGTAGTCAGTTTTACATATTATCAAATATAAAAATACCTACATGTAATTTAAGCTTTTGTTCTTAAAAGTAAATCTAATGCTTAGTGCCTAATTCATCACTTGAAGTTGTGTTCCATGAACTTTCTTGAAAATGGGTTCTGCTGCCTGCTGGTGACTAACACTAATTTTAAATGCTGCCACTTAATACTTCCTGTAAACTGTGATGTTATCCATGCAGAACAATTTTAGTCTATAGCCTTGATCTTTGGCCCTAATTTTTTTTTTTTTTTTTAATGTGGGAGATGGAGAAGGCTGGCACAAACCATTTTTGTTTGTTCCAGAGAAAGATGTTTACAACTTTGTATCTATTTTAGAAATTTATTGTAACAATTTTTAACTTGAGAGGATTTCCATAGTAAACTTGAAACCTGTTGTCCTGATGAGGTGAATACAGACTTTTGAATAATAGAGTGCTGTGTAAGCTTCCAGAAGCTGTTGATTGTGATGCTGCTTGCTTACACCACAGGAGGGAGTTAAACATCAGTCTTTTAAATATTTTCAGTTACAGCATCGTTTTTTCTCAGTACAGTGCATTTCAGTTTATAAATATGCTGACTTTGACCTGTCTTATGGATTGTCACTGCAAATATGTTGATGTACAAAGTCAATACACAGAAGTAATGTATTGTAACTGTTTACAACTGAACTCTGAATACCAATTGATGGGTTTTATCAAGCTATTTAAAAACAGAAATAAAAATCTTTTAAAAAATGATCTTTTGTCTGTGCTCAAGAGCTAGTTTTGGTGCTTCTCATTCCAATTTTTCGCTGTATAAGTTGTACAGATGTCAGAAACATGATCTCTTTAAGTACAATATAAAGTCAGACAGCGAGTGGCTTTTGCAGAGATACAATTTGAGAGATGTGCAATTACTGAATACCAAACGAATTTTAAACCTATGTGAGACTAAAAGGGCTAAATGCCTTATTTTTGGCCTTGGAAATTTGGTATCTGAGCTCTAGGCTAGCTTAATCATGTTAGCCACCAATATTAATTCATAGGCATTCTTTTTACACATTTTTTTTTTTTTTTTAGTGACACACCTTCACAAACTAGTTAAATTCAATGTAATTCCCAGGTATTTCCTAACTAACTAGCTCTAAGCTTGCAACATAGCTTCATTTTAGAAGGGGAAAGCAAACCATGCTAAATATGTAGAATGGCCACAGCAACTCCCTTCTGTAAGTCAGGATAACATTGCTGGATGTTTCTCTTCAGGGTTAAAATCACCTTAGTATTAACAGATATGTCAGACTTCTTGGTTTTGCTGAATAAAATATTCACATTAAAGGAGTGGAATAAACGTATCCTCTGCTTAATGTTGAGCATTAAAAACATTAAAAAAAACCAGAAACCCCTCACTTTTCAGATCTCTCTTCTGAAAGTTGCTATCAGATTACTTTTTGATTCTAGACTCAAAAGACATAATTAACTTACAGTTTTTGTTTGATCTCGGGGTCCCTTGATGCCACAGGTGATAACAATAACATGCTTCCTCAAAATGTATGTGCTGTATTTATTCTGAAAAGAAACGGTATTGGCAGCCCTGAAGAAAACGCTGATACCTTGAGTACAAAATTAATGTGTACTATTTTTCTTAATGATGAATGCTGAGAGCATCTTTCCCTCCAAAACATGCATTTAAACAGAAAAAAAGAAGGGGGGGGGAAGGAAAATGAATGCAATCATCTAATAATGTCTGTGAAGTTTTGGCCTGTGGTTAGACATCACAGTTAAGAAAGTGCGATCAACGCTCTCTCCGCACTTCACCGTAGGTCCCTCATTGCTTCTGGAATTTGCATGGTACGTACTGAAGTAATAGTTTCTAACCTCTTTGCCTGCCCATGATCTTCCAGGCACCCCACTGTGACAGTGATGTGATCTAGCCTTAATTACTCATGTTGTCATCACTTTCAGATGGTTTATCAGTAGTTTTAGATATATTTATATAAACGGGCATGATACCTGCAGTACATGGGGAACTTCAAGGAACTTGGAATACTTCTGCAAATAAACTCAGGAGTAGACATGCTACCGCATGCATATCCAAATCTCTTCCTATTAGGATCTGAAGTGCTTTGAAGTCAGACTCAAGTTGGTGGCCTATGACTTTGTGGTAGTCTGTCTTTGTTCATCTCATACTATAGAATTCTATGAGAGCAGCTCATCTGTACAGGAGCCCAAATTCCCTCTGTGCAAATATGAGATTGCCAGAGGAACCTTTTAGCAATTTAAATCCATCACAACATTTACCTCTTCAGTATGTTTCTTAGCTCTTGCCTTTTCTGGCAGGTATGATAGCAGCTTAAAATTAAAAAAACAAAACCTCAAACCAAACACAAATACCAAATAAAAGTGGATGGAGTGCTTTACCTTTCATTGAAAAAGAAAATATTGGATGGGTGTCTTGTTATCAAGAACTGTGGTGTGCTTGTAAAAAGCATGTTATAAGTCTCTTGAGCATTAGGAAGTGCTGTGTCTATTTGTTATCGCAAATATTTTCTAGACATATCAAAATACTCCTTTATTTATCTTTAACCTCATAGTTCAAAGAAAAGAAAATAAAAACCAAACACATTTTGGAATTCTTTCAAGTATTATGCATTGTTAAAAGTATCCCCAAGGGCAAAGGACCAAAACCAACACAGAAGGCAAATGCTCACCTCTTGCTCATTGAACAAAAAGCCAGCAGCAATGACAAGCAGGATGCTTTTGATGCTCTTTCTTTTGGGCTAACGGCTGGAGCCCTTAATCACTTTAGCTGGAAGTTATTCACAAATAACCCTTATGAGCTCAGTAATCCTGTCTTGCTTCGTATAATAAAGAAATCTTCTACAGCAGAGATTCCTAAATCGCCTCTCAGATCTTAGCCTTGCATTCCAAGTATCGCACACTGACTGCAAGCATGTATGACCTGCTCCAGAGTTAGAATAGTTACAACATTTTCAATTTCTGGCCTTTGCTCCCCTCCTTCGATATAAAAGTGTTTAAGATAAAAAAAAAAAAATATATATTTTTATGGTACTGTATAGCACCTTTCTAAGGGCTTGCTTGTACACCTTCAGGTGTCTGTCATTTTAGGTCAGGTTTGTAGAATTTTCTATCAGGCTGAAAATCAGAGACTACCACAAAAACTAGATTTACTTGTCAAGACAGACTGAAAATTCAAACCTTTTTAAAGTTGGACAGCCTTCTTTTATCTGCTGTTCCCTCTAGCTGCTTTCTGAGTGAGAACATCTGTACAGACTATAGCAGGTTTCAAGTCCTTCATTTTCATATATGGTGTGTGTTCCCAACAATCTGTTGGTTAAAATAAAAGCTGTCTGGTCTGTGTTGTCACTGTCAAACATAATTTTCAGAGCTCTTTCTCACATTTTCTTTCTGGTTTATAATGATTCGTTTGCAGTTGATAACTATCTTCTGATGTCTTTCTACTTAGCTAAACTACTTACTTGCCAATGCCAGCAAGCTAGAAGGCTGTAGAGATTTTCATCACTGGATGTTTTGTTATGGTCAGTTCATGAAGCTTCTTTACTACTTGCTCAACTTACAGTTAATTCTAATGTATTTTCATAAAGTATCAATAAGGCATTGTAGCTGTTCCCGAATGGATTATTTAGCAGTTTCTTTTTCCTCACATAGGAAGTGTTTCTTCTGAAGACCCCTATTGAAACAGCATTGTCCAAAGGTTTGATTCCGTTTTGTATATTGCTATTGTTACTATAGTTACTATAAAAGAATGCTTTTATCAGTGAAAATACCTCTGATAAATCTTTGTTACTCACATGTGCTTGTTAAATCCAGCAGCTGATCTGCCTGTGAGGGAACTGCACTTCTGCCTCCTAGCAGCTATTCTAGCTGTGATAGATGACATACACAAGGTGATTCTCCTCAACCTAACATACAAAACCTGAGAGGTAAGGAATAAACGTGGGGGGGACGGGGGGAAAGACCAACCAAGAAAAAAAAAAAGTGCTTTGAACATATTCTTGGTTTAATTTTGATAGGTCATTTTGCCAGGAACATGGGATGAGAAGATGTGAATTACAACTTGAGACAAGAGGCAACACAGATATGATCTGATTTTCCTTTATAACAGGAACTCTGTGAAATAGCTCAGATCCCACAGAGGGGGTGGGATTAAATAAGGACTGGAAATCGGTTCACAGGAAACAAAAATGCACAGATATTTTATATCCGTTTTATGGAAAAGGAAAATTATGCTTTTACTATTTTTTCCCCCAAAGTTATTTCTGTTGTCCTTCCAGTCCTAAATACACCTTATGGTAATGCAGAACTAGAAGGTGAAGTACTCCCTTAAAACTGTGGAGAAAGCAAGTAGGATAGTAGGATTTATCTGTTTAAGTAACTTAAAGTGGTTTTAGTAGGACGAATCACAGCTTCAATCCTGTAATCTAATCACACAAGATCAGTACTGATGTCTAGCCTTGTTGACTTAATCAGAGCTCTGTAAGCATGAGGATCTCCCTATGTGCACCAAACTACAGGGTCCAGACTTGGGTGTTTTATGGGAATATACTTAAATTTAGGTCAAGTTAAAAGCCCAGGCCTACGGACAGTAGAGTCAATGTGAATCTTCCCAGCAATTCCAAGGGAGACAATACCATGTTCCTGAAGTGCTTTAAAATTCATTGCGTACTTTCCAAATATTGTACTCCTCATAGAACAACAATCTTAAAATAAGTGTATTATTTTGAAACAAAGAGTCAGCATTTACCAGCTGAGAACTATAAAAATAAAATACACAATGTCCAAAGTTACAGCATATTGGATGGTCTTCTAAAACAGAGAAAACTCGTAGGAATTCTGGTTTATAAAATGGTATAATTTGCTACTTTATTTGAATCATTAAATTAATAACAGCTTTTGCTAAGAATTTTTACATAGCTTTAGTCACTATTGCTTTTTAATCTTAGATATTCTCACATGAACTGCATAAAGTCATTGTTAGCAAAGTTATTACAGCTTTTTATCCAAGTTAGTGTAACTTCGTTGTTTTATTTTTTTCCTGGAGTATTAAATTTTAATTTTTTTTTTCCTCGACTACACATTGTTCACCTGCAGTGTGCTGGCTCTTGCATTACTTTGTTTAAATTTAGCTGCTTGATGTTGGTGCCGCAGTTAAAGAAATAGAAGTTTAATATTTTTATCTATTACTAATAATCAAGAAAATATATCGGACTATCTTCTTGAAATGGTGAGTTAATGAAGTCACACCAAATTACATGAATTGGAAAGTCCTTACAAGAAATTAGGCTATTAGAAGAAACAGGTATGAAAAAATATTTTCAGAGCTCTTTTTCTTTTCAGTTTAAATCACAACAAATTCTGCTTTCAAACTAATCTGACAAACATTGTGTTGTAATAATTCTTGTTATCATAAGGAAGAATCCAGTCAGTTTCTCCCAGTTATTCTAAAGGGTGTTGTGACTGACACACACATCGCCAGAGTAGTAATAGAGTGTATCCTTGCAATTTCCACTTATAACAGAAGACACCCCAACTAACAGAAAATTCAATAGTTCAGGGAGAATTTTACATGACTTTTTTTTTATTTGCTGTTATTACCAGTGGCTTTATTAAAGAAGTACTACAGAAGTGTTAAAAAATTGCTGATTGTTAGTAGAAGGGGAGGAGAAATTATTTCAATCAGGCAGACTCCGAACTCAGAGGTGGAGTCTGCACCTAAACTTTTGCTAATGGGCTCTGTAAGGAAATCAAAAAAGAGTTCCCGTTATTCAACCAATTACTGAATGTGAGTGGTCATGCCTCTGTTCAAAACTGGACTGAAACCAGTGCAGTCTATCCACACCAGCTATGTAGCAGCCTTCAGAGAGTCTTTTGCTCATCATACTCCCAGAATACCTCTGATCTTGTGATCAGAGATAAAAGACCATTTCATTAACATAAAATATGAAATTGTAGTTTTCTGACTGCAGGTATATAACCATATATAAATATTTACATATAAACATACATATGCATGAATATCTTTGCTAGTTTAGCTCAAGAATAAATTTCTGCTTAAGTGTTTTCCATAAATGATAAAAAGTCCAGTAGCAAAGAATGGAAACACATCCCTAAGTGCTACATTAAGACTGGTAAAAGCATACCTTTATTTTCTGTTCTATTATTCTGGAATTAATATGGATCTTCCAAAATCCCAATGTGATAAAGAGACTGCTTTACCTGTTCCTATTGCCTATGGTCAGCAGCAACATCTTTAATTGATTAGCAGTTCAGATTTCAGAGAAGACTGCTTTATCTGTCATTACTTGCAGTTTCATAATCTAATAAAACCAGTGTTATCTCCTTTCTAATAGTTTCAAGACAGCCTTTCATTATTTTAGCTGAATAATATGAAGAAGCATTTATCTCTTTTCAACTCATATCTGTGTATCTCAGCTTTACTAAACCGGAATGATATAGAATCACAGAATCATTTAGGTTGGAAAAGACCTTTAAGATCAAGTTCAACCGTTAACCTAGCACTGCCAAGTCCACCACTAAACCATGTCCCTAAGCAGCACATCTACACATCTTTTAAATACCTCCACGGATAGGGATGCAACCACTTCCCTGGGCAGCCTGTTCCAATGCTTGATAACCCTTTCCATGAAGAAATTTTACCCTGTATCCAATCTAAACCTCCCCTGGTGCAACTTGAGGCCATTTCCTCTTGTGCTGTCACTTGTTACTTGGGAGAAGAGACTGACACCCACCTTGCTACAACCTCCTTTCAGGTAGTTGTAGAGAGCGATAAGGTAATACAACATTTATAGAAAGGAGAGCTTTGTACAAATTATGCAGAAAGTCCAGACCAGTTCAGGAAAAAGCAGCAGCTAGAAAAAGAACTGCCAGGCTACTGTTCTTCATAAAGAGTAAATCTGGAAATTCCGTAGAAGCAGTCAGGAGATTGAAGATTCAAATATAAGAAATGCCTAAAAATACCTCATGGAATGATTTAATCTATGAAGGAGATAACCATTCTTGTCAACAAGTTAAAAAAGGTTTTGACTGTGAGAGACTGAGACATTATTTAAGAACATAAATAGTACTTGGATAACAGTCTATTTATCTTGCAAATGTGATGAAGATGTTGAAAAAATTATCTGTTTGTTTTAATTGTAGTAATCTGCCATCTTGTTTTTCAGGTTTGGAGTCTTCCATACATGATGAGTTCTGGAAAAGCCTTACAGATGGGAATAAAGAGCAAGGGCATGATTTTGTTAGTCATGAGAATTTAGCTATGCTCATTATCCATCTTCTACCGAAATGGTTTCTCTTCTAGCAGGAATACTAGAATGCAGGCCTTACCAGGCCAAAGAGGAGAAAACATCCTTGCAGAAAAGAATTCATTTGTTCTCAGCTGGTACAATGACTGAACTAAGCATCCTAGATTCTCATGCTTTTGAAGTGTTCTCAATCAACAGCAGGTTTCAAAAACTTTTATGTGAAAAGTCTTTCAGGTATAAATGTACTGTTATTTCCTAAAGCTTTGTGAAAATGTTGAGCAGTACATATTTACTTGAGTAGCTTTATGGATTAAAATTGTGCAGTAGATATTTTAAATATGTGAATTATTTTTCTATAAACCATGCTTTAATAGTTCTGCTATTTTGAAAGCAAAAGATTTGCTTCCAAAATATATTTCCACCATCTTTGTTTAATTTTGGATATTTGGAAATTTTCTACATCCTGCTGAATGGCACACCTGATGCAGACGTCCTTAGAGGAGAGCTTGCATCTGTACAACTGAGATTTCTGGTATCTGAAAATATAATGAAGCTTTTAAAGATACACATGAAAAAAAGGAAACAAAAAATGTTTAATTGAATTACTTTGTAGGACATTAGTTTTTCAAATGTGTCTATTGTGTTTTGTACACTAAGTCAAATTTTTTTTACATTACATTGCTTGTTTTATCTGAAGCATGGCAATTTGCCAAGCTTAGCTTTTACTGATAAATTCTGCTATACAAAGCAGAAGTTTTTATATCTGAGGCCACTTCCTTCTGCTATTTTATCATCTTCCTGGTTTTGTCTGTTTTCAATAAATGCCTTTGTATTTTCACATCTTTTATATGCATGTATACACAGATCCTTTCCTCTGTATTAAAACTGATAGTTGCAAGTTGGTAAGGATAAAAAAGACAGGCCGTTGACTTAAATTTCATTGCACTAATATACTATATGGATGCTTTTATATTACACTATTAAAAGATGTTAACATATTGAGATTAAAAGTATTTCCTGAATTTGGGAGTGGGGTGGGGAGGCAGGGGTTGATGTTTCACAACAAGGCTTTAAAATGGAAATAATCTCTGGGTACAGCTATATTTGAGTGCTACAGATTGACATGTGGAGGCTGGGTTCTCACAGTGAAAATGCATTATTTTAAAGCATCTCAAATTTAAGCATATTGAAATTTAAAATCTAAAAAGAAATTATGGTGGAGGCCAAACATCTCTCCTTTATCTGCTCCAAGAGGCTGAATATTTCCGCCTGAAGAGAAAAATCTAGAAAACTCAGCAGTAAGGAGAAGCCACAAAGATCCCTGCACACACAGTGGAACCCAAAGAAACTTGAGGGAAAGAAGAACTGAATTAGGGACAGTCAGGGGAGAGGAATGAGATCAGAGGAAAAAAGTTAAAGTTGCAATGCAGCAAACTGGAGAAAAGCTTTTGGAACTTACAAGAAAGAGAAGCGTCCCTGATGTCACTGCCCATTTTAGCAGTCTGTCACGAATTCCTCTTTCCCACAAAAAACTGTTACTAAGGCTGTAAGCTGCAAATCATCATGTACTGATCTTTTTATGAAGCTGGTTTTGTTGTTGTTCTGTAGACCTATTGTCCTTTTACAATTGTATTAATAGACTAAAAATAACAATATCAGACTTAAATATCAGACTTAAATTACCATTTTGTTTCTTAAGAATGATTATTTTATACTGTGCTGATTGAGATCACAGAAATCCTTTTCTGACCACAGAGGTATAAGGTACCAAATTCATCTTTCATGTAACTGCACTGAGGTAAATGGAGTTACATAAGGAATTAATTTGACCCGTCTCCTCCATTTCCTTGGAAAAATTCTTTGTTTTAGTGCTTGCCAAGTTTTAACTTTGACTCTCCCTTGCTTAACATCTTCTTGTACTTAGAGACAGTTTTTCTTTCTTTAAGACTATAAAGAGAAATACAGCAGGAGAAGGACAATTAAGCTGAAGATCTGCTTTTTAAATTGAAAGTACGCTTTCTATGGTAAGAAAACACCAAAATCTTTTTGTTTTGGTACAGAAGTGTATGGGATTATTCTTACACCCATGAAGATATGAAAGGAATAAAACAGTATGTATAGCCTAGAGAGGGAAAGGATTTAAGTGATGGTTTTCTGCCTCAGACCTTGTGTGTTCTTTCTAACTGCAGCAGTTGGAATAAATAGGGACCTTTCTTGGTCAGAGGCAGTAAGAATTTAAAATATTACACATCACCTTTCAATAAACAATCATCTCCCCTTTGCATCTGGACTCAACAGAGGCTATGTATTCAAAAATAACCTACAAGAGAAGCTGAAGGCATACTCTCACCAGTATACAACCGCAATTTCATGATACAATAAATTTAGTTTTTGGATGGCGACATGGCACAAAAATCTTTGTACAAATTCAACCCACCAGTACAATGTTATTTAAAAAACAAAACCCTCAAAAACAAGGAGTGGAGAGTGGTTTTACTCCTGATGATTTTAGGTTAAAGTTGGTATAATTTGTCTTCCTGCTGCTGGTATGAAGCCAGGATAAGGCTTGGTCTAAACACTGTAACTCATAGCTGGCTAATCTTGACAGGAATGCGATTACATGCTCATATTTGATCTTGATCAATTTACTACCATTAGATGATGTAGTATGGCACAGATCAGCCATTAACAAGTATGTAAGTCTGATTATAGGCACAGTTTGAGAAGGGCTGAGCATGAGGGATCAGAAAGTGAAATTGATGGAGAGTCTGTGGTCCAGAATAAGGTTAGAATTATGCAGGGATATTGTCCCCACTGACAAAGTAACTATCCAGCAGCCTGCCTTCCTTCTTTCCACACCATCTGCGTGTCACCATCTACCAACGCTGCAATTGTGCCAATGCAGCTGTTTGTGGGACCAGAGTGTGAACTTAATCAGTGGAATAATTCTGGTTAAAAATGGTTAAAAATTATTATTTTAGCAGAACTTTTAAAATCTGGATTGAGTGATCTGATTTATAGCATGGCTTTGCAAACGGTTGCATGAACAGCTGAGAGGGCACTAAAAGTCACAATCATTAGTTGCCAGTTCCTGCTCCTGTCTAAATTTACGGTTCCATATTTATTAAACCCAGATTTGTGCACTGCTGACTAGCCAGCAGCAAGATCTGAGCCAGCTCATGTGGAGATAGGCAATTGCATTTCAGACGCTCACTGGTGAATCAACAAGAGCACCTGGTGTAACCCTTCTAACACTGTATGTCATGAGTGAGCCCAGCTTGTCACTTGGCTGCCATGTGTACCATGGGATGCCAGCCCTGTTATGCTGTGGAGTTGTTTAAGAATGCTTCTCTGGGCGGGGAGGAGGAAGGAACTGTGGGGGCCTCCCCTGTTATCGGCATCACTACAATAAATCCCTCAACTGCTGCCATATGCATGCAGCAAGAGCGGGACTCATGTATGGTTTGCAGCCCAGCTACAGCTCCCAGTGTAGGATGAGTTAGGAATTTCGACTTCCCAGGCCTTGGTGAGACTGGAGAGTGGTATGCCATAATACATTTAACCATCCCAAGCTGGAGTTAGCCAGCAGAGGGGAATTCACAGACTGTGGCTACTTCTCAGGGTGGGAACAGAGCCTGGCCTTAATCAGCATACTCTCCTTTGGAGAATTACTTTACATCAAGCTCTTTCATTTTCCTGAGATAGAAACACCCTCTCAAGCTTCATGCAAAATTCCACTCATGATCTGTTTCAGCCCAAGTTGTTTGAATCTAGGTCCTCTTTTTCTGTTATTTTAGGCACAGCTTTCATGCTAGAAAGCATCCTGTTTGTGTCTAGTACTATGCATAATTAATACAGGTAGAACAAGTTCTAATGCAAAGTATATTTCAGATCATAAGCATTCCAGAGTTGGTGGACCTCCACAATGTTAATGTATTTGGTTTTCCTCAGTGGGACTTTCTGGTCTTCTTTACTCAATGACTCCCCAGTGGCTCTATCAGTGTTGCACAATGGAAACAAGCACGGACTTCCAAAACCAGTAATATTTGATGCTAGGAGTAGATTAAGCAAATTTAGAAGTCCTAAAAAAACCCAACAACCTCAAAACATGCCAAGAACTGAAATTTGAAATAAGCTGCACATAAAATTCAGGATATGATTTAAAAGTTCACCTGGAGAAAAACCCATGCAAAATTCTTAGAAGAGAGGCATCTTTAACTTTGGGTTTTTTGACTATTTCAAGGGAATGAGCTTCCTATCCATTCATAAAAGATGCTTGACTTGCTAAGCTTCAGCTTTGATGTTCCCCAAAGCAATATGAAATACTTGCATGTAAAATTTTTTTTGGAATAAATGAAAGGCAAGCACTTTTGAAATCGTTAACACAACCAGCAAACGTGATTTTCTATAAATGTATTTTTCCAGCTGAGACAAATATGACATATGTGACAGCATAAACATTTTAAAGACACAATACATGGCTAAAACCCATCTGCCAAACAGAGGAAGTCAAAGAGTTTGCCTTAGGGGTTTAAGAATACCAGATTATTCAAGTACTGATAAATAAACAAAAATTGGAAAAAAAAGACATAATGATGGACTAAGACCTTCCTGCCTGGAAACTATTAGGCAATGCTTCTTAAAAAAATAAAAAATGTTTGATCGTCTAGATTTGAAACAAAAGTATTCTCTAATACAATGTCTGAGTATCAATGACAGTCATTCTGACTACCAACAAGATAGTGTCTTATGAAATGTAATGCTTGCACCATTTTTCTAAAAATGTGAGTATTTAAGTGAGCAAGTAGTAAAATCAACCAAATAATTCAAGTTTACAAAATGTTGTGCAACATCCGTATTCTTTAAGATGTATCTATATTCTTTGAGATATATCTATATTCTTTAAGAATGTATTCTTAAGACTGTACAGATGTTTGTGTCTTTAAGATTAACTGTTCTCCTTGAGGGTAACTATAAAATCCTTCTTACCAAATCTAACAGAAGTCACAACAAGCCAGACTTGCAAATTAGCGATGTCTTGACTGAATGCATGAAATGGGAATACCTGCATGCAGGATGACTAGCTCCTCAAATAAGATTTTAAAGGTTCTTTCTTCCTTCCAACAGTAAGGTGCATTATTCCATCTCTCTGTGTCTGATACTGATGTCTAGTCTGATGGCACAACAGCAGTTACTGTATTTCATTCTGCACTGAGAAAATTCAGAATTGTATTTCTTGTCTTTGAATAAAATGTTACCAACTACTTTCCAATTACTAGCCATGTAATGAACATCATCATAGCTCATGCTTTTGATTAGAAATAAAAAGTTTATGAAATCTACCATCATAAAATGGAATTTTACATCACTGAAACATTTACATTACTGAAAGAGGAAACTTACCAACATAAGATTAAGCTTATTTCTTTCTACAAATAAACTGAAGATGAATAATGAAGGTGTTTTTTTCAGAATTTCCATTAAACAATAAAGAGCTATCCAGCAAAAAGGGAATCCACTCTTGCTGAGGAAAGGATGTGATAACAAACAGGGCTTTCCTACTCCTGAATTCTTTGACTACTTAAAAAACAAAAAGGGGGGAGAGGGGTAATTTTCATTTTCATTCACTACTGCTTGGAATGTGGTTCAAATTAAAATCCATAGAAATGGCTTAATATTTAATGAGCCTTTTTAACCACAAAAGTATGATGTAAGGGATTCAGTTGTCTTCACTTACTCTTGGGTGTAGGGACAAATGTCATAACAGATGTGCTCCTGACCCCTTAAAATGAAAAATGACATGCTAAATTACTACTTAGTGGAAACTGAATCAAAACAGATACCAAACTATCCAAAGAGAAAAAAAAAAAGACAAAGTGTATTACCTGAAAAGTCAGCAAATAACCATATTTATCATTAAGGAATCAACCCTGCTAACAGCAGTTTTTGGAGAAAGCCCAATTTTCCCCTAAAAATAATTTCAACAGACCAGCTATTAGACTATTGTTTACACGAATGACAGACTATGAAGTTCTTCCAACACAGAAGGTTAGACTTGTGGATGTAAAACTGGAAAAACATACTTGTGGTAAAAATAGAGCTATGACTACAGAGGGGACTGCAAGAAAGAAAAAAAAAAAAGATCAGGCAATCTTTAGAAAACTGTTGATTGAAACCTTTATTAATATGGAAAGAAAAAAAAAATTCACATGTATTTCAAAACAGAAGAATGATCAAAGTTCCAGAAAACAAAGTAGATGTGAGAGAATTATTCACATGAGTAGGAAATAGTTTATTGGAGTGTATCCTAAAATTTGCTGAGACTGTAACCTGTCTTGCTACCTGGCATCTTTGTTGGTAAGGAACTGCCCAGTATTTAATGATAGTGGCATTGTTACTGTTGAATTATCAAAAACTAGAGAGTAGTTCTGCCATGGTAGAACTACTGTAGCTACGATATAGAACTATGATTGTAATTCTTTAGTTGATTTTGTACATTTCCAAAAAATCTATTCCTGACCTAGTTAGGTTTATAGCCAGGCATGAGACTTATTTTATACACAGGAAAATGAGACAACGAGGTAAAAGGTTTGATCTTAAAAGTTTCTGTCACATATCTCACCTGAAGATTAAACAGCTTTGTCCAGTAAGCACCTTGTAGGCAGAACTAACAGTTCTATGCCTAGAACACTTGTAGGATCAGGCACATGCAAAAGTAGGTCTATTTAAAATATATACAATATATATTAAAATGTCAAGTTTTAAGGAACATCTGCCATCATTTCAGAGATAGCCTTGAAGAAGACACTGTAATTTCAATACTCTTTTGTATGTATCATTAATAAGTTATCCTTACTAAAATGGGACTGGAAAGAACAGATTTTCCTTAAAAGGGTATTGAATGATATATATTTCAAAGTTACAACAGAGCAAGCTACATATTTAATAATGCAAAATACTGAAAAATTAACTGTTTGCTCAAGTTAACAATGAAGTTACAATAAAGAACATTTTGCTTATCTCACAAGTTTGGAATTATCTGATTTCACCATGAAGTTTATATAAAATATCCCAACTGATCACTTATAACTAGGACAGACTTTTTTTCATACCTTGCTTGCATCACAAAATCATTTTTATCTTTGCTATTAATTTGGAGAATTTTAAATCCTAGTATTGCTTCCATGAAGTCAACAGGAATTCGGCACTGAATGGGTGGGAGGAGGACTGTTCTCCATGGCTCAGTCATCTCTGCTATTAGAGTTAGTGATTGGGCTACCTTTTATTTTGCACTAGAATGTTCCTTATAGCAAAAGTATATTAAGTTATATTGAAGTATAGGAAGGAGGGAAAAAATGATACTGACAAACAAAAGCAACAAAAGAAAGGAATATATTTTATATAAAGGTGTAAAACAACACATAGGGAATGAAAGCAAACAATCTGTGATTAATTTTTCTCATGAACCAGATTCTCCTCTAACGTAGATTAAAAGTTTGCTTAGTGTGCAAAAATATTCAAAACCCACTCTCAGTTCATCTGCATTCAGACTTATTTTAAAACCATCCTGTAACTGTGCTTTATAGACACACATTTCAAAATAAATCTCTTACCAATGTAATGGTTCCATTTTATGTAATCATATCCTTTTTATAGACTAACTTACCAAACTTATAACAACGTTTAATTTAAAAGATGAAATATAGAGGAGTATTTTAGAGGTTTGTGATGTTTATGATTTCTAAATGAGGTAAAATGCTTGATCGCCAGAGCAGCTGTCAGAGGCAAACCTCAGCTCTCAGCAAAATGGGCTGTGATAATCACCTATTAGCAGCGGTGTCAAGAGGTGAGCGCTCCCGACACAGCTTCCTAGACGGTGCTCTGTCCCATGCCACCCTACAAGGGGAAAATGAGAAACCCAATATTTTCCTGTTGGCTGACCCTTTCCTCCCACAGCTTCCTATCTGAATAAAATTTTGACACCAAAGGTTTTAAAAAAATAAAGAAGGGTGCTGCCAAGGAAGGAAGGAAGGAAGGAAGGAAGAGTGGTCTCTGCCAGCACACTTCTGCTTACCTTTACAGACTTTGGAGGCTGCTGATAGCCCGACTCCCACGGTATCTCACTGAAGATCTTTACCGAGGACTTAAATCCCACAGCCACTTTGACTCCTAGGGCAGTAAGTAGGCAAATCCTTTGTGTTACCAACACAGACAATACACACCAACGCAAAACCTGCACCGCATATGGGGCACAGTGCCATTCATACCCAAGGCTCTTCACGACCCCCGTGGCAGGGGAGGCAGCCAGCACCCCTCCAGCGCCGGACCGGAGCCAAGAACGAGGAGCAAGCAGCAGCAGAAAACATGCCAAAACATCATATGCCTCAGGCTTCCTTTTGGAGACTTCAACCCACCTCGCCCCCCTCACGACGTGGCTTCAGGCCAGCTCGGCCCTCGCCTTTCCGTCACCTCCCGCTCTTTTCCCTCCCTTTAGACCCCTCCGAAAGAGTCAGCGGCTCTGCAGGCATTTTCTGGCTACCGCAGACCCCAAGAGACAACCCCAGGCGACATGAAGCCCACCTGACTCGACGGCTCCCCTCAGCCCCTCCCGCCACCCCCGGCGGCTGCCCCGCAGGCCGGGCTCCTCCCGCCCCCCGACCGCCGCCCTCGCCCCCTTCCCGCCGTGGCCACCCCCTGCCCGCCCCAGCCGCCCCTGGCAACCCACGGGGAAGCCGCTTTAGGGGTCTCAACGCTGCCAGGCCGCGCCGTGCGAAACCCGCCGGGGAGGGAACGCCGAAAACAGAGGCGGGAAGCAGGCTCCCCGCTCCGGGCCCGCTCTGCCGCAGGGCACGGCCAGGGAGCTGCCGCCCCCTGAGGGGAGGAGGCAGCGCGGCGGTGGCCGGCGACCCTGTGGCGGCGGGGGTGGCGGCGCGGGGCCGGCCGGGCCTGCCTTCCCCCCTCCGCGGGTCACATGAGAGGGGCGGGAGGCTGGGCCGAGGCCGCCGGGGCTGAGGCAGGGCTGGGCGGAGAGGGACGGGGCAGAGGGGCGCGGCGGCGGAGCGCGGCGGCGGGGGAGAAGGAGGAGCGGCGGCCGCCAGGCGCCGAGCGAGCGGAGCGAGCGCCGGGCCTCCCTCAGCCGCGGCCGTTGCGGAGCGCCCTGCTCGCGGCCCCAACATGGACGAAGAGGGCGGCGGAGGTGGCGGCGGTGAGTGGCGGGGCTTGTGCGGGGGCGGCGCGGGGGGGACGCGGCCCCTCACCTGGCCGCCGCGGGCCGGGGCGCCGCGCAGCCGGAGCGGCGGCGGCGGGGGGGGGCGGGGGGGGGGGGTGTGCGGCCCGCCCGGCTCCGAGGCCGTGACATTCGCTGCTGCCGCCGCGGCCCCTCCGCGCCCCGCGCCGCGCCCTTCCCCTGCGGGCGGAGCGGCCCGCCGGTGCTGTGCCCCCGGCCCGCCGGTGCTGTGCCCCCGGCCCGCCCGGCGTTCCCCCCCCCCCCCCGGCGCTGAGGGGCCAGCCCGGGCGGAGCGACTGGAACAGCGAGTACCGAGCAGCTCCCGGGCGGCCGGGAGCGGGGGAGCGTCGCGGCGGGGGCCGGCCCTTTCGCCGGCGGCCACAATGGGGGCTCTGTGCCCCGCGGCGGGCGCCCCCGCGGCCGGGAGGGGTCGGGCGGGGGGGCCGAGCGAGGCGGGTTTGCGCCGGCTCGGCGGGTGCGGGCACAAAGGGGCGGCGGGGCCGGGCCGGGCCGGGCCGGGCAGGGCAGGCGGCGGGTCGCCGTGCCCCCGCCGCGGTGACAGCCCTGCGACATCGCTGCGCTCCCTGCGTGCCGCTGCTCGCCCGCTGGGGGGGGGGGGGGGGGGGGAGAAAAAAGTATGGCTTGCGGTGTGCGAGCAGCGAAGAGAAAAATTGAGCTCTGCGAGGGCTCTCTGCGTGTGTGTGTGTGATCCTAATGGAGGCTCGGCGATAATCACGGGGTGGTTCATCCAGTTTGAACAAGGTGAACTCTTGCTAAAGGCAGCGGCGTTAGTGTTGCCAGGTGCTACTTTTAGAAAATCCGGACTCGCATCTTGGGGGAAGCTTTTATTTTAAATTTTTATCTTTCCGGAGACCCGCTTGCGCACCATGCAAGGCAGACTTGCAACGCGCTTCCCTCCTTTAATTTACAGTGTGTTTTGTGAGTGCGTGTGTAAAGCTGCTGCCTGAAATAACCCGTTCTTGTGTATCATCAGCGAGAATGGTGGCTGAGGAGTAGCTGATCCTGCCTTGGGGCAGAGGGATTGACCGCCTGGACTGCCCGATATTCTCTGTGTCTGGGATTGTCGGTGCTGGTGGTACAGAATAAAGTGATGAGGATACCTCAAATAAAATGCTAAACAGACTGCGTTTGAACGCATTGGCTTATTTCTAAATAGGTAAAGTAAGGGCTAAAGCTTGTATGATTAATAGTTGCACGGTGCTTGCTAATTCTAAATATAATTAACCAGAACTCGGAAATCAAGTGGGTGTGGTGTTTGTTTTGACAACTTGAGGGAAAAAAAAAAAAAAAGCTATGATGAGTCAGAAAAGTAATTCTTCAAGCAGTTGTCTGGAAATGTGGACATTTCTCAGCAGGCATTTCTGCTCATTTTGTCAGTGATAGACTTAACTTTAAAAAAGAAAATTCTGAAAAAGGAAAGCAAAAGACAAAACAAGCCAGTCCTGAAAAGTTGTTATTCAAAACAGTTGAACACTGTAATTGTAAAGAGCAGAAAGCTCATTCAACTCAAAATATGTTATTTTCACAGTATTATTGACTTGCATCTGTAGTTAAGGGAAATGAAGGTAACTTGTTATTGGCACTAACCCTGTGTAATGTAGTATTTAATCACATGCAAGATGTAAACTAGAAAGTGGATGTATTGCTGAATCAATCTTTCATAAAGTGTTAAGCATTTCAAAGTTGGGTTTTCATGGGAGGAAGAATTCTCAGGACCTCGGGAGGAGATGGTCTACATTTAGCTAAAGGCTGGTTCTATAGGTGAAGATTCTTTCTAGAAGCAGCTAGATTTTCACCTAGCATGCAAGTGAAACTGTTCTTTTATTTGTAACTTCATATCACATTAATAAACGTTGCTTTTTGGGGGGTCAAATTAGTTTATGTTCCTCCTTACTTGGCTTCATTGTAAAACAATTGTAGACTAATGAGACTGGATTTTTTTTTTTTTTTTTTTTTTGCAATCAGTGTATTTGACATTTTACACAGGCTTCTTGTGAGTATTGCACTTTTTTCTTGAATAGAGATCCAGTCTGGCTTTTTCTTATGGACTGCTGTCAGTTTGGAACACGAGGATTAGTTAGATCATTTCCAGCTAATGAACTGATATTTTGAATTGAAAGTTTGGGTTGTTGTTGGTTTTTTTTTTTTTTTTAACAATAGAAAGCATGTGGAAGTTGTGGATTTGACAGCCAATTTTAAAATCCTTTGGTGCCACTGAGTAGTTAGACCAGGGCAGTCCAGTGCTTTGAACCTCTGTAGGACATTTGCAATCCTCAAAAGTTGACATTATTGAGTGGGAAACTCATAGAGATAAGCATATTGCTGTGCACAGATACTTCAGGAAGTATGCAAAATTGTTTGAGGGCTGCACAGAATCACCCTAATTAGAGACTTGAACTAGATAAGCATCTAAATATCTAGGACGTTAAACTGTGATTCAGAAGGTAAGCTGCTATTCCCAGTTCAGTTCTGCCTGCCGCCCTGCTCTTCGTTTTAATTTGCATCCTATGCTTCAGTTCCCTTATTTGTCAAATGGGGTCAGTTGTTTTACCACCTCTGGTAAAAACTGTGAATGAAAACACAGCTATGTAAAGTTAGGATTTGTTATTTTAGAAGCACTTGATGGAAGAGAAATGTTAATTAAGGGAATTGTTCTTAGTACCGCTTTCTCTTTTGTATGTGGAGCCCTAAATAGGGGCATGCATTTATATTATACAATCCACTTACGCACAAGCCTGCCATTGATTTCAGCAGAGGCTCTGTGCATGGATTATTGATGCGATATGATCCGAGTCAGTTGGTGTTTGTCTCAACCTTCTTTTGTGTTCTGATTAAAATATCTCTCTGGTTCACTTAATCCAGGAAATTTCTCCTCCTCCCTCTCCTCACTTGGTTTAAAACTGATCTTTTGTGATTTGACTGAGGCTTTTCTTATGTGCTTACTGTTACGTGGTGGTGGTACCAGTGAACTGAGATCCTCACACTGAATAGTGCTGTTGGCAGCAGGTGGTATGATCGCATACTGCTAAACAGTAAGCGATCTTCTGTATAACTTTGAAATACATAAACAGGCAGCGTGGGTCACTTTGTGCTTCAGGCGCAGAATAGTACTTCTCTTTGTTTTTCTGAATTTGAGTCTAGTCATGCAGCGGCTTCGTAGTCCCCCAAATTCAACTCCGTGCCATTCCTCTTGGAAAAGGCTGCAGGATCGACTTCTGTATGTATGTTCTAAGCTATCCCTAGAAGGGCTTTAAGCAGATGTGCCAGAAGGTTAAAGTCCTGCTTCTACTTGACAAATAGACAGAATTATAGCACTAATTATGGCAGTGAGGTTTCCCTACTGTTCCCCAAACTCTGTGCTTTATTTCTGAATTTTGAAGCTTTTTTGGAGGGCGAGAGAGCAATTCAGTTGCCAGGCTCTGTTAGTTGTTGGCCGTACTTGCCAGCAATAGTGCCAGGTAGCACGTTGATTCTGTTAGGTAGACAGCCGTTCATGAGGAACTAGACTGAGAGACCAGATCGTCTCGCCCAGGACTCAGAAGTAGGGGTTTGCTGCCAAACCAGATTTAGCAAGATGACTTCTGTTCTTCTCCAGGGCAAAGCACTTACCCATTTATAGGTAAAAGCTGTTAAATGTAACAAACCCCACAGATTTTTCTTAGAAAAAATGTTTTTAAATTGATTCTATATATATACACACATCACTTAGACATGAGCAGCCTGACCTCTTCTCTTCTTTTCACGTTGTAGTATCTTTCGAAGGTAGACGTTAAAGATAGAAGAGTCCATGTGGCCTCCTCATAGTTATAGAGATTTGCTCTGCATTTAAGACTAAATCTGCATGTTTTTTTTTTTTATAATAAGAGAAACTCATCAAATAAGAGATGTATTTTAACACAGAAGAATGTTAAATATGTTTCACTCCATACTCATCAAAGTCGATAACTTGTACCAGTAGTTTTAAAAAGTTGTCCCAAAAGTTCTTTAGAGGAGGGTTTGTAGTTTTTAAATAACACTCCAGGGAAATGCCAAGAATATAAAAATGCACCTAAGTGTTAGACTAACCAGCGGGACTGATCCTAGGGAGAGAAAAAGAGCAGATACAGAGATAGAACACAAAAAACCTAAATTACATAAATATGACTGCTGTCAGCCAGCAGAGCTTCATGCTAAGTCTCTTTTTGCTAAATAAATATTTCTTCATGCTAAACTAATCTCACATTTGTACAGATTACCTGTTGGCTCAGTAGTATCTTAATTTTTAGCCCAGAACACATTTAATCTGTTATCACTCTTAATAAAAAATGCCATAGTAAAATATTAATAATTATGTTGTAAATACTAGTTTTCTGGTGGTATCAGAAAATAGGCTTGTTAATTGCAGTAACACTTTAAAGTTTTTCTTAGCCTAATGTTCAATATTTTTAGCTGTGACTTGGAAGAAAACATGAATTTTTTGCTGATAAAATTCCCAGAGGTTGTTGGTTGCCAAACTTGATGTATTGTTATATAATGGTATTTGGTGACTTGTGCTCAGCAATATAAGCATGCCATGGATTTAGTGGAACAGTGTGCCTGTAACATAGCATCTGTGTATATTATTACATCTAGGAAAGAAAGCTGTAGGATTTACTTACAGGAACAGAGTGTACTTTGCAGTACAATGTCTGGGAATCATAGTAATAGGCACGTGAAAGTGGGCTCCCCGTGTGCTACTGTTGCTGCATGGATATTGCGATCTTCTAATATCACTGGAGTTAGAAGAGCTTTCACCAGCTGAGGGGCTGCAGATCTTGAGGCACCAGACTGTTTTTCAAGATATATTCTGCAGCTTACATTGAATTTCTCAATGCCATCATATTTATTGCCTCCCCGTCTTCCTCTGTAGGCTTTTGAACACTTTTTCAAGGGAAGACAAATTAAATACATTGTGGCTTTCCTCCGGTTTCTTCTGCTTGCCATCTTTTTGTCCTATAAGGCTCTCCTGTCTTAGTACAACAGAAAGGTTTTAAAAGCTTTAATCCGTTTCGCTTATACTGTAGCTCCGTCTTATCTGCTGCTATCTTTTGCTCACTTCCTTTCCCTCCCAATGCAAACATGCTTTAGTCTGTTTCTTTTTACACCCCATCTTTGGCCCCATTCACTTTTTGAACTACCCCATCTCCTTTCGAGTTGAAAGTCATTGAATGAGCTGTTTGCAGTCACTGTCTGAAGAGTATCTCCTCCAGGTTCATCCTAGGTCCCTTCCACACTTGTCCTGACCCCTTGTACTCGGTACATTCCCTTCCTCCTCTTTGTCCTGCCAGCTGCCTGTAGTACTGTTTACTACACTTTTCTTCTTGAAATCTTGCTCTTTTTTGGCTTCTTTGACTGTTCTCTCCTCATTCCCCTCCTATCTTGTTAATCACTTTTTCATTTGGAAGATGATCTTTCTGCTTCCAACTTTTTGTGAAGGTTTGCAGGATCCTGTGCTTGATTTAAGGCTCTCTTCCTCTTTACATCTTGTTTCTGGATAATCAAATTTGCAAATAAAAATCGAACTATCGTATTTAAACTGATGACTCACAGCATATACTGTTTGCTCTGGATCCAGTACCATCTGTCCCAGCTAAAATGTTGGCTTGTTTGAAATCTTAAGATTGCGTAATTGCCATCTTAAGCTTAATGAGTCTAAAGCAGAGCTCTTAATGTTGTTTCCACCCACTGCCTTTTTTTGATGTCTGTGGACGCACACTGACATCCCAAGTGGTTATTGACAAGTAAATAGTTAGATGTTATAATTTATTCTTTCTTAAAAAATAGTCTGTAGAAAAGTTGTAATAAAAATGGCAGTAAAAGGGCAATGCAAAAGTATTGGAACACTTTTGCAATCTCAAAGTTATGAAATAAGTTACGTTCTCCTATGCAATATTAATTTTCCTGTTTGAATGCACAAATAGATTTAATCTGGTTATGGGATCACACGTGACATTTTCTGTAGACTTCTGTATGGGACTAGCCAGCATCTAGGGTAGTGTTGTGATGATTTAATGAATCTATATGAATTTTTTCCTCCTTTTTAAAGTAAAGTGGTAGTTAATAATGTTTGCTTCACTTTGTCTCCCTGTAGTTCGTAAGTACTTAAGCACATATGGAAGGATTGCACTTATTTTAGTGAAGAGTTTGGACACATTAACCATGTTCTTCACTCACAGAGGATAAAAATAAGTACTTAGCAGCTGGTTTATTAGAAAAACCTGTCGACTTACAGAACTGTAAGGCAGGAATCCCATGGAAGTGAAGAACATGTGATATTTTACTTTTAAGATTTACAGAAGCAAAGGAGAAATTGTGCGAACAGCCATAACGTTGGCATTTCTGACTTCTTCACTGTGCATTCTTTTAAAGCAATATATTGTATAGGAAAGGTATGTGACTTAGGTAGTACGAGTGTATTTAATTATGCCATTTGTATAACTTCAACATCTAGCAAATTGTTTTTAATTGCATATGACTTCCTTTTTTTAATTCCAACAATTTCATGGGAAAACTTACTATTGCAAATGTTTTGGACAGCAGTGTTTCCTCTTAGTGAGATAGACACACAAAATCCACTAGAAAACCATGTGTTTTGTGGTCCTCTGAGATTTGCCTGAAGGAGGAAATGGCTTGACCTATTTCGTTGCTATGAAGTAAAAACATTCTTGGTTTTGGGTTTTTTCTTTTTTTTTGGTGAACATCTGTGTCCCATTTATTTCATTACTTTCTGAGGTTCTTTAAACCCATTATTTGGTAATATAAAGTTTTATTTAAGGAAAATAAAGTGATGCATAGCTGGTTCTGCAATGTCATTGAAGTTCTAATATCTGCTTGTACATAGGTATGGTATAAGTGGGTAGGTTCTCCAATAAAAGTTGACATGTTAAAAGGCAAACACAAATATTATCTAGTATTTCCTAGGAAAAAAGTTATTTGACAAATTCAGTAGGATCTCATGGAGTTAACAGGAAATTGTTGCGTGCTGGAAGCTTGTGAAATCTAAATCAGAATCTGATCTAGGATATGGAGTACTGAAGATCTTTGATCTAATTTTTCAACAGGTTGGGCTTCTTGGCATGGTTTTACTCATTAGCCTCATTTTCAGATGTTCTGTTTGTTATAAAAAGAAATAGTTACTTTATGCCAGGTATATGGAAGAATTGTGAAACTGATACTGTTATTTAGCAACCCAATGGAAATTGTACCTACAAAGATAGATTTTACTGCAAGACTATTAAAATATAAAAAAATAAGAATTATTTTCTTCTGAATTCTGTAAGAAAATTCTTCAGCAAGAATTGAAGATCAGTTCATTTGTGAAAGTTGAATCTGATTTCAAGTCTGGAATTCACTATCTCGTTGAAAGGCTTGGTTGGATTTTGAGGAGCTGCTTCCGTTCTTTGCAGATGCGGGTCTTTAATATGAAAGGAGAAACCATTGTTGATTTTTAGATTAAATACCTTGAGTTTCTTAACAAAACAAAAAAGCTGCGTGAAAATGATGAAATGCAAGTCTGCTGACTCTCAGGCTATGGAAGAGGCTGAAAAATAACTGTGGGAATTAATTTTAGTGGCTCTTCTACCCAGCTACCGGTTCTCACACAGCTTATAGGAGTATCTACTCCTCAGTCAAATTAGATTGAAATTGAGTGCTATGCTAGGCATACTTTGGCAGAAGGAGTTGACGGGTAGGAAAGAAATGTGTCCAGTCTCTGTTGTGCTCACTCCCGTTCTCATACACATGCACACACAAAAAAAGGCTGAAAAAATTGGCATGTGCAAGTAGGGGAACTGCCTCTTACTGTTTTCTCTAAGAGGAACTGTGAGATGTAATAATTCAATGAGTCATCTCTACGTTTTTATACAACCACCTCATTAATAGTCAGTGTAACTTCTAGCATGGAGATGTGGGGTTTGGGTGGGTTTGGTTTTTTTTTTTTTTTTTTGGCTATCTGATTCGTATTGCAGAGTACCATTGAGGTTGTTTTCTTGCTTAATTCCAAGTATTCAAGAGTCTTTATCTGCTGTTACATTTTTGCTTTCATGTACTGTTCCTTAATAAGATCCTTGTTTAGCTCATAAGCAGTGTTGTCTGTAGGGTCAAATTCTGACATAGACGGATCCTGTTGCCTTGCTACAAGAGAGGGGGGATTGTCGAAAGGGAAATTTTTAATTGCATTGGATATTATAAAATAAGGAATTATTGTTGCTTGAAGCAGTATTTCTTATATTCAGTAGTCAGATTCCAAATACGTGTTTTTTCTTTCTTGCTCGTGCAAGTTTGGACTAATGAACTTCCTGCCTAGTCATTCTAACACACCAAGGAGGAATTTTCCCGCCAGGCTGTGTACTCTGTCTGAGTACAACTTTAACCACTTGTAAATGCAATTTTTGAATTTGTAAAGCTGCTGCATGTTTTTGTTTCAGTATCTCATAACTGGCCAGCTAGGGGATGTGGAGGAAAGTTTTCCCAGGAAGTAGATGTTAAACTGAGTGGCTGTAAGAAGAGACAGTGGCTCTGTTATGGAGAA
Source organism: Pelecanus crispus (assembly GCF_030463565.1). Taxonomy (NCBI): domain Eukaryota; kingdom Metazoa; phylum Chordata; class Aves; order Pelecaniformes; family Pelecanidae; genus Pelecanus; species Pelecanus crispus. The sequence goes on along the minus strand of NC_134653.1, from coordinate 8,889,173 downwards.
ACTCCATTCCTTGGGAAGAACCTTGCAAGTTAAATGCATTCTTTGACCATGAAACTCCTCATGTGTACAGGACAGGGGCTTGGTCCTGCATAGGACCATTCTGAGTCCTTCTTGAGAAGACCAAGTGGACCTGACCCCTTTCCTGTACATATAAAGTGTTCAGCTGTTCCTGATTGCCCACACAGGAGCTGCTGTGTACAAACCGTGCAGCCTGATGATCCATTTTGTTAGGTCTATGGACTTTATTGCATGGGGTAGGTGAGTACGCATCTCAAAATATGCTATTTTGTGGTTCTCCCTTTACTTTTTTCTTATTTTTGGTTCTAAATTTTTAAACGCCTTTTTTCTTTTCTTTTTTTCTTTTAACTGGAAGGGTTCTGCTTGTGACCCACCCAAAACAAATGCTTAGTATTTCAGGAGTATATCTTCAAGAGCCTCTATCAGGCTGAAGTAATCCTTGGTTTAGTCTTGCATTTTGTAACCCCAGTGTATATTAATTGGGAAAAACACATTTTACATGTGGTATCCAAGGCACAAATGCCTAAATGGATAGTCCGTATTATGGAAGTATATGTTTACAGTCTCAAAAGTAACTTTTTTATTTTATAGAACTTCATTATTATTTAACCTGCTCTTCTGCAAGTCAGTTTTGACCTACTGTACCACCCTTTTAGTTATTAAAATTATCATATCATGAACTTGCAACATTTTTAAGCAGTATCCAACATTCATCTGGGAACAAGGAGAATATCTGTGCTTGTTTTCCCACTGTCTCTTTGTAATTTGTGCTGCTATTCCTGAATTGCAGTTTGTATAGAAACTGTTTCCTAAGTGGAAGGTGAAACTGGTAGCCAAGGTTAGTCAGAGGCAAAGTTTAGAGAAACGACTGTTGTGTTGTTTGCAGTCACAGAAAAGAGAGATGAAAAGGTTTCAGGTATGTGACTAGTTTGTTCTTTGTGTAGGTGTTGCTGATTAATTCTGTAATCTGGGAATCTCAAACTGGGTCTTAAGCCTATCTCCTGTTTATTACGTGAGGTCAACCTTTCTAGGCAGTTTGTGACATTTCAGTTTGCTGTATATGTTTTAGCAAGGACACATGAATGGAACATATGGAGTTGATTATTTTTTTGGCTAGAGGAAGTGGATTTTTGTGCCTTAAATAGAGTAACTTTCTTTTTTTAAATATCTGAGAGGAAGCTTCCCCACCGCCAGTGATTTTTTTTAAAAAATCAAAATACATGTAACTCTCTTCACTCTCATTTTGTGCAATGTAAATTGGAAAGACTGCAATGTTTAGTCTTGGTCTTGTACCAATAAATGACATAGTATCACATGAATGTTTTAAAAGATTGGGTGATATTTTATAAGAGCAAACATAAAAAGAAGACTAGTTTTAAAGTCCTTCCACTGTGAATTCATTGATATCCAAAGGAAAGAGAGTATACGTTATGTTATTGTTCTTATTTTGCTTGAAACTTATTTTCCTTTTGTATCTTCTACCTGTGTTGTAAGCCTGAAAAAGTAATGTGTGTTATGAAGGGGAAAGGTTGGGTGAAATCGGTAATCCAAATTAAATACAAATAATACTCTAAAGTTTATGGAGCCTGTGGGTGGGTGGACTTGGCAGATACATCCATTGTGGTATGTTAGACTTGAAAGACCATATGGAGATGATTATTTTCTGGCATTTTGTAGTAAAGGTTTTTGAAGAAGGAATTTTTTTTCATTTTTATTTTTTTAGAAAAGGGGTGAAAAATAGGAAGAATAACTTCAGTTTGCATTGAGTAGTAAAATAATTTGTTGTAGTAGCATATGGAAAAACAATTTATTCAAAGGTAAGCTACTAAAAGAAGTTTTCCTACTGTTTTCCTATTGGCTCTCTTGTTTTCTGAAGGCAGCCAAAGATCCTGTGCAGCTGGGACTAATACAGGATCCAGCTGTAACCTTTTTTATTGTTGTTCAGATGTCCGGTGATGGTCAAATCTAAGTTATTGTGTGGAAATTCAGTAAAGGAAAAGGGTAGGGTGGGAAAAAAGTGACTCTCTATAAAAATATTCCAGTAAAAGCAACAGGAACTAGGAGTATCCATTTCAGAACTCTGCCATAAATCCCATCCTGAAATACTTAAACGCCTTCAGATTTTGCTGTAGACTTCACGTCATCTAAGAGTTCTTGGGGTTTTTTTTAAACAGAAATGAAGTTAGCTGATTGGAGTGGGAAGGTGTTCATTCTTTTAGATTACTTACGGAAGAAGATACCAGGTTCTCATTCATAGTACAAGGTTTTAGTTAAAACAAAATTCTTTACTTGCTTTAAAGTATTGGTACAATATGTAATGCTACAACGTGGAGTATATCAAATAGTTTTGATTTTACTAATTTCACTTATGCTCTGTTTCACTAGTCTTTGTTTTACAAAGCCTAAGTATGTAAGGAGGGGAGAAGCCTAATATTTTTCTGTAGAGTTTGGTTTACCTTTGGTATTTTTGCTGCTTCCAACTCTGTAGACGATGCCTTGGATTGAGATTAAACAAAATAAGTGAGCAGTACAGCAGGTATATGGAATGGTAGGAATACTCGATGATGATCAAAATAATGCATCCTTTTTTTCTTTCAAAACAGTTTGGTTTTTTTCCTTGTTAAAAAGGTCATATTTCTCAAGTTTCTTTATAATTGTAGCCAGTCATCCTCTTTCTTTCTTACTTGAGACTAGTGATGCCAGTGTAGAAATGCACTGTCCTTTAGGTATCTGCTTCCTTTCCAAGTCTTCCTTCCAAATGTAACTTGCTGATGGAGTCCAGGTGGCTACCTGAATTTCAGAATTCTTTTACTATTACTCTGAGTCTTTAATTTTGAATGTCGTTACTCAATCAGTTTGTAATTGTCATAGTCTAATAAGTTTAATAACAATAGTATACAAATTATAAGTCCTAATTGACTGGAAGAGCTAGCTTGAAATACTGCAAGTTATTTCCATTACTAGTGACACTGAAAGGAATTTTAAAACATAACTACTGTCTCGAGCATAATCCTGGACAGTATTAGTGCAGTCCTTTCCATGTGCCTTAATTCGTTGTTGATATTAATTCTTTTATTGGGGGGGAATTTTAGAAAAAATAAAAAAAGGAGAAAGATTTGTGGTCAGTCTGTTGGCTGCCGGACAGCCTGGCATTTTGCCTCAGTGCTAGAACTTAACAGCAACAACAATTTATTTTCCTTCCTGAGCTAGTAGGAGCTGATCTGTGACTTCAAAGTGGAAGTGAAATGTGGACAAAACAGTCTGCTTTGAAAGCAAAACACTTCTAACACAAATCAATTACAATGCAAAAATATCTATGATGTCCATATAGCAATGTAAAATGTAATAATTTTTTGAGTTCTTGAACGTGGTTACCAATGCCAGTTGTAAGAATGATGAAGTTTTGTTTCGATGGCAGGACTGCTGCAGTCTGTGACAATAACAGTTGATACTATTTGCATGGTGACTGAATTAATTCACTGTCCATGTGTTTTGAAAACCTGCAACCAACGTTTTTTTTTTTTTTTTTAAATTGGCATGTATTTCTTCTTCTTCTGTTTAATTAAGTGAATGATGACGCTTATTTTGCTCTATTACTGTATTGGGTGATGTATATTGTGTACCTATGTTTGGGCTTAGGTCAGATTGTTTCGTCCCCCAAACACTCTTGTATTTTATCTTCTGTTTATTTTATCTTCTTTTTTAATACAGTATTATAAATTAATACAAGGCAAATAATTTGCTTTCCCTCTTTTTTTTTTTTTTTGACATTGCAGTGATTAAATAAGCAGTACTACTTCATTTTATCCTTGTTTTGCAAGAATGGTAGTCAGAGTTCTTTTCTCCCAATTTTTAAGGGTTATGATCTTTATTTGAGTTGTGAAGAGCCAAAAGGAATCTCAGTTTAATTGTCTTCTTGAAGTGCAGGTCAACTTACAGTGCATTTTGCAAAATTGGTTGTATGTAGACTCTGCCAATGTCAAAGACCATTAAAATAGAACAACTAGAATAAGAAACTTTGCTTACAGATTTGCTTTAAGATGTTTTGGTTGTATTTGTGATACATTATAAGGAAAATTCAGAAAATATTTGTGGCTTGAGAATAAAATCTGTCAGCTAAATTGAAGAAAGCAGTATGATAATGTCTTGCATCTTAGAACACTGCGTTTCAGCTGTTACTGCATTGTATTTTTCTCTGGAGCTCATATGGACTTAAGAGATGATTTTGTAATGTGATGGGAGAACATCAAAAGGTCCTTCTCACATGTGAGAAATAATAGTATGACAATTCTAGCAAAGTTTTGGCTTTTCACTACCTCATTTTACATTTTGAAGAAAGGGTTTCCTGCTGAACAAACACGTTAGCCTGATAGCATTTTCCTGTATTTGAATTGTGAACAGTCAAATGACTCAAAAAATTTATGTTGTAGTAGATACAGGGTTTTCACATAGAATATGTGCATACAGTAAATCTATTCAACTAATCAGTCTGCTTCCTTTCCCTCCCACCCCCTTGCAGCTGGAAGTTCATCAGCTTCTGCTACTATATCTAGCTTCCTCTCGAGACTTTCTGGAATAGAGTTAACAGTGGTGGCAGGCATTAATGAACAATGTCATGATTATAGTCTGCGGGTCTGTATAAGTTGTCATTTTCCATTGCTACTAATTCTTATGGAAACTACGTCATTTATTTAGTATGAGCACATTATGTGTGCCATGCAAAGTTGCGTGCTGCAGTATTTAGTGAAAGCATGTACATTGTCATTAAATCAGTAGAAAATATTTTTAGATTTCATTAGTGACCAATCTGGCATTTAAACCGGAAAATTTATGATAAGATTTTATTTTCTTAACTTCTTAGCTAGGGTAATGCAGGATGGCTAGACTTCCATTGATAGATAGTTTGTAATTCATTATGCTTTGAGGTTCTTTGGCAGATGATAAGACTTTTTTAAGGTACAACTGTGGAAGAATTCAGGAAGAAGAAAAATTAGATGCTTCCATTTGCCTTAACAGTTGTAAACTTTCATGATAAAATACTTGCAGTCAGATCTAATGGAATCTAACAGCCTGATTAAAAACTTGAGTAACAGTGATTTTTATTGACCTTTTTTCTTTAAAGGATCAAAATGTAATTTTTCAGAACTAGCTTCTGGACATGTAGAGATACTGGCTAAACGTCTGCAGCTTCAGTTGTATATGGCACTTGGGTGTCCTGGTCGAGCTTCAAATACTTCAAAAAAGTTTTAAGGTCCAATTTATTAAGACATTGAAGAGATGGTAGAACAGATGCTGTAATTGAAGAATCTTTTAGAACTAGTTTTTGTATAATTTTGAAGTGGACTGTAGACTGCTGCCTGTTTAGGTGTATGCTGTCGGGATTAGATGATTGTTGGCGACAAAAATCTATGCTTACTAGTGCCACCACTTTTATTACCAACCACTTTTCTCAGTGGTCGAGAAATACTTAAAACAATAGTTTATCTGTGAATGGTATTCTCCAGGTGTTTTGTACTCTCTGCTGTATTGCTTGTGTTTGTGAAATACGGAAGAAATCTCGAAACTGCATTAACAAGTTTTCTCGCTACTTTTTGCATGAGCTGTGTCGGCAGAGTTGCAGACGCTGTTGCTACAGACTACTTAACAGAAGTTACAACTTGGTATTTCTGGTTGCCCTAAGGCAAATTTAGGATGATTGCAAGTATGTTAATATGAGTCAGATTTTTTCAGCCTTATACAAAGTTTGTCTTTGTATAGTGAAAGCTGGTGCCAGGTAGAGCATTGCTCTGAAGAAGAGGCTACCTCTTTGGAAATGTGCTTAGCGGAGCCTACGTATAACCACTGTGTCTATGAAGCTGGTATTTGCAGGTAAAAAAAATCTCATGGTTTGCTAGGTTTTACTCGTTGAGGAAGTGATACCTTTTATTGTTACCTTTTGTGTCACGTTGAGGGGTAGCAGAACTAAAGAATTTGGTCCCACTCAATTGTTTCCCGGTCAACAAAAATGTTTCCTATTTGAGCATGGCAGGATGAAGTGGAAATCTGAGAAAGAATGTTTATTAATAGGAGCAGCAGGAGCTGGTGGATTTAAAAAGAGGTTGAGGGTTGAATGCCAGTTAGTTGCTTAAAGTTTTTAAATCTCTATTCATTTTCAGGGAAAATGCTGAATTTTATATGCTGTAAGTCAGAGACATTGAGAGTAATAAAACTAAATTGCTTAGATCTTTGAAGTTAGAGGGATATGATTTTTTTTCTTGTTAAGTACTTAGGTGAGAAAAAATGATTAAATTGTTTGAAAATAAAGTACAAAAGATTATATGTTCAGATTATTTTTCACTGATCTCTGGAAGGAATGCAGTGATTTTGCCAGTATTGGGCAGAAAGAACAGCTTAGAAAGGGCAATATAATATTTTAGCAGATCTGGCTGAAAGTGTTAGGGAAAGTTTAAATAGGAAGAATGTATTTATTCAAATGACGTTTTGATCAGAATGCCAGAAGGTCTGTCTGGAGTATGAAAAATCTTTCTTTTTGTAACATAGAACTTATGTCTGCACTTACAAGGATTCAAGCATATGCTGAATGTGCTCTATTTTGGAGTATGGTGAGCCAGATTTGGAGTGAACTGCCAATGGTCTTTTGCCAAGCAAAGAATGGGAGACCAGGGGTTTGACCTTATGGTAAGTGGATCCATCCGGCAAACTTCTTATCAGTGGACCAGATAAAAAGCTCTTTTATATCTGGATTAGTGACCTGTCAAGCTAATTGTTTCATGGTGTGATGGCAACCAACAATTCACGAAAGCTAAATATACTCTTCTGAGGAATCTGAAAATGCTTTGCAGTCTTAAACTAAGCCTTACTATTCCTTCACTAACAAATCTATGAATAAATTTATGACCTCTCTTAGTGCCCTCTCAGGCTACAGGGCACGTGGCCAGTGGGCCTGTTGATGTAATAGCAAGAAGCTGGAGCAATTCAAGCCTGAGATGGCCAAGAAGCAAAATACTGTATTACCTGTAGTGTGTTTCTCTCCAAGTACTGCAGCTCAACGGTTTCCATAGCAGGTATCAGGGTTACTTTTTTGGCAGAGGCTGCAGGGACTTCGAAGGCTTGCGCAGCGTCAGACATCACATTGTGCACAACTTTGTGCATCCTGGAATTTGTCTTGTTCTGGGGGAAGGTAAATGCTACTCGAGCAGTTACTTGGTAGGTGAGCACCCCGTATGGCACTCTGTAGCTGCCCTTTGAAGACATTCTTCAGAGAACGAAGATTACTTTCAAATCCAGCAGTTGCTCCGCCTCCTTCAGTCAGTGTGCATCTTGGAAAATGAATAAATAGAAAGCTTCTGCAATAAATACTGCTTCTGAAATCTAACTCCAGAGCTGTGTCAGGCAGGGATGGGGGAAGGGGAAGGATGAACTTTGCCTTGCTTTTTCTGAAAATTGGATTTGTGTGCTTTAGAAACAGCCAGCAATCCTAAGTAACTGGCTAATGCTCTCCACTAATGAGTGAAGTACAGCAAGCAGCTCCCTTATTGCCAAGAGTAGATGTTACTGGAAATTTGTGACAGAAAGACTGTCTGAGCCCCAAATGTTTTGCTGGGAACATGGTAGGTCTGATGAGCTGTGCCTGAATTTCAAGCAGGATTTGAGGGTATTGCTGGCAGGCAGCCGCAGGGACTGGGCTCTGCAGGCTCCGGGACCCCCCTGCAGCTGCTCAGCGACATTCCTGTCAATTTTCCATGCTGCTACTCGAAATGGATCTGACAGGAATGTCTGCTACTACTCTGGTGTATTTGCTTTTCGAGTCTTTTTTTCCAGGGTCTATCCTAGGAAAAAATGTAGGTGCACACCAGCCAACCGTTTCCTCTCCCCAGTAACTGGGGGTGCTGTGGGAAACACAGCCATTTTGTAAAGGCAAAGCCGAAACACATTGCTACAATTTTATTCTTTTTTTCCTTCTCATAACATTTCAAAAGCTGAAGGGATAAGTGTGTTCTTGTTTGCCTCTTCCTCACCCAAGAGATGATGAAATGATCTCTGCTGTCAGAAGTTGTCCCGCCCTTGGTCCGAGATGCTTGGATCCTGGAGCTGAAAGCAGTCTAGATTGGCAGGAGGACATCTGTGGTTAGTCCAGTTATTCACAGGAACTACTGGGAGTTGTGTGCCAGCGGGAGATGGAGGATCCCTGCTTTCCTTGTCATCCACACATACTCCTTGGGATTGTTGGGGGAGAGGGAGGCCTGTCCTGATTGACAAGGAAAAGGAGTTGACAGAGGGGATTTGCTCTCCTGTCAGTAATTCAAACTTTGCCTCACACTCTACAGAGTTGCTAGGAATCATCCCAAACCCTCTGAAGTGAATGCAGAGCCAAATCCTGGTCAGTGGCAGCAGTAGTTCAAGCTGTACAGCTTCCCAGTCTGTATGGGCTTCCACTTGTTTGACCTGTTTTCCATCAGCGGTCTGTGCTGATCACTCTCCCATGCTGGTCAGCTGAAGAGTACGTATAGAACCACTTCTGTTCCCTTACAGGAGAGCGACTTCGGTGATGGTTAATAGACTGGAGGCAGTCCAGTGCTAACCATTTCCCATTTTGCATGAAAAAGGCATGCAATATAACTCACAAAGGTGGATATTCTTTGCCAATTTTCTGATCTGGATTTGAACTTGGTAATGTCTTAATATTACATAGCATAACGTCAGTGTGCTGAAGACTTAGTGGAAATCTGTTAAAGCTTGCTTACCTGAAGTTTTGTCACCTTGCAGTTGTTTAAAACTAAAGTGTTTTTTAATTACTGTCAGCATTGCCTGCATGCTTGGCTCACTCAAAGTGAACTGCACTGTTGTAGAAATTGGTCATGGCACCATCTGGTCCCTTTCCATCCTATTCTTTGTATAATTCTGCTACTTCTATTGGGCAAAATCATAGAATCATAGAATCGTTTAGGTTGGAAAAGACCTTTAAGATCATCCAGTCCAACCATTAACCTACACTACCAAGTCTACTCTAAGCCAATCAAGGGTAGACATAAATGCCCCAAGTTAAAAGGTACATGCTGCTTCTAGTCTATGGCTTAAAAGATCTTACTTTTAGAAAGCGATTCCATCTACGCTTTTAATTTCAGAATTTTCTCTTCCTGCTGCAGGCAAGTAAAATCCATGGCTCTTTTTCTGCCCTTTCTTTGCATTGGAATGAATGAAGGGTTTCAATTAAATACATGATATCTTTAATGTGTCACTTAGTTGTGCTGTGTATACTTGCCAGCGTGATCTGTTCCTTTCACCTCCTAGATAATGCTGAAGGGGAACCCTGATTTCCTTCCCAAGACTCCCACTTAAAAGTGGCTGTGGTTCTGCATTGCAAGTGGATACATTATTTGCTATCAGCTGTTGCCCATGGCCTCTCCTGGCATTATTGCTGGACCATTTTCTCACTCTGGGGTGCTAAAATTTCTTGTGACCTGGATCTTCCAATGAAAGTAAACAAAAGAAATTCCAAATTTGTAGACTTTATAAAGACTAAATTTTGTGTTAATGCTTACTGTAATATAAGCAAAGGCTTTCAAATGCAAACATCAGAGAAAATTTGATTTCAGCTGTAGCACTAAGTAACCTACCTATTTGTTTCTCCAGTTTTGCACATATGAGTGTTCCATAGGGAGAAAATTATTACTGAGTTCTCCCAAAATTATTTATCTGTGAGACTCTGCCTTGCAGCAAACTTATTTGGGGGTTGGGGGGGAATAATTTGATTCTGTTTCGTGGTGTTTTGTTGATCTGATGCAGTGTAAAGAGAAGGCTTGAGGCCTCTTATTTTTGGAAGGGTAGCATCTGTATTTATACTGGTGGTGTTACTACACAAAGCTGATTCTGATCACCCGTCCCCATTATTTGCTGTGGGGAAATCAGATGCAGTCATTTTGTTAAAAAGCTGAAAACCAAGTAAGAAAATTTTAAGGCAGTGTAAATGCACCACTGTTCCTAAAACAGCAAGCCAATGTAAGACTGCATTTTTACTTACGGTGCTTGGCACTGTGAACTATTACATTTGTCCCACATTGCTTCGATGTTACTGTTTTCCCTGTTGAAAGAGGACTATAATGTAAGATGATAGTATAAGCGACAGTGTATAGCTATAACACTGTAATCAGAATGGTGATTCACTAGATTTCTTGAACAGTAATTGAGGCTAATGAAGGCACATGTTATCTTGGATAGTATTTCCTGTATCTGTGCTAATCTGTTCATAACCCTCCCTGAAAAACATACCACTACAGTGTGGCCAACATCTCCCTTTATAATTTCCACATTAGCTAGCATAAATTTTTTCTGCACTTCTTAAATATGCATGGCCATGCATATTTTAACACTTTATATTATTAATGCGAGTATTAATGTATTTGGGTAAGAGATTTAGAATGGTAAGTTAAACTCAGCTTTCTTTTTGTATTCAGTAATTTATATTTACATATTTTAGAAAGAAAAGTTGGCCTAGAAGCATCTTCTGATCTTGAAGCGAGAGTAGAGCGACTTCAAAAGAAAAATGCTCCTAAAAGGAAATCCACACTTATCTATTTTTAATATCAGGTTGAACTACTTTTAGGATTTAGAGAGTACAGCCTGTAAGGGTGAGGTTTTGGGGCTGAGCTAAGCTGGTTTTAGGACTGGCTAATGTTGAGGGGGTTGCTGTCCCCTGTACCTCCCTGCTGCCAGGGGTTTCTGCTGGCCTGTTGCGTTGGCTTGGGCAATTCTGTGGTCCCTCAGTGAAACCATTTGGATTGCTAAACTGGCAAAAAACAAACCCAGAAAAAATGGGATCCAGGCAAGGTCATATATCCAGGAGCAGCAAGTGGCAAAGTGATGCAGGAACATAGGGGAGCCGGTACCAACTCGCTACCTGTGAAATCTCGCTCGGAGCTGGTCCCCATGTGGTTTTTCTTCTTTCTCCCTAAGTGATGCTCCTTTCTTTGCTTGAAGGTAGTTCTTTTACTTTGTTGTGGCAAAACACTTGGCTTCCTAATGGAAATACATCAAAATGATGAAATAAGATACGTTATTGAATGTAAGATGTAAAGGAGGTAAATAAAATGTAATCGTGGCCTTCAGTATTGCCTGTTCATAAAAATAACAGAGCATGGACAATAAAAGAAGAAGTATTCATTAACTTAAACACATACTGCTTTCAAATGGCAAATATCTGTGTCAATGGCATAATTAGGAACTAAAAAGCAAGGTAGGTGTCTCTCCATTTTTTTCTATGGGTATATCTATATAGCAAGGTGGAGACCTGAAAGCTGTTGTAAAGTACCTGTTTGTGCTTCAGTGCCATTAAGAAGGCAACTAATAGCTAGCAGCAAGGGGTTAGCAGCTCATGCGAGAGCTATGAAAAGCCTTTATTCTCTTCCATTTCACAGCTGTTGTTGCTCACGTTATCGACATACACAGTTTGTAAAGATACATATGCTGCAGCCATTTGCGGCAAACTCCTGTTCGTCAGGTTCAAGAAATGCATTTACTGTGGCTTATACTTTATAGACAGAAGCATATTTGCAGGTACCGTGGTGAGGCAGCGCTCTTCTGTGTGTGACAGCTGAAACCAAATGTTTTTTGGGAGGCAGGTGAAATGCGTGGGTTGGATTCCACCCCCCCTCCCTTAAGTATTATCTAGACCCTGATTTTGCAGTTTTGGAACTGCCTACTTTCTGCTTCACTAGGGATGTTAGCACTAATTAACTTACATATGGCTATTTCTGACCAGGACAAAAACAATCTTGCCTTATTTGAAGTAATTCTTATGGATTCTAATAAATACTGTTTGTCTTTTACACGAAATGGTTTCACACTTGGCAGTGCAGGTACCCTGCTGTCTCTTTTCTGTATAGAATAAAAATGTATTTCATACTTCCAATTTTTTATGCTTTTGTTCTTTCAAAAAAATCGTGATTTATGTGAATCACTGGTATAATTAAACCTACCTTGCAGTGGAAGTAAAAAAAAAAAAAAAAAGAAGAAAAAAAATCTTAAAGATTTAGTGGGTCACATCAGAGGGAAACTTTCCTCTGAATTCCTGAAAACATATTTTCATGTGGTAATAGGAATACTGTTGTTAGGCTTTTTTTTCTCCCACATATTATTAGAAGCCCAAAAGGACAATGTCTTAACTATAACTTGCCTGTAAAGTATCTCCTTATCCTAGGGAGAACACTATTTTCAGGAAGATCTTGTAATGGTGTGATTTCCAGAAGCTAAACAATGAGAACGATGGATGTTTGAGGTTCTCTTCTGGGTTTGGCCGCTAATGTGCTTACCGACCACAGTGTCCCTCGTGACTGAAAACTCTCAAAATAACTCTGCAAGCCATGGACTCGGTCCTAAATTCCTCATATCACTGACCGGTAATTTTTTGTATGTGAAAGGATACTGTGTACAGGATTATTTCCCGTCTTAATGGAAGTGCGATTGCCCTATGCTAGAACATGTTCATCGGTGACTAAATAGCAAAGATTAATGCAGTAAGGTAGTTAAAGAGAAGGAAGCAACCAAATCCACCTAGTTTTACTGATTGAATTTAATGCAGATATGGCTTGGTTTTGCACTGTGAAATAAATCTATTCAGGAGGATGTCCTCCTACAAAAACTTCTATGGAATTTTTAATAGCCACAAGTGGTCACAGCTTTGTTTATGCATCTTGTTCGAAAGCTGGAAAATGTTCCTATAATTAAGTTTAAAAAAAGGGAGCGTGTAGGGAGAAAGGAAGAGAGAATAGCCTGAGAATATCCGTTGAGGCAAATGTCCTGAGACAATCAGATTTGTTCTCAGAGATGAATGTGTATTATTTTAAAGGCCAGAAGAAACATGTCTGCCGATTCTGTGTATGGGTGAGGATACGTTTGTTTAGTTTTAAGCCTTGCATTGTGTAAATATCTGTACACTTGCAAGACGTTTCAATTGCAGCAAAATTAAATTCCATCTAATTGTTCTTTGCTTGGAATGGAAATACTTAAGACCACCAATTTGGGGCTAATACAGAAGAAGGAAAATATTTATCTTTATGAAATCAAAAAGCTGGTTGAGCAATGAGAGTCAGGGGGTTGTGTTGCTTCATAAGTGGGGTTACAGAATTAGTGTTTTATCTATCGTCAGATACTGTTAGATGTTTGCTTTCTGCTGGCTGTGGATAATAATCCACAATCTACTGTGTCCTCTTGAGAGAATGAATTCTGAAGTCAGTTGAAGTGTTGGAGTGAGATTGCTTTAGACCTTGGCTGGTGACTGATGATCAAAAGGCTAATAAGTGAAAAAAAAAATTAAACACGGGAGTTTTGGTTAATATAATACCATTGGAGAGCTTGAAAGGATTTAATTTTTGCTACTGAAAAAGATGAAGGTATCAGGGGTATGGACTTGGAAAGTACTAGATTTCTGTCTCCTATTATGGGATTTGCTCCTAATTTTCACAAACCTGTGGGACTTTATTTGCAAGTTGATCTGTTGCAGTTCTTTCTCAATCTGGAAAAGACTTTTTCTTTTTTTTTTTTTTCTTTTTTTTTTTTTTTTGTGCCTGCTTGCTCAAAAATGCTTGTGACGTCTTCATAAATGTCAGTTCTGGGCTAATGCTTTTGTTTGGGTACTGTACTTGGGTTGTCAGTAGTGGAAAATTATTTAACAAAGTGACATCACAGCTGCAGGACAATGCACTGATATCTGTGACAAGCTACAGTTTGGGTTTTGTTTGTTTTTTTCCTAAGACATTTAGAGTCAACAAACCTGTATTAAAAGTGTGTATTCCAATATGTGTTGGTTTACAGGAAATTCATTTAAGTACATTTAGATAATTTACGATAATTGAACAGAGATAGGCCAAGTTGGAATACATGAAATTTTTTTTCTTTTTTTTTTTTCTATTGGTAGTAAGCGTAGTAGTAGTAGCAGCATATATGATGTTGGGTTTTTTGTCTGTTACTACTTGGCCAAGAATATAATTTGTACTTCCATCACCTTTGTTCCTCTTAAATAAAATATCAGTATGTATATTGACTTTCTATTTAGTAGTAGCTGAAACTCTGAAGTTTTAGAAAAAGGAAACACTCTCCCTGTAAGCTACAAGGTTTTCACGCAAATGACTTAAATTAGAACATTGTCTTTATTTAAAGATTAGAAGATAGCATGAAAGCGTGCTGTAGCTGCAGTTTGTTCACTGTACTGAAATGCTTTTGTTCTTTTTTAATATTTAAATGTTCATGCTAACTCCTCCCATCCTGTCTACTTTGTGTTTAGATTGGTGAAAGAAAAAACTTGGAAATGACTCAGAGGGGACAGCTAGAAAATTTGTCTTGCAGAACAAATATGTAATACACGCTCTATGAGCTCTTCTGTGTGGAGGATTATGTGAACACCAGGTTAGAAAAAGCAGAAGTGTTCTAGCTGCTGAAGCCAAAAAGGTGGCTTATGGAAGGGGTCTTGCCAGGGCAGATCATCACTTCTCATGTGTCTGCAATATTTGCTTAGGACTGTAAAGATGTTTTAATGCACTGTTGTTATTTGTTGGCCACTTTTGATCTCCTGTTTGCTTGCCATGAGTCTAACATCAGCCTTGATGCCAAACATCTTAACTGTGGCTTTCAATTTTTTTGAATAAATAAAATGAATATTTTTCTTTTCAAACTGGAAATATTCCAAATGCTTATTCCATTTTTCTAAGAACAGGTGGGCACCACAGCTCTACATGTTTGCTTTCCAAAGAAAATTATTTTCAGGCTCTCACTGTGGTCCCTGCATTGCAGGTTGCGTAAGGCACCTCATGCTCAACTTAGAAAGACTGAGTCTTCACTGAGGAAACATTTTATCTATTTAGAAGTAAGACGTAGGGTTTTGAATGTTTTCTAGATGTTTTAGAATCATTAGAGAGCAATGAAAAGCAAAAAATAATTGACATGAAAAATGTAGAGTAGATCCTTACTTTTCCTTACTTGTAAGGAAAAGGTTTGACTAATGGTGGGTGCCCTTCTGTGTTAGTGGGGATTTTTTTGTTTTGGTTTGGTTTTAGCTGCAGTTGAATATCTTCTACTCTTCCTTTCCTTTCAGGTAAGGCAGGCACATACTCTAATGTTAATATTTCAAAAGCCTTCACTGAAATACAGAAATATTGTTACATTTTGTTTTAAGACAGAGAATCAAAAGAACAGGGACAATAGACATAAAGTCACATAGCCTCCTGGAGCAGGCACCTTCAGCCTCTGAAGTTGCAGGCTGTAATGCCACATACAGTCTCTTCAGAACCTTTTTTTTGGTGAGCTCATTTTCCCATTGGTAAGTTTTCTCATGAGCGTGAATAGCAGTGCTGGAGAAGGGAGGTAGTGATGATACACAACCAACAGAAGGATGAGAATAAGGCTAACAATATCTTGCACACATGCCAATTTATGGTAACGATAGGACAGTGCACTTAGGAGTCATCCCACCAGTCAGTCGTCCCTTCTCTGTGCTGGTAGTGTGAGTGGAAGTGAAATATTGACTCTGCCGGTAGCTCTGGAAGCTGAGCAGCACTGTAACCCACACTCAGTTGTATCCTGGTTCTTTTATTCTTATCAAAAGATACTGGAATCTTTTGGCTCTGATACTAATACCGTTATTTAAAGATGTGGCATTAATGTGCAGTTGTCTCTAAGTGCTGTCTTATAAGTGCTTTCCAAGTGCAGAATCTTCTTTTCCAGCAGACTTTTCTTGTCTTGCATCTGGCAGATAGATACTTGATGTTATTTCCTAATGCAAAAGGCAGTCTGACTCCATTTAGTTTATTTCCTTTTTGTCTAACAGCATCATTAATTATACTGAGGGCTGTCACAGCTGCAGCTGTGATCAGAGGAAAGGGAAAAACAGCAGTCAGACTTTGGGTGCTGTAGGAAAAGGATCGAGGTGTTTGATTTCTTTTCTTAGGTGGGTTGCTTGAGCATAGAAAACTGTCCCAATTCGTGTTGATTCCAAATAGCGATTTCACTGTTCTAGATATTCCAGACCTGTCCCAAGGAGCTTTCACTGCACGGTAATGTAAGGGAGAAGAAACTGCATTACCACTCGCTGACATTCTGCTTTGGGAAGAGTTTGTGATAGCAGCTAATCCAGAGATTTTGTAGCTGAGCTTGAAGAAAAATAAAGCACCATCTATGAATTCTAAATATTTAATGCTTAAATTATTTTCTATTTGGGTTGTCACAAGTATTTCCAGTTGCCAACGAAGGTGAGAGTTACCGAAATGTCTCCTGTGGCAAAAAGTTAAAAAATGAAGAACCCTTAACTAATACTGGTACTGCAAAATTTTAATCTAATTTCATCTACCGATGTAATACTACAAAAATGCTTTAAGGATACTTGAGCATACTTCCTAGCTAAGAGAGTGATTGATTATACACAGTTTGCCTTTTTAATAGTCAACATTGCATAACAGTTGTCTTTTTTTTTTTTTTTATTGTCAGTCCTCAGTTAACTAATTGGAATATTTGTGGTATGTGTATGTACATAGTGTTTGTATAGTCATAAAATCTCTTGAGTTTTGATGGTTTAAGATCTTAGAGTATACATGTAAGACAAAGATGTGATGTAGACACATGTATTTATAAGGTTTGATGTGAAAAGAATCTTACTGGTATTTGCATGCAAGGAATTTTTAGGAGTGGGTAGATTTCTGATGAGATGAAGGGAAAAAGCAGGTAAACATATTGAAGTCTGGTATTCATTTGTTCATCAGAAGACTGTCATTTCCTAAACTGGAAGTAATTTAATCATGTTTGTATCTGGAGTAGTTAAATGAGATCATTTGCCATAATTACTTCATGTCTGACAAGGTCTGTTGCCATTTGGATTTTATGTTACGATTCGAATCCTAAAAAGAAAGGAGCTTAACCACTGGACGTTGAAAATAATCAATATATTTCAGATTTGAACAGAAGCTGTGTTTCAAATGTGTCTAAAAAATCTCCTGTCAGGCTGAACCTTTGCTTGTGATCCTGTTGCTACAGTCTGTTACATGTGTATATGACATAAAGAAACAGCTTTGGCCATCCCAAATGATTGCATTTGTTGTGTGTTGCTGTTGGGATGGAACCATTTAAATATCTTAATAATTATTTTTGTTGTTCCATTTTACTGAGCTAGAAGGAAAAGCTGTTTATAATTAAGGAGCTGTTTCCAAGAAAGTGGGTAGCGGTAAAACTGTTATTATAGGATCATTGCAAAGGAGGTGAATATTTGTGGTTGATGTCCAGTGCTGTACAAGTAAGTGAGAATAATCTCTGTCCAAAGAAGTTTCTTGCTAGGGAAAATCTAATTGCTCAAGAAAAGCAGAGGTTTTGTGCAAATAATTTCTCACGTTTGCTGGTTGCAAGGCAGAGACTACAGGGTAAGGCACTGCTGCTAGAGCGTGACAGCTATAGCAGCGTACAGAAACATGTTTGTATCTTCAGTAGCAAGTAATTTTTATCAACAGGGTAACATACTTGTTTTAGCATAGCCAAGGAGAGACCTAAAATTGACTTAAATATTTCAGACTCACTTAAACGTTGTCATACAAACACGTAAGTTTGTGATATGCTGTGTTAAATAACTGATTCTGATCATGTATTTATTTATATATCCTATTGATGGAAAGTATTTGCTGTTAAGGACGTTAGTAGTATCGTACTTACCTGCATCTCTGTTCTACAAAGCAACCAAATGAAGGGGTACTGCTAAAATTCTGATGTTGTCTGAAATCAGCACCAGGGTACACATCTCGGTAGTGAGTTGTATATAGCTTTGGCTTTTCTTTGGCTTTTTTCCCTGAAAGATAGTAATGTCTTTTCAATCATAATTCATTGACGCGAAGAATTTTGGTCTGTTACTGAAATAATTGGAAGGATATCAGACTTGAATTTGGCAATGCAGCTGTAGAGCCAAATCTTACCACATATTGTAGGACAACAAGTTCTCTTTGATTGTCTACCTTTCTTTTGAGAGATAGTTTCTGTCCATAGTCATTCATTCAGTTACATTACTTACAATTTTATAAAGTAGAATTCCAATAAATTAGGTTTGGTGTTGTTTTTTTTTTTTTTTTTTTCCTGAAAATGATCCCAGCTAAAAAAAATGCCCTGATGTTTCATGTAAACTTACTTTTCTTAATCAGGCTTATTCAGTTTTCTGTGATGAGGTATGTTTACAAATGCTAAAAGGCTGTACATTTTGCTCTATTCCAGTGCCTGATGACCTCTCCATAGAAGAAAGAGAAGAGCTTTTAAATATTCGTCGCAGGAAAAAAGAACTGATTGATGATATTGAGGTAATTGATTTATCTGTAAAGAACCTTAGAAGACTGCTTCAGTAGATTAAGTTACAGTAAACTGCATAACTAGGTATGAATTCCAGGTAATGTTTTTAAAAGCATATAAATGGCTTAATCTAAATCTTACTAATAATGAATAGGATTTATGCATCATTTGTGTGCTTTTAAAAATGCTAACTTCTGTGTTTACGTAATGCAATATGTGCATATGTACACATTTGATTTGTGTAATCAATAACTCATTAAACAGGAGATTTGCATACAGAATAGGAGTGAGTAGAGAAATTTGGGTAGAGAAATTTGGGTAAAGAATTCTTACACTGAAATTGGTAATGGCAGTTTGGTCTTGATGCTGTGACATGAGCACACACTGGGAGTTCAGATACAAGTGTTTAGCAGTCATTCAGCTGTGGTAAAATCTTTAAGCTAAATATCTAAGGAAGTCACATGATTCATCACTTCAGGTAACTAGCAAATATTAGAAAATAAAACCTAACTGGTCATATTAATATATATGATAGATGATTTCAAAAAGTGTTTTAAGGTAGGTTAACATATTGTCCTTCCTTCTTTTGGCAGAGATTAAAATTTGAAATTGCTGAGGTTATGACAGAAATTGATAATCTGACTAGTGTAGAAGAAAGGTAAGTAATGCTAACATATGGACATGATTCAGTAAGGCCTTGGAACAGGTCTTCCAGGAACAGCAAATAAAAATAGCTTCATCATGGTCAACAAACATTGGATCACCTTTATTCAGTCTCTTACAAAGTTTCTAAAGCCTGACTTTATCCTGTTCAGGTGTGTCATTTGTTTGGATAGAGAATATGTTGGATAGAATGTAATATTTTAGACTGTCCAGTTGGTAATGATACAGTTCCCTGAAGCTGCAATCACTTGAAAGAATTGAAAATAGTAACATAATTTTCCCCTGTATAAAAAGTGAATGTCTTGTTTTTGTAATAGAAAATACAAAGTAGCCAAAATACAAATGAAAAGAAGCTCATCCAGAAGTTGTTGGTTTTGTAAAAGAGCAATCAATAACTGCTTGTTGTTTCTTCTTTTTCTCCACGTGTAGCAAAACTACACAAAGAAATAAGCAAATAGCCATGGGAAGAAAGAAATTCAACATGGACCCTAAGAAGGTAGAGAATTTTTTTTTCTGCTTGCCAGGAATCAACTTCCTGTTTGTAATATGATCTATGACAAATATAGTCATGTTTTCTTCAGAAAATATTTCTAATAATATAAGTTCACAGGCCTTATTTGTATATCCTGTAACTCACTGAGCAGAGGGTTAAATTAGAAGCAGTCATCTAGTCATTCCCTGTCATGTGCTTTTTTTGCTTTAGCAAACCTTTTTTGATAATGGAGGTTGTTTATCAACAATCAAATATGCCAGGTATTGATTGAGCTGGCTTGCAGAAAGAATATTTGTACTTGACAGAGGTATTCTACGTTGAGATGTCAAATACAATTCTAAAAATATTTTGATGTTTGGTTATCATTAGTGAGGCCATGCTTCTTTTTTATGGCCTTCTAGTTTTGTTTCTTCCAAAATACCTTTAACGTGTTTTTTAATTTGTTCTCACATTGACTTTTATATTTGCATATCTGAATTCTGTTTGTGAAAAAGGCCTGTGTGAACATTTGTATGTTTGCGTACAGATATACATGTACCTATATGACTTGTACGAACACCTGCAGGTAGAAACTTGTTACCAGTTTCAAGAAGTCTACTGTGCATTTAGCCAAGAAGTGAAGTAGTTCATTTCTCCGCAGTGCCTCTACTTTTCTTAAATAATTGTTAATTTTCTGGAAAATTCAGACACCTGCACATGCTCTTACAGACCTCCCCCGATATATTTAAAAGAGCTGCTTTGACATATTTGACCTTTGCACTTTACTTTTCATTTTACATCTTCTTGCTTTGTTTTACTGCCTTCTGTTGTTTGTAATTGGGATTCCATTTTGAATTTGTGAAGAGTCTTTAAGGTCTTTTTGGAATTGTTTAGCATTTGTTTTTCTGTGTTAGTTCTTGACATGTTTTCTTTCCAATTGTATTGAATTCAGTTACATTTTGGTGGCTTTTCTGTGATGTTCCAAGTACACTGATGGCTGCTATTTCTTCAGGCTGTTTTCAATTTACCAGAAACACTGAAGTACTTTGAGATATAGAACCATTTTAAGCTACTGACCATGTCTTTTATTTTTATTTTCCATTTTGGTGACTGTCTAACTTCAGTTCTGTTGAGGGCAGAATACCCCCAAACATCCTGGTAGTTTGCTGTTGTCCTCCAGTGCTTTCACATCCTAGAAGTTTGCGGCAAAGTCACAGGATGAAGTCAGATGCTCTCATTCCAATGTTAACTATTTTTTGTTACTGTTCTTGTTGGGTGAAATTATTTCTATAAATAGATGCTGTGGTGGCATTGCTACTGTAACATAATTTAAATGTGGTAAACAGACTTGCAGTAGTAATTTCTTAATAATGTCTGTGAATCAGTGGTGGCCTGCAGTAGCTGGCTGCTCTAAAGCTAGATCATCTTCTTGTTTGCCGCTGCTACTTTAAATTACAGGCAGCTGAAATATATGTCTTTCTAATGTTCAGAGAATTAACTTGGGGTCATTGCGAAAAGGGTGTTTTTCATTCATAAATGGGAGGGAAGATGGTCTCCAGAGTTAGGAATGTGAAAGAACTGGGGTAATAATCCATGTGCTGAATCCCCCAAGTTTTCCTCTTTAAAACCAAGTAACAGAGTTCTAATGTTTTCATATTAGCAGGAACACAGTGAGGTAATTTTCTTCTACCATTTTTATTTGAAGACCTTTACATTTTTTAGTGTGTAACCTATATGCAGAGCAATTCTCCCTGCCCCCATCCAGAAAATCCTCATTCAAAATAGCTGTGTTTAACGCAGGTACGTGATGTAATATCACGTACCTCGCTGTTTGGATTTGGTTAGCTAGTGTGGGAAGGGCTATAATGGTAAAGCTTATAAAACGCTTCGGGAATCCCTGTGCAGAGGACTTAAAGCTGTGCTTGAAATTTGCAGCACTGGAAGTCAGTACTGCCTGTGTTGGGCCCAGAAAATGAATTTTCTTTGACAAAGGCAGGGTTTAAATAACTGTAAAATTTGTAGTTCAGTTACTGTAAAAGCTATGAAATTCAAAGCAGATTTCATTGCACTGACTTAAAAAAAATCTATTGCAGTATTTGTAGTGAATATTGAATATCTCTGTAGCCATGAATTTTGTGTGGGGAGGTCAAACTAATACAGCTGTCTTCTGTCTCCTGTCAGTCTACAGAAAGAAAGTTTGCATCAAGACAAAAGATAGCATAGGAGTTGATGAGGATTTGGCTGACCTATTTTGCCATTTATTCCAGACGCTGGAGTTGTTGTCCCAGACAAATTCCTTTTCCTGCCTATTTGACTTCTGGTTCTTTAACATCTTAAGAATAATAAAAAAAAAACAACAAAAACAACAACAACAAAAAAAAAAACAGGAAAAAAAATCCAGCAAAAGGCAAATTAAATTGATTTTTGTAGTATGTTAAAGTATCGTCTTTTGTGCACAGAAATTTGTTTTCCATGCTCCTAGTCATGTCCATTACCTTTTTCAGTAACTTGTACAACTTTTTAAAAACTGTTCTGGTCAGTCTGTTTACACTGAGCATGAATAATATGGTCCAGGTGTTGAACAAGGGAATCTGCAACTGCTATTTCTGACGTTTGTTAGAAGGAAGGTTCTCTGTTGGTGAACAGAGCCAAGAAAGCTTTTGGAATAACTTGGTATGGGAAAAAAAGATTATGTTTCATAGTCAAATGAATTTTTTGTATGAATAGTTATCAAATAAGCTTTGAAGGGATCATTTCTGAGGAAAGCTCAGCTACTTCTGCTTCAAGATAAAATGGATATGTTCTTTGCGATGAAATCATGTCTGTTCTGAAATGACTTATCAAAATATTAAGTTGTCAGAGTCGGAATACCAGCCTGTCATTGAAACTAAGTTTTCAGATGAGGATAACTGCATTCCAGACTTCTTTTTTTTTTTTAAAGCTTCAAGCCTTATAACGTCACAGTTAATTTTCTTTGTTAAATTAGGTCAGAAAATTGACCTTTTTTTGTCAGGCAGGTAACCATTTAATTATAAAAATCCAGAATCAAACAGAAGAATAATTACTTTTTTGAATGTTACTGCAGGGCCTCGCTATATCAAAAAATAATGGAAGTTTTCCCACTTATAATCAAATAAAAAAGAAATATATTCCATCTGCAGAAATTGAAAAACTTCTAATATTTCTGAAATTATGAAATATTCTAGTAGAAACATTTGGAATAATATTAAGCTCTTCTGTACCTATTTGGAATCCAAGACATTAGGGTTACTTACAGTTGCCATTCCTACTTTTCACTAGCATGCTGTTAACAGTTTTATGAAATCAGCAGGAATAGCAACCTCTTTGTTGGGGTGTGTGGTGGGGAAAAAAAAAGAGCGCTGTCTCTTCATGACCTGCTGAGCATTGGAATAACATCACTTCCATCCTTTACATAATCTTTATATGACTCTTAGTCTCCTTTCTTTCTTTACCGCTTTGCAGAAAGTTCTCTGGGCATCCCTAGAGTGTGCCAGTTATAGGGCCAGTAATTTATGGAGGCATAGGAGTCCAGGGGCTTGATCAAGTACTCCCTGAGGGACAGGGTAAGACTTCTCCTGGCTTTGATAGAAGCTCCATGGTAGAAGCTTGACTGGTTCGTGAAGAATCCTTTGTGAGTAGTTTAGTTCAAGTCCTTTGTGAATAGTTTAGTTCCAGCACAACCAGAAGTCACTGATAATCCCAGTGTCAGCATAAACTCTTTTAAACCGGTTTCAGTATCTTCAGCCACGACTTCTGCTGTAAGTAGTGGCTTGATGTATTGGGTTGCAGTTTGTAAATTACAAGTGATGCTTTATTTTGTGTCATGGTGGTAACGAAGTTATTCCTATGTACCTCTTCATTATATGATTTTACAGATTATGTCTCTGCAGACGTTTAGGCAATATTGTGAACAGGCTAACTCATGTATTAACTCCAAAGAGCAACATGGAATCATTATTCAGTTAATATTTGATATTTCTACTGTTGAGGTATTCAAACTGCCACCTAGTACTTATAGCTTTAAAAAAGTGTTCTCATTTTAATCTTTAAACCAATACTAAATATTGCCTTTCTAACTGAAAAACATTTGTTTACCATTTCATTAAAAAAAAATCTGTTGGCTAATGTAATTCTTAATATACTATGTATATGTCTGTGTCAGTATATTAATACCAAATGTTATGAGCGGTATTTACATAAATGCTTGTGGAAAAAAAACATAACATGCCTTTTCCTCTGGAATTGCTCTTCCTAGGGAATACAGTTTCTGATAGAAAATGACCTCCTGCAGAACACTGCGGAAGACATTGCACAGTTCCTTTATAAAGGAGAAGGATTAAATAAAACGGTAATTGGAGATTACCTCGGTGAAAGGTAAAATAAAAATATTGAAACTTTGTTCTTGAGTTTACAAAGCGTACTTATGGGTTTTGGTAGTTATCTTCCCCTTCACAGGCTGCATGTAGTGGAGTAGCTACTCTACTACTCAGATCTATAAAAGCTACAGTGGGAAGTAAAACTACTACAGTGTTGTGCTGGGTTGTTGTTCTTTTTAAATGGGTACATTGTGGAATAGTATTTAATTTATTGTAACTTACTATTTTGAGAAAATATCCTTAAATTTGGCTATAGTGCAGAATTTAATACCATAAGCTTTTGGAACGTCTGAGAGTTGTATTGCAACAGTTCTGGTAACTCTTGGTACTGTGCCCAGGCAAGGAGTGATTTACAATCACTAATAATTGGATAGTAAAGAAAGTACTTATTAAAATGGCTAGTTCCTGGGACAGTGGTTATAAGCAGGTTTTAGTGGTGTCTTCTTCTGCGCACAGACTTTCCATTAGTAAGTAGGCATCTCAAAGGGCAACCACACCGTATCCTTATCAATCCTAGTACAGTAAACATGCAACATGCATATTTATGTATACTATTGCAAAACACAATCAAAATGCAAATTACTTCCATTGCTGTGCAATCCAGGAATTGATTTCAAAAAAGGCAGCAGAAAGAGATGGAAGTGAAGAGCGGGTCAGAGTACGTGTATCTGCATGCTTGCACATGTTCCGGTTCAGGCGCCAGTTATGGAGGTTTAAAAGTTGACTCATTTAGGATATACTCCTGTAGCAATATGTTCTGGCAGATCCCTTTTGAGGCACCTGTAGTCTGTTTACAGCATCGGTGCCTTAGTTTGTGCTCAGCAATTTCCTCCTGACTTTAATAGGTTTAATGAAAGTTTTCACTGTAGTGTGTGTGTTTTGAAAATAGATGTTGGCTATGAAGTATCTATACAGTATATGTAGACATTTCAACAATTTTTATATGACGACATTATGTTGTCTCTCATGAATATTTGGGCAATCAGTATTATAAAATCACTTATACGTTATTGTCCATAATGGCAAAACTGTAACAAAGCTTGTATAAAGCAGTCTGTGTTCGTTTTTGAGAGCTGCATTTTATCTTGGCATTGTCTTCTGAAATACTTCCAGTTTTTCTAGCCCTGTTTATTCCCAGAACCCCTGTACTCATGCAGAAGGGTCTTACCAATATGTCCAGGCCCACTGGATTCATCAATAATATTTGTGTGACTATTTATGGGTTCACATTTAAAATTAAAAAATGTATTGCTCGTTGTTTTGCATCCCTCGCAGGGATGCTGCTGGGCAGCACTGTGGTCTAATCTGAAAATACAGGGCAACCTTTCTTAATATTGAGTATGCACACAGATAAATATGCAATTCAATTATATCTTCTGAATTTTTCAAGACTTAAATACAGACAAACATAGTGGTCAAACTGAATAACAAATTTGATCAGGAAACTTTGTATAAACTGTCAACTGGATAATAAAATCTTAGAGGAAGTGAAAAAAATGAATATACTGCTCCTATTTTACCACAATGCAGAAGCAACCTATCCATTTCAAGGAGTAGTTGAAGTAAAAAATAAATTTAATTTTTTTTTTTTTTTTTTTGCTTTAAAAGGAGCTTTTATTCAATGTGTCCAGTCAGTCTACTTTAATTGGGTTTGCATGTTTCTTCATTTCTGTGAAGGGTGTAATATTAATATGGTAATGGGAAAGCAAATGGTATTTCTGTCCATTTTTTTCTTCACTTACATGAATTAGTAAGGGAGGGTGGAGGTGAAGAGATGACAATCTGATTTTCAGGAATGTGTATGGACATTTTAGGGTAGTCAGGTCTGGAATGGGGAATTGGTTCATCACACTCCTTTGAACTGCAACGTTAATTTCCTAGAATCCTAATAATTTTTATTCATGTTCTTCTGAAAACAACATATTAGGCCTTTAGGTCCTGGGATAAAATAAAATGTGACAATTGAGGTGGTCTTAAGCTGCTAGTTTTGCTTTTGTGACTACCTCAGAAACAGGCTATTAAGTGATTTGTGCTATGCAAATGGCAGTGCATATTATAGATGAGTTTTTATTGAGTTATGTACTGTCTTTTGTCAAGGCATTTGGAGTCTGAGGGCATTCTCTTACTTTGCCGCTCCCTCTCAGGGGCCCATCATGAATTATTTCTGCATTCTAGCTAAATATACCTGAAGACGAGACCAGGATAGTCAACAGAATGAAATATTTGTGTAACATTCTGCCATAAAGAGATATATTTTAAATTATTGACTCTGTAGTGTTACAGCACTCAGCAAACTGAAAAAAGTGAATGGTAAAATGGAACGAGATAGTATCTAAAAATGTACAATAAATAAGGGATGAATTACATCCTGTAAAAGATTTAAGATTTCTTTATATGTGGGTAGGTCTTCACTTATTTTTTTAAGTGGCTTCCTAGACCTTTCATGAGATTTGGCTTGTGTCTTTGGAGCTGTACCCAGCACAAGTATCACTATTAATCAGTCTACGTTAAAACCTAGAGGAGCAAAAATTAGAGTGTAAGGCTAATATTTGTTCTGAATTACTGCAGCTTTACGTAGACATAAGCAAAATCAATATTTGGTTTACAGTAAGAAAGTACCTCTGTTGAGTGCTCTCTTTTGTTATGCTATTATGCTACTTCATTTCACTGCACTGAAAAGTAGTCACGCAGTTGAATTGTGCGTTACTAAATTTGATGAAGATTGCTTTGTTTTGCTTGACAGAGCTTATGAGTTTTTCTGTAAACAATATGGGGACATCCTAACAAATGAATAGTTTGTTTTAAGGTATTTACTCGTGTGTGTTACAGGTTAGTCTGACTATGCAGTTAGTCAGTAATGCAACAGATAATTCTTGGTGGGTGCACACCTTCCTATTTTTGGGTGGAGGCTGATATGCAACATTCTGTCTTGGTGATGTATTTAAAGCACACCCTGAGGATTATAAATCTTCACACTTCTGGCATATGAACTCAGTGATGGTGTAGACTAAATTCTGTCTGCATCCAAATAGTTTTGTGTTCATTGATGTTTAAATGTTACTTTTGCATTTAAACACCTTTGTATTGAACAAAGCATAATTTGACTCATGATTTACAGAGCAAAAATGAGCAAAATACGAGTGTTAAATATTTAAATGCCTCTCAAATAAATATGTAAACTGTTCCTGATGACTTGATTTTATCAGTATGATCATTTACTTCTTTGCTGATTCTTGGAAGCAAATAGAGATAGCTAACAAGCCTTTAAAGTTCAGAATTGTAATTGTCTATTTCCATTTTTGTCTTTCATAGAGATGAATTTAATATTAAAGTTCTTCAGGCTTTTGTTGAACTCCATGAGTTCGCCGATCTCAATCTTGTACAAGCCTTAAGGTGAGTAAATTCTTTGTCTTTTTTGACCTGAGCTTCCTTTATCAAATTGCATGTTCATAGGAGTCACTGTGTTGATTTATTCATCAGAAAGCTGATCTGCAGCTCAGCACGATTATACGCGTTACTGTGCAAGTTAGCAGAGACAGCTCTGTTTTAACCCTTCCAATTGTTTGTGTGTGTGCTGCATTTGAAGGTGAAAACTTTTAATTATTTGAGACAAATACAAACAACTAAAACATAGCCACAACTCTTCGTTGTGCCTGCCATATGTGGACATTTGACAGAGATAGGTAAAAAACCAAACAAACCCCTAACACAAGCAAATAAATAATTTTCTTTGCTGCCATCTTCTTTCTCCTTTCCTTCCACCTCAACTTGTTCCTCTGGGCGGGGAGGGGAGGAATCCTGCTGACCATAATCAGTGATTATGTTCAATGGCTAAGAGGTTTGAATCAAAGTAATTTCGTTCTCCTTTCCTCAGTTTCCCACTTGTCATGTGAAAGAAAGAGTAATATCTTAGTATACTTTTTCCCTCACTGAGTGAACCGTTTATTTGGTTTCTCTGGGATGCCAGCATACAGTGACCTTGTGAAGTTCCTTCTCGTCTTGGTGGAAATCCATAATAGATCTAGCAAATTAAGTTGATTTAGACAGTTCTGCTAGTTTTGTTGACACAAGTGACTCCCTCCTGACACCAGATAAATTGAAATGTCCGTGTGATCTTTGTCTCAGGTGCAGGGCCTTGTGATGTGGAGTCAGAACAGCTTTGCTATGGTTGAGTGATGTGGTGATGATAACTTGAGCTGCTTGAGGCTTGAGCTAAGGAAGCCTTTTATCTGGCTGCTGAAGCTTGTCTGGGAGGCTTCATATTCCTGTCTCTTTTACCCAATTTAACGTTAGGTTTGACTTTATTCTTCCTTAGCAGCTGCTACTATTAAATGTTTGTATTTTGGTAGCTTACAAAATTCGTGATCTGGGTTGGAACCTTGCATGAGGTGAGTAAAAGACAGTATATAGAGCTGACAAACTAAAGATGGCCTGCGACACTTTAATATAATGTCCTAAAATGAAAAGTGATGAAGACAGGAATAAATGGTTATATATTGGCACCCAGCATACAAGGAATATTGAGAACTTGTTTTGCATGGCAGAGCATGTAACTTTGCTGGTTTAGATCCTGGTTTAATTTAGGTAATTCTTTTGCTAAGAAAGAAAAGTATAAGTGATAAAATTCATTGGAGCTTTTTAGCGCCACAGTGTGCCAAAAGTAAATTTGTGAAGACTTCTGTCCTGTATGCATTCCAGTGTACCTATATGTAGAAATAGTAAGTTACAAATGTAAAAACTCTATTTCAGTTCATGCTGCTAAACAGGAGCACAGATCTCCTGCATATATTACAAAATTACTGAGGTGTTATCATGAGTCTTTTATTTTTAAGATCTGGGTCTGATTCTTGTGGGGTGAATTTACACTAGACAGGCAGCACCTCTCAAGCACTGGGGTTTTTCTTGTTGTTACTATTTTTTAAATGTTCAAGGAGTTCAAGTAAAGATGTTGAGTGTTTTTTGTATTCCTTGATCCCCTACAAGAAATATTTTATGTAATGTGTCTTTTTACATTGTAAACTTTTACATTGTAAGTAAAGTCTAGCTGAATGTTTACTGCTTTTAGTAGCCAGGAAACCCAGGGAGGATTGAACTGATTGTTTCCCCATAGCATTCTCATGGCAAAAATGGGATGCATACAGAAAATTGTTCACTAGTCTGGAAAAAAGAGAGTCTCAGAATATGAACTGCCATATTATCTTGCCTGATAGCATGCAGTGTTGCTGGCTGAATTACTGGGCTAGCCATCTGTGCATGTTGCTTTATAATAGCTCCTGACTTGTCTATTGAGAGATTGAGAACATATTTCTAGGGCATTTTATATAGACGTTGCTGATTTTTTTTTTTTGTTTTGTTTTGTTTCTAATTATTAGTAGTATATGCTTAATATATAAATACGGGAACGAGTCTAACAACTATTTTTCCCTTCTGTAGGCAGTTTCTGTGGAGCTTCAGACTCCCAGGAGAAGCTCAAAAAATTGATCGTATGATGGAAGCTTTTGCTTCACGCTATTGCCTTTGTAACCCAGGAGTCTTCCAGTCTACAGGTTAGTCACAGGAAACAATAGGAGTTCTTAAGTATATATATGTATATATATATATGTGTTTTGGATCATATATCTTCTTCTACATTTGAGGCAAGGAGGCGATGGCCAGTTTAGAAGTTCAGGATAAAATAATATGTGAAATGAGAAATTTCTGAGAACTGAGAAAATGCAACTGTCTAATCCTACCCTTTGTTTCCAGGAGGTGCAAGCTTATGGTCAGAATGCATTTCCGTTTATAAAACTTTAGCATTAACATATATTAAGCCAATTAAAGTATAAAACACACTTTAGGAATGTCATGAAAGACTTTGGCTAGGAATTGGAAAAGTAAGATTCTCAGGGGCTTAAAGGCAGAAGAGACCAATAGGTTGGGTAGTCTTGTCTGTCAGTTACAAGGACTTTACACCTGATTGTATCAAGTCCACCTATACATGACTATAGTATATTATCTAGGAAGTCATCCATTTTTGTTATGAGGACTGTATCCTTTCTCTTTAGCAGCGTGTTCTGCAATAGTTTATCTCAATTAGAAATGCACCTCAGTTTTCCATGGAATTACTTGGTTTAGAATTACTCAAGTCAGAAAAGCTAACATAACTTTATGATACTGCACAGGATGCCCTAGCATTCTGGCATTGTTGGTCTGTTTAGTTATATGCACACATAGCTTGCTGTTGACCACTTAGTTTGAGGAACAAATAGGCTAGGAAGAGGTTATGTAAAGCAGGTCTGCAACAGCTAGAGAGGAAAATACTTACTGAAACAAAATGCTGACGATGCAAACACATTTTTCCTCTGTGTAGCAGAGAGGTTTCCATCCTGCTTTTTACACAGGATCTTGTACTTGAATTCTGGGAGAATTTACTGTAATCATAACCATGTCAAGAGGCATGATAAGATCTCCTTTGTCATCTTTTTCAGTGGTACTAGCCACCTTGTGTATGCCAAGAAATTGAGTCAATGTAATTTTCAGTCTGTTTAAATGCAGTTCAAATATTATTTTGAAGAGACTGTTCTTTCTCTTTGGAGAAAGCTTTGGGAGTACTTTGAGTAGGAGTCTGATCGACCAAGTCTATTATAGGATTTACCAATATAATCTAGGCAAAATCTCTGTGCAGAGAACATTTTGCCCAAGGACGCTTCAGTGTTTTAAGTGAAATGTTAATTTAGGGTGATAGCAATGATTTCAGAAAGTTTAAAAAAAAAAAAATTGAATTCTCTTCTACTGTTTTTCTCATACTGGCTTTTAATTTGAATTGTAACCTATTTTTTCTGCTTAGGCTTACTTCAACAGTTTAAAGAAAGATGAGACTTTGCTTTCATGTATAGCGTTCAGGATTTTTTGACTACATGTTTCTTTTTCTTTAGCAGTCAGGATGAGTTATATATTCATTTTACAGGTTTCTGCCACAACACACAGAGAGTTAAATGATTTTTCAAATCTTATTTCAGATACATGCTATGTGCTGTCATTTGCGATCATTATGTTAAATACCAGTCTACACAACCACAATGTAAGAGATAAACCAACAGTAGAGAGGTTTATTTCTATGAATCGTGGAATTAATGAAGGTGGGGACCTTCCAGAAGAATTGCTACGGGTAAGTTAGACTGGGTAAGACAAGATACTGCTTTGTGTTTTTAATAGGAAACTTAGAAGTGTGTACAACAGTTCTCAGGCAGATTTGTCGAGGGAAAGTAAGAAGAACATTTTCTAGCATGCATAACCTTTTGAGTAGCTGAAAGAAGCATTTTCTGACATTCACAGCTGCTTTGAGCTATTTCTCCCTATATTCAATCTTCTGTTAGGGAAAGGAGATTTCCAGAGAAAACACTCTGTATATCTCTCAATAGTTTGCTGATGGCAAAATTCTTGTGGAATTGGCTTCTTGGGGAGGGGGAGGAGGGAGGGGAAGTAGTATTTCTGGATAAGTCAGAGAAAGCTGGAAAAAGTAGTAAAAATCATTGTTTCGTTATTGCCTCTCATTTCTTTCCATGTGTCCATGTGTGGAGCTTCCTCCTGTCCCTTGAGATTAAAAATACTTATTTGTCTAAGACAGTGTGATGGTCTAAACCATTTTCCGAAAACCCAGATTCATTTGGCAAAACTTGTACTAAATGAGACCTGAAGCTGAAATCTTTGAAATATTGAATGCTGAAGGTAAAGAAAAAATGTCTTTGCTAGGAGTGCTTATAAAATCTGTAAAAAAGAGACTCTTACTTATAGATGAACTAGTTTAAAATCAAACTTAATCAAAGTAGTAAATAATGATTGAGAAGGGATAGTCCAGAATTTTATGGACTGTGTTTCCTATGCTTTTTGTACAAATAGTCTGAGAAGCAGTAGGATGTCCTGGTTGCATTTTCTGTTAGACATTTATTAATGAGGTCTTTTTCCTCTTTTTTTATTCTTCTAGAATTTATATGAAAGTATTAAGAATGAGCCGTTTAAAATTCCAGAGGATGATGGAAATGATCTAACGCATACATTTTTTAATCCAGATAGAGAAGGTTGGCTGCTGAAATTAGGTTAGTTATAAGGGCAGTTTTGCTGCTATATGTTTGTTCTCTGTTAGCATGTTTGCTGCTTCCGTGTCTATCTGCTTTCTTGTGAAGGTAATAGGATTAACTTTGTAATTTGTATTTAAAAATGTATGAACCAAAATTAGTAACTCCTTCACATCTGAAGGTTGTTACTTCTTATTTTATGTATCCAAATCAGGAATCTTGTTTCAAACTTTGGAGTTTTATTTCTGATATATGAGAAATAAAAACTCAGCAACAAAAAGGAAACGCCATATGGTATTTACATGCTGTGACTGATAAATAACAACTAAGTCTCCATAAGGTCATTTCAGAAAACTGTGCGATATTTCAACTCAGTTTTCTGTGTACAAAAAAAAGGATTTCTCTTCAAATAGTTATTTTTGTATGTCTTTATTTTTCCATATTATTTGTGAGTTTCTCTTGGTTTGGTTTTGGCTATGATTTTTTAATGAGTGGTTTAAATGTGCCTTCTTGTTTTCCTTATGGCCTATGACCTATCACCTTTCTGTTCTGTGACTGGCTGTCTCTGCTTATTCTGCATTAGGAGGTACGTATCTGATTGCTTTCCAGTCCCCTCTTCTTCAGTTGCTCATTCTTTTATTTTCTTCGTCCTTCCTCCTGGTTTTTTTTCTTTTCTTTTTTTTTTTAAATCAACTTTATTGTAGCATTTTGCTTTTTCACTCAGTGTCACTAACAATATCATCAGTGTGCTCTGAAAGACTGGCATGTCAGTGTCTAGCTCACATGCAAGTGTCTTCTGCAAAAGAACAAAGTGTTTACATGTAAAGCAGAAAAATAAAGATGACTATTCAGCATACCTCCCTCCTTCATTGAAGAACATAACAAGGGAAGAATAATTTCTACTGAGAGAAAAAAACACGTCTTATTCTTGTGATGAAGTTCTAGAGTGATTTTGTTACTTGTATATCAATTAGATTATTGAAAGACTGATTACATTTGAACTATGCATTTGTAAAAGCTGTTATTTTCCTGCTTATTTCCCTTTGTAAATAATGTATTTAGCTTACTTAACAGAATCTTAAATGAGCACCTAATTTAGGGTTGCGGAAACCTCTGGTAATTTGCAGTCTCCCTTTGCAAGATGCCCTTGTTTACAGACTCTCTTAAAGTTGACGGGATTCACTTTTTCACTTGGCCTTAGGGAATTTTTTTCCTATATAAAGGAGACTGAAATTTTATTTTAACATTTGTTTTTCAATGAAAGAAACCTCTTTTATATAAAACACCAGTGCACGCTCCAACAGAGCCAGTTGTTGGCCACTTGAATGTATAACTGCTTGTTAAAGTAGAAGGAACTTTGTACTTGGAGAATGATGACTAAAGTATGGAAAGGGATGTGTGCCGGGTGGGGCACATGGGGGCGAGTATGGTGAAAGTGGAGCCTGGTTAGAGCCACAGGCCCGCTCTACTGATTGCACCTGGAAATTAGTGGTCATGCTAGTGCTGGAAGAAAACAGATGTGAAAAGGAAGCATTTGTAATTAATTCGCATGCTCTCCAATGTCTTATTTGGACCTCTGTGCTACAGATGCTTTAGAGCTCTTTGTCTTTCTAACTACAAAAAAGCAAAGCTCTTGCTTTTTGATGCGCGTTGGTTCAGCTGGCACAATTTCAAAGATGACTTTGCAGCTTTTCTCCATTTTGTAGCATGAGGCGATAGCTATCTCAACAGAAAGGCTTTCAAGATGAGTAGATAAAATGTGCTTTCTGGAGAAGAGGTAGGGTGTAAGCCCATGCTGTGCATATTTCTCTTTCTGCTGCCAGTGCTCTCTCAAAGTACACGTACTGAGAGTGCAAGCAAGAGTGTGAGTGCGTGTAGGGGAGTGACAACATCCCTTGTGGAAGAAACTGTCAATAAAAGACATATAAGAGATCTAATAAAAAATAGAGGAACAAAGAAATTGAAGAAGAAAGGTGACTTGAAAGTCAGTGAGAGCTGCCAGTTACTTCTGCACAATCCATCTCTGGCTCTGGTGCAAGGTCAATAAACCCAACTTTTCATTATGTACAATGTAGATGAGAGACAGTGCACAGAAAACCCAATAGTAAAAGTGTGTGTGAAAAGGAAGGGTGTTGCACGTAACACTCACACGGCATGAGGGTTATTTGAATAAAGAAATGAAACATGTCCAGAAGCCTCCAGTGAATCAGCCTGTAAATGTGTGAAGCTGCGCTTCCATGAAAGACTGTGGGTTTTTCAGCAGACACTGACCAGTGTAGACAAATACATTTTGCTAGTTTAGATGCAGTGACCAGAAATAAACATGGCACTGTTCTTTTTCCCCCCTCTCCTTTTTTTTCCCCTCTCTTCTCTTTTTTTTACCTTGAGTTTCCTATTTGCTGGGAGGCTTAAATTCTATGTTTGAGAGCGCTGTTTCAATCCACATTGTTTGCATTTTTACAGTCCTTTCTGTTGGGAAACACTTCTTGTGAAATGGATAGGGTTTCCTTCAGTTCTGGAAGATGCTGATATTAAAAGTTCCAATATTGTTGAAATGCTAAGGAGACTTTATTCCTGCATGAGAGTTTAAGTGCTCAGTTGTGGTCATACTTAAAAGTTGAAATAGAAAGTTAAGACGAAGACATCTCCCAAACCCTGCGTATATCCTTTTGTATTTGTTTTTTCTTATAGTCAACTCTTCCCATTTATCTACTTGTGCCCCTCTTTTTAGTATTCCAGCTCACTGTATTGATTATCCTCTGGGCAGGAGATGAATAGCATGAAACTTTCATATATAGTAAAATTAATCTGCCCTAAAGACCACCCTAACTCTCTAGCCTGGCACTGGGTTTTAGAAAGCTGGGAGGGTGCAAAATGCTTTTGGAGAGTTTGCTGGTCTGAATTGTTCAGAGGTGACTTTGCGTAAAGTCTGAGTGCCAAACCTGGCAGCCAGACAACAATTCTGGTTTTATCTATCTAGACTCAGCTGGTGCCTTTATATAGACATCTGTATCGCAGTAAACCTAAATTATCATTCAGTTCTACATTGTTTGAAGTATGGTGTAATGAAAATGAATGCTACAAGTAAAAAACTGAAAGCTGCTGAGTGCTAATGAATCCTCACTTAGAGCAGCTTGAGACGTTACGAGCTTTTAGATTTTTCTGCATAAATTATTAGTGGTGTTGGTACCATGACATTTTCTGCCACCCACTTTAAGGTATTTTGAAATGGTTGTCTGTGCTCTCTCTCCTAATGCCCAAGTTACAATTGTTTTGCACATGGAGGCGTTTCCGTGCCTAAACCAGCTTCTCTTGGCAAATAGCTTGGTTTGTGTAATACTTTCTTCTAGTTAGAGGGAAACTGTGACATTATTCCACCAAACTGGAGAGGAAATGATTCAAGCCAGACACATGATCGTGTTAATTTTTTCTGCCAGTCAGGCAGTTACTGAGAGCTTGGAGATTGTCCAAAAGCTTCGCATCCAGGCCTGTCCCGCCAGCGGTGCTTATTCCAGCGCATCTGTCCTTGAGAGGATGTCGTTTCTCTTCCCTAATCCGGGGCGAGAGAATAGCAGTGGTTCATCAGGAAACTGGTGCCTTCCGGTACCTGCTTGGCTCTCGTAGTAACTGATGCTCTTCTAGGTTTAGGCAGTTAATGTTGCAGTCGAGGGAAACTTCTTTTTCGAAGAAACCCAAACTTCGATCCAGTCATCTGTATAGCTGTACAGTTTCTGAGTCCATTCCACCTAGTGGTATCTAAATGAACTGAGAAGAAAAAAACATTCTTGATGTGTGCACCTCTTTCCCCTCTAAAACTTTATATAAATGTGCTGAAGATTGGGGTAGAATTTTCTAACTTTAGATACATTGCTGCCTTTAGTCTTAAGGCCTTTTTTAATTTTGAAATTGGTGTTTCTAAGTCATTGCCAGTTGTTTGTCCCTTTAGTATAGGTGGTTTCTTTTACCTTGTTCTCTAGTTTATACTTTGCCCAGAGTTGGAAAAAAAATAATCCTATGTTGGGTTACATAGGTGAGGAGGGTTTCTGTTCCTCTTTCTGTACATTTTGCCTTTTTGTGACCTTTTCTTCTAGTTTCCCTAGTTTTCCACATACAAGATATCATGCTGCTTTATTTTGTTGTTTGAGATGTCTTTGCATTTTAGTTAATCAGATCTTTGAGAAGTACATTACTTGTATCTCTCCATTTCTGTAAATGTTTATGGATTCATACTCTGATTTTCTTGATCCTGTTCTGCCAACTTAATTCCTTCCAATTTTAATCTTTAAAAGGCTGGGAGCTCAAATAAGATATGACGTATGGTACTAAAACGCTTTGTTGTTGTATTGTGAGCCTACAGCAATCTCGGCCAAGGAAAAGAATGTTTTGTTATCACGAGTTCTTACCCCCTAATCTTGCATGCAGTGTTTACAGGCCACAAAGCCTTATCAACCAGCTTCTTGGGTTTAGCCCATTGTAAAGGCATATTAAATACATGTTATATGGTGACCCCCGCAAAGTTGATGAGTACAGATTAGATTGCCTTTCAAGTTTTATTAGAGTTTCTGTGCTGTTGACAGCTGCCACCAAGTCATGGGGTGCGGAGGGAGAGACTTACATGTGAGATTAGTTCCTTATCCTGCCAAAAAATCCTGCCTTGCTGCTTTTTTTCTGGAAGACAAGAGTAACTCATAGCTTGGTGGAGCAGGGACTTAGGGTCTATGTCCACAACTCAGGTGAGTGCTGTAACCTGGTGAGCTACTGGCTGTTTGAGGGAGAAGGGAGCAGCAAGACAGATGTTGTTGGGAGATATTTCATCATCTTTTTGGCTTCAACACCAATACGATCCTGGAGCTGGGAAATGGTTCATGACAAAAGCTTCATCAAGACTGATTACAAAAGGTTTCAGGTTTGAGCAATCTGGCTTTTCCAAAGAGGGGGTATGTTGTCAGGAAAAATTTCAGCAAACTCAACTGTCATTTGCTATTTGGCACTTCATATTATTCTAGGTGTGTGTTTTAAGACCGTTGTTTCTGCCTTAAATTATAAGCAGGTCTTCTTTTAAATATATGGTTATTACCTGATTATTTTTTTTATTGTGTTTTGACATGATACCACAGTTTATGAGAAACACCTTTGTTCATTTTAAGCTGCCTCTGTGATGGTAATCTCTTTGCCTGTCTGTTTCATCCTCTCTCTTGTGGAGTTGTTTTTCTACTGGAACTGGGCAAGCCATGACATTTGACGCTAGCTGATGTTACCTGTTAGCCTGAAAAATGTGATGATGTTTTTGTGTCGTAAAAATGTTAAATGATGTCAACCTGTTAACCTTAGAGAGCAGAATGTGACTTAAAATCACGGCAATGAACATTGGGTTATATGAAAAAATGTCATGTTACGGCAATAGCAAGGACTGCCCTGGCAGTCATCTTGACTCAGCTGCTGCTTATTCATTGATCTGGAAGTGAGTCAAGCTAAAGTTCATCAACTTTCCATTCCTAGCCCAAATACTTCCCGATACTTGAACCAGCTCTCAGTCAAGGTGATGGGAATTTTTCTAGTGACTTACGTGCCAGTTTGAATGTTTCTGAAATGCTTTATTTAAGGTTCTGTCACAGTGGTTGTACTAAAATGCCACCAGTTCTTCCCTCACTGTCTCCAGTTCACTCAACCATTCATTCTGTCACAGCTTCTGCATCTTGCACTATTTTGCCTTCTCTTATTTCACCGCACCTGCTTGCAGATTAAATTTTTCTTAAGATGTGTGTGCGTGTAGTGGAAACGTATGAGTACATTGAACACTGCAGTGTGCTAGCACTGGGCTACCATTTAGGTCATGCAACCAAGCAAAAGGAAGATACGACATGCAACATACTGGGTCTGCAATGCAAACATGTAGTAGGCTGGTATCAAGAAATTTCATTATATCTCTAGAATTGTTCTTCAACTTAATATGATTTGGATTTCTGTATTAAACAAAAGCCCAGCTATCTCAAGTAGAACAAAAAGATTAAAAAATTTTGTTTCTGTCTTAGATTTAGTTATACGACTTGGATTAAATTGGGGATCTTGTTTGTATTAATGCTACTCTTTTATGCACAGGTGTTCAATAGCAAGATCAACTATTTTGAGATGTTGGGTTAATGAGATTAAATCATTGCTGAATGGATGATGCACAGGTGGTGACATAATCCTGAAGTCAGATAACTATGGTGGAACTAAGCCTGTATATTAGTAACATGTGAATGCTTTATCTACAATTGTCTTTCCTGGAAATGAGTTTTAAAAATAATGTAATTGTGGCATGGTAGACATGTTCTGAAGTGGCCGATGGCAGAAAACCAGCTGAAAGGGCTGAGAAAATAATGTGTGTTTCTAAAGGAACTGTTCCCTACAGTGTGACATTAGCAGGTGTGAGAAAGAGGAGCTCTATGGTTGCTGTTGTCTAAACTGTTAATGCAGGAAAAATTGGATTTTGGAGCAGTAGCTATTTCTTCTGTCAGGTGTACTCAATGATATATAAACCTGTAAAGAGAACATGTTTTTAAAATACTAAATGAGGAAAAGTGACTAAAAATGGTACATTTTGGCATAGGATTTGCTCCTTATTGATGATACATCATATTTGTTCTGCTAATAATGTTTATAAGCATCTTACGCGCTTGATGTTAAATCTGAAAGTAGAGATAGGTTCTTAATCACACATATGCTCATGAGTGGAGTGAAAAGAAGGGGATAAAATGCCCTTAATTTTATTGATGGGACCCTTTCCTTGTACAAGACAGGCTGTGGAGAGGGTTGGTCCTGTTGCTGGAACCCAGTTACTGGTTTTGCTGGTGACTGGCCTCCCTTTGCCATAGCAGCACTGACTGCGTTTCTGAGAGCTGTATAGTATAAGTATTTTTGATGCAGTAAACAATGCTGATGGCATGGACAGAGGGAGCGGGTCCGTCTGCTAAACTATTGCATTCATTCTCTGTAAGACAGTTGACATTTACAACTTTAGAGCATACGCTTTTTGTGGCTGGTCAGCAACACCATAGTTAATGCTGTCTCAGGAGTTTGATCTTAGTAACAGTAACATGTTCCTTTACAGTTACAGTTACAGTAACATGTTCCTTTAACCTCAGCTCATCTGTGCCTGATCCATTTACAATTAAGTAATTAAGCCATATTTTGAAAAACAGGCAAAACTAAATTATTTTCTTATCCATTGTTGAAGCCTTGACAGCAACACACATTTAATTCAGCCATACCTTTTGATTGTAGGGGGAAGAGTAAAAACGTGGAAACGGAGATGGTTTATTCTGACTGATAATTGCCTGTATTACTTTGAATACACAACAGTGAGTATATATTACAGTGAATTTGGTTTGTGATCAAGATATTTAAGTGGCTAATAATGTGCTATTTTCCTGGCTTTTTAGGACAAAGAACCTAGAGGAATTATTCCATTAGAAAATCTTAGCATAAGAGAAGTTGAAGACCCTAGAAAGCCAGTAAGATATTTTCATAATTGTTTTAAAAATGAAGATAAGTAAACCATATAGACCTTTGATGTAGTGTTAACTGAAGATGTTTGTCAGTTTTGGTTTGCTTTTTTTTTTTTAAAATTTATTTCTTCATTGCTACCCTCCAGAACTGCTTTGAGCTCTATAACCCCAGTCATAAAGGTCAAGTAATTAAAGCATGTAAGACTGAAGCTGATGGTAGAGTGGTGGAAGGCAACCATGTAGTGTATAGAATATCTGCTCCCACCCCAGAAGAAAAAGAAGAGTGGATTAAATCTATCAAGTGAGTTTAAAGTCTTAAATGTCTTTCAGAAATGAAGTGTAAGCTCTTTTTGGAGTAAGATACTAAGAAAATTTGTATTCTAACTCATTTGAAGAATTCTGATGTGGCAGTGTCCTCTAGGATTAATGACAAGCTAAGTGGGGTTGACGAATTAAGATACAAGTCTCCTGTTACTGTCTGGTCTTCAGGAAATAGTGCTACTAACTCAAATGAGGAAAATGTGGATTTTTTTTTTTTTTTTTTTTTTTTAGGCAAATGTAAAGCCTTGTGTGAATCGTCTTTAACCCTAATTTTATTAGATTCTTACTTCACCTAATAATTACCTTCAGTGATATCTATCTTAAGCATGTTCACAGTGCAGCTTTAAACTTTCACAGCTTGACTTTATCTTGCAAGGTTTAAAAAGCAGACCCACACTTAAAGAAACAAATAATGGTCAAGATGAAGGTATGAACTCTTAACAAATCGCAGCTGAATAACATCTTTTTCTAAAGAAATATTTGTGATGCTTAGAAGTGAACCATCCATTATCTTATTAAGAGTGTGGAGTCATCCACAGGGAAGAGAGAACAAAATGGTTTTAGTTTTCAAAAACAGGTATTTGTTAACCAAACTGATGATTCCTTTTTTCTCTTCTAGAGCAAGTATCAGCAGGGATCCCTTTTATGACATGCTGGCAACAAGGAAACGAAGAATTGCAAATAAGAAATAGAACATGACCAGCAACTTGTATACCTGCATCAACCTATAAATGAGCATACAATTGAGTGATAATGTAAAAATTGGACAAACTAAACAAAGACAGTAACTGTAAATTTTATATATATACACTTTACTATGACATAAAAACTTGGCAAGACCGTTCAGGGTAAATTGTTATTGGCATATAATTTGAAGTAAGCTTCAAATCCTGGAGAAAGATTATATTGGAACTTAATTCAACTGAAAACATGGAAGCCTTGTTTTCATTTATATTAGTTAGAACTCCCGTTTACTTGGGTTGGGAGGGAAGGAATTCGAGGCTAACAGTAAAATGTCCTGTACCTGTTATTTTTTTTTCCCCGTAAAAGGAGGAGTGATTATCAGACTTTCATTTCTCGCTAAAATGCAGCACCAGAAGCGGAGTACAGAGTGATCTAGCACTTAATTTTTCTATAAGCAGAAACCCCACAATCTCAGTATCAGTTTTCAAGTCTTAGGTGTTTCGCAGTAAATGAACAGCTGAGCGAAGCTTTCATTTAGGATTTGCTCCCCTACCTTTATGGAAGTAGCTTTTCTTCTTCAGAAATGCAACTCAGTGGTAGACTGGCAGCTACGTAGTTAACTAGTTGTGCCAAAGGGTTTGGTTGATATGCACTGAAACGTATGCAGGTCCCAACAGCAAAGGTTTGAGCCTGTAGACCTGACACTAAGTACAGATGTGGTTTGATATTTGCCAGTAGGCTAAAACTCATTCCTGTCTGCTCATACACTCACAATAAGCAGTAAGATTTAATGACTGGTTTCGTCTGCTTTTTATATAGTAACATCCTTCTTATGTTTTAGATTTGTTGTAGTTTAATTAACACTAAGTTGCTACTAAAGGAGTAAGATGACAGGGCTTGCATGAGTTTAGGCTTCGCATGTGAAAATACCCCCCAATAATTTCACATGCATTTCATGTTTTTAAAGGGAAAAACCAGAAAGGTGAAATCTTTCTGTGGGATACAGCCCTAGAGAGTTAAGCAAGCAGGATTCATTCCTTTGCTTGATAACAAACTTTGGACATACAGAAAAGCTCGGTATTTTTATTGCATTCTTAAAGGCGATTTTTCAGATCAGTGCTTCAGCAGTTGAAATTGAAAAAATGAGTAGACATCCTTATTTTTACTTAAAAAAAATAAAATCTTACACATCGATTACCTAGTGCACTTAAGCTCCCCCACAAGCATGTCGTCTTTTTTTTTTTTTTTTTGTAATTTGTGGAAGATCTTTCTGTGGTGCTACTGATAGTCTTTCAGTAACATGTAAACTGCTATGGCACATTTTACTACAATGCTTTTCTGTTGGTAGGGCACATACCATTCTTAAGATAAAGCCCCTAATACCATTCTTAAGGTAATGCCCCTAATTCCACAATGGGGGAAGAAGGGGTTTTTCGGACCCTACTGCTTCTGTTAGTGCTCAGGTTTTCACAGACTTGTTGAACCTGAGCTGTGCCTACTGTGCCAATGAATGCTTTGGAAATCCAGTACTTGTCAAAGCAATTTTGCTTGTTGGAGGTACAGAAGCATCTCTGGATACATTGTAGGGAACTGTGCTGCACTGTCAAAACCACAGACTTTAAGTTGATCTGTTTCAAATCTCCTTTTAACTGTAAGGGAGAGCCTGTTTCATTGTTCCTGTCTTACTAATTTGCCTTATTTTGCATGGGGTGTCAGCCTGTGAATGTTTTGCTTTTATTGCATGTTTGCCAAAAAAGGCCGAGAGGAAAAGAACAAAGTGAACTTTTCTACACCTCAGATTTTCCTCAGAGTGTGTGAAATTGCAGTCTACTTGGATGAGTGTTCAAAT
Organism: Pelecanus crispus; assembly: GCF_030463565.1. Lineage (NCBI taxonomy): Eukaryota > Metazoa > Chordata > Aves > Pelecaniformes > Pelecanidae > Pelecanus > Pelecanus crispus. The sequence goes on along the minus strand of NC_134653.1, from coordinate 8,846,922 downwards.
CCAAGTACTTTCAAGGGAGTAAAACTCAACCAAAGGAGGTAGAATCAAGTGTCAGCGTGGGGACATCTTTGCTTAATGGAACGCATTTAAACTCTTTATAGAAAAGAATCAAGTTGTATGTCCTGGGTTTGCAAAGCAGCATGATTATGGCGCTGCTAACATCACTTGTTTTGAGTCTTCTGTTCTGCAACTTCAAGTTTCGTTTTCAAGCAACGCATACATCAGTTTTAGCTTTGGACAAGTAGATTTGTAATGCATATAGTGATACGCCAGAATCAGTGGTACTAATGAGTGTAAAGGTGAAAAGCAGCAAATAAAGTATTTCTGGAGAAATGTGAGATTACAGAACCATTAATAAGCCGTGAAGCACTTTCATATCAATTCTTATCTTCTGAAATATCACCTTCAAGAAAATCTATTTATTTAACCAGGTGAGGATGTCTGCCTATAAGCATGAAGGAAATGCCTTGAGAGTTCATTTGTTGTATTTAGTTTGAAGTTCTTATATCCGGCAGAAATAATTATTTAGAGTAACATGTAACTGAGGATATTATAGCAGGAAATATATTATTTCTTAGCATTAAAATGCGACATCTTAAACAGCTATTTGTGGTGCTCAATATATCTATTTAATTTACCAAAGCTAATGGAATAGCATTCTTGTGTGTGATAATATTTGATTTCAAATATTTTGTAACAGTATTAACAGGGAGTGAAACTGGCCCAAAATTTCCACTGGCCACGAGGCCAGTAAAACAAAGTGGCTTGTGAAAATTTTGGCCAAATCAGGTACTATCCATGAGGGTGAAGAAAAAATCTCTCAACCTTTCCCTTTTTTATTGGGCTTCAAGTCCAGGGGTAGCTACGCAGACTAGCTGCTCGGTGGCCTAAAGCAGTATCTGTTACAGTTTGGCCATGCTGAGGAAAAGTCCTCCCGGGACAACAGACTTCTCCCCTCCTGTTGCACTGAAACTTGCACAATTCTTCAGCTCTTTCTTTGTAACATTGCCCTTCACAGCTGCAGGGGCCAGCAAAAGCCACCGCTGCTTCTGCCACGTGCATGGCTTCACTCGGCGTCCAAACCATTTGGCCACTAACATCAGCCACGCTGCCAGTGCAACCTAGGGAGAGAGCTGTATATAATACTTAAGCTCAGCTGGACTGACTTAAATTTACAATATTCTGACAAAATAAGCTCTACGTCACTTAACATTTTGAACCATTTTAAACTGGTACAAAACTGAACCTTTGTAAACTGAGCAGCATTTATAATGCTTCATATATAAAACCAATGCATATTTTTAAGATTTATTACATATCTATGTAGATATGCTTGCTGGAAAAGCTAGGTCTGTTGTAGACCAAATGCTACAAATTAAAGACTTGTGGCTTACCAGTTTCATTTCTATATTTTCTTGGAAAATGTTTCTAGCTAGAGTTTAAATATAAAATGTAAATACTGTACAGATATGTATTGATATAAGTATTACTTGGTGTACACAAGTGATTTGCATGACATACTCTGTATCAATCATTGTTAAAAATGTGATGTTCTGTGTAAATCCACTGCAATATTAATGTTTTCATTTATCATTAAGACCTGTTGCTTAAATCTGGAGACTTTCCTCAAAAATAAAGCGTGAAACTATATCGTATAGCTCCTCATTTACCAAGAAGGCATGGGAGGCAATTGCTGATTTTTCTTTTTTTTTTTTTTTTTTTTTTAAGATATTAAGGTTCAGTTTTATAGCATGTGGTTATAACTGCTCTTGTAAGTAAAAGGCCTCTTTTCCCTACCTTTAGGCACACTGATTTAAATTACCAGGTTTAAATTTTCAGAGAGAAAAACCAACTGCAAAATAGACTGTTTCAGTAAAGCATGCTACAACTCAGTGTTACTACATCAAGAGCTGGTTTCCCTTGAGAGCCACCCTAAATTAAGGAGGTATTTTGTCAGTTCCCTTCCATGAGTTTCAGTCAAGGGGGGGGGGGGGGGCAGGACTCAGATCTCTTCTCCTCAAGTAAATTAATTAGCCCTCCTCCCCCAGTTAGAAATGGCTACTGCTGCTGCAGTTGCCCAGCCTGCTCCAAGCTGTCACGAGCTGCCCTCCCTCCATTTACTGCTCATTAGTTAGTTCAGGCAGTTGTTCCTTCTGGAGCTCTTCTGGAGGTACAGCAGTCAACATTTGAACTCCTTTTATACATTTATGCTGGAGTTACTCATCAGACAGAAGACAATACACCAAATCTTGGAGCCAAAGAGGAAAAAAAAGCCAGATACAGGAAAGGTATGTGGTTTCTTTGTCACGTTACTTTATGTAACTTCACATAACTGTTGCCATAGGAACATTATGCAGGGTACACTTATGGTTTGGCTTATGGTGTTCTCCATGTACCAAAATATTACTTAAGTATTTAGTAAAACATTAACCTTGCACTTCTTTTTTTTCCCCCTTTTTTTTTTTAGTGTTGCACACAGTAAAAAGCTACTGCTGAGCTTCCAGCCTGTTGCCTGTTTTTGGAAGCTTTTAACTTCAAAGGAGAAAGCCTTCTGCATCCTTGTCTAGGCAGCTGAAGTCCCAAGTTACTTATCTTCTCTGGGTCACACCGACAGCATCTTCTCACCTACCACTGAAAGGAAGATCTGCTTTCTTGAGTATCAAACACACTCTGAAAGCTGTCAATTCACATGACATATTGCATGTTAAATAACTCAAGTAAAACTCAAGTAAAAATCCATTTGAACTTTGCTGTATTTATATACTATATAAATTTTACATGCTATATATTTACAGTGGGGCAAGTGCTTTTATCTTTAAAAAAACAAAGATCAAACTTTAGACATCTCTGAACAACACCGCTTGTATAAACCAGACAGATTATTCAGATGAACTGTATTTAATACAGGTTCCCCACTCATCTCCTGATGCAGGACCAGTGAATAATAAGTGCATCACAGTTTGATAGCATTTAATAATAAAAATAAAAATCACAGTATGAATTTGTCTGTAACGAGACACTTTAGAGAGACAAAAACGGACAACTGAGACTTAAGACAAGTGACAGTATATTAAGAAAATGTAATAAAAACATGGAAGAGTATACAAAGTCGAGAGATACATTCGGAACTGCATATTCATTGTTTCACAATGTTGAAAACCAGAAGATTTTCTTCAGATCTTGAATATAACTCAAATGTGAAGTAAATTAGTTTCTAGTGTCAGACATCACGGAAAAAAGATGCAGCTCTTGCAAAACTCTAGTTATTTGAGAGCTTGTGAAATTTTAAATAAGTCTTTAAATTAAATATACAGACTGTCAGTTGCAATTTTTATAATTCCTGGTCGCTCTTGCACCAGATGTCTAACTTGGAGTAACATTACATGAATAACATAAAGTCAACCTGAGTCTGTAATTAAGCAGCATTTGAGATGGTCTATTCCAGGGCATTATCTCACATCAGTGAGATATTTATGTGGTAATTTACAATGTTCAGCAGTTGTAAAAAGTCTCCACCCTTTTGGATTAGAAGTATATTTTTAAAAAAGAAAGTCTCAAGTTAAAAACTAAAAAAAAGTTCTTTCATGGTAAAATTCTGTACAGAAATGTTAAGCACCACTTATGACTGGATTTTGTCTTGATGGTAATTGTTTTGATAATAAATTTTAAGTTTTGATGGTCAGTGTCAGGTTTGGTGGTCAATGTCGGTAATGTCAGGTTTGGTGGTCAATGTTGGTAATGTCAGGTTTGATGGTCAATGTCGGTAATGTCAGGTTTGGTGGTCAATGTTGGTAATGTCAGGTTTGGTGGTCAATGTCGGTAATGTTGGGTTTGTCGGTAAGAAGTTGTTGGCTTTGATGGTAGGTTTAGTTTGAGTATGGAAGGCTTCCATCAGTAAGCTCCGCATCTGAAAGACAAAAGGAAGCAATGTCACTCCCTGTCGTGGCATTCAACATAAAACTGTCTCAGTGGTTTGATCTCTGAAAGAGAAGTCTCAAACCTGCACACAGCTCTGTCTGCCCTGCGAGTACAGCATCCAGCTGACTCGAGAAGGTGGCTTACAGCATCCAGCTGACTGGAGAAGGTGGCTTCCTCACGCTTAAAACTGACCGCATTTCCGTTCTGCGCTAAGACTGGGAACTTTACAGAGTATTAGGACAAAGCTACGTGCTTTAATAGCAAATGGTAGACCTTAGGCAAATTAAATTTAGTTGAAGTTTTGCCTAGACGGCGTCCTTGTTTTACTAACAATCTTGTCGTCAAACTGACCAAATCTTGCCCACAAAAACAGGAGCCTTCAGAAACTTGCTGGAGAGAACATGAAGGAATGTAGGAAATGAACATCTTTAAAGCTGCGCCTTCTCCCATCCTATCCGGATTTTTCTTAAATCACAAGTTATCACTAGCCATTCTCATCCTTATTCATTTATTCAAAGTAACATGAGTCCCGGTGAAAAGGCACAACCTAACAATTCCTTCCCGGTTGTTCCTAGCCTGTCCCTAGGTTGTTTGAGAGGTTCAGTGCTCTCTAAAAACACACTGCTGAAGTGGCCTTTTTTGAGATTAGATTCCATCATTCAGAAAATCCCACCTGAGACCCATTTTTTTAAAAAAAAAAAGTTTGCCCTTCCACATGATGAAGCTAATTAACATCCATGGATGTGATGAAATACTAAAATCCTCAAGCCTTAAAAAAATTGCTTTTCACAGCCCTCATATCCCACTTGCGTTGCAAGCAGCATATCAAAGTGGGGTACTGGCGTCATATTTATCACTGAGTATCTCTTTCACCTACATAGCCCGGTAATCTTAATGCCCCCGACTCATACAACGAGATGCAAAATGTTTACTTTCTTACTATACTTTTGGCTGGTTTAGAAAAAAACAAGTTTGCCATCTGCTGGCCAAAGAATTCCCTAAAGCCAAACGAGTATTAGAGCAGACGCATTTTGTTCTGTTCGGTTCCTGATTTATGAGCTAGAACAGAGACACTTTTAGTGCAGTAAGAATTATTTTGACATTAGTATCATAAAAAAGTCTATTATTTGGAAGACCTCAATTCAGTCCTCCTTAAATTTGCCTTGTTAAAGAGATAAATATAATATTGAATTTTACAAGAAGAATGTGTGAACAATCAGCTTTCCCTCCATACTATATTTTCAGAATAAAACTTTTGGTTGTCTATGTCCTAAAATACAATCGTCTTTTTTCCACAAATGCACTTCCTCTTTGCCGTAAGCTAACTTCTCAGTGCAAGAATCTACTGACTGTGGCAATTTACCTCAATGTGGAAACAACAAGGAGTTTTTGAAAATTAAAATCTCTTCCAAGATTAAACTTCTCCAAATTGTGAAATGCATTCAGCTGTAATGCAAGTGTTTTCTATGCCAGAATGACATTTTCAACACTGGGCTATTAATGAACAGGATCGTCACTGACTATTAACCCAGTTCTTAAGTTGTGGGTAGGTATAAAGCTGTCTTCTTCAGGGAGTACTTCAGTTATCTATAAGAGTAAAATAGATGGTTCGGGTTGTTTGTTTATTAAAATATCTGAGTAACTGGGACTGGCTTTATGTCAGATAATGGGCATTTACGGAGGTTTTATTTTTATAATAAACACTTCTGTTCAGAAAAAAGTCATGGGAAATGTTGTCAAATTTGATTTTAGATGTTGAATTTGTTGCAGTGTGCAATCTTCTTCATTGCATAATTCTAGAGCTAATTAATTTAAACCATATTATCTACTGAGAGCCAAAGTCAGGACTCCAACAAGCAACAGCAGACAGTTGAGTGTAAATTCAGTCAGGCACTGAAGTTTGTATTTAGGTTGGTGGTTTTTTTTTTTTTTAATAAGAAGCACCAAACCCTCTTTTTTTAATATTAAGAATTGGGAAAGAGCTGTTTCATCAGCCCACTTCTGTTAGTATAGGCTTAAAAATACAGAGAAGAAAAGCACAAGTAAATAAAACAATAGCAGGAATTTAACATACTCTCCAGGTGTTAAATTGCAAAGTGTCCTCTGGAGGGTTAACAACTGTGAATTCAGTGTGCTTAGGAGAAGGCAGACCTATATCTGAAACAACAATATTTCAGTATTATCACCAACTTATGTTACTCTGAATAAGCAGTCAGCATGGTTTCTGTGTTATGAAAGAGCTAAACATAGTATTTTATTGAAATTGATTATTCTGGCAGTCTTTTTTAGGAAGATGGTGTTTCACTACAGTATTACTAGCCTGGAAATCTCATGTCATCATCCTCCATCTTGACTACTGAACCTCCTGTCTACCTACTAGATTCTTTTTCAAGACATAGCTGCCCAAGCTTTATTTTTCCTAGTTAGTTGGACAGAGTTTAATAAGGCATCTTGCATTTCTCCCACTTGTTCACCACTTAACCATCAGATCAAATTAAAATTACTTGCCCTTCAACCCCTTTGCAGTTTTATTTCAGACTTTCTTTCCTAGCAGTCATTTAAAAATGGGGAAAAAAAGAAGAAAAGCCTATCAAGTTTTTTTTTATATTAATGTAGCCTGTTTAGAAGCCATGATATAAAGCAGAGATTTTATCACACAAGCATTTAAAGATTATTTTACATAATAGTGTCTATGCGAATAAAAAGGAGTCCTGCAAACATCCTGTGGCCCCTTACCTTTAACATACTCATTGGATGTGACGGAGCTGTACTTCTTGCTTTCACCTGCACCAGAAGGCTTCTCTTCCTTGTAGGGTTGTTTACTGCCCAGGTTTCTGTATTGCTGACATAAATAGCCACCCAGAGGACGGGATTCTTCCTTCTCCTGTGTTTTCTTTTGGAAATGAGGATGTAAGTGTTCCAAGCAGCCTTTCATTTTTCTGATGTGTTTCTTCTTTTTCTTCTTTTTCTTATGCTTGCGATTGTCATTTTCAAAGCGGAGCACAGTGAAATCCAAATCATAAAGTCTGAAGGAAACATGCAAGTTAAAAATAGAACAAAAGATGTGGCACTTGATGCATATATGAAGCGTTATTTATTTTATCACAGGTGATGACTTGCAGCGTGTCAGCTGTTTTGTGGTAATTTCTGCACATCTAACTTACTTTAGATGCAGCAAACTTAAGCCCTCAGATTGAAGGACAATACGTCCTGGTTTGTACACAAATCATTAACAGTGGCTAGCTGTGAAATATGTGGAATTAAAAAAAAAAAAATTGTTGCAACCTAATCAAGAATGGTGTGCAGATGTGATTCTAACTACGTGGTCCAGATCTAGCGTTCTAACACAATTCAGCAATATCTTTCCTATCTTTGCTTGACCAACCTAATGACATGATCCCCAGCCAGATTATGCTATATAACTAACTTAGAAACAATGAAAAAAACAGCAGACATGAGAAACACCCAGAAAATAATTAGGAAAAAATTGCTGATTATGCTGGAATCCTTGCTTACTTGTAATCCTTCTCTCGATGTTTCTCTTTAGACTTTTTTTTCTTCTTGACCTTCTTATACTTTTTCACTCTTTGGTCACTTATCTTTCGGCATTTTTTCTCTATTTCGCTTCCGCTTCCACTTCCTTCTACATGTGTATATTTTCTTTTGCTATTTCTTAGTTTCTCTTTTTCATTTTCATGGGAAGAGTCCTCAAAATTGGCGTAAGCTGACATGGGTGGAAGAGCATGCCTTTCGCGAGAGTATTTTTCATGCTGATGAGGTACTGAATGATGATTCAAGCTTGCTCTATGGCTACTGAAATGATATACGTCTTCCTCTCTGGAGAGCGCACTGAGAGGCCACCTGCTTTTGCAGTGGTAATCTTTATGTGACCTGTTATACGCTTGACTCAATTTGTCACAGTCTTTATCGCCATGAGAGAACTTTCTCTCTCTGTCATCTCTTGTTCCATGAGAAGCATAGTAGTCACTGTAGTACCTGCATTTTTGCCATCGCCGTTGTTCATCTTGGTAATACCTCTCTCTGCTCCAGGTTCGCTCTCCCTTGGAATAATAATATCTGTTCCTGTCTTGTTCTCTACTTCGGGATCTGTAACGCGAATACTTTCCTGAGCTTTTGCCATTGTTTGGGCTGTTTCTGTCACTATGCAAAGATCTGTACTTGCTTTCGCTGCAATATTCCTGCTTATGGCGATTTGGCTTGTTTGTTTCCATGCTGCGAGAGCGCCTCCTCTTATAGGAATGATCGTCTGGTTTGCTTCTAGGTTGCTTGTCCTTGTCCTTCTCTTCGGTGTCCGAGTTTTCCCTCTTCTTTCGGTAGTGCTCTTTGTCAGTTTTTTTAGAGTCATATATTTTTTTCTTGTATTTTTTCCTATGTTTATCGTCTTCACTTTTTTCATTACTTAGTTCCTCGTTTTCTCTGGAAAACTGACTCTCCAAAACTTTATCCAGCTTAGTAATACAACAGTCATTAACAGGTGGTACTGCCACGTAGTTATTAGGAACGTCTTTTGTATCTTGGCATTTATCTGTAATGTCAAGAGATGTAAGTTTTTTAGAACTACATTCAATATCTGACTTTATAGCAGAAGTTTGCCCTAATTTGTCTTCCGCCTCAGGAGACCCTTTGCCATACAAAGCATTTTCTTTTGAAATGAGTTCAGACTCTTTTGATGTTCTTGGTTTGTCTTTAGACTCACATTGCCCAAAGATTTCATCTCCGGTGTCCAGCGATTTTTTTCTGACTTTATGCTGACCGTTCATACAGGGGTGTGCATTTTCAGCTTTTGTTATAATACTTTCAGTAGCTTCTTTGGTAGAAACGGTGGTTTCATAATCTGATGGACTGAAGAGATTCTCAACGTCACAGCTGAAGGTGGAAGCAACCTTCCTGGATTCTTCATAAGCAAATAGTGCTTCCTTCACTACAGTTTCCATAACAGCATCATTCTCGGAAGATTTTTGAGTTCCAGGGACACTGTGCAGAATAAAAACATGGTTTTCACTTGAAAAAGTCCATTTAAAAGATGAATGTTAGGAATAAAATCCCCTTAAGTATAAAAAAAATTGGTGGCTACTGGAAAACTCTGAAAGACATTCCTTTTAGAAACCTATTCTTACACCATCCTCAACTCCCAGAGGAGGTGTTTCTTTCCTCTTGATTCTGCAAGTTTTGCATAAAAAAACCCCACACCCAACACATCTGTCTCCCTCCACTTGCTGCTCTGAATCACATCAATAGCCAAACCCATTGTATTTGCTCTCCCCCCAACTAGAATAAAGTAAACACATGGATTTCCCTCTCTCTCCCAAATGGGAGAGCAGACAGTGGGAATTTACATTCACACATCCTAGGATGGGAAAAAAGGGAAAGAGGAATAGAAAAAGTATTCCAGGCAATGGAAAGAAAAAAAAAATGGAAAAACATTCTATGAAGAAACAAAAGTTTTCCAAGAGGCATCTCCCAGTATTTAATACCAGAATAATATATGCCCAGTGCTGATGTTTGTAACGCTAGACGCACAGTGTGGAATTCTCTGTACTGATTTAAATCTTTCTATTAAATAGTATTAGTAGGCAGGTAGAACAATTATAAACTTGTATGAAATCTTGTTTTAATCAGAGTGTATTCATTTTACCTTATTTCCTCTGACAAGCAGGGCAACTGGTTGTACGTGAGAGATTCCAAAATTATTTCTTGAGGAACTGGTGACAAAGCTATAGGCATCTACAATTAAAACATAGAAGTTAACAGACAGAAAAAATACTATCTGTAGTAGAAAACTACTGCTTGCAAAAGTTCTACATTAGATGTTCAACAAGATCACTTTGAGTTACATGCACTATCCCCATTTTACACATCACCCCACTCACCCCCCCATATATATGAAACTTTTGAAGTAGTATCTCAGCTGAACTTCTCTTAAGCTGACGTGTTCTTGGACATCAGCTCAGCTCTGCAAACTCTAATGGGATAATAGCACAAAGTGTTATGATGAAATTTTGTGCTGTGTGTTTTCTCGGCATTTCACTTGAATTAGGAATGTTATAATGCTCCTGAATACCAAACACATCATAGGTGAGAAATTCTAGATAGAACAAACAGAACTCACTGGTTCAAGCAATCCATTTGTTTTGGAAAAGAAAATCTCGGAAGGTTTAATGGATTGGACTTGGCGAGCGGTATCATCAAGTTTAAGTCCATTTTCTTTAGACTCGTTATCTAAACTAATAGCACCATTTAGTGAGTCATTTTTTGGCAGCTCATGCTGGGATCTTTCTTCTTCAGCATTCTGACAGGAAGAATGGGAATTCTGCAATGTACGGACCACCTTTCCAATCAAAATTCCATTAGAAGATATTATGTTGCAATTCCTTTTAAACAAGCCCTTCGACTCCTCAGATTTTCCTGAAGATTCCGCACCATAAGGGACTGCACTATCAGAGCTAAGTTTAGGATTTCCATTCACTGCTGGCTCAATAAAAATTTCATCAGGAACTTCCTGTTTGGAAACGCTAGTAGCAACTGACATTGTAGATGCATTTGAGGTAGACTCTGCTGCAGAAGAATTTGTAATTGTGGATGAAGGAACAGGCTTGCTAAGATCCTCATCCTCCGCAGCACTGCTAAGACAGCCAGGTTGCGACACAGTCTGACGTGCAGGCAATTTGTTATGAATACTGATAGTGATCTTCTGGTTTTTCGATGGATCAGTAATTGAAGGCCTGGTAATTGCCCAGTTTTGAACACAAGCTGCTGGCGGAGCTGAAGACGGCCTTTTTAGGGTGACACCAACGGTATTTGGATCCTCTTTTAGGGGTCCATTTCCATTTAAACGACTTGAATTCTGTATTTAAAAAGAAGAGATTGAAGATGGATATGTGCAAACACACAGCATTTGAAGCTTTAAAACATGAAATTTTCCTACTAAATATTTCTACAAATTGCCTCAACACCCAAGAAGAAAAACCACGCTGCTTCAAATACAAATGTTAAGTCCAGCAAGCGTGTTGAATTCCCGCTTTTGTTTTACTGCATATTGGTATCCAATGAGCATCATTTCTGAAACCCACCCAAACAACATTGACTAAAGCTATTCCCAAATATATTTATTTTCCCCTTTAAACATTCCCTGAAAACACTGGAATAATTGTTCTGGTACTCAGGAACAAGACAATTTGTTTTCACTGTCTCAGCTAAAGTGACACTGATAGGGGAGGGGGGAATCTTTTTTTTTTTTTTTTAATTATTTAAGCATTAATAGACTACTTAAATTGTCTCAAGACAGTGCTTTAGAAAGCTGAGTTGGAAATATAAAGTAATGAAGTAGCATGGCTGCACAATTTAGGATTAGTCACTGTTTGAATAATTCTGGCTGTAGCATGAGGGCTGTGAAGAAAACTGCAGTGTGAGAGGGAAAACAAAACTCAGATGCTAAAACAAAACAACAACAACAAAACCCCACACCAAAACCAAAAACCACTACCAGTTTGGTACCATTTTCTGCCCCCTTCAAATTACCTTAATCATATGAGGGGGAAGACGTGGTCCCATAAATCCAGCCTGTTTATTATTAGTCCCCCGCTGACCGAGGAATGAACGTGGGTAGGTTGGTGCTGGTAAATAAAAAGCACGGTCCCCAAGTGTCAAGTCATAGCGCCTTGGGAAAAGAGCAGGGATCTTAGTTTAGAGTTTTTCTTTCAGCCTATTCTTGCATTAAGCCCCATCCTATAATTTCATAGCAACAGCTTATATGACACAGAAGACAAACAGAAGACTTAACCAAGACAGCAAACTGACAATTAGATAATGGTCTTCCTACAATGACTACTCTTTTCAGAGCGATAACTCATCCTTACACCATCTATGGCCTTGATTTCTCTTTTCTAAATTAGCCAGCTACAGAGAGCAGATATATAGCAATATACACAAGTGCAGCAGTTTAAGGCCAAGCAATGAAAGATAATAAATGACATGGGGAATTTCAGGTTAGACAGAACTGAATTATACAAATAGTAATCTTTTCCTAGGACAGAAAGAAAAACACTTGAAAAGAAGAAAAATACCAGTAACAGGAAAGTAAATGTATTCTGAACGCATTTAGTATTTGTTACTACCTGATATAAAAAAGTACATAAGCTTGCTGATTGAGGACTGTTTTGATGTCGGAAAGTTCTACTGAGGCATCGTTCATGCGATACCAAAGTCCATTGCCGGCCTGCAAATAAAGACAACGATATCTTTAGATGAATTGCGTGTTTTCCAAATGACATCACAGATAGAACACTACAGAACAAAACATACCAAAACAAATCAAACAAAACATATAATGCAACCTTTTCCCCTAAAACCAGAGGTTATCAGTAACATTTTAATTTCTTTGTCAGCACAGATTTTACCCTGTTAGAAACCAAGCTGATATCTACCTTTATGAAGCACAGATAGTGTCCCGCGTTACAGTTGAAACCACTATGAACAAGAACCGCATATAAAGCGTAGATCAGTGGTTCTCCAATAGATTGTGACATATATGCTCGAAGATCCAAATACTCGGGGTATTTTACGTCCTAACACAGACCAAGAAGATTCAAAAATTATCCTGAAATACTTCATAGAATAGCCTGAGAAAAACACTTCTGAAAACACAGACTAGGATTATAGGAATATATTTTTTGTTTCATTTAAAAATACCTATTCTCATAAACAACACTTAATAATTTAAGTTGCAGAGAACCGTTTTCTACTGAATTAGCTCTTTTAAGAATAAGGTATATTTCTTATGGTCACACATGAACTGTATAGTTATTAAAAAAAAGAAAGAAGCAGCCACAGTTGTTATATCGACTTTTCTTAGACCATAGTTATTAGTCTATAGTTATTGCCTGCAAAGGTTAACAGTTTTTAAGTGAGTATTCATCTTTGGGAAATCTCCCATTCCAAGAAGATAAAGTTGCATTACAGCTGTAAATATACCTTGTTGATCTTTCCACCCGTAAAATTCGCAAATCTTTTCAGTGATATTGTAAGTACATTTGAAGAACGATGTATTGTGTATCTCTTTGATGCGGGAACCATCTTTTTACACCTTAAAAACAAGCACAGATAAACGTTTAACAGCGTATCCTTTCCCCTCCCCAAAGTCAAACAAGTTTTCATCTCTCACACATGCTTATGCTATTTGAATGATATTTACTTGCATAATATGTTTTTTCTTTTCATAAATCCATACACTGCATTTCAGGTTTGTTAATAGAGAGAAGATAGCAGGATATAAGAGGACAGCTCTACAGAACAAAGAATAAAGGATTTAGAACATTATCTTTTGATAGCCAAACAAATGTCTGAACATGTATCTTTGTTATGCCAAAAAGGTAAGGCTTCCCAACAACTTGGTGCAAAGCAGGACCAGTAATCTCTCACTAGGGCTCATCACCAGAATGTAAGGCAAGGTACCATTTCTTCTTATGCCAAAGTGGCTATTTTGAACATGTGTCCTGGATACATTCTTTCAGCTTTCTGCTGGAATGCAAATTTAAAAGTGGAACAAGAGAGTCTTGGTCCTCAGGACTAGAAACTGCAAATAATTTCCAAAATGAATCATATACCAACGTAAAAAAATACAATGGAAGGAAACAGTCATTCTGCAGGAGGGAGACATTGGACATTGGAGTAAGTCCTCATGTAGTGAAGTTGCCTGGAACGACACTGAAACCATCTGCAGTCCTTTGAAACAAAATTGTTAATTGTAAGTTTGTTGCATTGCTCACTCAAAGGTAGGAAGTACACAGTAAGCCCTGAAATTCAATCACTAGCACAGAGAAAGACTGCAACATACCAGTTAACCTCATCAAGAAAAATACTGTTGATAGTTAACAAATACAAAGAATTAAATAGTCTCTTTTCAAATTCTGATGTCAAAATACAAGGCAGAGAATTCCAAACTGATGGAGGAATGCCTATGAACAAAAAAAGAAACCCACACAGTATAATGCGGGGGCGGGGGGAGAAAGAGGTGTTTTATAAAATTCTGTGAAACTTTTAATTAGATACAAAGTTTTGAGGCAGTAATCTTTATTAGAAAAATTCGTGAAAACATCAATTAGGAAAAACTTAAAAGTAATAGAACAGTTTACCAGCAATGGAAAAGATACCGTATATACGCCAAACCTTTCTTTTTAAACTCACAAAAAGACTGAAACTTCTGGTTTTATGTACGACTAAACTGATCACACTCCACATTAATGAAGGATCATGCAATTCAGATGTGAGGTGCTTATTACAGTTATCTTACTCTTCCTCAGCCATAATCTGTAAACTGTGAGAATTCTTCATACATTACATGTTGCTTGTTAGGATCCACAGACTAAAATGAACCTGGGATTAAGTTGTTGTAATAGCCTGTTGGATGCTCTTTATTCAACATCTGCATTCAAATGTGCTAATTAACTTATAACTTTCCAACAACAAAAAGCAGGTATTGCATTTTTCATTTAGAAGGATCAGACGGGAATGTTACAGAACCAAGCGTGGCAGTCTTTGCTTTTCCGAGTTTATGTTTGAATAACAACCTGTTTTGCCAAAATACCTTATACAAATGTTCCATGCCCTTACATATGTAGAAACATTTTACATATTGATCAGCACACAGGACATTGTAACTCCATATGCTTTCACTAAGCACAAGTTAGGTTTAGGGTGGCTGATTTCAGACAACAGTAGTCCACAGGTTTTACAACTCAAAAACTGTGCAAGACATTGTTCAATGAGCCAGTAGAGGTTGCTATGTTAATTATCAGAGTCTGTTCACATTCACTGAGACCCAATCTCACTTTGTTTCACAGTGAATACTAGGACGTTCAGGAAGCTGCTGTTGCCTCCCACCCCAAATCATTGTCCATAGCTCCGCGCTTCAACTCACCACTACTTATCAGACATGCCTTTTAACTTCTGGCCATGTGAATAATTTCAGTGTGCAACTTCACACTTAGGAAGGCTGACAAGCCCCAGCGTCAACAATACGAGGAATAAAAGTCTAATGTGAGCTAATGGCCACAATTCTTACAATATATTTCCAAATATTCAAACAGAAACATAAAAATTACTCTCCTAGAAACCAATGTATTATTTTCCCAGTTTTGAATTATTTCAGTGTATTAGTCGTGTAAACAAAAATAAATGAAAGAACAACAGAGTGCTGTGTCTCATTATCTTATTCCTAAGTGAAGTCAAAAGATAACTTATGCTCCAAGTCATGCAATACATTAAGGACTTATCTTGTATTAAGATGTAATTAAGTAATAATCTTACTTGCTACACTTATAGCTATTTTCACCGTCCAGTTGTTCCGGTTTCACAAATTGTTCTAGAGCTCTGGTGACAGATGTAACGGCCTGGATGAGTAAGAAAGTAGAGCACTAAGTCACTGGAAATGCAAAAGTTCGAACACTTACTAGTAGTTCATGAGAGAACCTCGCTAGTTCATACTTAAGTGACCTGTGAACCAGCAAACACTCTGAAGGAGGCGGCAAACAGAGTACACTGAGCATTTACCTCATTTGAAAGTTATTCTACTTCAAAATAAATAAATTTTGCAGTATCACAGACAGCATATGTGGTATGCTTTGGCATCAATAATGAGAACAATCAAACCCATCAGTCTAATAATAGATGCATACTGAAGTAGACTAATCGAGAAGTAAGACAGTATCATTGTTTGTATAGATACAATTATTATTTTTCCAGCTTAAATCCAATGCAAACATGAAGACCATTTACATGGCTTCCACAGAAGAACAAAGTCCAATCCACTCCCATCCACCACCAAGCTCTTTTGTTTTAACACTCTATGTTTTTAAGTAAAATGAGTTTATTTTAGAAAGCTCCACAAGTCTTTACACATCTCAACCCATATTCACAAAACATCGTACCTTTATATCCAAAGTAATGTCGAGGAATGGCTCATATGTATCCGAAACTGCTTTGCAGTTCAAGCACTTTACTGGAATCAAAATAAAAATGCTTAACAACATGTGAAGGAGACTAACTGTGCAAATTTAAATTATTAATACATGTTACTTTAGTCAAACTACAAACTCCTTTACTACAGACAGACAAAAAGACACAGACCAGTTTGAAGGACAGTAAGATTTTTAAAAAGTACCTCGGGATCTTAGATATCCTCCAAATATTTGATAAATAAGTGTGGTGGCTTGAGAAGATCTGTCCAATCTGGAAATAAATTATAATCAGACCTCAGATTTAAGGTACAGAGTTAACTCTTCAAACAGTTTTTCTTTTTATGAAAACCAAGGACACAGATTTTAATTTATGATAGTAAATAAAGGAATAAGAGGGGCTAGAGAACATTTAAAAGTTAATTTGTTTATGCTTACTTGGTGCTTCCATTTAAGCAAGCTTTCTGCAAAGCATCAACAGTGAAGCATAAGAATTCGTGTGCATCCTCTTGACTGCCAAAATGGAAATGTTTTCCTATTCCTAATAAATAAGAGGGTTATTACATTTATCTCATATAAAATGAAAGAAAACTTGTATTTCTAAAACACCTTTTCTTTAAAGTATCAAAATAATTTATATGCATCAAAATTATGTGAAAAATTAAAAAAATTATTAAAAAAACCCATCTGAAATTACTTACTTTTAAGGCCATTGATAACAGATGTAGGTTTGATGGCATTATTAGAGCAACACAGGACCTGGTTAATGTGAGTTTCCATCGTGCACATCATACAGAAGCCTTCTTCAT
This sequence comes from Pelecanus crispus, assembly GCF_030463565.1. NCBI lineage: Eukaryota > Metazoa > Chordata > Aves > Pelecaniformes > Pelecanidae > Pelecanus > Pelecanus crispus. Next base: position 8,830,223 of record NC_134653.1, on the reverse strand, counting down.
GACCTGAAAAGTGAAAGAAGAAAGCATCCCGGTCTAGTCAAATATACATTGCTACAAAAACACCCAACAAACCCTAAAAAAAAAAAAAAAAAAAGGAAAAACCTTTAAGTTATAGGTACAATGTTCACTCTCAATGCTACATTCTCTTCTCCTAAGGTGTCAATACCCCAACAGTTTTGTGACATTTTATTACGCAGAACAGTATAGAATAAAAATGTCAATTAAGTCTCTGTTAAAGTGCATTTTGTGCTGAGAAATCTAAGTAACCATTGCAATGTCATTTTTTTTGCAGGCTGACAGGAATGTGAACTCCACAGACTGCAGAATATATGAGGAAACAATATTGACATTGATGATACAGCACTAAGAGAGAATGTGTGTTATTTTCAGCACACTGCTCTTGGGTGAGCTACATGACACAGAGCTAAGAATCCTCTGGGAGAAAGGAAAGATTAAAGTAATGTATGTATTAGTATTTCTGCCCTCCTTTTTTCAACAGGATTCTTATGTGAAATAATTTTTATATATGGTAAGAAAACAGAGTTAAACTTCTAGGAATAAATTCTAAGGTACCAGACCAGAAAGCACACAGCTGCTTTTGTAAAAATACACATATATGGATATGAAAAGAGGCTCCTAGGCTTAAATAAAGTCAAGTATAAAAATGAAATTTAAAGAACACAAATTCAAGGGTTTAAAAAATACAAAATTCTATTTAGAATAAAATCAGTCTAAATTTTAATACAGTCCCACACAATTTTCTATTTGAGTTCATAAGAGATTAGCTCGTAGTGCTTTCTAGGGTGTTTTTTTTTTTTTTTAATGGGTCATCAGTGAACATATCATTTATCACAGTATTAGTGCATTACAATATCTAGGCTGCAAAAACTAAGAATCTACAACCCCAACATCCTAAATTTTATCACCTTTCTACCAGCAGGAAACCCAAATGCCAAATGTTCATCAAATGCCTTACTTTAATGCACTTCAAAAAAAGATCATTTCTTGATTCATGTGAATAATGAAGTTTTACCGTCGTACATTAAATGAACAAATGCACTTTATATGCCATTCTGAGCTTCCTGTTAATATAATCATAGAACCATTTAGGTTGGAAAAGATGTCTAGGATCATGTTCAAAGCCAGCTTCTACACATAAAATAGGACAACTAAGAGTTTTCTTTACAGAATCACTGTTGTTCTTTCACCTTCGGAGCTGTCCAACAGATTTATAATAAAGTACTCACATGACTGGGTGTGTTCAAGAGAAAGCATGTAATTGGCGAGAGGAGGAGTGTAGGTCAAACACTGTAGAGTAGAATTAAGGAAACATGTGTTGCCGAGATTCTGCAGTCCAACTCCAACGCTTTGTGTTTGCTGCCAATCCATACAAATTTTCTCAGGTGGAAAAAGAATCCTTTGTGGAGGGGCAATTCCATCATTAACAACTGCAAGAAAATTATATTTTAAAAGAGATATATTGTTTTTGTTTTAAAAAGGATATTTCAAAAGTAGCATTCTGCCAGAAGAACGAGCTATACTCCAAAACACAAAAACATACGACACACAGCTTCAACACTGCCACTCGAATTTGCTGGTCAACACGCTTGTTTTGGACAATAGTTTATTCATCTGTTTTAATTCTTCTAATGCAAGGCAAACTACCACCCTGATTTTAGTAACTTTCGCCATGTTTCTTTCTATCTATAGTCTTTAATTCTGATTATTAATTCAATTGTTTTTTTTCCTTACTGTAACTTAAACGACAAATGTACACTTGTAATTATATGGTAATAAATATAAGAACTAAGACAGAAAAATAAACAAGTAACTAGCACAGAAGGTAACCCTATAGACATCAGATCTCTTCTGGAGCAGCGTTAGCATTCAAAGACTTGTGAATAATGGAAGCCATGAATAGCAATGGTAAAATGTACTTTTCTCTGCATAACAGAAAAGACCTGAATAAGTCTATGTATTGTAAAAAGCTCCCCATAATTGACTGTAAATAGATCAAAACTAAGTTACAAATAGATTGTAAATAGATAAAACGAAGTTTTGCAACACCAGTCACTTCAGTTGCCTTAGGGGATTCACAAAATCGAAGCCTACCACTGAAGTCTTTATTTGTTGTAGTCCCATTTTATAGCAGTACAACAAATAAGAACTGCATTTTCTACTTTTGTTTTGGTTTTAAGAAAAATGGGGGAGGACAACAGACACACTTACCTAGATCTCTTTGGGCAAAAGGCTTAGATTTCTGGGATGATCTACAATAAATAGCACCTCCAGGTCCTTTGTCCACAGAGACTTTGTTTGGGTCTTCTGCAGGTGGTATCCGGCCCAAATTTGCGGTGCGTGACGTCATTTTTTTAGTACGGGGTTTCTTAGATTTGTCAGACCGCCTTGATGATGACTTTTTAGATTTTGAAGATTTTGGCTTGTTAACTATGGTCATTGTTCATATCTGTAACAGAGGCAAAAGTCCTGGTTGACAGAAGAACGATAAGAAGCATTCCAGAAAAAAAAAGAATAGGAGAAATCCTGTCACTTAGTCTCAAAGAAATAACTTGAAGAACTAAACAGCTGATACGAACAATTAAAAAAAAAAAATCAAATCAAAAGAAAACAAAACCCCCAAACTAAACACACAAAGCAGAACTTCCCATCAAAACTGTATCAATATTACTTTTAACTTCTGCAGAGCTGGTGACCGATGACATTTCTTACACTTTCATAGGATTTTAATCCATTACAGTTATGAAGACCTTTTTTTTTAAAAAAAAAGGAGCTGTGAGCAGTGGCACATTCAAGTGCTGGCCTGTTGAGATCCAGGAGGATCCATGTTTGGCCCATCTTTTCACTCCTGGGAACCACACAGCTCTGGAGCCACAGAGGATGGGATATAGTTCTGAGAAATCTTGGGAAAGGAGAGCAAAAAGCCACTTGCAAATTTATTTCTGCCTGGGTTTCTTCTGCCTCCCAAGAAATATTTGTTTGGATGCAATTTTGGCAGCAGCACTCGTGGTATTTTGCACCTATCACATTTACAACTCTTACTATCAACCGAAGAGTTGAACCGAAAAGAATCTTTTTCAGTTCTATTTATGTAAAGTTGTACATTTTTCCCTGGCAAAACAACAGAGGAATGTAAGCTATAAAAAGGAAATGCTGAATGTAAAAGAAAGTAAAACAAACCCTCAGCCCTCAAGGACAAAGGCAATAACTGATATTAAGTCCTTTTTGAAACACTGATTATCTTTAAATAGGTGTAATTGTGTGTGCATAGTAAGCAGCTGAATAACTACATGATCAATTAGCAATTTCTATATGTAAATTTTTGCTCCTATCTTACTACAGCACATAGGGAGGGCCCTTTTCAGTTCAGGGAAACTATAAACTTAACTGAGGGTTTAAAGCATAAGCTGCTTTGTTTTACTGAAATAACTGAGAAAACAAAGCATAAAGCAATTTCAGATTTATGGCGCAACTCAATTGCTATTGATAAAACTTAAGGTAGATTAAACAAAGCACAGTAAATTAGAGAACTTCTGGTCCCACAAAAGACAAGTTATATGCAAAGGCTTTAATTAGATCTTTTCCCCTTTAAATTTTCCATTTAAAATCCACTGTATACACATTTTCCATTTCTGAGAAGATAATACACAAAACTGGAAAATTCCCTCTCATTTTACTGAGAAATAAAGACATCCTCGTCCATTTGGAAGACTAAGATGACAGTTCTTGGGCTCAGTGATTTTCAGATAAGATCCAGTCTTCAAATTGCAGATACCAGTGCCATCTCCTTTTTCCCCGATTGAAAGGGAAAGTGTTTCAACAACATATTTAACACATATTTGTGGGACAAAAAACTGAATCAAGGCTGCAGTGGAAGGCACACAGAAGAGTATTATCACAAAAAAGCTTGAGCGTTATATTGACCAACGAAGTAAGCCTCACGTATCTTTTTATTTTTGACAACTGAGTGATACATTAGCAGATATCAAGCACCAGACAACAGCAAATATCAACGCTAGTAAGAATAAATCAGATCCACCACTTTTTCAAAATATGTCAATGTAATTCTTGATTTGGACATAACACCTCTTTGACAAAGAAGTACAAAACCTATAAACACTGATACTTTTTCCTCTCCCATTGTTCAACATGCATACAGATTCTGTTCCTGTACCACTGCTGAACATACATTTAGATTGTCATGTGTACTGAGTGATGTCATAATAGACTTTTCCCAGTGTGATATTGAGAAGCAGAACAGATAAGCCAGTTGCTTTCCTCCCATTCAGAGTTTCGCATCAGTGTTGTTCAGATTTTTTCAGCAGTCTCATGACAAAACACATCACTGATGACTTGGATCTAAATATTTATACTTGGTCTCCACTTTGCGTGCAATAAATCACAGCTCAGGAAGATTTTATACAAGATCCCATTCACAAAACCGTGCTTAACCAGGGAGCGGTGATTATGCATTTACGTCATTGCAAAACAAACATTTTCAAGCAGCGATTGTAAAAAAAATAGCACACACACACAAAAATACCTAGGTAGAAATAAGGAGCAATGGAAACTACTATAGCATCGATACGAAGACCAGGCACGTTTACGTCTCTCAATTACAAACTACGCTTCCACACTGCAACGCTACTGTAAGCAAAAAAAAAAAAAAAAGGAAATGAAGAAACACCCCAAACACAAACACGCCGCACTAGTTTTACTTTCATTAAAAAATAATCCAGCCACCAAGCCAGCAAACGCGAAATTAATTGTCGCTTTACCCGTAACTGCAGGCCAACTGCGTAGGGCAAGTGCAGAGGAACTCCAAACATCCCCCCGGTGTCGCGGGGCCGGCACCGAGCCCGCGGGTGCCCGGGCAGCGCCGGCACCGAGCCCGCAGCCCGCGGGCGCCCGGGCAGCGCCGGCGCCCATCCCCGCTCCGCTCCGCACCGCACCGCGGCTTCCCCCGCCGGGCCGCCGAGGGGCCGGGCGGGCGCCGAGACGACCCTGCCTCGGTCAACGCCTCGTAACGTCCCTGCTTAAAAGCAAACCGCCCGCCTCCCACGCCCTTTCGCTAGCAGGGCTAAGCCTGAAGCACCAACTCGGTCACCCCCCGCTCCGCCTTCCTCGAGGGTCTGGGCTCCCGAGAACGCTTTGACACCGAGAGATAAAAGGCGGCTTTCACGGGCAGGCGCCGCACGCAACATGTCCGCACTGGGGAGCGGCGGGAGCCCAAACACGCACAAAACAAAACCCCGCCGCGCAGCAGGGGGGCCGGGAAGCGGCTCCCAGGGAGGCCCCCGCTCCCCCTCGCCTCGCCCTCCTCCCTCCGACTCCCGCCGCGCCCCGGCCCCGCGGGCCGCCGCGCACCCCGGCCCCGCGGCTCCCTGCCCAGCCGGGGGCAGGCCCAGCGCCGCGCCGCGCCGCCTCAGCGCCCGCCCTCCCCGCCCCGTCCTTACCTTTCCGGGCCCGGGCCCGCGCCCTGGCCGCGCAGACCGTCCGGAGGCAGGACCGCGGCAAGAATGGCCCAACGGCGACTCCGTGCCCATGGCAACGCGGCGGGGGGGCGGGGGGAGCCGGCGCCGGGGGGGGGGCGGGAAGGGGAGACGAATCGAACCCGGACCCTCCGAGCGGGAGGCGGCAGGCCCCGCGGGGAGCCGCCGCCTCGCCGGGCGGGGAACAACGCCACTCGGCCGCGGGACTCGGGGCGAGGGGGTCCCGGCCGCCCTCCCGCCGGCACCGGGACGCGGGGAAGCAGCGCCGAGTGCCCGCGCCGGCAGCAGGAGGAGGAGGAGGAGGAGGAGGAGGGAGAGGCAGGCGGCGGGCGGGCGCCGGCGGGACCCCGGCGCCTAACGGGGGAGGCGGGCGCGGAGAGGAGGCACCGCACCGGGCACCGCCGCCCCCCGCCGCGCGGGGAGGGGGCCGGTCCCGCCGGCCCAGGGGGTGGCGGCGGCGGCGGCGGCGGCGGCGGGGCTGGGTCCCTGCGCCGCGTGCTGGGGACGGCGCGGCGCCCCGCCCCGCCCCGCCCGGGGGTCCCACCCCCTCCGGCTGCCCGCCAGCCAGGAGGGCAGCGGCCGAGTGCCCGGCCGGCGTCCCGGCGGGCTGGGCTGGGCTGGGCTGGGCTGAGCCGGCTGCTCCCGCCGGCCGCTTTCCCTTCCCTTTCCCGGGCCGGCCCCTCCCCCCCGGCCCATTGATTTCCAGGCGGGGAGGCGCACGCGGCGCTGCCGGGCTCTGCCAGGCCGCCGCCAGGCCCGGCTCTGCCCCCCAGCCCCATTACCTGGCTCGGCCCCGCTTGACTCGGCGCTGCCGGGTCCCCCTCGCCGCAGCCCCCGCCTCAGCCCGGCCCGCTCCGCCTACTGTTACAGCCCGTCGGGGAACAATGACGTCCCTCCGCCGGCCTCTTGCATCCGGGGCCCGGCGCCGGCCGGGCAAGCGGGCGGGGGGAGGAAAGGAGGCGGCGGCGGCGGCGGGGGGGGAGAAGCGAGCTCCTCCGGGTCACACGGGGACCAGCGCCGCCCCTGTGCCGCTGCCGGGAGCCGCTAGAGGGGGCTCGGCGACCCCCGGTCGGGGCTCGGGGCCGCGGGCGCCGCGACGAGGGGGCTCCGGAGGGGCTGAGCGGGCGGCGCGGGCCTGGGGGCCCCGCCGGGCGATGCGGGGAGGCGCGGCCCCGCGCGGAGGTAAGGGGTCTCCGCCGGCGCCGCTGCGTGAGGGGACGCCTCGGCTGCCCGCCGCGAAGCTGCGGTACGAGCCCCTTCCTCGGCCGTAGCCTGCCCGCCCGCCCCTGCCTTCAGGGCCGTATTCGCCCCCTCTCCGAGTTATTCCTCCAGTTACTGTTTTATTGCCCTGCGCTCACGGAGCGGCCATAAGCGCTGGCCCGGCCCCCGGGGCCGCCCACAGGGAGGCGGGCAGGCGGCGCCGGCCGGAGCCAAGGCCGGGACCCCAGCGCCCGGCATGTGGCGGGGGGGGTTCCCGCCGAGGGCCGCGGCGCCCCGCGCGCCGCCGCCCGCCATCGAGTTTCCTGAGGAGAGCCCGGAGCCGCGCTTTGACGGTAAGCGGCGCGCGGGGGCAGCCCGGTCCTCCCCGGGAGGTCTGGGGGAGCAGGGAGGTCCCCCGCCCCTTCCCGCGGCTGGCGGCGGGGCCCCCGGCAACCCCCGGTTGGCAGGGAGGGAGGGTGGGACCGCCGCCGTCCTCCTTCCCCACCGCCCCGAGGCAGCGGCAGCCGGGGGTGATGCAAGCGCGGGCAGGCCCGTGGCAGCGCGCGCCCTGCCCGCCGGCCGCTGCGGGAGCTCCCCCCCCCCTCGGGGAGCGCCTCGGCCTCCCCGGTTAGCGCCTTGTGCATAGAATCATAGTTTAGGTTGGAAAAGACCTTTAAGATCATCCAGTCCAACCATTAACCCACACTACCAGGTCCACACTAAACCAGTCAAGGGCAGACTAGACTAAACCATGTCCCAAAGTGCCACATCTACCCGTTTTTTGAACACCTCCAGGGATGGGGACTCCACCACCTCTCTGGGCAGCCTGTTCCAACTCTTGACTACCCTTTCCGTGAAGAAATTTTTCCTAATTTCCAACCTAAACCTCCCATGGCGCAGCTTGAGCCCATTTCGTCTCGTCCTATCACCTGTTACTTGGGAGAAGAGCCCAACACCCACCTCACTACACCCTCCTTTCAGGGAGTTGTAGAGAGCGATAAGGTCTCCCCTCAGCACTTATATAAGTGTATGCACTTATAAAAATTAATTATAATTAGGCTCCTAATTAGCATCTTAAGGTTCTCACTCAGTGGCAGCTCGTGTGGTGCCTTTTCGTGAGCCGGGGTTGTGTTGCAGCTGTGTGGGTTCATCTGTGCTTTTGACGTTTTGGTAAATAGGCATATACTGAGACCTAAATTCGTTCGTCTGACTGTCCTTTTCCAGAATCGGATGTGCCGGCGGAGCTGCGAGTCGCGAACGGGTCGCAAAAGTTTGTGAATTTCACTTCGACCATCCAAAACCAGCTGCTGCTTGTGTCGCTGCTGGAGCATCTCTGCCACATGTACACGCACAACCCCGTTCATTCGAGGTGTTTGTTCCGAAGTTAGTAAGAGTAGTTCTTTCCTGTCTCTAAAACTGCCTTACTGCAATATATACCAGATTCTTCTGTGCAGAATTACAGTGTAATATCAGTACAAAGCTGTAGGTCTCATACCACTGGGACAAGAGTAATTCTGAGAAGAGGATGAATACCCTGAATCAACTTGGGAATGAGGACCTGTCTTATTTTTGAAAACAGTAACAGAACCTTGTTGTCGATGCACGGATCAGACAGTTCTGTTCCAGCTAAATCATGTGAGTTGCATCATGAGAAGGGTAGCAGGGTAAATTGTCTAAGTTTTAAATCTGATCTGAAAACACAGGTAGAAGAGGAATTTAATGAAAACATTTATCAAGAAATAGCTGTAGCATAGTCTTCACTAAATCTTTCAAAACTATGGTCTGTGAAAATTAGAGTAAATACTTTTGTAAGTCTGTTATTTTCCCCTAAAGTCTTTTTATATAATTCGGGGAGCTTGTATTTTTAGGTGTGAAGTGCTTCTTTCTAAATCTGTCTTTTTGGTATGTGACTTATCTTAGGTATTTTGTTCGTTTAGGCACATACTTAATGCATTTGAGAAACGATCTCCAAGGTTTTTCTCCTTACTGTACATGATTGTAGAAAATAAAATCTAATCTATTGCTGGTACATAAAATTGAAGCCATTTATAGCATTCAGTAGCAACAGTGCAGACAACTGTCATTTTTTCGTTCTTGAAGTCTGATGTAGATGTTTGGCCCTGGGTCTCACTATCATCTCTATCAAAACAAAAAAATTCAGGGGAAAAAAACCCCAACCAAATTTCTTCCTTTTGGGAGAGGAACAAAGAAAAACCCAACCTGGGCATCTTCCAAAGTATGTAGCTGCTTGGCTTCCCAGTGTATGTCTATGGAAAATGGCATTCCTCCATTGGTATAGTTTAAACCAGTTTTCCAAGTGGAAATAACCTGATGAATAAAAGAAAATCATACTGCAGTAATCGTATCTGTTTTGTGGTTTTGGCTGGTATAGTCTTATTGGCAAGGGTGGGGTTTTCCCACTTTTCTATGTGCGTAACTGTGTCCATAAGGCTTGTGTAGCAAAATTCCTGATTTCTTATAGGTTCACTTTCAATAAATTTTATCTTCTTTAAAAGATAAAGTAATAGGATGATTTTTTAAATACTGGTACCAAAGAAATACTGGTACCAAAGAAACTTACGAGCAAGTTTGTTTTAGGACCTTGGAACTCCTAAAACTTCGAAGTGTTTTTTTTTGTATTGTCTTCACAGTTGCGCCCATCTCCAGTATTTGTTAGGTTTTTGTCTGCCACAGTGTTGTTTTATTCCAGCTGAGAAAGATGTGGTGCTTTGGGGGGGATGGAAGCGAGTGACTTCATTCTTTACTATGAGTACGTGCGCAAATGTGTGAGTTTGTATGTGAATTAGGAAACTTTGACATTACCACTTTTGATTATAAACATGTCCTCATAATTGTGAACGTGCCTTGAATGGTCAAAATTAGTTCAAGGGTAACAAGTAAGTGAAAGGGTGGATGTATGTATAATTCATCTGCTGAGATAAGGAAGCAGAGGAGGTGGAGTTGTGACCATGAAGGGCATGGCAAATAACTGTATTATGCCAAGGGATTCCCACAGAGCAGCTCTAGTTCAGATTTAATGAGTTTTTATTGCTAAGAGTATGGGAAAAGGCATTAGAGTAGGAGTGACTGTTCATTTTTTCAGATGCACTATCTTTCAAATAAAGTTTCTCATTTAAAAAACAACTGTTTACATGGTCTTATTGGCCGGCTTTATTTAATGTGACCTTTCTCTGTTCCTTTGTACAGTACTTCGACAGGCTTTCACAAGAACAGGGTTGCTCTCCCCCTTTGCCTTCTGTGATGAATTTAGTACCGTAAGACTGCAGCATAATAGAGCCATTACTGAACTAATGAAAGCAGCTAATCAACAAATACTTAATGGGGTAAGCTTTGTTAAATTTCTTTGGCAACCTCTGTATTAAGGAATTAACACATCATTGCATCCAAAGAAGCTTTTGTTTGGGGGTTCTTTTAATATTGGATTGGGTCTTTTTAATAATTATACAAAATGGTATTCCCATTCTGCCTTAGCTGTTTGGGATGGCATGTTCTGGTTCTATAGGTGCAAACCAAAGCTTTTGAAGCCAGCAATATTTTGTTCCGTCTTAAATAGTAAAAAAAAAAAAAGTAGTTAAAAAAAATCTTTATAAGCACAGGCAAGGTGTTTTAGGTATTACTACAGCTTTTTTTGACAATGGACAGACACCCATTTTCAACTTTTAACTGTTCCCGTTGATTATGTAAACACCCTCATACTTATATTAGTGGAGGGCATAATTTGTATGCTGCATAATGTGCTTCAGGCTGAATCAGACCATTTTACTTATCTCGCTGCTTGAACTAAGCCAGTTAATTTTGTCTTAAGCATGTTTTAGAGCCCTCGTTTTATCCTGTTTGCCAGCAGAACTCTAAAAAAGCAGTAATCTCGCCAACAGAGAGTTGCGAGCAGATTACTGGTGGGATAATGATACTTAATTTGGTGAAGCTCTCTGCAGAATGTGAATGGCTATCAGTAACCTCATTTTCTTCTAAGAACATAGTTGTAGTTTCTATTTTGGTTAAGCTGTCTGTGCCGATGGCATGGTAGATCTGTTATTCTGTATGGCATGTTTTTATGTTGGATTTTGTTGCTTCACAGGAACTTGATAATGGAGATTCTCATGCAATTGGGTATGTATTCAAAGCATTTAGAAATATTAAACTTAACTCCCTCCCTAAAGTTCTGTGTTCCACTCTGAATTTAATCAATACTGCATTTTGTATTTTGGCTCTGAAACATAGAAAAAAAAGGTGAAAATTTCTCCAAACTCTGAAAACGATCTGGTGAAAATTCATTCTTCAGTACAACTCTTATGGTTAGTGCCGCCATTCAGGAAAACAAGATTAATCAGGCATAAACTTAAAGAAATCATCTTAATACTTCTGTTAACACAGTGTGGATTTGTAGCACATGTGCATAGTGTTGCAGCCTTCTGGTTTTCAGTATTCATGATGGTAATATCAAAATATTTTCTTCTTCACGATGTAAATAATATTTCTAGATTGTGTACACCTGTAGCCTATACAATACCATACTTATAAGTTGTAATTTAGTTTAATGCAGCCTAACTTTTTTGATTAGGGAAAACGAAGTTCTCTTTGAAGCACAGACTTCACGATACTTGAATGAATTTGATGAGGTTGCACAGCTAGGAAAAGGAGGATATGGTAAAGTATACAAGGTATTCTTTACCTTCTATTTAGAACTGATCAGTTTCTATCTAGTTTTTCTTTGAAATTTAGAGTTGCTGTTTTGTTTATTTTTCTAACAGAAAACCAAAAATACTAATTTTCGGATAGAACAGGTGCAAACCTGCACATGTGAAGGACGTTGGCATTTCATTTCAAAAGATGCTCAGTTGTGGTTTCTGTTTTCTGTTTGTCAGAGGCAGGATATATCAGATGTTTTACTTTGTGTATTTTGACCCTTTTAAAGTGAATGAAAACTCCTTTTTTCTTGTGTGAAGCATTGTAATATATTGACTTAAAACAGCCACAGGAACTGATTAGTCTGCACACTCCAATGTTCCAGTTGTGGCTGCCTGGAAAAAAGCAGCCTTAATATGAATGTAAACTGTCCAACCCAGCGCTGAATTGTATTAAATACTTGTAACGTATGGCCAGCCTAAGGTTCCCCACGTGGTATATGTAAATGACAGTTGTGGTCTCACAGATTTATTGGGGCCTGTTTAAGCAGTTATCAGGACCTGTCAGCATCTTTTTATTGATGGAAAGACAGCTGTAAAGCTGTGTATTTCACAAAGATTGGATGTGGTGGTTGCAGTCCTGAAAGAAGGCAAAAGTAGAGTATCCTTATCTTAGACAGCTGGGGCCTAATCCCAGTTTCATTCTCTGATACGGGTGAAAGGTTATCTGAATTGTGAAGGAATTAATTTTTAGAAAATAGTTGGTTCTAAAGGATTTCATAATTAATTAATCTAAACACATTGTCATCTAATTTTATCCTCTTGCAATTGATTTCAGGTCAGAAACAAGTTAGATGGTCAGTTCTATGCTATTAAAAAAATTAACATTAAGAAGGCTACAAGAAGAGATTGCATGAAGGTATTCTTTTTCCTATGTTTCATATCCATTTTAACCCCTTGTCTGCTCTAGCTGATTCTGATTTAATTTAGTAATGCAGTTAATGTTTCCCAAAACATCAAAAACATTAATAACTTTTTTACGCATTCTGAGTTTCTAAAGATTTGACCCTATCAATACCTAGTAGGAAAAGAGTGAATGAGAGGTGTTCAAGTCCATTAAAAGAAGCGTATTATTAACTTGAATTTTATTCTCTCTGCAACTGTGAAAATCATAATTTGTTTTAAAGCTTCCAAATTTTCTCCATTACTGTAATCATTTTATCTGTTCTTTCTCTCTCAGAAACTGTTACTTTTTGTTTTCTTTCAGGTTTACTAAGCACTCAGAATAAAGGACAGTCATACTGTTTCTTTTTGGTCTTTTTTAGGTGCTACGAGAAGTTAAAGTGCTGGCTGGGCTGCAGCATCCTAATATTGTAGGCTATCACACTGCTTGGATGGAACAAGTTCAAACAGTACGCCCAAAAGGAAAGTACAGCATATTGTGTAGTTCTTGCTTGCATCCTGCTTATAACCTCTGTACTGTTATTTGCAGGAGATAAAATAACTATTTTTTTTCCCATCTTTAAAACAACCAAAAAAAAGCAAACTACAGGTGACCACCAGGTCTTCGTGTCCCTATGTGCACTTCAGTCTCTTGCCTAATAACTTATCTGTTACTTAATGATGAATTTGGAACTGTGGAAGTATTAGTTTCACTTCTGGTAATATATGAGGAGGATTTTAAAGTTGTGTGAAGTTCAGTGGAATGCAATGAAAATCTTTTTAACGCAAAAAGTAGTGAGTTGACAAGGAGAAGAATGAATACTGGGGATGAGCCACTTCAGATATTGGGGGGAAATCGTGAATAGGAGGAAGAAGCTCACAAATTTGCTACCATGTTTTGAAATCTCAGAGTTGTAGCAAAACTAGGATAAATTTCCCGCTATGCTTCTCTTCCTATCCGGAAAAGAGTTTAGAAAAACTGAAAGAACCTGGAAATAAATACTTGAAGGGAGGGCGGGAAGGGGAAAGATTGCCTCTTATTTTGCTTTCCGCAGGCGAGTTTTTATATTTGATGAATTGCGTTTCATTGTTCGGCAGTGACAGAGCAATCTGTTTTTTTGGGTATCAGCTACTGTCTGTAACTGTTGAGAATTTATCTACTTTTATATTCATTTTGCACCTTTTTCTGCCCCCTTTTTTTTCTCTTCAGTTTCTCTGTTCTTGGCTCTTCCCACACTTTGGTTCCTTTGTAACCCTAATCCATTGGTCCCTTTCTTTCTTGTCCTTTTCCGGAATGCCTTTAGCAGTTAAATCTTTTGATCCTCTCTTAGTGGGAGGTTTGCTTATGCTCTATATGACTTTATTGCTTTCCAAGTCAGTGACTTGATGCCCAGTCAGCTATAAGCACAAAAGAAAATGCATAGGAAGTTGACAGTATAGTAAAACAGACAAGACTTTTCAACTGATGATACTGAGGATCTTGAAGGATGCAACTTTTTAGTGCTAGGAGTACTTCACAAGTATTTAATGGCGATAATATAAGTACATGACTAGATCTATAGGTAGGTCCTGTGGCACTTAATGGTTTTCCTTGGCTTACAAGATTGGTGTTTCATATTTGCCTCTGTGTGCTAAAACAAATGCTTTTTCACATACATACACAAATTTAATGAAAATTATTTCCAAAATATCAAGTGTCTTCAAAAGAGCAGCAGCGTGATACAAAGGATGGTGCCTTGTGGAGTTGCTTCTCTGTGTATTATCATATACATTATAAGCCCTGATTTTGAACAGGCTAACTTCTTAAAGGTGCAGTCTAGGTGAATATCTGAGAGAGCCCAGTACAACCCTTTCAGTGACCTCATACAACATGTATTTTCTTTTCATTTGAAGAAAAATGAAAAACATATTAGGGTTGCTTCTTAGGAGAATAACAAGCACCTTTTGCAGCAGCACAGATAGAGAAAAAGATATCTACAGGTAATGAAGTTAAATTCAGTAAGATGCTGTAGCTTAAATGTTATAGTAAATATATGCATGCTTTGTTTTGTAAATACTATATTTATCTTTTCATCCCATAGATAAAACAATAATGGAGTTGCAGCCATCATCTTTGGAGCAAGAGAATAGCAAGTAAGTATTATAAATCTCAATGATAGCATTTATTTGGCTTTAACATAAGGCTTCTTTTAAAGTAACGTTAAAAGAGTACAGAATTCAGCATATATTGCACAAGTGCTTTTTGCTGCCAAATTATAACCAAAAAAAGTCCTAATTATCCTTGTCATTTGTTCCTCGTCTTGTTGCGTAAGCTGAAGAATATTACTGGATACGTCTCCCTTCTTTGGATCTCCCAGTTTCTGAGTGCCTGAATGTAGTATGGGCCTTCAAGTTTACTTCAGAAGTTCTGTGCCAATCAGCAACACTGATTAGTACTGTGGAGTCTTCTTAGAGTGATGGGGCCTTCTGTTTCTCAGAAGTGTTGATTAGCCCTTTCAATAAGGAGATGGAATCCTATGAGAAATACAGTGTTATACTTCCTAAGTTTAAAGGAATGGAGATGCACCATACTTCTGTCCAGGGAATGCTGTGACCTAGGACTGTATGTATTTATGAGCTGTCTGGGTCAGGGATCAGAAATGCCTGCTGGGGGAAGGTAGTAAAAAGGCTGGAGCCTACACTGCCAGTTATGTAATCCTAAACTTTTATATGGGGAAGCAGCTGAACTCGTACTCTGGAATGCAGTTTGCAATTGTGGGGGAAAAAAAAAAAGTTTTCAGAATGGTGTATCACAAATAGATGGTATAAAACTGTACATATTTTGATTTCTCTCCTTTACTACTTTCAGTGAGCGCTGTCACATTCGGAGTGTGGAAAGTGGTAGTTCAATTATCTTTGCTGACATTACTTCACAAGAAAAGAAGTCCTGTGACAGTACCAGTCTTAGAAATCTGGGTAGTGAATCAGTGCAGGATATGAATGTAAGGAATGATTTTACAAACAGCAATAGTAGAGAGTGTATGAAACCAAAGAAACATGAATTATCCATAGAATTACAAGAAGACTCTGTAAGTAGTGTTAGCAGTAGATCAACTGATGTTAAAAATTCAGCATGGAGACCTCATTCTAGTCTGGATCAAGATGCTAGCACTGGAAGTATGTCCTGCACTGAAGAATGCACCAAAAATGATGTAGCTCTCTGTGGAGAGTTTGAGGTAAATACAATTCTCATTTAAATATACTTAACTGCTGTCTAATTTAGTGATGCTTGTACAGTAGAATTTGGTAGACAGAGGAATGATTTATAATGATAAATCTTAAAAAATGAAATTACTGTGATTAGAGCCAAAAATGTAGACAATTTTTACTTAAGTGGGTAACACCATTACAAGGAAGCTGACCAGAGGAGCTGGCAAAACTCAACATACAAGGGAGTTCCCATGTGTTAGTCATCTTGGGTTCTTTCAAAGTACCTACATGAGTAAAAAGTACTACTCTTGCATAAAAAAAAAAAAAATCATCAAACTTGGAAATCTTCAGCATTCAGTAATGATAGCTAATTCAGATACTATTGATGAAAGTATCTAGGTATGTAATGTGGTGCCTATACTGCGTAGGGTTACATGTGAAAAAGAGGGAAGCGGGTTTGGGCATGGAATCACCACTCTGCCTATGCTTCTAAAACTTTGTTGGCATTCATACCACTGAAATGTTTTGTATAACACAGCCAGCTCTGGAATGCTTCAAGCTTCTGTTATCATTTGGAGTTCCTTCTTGCAAGAAATCCAAGATTTTATAGGTGTTTGTTGAGTTGTCCAGGTTATCATATGAACTAGTACGTTATCAGAAACTGAATATGTTTATGTTAATGAAATTCCATATCAATAGGTTGATATTTTTGCTATTTTATATTAATTTACACTACTTTCTTGATCCAGAATGAACCTCTGTTCAGTATGCCTAGACGCTTTTAAACTCTAGTTTGCATATTAAGGTATGTAGCTGGCTTTTGTTAGCTTTTATCATAAAACAATTGTTAAAATTTGAGGAACAAGCAAAAAAAAAAAACAAACCCCAAACTAGGTAGCATTGTTGCATCTGCTTCTTCAATGCAGTAGATTAGTAATACTGTATTTGATCTAATTTTGGTATCTAACTCTTTTTTAGTTTAATAAACAAATTTTGGTTTTACTAGCTTTAAAGAAAATAACTAAGGAAATACTGTTCGTACTACAGTGGCAAAATCATGGACCATTATTTTTTTGTTAGGTGGAGTATTGTTTGATGCTTCATATACAAATGCAACTCTGTGAAATATCCTTGTGGGATTGGATTGTTGACCGTAATAAAAGATGCAGTGAGAGAACAGAGAAAACTTCCAGTAAGATTCATCACTGTCTTAAAAAATTACTTATTCATTATAAAGCAAATATTTCTTTTTTCCTAATTGGAAGTCCACTTGCCTGATTTTATGCTTTACTTCAGCAGCTTATAATATGGATCTTCTTCATTACATTATTTATTCACTTAATCAAATAGCAGCTAGTACTGAATCTTTGTATGATAGAGGTTGGTAAAAGATTTAAGTTTATGAGTTTTAGACAACTCTTCAAAAAAGAATGAAAGTATGCCTGAGGCATAGTTGTTACCTGGAGAGATCTGTGCCTGGGCAATACTGCTTATTTGGAATGGAGGGTTTTCTTTGACAGAATCTGCTTTTTCTCAGTAAGCTGTTTAAATAATTGAAATTTTGCTTTGGTAGTAGTCTTGCTGCTACAAAATAGAGCTCTTCAGAGGCTAATTTATCTGCTGTGGAAAATATAAATACATCTTTTGTTCCAGACAGGTTGCAACATTCTTAAAAGCTTTTAAGTTTGTTCGTAACAATCAAAACTCCTACGCAGGTTAATTTGTCATTGGTCTAAAGAATCTAACACTGACTTTGCTTGAATGGCCAGAGGAGTTCTCATGCCCTAATACCAAGTCGTCTTCAATAACTGTTCACATTTGGAAAAACAAGTCTAATGCTCTTAAAGCATTAGAGACATGTTTCTTTCTCTGGGGTGGTTCTATTAGAAAAGCATATGCTTAACAGATTGTAAGACATAAACTGTATGATTAGTGTTTAATCTTAGTTTTAATCACTATTAAGATAAATCTGTTTTCAGTCATGGAGTCAGGTTTACCAGCTAACTATCAGCTGACTTCCAGTAATCTCTCCTGTAATCATGGTCTTTTAGCTTTCATAAACTAAAAGATGACATTCCTGGTCAGGGAATGACAGAATTACTAGGGCATTTGACCTTGCAAAACACCGTTTTCACACATTTTCACAAGCAACAGGAGGGGAAAGGTGAATGCTATTATACGTTAGACATTAAGAAACAGAAACCCAAGAAGGAGTAAATGGTGAGTGTTCAAAGTGGCAACAGACATGTTAGATCTGGGTCATTAGAGTAGGAAGACAATGTAGTTTAATAAAACAATAATGTGGGAAACGGTAAAAACAATGAGATGGTAAATTTTTATTTAGGACAGCTACAGCTAGAGGAGATTTGGGAATTTCAGAGGGTACAACAACAGCAGAAGGATTAGGATCCAAAAAGGAAGGGTGCAAATCAATACAGAAAACACGTCATTATGTAAATTAGTATGATTTTATCTGGAACTGTATTTTTCATTCTAATACAGCACTGCATGGAAGTAAAGAGTTTGTTAAATTCATAATCAAATAACTAGCTGATGGGGTTTGGAGGAATCTTTTCAGGCAGACATATGTTCATGTCCCCTGAACTTTCCTTTTTGGAATTTTGAGGTTAGTGACTTTTGCTGTTTCAAAAATACTATCTTAGGAGAAGTATGGGAAATTCTATTTTTAAACTATGCTCATTCTGTTAAAAATTTCTTCCACATCATAAATAAGCAGAATTCAACAAGACATACCACCATAAACTTAAATAACTTAGTAAAATTAGCTGAAATAATTTAGATTTTAAATTGTTTTAAGGTCCATACGATCTTGTGGATGTCTGCTGGACAATGAAAATTTTTCAAGAGTTATTAGAAGGAGTATGCTATATCCACAGCATGGGAGTGATGCATCGAGACATTAAAGTAAGTTCATCGAATTATTACTTGAGGTTGAAGAAAACAGAGATAACTTACATTATGGGAGAATGAAAGCAACTTCATAGTTAAATTTGAGATGACCTGAGCTCTTAAGAATTTAGCTGTGTTCATATATGAAAACATACGTTATCGTCTCTTATACCAGTACCATACTTTCTTTACTATAAGCATAGTACTCAATTACATTGACTTATAAGTGAATTATGATTAAGTTCTGGAAATGTTTTCTCTCTTGTGAAGCCATTTTCTTGTCCTAAACAGGGATGGTCAGATTGGTTTTGTTTTGTCTTGGTCTTTCCTTAACCAGGGCAGGAACTAAATTACCTAATTACCTAAAAAATATTAATTTAGGTAATTATAAAAATAAGCAAAGCCCCTCAAGTACACCTCAGTTTGCTAACAGCATATCAGTTAGCTTTTGAAAAGATGTTCAAGTTATGGTTACTTGCTTTTTTAAAAAAAATAAAATTCCTCTAGTTGCAAATAATTGCTGTCTTTCAAAATGCTTACTGTCTCCTCTAAGGGACTGAAATTGTAGGTGATGTTAGTGACTGAATGAAAAGTTTTGGTTTCATTCCTATTAAAATTAATGAAGAGCAGACTTAAATAACACTTTGAATTATTAGAATAGGATGCCCTTTATATGTTCCTGTGAAGTTTTTTTGGAACTCTAATCATAAGAATAGTTTTGACTTACTGGTTGGCTTAAATGTGAAGCATAGGTAGATATATCTTGCTCCTCTCTGCTCCTCTTTAACCTGATAGACTCAAATAACAAGGAAGTGAATGTGTATTTTCCTAGTCTCCTTCCTGCAGAGGTTCTCTGCATCTGATATGGTAGCTATATGAGAAAATTAGTGTAAAAACCATCTTGATTATTAAAACTCCACATGTGGAAACTTGGAACTACTTGAAAACACACAGTCTTTGTTCTGGATTAATTATAATTTTTCTGCTGACTGTTTCAGGGTCAACAGTTTTTCAGTTTGCTTTCCTGTTTAGCATCGTCATGGCCTTATTGTCCGAAGTCCTGGCAGTTGTATAAAGAATTCCATACAGTTACTGGGAGCCTTTTTTTGAGCCAGTGCTCGTTGTTTTCACCATATATTCTTTTAATGGTGGTTTTGCAGATATCTTGGAGAGACAGTAATTTCTGTGATAATGTTGTAAGAAAGTCTTTCAGCATTTGAAATTCTGAGAACAGAAGTCCAAGGTGGGTGTCCTTGGTTATCCTGCAGCTACATGAAGAGGCATCCAGCCAGACTTGTTGGTGTCCTTTAAGTTAAGATAATACTCAAAAAGAATGGATATAGGTGGAAAGGCACCATCAGACTGTTGGCCTAAACATAGAAGACCGTCATATTTGTAATTACTCATTTCAGGATTTATCTGATGTTTTACATTTTGCAAGATATAGAGACACTTTTCTGTATTATGCTGTGAAGTTGGCTGATTTCTCTGAAATTTGTCTGAAATGGATGTGCCAGCCATAAGTACTAGGCAAATTTAGTAGGAGAAGTTGAAGTGTTGTGTAGCCTCTTGTTATTTCTGTAACATAAAACATTGTTTTAAGTTAATTTGTTTTTATTAAGGTGAAATTACTTAGACTGAAACTGCTGAACTGGTAGGGTATAACATAGTAACAGGTCCCAAAACTTCAGTTGTCAGAACAAATTTTATGAGTTGCCATGACCTAACAGAAGCTTGGTCATTAACTTATATTTGCTAACCACAGCTTCTTTGTGCCCAGCAGGAATGCATAAGATGGTGTTATGCCTTCAGTTCCTCTATTTCCTAGTTTTATAGCATGAGAAATGAGTCATCATGGTTCAGCTTCAGGCCAGTGAAGCTCACAGAAGAAGTGTAAGCAAGCAGAAGTTCCATCTCATCTGTACATACAGACATAATCTGGCAGTGCTTGGGCCTCTATAAAGTCATAGAACGGTTTGGGTTGGAAGGGACCTTTAAAGATCATCTAGTCCAACCCCCCCTGCCATGGGCAGGGACATCTTTCACTAGATCAGGTTGCTCAAAGCCCCATCCAACCTGACCCTGAACACTTCCAGTAATGGGGCATCCACAGCTTCTCTGGGCAACCTCTTCAGTGTCTCACCACCCTCACTGTAAAAAAATGTCTTCTTTATATCCAATCTAAATCTACCCTCTTTCAGTTTAAGACTGTTGCCCCTTGTCCTGTCACTACCAGCCCTGGTAAAAAGTCTTGTCTTTTTTTATAAGCCTCCATTATATACTGAAAGGCCATGGTAAGGTCTCCCTGGAGCCTTCTGTTTTCCAGGCTGAACAACCCCAACTCTTTCAGCCTGCCTTCATAGGACAGGTGTTCCTGCCCTCAGATCATTTTCATGGCCCTCCTCTGGACCCACTCCAACAGGTCCATATCTTTCCTGTACTGAGGACTCTGGAGCTGGACGCAGTACTCCAGGTGGGGTCTCATGAGAGTGGAGTAGAGGGAAGAATCTCCTCCTTCGACCCGCTGGCCACACTTCTTTTGATGCAGCCCAGGATACGGTTGGCTTTCTGGGCTGCAAGCGCACGTTGGCTGCTCATATCTAATTTTTCACCCACCAGTATCCCCAAGTCCTTCTCTGCAGGGCTGTTTGCAGCGTAAGAAGTATATTCAACAATGATTAGTGTTGTGTGTCTGAGTCAAGAGATACTACTTTTGGTTATGGTTTCTGTTTATAGTAAGTAAAACAAAATTAACATTCAAAATTATCAATAGATGTGATTCCATCATATGTTGTATTAAGTCAGGAATAGTATCATTGGGGTGAAACAAATTTATGTGATTGCTTGAACTATATGTAGCATCTTACTTAATAGACATTTATGGATATTTCTAGAATTTGTCATTTTTTTAAACTCATGTGAGTGTTAATTAGCCATCCTGCAGCTATGTCTCCGCAGAGTTCAACTGTGCTGTGGTGGGGATGAATGGCCCTAGTTTTGAGTTGCCACCAATAATTTAATTTGATATCACCTATTTAATTTATTGGAAGAAATACTGAATAGAGTTTCGTACTTGCTTTTCCCATTCCATGTGTGATTTAATAGATCTGTTTTAAATTTAACAGTTTGTCTTGTGTTTTATATTTACTGGTTCCTTGAATAGAAGCCATTCCAAATTTTCATCATTCATGTCACCCATCTATGCACAATTTTCCAGTTCTCTTATGTGCTTTTTGAGATAGGAGACTCAGAACTGCAGACGGTACTCAAGATGGCAGTGTATTCATTCATATGGTATCACAAATGTTTTCTTCTTTGCCCCCTTCCCCCCCCCCCCCCCCAATAATGGGTGATGTACGATTTGGTTTATGAGCACTTTTAGAGCTGCCTGTTACCATTCTTAAGCTGTAACAGTCAACTTAGTTGTTACATAGTTAAAGTTGGGATTTTTTTTCCCCTCAATTTACATTTTCATGTTTATTTGCACCAAATTCCTTTTGTCATTATACTTCCTGCAAGATCCTTCCACAGTTCTTTGTATTCAGATCTCATCTTGATTTCTCTGAATAATGTAGTACTGCCAGCAAATTTTGTCATCTCACCATTCACCCTCCCTTTTCTACCCATTTACAAATATGTTGTTCAGTTTAGTTCTCAGCACAGATTCAGACAAGAATCAGCTGACAACACCCTTCACTGTGAAAGCTGACCATTCATCCCCATCCTTTATGTCTTTAAACTAGTTATCTATGCGGGGACTTTCCCTCTTTTGTTCATTTTTTAAAAAATGTAATTTTCTTAATCTAGAAGTGTTTGTAATCACAAATCATAATCCTGATCAAATGGTTACTTGGAGGGAGAGCAGATCTATGAGGTGTAAGGGTGCTTCCAAGTACTCGCTGTTTCACTGACGGGATGATCAGCTCGTAAAGCTTTAACAGCGCTACTGTCATCTTCCGTTCGTACTTCATATAGCTTTTCACGGTGTGAATTTTATTTCCTCTGCCCACAGGAAAACACAGAGGCAGGCCTACTTACTCATAAATGAGGGAACTGTGATTTTTGTAATGAAAATCCATAATCAGAAGTAGAGGATTTGGAATTTCACACTTGAACAGCGTCGTCCTTTGAGATGTTGCAGGATGTCTGGTTCTAGAATAGCTTTGAAGTAACATTTTAAAGTATTTTGAGAGTACTCTAAAATTAGCAAAAGTTTAAGAATGAAAAAAAAGGCTTAAGTTGCCTTTGCTTTCTTGCTAGTGCTAATTTCTATTTAGTAGGAAAAAAACCCTGTACTAAGCAATAGTGCATTCACTTCTCATCCAAACATACATAAGCTCAGAAACCTTGTGCTATAGACTAAATAAAAACAGTAATTTTGTATTATGTTTTCTTTTATCTGGCAAGTATGTCTTTTTTTTTCTAGTTACATAATGCTAGCATTTCTCCTCCTTAGTGTCCCTAAAGCCAAAATACATGGATAAAACTATTTCAGTTTTTCCAGTCAGTGCTCTCTACTCAAGTCTCTCATCAGTTTGGGTTTTTTCATAGCAACTTCCCAGAACAGAGTAGCATGTTGTAGCTGTGCTTATCATATAGAAAAGTGTATATTGTTTTACATTATGTCTAGCCCAAAGATGATATTTAGTCCTCCTTCCTGCTACATCAGTTGGTCTAATTTGCTGTCTGTTCTTGCCTGTTAACATTAGTGTTCTGCAATTTTCCCATTTTCTGCTGAAAAAAAAAAAAAAGTACTTTCCACTAAATCTTTGTTTTTCCTGTTTTGCTTTTCTTCTTTTTTCATGGATACTTCATATGTGGTCTTTCTGCCCAAATGGTGTTGCTAACACGTAATTTGGTATCAGCTATGACGTTTTTTTCTCTCTCACTAATGAAAGCGTTAAATAACTGTCTTACACCTGTGAAACACTGGATTTTATAGACTTTGAAACAGGTGAAATTTCATAATTCTTTATATGGATATATTTTAGATTTTATACTGTCTTATTTTGTAGCCCAGAAATATCTTTCTATATGGATCAGATCATCATGTCAAAATAGGAGACTTTGGATTAGCTTGCAAAGACCTTCTTTGGGATAATGCAGACCGGAGGTTTAAGACAGAAAGGATAAATGGTAAGAGAAAAAAAGCTTAAGTGGGGTTTCTATGATATTTAAACCATTAAATATTAAATTCTGAAGTGAAATGGTAACAATGTAGCACTAGCTGAGTAAGTCTGAATTGTCTTTATAAAGGACTGACGCATACGTCAGGTGTGGGGACTTGCCTCTATGCCTCACCAGAACAATTGCAGGGATCTCACTATGATTTCAAGGTAAGGACTAATTTTTTTTTTTTTTTCCTATTAACACATGATGATAGAAAATAGGAATAAAACAAGTCTTTCAGTAGGTGAATACATAAATATTCCTCCTACTGTTACTCCTAATGTTTTTGTTGAAACGTGGATTTCAGCTTTGCCTTCTAGTTTACTACTAATGCAAAAATTATTTGCGCTTCTAAGATCATCTTGAAGAATCTCTATAGATTTGGATTTGTGATCCTTTAGTAGTGTCATAATACTTTTCATATCATCATAAAACTTCATTGTCATGAAACTTTTTCATATCATGAAATTTTGATGAGAAAAAGGCATCTAGTAGTAATTAAAAATACCAGGTATCCCAGAACTTTTTCTTCATCCCATTACCAGTCAGACATGTACAGCATGGGTGTTATCCTGCTAGAACTCTTCCAACCATTTGGAACAGAAATGGAAAGAACAGAAGTTCTTACATGTTTAAGGAATGGCCAGATTCCTCATACTTTCTACAAAAAGTGGCCTACTCAAGCCAAGTACGTTAAACTCCTCACCAGTCAGAGATCTACAGAAAGACCAACTGCTGCTCAGCTTCGTGAAACTGAACTGTTTCATACCACAGAACATGTAAGTTATGCCAATAACCTCAACCTTAACAGGATAAAGAAATATAAAAAAATGCCCTTTGTTTCCCTGCCTGTATTATGGGGGCTTTTGTTTTGTTTTTAACTTAAGAGGATTGTGTGATTGAGACTTCTTTTTTCCCCCTGATTACAGTATTTAACCCACTGTATAAATGTTTCTGGTGAAATGAGGTAAATGGTCATTAAGTATAGGTAACTTTATGAAGACTGGACAGTTGATTTACATATAGCTTGAGGTATTTTTATAAGTCAGAAAAGCTTCTGAAGCTTTTCATCAGGTCTGCAGAATCTTTTTATCATTTACCCTGTCCTTGCCATGCTTTGTTTGTGGATTAAGTTGTAGTATCAAATACACAGAATAGCTGTGGTGCTGCAGAATGTCTGTAGTGGATTGTGAACACAATTCAAATAGGTTAATAAGGCTTTATCCTTGCCTGTCTATAAATGAAGTAAACTGACTCTCATTTTCAGGTTATTTCTAACCTACAACAGAAGGTGAGACAGCAAGAGGAAGAAATAGAGAGACTGAGAGAGAAAGTAAGACTGCTTTCTGAAGAACAAGAGGAACGTGTGAGACTAGGTTCTCCTGTTTAAGTACAGGAAGAACTAACCTCTACTGTATGCTGAGTTTATATAAAACATTTCTTTTTTTACATAAAAATATTTCAAAATGTATTTTGAGTTTCCTGTCTGTTCTTTAAAGGTATTCATCTTTTTGTCTTAGTTCAGAAGTCTCCAGTCAACAGAAAGTATTTATGTTGCACTTGGCCTCAGTACAATTTAACTTGTGTAAATAAGCATTTGGGTTGCAGGGAAAAATATAAGGAAAAATTGAAAGTGCAGCTTGTATTTACACAGGACCACTTTAGATACTTTATAATCATTAAACAAACATGCATGTTATGCACCAGTTACAAAAAAAGCAAGGTCACACCCAAAAGGTAGCTGTAATGTTTTTATTAATGTTAGTATTCTGTCCAGCTGTAGTACTTGAATACATCTCAGAAAGGACTCAAACCACTACAGCAGGCATGAAGTGGAATAAGATTAAAATTATACAGTTATGAAGAGTACAGGCTTACTTCAGTAGCTTCATAACAGAGCTGAAAGGTGCCAAGTTCTCACACGACTTCATCCATTTTTGCACATTGGCTGGGGCAGCATTTGCACTACCCGTCTGCTGAAGCGCACACCAGGCAACAATGTCTGCTACGGTGAGTTCATTTCCCACCAACCACAATGTCTTGCCCAGGGCAGCATTCATAGAGCGCAAGACTGCTCCTTTTTCCTTACTGCTGCCTTCTTTTAGCTGGAAGATGGCGGTATCAACCCAGCTGTCAATTAGAGTTGAAGTAACTGCATTGTACTTCTGGCCCAACAGGGAAAAGAGAAATCTAGCGATGTTCCCCTCTCCTTCAATAGGGCACATTGTTTGAATGCTAAACTTCATCTGGGGTTTTGGAACTGAAATTAAGAAAAGAAAGCAAGTGAATGTCGCATAGTAAAGAAGTTAAATGTAATTGTAATTCTATGATGTATTTTATTTGTGATGCAAGCAACACTTCACATTAACCTGATGAACAACTTTCAGTTTTCTTAGTCTAAATACTTAGTCTAAGGCAGGAAACTGGGATAAAGAGATAACTTTTTGCAAACTTCAGCCCAATCTCCCACCTAATTTCTATTCTAGCTAATGTATTTGTAGAAACCAAAAACCACTTCTATAAAAAAAATCCTGTGGGTACAACC
Source organism: Pelecanus crispus (assembly GCF_030463565.1). Classification (NCBI taxonomy): domain Eukaryota; kingdom Metazoa; phylum Chordata; class Aves; order Pelecaniformes; family Pelecanidae; genus Pelecanus; species Pelecanus crispus. The sequence continues at coordinate 8,804,112 of NC_134653.1, read as the reverse complement.
AACCACATAAATGCCACATGTATTTTAATAGCAGTAACCACAAACAAGAATCTTCCTCCTCTGTCCCCATCATAGTTCACAGCTATAAAAAGAGCGCAAAAATGTTATCTGCAGCACATATCCATCGTGTGTCAGCACAAGGACAGCAAAGCGTCTGTTGTCAGGGTTTTATAGCACAAGTCTTATTTTCTCACCTATTGTAAAATGTTGATCTACAAGTTAATGTCATTCTTACCATCCTTCCAAATAAGAGTAAAGCCCAACTGATATTCATGACGTGGCTGCTTCTTAGTCTGCTCTCCAAAGCATTTCAAGAGGTTTTCTGGCACACTCTTCACCGATGAATGTGTGTGAACAGCTGATAATATTTTATAGCGTTCACAAAGCAGACTGTGTAGTACTAATAATGACAGTGGAGGCACAGAAGGATTTGCATTGATTACAATATCTTTCAGGGCACCATAATCCTGAATGGAAAGTAAGACACGTTCCACGTCAGACTTTGAAGTAGTGGAGTTTTCATTTGACACCAAAAGGTACATAGTTATTGCATGTGTATATCTGAAATTCTAATGATATTAAAATAATTCAAGTTTGGACATTTAAACCTTGTTTAAACATCTCCTTACTCAACAGTAATATAATTCAAGAACATGACAAGTAAATTCTAGTCCCATCTGAAGCCAAAGTTAAAATTTCCAGTTAGTAAAAAACAAGAAATCAACTGTCATAATTTCAAAATTCACCATTCCAGCTTGGACTTATATCGAAATGAGAATATATAGGATTTAGTATTTAGAAATGTCTGTATCTAGAACCTGGATGCCCAAAATGAAATGGTAGTTGTAGGTTATCCGTAAGAATATGACTTCTATGCTGAGTTCTGAGTGTCCCAGGTTTTAATACCACCCTTTCAACCGCGAAGATCTGAGAGCAAAGAAAGTATCTGTCAGTACATAGCTCAACTAAACTTACCTTTCCAAGCATCAAATCTAAATCTGCTCCATGTGCTGTCAAAGGAGAACATTCATCAGTTTGAATAATATTAGTTACATCAAAGTCAGCATCTGGGGTTTGTATCATCTTTGAGAGACCATCGACAGCACTCTTCAGTTCATACAAGCGTTTTAGAACCTCTTCCTGGCGGGATTCAAGTGCTTGAAGTGACGGGTCAACGTCTTCCTACAGGAGAGGAAAAAACAAGGTCACATAAACGTTCACTCAGCTCACTGTCAAAATTAGTCCACAGCTCACTCGACAATAAGTTTTGAAAGACTTTAAACGCATTCAAATAACCGGAACGTCATGGTCTTATACCTATTAGTTGTCTCTTTTCTTTTGTCTGAATGAATGTGGTGAGATGGGTTATTTAGTCAAATCTCCGAAATCTTCCTGCTTAATGTATTTTTTTAAAACCTAGCTACAGCAAACTCCGTAACGTTGTAAAAAAAATCAGACCACAGCCATGGAAACTTCAAGTTGGCAGTGAAGTGCTGAATTAAAACCTGAAAAACCAAAGTTAGCTTGTCAGGAGGATTCTCTTCAGCCCAGAAGAGCAGACTGATAGTTTGTGTTGATGCCGCCAAACAAGGAAACTTTTTGACAATGCAGGTAGTTAATAAAAGTAAAAAAACCTGCAGGTTTAGATGGATAGTGTATCATATGAAAAAACTCTTTGTAGTCATTCTTTGTTTCAGAGAATATAAGCCATAGAGAAAAAAAGACCTTAGGCTTTGTTACATGTTAATCCCAATGCATCTTTTTGTTATTTCAATTATCTTACAAGTCTCTTGTCTTACAACACCACCTCTTTTAAAAGATGAAAAATATATTCCTGTGGGAGGTTTTAAGTCTACAAACTTACAATAATGTTAAAGAAAAATCTTTATACAGATAATCCGTTTCTAAGCATCCTGAAAAAGGATTAACAAAGCCCAACCCATCAACCAATCTTCCTTCCTCCAGTCTAATGGATAGAGATAACAAGCCAGGTAACCAAGTAAAATCTTGATACCCGCTTACACAATATTCTCAAAGCAAGACATGGAAACACCTCTTAAGTGAGCATTATTTGACTAGTACACAATTTTGTGAAATAAAAACCACTCTCAGAGGACACTGGTAGTTAAAACTTAGATGCCCTCCCATTGGAAGAGCAAAGTAAGCATTCCTGTGAAGTTCTGCCCCAAGTCTACTCCTATTCAGTATCTCCACCAGCAACCTGGGTGAGGGCATAGCAAATACTCACTGAAGAAATGTGATGGCATCAAGCTAAAAATGGCCACAAGCAGCCTGGAAGAATTCAAAGCATTCCTGACACTGGAGAGAGACTGAAATCAACTAGACTAATGTAACAGTTCACATTTTTGCCTTATTTCAGAAAGAAGTAACTGAAGCTAGAAATAGAGGGTGTGCAGCTGGCTAGTTCCTACCCACAGCAGGAAAGCAAACAGACCTGAGCCAGCAGAGTGATGATGCAGCAGGAAGGGACAAGGCCTGCGGGGACAGGCCCGGCCCAAGGCTGGCGAGGCCTCGGCCCGGCAGGGCGCTGCCGTTTGAGAATAAAGAGACGCACAGGAGAGCCCAGGAAAGCCAAGCTGAGAATTACCGAAGGCTTCAGAAATACGACAGGGAAACTGCTGAAAAAGCCGAGCTTATTTAACCCTCGAACGCGCCACAGATAAGCGAGGAGGAAGCAGCGCCCGCCTGTGCTACCGCACCCTCCTGCGGGCTGCGGCGGGTGGGCCGCGGGCCCGGCCCCCGCCAGCTCCCCGGCGCCGGAGGCTTCCCCCAGCCCCCGAAGGCACGCCCCGTCCGGAGCGAACACCGGCCCAGCGCGGCCGCAGCCGGGCCCGCCAGGCTCCTCGGCAGCGCGGCCCCGGGCGGCTGCCCGCGGCCGAGACCGCCGGGGCGAGCACCGCGGGCCGCGGCCTGAGGAAGCCTTCGCCAGGCGGGCCCACCCGCCGCTCCCTCGCCCCTACCTGCGGCGGCGGCGACGCGGCGGGCGAGGGGCGGCAGTGCAGGTTGGGCAGGCGGTACATGCAGGTGGGCAGCTGCCCCGCCAGCACCTCCCCGCCCACCCGGTGGAAGGGCCTCACCCTGTACATCGGCATGGCGGCGCCCTCCCGCGCAGCGCGCCCGCCTCCGGCCCGCCGGCGGGCCCGCCCGCCCCCTGCGCCCATTGGGCCAGGCGGAGCACGGCGCCTTACTGACTCAGCCGCGACCCAATGCACGCTGGCGGCTGTCGCACCGCCTCCTTGTCTTCTTCCTATTGGCCAGCGTGAGCTATTGGTTTGTTAAGCGAGTCTCCATAGGGCAAAAGGTGCAGCAGCCAGTTCTGATTGGATAGTCCCATTGACCAATTGGTGTTAAGGGAGCTGAAACTTCGTTTCGGAATGGCGGGCTCTTTTCTCCAGCTACCAATGACTGGGCGGGGGCGGAGCCTACGGGAAGGGGTCCCTGAGGAGGGTACGGCGCGGCCCGCTGGGTCCCGATGGAGGTGGCTGCGCCCTGGTGAGCGCCTGCCCTGGGCGGGAGCGGGCCCCTGCCCTGCCCTGCCCTGCCCTGCTCTGCCCTTGCCTGCGGCGGGGGGGGCCCGCCCCTCGCTCGCACTCCCCTGCCCAGGCCGCCTCTCCTCACGGGAGGCTCAGGGCCTCGCTCCCCCGCAGCGCGCCTTGCCCTGGCCGCTGGCGCAGTTGCGGCCTCCTCGGCCGCCGCTGGCTTCTCAGTTCCCGCCTCCCCTCCCGACTTGCTCGGGGAAGCCTGTGGAGCTTCTCGGGCGCTCCGCGTTTGGATGCGGCCGCTCGGGGTATCGGTGTTTTATTTTACCCCCCGTCTCGCCCTTGGGTGCCGGTTGCCCTCGCTTGAGAGGAACGGACGAGCTTGGCGTGGCGAGGCGAGCCTTCATCGCCTGTTTTACACTCGCATATTTTTTCCTGTTCCTCCTCTCTTTCAAGCCTGCAGCCTGCCAAAGCCATCAAGCCCATCGACCATAAGTCCGTTCATCGGATCTGTTCGGGACAGGTTGTGCTGAATCTTGGCACTGCCGTGAAAGAGTTGGTGGAAAACAGCCTGGATGCTGGAGCTACCAACATTGGTAACCTTTTCATCGTAATTTCGTAAAATTTCATAGACTTTTGAAGTACTACTTTTTACTCAAAACAGAGTGCATATCAACAAATCTGTGCAGATACTTTCTCTTTGGGCCGAGCATGTTCGTGGTGATTCTGCACCTCTGATAAATACAGCATTTTAATTCCCAGGCTCCAGCTGGGCTCCTAGAAGCATGTGATTTTGTCTGTGTTATTTGTAGCCCTTTTTGCAGCTAAATCAGGTATGTGGCCTATACAGCAGCAGTGATTAGACTCTGCTAGCTGGTGGCCTCAAGCTAGCAGACGGTTAAGGCAGGGTTGCAGTTTCCAGAGCTGCCAGGATGATAGCTGTTGTAACTGGGAAAACTTCTGTTCAGGCAAAAGTGCAATGAAGCTGAACTATCTGCAAGTACAGGCTGGTTTGCATTAGGTTGCCCTGACTTTTGACAGCTATGAGGATTCTTTTTTTGTTGTTCAGACTTGACATGGAAAGCCATTATCTGGTAAAGTTACTTCAAGTACAAAATTAATACTGAATGCTGTGTATGAACATACAGAATTAAACGACTTTATGACTCAATTTTGTAGATATAAAACTTAAAGATCATGGGGCAGAACTGATAGAGGTGTCAGATAATGGAGGTGGAGTGGAAGAGGAAAACTTTGAAGGCTTGAGTAAGTTGAACCTTTTTCATAATTTATATTTGGACATTTTGAAAGCGTATCAGTGGGAAAGCTACTTTTGTTAAACAGATTTTGTGAGTTTAATAATTTTTAATGGATACTTGGCTTTTACATAATATGTGCATGACCTGCAAGACTTGGGCAAAACTAGACTGGACTTCTGTAATGCTATTGTGGTTATAGTTTTTGTAGCTCAGAAGTAGTCTTTGATTTGACTGCTTATTTAAGTGGAACAAAGAATAGAAATAATTATAGAAGAGAAAGTCCTATAAATGTTCATTTAGATTCATTCATGTTGAGTCATCAGTCATTGTTGAAGGAATTGAGCTTTGTGAAAGTGGCTGGTTTTGAGAGGTGAATTATAAACTTGAATATTTGCTGAAAGTGAACTGACATCGCATGTCTGACTCAAATTTTCCATTTGCTAGTTTTAAATTGCATGAAATGGGAACAGAAGCAATATTGTGTGATAAATGTAACTACTGTATGATAAATGTAACTAGCCATTGCAACAGAAATACCCGCATTTCTTTTTCCATATAAAGGCTAGGGATCTCTTTCACCGTAAGTTATTACTCAGTAACTTTGTGTGTTCACAGTATGTGCATGGTTCATCAGAAACTCTTTCTCCTACTGTTCCAGGACAGCAAAGGTTCAGGGGTGCTGCTACTAACTCACTTTGTTACCTGGTGACTGGTGCTGTACTGATGGTGTACCTTGAGTCCTCCTCAGCTGTTGTCATGGTGGAATAGCTTATGCCTGTCCGCTATATACCATGCACAGCACAGCACTGCAGTTGTTTTCTTGCAGGGCAAAATCTGTGACAGGTACATCAGTAGCAGAGGCAGGTATTGTGTACTGCTCCAAGGCATCTTGTAATGCATATGCCAATAGCGCTGTATGAATTTGGGGTGTTAAGTATGGAATAACAGGTGTATCTGAAGATTTTAAAGAAATCTTGCTTATAGGAAAAGGGGAAAGGAAACATTAAGTATTTAATCATTTTGTCTGCAATAATTATGTAAAATACAATGAATAATGCAGAAGTTTATTTGCTTCTTGATATGCATGCAAAATTTGCTTGTATAGACCAGTGTCACTTTGAAGTGAAATATGTATTTTAAATATCTTTTTCCAGCTCTGAAACATTATACATCAAAGATACAAGATTTTTCTGATCTAGTACATGTTGAAACATTTGGATTTCGAGGTGAAGCTCTGAGTTCACTGTGTGCATTAAGGTATTAATATTAAACTTCTTATTAGTAGAAAGTTACTATATGCACAAAAATAACTGAAGCCAACTTTTCAGTTTGCCATTATTGATAAAATGAGGCTTTGGAAACTTCCAGTTCCTTAATGTGAGGTCAATTTTGAGCAGTAGGTTGCATGACATCCTGAGTCCTTTCCAACCAAAATCAGTCTATGATTCTAACCATGTGAAATTATTCTATGATTCTAAGCACCTGACTGGTCCTTTTATGTACAAAATTCAGTGTTACTTAAGTATGCAAATCTTTGCAGGATGGAACTATGTACTTGCATAAGTGTTTGATCCTCTGATGTAAAGCACTATAATATCCAAATGCTGTGTTTGCTAGGCTCCAACTCATTAAAACTGTATTTAAACTCCTCCCAGACAAACTATACATTTGATATAGCACAGCTTTTGTACGCAGTTCTGTGCATCAAGAATATTCTGCTGCTGTGTGTTAGTACGAGGAATGTAGCATCCACCAAAACCAGACATTAACATTGCATTTTATAGGAGAAGAATGAAAGGGGGATACAAATAAAAATGTTTGCGTTGTAGCTAGGAAAATGTTACACTATTCTTCAGGTATGTTTTTAGTTGTTTGTGGTGAGGAGTTAATTTTAATTAAATGACTAGTATTGATGTAGTTTCTATGCCTGATTAGGTCATGAGGAATGGATAAGAAAAGATAGTGCTCAGTGAGTAATCCTGTTGCCTCTTTTCTTTCATTAGTGATGTTACCATTTTTACCTGTCATAAGTCTGCAAAGGTTGGGACTCGTTTGGTATTTGATCACAATGGCAAAATTACTCAGAAAACTCCTTTTCCACGACAACAAGGAACAACTGTTAACATACAGCAGTTATTTTATACTTTGCCGGTGCGGCATAAGGAATTTCAAAGAAATATTAAAAAGGTAGGTTAGATCAGAAATTATTAATTCAAAGGAGTGTCATACCCCAGAATTATACAACTGCTGAATGATACTCAGTTGTCCATAGAATACATTGATTATGTCAGACTATTTCATGCATGTCTTACATCTTCATCAAATAAGAAAACAGTCTTCCTGTATGCTTTCCTCTTCTGTTTTGCAATGATTGGTTTTAAAGTTGCATTCTGAAATTTTCAGATTTTGAAAAGAATCAATATCATGATCACTTTTGTGTATTTTAAAATCGGGGACTGCTGTGTTATGACTAAATATCAATCTTGTAAACATGCTGTTTGTTTTTGAAGACACTATTTTTCACTTTTTTTTTTTAATTTAGTTTGTAAAGAGTTAAAAAAACATTAAACACTCCCCCCTTTTCTGTTACCTGCAAATATTGAATGTTTTGTTTATACATTTTTGTTTTAAAAAGAGACATTTCATACAAATGTGAACTTTCTTTTTTCTTTAATAGGAATATGCAAAAATGGTCCAGGTATTGCAGGCATACTGTATTGTTTCAAAAGGAGTGCGGATTAACTGCACTAACCAGGTTGGCCAAGGGAAAAAAACCTCTGTGGTATCCACTGCTGGAAGTCCTAGTTTAAAGGAAAACATTGGAGCAGTATTTGGGCAAAAACAGGTATTACTTGTATTATTGAAAAGAGAGATAATATAGCTGTATACAGAGATTTTTAGTGTTTAATAAATAGAGGGGATGGAGGAAACCCTTAAAAACTGTAAGAGGGTGGCGCATGTGTTGACTTCTAGCACACCCTACAGGTTGAAAAAGGAGAAACAGTGCATCCTCCAAAAGGAGAAACAGTGCATCCTCCACGGATTCCCGTAAAGTTTCTAAATCTGCTTAGAGATGTTTTGATGGAAAAGAAATGATTTAGGAGTTAGGGTTACTCCTTAATATCTCTCTGAAGCCAGTTTTATGAGCTGTTGTGCCAGCAAGCCTCTGAAGGTTTGTGGTTTTGAAAAACTGTGAGCACCAAGGTCTGTATGTCACAAGAACAAGCAATTTAAAAAATCCTGAAAATGGGGTGATGTGAAAGTCTTAATTGGGGAACAGAAAACTGAGGTGTTTCTAGCTTTTGCAACCTCTTCCTGTGAAACTAAGTTTCATTAGTGTTCTGGTTAACCTTTAAATGGGATTGCAGTCAGCCCCTGTAGAGTTGTGGACTGTGATGCTTTCTAAATAATAGCCATAAAAATAATTGTTATCCTCTAGAAGAAAGCAAAGATGAAAAAAAGCATAAACCCAGCCTTCCTACAGCTGTATATTACAACCATCAGGAATATTGAGTGGTTGATAGCTGCTGGTGCACACAGTGCCTGTGTAGAGATTTCAAAGCCTGTTCATGCTGTGGCTGGAAGTCTAGATGAAAGAGGTAACTTTGTCTTGCCACATAGCAACAAGCATAGCTGAAAATTCACTGTTATCTGAATAGAATATTTAGCTTATAGCCTGCTTTTATAATATCAAATACTTAAATGTAAAATCAGCAGAAAATGCTCTAATGACAGAAGAATAATAGTGGCATGACTGGGAAAATGTTTGTGGTAAACATACCTGTACTGAGGCAGCTTGTGATTCAAATAACATGTCTTTTCTAATAGTTTTATTGTTCTTTCAAAAGAGACTTCTATTACTCTTTTTGCCTTTTCTTTTTGCATACAACTTGATTAGGTCATATGTATGTAGCTGGAGAGTCCAAATTGTGTCAATCATTTTGTTGTTCTGTCTACGTACATTTTAAAGTAAGGGTCTGTGAAATAATTAAGGCAAAAGTAGTGATATCAAAGGATGAGAACAGCCATTCATTAGGGCATTGTTTCTGTTTCTCAGGAAGTAGTGCTACTGTCTTCTAGTAGGTTTGGGTATTTTAAGTATTTGACTTGGTCAGCCAACTTGTAAAAAACCCACCACTTTATCAAATAGATTTTAAGGCTAATAAATAACAGTAGAATAGAAGGAAAAAATCTACACGTTTAATGTTTCATTTCCTCTTTTTTTTTTTTCAGTTGCAGAGCCTCATGCCTTTTGTTCAGCTACCTCCTAAAGAAGCTGTTTGTGAAGAATATGGACTCAACGCTACTGACATGCCACAAAATCTTTATAGGTAGTTAGAAAAGTACAAACCACTGTTGCAAGTGGCATTTTACCATAAGCCAAAATTAAAAAAAAAAAAACCAAAACAAAAGAGCAGAGAGTGGTGATTAATAGTAACAGCATAGTAGGTGCTAGCATACAGTTTGGGAAAGACCATCACTTTATTTAAAAAGTTAATTCAGGACTAAGATGTTGCTAGTCAGATGAGCGGGAAGAGCAAAACTACTATTCCTTGTGTCCTAGTTAGTTATATATTACTGTAATCTTCTGCTGAATGTCACCTTTGTCAGTGCTCTGAGTAATTGGATGGATGAATTGTATCTGTTGTTTATACCTGTATTTCTTCAGTAGTGTTACTGAGAAATGGTATGAGATGAATGTGAATCTTTGGTGTAAGTAAATTACCCTTTACTTTCTTAAAGTGTACTTTTTTTATCTCTCACTATACATGAGATCGGCAAATAGATGCATCAATATCTGACCAATGACAGTTCACAAATGACTTCTCTTCTGCTTTCAGAGCAGAAAAATTACAAATGCCACTTCTTTTGAAATCAGAGCAAGGTACTTTTTCAACTGTCTGATGCCTTTTTGGAGCTGAACGTGTAGCCTTGGTCAGATAAGGAACTGGGAAAGGAAATATGTATACATATTTACTGATGCTGTATAATAGTGTTTCTTTTAGCCCCTTATAAAATATTCTTCCATTAAATATGCTCAGAGTCAGAAAAATTTCTTTTGCTCTGCTCCTCCATTTTACCTTACTTATATTCTTTTTCAACAGTATTACAGGCTTCATTTCTCGTTGTGATCATGGTGTTGGGAGGAGTACAACAGACAGACAGTTTTTCTTTATCAACCAACGTCCATGTGATCCAGCAAAGGTGAAGTTGTTATTTTTCTAACATCACCAGCACTAACTTGTTCGATATTTTCTGAAAACCACTGGATTAGTAGCTGATATGCATATTTGTGGCTTGATGCTGCAAGTTCCTTTGTCTCGCGTTTTTGTCTTCATTGTGTCCATTCGCGTGAACAAAAGCTCAATCATACAATATATGATTTAATACATTAATTGTTTTGAATGGGGTTAAATAACACATACTGGTGGGAAATAGAAGATAATAGTACTAACATATATTGTTTTTTTACCTTCTCTGCAGGTTGTCAAGCTTGTGAATGAAGTTTATCACTTATATAATAAACATCAGTATCCATTTGTTGTCCTTAACATTTGTGTGGATTCTGGTAAGTTATGAATAATTTTCAGTAACTTCTGTAAAGGCTATAACTTCATTGAAGAATAAATTGTATTTATTTAGAGAATAATGTAACTTTTATCTGTATGAATTCCTGCACTGTGGTGATTTTTTTCATCTGCAGTTGGTGAAGTAGAGGGAGGGTCTAGCGGTGGTTCCACTTCTTTTTCCCCCTCAACTTTTTCTAGTAACTTCTTATCTCAATGAGAAAAAGGCAGTCTTGTCGTTAGCTTAAATACAAGAAAACTCGTATCATGTTATTGAACAGAATTAGCTTCTGGTTTGTTTGCTGGAATGTTGCGTAAGTTAAAAGTTTAATTTGCAGACATACTGTGAATGCTAACTGTTGCTTTGGTTTTAATCCTGTGAAATAAAAATGCAGGGTGAAAGGGCAGAAAACTTTGATCCAAGGGTGCAAATTTTTTTTTATTTTTCATTTATAATGAGATTGTTTTTCTTTTCTGTGTAGAGTGTGTTGACATCAATGTAACTCCAGACAAAAGGCAAATTTTACTTCAGGAGGAAAAGCTTTTATTAGCAATTTTAAAAACTTCTTTGATAGAGATGTTTGGTAGTGATGTTAACAAACTGAATGTCAATCAGAAACTTCTGGACATTGCAGGTAGGACACAAATCTTGAACATTTTGTGTTACGATATATGGTAGAGAACTGAAAATGGAATAATGTGTTTTTAAAAACCCAAAGAAGTAGTGAAAAAAATGTCTGACTTAATTTATATACCTTTCAGGGCAGATTTTTCATGTATTACTTACACTGAAAGATTGTAATTGACGTCAAATAATAAAGGAGTACCCTAAGTTACTAAGTGATTTACAGTCAACTACAAAAATTGCTGATTCTCTTGTGACTTTCAAAATTGCTTTTCTGTGTTAACACCACCTCATCCCCCTCATTTCTTTCAACAGAACCCCTTCTAATTCCCTTTTTTACTGAGGTATAGAATCAGTTGTATCCTGATTCTTACTGTTAATTTAAATTAATCTTTAGTAAAATATATGTTGGACTCACAATCTGAGAGGTTGGAGGTTGAAGTCCTCTAATTATCTACAAATCACGTACACTACAAGTATCTATCGTGCCAGCTCCTTAACACCTTGCCAAACAACTTTTATAGTGACCATTAAAGTGTAAGAGCAATTCATTTTTCATTGTCACTCAGTCATTAAACTCTTTTGATAATATAAATAAATGTGCTGATTGGTCTGATTGCTGTTTCAGTTTAAAAAGAGATTACAAATTAATTCACACAAGTACCATTAAGTTTCTTAAAGACGTAACTGCTCGTCTGTCTGATGCTAATGCATTTCAGCCACATACTCAGCCATTGTCTGAAGCTTAAGGGCTCCTTTGAGGAGTTTGCTGTGTTTCTACATCTCTCTTAATTTCCTTTACTAAAGCACGTCATTTAATTCATGTTTCCAGCTAACTTAGAATCTTGACATATTCTGTGTTCTGGTTTTATTAGGCAACTTGAAGAAGACACTTCCTGAAGAGACAGAAAAGCCTCAGGTAGAAATGGTGCCTGACTCTGAGACTGAAAATCCAAGTGATGAAGGAAAAAGAATAATGACTCTTGCCAGATTAAGGGAGTCATTCTCTCTCCATCAAACGACAGAGAGTCATTTTCAAAGCCCTAAAAAGGTAAAACAGCAGCACAGCTCCCCTAGACAAATGTCACTTGATTCAACTTTGAGTACTGTAAAGACTCAAAAGGCTGTTTTGAGTAAGGAGTCTGAGAGTCGTCATAAGATGGACTCAAATATATCAATTCCAAGCAGATATTTGCGAAAATTAGAAGATAATGCTGATTCTGGATTCTGTAGCACTTCTGAGTCAGATGCTGGATGTAGTACACCAGAAGCTGGGAGCTCCGTCAAGAGTGAAGGTGTGATTAATCCTCCTGAAGAAGAATTCTGTAGCTCAGAAGAAAAACTTCAAAATGAATGTCTTAAAACTCTTGGATGTAGTGAGAAATCATTGGAATGTGATGTTCAGGTCTTGGGCACTGAATGTAAGTTAAATCAAGTGAATGACTGGACTAATCAAAATCAGTTATCTCAAGAAGCCAATAGTTCTTCCCCAAGAGTAAAATGTTTTAAAAGCAGAAGCTTTAAAAGTGAAGCAGATGACATCAAGGCAGGTAAATGTCCTGAAGTGAAGAATACTAGGAACTGTATGCCAAGCATTGATGTACTGGTGGAAGTTAAAAAGAAAACTGTGCCACTTGAATTCTCTATGAAGGTTTTAGCAGAAAAGGTAAAAAAAGTAATACAGCAACAACAGAAAAGTACAGAAACACAAAATTACAGAAGATTTAAAGCAAAAATTAGTCCTGGAGAAAATAAAGTAGCAGAAGATGAATTAAGAAAAGAGATCAGGTATTTTCACCTTCTTAACATGTTGTATTCATCAATTAATAAAAATAGTTAAGGAAAAATATAAGACCTGTCTTGGGGGGTGGGCAGGAAGCTTACATCTACCTGTTAGTTTGGGATATATCTTTTATTTAACTTACGCCATTAAAATGTCCATTTGACAAGTTATTTTATCTGACAAAGCAGCTGTGAACTAGGTGCAAATGGAATATGGAAAAAAGACACTAAAAAGGTGGCCACAAACACCATACATTTGGCGTAGTTCAGACTTGTAAATTTGCAGTGTAGTCAGAGAAACACCAAATGTCATGACAGAGAAGGACACTCTGGAAAGACTCCATAACTCATATTTCTTCCTCATGTGAATTTGAAATTTGGTGAGACGTGGCTGTGAAAATAAGTTACATTCAGGTGGTCACTGGGCAGCAAAAGTGTATGATTCATTAATTTTGGATTAAATAAAAGTGTTAGGAAAGCCTTCTAATTGTGAAAAAAGGGCAAGTATGTCAGCTGCCTTACTTCAAAACCATGATGCTGCCTTCAGTGTTACTCATTTGGACCATCACCATATTACCCACTTCTAATTTTATTATCACCAGTGGCTGTATTTAAAATGGGAGAATCCTGAACGAGTCCTGTCTTAATGATGGACTGTGTTCTGCTGGAAAGGGTCTTGTCAGTCAGTGGCAGATTCCAGATAACTGTACTTTTCCACATTCATATGCTGCCTAAATGAGATTTTTAAACTTTTTTTAAATGTAAAGTGTGTTCTGCAGGGGAGAGAAATATGTTTTTAAGTTTTACAGTCTAATATGATAACTGAGGTGTAATTTATAATCTGTTCATCTTTTCTATATACAGTAAAGAAATGTTTGCAAAAATGGAAATCATTGGCCAATTCAATTTAGGGTTTATAATAGCAAAGTTGAATTCTGATCTTTTCATAATTGACCAACATGCTACTGATGAGAAATACAACTTTGAGATGTTACAACAACACACTGTTCTTCAAGGTCAGAAGCTGATAGTGTAAGTATTTTCAGTGTTTTAACAATAATAATTTTTCAGTTTAATTCAATGTTTCAGAGGGGTATTTATGATTATATTTATGTAGCATTTTGCACATTGAAAATACTTATGACAAAAGTTGTTTTTATATTCTGTGTTTCAAAGAGTCAATCTTCACATGAAAAATAAATTCCACAGATACAGTCATAGCTATGCAGCGAGTCAGTGGTCAAACAGATTTCACAGTGGGCTTACCTGGCAACCCCCAGTTTGGTAAGCGTGGTCATGCAACGAGGATATTGGAGACTGCTAGTGCAACAGGGAGTGCTGCCCAACCAACTCTGCTGAGTAACACTTGGAAGTGATCTGTTCAGCAGTGAGATTTTTTTTTAACAAAGTGAAGTAAAATGTTTTAATTGGAGAGCTCTGTCTTAGTATCTCTAGATTGCTTCTGAAACCTATCTTAAGTGGTCTGCACTATGTATCTATGCAATACCATGTTTTTATCTCTCTTTCAGGCCTCAAAATCTCAATTTAACAGCTGTTAATGAAACTGTATTGATTGAAAACCTGGAAATATTCAGAAAAAATGGGTTTGATTTTGTCATAAATGAAAATGGTGAGTTTGGGACAGAATTGCTAGAAGTAAAAAAGTTCAACGGTTTAATCTTATTTATTATGAAAAAATCCCTTTTGGTAGCTATCAGAAACTTTGAAATAATATCTATTACAGTATATGGTTTGTTTGGTTTTTAAGACTTACGATTCTGTGGTCTCTTTGGACTATTTAACAGAACACTGTAGAGTATTCATCTCACCAGCATTTTACAGAAGTTTCTGAAGACTCTTTGGAGTCACTGTTTGCCTATATGACTGGATGTGTATTTTCTGGATGTGTTACATTAAAATCCTTTTGTTTTATTAGTACAGTTGCTGGTCCCAGTAGGGTTAGATGCAGACAAATCATAAGTTTAGAAATTTTAAATTAATAGATACCATTGGTAAATAAAGTTCTTTTGTTTTCCTTATGCCTTTAGCATTGACTTGCTATGTACTTTTGAGCAAATTGCATAACCTGCAAGCTCCTTACTGTTTTCGTTTATAGAGCAAGGGTAATGGAAGTGCTACCACTTTGGGAAGTCACTACAGATTTTTTCCCATATTCTTCATTCCAGAATCTCCAGTTTTTGTCTAAAATGCTATTAATTACCAATCTCTTACCAACAAAAATCCTTAATTGTTTTGTAGTCACATAACCTCAAAATAGCTTCATAAACCATTTGTTCTTTGGAATTGAAGGGTTTGTCATAAATTAGATCTATCTGCTTTGAAGTTTGCAAGCAATTCTCTTATTAATGTTAAAAGGATATCTGCCATAGTTACCGCTTTGGTTAGTTAATAACATCCATCAAAAGACTAAGTTTAAACTTTAGCATATATGCAGATTGCATCATATTAATGTATTAGTTTTTCAATTTTTCTCTTGAGAAAAAGTAATTTCCTATAGTGCTCTGTTTCTTTATTAATAATTGCAAATCTTTCAGCTCCTGTAACTCAAAGAGTTAAATTGGTATCGTTGCCAACAAGCAAAAACTGGACTTTTGGGCCACAAGACATAGATGAGCTGATCTTCATGTTAAGTGACTGCCCTGGAGTCATGTGTAGGCCCTCCAGGGTCAGACAGATGTTTGCTTCTCGAGCTTGCAGAAAGTCTGTAAGTACAGCGCGTGACGCTTGTTTTCGAGTAAATACCATATTTTCTTTTTTATTATAGGTGGCTGCATCTATATATATTGCAGGGGAAGCTGATTTACTATTGACAACAGCTAATATCCTTCATTTTGTTCCTTGTGTTTTTGTCTAGTGTAACTTGGGAAATGTTTCTGGTAGTTCTTTATTTTGTTTCAAACTAGTGCCCTTACAAACAGCTGTATTTTGTCTTCTCTTCATCTTGTCTTTCTGCTTCTAATGCCTTGCACAGTGTCTTTTGGCTTTAGTAGCTGAAGTACTGCTCTTATCAGTGTCAGTTGTCAATATGGAGAAAGAGAAGAATAATGGGTTTTTTTGTCTTTACTTGCAGGTGATGATTGGAACTGCACTGAATGTGCAGGAAATGAGAAAACTGATCACCCATATGGGTGAGATTGAGCACCCCTGGAACTGTCCCCATGGAAGGCCTACTATGAGACACATAGTCAGTTTAGACTTGATTTCACCAGAATAAGTCAGTTTCTGTTTATTAACATTTTCGCTTTTAATTCTCAGTGATCTGTTGAGCTTTTATCATGACTCTTCGAGTAAAAAAAATTTAGCCAGTCTTCAAATCTGAAGACAATAATCCTTGAAAGCATTCAGCAAGGTTTCATTGTTATCTTATCACGTCAACAATATCGACATACTGGAATTCATGTGTAAATAACACTTATTTTATTGTGATTTACTGTGTGTATTCTTTATTTTTGCAATCAAGACTTTTAAAAAATAAATGTTTATATATAAAGATCAAGAGTGGGTGAACCTCATTTATAGCAAATACAGTGATTCTTAAGTGGAATGTGAATTTAAGCCTCCAGTAATGCTATAAAACAAACATTAACTTTTTATGTTTGTCCATCCTGTATATGATAATTTTAAAGAAAATGTTAATGATATACAAGGGAAAATACTTTTTTTTTTTTTTTTTTTTTACTGATACTAAAGCTGGGTTTGATTAGAGAATTACTTCAGGCATTAATATTGCATTTAATGATTAATTTACTGGCATCCATGTTTAATGCTTGAATAGAAAAATTCATCTGGCATATTTACTTTGAATTAGCATTGTTCCCATCCATATTCCAAACACTTTTTTTCAAGAACAGGGATTCCTTCTCTGAGAATGAATGGAAAAAAGCTGTCTCCCAGGCACTGCCGATCAGCACAGGCCAAATTCTGTCTCGGCAGAATCAAAGTAGTTAGAAAAGTGTCTTTTTGAATGACAAAGCCATTAAAACAAATAGCTAAGCTCTTCCATTTCTGTCGGACCAAGATTTGACCTAAGAAATGTTCGGGTTTACTGCTGCCTTTCCCTTGGCACCTCCCTTCACCGCTGAGGGGGCGGAGCGGCGCTGCTGCTGCTGCTGGCGCTGCTGCTGCTGCTGGCGCTGCTGCTGCTGCTGGCGCTGCTGCTGCTGCTGGCGCTGCTGCTGCTGCTGGCGCCGCTGCCCCGCGCCGCGCGGCCGGTGCGCTGGGCGCCCCCAGGCGGCGGATGCGCGCTGTCCGTGACTGCCACGCGTGTGGGCGTGCGTGGGCCGAGCGCCAGGAGTGAATTGTCTGTGTTCGGTGTGGAGCACGTGCAACGTCTGGTATTTTCCACCCACGATTTCTCTGTATTAAAATGAACGCGGACACGGCCGTTTTCCCCCCCCGTCCTGTGTAATGCAGAATTACTCTCCTGGCCGAAGGACGGCCCCCCCCGCCGGGGCGGGCTAGCCTGGCTACTGCCGCAGTGCCCTCGGCGGGGCCACGGGGAGTCGCCTCCCCGGAGGCCGCGGCGGGCCCCGGCTGGGTGCCGCCGTGCGGTTGCTATGGTTACGGCAGCCCTCGCCGCACTGCGGCTGCGCGGCGCGGGGCCGGCGGCGGCGGCGGCAGCTGTGAGGCGCAGGGCGGCGGCCCGGGGCGGCGGCGGGCTCCCGGCTCTGGCGGCGCGGCGCTGCGGGCGGGAGGGGCTGCCCTGCCGCCCCTCGCGCTCCCACTCGGGCCCTTCGTGCGATTGCTCTGATACTGTAACTGCCCGAGTGGGACGAGGCGCTGGCTGGAAGCGAGCGGCGGTGAGAAGATGGCGGTTGCTTGAGGCGGTCCCTGTCGGCCCTCGCCACTGCAGCACGCGGGTCTGGGTCGTGTGTTAGAAAGCAGTGATCGGCAGTCTGTGAAGTGCATGGGAATTGTGATTACAGCCGTTCAAGCGGTGCTGTAACCTTCAAGTAGCTCTTCACTAGCAAAGTAGCTTGAGTTTTATAAGCTATAGTTACTCTGTGTTGTGGTTCAATCCGCAACTCATAACTTTGAAAGCGAGTTAATAATACTAGTGCAGCTATAACTTTCAACAAGCTCAGCAAACTCTTACCTTTGAGAAATGGTTTTCAGCTTTTCCACGTGATTAAATCTTAGACACCTAAAAATCTCCTAGTAAAGATGGAGACCTCTGTGTAGCAAAAGTAAGTGTATTGACAACACCTCTGTTGTGGTGGTTTTGATGGAGTTCTTAAAGGTAATTCACAGACATTGCTTCCTGTTAGCCTTGCAGTCTGCCTACCACAAGCTGAAACCATTGCCTTGAGGAACTGTTATTACAGAAATAACTTGAAATACATGCATATACAATAATTAAGACTGATAGTTTTTCATGTAGTTAGCTGTTTTGTTGGGGGTTTTTTGGGTTTTTTTAATCAAATAGATTATAGGGAGAAAAATCTTTACATAAGACTTGTACATATCCAGAAGGAAGATACACGTTGAGACAGTTCAGTAGTTATGGCAAAGGATAAGAAGAAAGATGGCAAGAAGGCAGAGAAGTCTGTACGTCCTCCTATGCCTACACAAGATATTACAGCTGAGAGTAGTTCAACAAAGCTGACAGATTTGCAGACCTTAGTGAATGGAGTGGAAGAAACACAGGCAAATTCAGTGACATCAGATAAAGAACCAGAGGAGGTAGAGGAACCTCCAGTGCAAGATGTTCCTCAATACTACGAGGAGCCTGTTCTTACTCAAGTTATTGTTAAAAGGTATGCTTGTTACAAATACATCAGTGAAGTCAAGAATTCTCATTTAAGTATCTCTGGTGTACCCAATGTCATACAGACACAGATTTGACTCTTAATTTGAGGCAGTGAATTGGGTTATTCAGACCTAGTAGCGGTGCCACCTTATGAGACTGATACAGGTGGATTCTGCTGCCCTCTTGCATGTTAGAGTGTTACTGGCACTCTCTGCTTGCCCAAAGACTCATTCTTTTAGCTTGTTCACATACGGGGAGGTTTTGTCTAAGTATACAGACAGCTGGCAAAGAAACTGTAGCTCTGCCATTTCATGTTAAGTTGTTGCTGCCTTTTAACATTTATGGTTTTTCATATCCCTTAAAATATCCTAAACTGAGGAAACAGGTGAATGGCCATATTAAGCAAATCCTTTGGTAGTTCAAGAGGACTATATGTAATGTTTCATATACTGACCAGGTTGTCTGGTTGTAAGCTAGTAAATGCTACCAATGTGCTTTGTTTTCTTAATTGAAAGAAAAGGGTCTGAGGTAACACAACAATTACGTGAAATATTACAAGGAAGGTGCAAAAATTTGGAAATTTTATTGTAGCTCATTTTTCTACACAAGATGAAACAACTGGCCTGTGTGTAGACCATGGCAAATCAAAGGTCATTTATTAATATGTCTGTTGTGATTTAGGTCTACTGGCAGTGACTTGAAATCTTCATCTTTAGTTTGTTTTCCTTGTAGCTATGAAGGTGAAAAAGTCCATGGATTGTATGAGGGTGAAGGATTTGCATATTTTGAGGGGGGAAATACATATAAGGTAAGTATATAAGTTTAAAATAAAGTAGTAGTGGATCAAGTTCTTTCTCTAGAACAGACAAGCTATTTCTTTTAATGGAGGTGCGGGTAGAGTACTTAGAATGTGTAACTATTGAAAGCTCTGTTGGTTTCTGGCATTAAAACTAGTAGTTGTAGGGGAATTAGTATGTCGTCACTTTGAAACCTTACAGTCACTGTAGGCTTCAGTTGTGGTAATAATAAATTTGCAAATTATGCCGTTCTTTTCATTTTGAAGGGCATGTTTTCTGAAGGGCTTATGCACGGACAAGGGACTTACACGTGGGCTGATGGAGTGAAGTACGAGGTAAAGTGCAATTTAACTTATAACCGGACACAATTACAGCCAATTAGATGTGCAAATTCAAGGGAAAGTAGATAAGTTGCAGTAATTGGTACAGTATGGGTGGCAACTGCTGAACTAGGGCAGTGATTTCAATCACAAGCCTGACTTCTCCCAGATAGTTGGGGAACAGTGAGTCTTAGTTTTTTAAATGTTGTAATTTAATCTTTTAGGGAACATTTGTTAAGAATGTGCAGATGTTCAATGGCCGTTATACATGGAATGATGGCAGCGTTTATGAAGGATCAATCAAGAATGGACTTAGGCATGGATTTGGATTTTTCAACAGTGGTACTCGTCCTGTTTCTTACATTGGCTATTGGTATAAAGGCAAAAGACATGGGAAGGTAAGTAAGAACACCAAATGAGAGCATGGTCTTCTAGAACAGCAAGCACTCTTGTGGAAAGGTTTTGCAAAAATGTTTTGTGTCTTTATGTGGTCTTATGCTATGTAGAGATTTGTTTTTCCTAAGGATCTTCTCTGAAGTTGTGAATGCTTAATTAGCATTCAACAATTGGGACGAGATCTTGTTTGTAGTGGAAGAGATGAGTGGTAGCTTAAAAGAGTAATTGGCCTGTTACGTGGTTTGTCCTTTATGCTGCCCCAAGTAGATGATGACACAGTCAAAACTGGTGACTGCATCAGTAGCCATGTAACAATGACAGAACAATTAGCTCCCAGTAATGACAAAGTGATCCCGCCTCCCAAATATGTTAAGCAGACTGAGTATGATAATTACAATTAAGACTGCCTTATCTAGTGTAAGTAACATCTAGTTCTAACTTTTTAAAGGTAAGTAGTGCTTTTATCTGTCTCTCTTCTGTACATCCAGATTGAGACACTCTTCTGGGCCTGACATTTTAAAGACCAATGCTCAGCATGTGAAGAAAATCCATTCTAATCACATGGGTTTTAGTTCTGTGTCACTAATGAGACACTAAAATCACACCGGCTGCTGGTGGATGGTCACCAGTGCAATGGTCTGTCCAGGTTGTTCTGAGAGGAAGCTATCAGATAGAGAAAGACAGAACAATTAGCGCTGTAGACCTACTGTTGGAAGTTGGATTCTGAATGAGTCAGAAAACTGATCTGCCTCAGAGTGACTACTGTGATTAAGTTGGCAAAGTTAGCTCTCTGAAAGTATCTCCAAGTGGTTTGAAAAACACGGTAGACTTTGATGTAATGTAGTATGACTTTTTTTTTTTCTTTTTTGTTTTGAACACTTGGTCTTTTTTGAGGTCTTAACTAATATTCATCAAAAGAGGTTGCATTTTTATTTATCACTTCAGTTGCTTTCAGTACAGTGTCTCAAAGTGACTATAAGTATGAGCATGATTATATGTATATGTATATAAGTATAAGCATGATTATATGTGTCTTACATAATTGGTATACAATGTTTTATTAAAGTAGATGAATATTTAGGTATTTAAATTGACTATACTGTTTGTTTCAGGGTACCATTTATTATGATCAGGAACATACCTCTTGGTATTCAGGCGACTGGGTAAATAATGTCAAAGAAGGATGGGGAATGAGATGGTAAATGTGGTAACACTTGTTCTTACCTTCATATTTTTTTATTTTACATGTATTATCATACAGCTTCTCCTGTTGTTTAAAATGTACAATTTATTCTACTGCAGAAAGTACACACTACTATGAAATGGTAACATTTGTATCCAAAGTGCTTTATAAGAAAACAGATCTTCTTCATAACTTACATTTTTATGTTGGTATATTTCTGCTGATCGTTCCCACAAAAGAATATCTAAAGACAAAATCCAAAATCAGCTTTGGTAAACCAAAAATGAACACTTAAAAACAAATAAACTCGATTGATTTATTAATGAAAGCAGCTCCATCTGTTCAAATGAATTATTTGTGCAATTATATATCAAAGAATATTTTGATTAGCTATGGTGAAGACTCTTTGGAAGAAAGGGAACTGGTTAATATTTTTACAGTGATTTGTAATTTAAAAATAGGAGGTAAGCAGGGGGTACAGTCAAACGTCTATATCCATGTCACAGTGAGCCAACTTCCAAATTAATGCTTATATTTAGCATAAATAAATGCTAAATTTATTAGCAATGAAGTTTTGCATAAACTTTGCTTTCGTAAGATCAGAATTTGCTATGAATGAGTCATTAACTTACTGTTTTCTTGCAGCTATAAGTCTGGAAATATCTATGAAGGTCAGTGGGAGAAAAATGTACGTCATGGAAAAGGAAGAATGAGATGGTTGACAGCTAATCAAGAGTATATGGGACAGTGGCTGTATGGCATACAGGTATTAATTTCTTCCTCAGCAATCTCTTTAGTTCAGCAGCTGTCCATTACTCTAGTAAAACTAGGTAAGGAGTTTTGTGCAATATCAAAGGAGCTTTGTATGATTTTTGCCAGTTGAGACAGTGGAAATATGCTGTTTATTGTAAGTTGATTCTCATGTTAGCAAAATTCAAATTTTTAAAAGGCTTTTGACTTAGTCTTACAAAATCATAATTTAATTCTCTAATGGAAAATATAAACCTTTTTCATTAAAAAAGTTTTAAAAGTTAAATGTTTGTGACTGTACTTAGTTTGAGATATGACTTCAGCAGTGAGTATATGTGGCAATTTGCTTCTATGTCACCTGTAAAATATTAGACAACACTGTTCCCTCTTAGAAAAGTTTCATGATGGAAGGAGAAGATTTCTGGCACTTTCTGTTCCTTCCATTTTTTTATTCTGTTGGAAAAAGAATGTGAGCTACTTCCTCTGTCTTTTCACTCTGCATAAAATTGTCAAGGAGTCCAGCTTCTGGAACATAGTGGCATGTTCTCTATCTGGCATGGTGTTCCTCACGTGGCTGTCGAGCATTACAGTCAAAAGGATTCAGGCGGAAAGGATGCCTTTAGGAGCCCTGTTGGTAGAG
Source organism: Pelecanus crispus (assembly GCF_030463565.1). NCBI lineage: Eukaryota > Metazoa > Chordata > Aves > Pelecaniformes > Pelecanidae > Pelecanus > Pelecanus crispus. The sequence goes on along the minus strand of NC_134653.1, from coordinate 8,781,523 downwards.
TTTGCTCAAGTACGTGTTGATTCGGTGTATCCTCTGAGCGCTTCTGCCATGCACCTTTGTAGAATATAGTTCTGTGGATGGTTTGAAGTACTGCAGCTATCAACTGGGTGCTTTTATCTGAGAGATTCGCCAACAGTGACTTAAAGATGCCTAGGTGGGTCTCCTTTTTAAAAGTCTGGACCTGTAGCAATTGCAGCTCTTCTGGAGACTTTTTTTTTAAACACACAATTTTTTTTCAGCATGGATATGGCACCCACATATGGTTTTTGAAGAGAATGACTGCGTCTCAGTATCCTTTAAGGAATGAATACATAGGTGATTTTGTAAATGGGGAACGACATGGACACGGGAAGTTCATATATGCCAGTGGAGCAGTGTACGATGGTGAATGGGTTTGTAGTAAGAAGCATGGCAAGGTGAGTATTGACAAGTAGTAAGACAAAACTACAGACGACACCAGAGGAGACTATTCTGCTCTGTATAGTGGATCTCTAGATTTCTGTATGGAAAAGTAGATTCAATTTGCATTGTGGATGGAATCTGAACATAAAGGGCAGAGTCCACTGAAAGCTGTAGGAGCCCTTCCAAGGACCTTGCTGGGCCACAGACTTGACTCCGGTTAGATGTGTGTTGTGCGTATAAAGAAATATGTTTTACTGTGGAGATTTTCAGTGTAATAGGTCCATCTTGATTTTTGCAGTGGTTGGTCAGTACTTTCACTCTTACACTATGAGCTAATGGATTTCAAGCTATCCTTGCATAGAGATGTTCTCACATTAACAGATTGTTTTAAAAAAACCTGTGAGCGGAGTGCCACATATGCAAACTAAAGATTGCAAACAAGTCTTTCTAGGGCAGCGGGAATGTTTTTTCCTCAAAATACTTTTTAAAATTAAACAGATATATAGACAATTCTTCATCCCAGCAGTGTACTTTAATTAACAGATGACAAAGTACTTTATGAACGAGGGTAGGAAAAACTATCTTGGTTTATTTTATCTCATACATTGCATTTTAGCCAAGATTTTTAAAAGGAATTTGAGAGTGTTAGTGTTATTTTTTCTGATCTTTGATTTATATTTATATTGAAGTTAATCAAATTAATCTGTCCATAGGGCAAGTTTGTCTTCAAGAACGGTCGTGTTTATGAAGGAGAGTTCATAGATGATCATATGGTAGAATATCCTGCTTTTCGAGTGGATGCAATGAATGCAAAAGAGCTGAATGCCATTTGCACAGGAAGCCATTTTGGCACTGGTAAGTAGCTTAAGAAAACAAATTCTACTTAGTCCACATTTTGTTGTTCCTTTTTACTGTAACATGAAGCTGTTCATACTTACTCAAGAGCCAGACATATTTCTTCAAAGAAATTTGATAAAGATGGGAGTTACCTTAATAATTAATGACTTTTGCTCCCATGCTTCTTGTTTCCTATGCATGACACTTTGAGTGACACATCCATGCTACATCTTGTAATGCTTTTGGAACACTGTTGTCTGAAAGTTTCATAACTTACATAATATCTGCATTTCCTTTTGGCTAGGGGTTGGATTTGACAAAATTACTCTTCAGTTGTTACACTGTTGATTATGAAATCTCTACTCCTCACTATAAAGGAGTCTGTTATTCTCAGTTTGAAGTCAGTAAGATAAGAAGGAATAATATATGTTTTATTTTCCCTCTGTGTGTATATGTGTGTATATGTATTTAACTTATATGTATTTAACTTAATTTTAGTTTGTTCTAATTTACTTTATTTGCATGGTAGAAAACGTCACAATCATTAATGGCTCAGAAAATACTTCTATTCTGGGATCAGATATTGAGTTGGATGTATCTTCACTGCTTGACTTGTTCCCAAGGGAAGAGAGACATGAAGAAGTGAAACAAGTAAGAGTCTACTGTTTGATATTTTCAGTTTTGCCCCGCAGTGTGTTTCATATTATTTTATTTCTGGTTTATTAGTATTAAAGTAACTCTTTCCCTTAAAGACTTATACAAAATCTGAAGGCCATGAAAACAGAAAAGCAAAAAGAATGAATAGACAGTATCGCCTCTTCTGAGCTTCCACTAGAATACAATAAACAATACATTAACGTATCTGGAATATGTATTACAACTACATTCGAGTAATGTTCTCATGAACTCTTAACCAGGGATATGCTCTTTGAAGTTACAAGATCAAAAGCATTATATGCCCAGTTACAGGATCAATACAAGCTCATCCCTACTTGCTGTGAGACGATGCTGAAAACATAACCTGCTTTATTTAGGTAGAATTTGCTGTGTTGAGGCATATTACAGAACTGAGAAGAGTTTACACCTTCTACAGCGGCTTAGGCTGTGATCATTCTCTTGACAACACCTTCCTCATGACTAAGCTCCAGTTCTGGAGATTTCTGAAGGACTGCCAGTTTCATCACTCCAACATAACTCTTGCCGAAATGGATCGGATATTGAGTGGTTTGTATTTTTGTTGATTGGGGTCTAGAATCTAGGAATTTTAATAGTAAGCTGTGGAAAGTTGGAGTGGCAAGTTCCACTGATAGCTCAACTCTGGTAGTTAAGTGGCCCTTAGTGAGTACCTCCATGCCTGTGAGTTCTCAGTGGATGCATTAACACTTCTCCAGGCACTTCAGGAGCTTAGGTGAGAAAACGCAAAATTAAAATACCACTTAAAAAATTGTTCTGAGGAGCCATCTGTTCAAAAATTGTATTCATCCCTGGTCTTGCCATTACTACTACGTGTAGTTTTAAGAGGTCTGAGAAAGAGAAAGAGAAGAAACAAATCCTTTTTTCTTTTTTTTTCCCCCAGTGCTCTTAACTTTGGTTTGCATGTAGTATGTTTTTTTTTCTTCCATAGAGGCAGTTAATCATAGAATCCATCAGTTCCATTTAGACCTGCAGTGGGATGCACTGCAGTGTCCCTAGTATGTGAAGGGTTTAACTCCAGCTTGCTTCCCCTTTCATTCCTATATGCTGAGTGGATGTATTTCTAGAAGGAATTTGGTAATATTCAGCTATAGGTCAACAGTCCTCCCTTGCCCTTCTTGTTTGGAAGTGATGCTGTGTCTGGTCTGGTTCCTCCAGGAGTGTTGTTACACTGTGATAGGTAGAGATGGAGAGGATAAGAAAGGCTGATGAGTCAGTGTGCCTATAAGCATTTTAATGTACATGATAGCAATAGAGATTTATTTTGTCAATTTTTTTAGGTGATAAAACACCACTTGAGGAGATACATTGTCCACATGGGACTTTACTGTTCAGAACATTTTTATCTTACCTTATTCGTCTAGCATTTCATATCTATCATGAAGAGCACAAGTAAGTTTCATCTCTTAGTGAAATTTATTTCAGTGTAATCAGTTTGAGTCTTCCCAGATGACTATTTTTGTTTCAACTGTAGGGAGAAAGGTCCTTATCTGCATAAGTGTTTCTTAGAAATGATGTCCAGGAATGTTACTCCCGCTGCCTGTCGTATTCAAGGTAAGTAATGGTATTTCTTCTGTGCTGTGCAGAATTCATCAATTAGTACCATACATGTCACGGTTTTATTGTAACTGTTATTTTTTCCTCAATTAATTTTTAAAGGTATCTTATTTTCTGAAGAACGATGTACAGTTTTTGCCATGAGCTACATCAACAAATGCTGGGAAATATACAGAGCTTTTCGTAGACCGAGTACCAGACCTCCATTTGAACCCACAATGAAAATGAGGCACTTCCTTTGGATGTTGAATGTAATAATCTAAGGTTTTTTTAGTTTATTTTGTGTGATTAGATACACTTTATTTTTTCAGTTCATATGAGCATTTTAAAATACTCCCTGTGGCTTCTGCACAGTTGAAAAGGTAGGAGCGATGTTATTTGTACAAACTATCCAACAAATATTAAAGGGACAGTTGTCCTACAGAAATTATTTATGTACTTTTGCAGGATGGAATTCTGATTTTGTGCTTGATAATTTCAAATAATCAAATCTTCGACATGTGTTTTAAGGGAATATAAATATTTTTGCTGGCTTCCCCCACCCCACCCCCATCCTGTAAAAATACACACAAAATGTCTTACTGGCGGAACTCAAAGACTGGCAGCTTTTGCAAAAACACAGTAAACCATTTTAATAATGTATTAATTTAATATACTACAAGATGAACATGAGACTCTTTACTAAAATTCAGTAATTCAGGGACAGATCAAGATTACACTGAAGCTAGGGAACAACTCCCATTGATATGACTGGGTTTTGGATCACTGTCACTGTTTAAATCCAAGCCTTTTTTTCATTAAAAAAGTTAATTAAAATATTGTAACTTTTTGTATTTTTATTTATGACCTTTCACACGTTCTTCCTTAACACTGTTTTTGCAGTGCAGGAAAAATTCCCATTGACTTCAGTAGGGCCAGAATTTCACTCTATTGTTAATTATGTATGTGGAAGTATTATTTGAAACCACTAGAAATTTTGACACAAGCTTTAAAGGGAGTTAGATTAGGTCCATGTGGGAATGCCTTAAGTGCTGTTAACATGTCACATTTACTCTTACCCAGGATTTTAAACTTCTCAGCAAACAATTAACTGCTTCAAGACTTGTGGAAATACTTCTCAAAGATGGTCCCTCTCCACATGATAGCAGTAGTACCAACCTGGAGCAGGAGGTGTGTATGGAAAAGAACATATCATCGTTCATTACTACAGAAACAATTAAAATTACTTCTAAGAAATGCTGCAAATACTGTCCTATCTGCTAGAACAGGAGGAAAATGAATTGATTCCAAAAGAGTACAAACTTGAGCCTCTTACTTTTGTCTTGCTTTGTTCTGCCTGCATCTTCTCGTTTAGTGTGTGTCCTTCTATGTTTTGCTTATTATCTTAGCTGCCTTAGTACAGTCTCAGCATACCTGACCATACAGATAAGTCCTTAAGAGTGCCGTAACCCAGAGGGTGAAATACCATTTCTAAGAGACTGCTGCTAGTAATAGTTCTGTCTGTGGGGCAGTTGCTGACAATATGTGCATACAGTGATTACACAGGGATGAATCTTGGCACTTCCAGCTGTCAAGGTATGCACTGGAAATGTTAAGATGGGTCAGTAATTAAGATGTGAACCCACTGATCCTGAAAATCTGGTGATCCAAGAAACCTGATCAGTGACCTGTGAAGTGCTGCCACCTCAATGAGGCCGAGTAGTGACTGTAGAAGACTCTGGTGCTACCTGACAGCTGGCCTGCTGTCCTTCACCCTTAAAGAGTTAGCTCTTACTCAGCGATGGTATATTACAAATGACATAATTGAATTAATTGTTTTAAAATGTATCTGATAAACTGAACACACAGTGTAAGTCTTACTGAGGGATTCATTATACACCCATTCTTGGGGTTTCTGGAAGCATCATATGCAATTAAATGTTTTAGGTAATAGCAGTAATTGTGTGTGATTTATTAAGAGAAATTTCTTGTAATTCCAGATACAGCAAAAATCTGTGCAGTATTTTATTTCAATGTGACTTGTATAAGGCGTAACACAGTATATCACGTCCTGAATTTTTTGAGTTTTGGCTGTTTTCAATTTTTCTTCAGAAGAAGGGATGTTTGAGTAAATAAATGAGGCCGGTGAGGCTTCACAAACAGTCACTTTTGAGTTCTTTGCTTGCTCAGGTACATCTGCCCATTAATGAAGGAATTTTGCAAAAATGAGTGAATTAATCGCTGTGTTTGTTTTACTCTAGTTGGTTTTTCTTGAATTTGTTGAAGCTCTTCTTGATTGTGCATTGGTGTATGTTACCAGTGATATGATTAAGGAGCAAGTAGATGGTGCTAATCAGAAAAGAAGTAGCTTTAGAATCGAGGGTCTCTCCGAGGGAACCACAAATGTGTCTCTGTACCCAGAATATTCTCTGTCCCAGGTAAAGTTGATGCCAACCTGTTAAACATTATTAAGTGTCCACTTAGAGGGCGAAGTCGGGCCCTGTGAATGTTCTATGTTTCCTGAACATGGAAACCAACTACTTCTTTTTGCATAAGCAGTCATCTGATTGGGTCCTTTTTCTCTTTGTTGCTACCTTAGATTGTAACATCAGTATAGACAGTTTTAACACACTTGCACATTTTCCTTGATAACTATAAATACACAAAAAGTACTTGGAAGTCTTCCAGTGTTCAAAGGGGAACTGACAAATTGGTTGACTGGTGGAAGATAATACCTCTCCTGCTTTAAGTTGAATGTCTAAAATTGCCCTGTAAAAATGGCATTGCAGTTGTATGTAGCAAGACTTGCTGTTCCCCAGCAGTTAAGCTATGCTCTGGTTTTGCTAAACTTTTGAATAAGGATTTTGTAGGCTGTAAGATGCTGTCTGTGACACTGGTGCAATTTAGATGCACAGGGTAGTTGAAGGCATGACTTAGAATTGTTATTATTTGGAATTATGCACAAGATGAAAGTATTTCTATTAATTCAAAGAGCATTTACAAACACCTAATTTCATGGTCTCTGTAAGCCAGTAATGCCACTGAACACCAGCACTTCCTGTTCTCTGGCCAATTGTTTCCATCCTATGGAACCCATTCCCTTGTATCACTGCAAGCACTAATGCAGTTGCTCAATGAAATGGTCTAGTTAAAATAGTTAGATTTTCCAAGACTAAAAGAAAATCTTAATTTAAAACATATTGAATGTAAAATTCTTCTTGTGTTTACTTTTTATTAGTGCACTTACAGCAGAAGTATAATTGGTACACACATAAATGATGACATTTCTGAAGCAGATGAGCTTTACACTTGTTCATGGTTGTCTTCAAGCAAAAATGTCGTATCACAAGACAAAATAAAGAAACATGAGGTACGTAAAAAGCCCACACTGAAAGATGGAGCAGAGGGTTTGCAATTCATGGGTGACAGAGTAGCCAACGTAGTTTTAAGTTTTGAAAGGGACTAGAATTTCATCTAATACTAAATACAACGTGTTCCAGTGCCTGGATCCATGTATGAGCCTAGAAGTGGTACATTTCCATTGCTTACAAAGCATTTGCTCCCACACATACCCTCATCTATTGTTATTTAGAGTATTGGGTGGCATCTTCTACATTAACTAAAACAGTGGTGAATAAAGCTACAGTTTTACCTTTATTCACAGTGTGGGGACTGAGAGGCTGAGAAACAGGCAGAAAGATTTAGAAGCACTGGAGAGGGTAACTGTAATATAATTCCTAAAACACTTTCCAGAATTCTTCCAGCAAACTTTTCACCCTCACTGCCTTTACAATTTTGTACCCAGTGTATGACTATAATGACATTCTTGATATTCCAAGAACAAAAATGGATTGTCTTACCCCTGTGATACCAGGGTAAGACAGTAAGGATTACTAATTTGTACTGGAATCGTGGAAATCAGAGAATTTGGAAACTTCCTGACTTACAAAATATACCAACACTTAGAAAACAGAATTGTGTTTGATCTGAGTTTTTGTGAGACTTTTGCTGTCACTTGTCTGAAAAGAGTGGCATCATCAGGCTGCAGAAGATGCTTGGGATGACAGAAAGATTTAAAAGCATCCTTCTCAGATACACTCTTGAATGTTCTCTCCTTTTCACTCAGTATAATTCCTGGAGTATATTCCTATAGTCAGGAGTAGAAATTCATTATTGTTTCCTCAGGAGCAGATGAATAATAAATAGTATGTAGAGCAACATGTAAGAACAGAGGGACATGTCTAAGAACAGGAGCTTCCATTCCCTGTACTTCTGTCTTTCCCTAGCTCTGAAATAGGATAATCCTACTTCCCTGGCTGGTATCAAAGGTAAAGTGTTTTGACTGATTTGCTAATACTTGAAAGTGTGAAACACTATTGCAACTTAAATGTTTTGAAATAGGCATAATTGCAGAATGCATTTGGTTGACAGAATGCTTTGGAGATAGAAATTTGCATGACTCAAATGGACATGTGATTTAACTTTTTTGATTTGAACACAAGTCCAGGCATTTAGTAACTGAATTTAAAACTTCTTGCCAGCCACTGAGACCTTGTGAAGACAGAGGGCATCCTCCTCTTCAACAATTTCTACTGGGTGAGTACTGGAGTTACCATAAGCATCTATAAGCAGTGGTGCTAGAGGAGATTCACTCTTTCTGCAACTTTAAAGATTATTAAAACAGTAGCTGATCATTTAAACAGCTGGATGTATTGCAATTACAGAGGGTAGCTGCATTCAGTTTTTGGCAGTTATGACAAGGTTTACATTTAGCTTTCCACACCTGCTATACACAGATAGCTGGTCAAGTTGGAATCTCTGAACTTTTTGTGCTTTTTATTAGAAGCTATCGCATTTTCCTTAAAAATAACTTAAAGGTTTTTAAAAACTAAATTCTTGCTGTTCTGTCCCACTCATTTGGGCATGGAAACCGGAGATTGAACTCTGTACTGTGCCTTCATTATAAACAAACTTTTCATCAGTATTTCAGCCACAGGTCTAGCAGTAAGGTCAGATGACAATTTATATTTGTTTGTGCTGAAGATCAAACCTGGTATTTAATGCACAGAATTACAGACTGAGTAATTCTACTTTTCTTCCTTTGCAATATCAGATACTGTCCTCTCATTTCACACAGCTTATGGCGATATCAAAGATGATCCGTCATTGTTCAGCTGGGATGCAGAAGAACAACAAGATTTCTGTCCAGCAAAGGAATTGACAGGTAAAGCAGTCCTACTGTTTTAAGACTAACACAAAGAAATCCCTTGTAGCTCTTGAATTGTGAAATTTTAATTGTATATGCAGGTTTCAGCTTGTCACAAGAGGGCAGTAAATGAACATTAAGTCTGGAGGAAGATTTATAAAGAAAATTTTTAAAAGAATTTTTTTTTTTAAAGAAAATGAAACTTAATTGTTGAGACATTTAAGTACTGACTTAAATAGTTTCCCCTATTTTAAAAGGGGGTTTTTATCTGTAGGGCATCTATAAGCTGTAACTTGTATTTACTCTATGAGAAGCTCAGTCTGCAAGCCTGCCCATTTTTTTTTTTTAATGTCTTGGACAAATAAAAGATATTACTGCTACATCTTGCTTCTTTTACTTCATGTAAGAATTATTAATAGTGTGCCACAATTAGCTGGGATAAGATGTCTTATGTTATGACAGGCCAGCATTCACGCAGAAGAGAAATCAGTAACAGCATTTTCTTATGCTGAGGCTAGTAACCTTTTCATACCATCTCTCTTCTGGCTGATTAGCAGATCTCATCTGGGTTGGTTTTTGTGCTTGTTAAATGTTTTCTACAGATAAAGAACCCAAACCAAGAACATAGGTAAAGGATCTTTGTGTAGTTATCACCTCTTTCACTGAAATTTGATGACTGAAAAGCTACACATCTGAAAGAACATTGTTTCTTAAAGAACCAGCAGATGGGCCCTAACCTATTTTTTGACAGTCACAATTGGATGCTTGCATGCAATTCTGTTCTTTCAGGTAGTCATGTTCATTCCTCCATTCCCCCATGCACAGGAGTCATGGATACTGAGCTGTCATCAGATTACTGCAGAAGACATTTATCATAGGATTAAAGGGGAAAGTTCATATTTTTTTGATGCCATTCCTAGGGACAAGCCACTCTGAAGATCCACAAAAGGGCCATCCCCTTTCACATGCATCAGTTAAAAGTTTCTTATGGTTGTCATCTTCTGTACCATGCAGAAGCCAGACTTCCCCACTGCAGAGTATCAGATCTGAAATATTGTAGTCCAAAACACATTTGAAATAGAAGTGCCCTGCTAAATAAACATCTTTAACTTACTTGTTGCAGATGAACCAAAAGAAGCCAAAACTGAACAAGATGAGGAATTTAGTCTGTGGATGTGTCAGATGCAAATCTTTTTTACAGCTAAATTCTTTCCTGCCTACCAGCATGAAAAAGTGCTGAAGGAAAAAATAAAAGAAAATCGGATAAGGGATGCTGAATTAGCTGAGCTGAGAAAGATGAAGGATGAGGAGCTGGCAAAGTGAGTGTCATATCTTATCTTGAAGTACTGTTATCTCTTCTACTAATAAAATTACTGAAAATGAGAAGTGTGCTTTAATAAAGTAGTATAGCATACTGTAACTGGGAAAACAAATTCATCCAGGTAGAACAAGCAACACACAGAATGTAACTCATGTGACTTCTGTTACTGTCAGGAGTAACAAATATTCGGCTGCTTTCAGGTTACAGAACTCTTTAACTCTCTGGTATTTCCTGGCACTTAAGCCTTGCTCTGTGTAAAGACAGTTGAGACACTTTTAAGACACCTTTTTTTTTTTTTTTTATTTATGTACTGTAAGTCAGACTTGAAACGGTAACTAGACAGATTTTCTGCTTCTCTACAATATGAGTTTATACTGCTCATACTGTGAGCATAGCTGTACTTGCTTAGCCAGTATAAATCTGTCTTCCCCCTCTTGCAGTACATTAAATTTAAACTTTGTTCACTCAGATTTATTGCTGGGAGAGAAGCAGAAGAGGCAAAAAAGCAAGAAGCAGCTGCAGCAGAAAAAACATTTGACTCCAGGAGTGCAGATTTTAAGGAGTTAGAGGAGCCTGTCACACAGTTAGTACCCCCTCCAAAGGAAGAGGCACCCACTGTAGCACCCCCAGTTGTTACCAAGGTGCCTGCTGGCAAAAAGAGAAAGAAGAAATAAATCTTCTGATGAGAACTACTGAACCTTCAAGTATGTACATACTCTCAAAAAGAAAAAAAAACACAACAAAAAAAGAACCACACATGCAGTAAGGTCAGTCTAAAATACAAGTATGATAAAACCATATGCACAAGACTTGCTGGTTTCAGAGGGAAACTGTCTGCTCTTACACCAAGGGTTTTGGGAAAGAGGATATAATCATTTACATGAGTGTAACCCTTTAAACAAATCTGTTCCAGAAGTCAGTGTTTGACTTGTACCTAAAAATTCCCTCAGCGTTAGGTTGATACAAGAAATGGTATCTTGTCATGATTGTATGTCCCAATGAAATGGCTTCTGCTTAAAACATGTTTTATTTGACTGATAGACTGTATGTAAGAATTTGACAAAGAATGTAAATCAGGCTGAAGCAGGAGCTGCAAAGAACAGGTCAACCTAGAAAGTTCTTTGTTCAGGGGTCTTTTGTAGCCAGTCTAGTTTCACGTTGTGGAAAATTAGCAGAAAGTCACACGATGCAAATGAACACAGGAAAACAAAAAAGTGCCCTTAAAAGTGTAACAATTATTAGTTTTATTTTCCAGTAAAATATTCACATAACGATATCAGAATGGAATGGTACAGATGAATTCAGACTGGTTTTTAATTAGTTTGCACATAAACATTTTTAAAATCTAAAAATTTTATGATCAGAGTTTACAGATTTTAGTAGAAATTTTGATTCTTACAAAGCAAGTATTGCTTTACTATTGTCATTATTCCAGTCAATAATATGACTAATAACTTTTCATGTTGAACAAGTGTCTGACATTGACATCTTCAATAAATCAGCCCTTTGCAGATCAATCCAAGAAGAAAATATTATTAAACTGTGTTGCACAAAGTTTCTTCACTTCTTCTGTAAAAAAATAAAAGTAAGATATTTCAGTATGGTATTTTACAGAAAACTCTGCGAGAAAAAGCCTGGGGATCATCAAGGAGAATACAATTCAAAGAGAAAAAAACTGAGGCGTTTCTAATGTAGAAATACACTTCATTTATTCTGTCTTCAGTAAGAGAAAGTTGAATCAAGTCTGACGTTTTACACTGAAAGATGAGTTGTATTCTAAGTAGCTAAAGTGTAAATGATGATTTGAGTTTGCTGCTGGGCCACTCATCTTGTCGAACTTTTACACTGCAACAGCAGAAGACTAAGCTTCAACACAAGGAAGTATTCTGCAACCTCTTTTCAGGGGAAGGAAGGATGAGCGTAGTCTGTTACAATAAATCAAGTCAGAAAAACTTTTGCTTTGTGGTGTTTGGCAGACACCACTTCAGGGGTAGCAGTACTTCCTAAGTTTATCAGGCACAGAAACACTCATTTACTGTTTCTGTATGGCAGGTTTCATCCTGACAGACAGTGAGAAATCATTGTGTAAGTCATGCAACTCATTCCTCTTTTTAAAATGTCAGTTGCTAGGCTTTGGTCTTGGAAAAGTATGTATTCTTTCCCATCATCCACGTGAGCACATTGCCTCCTGTTAAAACAGAGTGCCCTAAAATTGCTGCAAGTAAGATTCAAACTGCCATTTCTCTTAGTCTACTTAAAAGCTTACTGCATCTTAATGTTAATTTGCACTCTTAGTCATAGTAAATCATTCTCAAAACAGCATTAGAAACAAGACAACAATGGAATGAGGAACACTGACAGGATATACATTATGTCTTAAGTAACCTACCCATGGATCATTGACAAATAAAACCTAACTCAGATGTAAATATGTTCATCTCTCACCTTTAATACACTTCATTAACTACTCCTAAACTAAGCTCACAGAGCTCTCTATTATTTGAAGGAGGGAGAATGACTGATTAATAATTAAGAATGTCTGCTGAATATTTATGCTGTTCTTTCACAGCTGGTAGAAGGCAGACTAAAACCTTCTGCAAACTTAGCTGGTCTATCATAGATCAGTCCCTCTCTAGCTTTCTTGTGAGATGGATTTTATTACCTCTCCAGGGACATACATTTTAGTAGCAACTATTTAAAGGTACTAAAAAACAATCCTTACCATTAACTTCAATCAGGTTTGCATTTTTTTGATTCAAAATAACATACAGTTCTCGCTGGTCAGACTTTTTCCCAACTACCCAGTAATCACTCATTGCCTTCACAATAATTTCCTCATCTTCATCAACTCTGAAAGAAGTTTTAAAAAGTAAATAAGGTGGCACAAGTTCATCTTCAACAACTTTATTTGTAATCATTAGGACAGTTTAATGTCATAAATTGTTGTGGTTGTGCACTATCAAAGAGAGACTACCAATACTAACTTAGACATAATTCAGCAATCCAGGATGAAGGCTTCATAAATGACTGCTTAGGACAATTACATCCCCAGAGGAGTAAATCATTAATTTGTCCATCAGCCAAACACTCCAGTGCTCTGAAGAAAACACCTAAACTCCATACTGTTAAGGACACACTTCACAGAATTATGATTTTCTACACAGTGACCAAATAATGAAAGTTGGAGATCGTATGGTGATACTAAGCTTTCACGTATCTTATTGTTAAACCTAGAACTAAAACAAACCATGCTCAACAACTAGATATATTACATAAAGCAATCACTAACCCCATACTTCCACAATATGATGAAACATTCTTTCTTCGTTTAGAGAAAAATGAAAAACTTGTCCTTAGCAGAGTGGGAGAAATGCTAGTCACTAATTAGTTACCAACATCACAATCATTCAGCATCTTCATGTTCTTTATTAATTTTTATAGTGACAGAGGGTCTGTTCCACCTTGAAGCACGATACCCATTGACAAGAAGCCAGTTATCTTCTCTATCAGCAGTACTGTAGTAACTGCAAGGTTCACATTTCACCTATTGTCTAATCCCTAAAAGCAGCCAGGTGTTTCAGAGGAGGGTATAACGTAGGCAGAAGCAGGTTTCCCTGTCCTTTTTACACTATTTATCCCAAGCTTAGTCAGACTTAACTGCAAAAGCACTAGCCTTCACATCCCTTCTAAGTTTGTTACGGCTACTCTGAAACTTCAAATAGATTAGATATTTTCCTGGATAGAGGCCCTGGCCCTTTTTAAAAGGACAACAGAAGTTTTGTTTAAGACAGAGTACTTCTAAACCGACACAAAATACTAAATATGACCTGTGTTACACCATTCATCTCAAAGAGCTATTAATAGCCACCCATGAACAAAAAGACATGAAAGCTTCACTCATTTGAAAATCTCTACTTGACAGGAGTTACAGACTATTTAATAGTTAAGCATTACCTGGAGAAGTCACTGTTGATGTCACCGAGAATCTTCATGAGGTCAGGGTGAACAGATGCAAGTGATACACTGGGTGTTTTCCTCATGTGAATGGTACTTTTCTCTGCCAGGTTCATGTGATTGAAATAGATAAACTTAAACTGAGGCTCCTTCTCAGCCCTAGGAAGAATTTTTAAAAAAAAAAGTGACTCGTGAATACTGACATGTTCTATAAGCACAGGCTTCACAGAGAACAGGTAACTGCCCAGTGCAAAGCTTACTCAGACATCCTGAAGTTATCCTCCCACTGAAGAGACCAAGTACATTAAGACTCGTGGCATGATCAAACTTCATTTTAACACTTTTTTTTTTTTAAAAAAAAAGGAAAAAAAAAGAGATAAAAAAAGCAAGCCTGCAAACCCAACCATTTTTCCCCCTTCTGCTGCTTAGGCTGCTAGTAAATAGACACTGGGGAGTCTAAAGGCCTTGTCCCACTTCCCAGTAGTAGTTTGCATTTTTCTAATGAGCTGTTTTTTTTCCTCTGTCCCCATTTTGTTTCCTTGCTCCTCTATGCTAGTCCAGTCTGGTTTGAATGGATGCTAGGTCTTTAATTTGATTAATCAAGTAATCTTCCACTCACGTCTTTGTTATTCGTTACAATCAAAATAAAGAACTCTTCCCCCCATCATTTGTGTGGGCCAATCAAGAGGCTATTTTCAAACTCCTCCCTTGGCAATCTTCCTCCATTTCTTCTTTTATTAAGTTAACATAAAATCTGTCACTTAGAGCTGTAGTTTTGGTGGAAGTCTCAACAACTTCCAACTGGCAAAAACTGGCCATAGCAATTGGTACTTCAGGCTATGTATTATTTACAATCAGGAAGATAGTGTGATGACACCGCTCACCTTAGCAAACAACTAGATACCCTTGCTCTCTGTCACCCAGATGTATTAGTGTCAAGAAACTGTATCATGTTTTCAGGACACCATGGCATTAAACTTTAAAAGAGTTAAAGCTGCCAAAGCCAGTCCCAGATGACATTAAAAAACCCCAAGTTTAATGATTTAGTAGATTGGCACAGTTGCAAGCACATCCTATTATATACCCTGCGATTTTGCTGATTTGGCGTGCTACCACTAAATAAGTTCAGTCACACATATCTTTGGTTTAATTCCTCTTTTGTTGTCATATGTGATGCTGTTCTTGCTTCCCCAACTAACAAAACTATCTAAAAATAAATACAATTTTATGGAAAGTCAGCTATAGTTCCAAGTGAAGTGTATTTTCCAAAGCATTAACATCCTTTTTCATTTGACTTTTTTTTTTGCCCCTCAAGTAGTTACCTTAGTCCTGCAAAACAGAAAAAATAAGACAGTTTTCCTCACCTACTATACACGGCAACACTTCAAGAAGCAGTAATTCTGGAAAAAAGTACTCAGCTGTAAAGCTTGCATTGTAACCAAATAATCTTACTTACTAAAAATCTCTATCTCAAACTGTTAAGCAAAAGTTGTTCTAGTATCTAAACCTCCATTTTCCTTTTGTATTTGTAACAAAGTTGAGAGTTATGTACACTCCATCCAAGCTGTAAGTACTTGTGTCTAAGGTGATACCTGGACAGAGCTAGTGGTGTCAGTGACCGCTTTTTTTTAACATTATACAAAATAGCAGAAAGTCAAAGCAGAAGTCAAAGGAAATCAGCACAGAGACAGTGGTGTGGTGTTTTTTTTTTAAAACTCAAATGTCCTACTAGCCCAAGGGCTATTTGTGAACATTATGAGATTCTGTTTTCCTCAAGAAAAGTTAGAAAGTATAAACTGAAGTTAAGATTTTGCAAAAACTGCTACTTCTCTACTTCAACATGGTGGACAGTGACAGAAGCCTACCACTTCAGTTGGCATTTTTGCCATGTGGTATGCAAGCACCGTAATCTGTAGAACTCATCATCTCCACAGGTCAGCTAGTTTCAGTTCACATATGAAAGAAGCAAAACCTAGAAGATCCACCTCTTGTATCTGAATAATCTGCTGACAGTTGGGGGATGAGGAGGCAGAATCTTAATTAATAATAGTGAAATTTATCTTAGTATTTACGTGATCTTTTTCTGCAACAATTATGTACATAGAGGAAAAAGGTTTCAGCAGCCGCACAATAAACATTCATTCCTAAATTAATAACATGTATGTTGTCACTTCAGGGAGACCTAAATATGCAACAACAGGCACTTTATAAATGCTTAAGATACAGAGAGGTAGATAAATATTGTTTAAAGTACACAGTTAACTCAATGCTTTCAACATTTGTGCTCATGTTACCATTATTTAAGCAGTTCATTAAACCTACTTTTTAACCAACTAATGAGGGACTGCAACAGAAACAGAAATGTGGTACAAACCCTGATATTCTCTTGTTGATGTTGTATTGTTCACATATGTCTGATGCTAACACAGTGAGTTGAGGCCCAACAATGCTGTCCAGTTTACGGCAAAACTCCAGCGTAGGCGGAATTGAAGCTAGGTGGCAGGTAAAGAACAGGGAGAGATGAGATTCTCTGCCCACAGCTGAAGGCACAGTTTCTGTAGTTTTCTTTAAACATCAGTGAGAGTCCTGGGACAAATTTTTCTCTTAATGATAACCTTACAGATGATTTTGAAAGTGCATGGCTAACTGAAGTAATTTTATTGCATAAAATGAGCTACTTATACCGGTAGAACAAAAATCAAAAGCCTGATAAAAGTACTCATGAAGAACAGACTCAAATAACAAATTAATGTGAGTATTCTTCAAGAGTAAAACAAGTTGCATGTAATAGCATTTTGTACTAACTATGTCTTGCCAAATAAGTGATGCTAATAGGTACTTACCATCAATCATAAAGCAGACAGCTGCACTCATGGCCTGGAACAAAAAAGTTAAAGCAAAAAAAACATTTACAACAGGTTACCTCAACTACCTCAAATCAATGACAATGCTTCAGTGAGGTCACACACAGGTAAACCAGTTAAATTGGAAAAAAAAATCTAGTTTAAAGGTAACACTTCAATAGGATAATCTCTTTACAATCCTGCACAACACAGGATAGTTATGATTTTAAAATTCAGCCCAGTTCAGTTTTTAAGTTGTAGGGGAAAGGTAAAATTTGCTAAAAATGCATTTTATGCAAGGATATGTCTGCAAGAAACTTGCATTTCATTTAAAAAAAAAAAAAAGGTTTTGTTTTATCGATTAGTGCTACATAAAGCCAGGTATGAAACCATTTAAAGTTACTGAAGGCTGGTGTTTTGTAATAAAACAACTGTTTGTTTTGGGGAAAGTACAGAAGGGGGGAAAAGAAGATTCAGGCTTTAAAGCTTGTTGCTAGATATACCAAAGAGTTTTCTGTCTCTTTGCTTTAACCTGGTCATATCAATGCATCTTTCTATACAATTCAGAAGTACTTCACATAATTTTCGTGTTCTTTGTATATAGATTCCTAATTCTATGGAACAATTGCAGAAAAAATGTAATACCTTATAAACAATTAAATGAAGCTCTTCGTAAGTGTCATCAGTGTTAACAAATATTTTGGGGAAACGGCATTTTGCTTCTGGATCATTAAGATTTAAAGGTCCAGTAAGAAACCTAGAAAATAATTCAATAGGTCAGATGTGATGAATTCTTATATTTTAGTTTTTCCTATTTAACAGATGTTTTTGAAACTAGCAATTACTTGCATGTATGAATATCTTTGAATACAATGAGTTTTCAGCTATCCAGATAGGCGTAGAGCCCTTTATATATTCTCTCAGCACTCTTACATTTTCAAAGTATTACTTGCATATATGCCTCAAAGAATTACAGAAACAGGATCAGAAAACCAGAAAAATGCCAAGGAAATAAACTGTGTAGATCGTCAAAGAAACAACAACAAAACTCTTTCCACATTCGAGTTGTGACTATCTTTAAAAACCCTTTTTTTGTTACTACTGGGAAAGCACTCTTCCTTTGCTTTCCAACAGTACATTCAAATCAGTTTTGCGAGGAACAGTGCTGTATTAGAAGCACCTAAACTTGGCGGGGGCTGGGGAGGGGAGTGTGTGCCAGTGCCTTGATCCCAAAAGAACAGATCAGGCAAGAGGAATTACCATGATTAAAGAAAGATGTCCAAACCCACAATTATTCAAAATAATGTTGCCCAGCTGCTCAAGTACAGAATTCCCTACTCTGACATGCTGAGTACAGAGGAAAAATAAATACATAAATCCCTAGATTAAATTTACACCTTTGTTTGAAGTGCCTGACTGAAAAGAAATGACAAGAGCACTTCCAAAATTTTTCATGCCGTGCATTAAGAACGGTGGAGAAGAAAAAGAATTATTCAGTACTGTTAATGAAGCCTTTTCTCTTTTTTTTCCAGAGGTCAAGTTTTACATTGCACCAAGTACTGTGTGACCCTCTGGAATGAACTGTGTGTGGAATATATACTCAAAATACATGTACTCTTCCCAAACGTTTTGCCCTTGAGGGGAGAAGCAGTAGATGGTGACAGTAAACCAGAGCTACCTTCCATAGTGTTGTAGATTTCCTGGCATTTCAGCCCGTATTGGAGAATCTCTTCCTGCTAACTGAAGCAAAAAAGAACGCACACAAGAAAAAACAACTTAGAGGTATTTTCTCTCACTTTTCATGGATTGTCTTTAAATCAAATCAAAGCAAACCATTTGCAGAAATTACCACTCATGAAGATACATACTCTGTGTAACATGAAGGAGATAAAGCTAAGGTATAAGAGATAGAACAGCATGATTTTGCATTTATTTGGAGCTTTTTGATGGGGGGAGGGATAACTAATGCCATGTGGTCTTAATGGCACTCCATGCTGCATTTAGCCATTAAGCTGACATGATTCATTTGCAGTACTGAGCAGTCATCAGGTATCAACATTCAGTAAACTCCCTACCACCATCCCACATTCAAATTACCAGCACAGTTCATATTGTAAGCATTAGATGCAAATACTACTAAGTTTAGTGAAGTGCCCCAAAAGCAATAAATCTCAGAATTCCTCAACTAAAATTTAAGAGGGGAGGGGAAGACAGAAACTCCTCTTTGGTATTTCAGCCCTTAGTGGCACCAGATAAATAGAAAAAAAAGAAGAAAAAAACCCCAGCCAAACACAAAAAACAAAACCACCAGCAACCTCCACCCCTCTCCTACCCCTCAAAGAAACCAACTACCATACCTCAGGCTCCATGTGCCTTGGAAACAGAGATGTCGTCAGATATTTGTACAAAATTCTCATGTCATCTTGTTCCAGTCCACTCCTAGAACATCAGGGAGAAAAAGAAATGCAAGTGATGTTTGTGCTGCAGTTCAGATCACACATTTTCCTCTAACCAAAATGCAGGCAAAGCACATACCAAACTATGGTAGCAACATTTCAGTGTCTCAGTAGATTCAATCCCAGAACATTAATTTTTAATAAAATGTTAGTTTATTTGCTAAATACAAAACACATCTAAGTTAGCCATAAACCAGAAGAGAAGCAGAAAATATTTGAACAAAAAAAGATCAAGTTTGCTATTCTTAAGTCCATTTTTAAGTAGAACTGCTCACAATTTTCTGGTTCAGAACCATATAAAGAACAATCCCTCTAAGTAACCTTCTCTACTAAAAGGTCCTACAGAGGAACTTGTGTATATGCACAGAGGCTCTGTGCCATGGAAATGATATTTCTCTAGCTGCTCCTCAGGCCAACTTGGAAGTAATCATTTGGTACAGGTTAGAGATTTTAAAGCCAAAGACCAATGCTTTTCTTCCATATCACTCATCCTACCATTCAGTTCTCTCATTTTCACGCAACCCTTTCACTGATTCAGAAGCTTTGCTATTATAGCACTTATTTATAGAATGAGAAATTGAAGACACTCAAAAGAATTATTGAAGCACCTACCAGATAAGCTGGTCATTGTAGAGAAATGCAGTATACTTGACTATGTTCAGGCTTTCTTCCATCCTATTAATAAATGACTGAATTTTCAAGTAAGTCATTTTATCCAGTGGAAAGAAGCTGATTCCACAAAACACATCCAGCAGATCGCAAGACTGTAAATGCAGTGTCTGCAAGTACTAAGAGAATAATGACAGTTGTTTTTCAGAATTCAGAAACCTTCCAATGTGTAGATTTAAATGACAAATTTCAGTCTAATCCCTAGTAATCTACTTGTATGACATACTCCTTCATGTGGGGGCAGACTTTTGAGTAGGGCCTGTAGGGATAGGACAAGGGGTAACAGTTTTAAGTTAAAAGAGGGTAGATTCAGACTAGATATAAGGAAGAAATGTTTTATGATGAGGGTGGTGAAGCACTGGAACAGGTTGCCCAGAGAGGTGGTAGATGCCCCATCCCTGGAAACATTCAAGGTCAGGCTGGACCGGGCTTTGAGCAACCTGATCTAGTGGAAGATGTCCCTGCCCATGGCAGGGAGGTTGGACTAGATGACCTTTAAAGGTCCCTTCCAACCCAAACCATTCTATGATTCTATGCATGAATGTGTGAATACAATTCCAGATGTCAGCTTGCTATTACTTAATCATAGTGATAACAGATATTAAGGCAAGCTCAAGATCTTTTGAGAGGGTAAGAAAGCACAGCCTATCTTACTAATATTTAATTTCATAACTAATTCTGTAGAAATATTAGCAGATAAATCCATTAGTTTTCAATGTGCAAAGGAAAAGATAATTGCTATTACTCTCTCTTGACAGACTGTAATCTTTACCAAGACATTTCAAATGCACTATCAAATGCTCTGCTCTCTGAAAGATGAGTTATCCAATGGCTCCCTCTACAGTCATTTCACATTACCAAAAAACCCAAGTGAAATATTTACAAAGAGCATGACAGAACTCCATCACAGTTTATAATCTAAGTCTCATTTCCTTTCGGAGTTTCAGTGCAGTCCAAGCCTGCCAGCAACATGTAGCCAATTCGTTCAGTAGGGTTATAACAGAACAACTTGCATGACCAAACTTTTTAAGCATTTCTAATTCCCCAGCAAAAAAAGAGAAACAACTTTTCCTTGGATTTCTTTCTGTTATACAAATCTATAGCAACTACTGTTTTATCTTCAGTAGGAACTTCAAAGAAAACCAATATTTTAAAGACAAAAATCTATTACTTCCCTTTTTGCCATGCTCTATTTTTTAATTTAGTCTAGACAGAAGTATACTACAGCTAATCAAACAAGTACTTGTGCCACAGCATTCATCCTAGAGTCTATGATAGTCTTACAAAAAACAAGCAAAAAAAAAAAACCCCAAACCCACAAGGCTGTCCTAAAATCAAACTGAACTGTACTTTTGTTTACACTGTTACAACATTGTGTGTGTTATTTTAAAAACCTCTTAAGAGAACTAAATTTTAAATACCAGTATACAGTGTCTACACTCCATCATTATCAGAGATATCAATATTCACATCTCTACCACAAGAGAATTAACTGCTGACAGCAGTCCTCTGTTTCCTTCCGTGCAAAGGAGAAAAATGGGGGTAGACAGACATTTGGTTGCCATCTTATAAAGCCAGCTTGATGAAACTTTTCATGTAGGAACTCAAAATTCTGCCAAACATGACTACTCAGTCAGCTACTTTATGTGAAAATACCTGAATAACATTTGATGGATTTCTCGCTCAGAAATAGGTTTTGCTTTCCATCCTTCAGTAAAACATTTGCTTTTAAAGATTGAAATTAAATTCTGAGGACTAATTATAACCAAGGCAATATTTCCTGAAACCTTATCAGGCACAACTACTAATTCCACATGGGGGACGGGTGCAGGGGAGAAGTTGAAAATGACAACTATCTATTACTGCATAGTACTATGGGACTTCTAAATCCGTGCATGCAGGTTGTGGAACCTCCATTTCTGGATATTTTCAAGACTGAACCAGCCAAAGCCCTACACAGTTTAGTTTGAATTCAGTGTTACGCTACTTAAGCAGGAGGCTGAACTAGATGACCTCTCCAGATTCCTTCCAACACGAATGATTCTGCAACAGTTACTCAAATAGGTCTGCACAGACTGTTATCACACTAACCAATTAAATGTTAAAGCAGAATTTCCAAAGAATGAACATGATTCCATCAGAAAAAATATCCAACAGCTAAGCTGTTCCATCAAGACATAACCCTGCTTTGTGGTTCGGCCCCATTTAAAGAACCTACCACATTAATAGGAAGCAGGAAGTATTTGAAAAAATGAGTAACCAGACTTTTTGTGTTGCCACTACACCTTTTCCACTGCCTATGTTTTATAGTTATACTGCAGCCGCTTAGAGGAGATTTTCACACTTTATTTCCAACGCAGAATCACGCTGTATGTGCCTGAAAAATAAGGTCTTACCCGATGGAAGAATTTCTCTAGTCTCTCCTTTAGAACTTTTACACCTCCATCTTCCATGGCTTTCAGGAATGTGCCATTGAAAAGCTAATAGTTAAAAGAGGGGGGGAGGGGGGAGAAAAAAAATCAGTCAGCTGGGTGGTCATTTACAATAATTTCTTATAACTCAGCCATGAATATAGCTAGATTACAATCCAGCTCCTGTTTCTTAGTATTTGGACTCCACATGGATCCAAATGTACCCCTTCTTTATTGAGAAAACCTCTCTCAGATTTGCTGAGTCCAGGTACATATGGCAGCAGACACAGAATTAGATAGAAAAGGAAACCAAATTCTTCAATAGTTGAGAAATTATTTATCCGTGTCACTTAAGTATCTTATGCTCTTGCTTTGTAAAAGCCAGATGGATGGCCTTTATCCAGTATTGTTTCTCCAACAAATAATATCTAACACCATTAAAATCAATGTTTAGTAGTGTAACTGCCCATGAAAGAAGAAATTTGGACTTCATAGAAATTAGAAAGTTCTTATTTTTACAATAAGCTAATGAACTAGCACAAATAACTGCAAAAGCTTTATTTTTCTCTTCCATCAACACCATTACAGCTTCAGAAAGACAGCAGACAATAGTAATGAGACAAGAATGTCAAAGCAATGATGAGCTTGCACATCCAAATGGTTTCTGAGGATCTCTTCCTCTGCCCAGAAGAGGAGCCTCTAGTATTAACTCTACCTTGTACATGCTGTAGCACTGCTGTAGGACCGAACTATAAACCTTGTCCTGCAGAAAAGAGAGCAGGACATTAGTATAAGCAGAGGCAGAATTTCAAATATTTTGGCTGAGCTACACATAACGTATGTTTTCATGGAGCCAGCAAACACACAGATTAGAGAAATCAATCTCTGAGAAGTTTAATACCATTTTCAGTCAGCATCTAGAAATTTCTTTGTAAAGTACTATTTCAATAAATGGAGTCCCTTCCCCCCTTACATTTAATACCAAAAAGGCCTTATTAACTCATGCACAAGATACCAGTTACAAATAGTGCCCTTCCCTAAGGCCAGTGGTCACTGAAAATGAACTTATTTCTGACAAGTCTTCTCTTCATCCAGGTCAAAGGCTAAAGGAGGTGGGACACCACAGCAGGTTTTTATTGGGCTAGGATCTTAACCCAGATGAAAAAAAGACTATTTTATTGTCTGTCTGGCAAAACAGCATACCTATGACACCAATCCTTTTCTTAGAACACAATAAGGAAGAGAACTAATGCACACTGTAGTGAACAGAGGCAGCATAAGCAACCAGCTTTTTAAATACTATCTCACCTGGCCAAATACCCTTCCTGTATAGTTAAACTGACCCAATGATACTGCAGTTTGGATAAGAAATCCCATGATAGTTATGAGCTGTTTGTTTTTCCAGATTATTAGAAAACATTACTAGCAGTCTTAAGAAAGTAGTAACATGTATACTTAGGCCTAATAAAAACACATAGATTTAAAATCTTGTAAGAACTTTATTAAACAAACAGATCCTGAGAAAAATTCACTTGTTCTAAGCTAAAAGTCTCACAGGTGTACATTTCACTGATGTTTATTGGGTGATCTTGAACTGCTATAATTCTCTATTTTGCTCTTTTCTTTAAACTTTATTGAAGAGTACTTTTCCCTTTTTCCATTTATAGAGAGAGATAAATATATTAAAAAAAAAATCAATTTGGCAGCAGTTCAAGAAGAACCAAACTAAGATATTTTTGGAGGTACTCTTAAAATACAATATAACCCATTTAAAAAGAATTAAAAAAAAAAAAAAAAAGGAGAAAGTTCAGTATTACCAGTAACTCTTCTTCCTGATATTCATAGACTGGCTTTCCATCTTTGTGTTTTTCTATTATGGGATTCCGTACAACCTAGAAAGTGGAACAGGCTGGTATTAGACAATGCAGAATGCATTGAGAACATTGCGATATGATGTTTTAGAAATATGCATATCACATGCATAAGTACCATGACCATCCAGAAATTTTCTTCAGGTTCATGGAAAAATTGTCTATTCTTCTGCGTATGTAGGGATTTTGCAGGTTTTGTTGGACTAAAGGTCCTGGAAAGAAAACATATATGTAGACATAGATATTTATACACAGTCACAAAAAGAAAACATATGATTGGAAAATTTAAAATAGAGGGCTTGTGCTAATACAATGAACCATGCAATCAGACTTCATACCTTGTGAATTGTACTATAGCTTCACATAGTCCCACATTTCTAATTTTTTCATTCTTTTCTACTTCATTGGGGTGATAGAAGAGAATCTTCTTTTCTTCCTAAAATTTGAAAAAAGAATCAAAGCAAATGCATTTTAACAGAGTTAAAGAATATTAAGTTTTATTCACGGTTTGCTTGTTTATTAGCTTTAATCTCTTAATTTCCCAAGCAGAATTTTATCTTGTACCTAAATGAGCCTCTGTAAAATGCATAAAAGGCATATTTAAGCATGCTTAAGCAGTCAGTCATCCCAAGATATCTCAAAATGCTTTATAAATTCCAAGGCTATTGAAATCGTAGGCCCTAGTCACCTCACAGCTAGTTCAAAGCAAGGCTAGCTTCAAAGCCAGATCAAAGCATGGCTAGCTTCAAAGCTATCTCAGATCGCTCAAGGCCTTGTCCAGTCAAGGTCTGAGTATCTCCAAAGATGGAGATTTCCAGGCCCTGTTCTGCTGTTTGACCACTTCACTGTGAAGAATTTTTTCTTTTACCTGATCAGAATTTCCCTTGCCGGAACTTCTTCCATTACCTCTCATCCTTTCACTTCAAGAACAACCTGATTCCATCCTCTACAGGCACCCTTTAGGCAGGTGAAGACAGCCATCAGACCCCCAGCCACATCATCTCTTCTTCAGGCTGCACAAATCCAGTTATCTAAGGCTCTCCCGGTACATCACAGACTGCGGCCCCCCAACCGACTGACGGGCCCTCCACTGGGCTTGCTTCAGTCTGTCAGTATTTTTCCTACTCTGGGAAGCCCCCGACGAACACAGTGCCCACCAGCAGTCTCACAAGTGCCAAACAGAGGGGAAGCAATGACTTCACTGCACCCACTCATACAGCCCAGTCCGCTGTTAGTTTTCGCAGCCACAAGGGCACACTGCTGATTCACGTACGACCTGTTCACTAGGACTCCCTCGTCCTGTTTTGCAACGCTGCTTTCTAACCAGTCAGCCCCTGGCCTGCCACGGTGCATGACGTTATTTCATCCCACACGCGAGGCTCTGCATTTGCCTTCGTTGAGCTCCACGAGGTTTCTGCTAGCCCATTTCCCCAGCTTGCTGAGGGTCCCTGTGAATAGCAGCCCTGCATTCCGCTGTATCAACAGCTTCCCCCAGTTTGGAGTCACCCGTGGACTTGCTGAGGGTGCACTCAGTCTCATCACCCTGGTCATTAATAAGCACATAAGTACACTGCCCTGTTCAAAAACTATTAAAACTTAAGATCATCACATGAGCCATACAACATACCATTATCTAAAAATAGAGACTACAGCTTCTTGAATTTACTTGTTAAAGATAACGATAGCAAGAAAGTGTTAGCAATAACTTGAATTGAATTAGTTAAACACTAAACTTTTTACCACATTATACCTACCTGGAGGAAATTATTTTTCGAAAAAGTTATCGCATCGGTAAGAGATAGTTACTAATGGAGCAGCCCCTCGTCTACAATATTTTACGTGCTGCTATTGAAAACACCCTCGGTCACAGTCCTTTTTTAGTCTGAAGCAGGGACAGATCTAGACGTACGTGGCACTCGTCCCCGGCCCCCCTGAAGACGGCCGATACACAGGCCCCAGGTGCTGACACGGCGGCCGGGGCCGCGGCCTTGGGAAGCCGCAGCTCCCCGCTCCCCAGCGAAGCCCTGGGCGCCCCGAGGCCGCCTTTGTTCGGGGATGCTCCGCGGGGGAAGCGCTAATCCCGCGGGCACACGCTGCGGCCCAGGCCTCGGGGAGGGACAGCAGAGCCGAGACAGCCGCCCCCGGGCCCCTGCGGCAACGGAGGCCGGGACGGAGCTGGGCCGGGAGGCTGCCCCCCTCTCCCCACAGCCCCCGGACGCGACGCCCCCCACCGGTACCTCTCCCTCTTTGGGCCCCAGCTTGGGGTTGTAGATGAAGAAACTGAGCAGGGTCGGAGCGAGCTGTTTCTCCTGGCCGGCTCCCCCCGCCGCCGCCGCCGCCGCCATCCTGAGCCTGCAGCGAGCGCGCCTGGGGCCGGCAGCCGCCACACACCATCAGGGAGCAGCCCGGGGCCCTGCACCGGCCCCGGCCCCGCAGCACTTCCGCCTTCTTCCCCCGCCCCGGAAGAGCACGGTGCGGGCCAGGAAGGGCTCCCCGGGGCCGGCGCCGCACAGCGCCCGCGCCGGCGGGGAGAGGAGCGGCAGGTGTCGGGCTCCGCGCCCTGCCTGGCGATCGGGGGGCTCGCCCCGGTGAGCCGGTCTTCCCTCAGCAGGAGGTTGAGCCTGGCCACTGATCCGTGAGCCCCGCTGGAGCTTCGCAGCGCAGCGCAGCCCCTCCCGGGCAGCCCCTCCGCAGGCGAGGAGTGCGGCCGGCGGGCGCTGCAGTGCCAAATCACCATTTGTCCATTACACCCCTTTTCTGAAGAGCAAACACAGCGCAGTTCGGTTCCCTTCTGACTCGATCAAAGCTGCCTGGCAGCTGAAAAAAGTAGAAACGCTTTATTTTTAGAGGTAAAATCCGAGCTTTGAAAGATGAGATCTACAAGTTTGAATATGTTGAAGGAAATGTCATCCAGCATCACTTAGCACAGGTAATCCTTTCTCCATAAATAGATACCTTACATTTATTGGTTTTCGGCTTTTTGTCTAGCACATTTAGGATAGTGGCATTTAACTAATACAATACTCGAGAAGCTTTCTTGTCACTTTTCAATTCCAATTTTAATCAAAACTCAGTGTGAACTAAATTATAGGTAAAACCAGCTACATGGTAAGAGATGTATCACTTTGCTTCTCTATAGGAGCGTGCGGTTTAGGAATCTGAATAAACTAAAGTTATGTAATTGCTTAAACACCTACATAAGGTATAAAAGATACAACTGAACATCTCATTCTACCAGGTCATTTAGAAAAACGTACTGGGAAGCTTTCTTGAAGTTGTGCCAGATCAAATCTGAAAGAAAACAGTATTTCTTGAGGTTTTAATTTTTCACTTTTGCTATTATTTCGGTTCCTATCATCACTCTTAGTTTATATTTACTTTCGGTGCTAGTAGGGTCATTCTGGATAGTCCTCATCAGCTTCACCAGTTGATGGCTTACTTGAGAACACAAGTCAGTGCTGTAGGAGCACTGTGTGGAATAAAGATGCTGTAAGACTGCAGTAATTTAATATTTAATGTCTGTACTCAAAAAGTGAGTGGTGTAAGCACGAGAGAGATGACCACTATTAACCCCTGGGCTTTTAGAGTCGGCGTGCAGCTGTCTCCCATCCCTACTGCCATGCCATGGCTGCAACCCCTCCTGGTACCTCGCCTGAGGGAGGCAGCTGCCTCGTGCAAGGGAGAGGAGGCACAAAATGGAGGGGGCCGCTTCTTGTGAGGGAGGGGAGGCACAAAATGGAGGGGGCCGCTTCTTGTGAGGGAGGGGAGGCACAAAATGGAGGGGGCCGCTTCTTGTGAGGGAGGGGAGGCACAAAATGGAGGGGGCCGCTTCTTGTGAGGGAGGGGAGGCACAAAATGGAGGGGGCCGCTTCTTGTGAGGGAGGGGAGGCACAAAATGGAAGGGCCTGCCTGCTGTGAGGGAGGGAAGGCACAAAATGGAGGAGGCTGCTGCTTGTGAGGGAGGGAAGGCACAAAACGGAAGGGGCTGCCTTCTGTGAGGCACAAAATGGAGGTGCTGGCTGGCTGTGAGGTCCAGTGAGCCAGGTGGGCAGCCATGGTGAGGCCCTCTCAGGCTGGTTCACATGGAGTTTGAATATGTGAATTCATATGAATGTAGTGTCTGTGCAGACTCCCTTTCCATGGGTGTGGAGCTCATCACCACCTTGGGTGTCATCTTTCCTGCCTGCATGCATGGTGTTTAACCCAAACCTCTCGAGAGCTGAGCAGCTCCTCATGTCGTGTGGATTGGACAGGTAGGAGCAACACAACAGGCTGAGCCGTAGCAGCAGACAGAGCATTTCCAGTCAGTGCCAGCCAGGTCTCAAACAGCTGTAGGAAATGTTTCCAAATCTGCAGAGGGAATCTGATTTATAATTTAATGCGGGTGTTTTCAGAGAGGCTATAGTGGAAGGTGACTCCTGCCTCTTGCCAGCATAAGAAAGCAGGATGGGGGAAGGTCCTGCTGTGCTGAGCTCCACAGGGTTTCTCTCAGCAGGGGCTGAGTAAGGATCAGGCCAAATGTGTCAGGATGAGGCATCCAAATACAGTAATTCTTGCTTCCTGCCCTACAGCTGTGAGTTAAAATTCAGCAGTGTGCGTAGATCAGCCCTTTAGAGTTATAGTCTGTCTGTTTAAAGGCTGCAACACAGATAAGACAATTTCTAGGAACATCCAGCCAGGGTTGAATAGATCAAATGAAAAAAGCAAAGTTGCCCCCCTTGCTTGTGCTATACTATGGGTGGGGGTGGTGGTGATCAGGTTTGCAGGCCAGAGTGGAAGTTAATTTCTTTATACTACTTGCTTAATGCAAAACATGGACATGCTTAAAATTGGTGGTATTGATAGTCAAGTTAGTTAATTTCTTACCAAAGAAATTATAAAACTGCAGTGACTGTGGATTGTGGCTTCTGTTGGGTTAAACCTTTAGATGTGTGTTTGTTCACGACTTAACACAGTGGAGATCCTGGTCTATGACTAGGGTGCCTATTTACTGCTCTAATACAAATACTGTTGCAAGGGATATATTATGGAGGCACATATGGCACATAATTGGTGATTGCTAAAGAACATGTTTCCGTGCCAAACTTTCCCTGCCAAACTTTCCCTAGGAAGGAAATTAATGTGTGTGTCGAGATTGCTAGAATATAGTTCTGCCCAGTGCAACCTCATCTGTAATTTGACATCGCTTTTGTTGGAAGTATTTGTGAGAATCTACAAAGAGTAAGTGATAACAGATTCAATTAAATTATTACATTTCTAATGTACAAATTAACAGGCCAGGAAGAAATTTCAATTATGGTTCCAATTTAATCCCATCTTCTTAATTGTATGTGCAGTAACACCACACCTTGACATTTGCAAAGTGGCATCAGATCACCCCGAGTTTGAAATGTGATTCCTAGCCCATGATTATGTAAAATTAAACTGCTGCATAAGTACATTGGGAATTTGACAGGACAACCCCTGCATCAAGAGACAAATAATTAACAACTTTGACTGATTTCCAATTTATTAAAAAAATTATGTTGGAGTAATAAATAGTATCTTCAGCATTGTGTAGTCATGCTTTTTGGTTTGTTGAGCCTATTTCTAGGTACTGTTTTGAGTATTTCCGTCAGCTGCATAGTAGCAGACTTAACAAAAAGGTACACTATAAATCACTCAGGGTGTTAGAGCTGACAGCTGTAAATAAATACAGCTGACAGCTCAAATAGCTGTTCCATTGACAGTATGTGGTCTAAATGTGTTAACAAATGTGTAGACTCAGCAGTTTGGGATTAGTTTAGCAAATAAATTACAAAATAGTGCTGTGATCCAGCAAAAGCACAATGCCTGTGTATCCCTGGTCTGCATGCCTTGTTAATACTGTAACAGTCCTTTGTAATTCTATGTGAAAATACAACACTGCAGCTAGATATAGGGGTCCTGCTAAGAGTATCATGCACCTTCCCCAGATTTCTTCTTAGTATGATGTCAAGGAATGTGATCAACTGAGTGTCATGGTGAGTAGAGATGGTTTAATAATGGATGCATTTGCTTTGCAGAGTCAGAAATTTCATAAAAGAAGGTAGTAAGTTTACACTAGCTTTGGTTGTGATTAAGGATACAAAGTCACTGAATAACAATAAAAAACTACTTTCGTGCAAAACTTGAGATATTTAAATGTTTTTATTTGTTTAATATGTTTGACAGAAATGCCTAGGTGTTGTTACTAGCCTGGATCTGTAGTACATGTGAAAGAAAAGCTGGGAAGAGAGGATGAGGAAGGGGCTAGGCCATTAAAAGGATTTCAGCTCTGAAGATGAACTATAGTAATATGTTAGTTATTTCCCTGCTGATCACAGCAAAAAATGAGAGAATTACATGAAGAATTATGTCACGTTTTGACATGTTTAAGGCATGGTGGTTTTTATGCTTAGAGTTTGAATAAAGCCACTATTTATTCTTTTATGTTTTAATTTTAACTATTCACAGACAGGGTAACATGGCACAAGGTATTATGGAGTAAATAATGTGAACATGAAATGGAACTCTGGACGCCTGTATTTTAATAGAATCACAAGTATTCGGGTATTTTCTAAAAATGTATTTTTATAGTTGTTTTGTGTAGTGAATAATTTTGGTGTACAATGTACAAGTGGTAATCTGATAACTGGTTGCAACTTTTGTTGCAATCTGTAAGCATGATTGTCAGTAGTAGCCGATTTCTGAATGCTGCCTCTCATGTCAATCTTTGTAGCGAATGCAGTTTATTAATGCAGTCCTTATTTCCATCCCGTTCATTAAATATATGATTATAGAAAGTGGCTGCTCATTCCCTTCAGTGAGCACCCATATCCACATATTAAATGATGATTAAATATGGTAAATATCTTTAGTTTTTCCTTCCTTGTCAGTCAACAAAGCCCTACCCAGGAGCTTTCTCAATTACAAGTCTCTACTTGAAACAATTGGAATTCTGCATACCATGTCTCTAGCAGGAGGCTTACTGATGGCATTTTGTTTCAGGCCATGGAGCAGACAGGTATCTCTGTCAGTGAGTAAATCCAGTCTGAGTTATCACTATCGTGTTTTACAAGAGCATTCAAAAGTATGATTTAGCATTTTAAGGATTCCAGGGAAGTGGTAAATGGTTTTATCTTTAAAAGTTTCTTCCACTTCAAAAATCCTACAAGTCAACAAGTTTTCCTTTACTTAAAATGTTCTCCCACAGAGAACAGTAATCTACTGGAGTAGCTGTTGTACTAGTAAGGTTTTTTAAGGTACTTTTTCCTGATGGAAATGCATGGAAAGGTTCCTTTAACTGCAATACTTTGGATGTTAGAGAGATCTCAGAATATCTTGAGTAAGTGGGTTCTATTTTTTCTGTTTGGTGCTGTAGTGTACAACTTGTATACAGTAATAAGCTATAAACAAACAATTGAGACATTTTGAATTAGTAATAATGAACAGGATTTTTCTAAAGCCTTTACTTACAAACTAGTTAAAAGGATACGGGTCAGGCCAAGAAGTGCTTCCCTAGTCTTTTTGTGCCTTGCCTCTTGGTTGGACCTAAGTATAGTTTGCAGTTCACATGTTTTACAGGAAGTTCAGATGCAGACAGATGTGATATATTCTTCTTTCTGGGAAATGAAGAAAGTTCTAATTTCACTCACAAATTTTTTGTGGGCCAGGGCACTGCACGAATCTTCTGTCCACCCTCTGTCCAGTGACCTGCTCCAGCAATGTGTTGCATCTTAGTGGAAAAAACCAGAATTTGTACTTTGCCTCTGGGTTTCTTTGTCTAGGTCCATGGTGCAAAGGCTGAAACATTGAGAGCAGCTAGAGTTCAGAGTGCAACAGCAACTGGAAAATTCTTTATTTTACATGCATTTGCCTGCCTGATGTAATATGATTAGTCAAGGTCAGGACACTTAATTGTGAGTGAAATGGAGAGCGATTTGTTTGTTACTTACATGTGAACTAGTCCAAGACCCTTCTGTCATCAGACTGGTTTCACTGCCAAGAACACACTTTATTTCTTGTGAATATCCTGTGACATCTGTCTTACACTATGAGAATCTCCATGGGTCAGATCCTCATGGGTCAGATCCTCAGCTTGTGTAAATCTCAGTAGTTCTGTTTAAGTCATTGATACTCTAGTGATTTCTGCCAGGTGAGTATATTTCATAACGTTAAGAAATCTTATTAAAATGCAGTGTTCATTTTTTATCAGTTTGTATTATTTTTGCGCAATAAAAGGAAAAGTTCTCAGGTGTGCTGAGTATACCAGCTTACAAACAACTTGTATGCTGCTTGAAAACATTTTGAAATGGGACAAAAATTCTGTTTTCAACCATCAACTGTTAAGAATTGTAGATTAACTTATACATGTTTTTTTAAAAGGCAGTAGATGTTTCTTCGCTGGTTCTCCAGTACTTGGCTCCCAAAAGAGTAGATGGCTGCAGAGAAGACGTGGAGGTGAGTATTCAGGGATGAATCGTTATAGAATTTGTATTGGCACAGCTGTCTAGGGTGTCCTGGAGGATGGCACTCCATGCACTTTTTTTCACACTTAGTAAAGGAGAAATTTAATTTATTTAACTGCTTTGGCTTTGATGATGAACATGTTTGAGGCCAACAGGAACTTTTCAGTTGCTGTTTTGTTCGGTTTGCAAAATACAGGTTGGGAGAGAGAAAAGGGCCTAGCATATCAAAGCGTTAGCCATATGGTCTCTGTCTTTGTGACTTTGTTGCTCTGAAAGATATATAGGCTTTCTTGCAAGTGCATTCAGATTCTTTAGTCTCTTTCCCAGCAATAGGTGGTTATCTCATAAACAATTCAGCTCTGGTTTTCATGTTTTTCTGCACTATTACCAGTATTTATAGAGACTTTTGAAAAGAAAAAAATGCAGTTAAATTTGAATGTAGTCATTTGCAGCAAAGGAAGAAATGCATTGAAACTGTAGTGACTACACCATTCACTTTGCTGAAGAGGCTTCTCTTGTGTTCTAGTGACTCCTACAAGCTGCATGTGTGTGAACTGCAGTATATAGCACTTGTTAATATTGCGACAACAAATGAATATATAAATACTCCATCAGAGCATCTGAACATCTCTCTTTTCTAATCACTGAATTGTTTATTCATAAAAAGAGACTTCTTCAGTATCCCCAGAGACAGATACTTGTGTGAAGGACATCTTTACTATGGCAGACATAGCCTGGAGATACCGGGTAGAGTACGTTGGAGCTTTCTCAATATGCATTTCTACAAATTCTCTCTCCACACTTTTAGTCCTCCCTATTGAGAAAGCTAGAAAATACCACCAAGAAGATATCTTTTACTTCCCCTCTGCATTTTAAAGCCTCGCAGTTATCTGAAACCTCAAGTCCATAAAGGCTTGCCTTTTAATTCTTTCTGCACAAAAGCATGTGGTTTTTGCTTTCTTGTTCTCTTAATTGGCTAATGTAAAAAGAGTGGTTTGAAACTGCAACATGCTCATGCAGAAACTACTTCTTAAGCAAAAACGTATGACTGCATTTCACTTGGAAGTCAGTGAGAGATCTTATCCTCATCTACCTCACAACTATATCTGAGCTCCTAGTCTTTGATGAAGATCTGAGTGTTTTGAGAACTCTAAGCTTAATCCCGAAGGCTTATTGTAAATGGAACTCCCACTGATTTCAAAAGATGTTCCATATATGAAGGTCTGATAAGATCAAGATCTTGGAGGGATTAACACTTTTAGTTTAAGAATTCACGTTTCAGTTTAGCAGTCAGAAAAATAGACACAAGCTACCGAATATGATTGATTTTTATTGGATATTTTTAAGGGAAGTGTCTGCTAAAGTAGAGTTTAGAACATGGTAAATGGTCCACACAATGAAAAAAAAAATCATTAATCAGTGGTTCATTATGTTGCTAAGGCAATGAACAAATAACAGACACTGTCAAGATAAATAAGGGACTCCTCATTTTCAATGTTTTGGAGTGTCTTGCGCAGATTCATCCCAATTCTGTCTTGTTTGGTCCTTTTGAACCTCTAAGACTGCACCATTTCCTGGAATTCTGTGAAAGATAAGAGAATATTTACAGTAGAAATATTAAAATGAAAGGATTAGGCATAAAAGATTAGTGGCTTGTCAAGAGATTTAGAATAGGAATGAACAGGAAACAATTACTTGATAGATGACCAGAGGAGAAGAAACATGTATGGAAGAGAGACATTATCTAAACTTCCTCTCATGAACAACAGATGGAAAGGCAGTGTTTTGCTGACATTTATAAGGAATAATAAAATCTTCAAGGCAATTTTAGCCTTCTCTCTGCATAATACTCATCTTTGGCAAAAATAATGGAATGGCTAATATGGAATTTGAGTAAGAAGAGGTTAAGAGCTGAAGTAAAAGAATGAAAAGTGAGTCCATGTGTCTTATTAGCTGTTTGTAATGCTTCAGCAGTTGAGCAGTGTTGATTTAGAGCACAGTCTCAAGCCAAAAACGTTGTGCAGTTCCATGTGGTATGATACTGAAGTATTGTGTTGTACAATAAGATATTGTTATTTGGAAGATCTTTTAAATGTTTGGCTTCTGTCAGAGTATCTGATCAGTCCTGTCCCTGAACAACTGTATTAATATATAGATTGCTTCATAAATCATGTGTGTTTATTCTGGCACATTTCCTAAGGAGCTGGATTTAATTCCTTCCAAAGAAAGAAACAGAAGGGTTCTGTCCTCCTAGCACCATGAACTAGGGAATTTGCACACCAGCGCATTCCCTAAGCCCCTTTCATGCTCGTATAGGCAGCTTGCTTCTCTCATGGGGCAAGTTGCCATTGGCTGCAAGCCTTTTGTGTGAGTGTGTGCTTCCTGTTCAAAATGGGATACAGAAATACGGAATTACGAGATCAGGAGGTTTCTGCACTGAGCAGCCATTAAATCACACTGGCATTTCCATGGGGTGAGTGCAATATGCTGCTTCCTAAACCAGCTGCTCCTTCCTATCTGGTCCTTAACCTGCCACTGAAGAAAAATAGCATCCATCCCCATGCACAGAGCCTGTTGTGGGATCTGGTGTCAGGGTAGTGACACTTGATCGTTCTGTTCTCCTTAGTATGCAAAACAAATATTGAACTACATGCTGCTAGCTCTTGTGTATTGTGAATGATTTCACTGGCTAGTGGAATTTCTGTTGGGAGATAACTGCTGTCAATGATCTGATGTATGTGCTGTTGATTCTCCTGTGTGGAGCTGGTTCTTTTGTCCTTGATTTTACATTTGTGTGTTACAAGTGTTGCTAGTTCTGCTTTACATCAGAGTAAGTGGGGGGGAGAAACAAGGGGCAGTTCCTTTCAAAACAACTGGAAATTTGTGAGTGGCAATGAGAAAGTTCCTTAGGGCAGCCTGGGTGGGTTTTTTTGACTTGCTTGTGCAAAAGGAGTTGCAGAGATGAACCTGTAGGATCAGGGACTGTTTCCGCCCTTAAGCAGGTTGCTTCTGCAAGGGTTTCAGTAAAATCACTGGAGGTACATTAATGTACCATCAACATGAAAGAGAATCACACATAATTTACAATACATCCTGAGGAGTCTTTTTCTGTATATAAATAAGCTAATACCTTCAGCCCCAATTTTACCGTCCCCGTCATGATCTGCAGCTGCCAAGAAGGTCTTGGTTTCTGAGGTAGTTAACACTCTGGCTCCACACTCAAACCTCTGAAGGAAATACCTAGGAAGAAAACAACTTTGATTGTGATTTTCACAGAATATTATTCTTTTATGCTGGCTGTATAATCAAACTGATAGCTATCTATAAATAAATTATTTACCCCAATATCTAAGTCCTCCAAACGCTGCTTTGTTTGACAACCTAAATCTTAGTCATATACATTTCTGCTTTGTAAGTCCAGCCCTGATACAACTGATTCTGCCCACCACCAAAATCCAGTCCCAGGGAGTTATTTTTTTCTATACTGACCATTAAAGGCAGGTATTTACTAATCTGTTTTTCTCTGTAGGGTTTATCTACTTAAATACACCTTTCACAATCTGCTGAAGGCTTTATCAATGTTTAGCGTCACTTGTGCTCACATTTACAGAACATTCTGGAAAGAAAAAAGTGCTGATTTTTGAATAGCCTCTAAATAGTTAACACAGAAAATCCTTACTTGAGCTCATCTTCCTCAATAAAGCCACTTTGATCATTGTCGAGAATCTGGAAGATCTCCTTGAGCTGGCTGTTACTCTTTTTAGACATCCCACTGATCTGAAAGAATTTTTTGGGACTAAAGGAATCTGGAGCTGCAAATAAATTAATAAATAAATTAACCCCAGACCGCTGCATTCACTGTTCCTAAATGGTCTGAGGATGCTGCTTTGTTACACTTTAATTGTTCTAAACATGAATGATAGATAAAGCCTGTCAAAGAATGAATTTTGCCATACTGCACCATACCCTCCTAAACATCAAAAAAAATCACATGAGGGTAAGTTACAAACTGACAATATAAACAGTCATGAACAAATATACTGTGACAGCTATGTAAAGAGGTTACAGAAATCTGTTTACAGTATGTGCTTGTTCAGTATTCCTTTGGGACTGAGTTAAATTTTCCATGTGTTACACAAAATAGTAGATTTTTAGAGTTTTAATTGTTTTCTCACCTTGGCAGTCTCGCAGAGCAGCAGCAATATCAGAAGGGCTTAGAATGTCTGTAAGGCTCATTTTAAACCTGTGCAAAATAGAATATTACAATCAGATTTGTGAAACACAAATGCATCTTACAACAGATTTGTTTTTTCAGTGTTTCAAAGAATGCTGTAAGGCTAACAAGACTTCTAAGGGTAGATGAATCTAATTGATCAAACTGACATCACTGCTATTCCTAAACAAGTTAGAAGATTTAGTATGTTACTTCCTAAAAAATAGCAGTGCTGAAGTAATACTTTTTAATGAGATGGATTAAGTAAACGATGTTGTGGGTTGATGATCAATTTTTTTATCATTTACCTGCATCCTATTTAAGTACAGCACATTTTTAAACTCTGTGTAGGTGTTAATCTAATAATTAGGCTTACTGGAATGCATGGCATCTGGCAATACAAATAACACGATATGCAGAGGAAAAAAGAAAGTCAAGAAGGTTTGCTTCTCTTTTCTCCCCCAACAGCTCTGAAGAATAAAAAGAAAACTGATACTTATCTCTATAAGGTCCATCTGTATGTAATTCCAGCAATTAAAATTAAAATCTCAGAACAAAGGTTATTGTACTTACTACCGGTGCAGCTCTGCACAGTAATTTAGTTTAATTAATCTCAAGTCAGCTGCTCACCTTTATCGTTTTCTCAGCTAGGCAAAGGAAAAATGGCTGAGGAGATACCAGGCAAAACAGTAATGTTGGCTCTGGCTTGCCATTCTGGCTTATAAAGGATTCAAAAGGTGACAATAACCACTACTTAGGTTACTGTTTCATGGATCAAATGTTTGATTTGAGACCTAGCTCAAATTTCTTCCTTAACTAATTAAACTTTTCTTTCTATTTATATCCTAAGATAATATGGACAAGAAGAACAGGTTTTTTAATAAATCCACTTGTGCTTAATTAAGTACAACTCTGCCATCAAAACATAGCTTTTCAATCTCCAAGGATGCTAAAGATTTTCAGTTAACCTCTGGAGCTTAAAGTCACTCATTGGAAGATGACTCCAGCAGTCAAATCCTTATGAAAAGAAACTAGCTTGGTTTCCCCAAGATCCTTTGGAATGTATAAAGGAAGTTGGAGGTGAAAGATCAGAGGTGGCAATGTGTCATTCTGACAGATCACTTGTCACTAGGGGAGAGGAAAGCATGCTATAATTTGGGGTGATCTTTCTACAGTAAGCTTCATTTTGTATTTCCTGACCATTTTCTAAATTACAGTGCTGTCCTTAATCAGGGGTAGAACAGAAATCAATGCTTTCAGGGACAGCAAAACTCTGAAACTAGGTAAAGCTGAATAAGTTAATATTGTTGTCTGTATTCCTTGGAAGATTATGTATAATCAGATGGCCTACTTAGTAATCTATTTTGAATATTTTAAGTTACATGAAATCAATAATAGACTTACTTGAAGTTGTAGGAATCAGACTTTGTTAGTGGGCAGATAGATTTATACACATTTTACTACACACACTCTCACGATCTATTTCCTTAATATGAAATTAAAATTGTAGGTATAAATAACTGGGGGTTTATTATGTATTTCAAGAGCATTAATTTTGGAAAAAATCTTAAGAAAATGGGGAACAGCAGACAGGAGGTTTTCCTCCTCAGACAAAAACCTCTTTCTTTCTTTAAGGAGGTTTATGCGGACAAAATTCGAGGATGAAGACCAGTAAAAAACACGTGTATTTTGGTTAGAGTTTATTGTATAACAGTCTATTATGGTATCTAAAGTAATATTCTCCTAATACATGAGCATTGTTTTATTTTTTAATGAATGGAAATAGCATGGTATACTGAACAAATATTTTTTATAGTAGCAAAAGTTACAAATGGTGCTGTGGAGTAGAGTAGTAATATATCTAAGCCTTGGTGTAAGTTAATGGGCTACAGTGGGTTTACTCCTGATTGGTTTAATAACAGTGAGAAAAGTGTCAAGCACAGCAATTGTTCCATAGCACCTGCTTGTCTGAATTTGGGTAGAGAAACATAAGGTATAATTGATATGAAAAAGCAGACATCATTTAATGATACTTTTACCTTTTTTGCTATCTCTTTTGTATGCAAAAGATGGTGGCATAAATCACAAATACTCTGATTTACCTTTAATCCCAAATATCAGCTGTCTAGTAATGAAAGAATGCTCTCTCCTATCTCTTTCAGTAGGAAAACTTTATAGTAATCTAGACGAACACTTTCCTATTAAACCTAAGAACCATGGGCTGTATTGTCTGATTAAAACAAATTGAACAATGCTGATTTGTTGAAGATCTGATCTCAGGTCTTTTGGTGTTCTTTCTGTTTATCTTCTTCATTCACTACTATATATTCATATTGCTCTCTGTCTGAGATTTGCATGATACTATGATCTATCAGACAGTGGCAGTGGGAATGAAGTGCATACTGTGCTTCTACAGCATCATCCTGAAATAGCTTTCATCCTTATAGGTACTTTTTTGCACTCTGTTGTGAATTTTCTCCTTTATGATCATCTCAAGTTGATACGAGTTTTAACAGAAGGGTTTTTTACTGATTCCTCTTGACATTTTTACTGCCAAGATGTTTCTAGAGAAAAGGGTTTTTTTTAGACCTCTGTGATAGTACCATAGATGTTACGTTATAAGTAGGCTTCCTTTATTTCTGCTTGCTCCTACACACTGCTCATTGAACTGCTTGCTTTGTTTAAATTTTTGACTTGCCTTACAACACTAATTATTAAAAGCTAATGAGAATGAGGAAATTGAAATGAAGGAGAGGGAAATAGTATATAATATAATAATATAATACTCAAGCTCAAAATGTGTCTTCAGCTAATTCAGGCATTGTATTAAAATATAAGCGCCGAATGCTCAAAGAATGGCATCTGATTACCTCATACACTCTGCCATGGCACACAGGGTACTGAACTGTTTTCACATGTATTCAGCAGTAGTAAAGTAGCCAGAATTAGTATTATATTAAAATATGATCTCAAATAAAAGTGAGCCAGTTGCTACAGTAAGTTCACTATTATTGCTTACGAAGGGATCTTTTAATGTTTGAAATTCAACACTGACAACAAAAGTGATGCTAATCCTGGCTGAAAGATGGTTTACAAAAGCCTAAAAGAGCTGAATTTCAGAATCAAATTGATGTCACTGTATATTGATACAGGTGGGAATCTAGGGTTACTGCGTTTTATTTATTTATTAATGACACTTCATCTGAAGTACAGGTTTCCCTCCACTACAATTAGAATGAAATGATCAGGGATGAATATATTATATAAAGGGATGTTTTATTTAGATAATCTATTTTATAGCTAAATTATCTGCCTGTTTCCTTACTTCTGGGGTATGTGTTAGCTTAGGTGATTGTAATCACTTCAGGGATTCAAAACCTGAGATCTATGAAAGAAATTTTCTAAAAGATACTGTGCAAACAATGTAATGCTATAAAGAAAATACCTAATAATTCAACCAGAACAACAGCTGCTAGGTAATGGGCAGTTAATAATAGTGCAAAATCTGAGTACAGAATCTGAGTATTGCACAGTTTCCAGGAATGTTTAGCAGTTATTCCTATGAAATTAAAGAAAAATTATTAATTTTTGTTTGTTTATTTGGTTTTTGGTTTTTTTCTCTACTAGGGACATCTGAAACTGCTATTGAGTTGTTCATCTGAAGATTTATGTACTTGTATAACTTCTGTTGTTTTCCTCTGAGGTGTCTTTATGCACAGTATATACAGGAATATTAAAGCAATTTTTTTTGTTTCAGACTTCCAGAATTAAACTTGAAGGTGTAGTTCTGAGAAATACAGAACACTGATATTGATAAGTTCTTGCTAGAAACCTAAACATATAAAACAATTGTTTTCAAATCAAGTACCATTCACTTCTCTAATAAGCAGAGGAAAGTTGTATTTTGGTAAATCATTGACAGGTTGTGGAATAGTCTTGTACTCTTTGTGTTCTGTTTGGTATAAAGTACAGAGTTAATTAGCAGTGGCAATCAACCAAAGATGTGTCTTCAAGCAGATGCAAAAGAAACATCAGCAGTTGTCTCAGGTGAGATCAGAGGAGAGGTGTTAGCCTGAGACCAACTACAATAGTGTAAAGAGATGCTGTAGCAGCTGTTCTAAAACCCCAACAGCTCCATCTTTCAGCCCTGGTTGTGTTAGGGCCGGAACAATTGTATCATGATCCTGGATAACAGATTCTGCCTTTGTAATGAGTTTAGAAGTAACTAAAATAGTATCTACTCAGTAGCCTATGTGGTTGATCATTAATGTTGATGTCTCAGTGGTGATGGCAGAGGATCTTAGTGTGAATATAGTTATAATAATTGAAAAGGGCCTTTACAACAAAATGAGTTCTATCCTGCCACTTCAAGTTGTCTCTGAAGGCACATGCTTTCATCATAACAGCAATAATTACAGAATCTGATTTGAATGGTTGCTTGGGCCATAGTATTTTACCATATTTAACAAAGAAGTTTAAGAACATAGTTTAGTATTTGACTTTTCTGCTACTATGCATTATTACAATGAAGGATGAAATCCAGGCCTTGGAAGCCTCGGTGACAAAGCTTTCTTTCCCTGCAGCAAGTAGAGGATATTACCCAGAGCACTGAGCAGAGACCTGGACTGTAGAATACAGGATACAAGATACATCCTGCAGCACTGTGGGTCTGGAGCTAAACGAAGACAGGTACTTCTCTCATGTTAGGAGAAATGTCTTGTGTACTTTCCCCAGTTTAAATTATGTCCTTATCATTTTGTGTAAATGAGATTGATTTTTGTTTGAAAATAATAGCAGAATAGAATAACATAACTGATTAATAGCATAACTAATTCACAGAGATTGTTCTGATCAGGATAGTTTTTCACTTAAAAAGCTGTGCTGGAAGATCTCTGCTAGCATTTCGTATACTAGGTGTTTGTCTTTAAATGCACTTGCAAGTGCTTCTGTGACTCAGTAACACAATTTTCTGTCTCTGACCTTACATGTAATTGTCTAAGATGTTTCTGTCTGCTGTCAGCATTATAGACAGTGTCAGATAGAGTGATCTTTAAAAGTCTAAATTTTT
Organism: Pelecanus crispus; assembly: GCF_030463565.1. Taxonomy (NCBI): domain Eukaryota; kingdom Metazoa; phylum Chordata; class Aves; order Pelecaniformes; family Pelecanidae; genus Pelecanus; species Pelecanus crispus. Next base: position 8,739,575 of record NC_134653.1, on the reverse strand, counting down.
CAGATTTTCTGTGTATTTTAAGAATAACTGTGCCCTAAGGTTGGAGGCTGCGAAATAATCTGGATGATGCCTTTTGTGACATGTAAAAGATACGTACAGTGGTACTATACTGTTACCAAAGGCACATGGCTGTATTTCACTATGACCCGCAGTGTAAGAAGCCATGGTAAAATAAAGCAAATGGCACTGCAGTGGTTCCAACTATTTCTATATTCACTGCCTGTCCTCACTGATATCAGTGGGTTTTCTGCCATTAATTCCAGCAGTGAGGTATAGTGAGGAATAAAGTAAAAATACCGTGTAATTAGAGTTAACCTTATCATAAGTAATCATCAAAAGTCACTTGTTTAACAGAAATGGCCTTCTACATAAAGGAGAAGCAGGTGTCTGGATTCAGACAAGCGCTTAAAACACACACATAAAGCATGTGACAAAATTCCATTGACAAAAGGCAACCACATATGTAGGAACTCTGGTGGAAAGGGTTGGATAGAAGCATTTGCAGAATACAGACCAATGTCTCAGACCTCCAAATTTCTGATTCCAGAAGAGTGTTCTTCATCTTAAGGGAGCTGTGTGGGAACATATGTTTATGATTATACAGCAGTCTTTCCAGCTGTGGCCTTACAGGCACAATTTGAAGAGCTTTTTTAAAGTGCATGATAAGCAATTACAGAAATGTTACAGTACCTGACAGCTTGTGTGAGTGAGAGACAGAGAGGAAAAGAAATAAAGTAAGTGTGTTCTCGTAGACAAAAAACAGCATTTTCTCCACCAATCTGCTTAGTGGTAATACTGAAAGAAGGAAAGGTCTGAAAACACACCTAGTCACAAGCTCTTCTTAACTTTCTGGAGTGATCACTGAAGCTGGTATCAGACTTGCCTTGTCATTAATTTTTTACTGTTCTTAATGGAATGGTAAGTGGTAAAATTGTCTTAGATTTGTAGACATAGCAGGCTAATCAGTGTGGTAAGTGTGGTTACGTAAAGGAGCTGCCTGCTCACTCAAAAGTTACCTGAGCTGTCTGTGCCTTTCTCTCTCATTTAGCGATTAATATTGGTACGATGCTTGAAGATCTTCAGCTGACCTGTATTACATGGTGAAAATGTAAAACATAGTATCAGCTGAGATACATAGCATTTTCTGACAATAATGAGAGCTTTTAGCCCTGCAATCAGACTGCACTTACTAATTCCTCAGAATTTCCTTTGTTTACTGCTCTCCTGGGATGACATTGAAATCATAAATGTGAATTTGTTTGATGGATAATTCTTTTTTCACTGTTAAGGCAAATTCTACAATATTAGGGCCAGATTCATTCATTAGAGTTAATGGAAATATATTTTTGGCTAACATATAAGACATGAACACATTATTGAGTATTCATTAAAGTCCTGTAGATTGCTTTAATTTTGTATAATATGATGATTTCCCCAACATGGTATTGACGTTTATCTCCTTCTCCATAATGTCTTATCATAAATGTGTTATGCGTCAGAACCACTATAGCATTACAGATAATTTTGAAATGAAGATTTTTGATCTGCAAATACTGAAACATCTTCTTAAATAGCTCCAACAAAGAGTATGAGACAGTTGTTGTACAGGTTTTTGCAAGATTAATGCCCAAGAACAGACTTTTCAAGAGTTCCAGATTTTCTGGAAAGAGTACACAGGAGTAACTATGATGTTGGAAGTATAATGTTCTGGATGGTTAAAGCCATCTAGATTTTTTTTAAAGGCTGTTTGGAAGTCTGTTTATTTTTATCACATATGTAAGCCTAAACAAACCCATACACTGTAGTGTCTAGTTAGATACTGTTAGCACTTAGGTCATTTTTGTAACCGAATTTGATTGCTCTGTGTGTTTGTATTATGACAAAATCGTGATGACATCATCACACTGTTACTTTTCAACCAGAACCCTAACAGTGCACAAGCTGGGTGAACTTCAGTTAATGAGCAACTGTTCAGAATTTTGCATTCTCCTCACTCCTTATTTCTGGCTTCCTATTTCAATCTGTCTGTAAAGAAAAAAAAGTTAATTTCTTAGCAATTTTTTGTGGTGCTCTTCATTTTATTATACTTTCCTCACAAATATTTATGTATTTATTTTTACAACCCTGTGAGATGCATTATGTTGTTTTTGGTTTTGAGATTGAGAAAAGCAGCAGAACATTGATTATTGAGGCAATGTGCTCCAGTTTGCCATTATGGAGCACCAGGGACTTGATTTTTCAAAGTGCTTTTCACCTAGTTGTATCCAAAACACCGCTCCCTTTACCTTCAGTTGCATTTGTGAGGGTTGTAAAAACGCATCTTCTCTAATTAGACATTCATGCAAAATGAACAACTTAGAATTGTGGTAACAATTAATACTCTTTCCTAATTTTACCATAAACTGTGTTGATATGATTAAAGGGTACCGAATCTCTGTTCTGGCTCTCTGTGTGCAGACCTCCAAGTCTCATACTGACAGAGAGGGGAACTCTGGGCTCCCGACTCCTACCCCTGTGCAGGTAAACCCATGTCTTGTTTCTTTGTATCTCTGTGCCAAGGTGCGCAACTCGCCAAGCACAGCTGGTATGCTGGATATTTAGTGCCATATGGATGGCACTAGAGGGCATTCAGTGTGCAATAAGGTATTTATTCCCCAACTGCAAACTAGCACCACAGACCTTTCCTGAGACCTCCATTCTGCTCCCAAGATCTGCGGCATAGGGTTCCCTCCTTTGGAAAGCAAAATGTTAGCATTCTGTGTTCAGAGATGATTTAATCTGGCGAAACTGACTCATCAACAGAAGTGGGCAGGTGGGATACTAGAAGTGTTCTGACTTGAATTAATTCAGGCAGATAGAATACTCTTCTAAGGTCTTGTAAGTGGAACAATAGTGCCATCAGGTGGGCGGGAAGGTAAATGATTCCTTGGAGAATTTTGAATGCATTGCTATTTCAGAGGTCTAGATTTGTCTTGGATCCAGTTGATCTTGTATTAAAATTGACAGCTTAATTAGTGCTAGGTCCGGCCATTTATTAGTGTATGAAACATAATCAATTGCATAAAGAATGACATAAAAACTTATGGGACATTAAATATACCTCTTGATTAAATACACTGCTACCAGTTGCTGTAAACAGGTTTTACACCTGGACATTTTATTCATTCTAGTGTTTTACAACAGGTGCTAGCTATTTATGCAAATATTGAAAATTAAATGGCCCACAGAGATGCTTTTGATTTCTTCTTCTCTTAATATTTTTACTAGTATCTTTAATGCCCAAAATTGAGATGAGCAGAGTATATTCCAATTCAGTCTCCCAGTGGTATAAAGACTTTCTGCTACAAACGTTGGCGAATGTGTTTTAAGTAGTGCTTGCACTACTTCAAATGTTTTCCAGCAATATCAAATCACTTGCCAGCACTTGTTCATGATCTTCCAGGGTACAAAATGTGTAAATAAATAGTAGGCTGGCAATAGGAAAGATTGTGTATGGCACAGATATCTTGGTCTTTATCTTGACTGCTTGTTAAGATTTGACCAGAGCTTGAAACTCTGAAAAAGAAATGAAAGAATAATAAAATGGGACCACATTTTGTAATTGCACAGTCAAAAAAGTAATAATTTTTGAAGTTAAAATGGGAAACTAATGATACTTCCTCTGATAATCATTCCTTAAAGGTAGCACATTGTATACTCATAATAATAGATACTTAAGACAAAGGAAGTGTTGCATTTAAGTGTCACATTGTACCATAGTTCAATAGTAAAAAGCAGTGAAATTATATACTGAAATTTCATAAATATATCAATTTAGGTTCCAGTCCTGAAAAAAATCTCTGTAGATGAAAAAAGGGACTGACCACCTGTATCCAAGGGCAGAATATAGACCGGCTATCCAATGTATGGAGCAGGGGAACTGCATAGAGCTAGCCATTAGGAAGTCTCAAAGGCAGCTATTACTCCATTTAATAAAGGCAGTCTTACCGTCTGCTCCAGTTTTACCATCTCCATCACTATCACCTGCTGCCAGGAACGCCTTGGTCTCAGCATCAGTCAAAGCTCTGGCACTGGATGAGAAATTCTGCAGAAAAAGTCTGTTAAATGTGAGAGGACAAGTGAGTGAGACACACTCAGTACTGAAAGCATTTGGAGTTTGTTATTGGTAATAGCTGTAAAATTCCAAGCCTGATTCAATTCTTGAAACTATTTCAAAACTCTTTGTAAATAATTTTGAATTCAATAGCAAAACTTACTCTAACTTCAGTGAGAATAAGGGTAAGAAAGTAAGAGGATGTTGCATCACAACATGTAAAAATCCTTGATGACATTTTGGTTCCATTGGATTTGGTTCCTCCGTAGCGGCAGGATTCATATTCCCTCCTGTATTGTCTTCCTTTCCGCCCCCCCTCCCCAAGATGTAGACTCTTAAGAGTGGCAAGAATTTTTCTAACCTTACTTTTTAACTTCAAAGTCAGATGAATATGATCTGGAAGACAGAATTCATCTGATAGAAAGAAAGATGAGAGAAAAATAGCCCTTTGAATTCAGTCTAGTAAAAAATCTTGCAATAATAAAAAGCAAACTCTAGCAGAACTGCTATTTTTATCTTCAGTCTCTCAGTTATCCCTACACGAAACAAGTATTTTCAGTGCTATCAGAGTGTTTCCTCACTGTGGTCCAGCCTTTCCTTCATTATTTGCCTTGCAGCTCCTTCGGCACAAGCACACACACATGCAGGCGCGTGCACGCGCGCGCACACACACACACACGATTGTCTCTCATCCAAAGAGACAGAAGGAAAGGAAGTATTTCTGATCTTATCCTACATTTTTAGATAATACAACACAAGCCTGTTGGTAACTCTTTTTTTTTATTTTCTTACTTCAGTTCATTTTCCTCAATAAAGGCACTCCTGTCCTGGTCAAGAATTCTGAAGACTTTGGTGAGCTGGTCTTTGGACTTGGAGTTGAGACCCACTTTGACAAAAAAGGTTTTGTAATCAAATGAATCAGCAGCTGAAATAAGCAAGAAGAGATGAAGAAAAGTAGTTAAAGATCTGGAACAAAAAAAAAAAAACAAACCACCTTTTTGCTCAAAAAGCAGCAAACTGTTCTGCAGTACATTGAGGGTCATTACAAGCCCCAGTCAACAATCTTTGATTTTCCTGAGTTTATTTCCGATTAATGAGATTTTTTCCATCAATGATCTCTCAAACCTAGGAAGATAAATACTGACTGTGGTCTTCATCATGCAAGAACATACATTTGTAAATTGATACTTCACTCAAACATAAATTCACAGAACTTGATGATAAATATTGTGCTTGTATTTAAATCAGCAGGAGTTTTATTATTCTCTGAAAAAACAGGATTTCAGCTTCTGGATTTTTTCATACTTAAAATTGCTACAATGCACAAATGATGATGGGTGCCTGTACCTTGGCTGCCAAAGATTAAACCTTGCATCTCTTCCATTACCTTGCCTCCTTTCTCTCTTTTTGATAAAACAATTAAAGCTGTAGTTAGCAAAGAACCAACAAGAACATAGAATCATAGAATCGTTTAGGTTGGAAAAGACCTTTAAGATCATCCAGTCCAACCATTAACCTACACTACCAAGTCTACTCTAAACCAATCAAGGGTAGACTGGACTAAACCATGTCCCAAAGTGCCACATCTACCCGTTTTTTGAACACTTCCAGGGATGGTGACTCCACCACCTCTCTGGGCAGCCTGTTCCAATTCTTGACCACCCTTTCCGTAAAGAAATTTTTCCTAATTTCCAACCTAAACCTCCCCTGGTACAGCTTGAGCCCATTTCCTCTTGTCTCGTACATCTTACCATGTACCCTGGAGAGGAAGTCAACATTATACCATCTAGTTAATCCTTTCAGCCTTTTCTGTTTCTATTGGAATTGGGATGTTGGGGTAGTGAGGACAAAGGAATTTGATAGATAAACTGAAAAGCCAAATTTGAAACATAAATGTTACCTTGACAGCTCTGTAGGCCAGCAGCAATTCCAGCTTCTGTCAGGATACCAGAAAGAGCCATGTCAAAGCTACTGTAAAATAAAAAATAATACTGGGTAGAGTTAATCTTGATTTTGTTCTGTCAGTCTTTGATGCTGCCCCATGAGGACAGCCAGGTTTGATTAGTTGGGCAGTTGCAATCTAGGTCCCAGGGCAAACCAGGGGACCTGCCCTGCAGGAGCAGACTGTTCCATCCTTTAGTTCAGATACATGTACTGCATCTGGCTTGCTGTAATCTCTAGAAAGTCTTCAGGTGCACAGGCTGAGGAGAAAACCAAACGTATTTGTAGAACTGCACAGCATTTGGAGATCTTTGGTTATTTCCGTGCATTTTTTGTGTGGATTATTGTGATGTCTTCAAGAGCTCCAGAGGAAAGATTGAACTCACCTTGCCACTTAGTTTTCCCTAAGCCAAGAACAGAAAAAACTGTAAGGTAAAAGATCTGCAGAGTCCTCTTGACTTAATTCGTTGTCAAATGACAGAGGTAATGACTTATATAGACCTTAGTTAAGTCCTCTCAACCTTTTACAGAAGTCCTAGAGCCACGTGATGGCTCAGGTACCCCAGGGGGTAAGTTACTGTGGCTGACAAGACCTGCTAGCTAATCAGATTGATATTTATATCCCAAAGGAATGTGCATGGTGTTTTAGACAATATATAAGGTTTAGTGCCATACAAAGTAAATCCTCTTAGCTTGCACCTATTTTTAATCTAGTGAATGATTTTTGATCTGTGAATGAGAAAATACGATTTTTTTTTTATTGCTTAATGATAGCAACAAATGGATATCTTCATGGTAGACTCTGACTTTTAAGGGCCCGAAACATTACTCTTGCAATTGCCCTAATAGTCTTCAAATAATACTAATAATGATACATTTGTAATAGATACATCTGCCATACAAGTAGAATCTCAAAGATAAAACATTTAATTTTAAATCAGCCCAAAGTATTTTTAATAAGCTGATATATATAAGCTTTGGTTACCCAATTACTGAAATATGCACTTTAGACTATAGAAGTCTAATATTGAAGACATTTGCTCAGTATTAATTCATTGCATGGTGCACATTTTAAATCACATGTCCATTTATAGAATGAAGGTTGTCAGTCATTCAGCAGCACATGGGAGTATGCATCCATTAATAAATAGTAAAGAGTGAAACTGAGCAGTGAAATCTTTGATACTTGGTTCTTTCTTTCTGTACAGAAAAAATAAACTACTGTAAGGATTCAAACAGTAGCTAAGCTCAAGCTGCAGCTTTTCTCTTACTGGTTATTAATAGGATCCTCTGCTTGGCTATCTTGTGAAATCTGTTGGAACTAATGGCCTCGAGAATGGCTGAAATTGGCCAGTGGTGTAAAAAGCCATTGGGAGAACATTTCACACCCACACATACATAAACGTGCACAGAATTATCATTGTAGATTTAAATAATATTTGAGCAATGCCATTACATTTAAAATAAAGCCTAACACTTGGTCAATATAACATAAAGCTGCTGTCTTTTCTTTCAAAAATTCTGTACATGGATACAGACAAAAACCTTGTCATGCACATCTAATTTCCCTTGATCATTTCTTCAGGAGAAGAATGCTTAGGAGAAGCGCTAACTATATTATTCTAAACCCATGCTGTGTGGCAAATTGTAACATTGTGAAAGCAACGTTTTCTGGACCATGTAAGATCAACTGAGCAAGTTACTTTTAAAGGCATTTTATCCTGAACTGGTGGATATATAAACTAAATGATCCAGTCTTTCCATTTGGGAATCTAGCTTTGCCTTTGTTTCAGATTCCTAGGAAATAATTGAGAGTATGGCCTGGGATCAGAGAGGATCTGATAATTGTGTCGGAATTACTGAACATTCAGGAAATAATCCTTGTGAGAAGACTACATTGAGATTACAAAGCATCGATAAAAGTTTTATTTCTGAGGCAAATCAGAGCTTGCCTGTAGATGGCACCAAAGACAGTCAAGTCCAGCTGTGAAATCTCTTTGGGACTAAGGGTGAGAGAAAACCAAGGAACTGAGAATGAGAACAGGTTAACAGGTGGGCATTCATGAGCAAGGAAGAGAAGAAGAACGAACAGATATTTAAAAGAAAAAAAAAGGTCTAGTCTACCAAATCACTCGAAAGACTGGAATATAAACAGACTAAATGGAAAATTCAGAAATCATTCCAGAGGACTTTCCTTTAACGATGATTAGGAAGAACAGGTTTTTTTGGTCTGTCTAACAAAATCAGGTTTTACTGTGTTTATTTTTATGCTGGCTAAGTATTACAGTTTGTTAGGGAGATCATTGCAAATATAAGATCAGTTTGTTCTGGAAGCCTGGGAGTTAGAGCAGAAAGTTAGTATCTCGGAAATACCAGCTGATTAATATCTAGTTGTGATGAAACTGATGTGATTCCCTTTGAGTCAAGTATTTGCATATTCTACTTTGACATAAGTTCCCCTTTGAACTTAGGGTCAGTAATATCTTTCTAACTGGAGGGGAAGGCATTGTCTAGGGGTACCTCCTTTTCATATTGTAACTGATGTGGTGATCTGATTCTTTTTTCTGGAGCTTGATATACAAAACCTCCGATTTTCTTGTGTTCATGAGTGTAGGACATGCTGATAAACAAATCAAAAGTTATGGATCTGCCATATCCCAGCTGCTAAATAGTGTGCTCTATAGGCCTTCAGTACAGAACGTGTACCAGAAAGGCCATACCATGTGATGGTGTCTTTCTGTGCTTGCAAGCAAGAGTAATATGGAAATTAAGCTTCATAAAATGTGAACACTTTAAATTAGTTCATATTCCACAGCATCCACTTATTAAAATATTTTAAAATATGTGAAAAATTAAGCATGAAAATGTCAGGTACATGTCTGTTCAGGGATTTAATCAAGATGTATCTATTCCAGTAACGCATTCCAGGCAATGAATCCAGCCCTGGCCCCCTCTGCCCACACTGTTTATGTGAAGAGCTCCAGGCACCTCTGATGATTCTGCATCAAAGATTTTCCGCATGGGCTGGCTGCTAACTCAAACAAGAAACTTTACCCGTCTATGTGTGCAATGAATGTTCTGACATCCCCTTGCCCCTTCTGTGCTCTCTTACTTGTTAGAAGATGACTGTGAGATTTCGAACAGTTGGAGAGCTGAAGTTGAATCTGAAGTTTACAAATGGCTCTAGGTTGGGATTTCCAAAGGAACATGAAGTTAGGAGGCAGCCAGCTTCCACTAAATACCAGGACATTTTATCTTATGCATGATTCTGCTCCTTTATCAGGACAGCGCAAAATTTTGATTTAAGAGAGATGATGGATTTGGTGGCTAGAGCTCCAGGGTGGGTTTGGTTCAACACCCTGGCCCTCTATATCCTTTTTCTATGAGCTTGTGTAGGACAATCAATTTCTTTGTGTTTAGTTCTCACTTAAAGAGATCATAGTATGTCTTTATTTCACATGAAGTATTGGGAGGATTAGAGATTAAACTGCTCGTACAGGGTAATGAGGTGTGACTGAGAACTCACAGTCTTTGGGCTCAGTGGAACTCAGATTTGCCACTCACATTTTGGGTTGGTCTTTAGTTGTCTTAAGTAAAGGTAAAACATATAAACAACATTTCCTTTACCCTAGGTATTATGAAGCAGTATTATACTGAGTGTTATACTGAGTAGGACAGTCTTACTCTAAACCTGAGAACAGGTAATCAGTGTGATAATACAGGGTGTTGTTAGATCCTTCCTGATTTGATGTAGCATAAACAATTTCTAACAGAATTTTGGTTTTTAACTTACTCAGTAGTGTTTTATTTGTGTACTTCATTCGTAAAAGCTTGATGCAGAGGATTTAATCCTTACTTAGTAGATTGCCCAAAGAGGTTATAGAACCTCCATCCTTGAAGGTACTCAAACTCAGAGCAATGTGCCTTAAGTTGGCCTTCTGAAGAAGCCATTTGGACTAGAGACCTCCAGAGATCCTTTCGAGCATGAATTATTCTGTGATTCTATACCTTAATTGTGGTAACATTGTGACATCACCATTTGTCTCTTCACTACTTCAGATGGCATCCATATAGACATTCTGCAATCAAAGGTTTTCTCTAGTGCAATGACATTGTCAAGTTCAGAGAACACTCCATGCCATTCCCTAAGAAAATTGAAGGCTGCCACTGGCTGAACTTAAATTCATTGAAATGAACCTTCCAAGAAAACTTTACATTTTTGGAATTTGTTTCCTTTAGGTGGAAAATATTCTCTTCTAGTTTGGTTAGCTCTAAAAATGCGGATCCCAGTGCCAGCAGAAGACTTAATAGGGACTAGGTGTTGTGCTGAACAGTCTATGGGCTTTTTTTTGAAATTGGGGACTTTTTAGAGTTTTATTTTAATTCCTTCTAATGAAATGGCTGGATAGTTTTAATAAGATTTAAAACTCATCTTCTTGCCACGAGTTACTGTTTAAGAAGAACAGATTTTCTCATAAACAAAATTCTCTTTAAGTTTTACATAAAATTGCAGCATACACAGGAATTGCCTGATTCTCAGAAGTACTTAATTCCCCCTTGTGGCAACAGAAGGCAGTGATGTGCAGTTGTTTAGCATCTCTGAAATACAGGATAGGCCACTGTGTAGTCTTGCAGTTCTTGCATTCCATATGAGACTTTCAGATGTGCAAGGAATGTGGTATCAGGCCTGTCATTTATGGTATTGTGTGTGCCATCTGCTTGTGAACTAGTGACATGATATTTTAGTGATTAGCAGTTTGAAGAGCTAATGTATATATTACATCTGTCTGTTGCTGCAGATCTGGATTGCTCTGGGTTTTTTTCTTCAGCAGATAGGAAAATGAATAAGGTAAAAGGAACCAATAGAGTCTCATCATTATGCAAAATATTTCAGTACTGCAATTAACAGCAGCTATAATTTAAGCCCAGATTTAACATCAAAGGTGGTAGGGATAGAATTATGATTTATATTCATTATAATTCTGCCAAGGCTTCAGTGAGTCTGATTGCTAGAATTCCTCTTTGCATTAGCTGTCTTAAATCTGCCAAACAGCTCTCTTACATGCCTGGGTATGAGTGAGCTGTGCTTGCCTCACATAATCATCTCGCAATTCATGGAAATGCCAACATTGAATGTTACATAAAAGTTCCAGAAGGCTTTGTTTCTGTTCTTCTTCAAAACAGCTGCCAAATTATGTTATAATTATCATCCAGTTTCAGCAGGGAGTATTAAAATGACAGTCTACGTGTGAGCTGGAACCACGTCATGGTAGATGGGAAAGGAGTCAACTAAATGTTGGTGGGGAAATTTCCAACCCATTCAGCCAGAAATGCACAACATCTATTCAGTCCATTGAGCTCTGCATTTAACCATGAACATTATTTACTCTGTCTCTTAATGAAGACAATGCTATAACTAGCTCTAAATCCTATAAGACACTTATCAAAGGAAAGACTAGTCCTTCGTAATTTTCAGACTTAAGAAAATTGCTAATATTATGGATTATATAGATGATTATTCATATAATAAATGAAAGACTTGAGTAATGGCCATTATTTAGCAATGTAACAGAGCTTTAAGGTGATCAAACAGCAAGACTGGCTGTTGTTTCATCTGTAGGAAACACAAAAATTCACAAATGTGGCAAAGTATTATTGTTTTGTACATATTAAGAGATAATAAGCAACATGGTCATGATTCACAGAAAAATGTCCAGGCCTGTGGCCCATGTTGTCAGGCAACTGTGACTTGTGACAGTGTCAGAGTTGGGATTAGACCCTTCTCTATCTCACAGCTGCCTTAGATTTCATGAAGGATAAATCTTCTTAAGGGATAGTTACATTTTAGGCCATAAATACTTTCTGATGATACATGCTGTAGCCTAGTACTTCATTTTGTAAAATTACCCACAAACTTATTCCATGCTTTGAGCTATGTGTCAACTCCTCTTATTTTTTCTTCTCATATTCTCAGGGTTGTGCCTTAATATAAATTATTTTTAGCTATCTCGTTAGCATTGCTTTTCCTCAAGGATCAGAGAATTAAGGAGAAATAAAACTCCATGAAATCAGTACAATTAAGTGTTAAAAGATGTCATATTGTTTAAGATCATCAAAACTGTGTCTGGCGAGTCAGCATGGTCAAGTATGAGGACAGAAAACCTAAACAAAATTTAAAAAGCAGCTTTTTCCCCCCCGAGTTGTTTTTTTTTTTTTAATTTTTTTTCTCCCCTCTTCGAGCCACAATTTCAACATTATGAGTGGTTGAAAATCACAAAGTGCCTTCTTTACAATGGAAATGTAACAATACCACGTGAGCAAAACATCTGTACATTGCAAGGTTTCTCAGCATTCCGGTGTGTGAACTTGATATATGGGGAATTGTTGATGCCTGAAACAATATAAAAATGTACAAACACATGCTGAGTGCGAAGTGCTTGTTGGACGAGGTAATTGGAAGAGTCAGTCCAAGGTTGCCTTTGGTCTAATGCTGTTTATGCCTTCACCAGAAATTGGAATTCTGTCAAGGAAGAAAACGAGAAAAGCAGGGAATAAAACTAGATGAAAGTGGGTTTTAACATCTTTAGAAAAAAGAGATAAAAATGACTTAAACTCCTAGCCATGGAGGGCTCCCAGAGTTATTATAACACTGCACAAGCTACTGCTAAGCTGAGATTCTGGGGGCGTAACAGATTTTTCACTCCTTAAAAAGAGTAAGTGCAGAGAGGAGGAGTGTGTCTGTAAATTCATATTTGTGGGAAATCCTGAGTTAAAGGTAAACTATCTTTAACCCATTACAAACTCTGATAATAGCCAAGGAAGCAGAGAGTGAATTAGGTCAAGCCTGTAGCTTTCAATATGAGGGATTTTTTGGTTTTGTTATTCCAAAGTAAAAATATCAGTGGTGATGTAATTTCAGAATGGGAGATTCAATGGTTGAGGGCTAAGATCTGCATAATATAATGCCCTATTTGGGGCTCATAAACAGAAGCTGCAAAAGCTGCTGCTAAAGCAAATTCCTCCAACAGTGTATCTCTCCTCCCAAACTCTGGCTAAGATTAGCACGTGTGTCTGTTAGAGTTATTGCCACCTGTCCTAGTTCAGCTGAGACAGCCCTGTTTTCAGTGACTTCATCTCTAATATATGATGCATAATGTCCTATTTTCCTTTGCTGCAATTTCTAAAAGAAATATCCTGGCCAGTTCACATCATCCCTGTAAGGTTTTCTTTAGGAATTTGATTTAGTTTCTCGTAGAAGGACTGCCCAGTGAAATTTGTACTTATCAGGTAATTCTCCAGCACAAAATTCTGTGCTGCATTGCAGCAGTTCTAGCCTTGAAAAACAATACCAGTCTTATTTTACATTACTGAATTAACCACTCAGTAATATTGGCCAATGTTCGATAGTGGTAGATGAAGAAATAAGTTTATGTAGATGGAAGTGTGTTTAAAAATGAAAGTGTCTTATGGCCAGAAGTGCAGAGCATCCACTGCTGAAATGGAAATTCAAAGAATGAATAGGTGTCCAGGATGTTTTAAAAATTTGACACATCATTGAATCTATGGATCAGACACACGGCAGAATAAGCCCCAAAGCTGTTATTATTGATTGGAAGAACCAGGTCTACATTGGGCCTAAATATGCTGTTGCTGCAACAGAGACCAAAGGGGAATAAAGCTACCAAAATAAAGGAGTATTTGCTAGTATAAAGATTGTGGCAGAAAGTACCAGGCCAAAGTACTTAGATGTATTCTTCCTGCCACAGTTTAAATGTAGCCCTAAATGCATGCATTTTAAAACACAAATGTTATGAAGTTTCCAAAAGTCTTACCTTCCACTCCAATTTTGCCATCACCATCAGTGTCACCTGCAGTCATAAAAGCCTTGGTCTCCGCAGAGGTGAGAACTCGGGCACTCGAAGAGAAATTCTTCAGAAACAGCCTGAAATAGAACAGGGTAGAGTACTGTGCTTGAGTTTTGTTCTCTGAAATGTCCTTGGCATATTGTATTTCTGGTTTTCTTAAACCCATGCCAAAAAGCGCATAAGGTAATGCCTGCTCTTATTATGTGAGGAAATCCACACAAATTCAAGGAAAGACAAGGAATTGTGTTGTATTTTTAAAATGACAGCAAGTTTATTCTATGACACCAAGCCAGTTCAAACGTTTACATTGTTTAAAGAGATACAGCAGCTGAGCAGTACTTACTGAAGCTCCTCTTCTTCAATGAAACCACTCTTGTCCTGATCAAGGATTCCAAAAACTAACTTTATCTGATCAGGAGTTTTGCTGGTTAAACCAACCGTGGAGAAGAAAGACTTATAGTCGAAGGAATCGTCAGCTGGAAGAAACAGAAGTTGTTTAAATATTTTCCCTTGAAGTTGCTGCTACTGTATGTGTTCCTTGAGAATATGTATGCCTTTTCTTAAGCATCAGCCTGCTCCTCTTTCTCTTGTTCCCCGGTGTAGCAAAAAAGAAGATACAGTGGATAATTTTCCTTTTTAATCAGTCTGTGCTTGTGGTCATATATCCTTTCAGCCAGTTTGAAGTTTTCTGCTACACAATGCACGTTCTGCTAAATCAGGATTTATGCAATGTGTCACATGCTATTAGTAATAAATATCTAGAGGGTGCTACTGTGGCTTACAGACCAACTCCTGTAATTCTTACTTCACTTTCACTTAGTCCTTACTTTGGTGAAGAATTTGGGAGAAAAGTAATTCACAGTCAAACTAGCTCTTTGAGCATTTGGAAAACTGGCTTGATCTTGCCAAGGAACTCTTCAGAGAACTGAGACTGGTCATTGCTTCACAAATGACACTTTGATTCTACAAGCTGAGGCTTTTTTTGACAATTTGAAGGAAAAGTCTAACTGTTTAAATATAAGTCTTTTAACAGGTTTAAAAATTGGCAGAGTTAGAGTTAAGCCAGCCCTAACTGAAACTGTGGCCCTTTAACTGCTGCTTTGTGTTTTGGGGAATGTTACCCACCAAATAACCACTTGTGAGACTTTCTGAATTCAAGGGGCTATACTGTAATGTAGCTAGAAAGAGATCTCACAGGGAAGGAATCTAAGGGGAAAATGATAGGCATGTCATCTTAAGACATAAAAATGATATGCATCTTCTGGCTGCGGAGAGACCATTCCTTACCCTGGCAGCTGGAGAGAGCAGATTCAATATCTTTAGAAGAAAGGATGTCAGTGATGGCCATTGTTGAACTGTAAAATAAATTAAATGTGAGCTACTTAGTCATTAAAATGACTTCTCTACCTCTTTCATGGCTCTATTTGAAGTTGCTGCTGTGACAGTATATGATAGGGGAGACATTATTCATCTAATTGTAAGCGGAGCATACTGTAACAGATGTCTGCAGCAGGTGCTTCCACTTAAAGCTGGGTAATGAGGGAGGAATTCTGCATGCAAGAGTGTGGGGCTTCAGGAAGATCTGATGCCTGTACTGCACTGGGAGAGCGAACCAAAGGTGTCTAGCACCACAAAACTTCATGACTTCTGTGTGGGTTTTCCTGGAGGTGGATTATTACTCAATTAAAATCGGCATATATTTACATATTTACAGGACACATAAAAGATAAGGCTCAGTATGCCCCCTAGAACTGTATCTGGAATAAATGTAATTGGAATTTTAAAAATCTAGTATTATTATCAATAAATGTAGCGATCTTTTCAAAGAATGAAAATAATAGTGTAGAATAAGTAATAGTAATTTTTACTCATTTCAAGGAACTCTAAATTTGGAGAGTAAGTTCCTTCTCTGTGTAGTTGAAACAATAAATGTAATTACACTATATATTTGGCTTCCTGGGCTGCTGCATCATTGAAAAACTACATTTCATGACAGCTTTAGAAAAAAGTTTTCTTAAATATGTTGTGGGGGTTTTTTTTAATTCCATATAGGTAATAATAAACCAGATTTTAATCCAGATTTTGGCATTTCAGTATATGGATGTGCTTAGAACAGAGGTATTGAGACTTAATATTCATTCCTAGCAGAGTGGAGGAGGCATTTTCTTCTGATACAGCAGCATTTGGCAAAAAATACTCTTTGTCCCATTCAGCCACCAACAGCTGCAATAGTTTGCCAGCGTAATATGTATCGCTTAAGAAAATGCTACAAGGCCTGAATTTCTAGTCCATTTTTTTAGTGTGAACATAGCATCCATGCATTTACAGTTTGGTAAACTGCACACACCAGTGCAGACCGGTTACAATTTAAAACTTGCGACATTACTGTAAAGTAGCTTCACGTTAATGAAGGAAGGGGAACTAAGGCATAGAAAAGTTATTCTTGAAAGCCACAAGAGAACAGAAATATCTTTTAATGAATCCCTAACTGATCTTCAACAACTTCATTCTTCCTGTCTAAGCATGGAAAGCAACATTCATGAGAAGGAAAACACTACTGGTAACCTTTTATAGTCTGTGTGCTGGTTTGCACTCTACACACAGGTTTAAACTTTGCCTAAAATATGAAATGGCTGCCGCCGTACCTGTTAGTTTGCAGCAGAGGAAATTGTCAGTCATTTCAGTCCCTTTCTGAATATCTCAGAAGGTGTAAGGAGACAATAGGACAAATTCATGCTGATGGCAATGGGTACTTCTCCAGCTAAGGCAGATGAGTTACTTTTGCTAGCAATTATTTTGTGCCAGTGGCTTCTTGTGCAAAGTACTTCCCCCTCTCAGCACCAGGCGAGATAATTTGGAGCTCTGCCATTCGCCTAATTCTCACTGTTGACAGGATTAAAAATGGGAAAGAGTTGAAGGAAAACCTAAAAATTGCAGCATTTTTTACAATGGGCATTGTTCCTGTCTTTTTCCATCCTGTGATCTGAATGCTGATTCTATTCTGTTAGCTTGTAAAGTTACGATGTACTGGAAGCTGATATAAGAATAGATATTTTCATTGCATAGGTGCTTTCCATTTAGGGAGCATTTTGCTCTTGTGTTTCTTTTTCCAAAAGCAGAGGATCTAATCAGCTTACCTTTGTGGTCTTCTTGACTGGATAAGGAAGCAATCTGGTTGGGAGGAACGTACTTGCTGCGTGTCTCCAGCAGAGCTGAGCTTGCATATATATACTTTAAGTTGTATACCATATACAGATTTCAGATTTCAGCGTCACGAAGGGGGAATGGTGTCAAATGAACTTGCCTAACTAATCATCTTGCACTATTTTTATCTCAAGAGAATACATATGATATTTGCAAACGAAACAAGATAAGTGGCCAGATAGGCAAAAAGGACGGAGTCATATTAAATTTCTTCTGATTTAAGCAGAAAATACCAACTTCTCCATATGATGTAGGGCAGGAAAAAAAAACCCACTATCTGATATGCTTGATTCGAGGAGTCAGATGAAATGAAGCACTGCTAACTTCTGAAGAGATGCCTTTAATGAATGTTTAAATGTGATAACTTGTTATCTTATCTGTAGACACTGCATGTGATAGTTTCATCATTAGAACACTAAACAAAACAAAAATTAAAAATATCCTGTTCAAATATTGTTTGTGTAGCAAACCATTTAGGGAAAGTAATAGTTGTGTTGTCGCCCAGAATGTCTGGTCTGTTATTGTTTTGAAAAAAAAAACCACAAAGTGAATTTGTTGCTACAGGAGGTAAAATAATATTATGTCAATCCATTGGAACAGTTGGTTGGGGGAGGGTATTTCGTCTGGTATGTTTCCAGAGAAAATCTTAGAATTCTGCAAGGTTCTGACATCCTGTTTAGTCGTGTATGTATGAAGCAAGGGGGTTGTGATCTACCCAGCTGTCTCTGAGACAAAAGCCCCTGAGCCCTACATGAAAGATCGTTGCTTTCAGAATAGAGAGAAAAATTTCGATAGCAGCATCACTGCAGGGAACAATATGTGAAGAGTGTCTTTGCAATTTTGTAGCCTACCTTCTGATCCCTTTTAGAGAAGTGTTTTTTTTTTTAAATTTTGTTGGCCAGCGCAAGTGTTCCTTTGTGCTAGTTACTTTTTTTTTTACATAGTGTAGAAACAATTCAATCATCTCAATTTTCTTTCATGAACATCGTAGCATAACTGGGTGAGGAGCTTGTCAGCTTGCATCTCACTTGTGGCTTGAGGCAGCAGAACAGTGAAAGCAAGTCATATGGATGACAGCACAAGATAGCATTACGGCCAGGGGTAAGGGATGGCAAGGGATGACAGTGCAATTGGCATCACAGCTTGAGGTGGTGGCACAGTAAGAGGTGACAGTGCAGAGACCGTCTTAATGTCAGAGAGAGTATCAAGGCGTCTCTTTTCCAAAGCATTTCCCTCTAAGATGGAAGGTAAACCTAGCCAAGCACTGAAGCCAACTACTAATAAATCATAGTGTGAGGCAGAAAAAGTGGCAAATGGGGTACATACAAGGCTTTACTGCATCCAACATTGACAGCAGCTGATGAAAAAGCAACAAAAGACTATTGCAAAAGATACTGTGTGTGGAGGGGGTGTTATTTCACTTACTGCATATAAACGTAAGAAAAATCACTGCTACAAGTTTTTTTCTTCTTACAAATTCTGTGTGTCTGTCCTCCATGAAGAAGTTTCAGACACAGATAATTCTTGTGAGGGGAAGAACTGTTTAAGGTTAAGAATGGCTGTGGAAGATTTCAGCTTTCCCAATTTTCTGAATGGGTTGTTGACCAGCTGACGCTGAAAAATTTCAAGAAGAATTTGATGGATAGATATTTAATACTGGCTCTTGTTGCCACTGGTGACATCTGGTAGAAGGGAGACAAATATCACTTTCCCCCCTCAAACTCTTCTAGGAAATTACTTTTATTCTACATGGGAAAAAAATTCCTCTCCCTTGTGCACACACCACTCTTTTCTCCCCCTCCAATTCGGAAAATTGCCTACATAGTGCCAACAACTGATGTGAAGTAAGTAGGGTGTCCAACATAAAAACTGATGGCATGATATGACCTAATGAAGCTAAGTTAAGAGGAAGGCCAAATTCTGCTGAAACTCTTGGACTGCAGGAGTCTACATGGGAATTTGGTCTCTGGTGTCTATTTCAGAGAATGCATTTGATTTTAGATGCAATGGCTTCTCATTTTGCCCAGAGCTAATTCCACATATGTTAACCCCTCGCCCCGACTCTTCCCTTTAAAAATAGCATTGATTGCTGTTATTTCCCTTAATGCCTGTGGACTGTTGCCATTAGTTTGAACTTTTGTATGTGAATCACATAAAGATGCAGTCTTTAAAAGTGTGCTTTGTTTTCTAAGAGGCTTCAACAAGATGATTCCTTTTGTTCTCTGAAATTTTAAGGATAAAGCATGAACATCAAATGATTTATGGCTCTAGTCTGTGGAGCTGCATTCAGACTCCAGCAAATTTTGGAGTCATTTTTGCAGTGAGATTGGAGGCACTAGAGATCCAGAACATGTGCACTGGCTGGCAGGATAAAATGCAAAAGGATCATGTAACTCTATTTACAACCAGCCTTCAACAACCATTTTATTTCCAAGCCCTACATTAGAGATTGCAAAAACATCTGTCTGGTCATTTTTACTTTCTTAAATCAAATACTGTTAGTAACTTTCCAGCTGCCATCCAACTTGGCAGGGAGAGGAACTGGGGAAGTATTAAAAAGTAAGGAAAAGATATCCCTTTCAGATTGTCAGGTTACCACTAAAAGCAGTTTTAAACCCTGGGACTTAAGCATTTCGCTTTGCTTGAGCCTCATTGCTTTCTAGAGGACTCTCTAATGGAATGCTCCTCTCTCATTGTTTTGTTCTTCCCATTTTCAATCTTAACCCTTCTAACACCTGAAGTTACCTCCGCAGGCTGAAAAGCTGTATTTTAGGTTCTGTTTAGGTTCATCATAAGTTCTGTTGATTGTTCTATAGTATATTCTTGTCATTCTTCTTTGAGGGCTGACATGAATTATGTGTGCAGAAAAATAACAAAAATACACTGAACAGTTGTGAATGCCTGCTTTCATTTAAGTAAGTGTGATGTGCTGCCCTTGAATATGCCTGAGATCGTTTTCCCTGAATGTTTATGATAGGGATATCCATAGTCACCAGTTAAGGAATAGAAATCACCTTATATAATGTGTTTAACCTATTGTTAAATGACATGTGAATAGTGAAAGTGGAATATTCATTCAGCTTGTAATTTGCTTTGGGAATATATGAGATGAAAGAAATCGTATGAATGTAATTTAGTGTAATTCTATTAATGCATCATGCTCCTGTCATTTGAGGAACGTAACTCTCGGAGCGATCTGGAAATATTTGTGAATGGTTTTAGGTTTATATTACTTAATCTAATATCTGCAGACACCTTTAACTACCCCCCAGTGAAATGCTGAAAAAGAAAAACGCTAAAACAGTTGCTATGGGCTGAGGAAGCTGTACATGGGAAATATACCAAATAACATATTTTATTTTTGCAAATGTGAATGAATCACAAAAATTAAGTAATTTGGTACGTGATTTTTCACCAGCTATCATTCTAGTGTCAAGTGGCTTCAACCTCTGAGGTAGATTTTCAGCGATTCTAAGAATTTACAATGTAAATTTTCAACTTCAAGTGCCCTTTAAAGTGCTAATTTACAAAATTTCTTCAGTCATATTTTTCTTACATGTTTAAAGAATAATTTTTAAGCCAATTGGATTGTTTACATAAATCAGACAATTTCAGGTTCTGCATATCTGAAATTTGCAAGAGAGAGTTTCAGTTCTGATTCCAGATTTGAAAGGAATGTGGTCCAGATGTAAAATCCATGTGATTTCTCAAGCTGTAGCTTGAGATTTTTGTTTCTGAATTCAAACCTTCCAGTTCACTTCCATTTCTGTTTTTTTCTGAAAAAGTTCATGCATTGATGCAGAACGAAAAAGGCTTTATTTGAAGGCAGAAATTCACATGGAATGATTTCTGAAACGATAGATTCCTAGGTCTGTTAAATCTGATACAGTCATTTGTAAGTGGACAAAATACTTGAACCTCCAGATGACTCTATCCATAGTTTAAAAATTACATGCAGCAAGTGTCAGAAAGCCTATAGAATAAATAATTTTCCTGCTTTAGTTCTGAAGCAAAAAGCTTACTATTTTTGGAAGTATCCTAATAAAATTGCCAATAAAAAGGTCTTTGTGTGATAATCATGTTTTTTGAGTAGAAAATAAAATCAGTTCTGTCAAAGCAATCTTCTCTAGCTATGCTGGAAGTGAAGATATATGCTTAAAACAGAAGTTTATTCAATATTTGATCTACTATATTCTGTTCTTGAGCTATGTCCTTCAACTCCCATCTGATAACATCCCTGAAGAGGGTCCTTGTTACGGAAATTGTAACATTACTCTGTGTGTTTACACTGTGTATGCAGTGCAGTCCTGCTCCATGACTGTGGTTTATACACACTATAAATAATCATCAGTTGCAGCAGGCTTTCAGTTTGAACTTAACTCGGATGTTTTTGAGCTGGTCTGTATATTCTTGTATAGTCCTTATCACACTGTGTAAACAGTGTATCCCACTATAAACAGAAACCACTCCTTGCAGTTACATAATTGCAGGAGTGTGAAATAAGAATTGGGTCATTATTCATGCATATACTAATCTAGTACTGGTATTGCTGAATAAAGCACTGCCTTCGATTTTTCTGGCGGAGTTGCTTGTCAAGGATATATGTATTTCAAGGATATATGGGTTTCAAAAAAACCCAAATGCTAACTGACATAAAATTGACTCTTAGAGATGTTCTTCCTGTGCACAAAGCCCATACCCAGTCTGATTTATAGGTGCCCGCTGAGGTGTGACTTAACTCCCTGTTGCTCTGTTTGCTGCGATCAGGAAATGGTCAAAACTTCTCACGGCAGCCGGTCCAGCCTGTGTGCTTGGGCTTCTTTTCTATGGAAACTAGAGCGTGATAAGGGCTGATGTGTGTTTGGGTATTGTCCAAATGTGGAGTTCATGTCTCCAGGGCATGCACCCGGACTCAGGAACTCAGAAGCATTCCTTCATCCCTCGTTAGACATTGCCAACAACCCTGACAATAATTAGAATGAGGACTATAGAAAAGTAAGCTGAATTAATATGGAAATTGGTACTAGAGACATAATGGCATTGGATATGAAAGCATTAGGTCTTTACAAACACGAATTCACTGAGCATTTGAGAGCTAAGCCTGGTTTAATCAAATGGTGCATCAATAAAGTGATTCCACTGTTCAAATATTTAAAGGATCAGTGGGGATAAAAAGACAGAAGCGAGCATTGTTCTTCCTATACAGTGCTGCATTTGTGCTGTAGCTCCTGTGTAGTACCAGTGTCCAGATAGTCCAGTGATTTCAAGCTTTATTGTAATAGTATAGAACAACACAGACAGAAAATGTGAGTTCTTACTGTTCATTTACGGAGAAACCGCATTATATTCACTATGGATCCTATTCACAAATTGCTGCAGTCAGGTGTAAAGTAAATGACTTCAAATCTGTTGCTCTGAATGAAAAAATAAATTTATTGTATTCCAGTGATAAATTCACATGACAGTCTTGAATTATACTGGCCTCCATCTGAGCTGAATTATAGCACTGATTGCACTTTACTAAAAGGATACATTTAAAAAGGAATTTTACTAAACTCGAAACTTCAGGAGGAAAAGGCTAGGTGAATCTCTAGGGCAGGAGGCCTGTCTCCTTAACAGAAATTCAAGTCTGGCTGTGACTGGTTAGCTGTTACAGCAGAAAATGTCCTTGAACTCTTCAGAAATCAACCACGAGCTCTTGCTTGCACGAGACAAGGCCTGCTGGTAATAAATGGGGAGATGCTTAACTGCATCTATTATTCTCTGAGACAGAGAACCCGCAGAGTAGTATTATAATACATAGACAACAAATAGGCAAACAAAACTCTTGAGATTCTTGGATCAATCTTACAAGCTTTGAAGGATTTGACTCATTATTTTTAGCTTTTGCATTTGGATATACTGTATAGCAACCTCCAGATTTGAAAATCCAGAAGGTGAGAGCAGAAGGTATCTTGCTGATTCCTGAATTCTCCGTATTGGCTTGTCCTTTTCTGAGTAGAGGTGGATGGAAGCAGGTGTTAAGCAGAATATATGCTTAAGTGCTTTGCTGAATTCAAAACGTAAGACCATTTTGTAAATGTATTATGTCCTACAGCTGGGCTGTACAAGCTGTAGTTCTGGGCAAAATTTGGCACTTAAAATTTTTGCTGGAATGTTAATTACTTCTGTGTACAATGTGATGTTACTGAAATTTGATCATCATATGAAACATGAAGCCTTTACTAAGCAATGCTCCAAAGCTGTTATCTCAGAATACCGTGGTAAGGTAATTTCAGAATACCAAATCCCAGCTATTTCCTGAAAGTTACAGCTATATAAAACCTTACTTAACAGCAATGTTGAAAAATGCGTGCTAATCAGTGCAGAAGATCTTCTCCATCACATAACCTTATAATTGATGGTGTCATCAACAGCAGAGACAGTCATTTAAATTATGAATGCTTCTGGCTATGAGTGATGGAAATTTTTGGCATAGGAATTAAAGTGTATGCATTATTAGAACTAGAAGAAGAATTCAAGTCATGCTTTGGAGAAAAGTACAAAGTTAGACATGGTTTAACGTTCATGAATATTTGGGTAACCAAGCATATTTCTCTATTAAATATGCAGGTATTACAGAACAGATAGAGAAGCATCCATTGAATAATGTTTGAAAGTTGTTCTAAGCTTTGTTGAAGCTGGTATATAAGGCCACCACTCCTAAATTAAAATATCTTTAAGCAGTTATGTCAGTGCCTTTATGGATGCAGGCAGCTGAAATGATCAGCTTAATCTTTGTCAATCTGTTCCATTTTGACGGAGCTAGTCTAGGGAGCTTTCTGATGAGCGGTGACTCTGATGGATCTGAGGAAGAGTGAGTTCCTACATAGGAGTGACCTGCTGATCTGGGGCATTTGCCTGAACATCTTCTATAATCACCTTTATTTGCAGAATACACTTCTATTTAGACCCTGGGTATAAGGACAGCATTTACCTAAGTGTTACTAACAAAACAAAGAAAAACATGGGAACTCATCTTCTGCTGATATGGCCAGTAGGTCGCCTTCCAAAAGGAGGATTTCCTTTGGGTGAGTGGAATCGGATTTCACCCAGTTTTAAAACTAGAAGTATGAAAAACATGATCTCATAATCAGGCATCACTTTCACTGTATCTTGGTGTCCTAATTCTGCCAGTTCTTCAGCAACCACTGAGGTTTTCCAAGGAAAACTGGGTAAACAACAACAATGGCAAAAATAGCAAGACAGCTGTTAGAGAAACAAAACCAATCAGTAAAATGGAAAATAAAAGTGCAATCTTTATAGGTTAAAATGCTGTAACTCCCTTTCCACAATTGCTTGTGTGCTATTCTGTTGCAGGAAACATCCATAAACCTCCTGGAGACTGCACTCTGGAGTATCCTCTGTGTAGGGATATTGCCTGGGAGGTGGGATTTGAGAATGCTCACTCTGGGATGAGGCCATGGCACTTTGGCCCTTGATATCTCAGCTTCCCCAGTAAGCCCGGTTAGAGCAGCTTGTGGAGATTGCAGCTGGCTCTGGGAAGCACAGAAGCCATCCTTACACAGCCTAACTCAGCTGTGCAATGTGCCTCTAGGAAGAAAAATAGCCTGAAATTCAGCTTTCTCAAAAGAGCAAAATCTGTTTTGAGATACTGTCTCATTACATATAACTGAGGAGAGTCTGAGTTTTTTCTTGTTTATATAAAATAATCTGGGTAGCCCCATTGAAATAGAGCAGCAATTTGTGTCCCTAAAGTGATCTTACAGTGTGTACTTCAAAGTGCAAGCAGTGGACTGTAGGCCAGTTCCTACAACAATTTTACAGCCCCGCTATAAGCAGTAGGAGTAAGACTAAATATCCAAACCTATTTGCTTGTAATGACATGGGCTTGATGTAAGAAATTCAGAACTGAGCTAATATAGTTACTAAACTGTCTGCCTGTGTCCAGGGAATGCTGAACACATGCGGAACAGATGGAAGAGATTAAAAAAGCATAGAATTATAGATGAGAAATGTTCACAATTAAAGCGACAAACATGAGATTTCTATGTATGTCTCTTTCCTGATTATTTTGAAGGGCGTTAGGGTGAAAAAGGCTTAACATACAAAAATGTTTGTTATTCCATTTAGAATCAAATTAATTTGACTCAAACAATGCTTTTCAAAATGATCTTTGTTTCCTTGCACTCCAGCCTAGCAAAAGCAATGTTTATTGAGTATGTTTAACTCCACCACTTAATTTAGGACCATTTTAAGTTGTCTCATGAATTTGATAATTCAGCTTGTCCTCTACTGTTTCAGCTACTAAGGAAATTCCAGTTAGGATCTGCTGGATCAGATATCCTGTGTCTCAGCTGACCCAAAATCCCCATGATGGCTTTAGCACCGTTCTTAAGAGAACCATGCAGACTTAGTGACTAACAGACTTGTTTACCTGACCGTGGCAGAGGATTTAATTTAAAAGATAATGGCATCAATATTAGAAAGCTCAGAATTAAAGGATGGTGTCTTGAATATTCTTATTTTTTGCTGCTATTTAGTGCAATTCATTAATAACAATGAATTAAGTAGAAAATAAGAGGAGCTTAATGGATCCCTCTTGTTGTTGGGAAATGCTCTCCACCAAAATTGTAAGTGAAAAGTAGAAATCTTTCTAGGACTTTTAAATGTTTTTTTCAAAACTCTAAGGATCAAGTATCTTACTCCCACTGTGCTTAGACTGAGCAAAGCTGAATAATACTGTAGTAAGAACTATCTAGCTTGTGCTGCTGCTCACAACACTAATGGTGTGGTCTTGGTGCAAAAGCAACAGTACAAGATTGAAAAAGACCATGAATATTACTCCTGCCCTAGGGGTTTTTTAAAAGGACAGGCTCTCAGTGAGCTAAACAGACCTAGTTCATGTTAAGACTGTTTTTTACGGATCCCTGACGGTGTAAAATTACAGACTGGTCAATGCAGATAAAGCTGAGACATACTTTCGAGCATAGCGAGAGTTTATGTCTATATTTAACAAAAACACTGAGTTCTGTGTTTGGGTAATACACTCTGCCTCCATACCCAAAAGAGTCACTGGAATCCAAATTCTCTCTAGCTTCTCCTGTTGATTTCATCCCACATACTTGTTTCAAATTTTACCAGATTGTGCTTGTTTGGGGAAAGAGGTATGGTTTTGAGGTAAATATATGGAAGATATTTTCTTCAAATGCATCCAATTTTTAACCCTCAAGGACTTAGTCTCTTTTCTCCATAGTGTTGGTAAAAATGCAGCATTGTATTTCCTTTCTTTTTACGCAGGTGAAAAAGTGCAATCTTGACAAGCTAGGGAGAAGGGACGTATTTTCTGATGATGCCTAGAACATGTCTTTGCAACAGAGCTAAAAGTGTGTCTCCTGCACAATGTGGACAAAACACCTATTTTTGCCTTTATCTCATAGTTGATAACATTAGACTACTAGAGTTAGGTTTTCAAAAGAGCTGCGTATTGAATGCTGAGTTTTTAAAATCTGTCTGTAAATATCATAGTAGAAGTTGCTGGTACAGTGGAAAACCTGGGCAAAACGGCTTTTCTGAACACTGAAAATTAGGCCCACTCCGCAAACGAATGTAATGCACTGTCTGTATTGTGTCGACTTTTAAATATATGCAATTAATGTTCTAAAGTCCATTTCGTTGAATCATATGTGACAGGAATCTTTCCCTGGTGGTAATGGCTATTTCTGTTCTGAGGAACGCTGAGCCCTTTGTAGATCTTTCTAAGACAGTTTGCATCATCTGACATTTCTGCAGGCAACGTTTGCTCAGTGGTGAATTGGATTGTAAATTCTACAGCTGTGAAGTTACAGGAAACAGGAGTCTTGGCAAATGTGTAAACAGAGCTCTGGTAAGGAGTGAGTGGGAATTTAATGAATACAGATTGTGGAATCAATCTCTTAATTTGTTTTGATTAGGGTAAAGTGCCTATATAATAGGGTTTTTTGTATTGCATTATTAAGCATGACAACACTGAAATTTATTACGTGCTCCTATTTATATTTTCTTTGCTTTTTATTCTTATAAAACTTTCTGAGTTTCTCAGCATTGGGATTGTGGCCTCTTAACTTAGTATTTGTATTTAAATCCTCCTGAACAACTCACAAAGAAATGATCTTTTGAAGTCAGTAGCACTTGGAAAGGATTTTCCCCTGTGCATGGAAAGACAGGCTCTGTACATGTGTGGTAGCTATGTCAAACCTTTCTTTATGATTTTTTTGTATTTATAGCTTTATAAGAAGAGGATGCTTAGAGAATTGCACCTTATAGCAAGTGACAGCAATCAGCTGGGTTTATCCTGCATTAAGGAATCCCTCTGACCAGAAATAGGTTTTTTGGGCGAATGAATCTAGTTAAAATCTCAGTGCATCTTACCCTGGGTATCCCTGTAGTCTGCCTGAGACCAGCAATATCTCTATGTCCTGCCTCTTTAGTCTTGCTGGTTCATATAGCACAGTGACAGTCACTCTGGCTGATGAGAGCTGGACATAGCTCTTTCAGAGGCTGCTGCTGTCATTTCTGTATTGGCTAGAGAACAGATGAGGTTGCAGAATGAAATTAACTTTCCCTTACAGGAATAAATACAATACACAGCCTACACAGTGTTCCCAGGTCCAAGACAAGGAAATTCCATGGCTTTTTACAGGGACTGGAGTAAGATTCAGTCTTCCAAGCAGAACAATCATTTATAAATTATAGGCACAAACATATGATATTTATAAATGCCTACTATACTGAGACTTCCTGTTTCCATTGAAGTCAATGGCAAAATTCCCATTGACTTCAGTGCCAACAGAATCTGGACCACAATAAGACAAATGTTTCCCATTAAAATTATGATATAATTAACATTGGGAAACTGCTTAATGAGGTGGATCTGATAGCTACAGAAGCTGTGGATCATTAGGATTAATTGAATCTTTCTTTGTGTCTCTACTACTTTAAAATTAAATAGTGTCCTTGTTTTAACCAAGCTCTATAAATTTTTCATCCTGTACCTCATTGTGGTTAAAGCCATCATAGTATTACTGTTAGTGAAACCTACTTTGTGGACTCTGTCTTTGTCAAAACAAATGGAAGTTTCTGTTAAGGCGATGTGGTTATTATCAGTCATATTCTTCAGAATATTAGTTGTATTCTTAAATTTACTTATTGTGCTGTACAGTTCATCCTGGGTTGGGGAGTGAAACAAATATTGTTATGGAGAGCAAAGAAACAGTGCAAATATATTTACATATTTCTAATTTTGTCTTTGGGTGTTGAATTGCCCTGGGTTAAGTTGCATAATGATAAGTAAAGCAACTGGACATAATCCAGTGCAAAGTGATGCATGAAACCAGCACTTTTCCCCCCTAGTGTGTGAAAATTTGTATCAGCAAGAAACAGATAGTCTAACTTGTATGTAGTTGGAGAACTGCCTGCATTTTGATACCTACGTTCTTTTAAAATGAATCATTCTTCAGTGCAGACACAAGATCTCTAGCTTACTGAAGCTAAGAAGTGACATGCTGACACTGGGCTACAGTAACCCTCCGTCTTCACTAACTTCTGTGTACTCATGTGACCCTCGTAAGTGGCGACCGAAGAGAAGCTGTGGTCAAGGCTGTGGCGAAAGCGGTTATTGTGCGGTATTACAGCACAGTACTGTGCTTTGCAAATCCATATTGGAGCCAGGGTTAGATCTGAAATCTGCTTAACATCTTGTCACAGCCCCAGTACACTAAGCTCCTCATCACTGGTACTTTAGCGTGTGACTGCTTGGAGTGGCCTGGCTGCAAAACTTGCCGTCCTGTTCAGCCACTTTTTGTCCAGAAGATGGGGCAAGGTGCCTCCTTTTTAAGGAAAGGGCCAGTCATTGCTTTTCTGCAGGTAATCAGATATATTAGTCATTACAGGCTCAACAATTATCATAAAAGTAAATGCTTATGGTAATGATTTGGTTCTTTAAGCATCGTTCACCCTGAAAACCTAACTTGTGACTTTCTACAAACTATGTACCAGGGAACCCTCATGTATAAAAAAAGCCTTTGGTGTTAAAAGGAAATTACATTTTTTAATAAATAACTTACTTTAAAACAACCCTGCAGCACCAGATAGAGAGTAATCAGAGAATAA
Organism: Pelecanus crispus; assembly: GCF_030463565.1. Taxonomy (NCBI): domain Eukaryota; kingdom Metazoa; phylum Chordata; class Aves; order Pelecaniformes; family Pelecanidae; genus Pelecanus; species Pelecanus crispus. The sequence goes on along the minus strand of NC_134653.1, from coordinate 8,710,322 downwards.
TTTCTCTGTTTTGCCTTTTTTTTAGAAGTAAAAAATTTAAACTTTCTATTTTTAGGCAGCTGCCCAACAGCTACTTTTATAAAGCATAAAATAGTAGTATTTGTGTGAAAAAAAGAGGGAAAGGTTCAATTCTAGAATGAAGCTCCTATTTGGATCTGGTTTCTTTTTTTTTTTTTTTCCAAATCCACATCCTCTGGGAGGTAGCTGTTTTGCTGGGATTTAGAGCAGTGCTAGAATAAATATGTAAATACGTCAGATTAGTCTTAGGAGTAGGCAATGTTTTAAGCAATTTTACAGACTAAGCCAGTGTGAAAATGTGGGTAAAGATCATGCAGATTTTGACTGTTGATCAATCAGTCAGTCAGCAATTCTGCACTTACTTTTTTCTCAGTGTGTCTCCTTTAAATAAGTCATAAACATATAAACACGTTGCAGATTTAACTTACTTTGGTAGGTGAAGATCTGGAGCCTAATTGTAATTAAAAATAGCTGTTTATGGCTGGCTTACAGACCTCCCAAAGCTGAAACTAGCAATGGGAAAGCAAGCTCATCTTTCTCTACTGTGATAGATACTGCTCTCCATTGAATGTACAGCAAGGCTTTTCGAAACTGCTGGGGTTTATTAATGACTTTGATTGTTTTGATTGACAAAGGGGCAACTGAACAAATGGTACATCATCACGGATATGGTAATGCATCTCTGTGATCTCCAAATGGCATTTAAAGATTCAGGACTTGTTCCCAAGTGACTGAAGCAGCAGGGTGGAAATTGAGGTCTTCCAGCTTTTTGTAGCAGATGCGCAGTACTTTGCTTTTGGAAGAGGTATAACTTAAACCATGCTGTTGGAGCAGTCAGCTGTGGAGTATTCTGCTCTTACAATGGTCAGAGGAATGCTGTATGTTGGATAATCATTGTTGGAGCAGTAGAGGGATCAAGCTGGGCAAATTGAGTGGTCTAACTAAAACTGATGCAGAAGGAAAAATACTGTCTCCTCTAGCTCAGCTGAGGCATTCAGCAGTGGCTCAAAGCTGGGCACAGTGGCCACAGTGCCAGTGGAGGCTTTTTAATGGCTGATGTTGCTGTGATGCTCCTGGGGGGTGATACAGAACAATGGCAGCGGATTTTGATTTATCCCAAACATGCACCTTGCACTCTGTTGCACTTTCTAGGTATGTGACGGTCAACAACCATGGAACTAACCTTGGCAAAGGATGTGGCCACCGTGTGTGGACTCATTAAATTCTCCACCCACTTGGCAGTCAGTCCTTACAGATTAGATTATTTTTGGAGTCCTATGTGATCATGGAGCGGGCAGAATTTGCCTAAGAGAAAATGTCGTAAGAATAGGATGGAAAAGAAGAGTGAATTCTGTTGCTTGAAGGCTGGTCCTGGAAGAATAGAAGGGATAATGCACTAATCAAATTCTTGACAAGGTATTAAGGAGAAAAGAAGGGGAAGCATTTTTGAACTGCCTGCACTAAAGCTGGATGCCTGAAAAATAAAGAAGTTCTTATGCATAAACATAATTTTGATTTAGTTGGCATTACCCAGGGGTACGTCATACAACTATAGCAGCCATAGACGTCAATGCATGCAAGAATGGGCCTCACACATGCTGGTGATGCCAAGGAATCAGGGAGACCACCTGTTCTGAGATGAAGTACAACAGAAATAAATACAGATACCTAATCTTGCCCAGCTAGCATCAATACAGGTAGCACACATTGCATGTGATGCACGTTGACATGATTGTATGAATAAAGCATGTAAAAGCAGGCCTGACCTGCTTTTACAGGAGAAATATAAGTAACAGGGGGTGTGATCATAATCAAGAACTGTTTAGGGAGAGCTTTTCATTGTGATCAGTGAGGTCTAGTTGTCTTTCCTTCACTGTGATATTTACTAAGTGTAAGTTCTTCAAACAGAAAGTGATTCTCAGACTACAGTGAAAGGCAGGCGATCCATCTCCGCATGGCACTCCGCAGTACGGCTCTGCTGCAGCCATGGTGGCGAGACGGGGAGATGGAAGCTGTGTACGTGTCAGTCAGGGGCTGGGCTTGCTGAGTGCTCTTCCTTTATCTTTTCTGAGAGACTCTGCAGTAGAAGCAGAGAATGGAGTCCGAAGAGAAACAAATAGGGAGACAGGAATGACCAAGAAACAAAAATAGCACGAGTGAAAATGTGAACAAGATCTTGTCTTGCCTTTCTCCTTTTTGCTTCCATTGTCCGAGCTTGGCAGAAAGAATATGACAAGCATGGTAGGCCTGCAAATGCTAAGTTACAAGCTCCGGCAGCATTGACGTAGACTTGGTAGTGTAGGTTAATGGTTGGACTGGATGATCTTAAAGGTCTTTTCCAAGCTAAACGATTCTATGAGTCTATGATTCTATGTTAGGATGTCTCTTGGCTCCCCCAAATTTTCTCTCCCTTCATATCTTACCTCAATACGTTTGTTACACTTCGTAAGACCTCCTAAAACGTACAGCCTTTAGCCGTGGAGGCTTGCACGCACTGATGAGAAAGCGCTCGTTGCAGCACGAAGCGCCGAGAGCTCGCCCGCCGCGGCCCGCGGCCGCTGTGGCTGCAGCCCGGCTCCGCGCGCGCCGCCAGGGCGGTGAGCGCCACCTGGTGGCTGCTGGGCTGCGGGCGGGGTCCCTGCGGCTGAGGGGCTCCGCGGGGGCGGGAGGCGGCAGGGCCGGGTTGTGAGGTGAGGGGGCTCCCTCAGGCCAGCGTGGCCTCTCCGCACGCTCTTGGGTTCTGCAGTGGGCGCGCCGAGAGAAGGGAAGGCTGCGAGGAGACCTCATTGCCACCTTCCAATACTTAGAGGGGGCCTACAGGAAAGATGGGGAGAATCTTTTTAATAAGGCCTGTTGTGACAGGACAAGGAGTAACGGATTTAAACTAAAGAAGAATAGATTTAGACTAGACATTAGAAAGAAGTTTTTTACAGTGAGGGTGGTGAAGCACTGGAACGGGTTGCCCAGAGAGGTGGTGGAGGCCCCATCCCTGGCAACATCCCAGGCCAGGTTGGACGGGGCTGTGAGCACCCTGATCTGATTAAAGCTGTCCCTGCTCACTGCAGGGGGGGTGGGCTGGATGATGTCTAAAGGTCCCTTCCAACCCAAAGCATTCTATGATTCTATGACAAGCTGAGGATGTAAGTATGTAAAAAATCAAGCCCGTAAAAACACTTGTAATCGTATTTTATGAAGAACACGACCTCTCCTACACCACTGAGTTAGCTGTGAGGATGTATATGGGGATTTATTGATAGGTCACTAAATCCTGCCCTGCAGTGCAAAAATCGAGAGACAAAATGTCAGCAGCAAAGTCAAGGAAGTTTCCAGTGCTGCCCCTTCCAGCTGCTCTGTTGTTTTGTGTCCCCTCTGTTTGTGACTCCTCTGGTTCTCGCAGGTGAGCACAGAGCTGCTCTGAGATGACCCAACCCCCCTTTCATCCTGCCAGGGTACCTTGTACATGAGCCTTCATCCCACTGCCGTCTTTCCTAGTGCATTTCTCCACAGTGGAGGTCCAGTTCTCCAGAAAGATTTTCCTCTATAGTCTTGATTCTCTCATCAAGCTATGAATAGCTCCCATTGGCATCGCTAGCTGAATCATATCCACTCATGCTAAACCTTATGTAGATGCCTTCTATTATGTAGAAACCTCAGAAAGTGGATCCTCAAACGAATAAAGGACCCAATTTCAAGCAAAGCAGTCCTTTAGGATTTGAAATATCCTGCAGTGCTATATCCATTGGGACGCAGCAGTGTCTAAGTGCACAGTCAGAGCCTACTGGAATTATGCTTATTCTAAGAGAATAAACCAGCTTATCCTGACAGGCTAGAAGTTACAGAGGATTTTGTGATTAAATCAGAGTTATTCATACCAATTTCACATGCTCAAAAATCCAGAAAAATAAGAAAAGATTTCATGTGATGGACAACCTGAGTGGGCTATGTGAGAGCTCTAGAGACAGATTATGATACCACCGGGAAAGAGCTTAAAAGGAACATAACAGAGTGAGCTCAAACCATGGTAAATGTGGTGGTGTTGTTGTTACTGTTATTAATATTATTCCCACAAACGTTTGAGATGTTGTAGGTATTTCTCAGACGTACAAGAAGGGATTATATTTGGCCAGGTAGTTCACACTGGGATATGAGCTTTTTTCCAGTTTGTCATGGAAACAAATAAAATAAACAGAATACTGGCAATTACTTTGCTTCCTGTTGAGAACATGTTATGTAACTATTCTGGCTTTCTTTCCTCATAAAATAGGGTGAGGAAGATAATAACTGTAGAGAAAAGAATAATACAAAGACATTCAGCCATCCTGCAGTAGCTCAGAGAATCACCTTTGGCAGGTACAGAAGTGGTGTCCTTGAACTTATACAGCGTCACAGCAAAAGTTCTTTATCACATACCATACTTTGATAAAAGAGAGAAGAATCAATAAAGCAGAGAATGTAGACTGAACAGCTGATGCTGCATAGAATTCTTAGGAGGCAAAGGGTATTTGAAAAGAATATAATAAGCAATCCAAGTTTCCCAAGTCCTCTATAATAACCAATATCCGATTTCAATTACCAAGGGGGGGCCTACAGGAGTATTATTCCTGATTTATACCAACATACGTAAGAATAGAAAAAGCAAGCACTTAAGGAATGAAAATTCAGCGGTAAGGTTGTAGAGGATAAAATATCAACCAGTAATTAGCTTAGGCGATGGAAGAGAGTGTATTATGTTTGAAAAGGGAGAGCCAGACTGCGCTATTAGGTGACATGCTACTGCACTGGAGCCAGTGCAGCAGAAGGGGACTGGAGAGGAGAAGCTGGTCCAGTGAGATCCCATCATTTGTGTCCTTCCACACATCACTGTGGCCAAATACAAATCACAGCTGTCTGGGATAAGAAGTAGATCATTTAGCTATGCCTCACCCAATGCAATGTGCACTGCCCAGGCAGATGTCTTCTTTCAGAGGTGAAACTGAACAATTGGCAAAGCTCCAGTGTTTCAGAAAAATATGAAAAAAACTCAGAAGCTAACTTGTGCAGCAATGGAGATGTGTTGGGAGGGACCCACTGTTGGTGGAACCTTTTGACAATCAGAAAGCTCTGTGAAGCATGGGAGTCATACACAGTAAAGACAGACCAAGAGAGATCTAGTCTTGTTTCAAACCTCTTTGGGTATATCCAAAACATTTATTGACCACAGAGTCATTTTCTTACTTAGTTACACAACTCTTCTGTGGGTATATCAGGTTCCATCTTAAGAACATTTAAGTTCCTTGCCCTTACTGCTCTCTTTGAAAGATCATGCCAATGTGTGATCTCCTTGAATAGTTAGAAATGTTTTCTTTAGTTTTCAGTCTAAACATACTGCTGATCAGATTATAAAAATTTGATCTCACAGTCATGTTAACCTTCAACTTAGTTCTTTTTCCATGCTATTTATCTCAAAATCTATTTATAAAGGACTTGCATATTGTTCTCCACTGTCACACTGAACAAACCATGCTCTTTTTATCTCTCTCTAAGACTGATATTTCTGTAATCGTTCTAATAGCCAGTCTGCACTGGTTCCAGTTTACGCTAATCTTTTTCAACACTGTTGACTGGAATTGTATAAATATTTCACACAAGATCTTACCAGTGCCTTGTCTAAAAGTCCCAATATTTCCTTCTCTACTAAAAATCTCACCTAACCTATCTGAACATTACATTATCTGTTTCCACAGCTGTGTCGTACTGGCAGCGCTGGCACACTGACGGTCTATCAGAACACTCGGATCTTTTCCCTTCTCTGTTTCTTGCAGCTGATGAATCCCAAGAACATGATTTTGCAGTTCACATTATTAGATTTCTATCACTGCAGGCAAGAAGGTCATCTAATTCCAATGTGATGATCTGGTCCTCCTCAGTATTGGCAATCCCTTCCAGCTTTGTATCACATGCAAACTTTTTGAGGCTGGGCCTGATCATTATTCCTAATTCACGGAAGTACACATTAAATGGTATTGCTCCAAAGACCAATCCCCAAGGAACACCGTTGGGTAATTTGCTCCATTCTTATAACTCCTTTTTTATTATAACCTGTTGCTCCTTGTTCATATTGCTTTGGTAGTAATCCCTATAATCTCCACTTTCAGTAATGATTTCCTGTGGAGCACTGTATCAAATGATCTGTTTCAACTTCAACAGACTGAGTTCACTGCTTATTCAGTTCTAAAAAGACCATTATCTTACTCAGAATACACTAGCTCAGTTTGATATCCTGTACTTTGGTAGACCATGTATTTTTTCTCACATTCTCTTTGCCTCCCTACAATTCGTTGTTCTTTCTTTCAAAATTCATTCTAAGACATAGCATCGTACTGAATTTAAAAAATACATTTTAGAATATATACTTCCTAAAAATAGTTTTTAGAATATAAACATTATATTTGCTATACTGAAGTCCTAGGCAAAATTTCATTCAAATTCATTAAACACTGGCTGCTTTTACTTTTAATTTTATATACCAGTTATTTCAATATGCTAGGGAAGAGATTGTATGTATCCTTCAATGTTTTTTGTATTAAGAAATACAGTTGTTTCTCCTAACATATTGTAATTTCTGCTATCCCACTGCTATTTCCTTTATATATCATTCCCATCTGTCATCAGCCTTATGTAAATCAAAGCAAAGGTCCTCTTTGCTCACTCTGAAGTAACACCATCTCTTGTTAGTTCATTTATTATTAAAGAAATCCATCTTTTACCATCCCTATGTCTTTCATGGAGCTCTGCCATCATTGGTGGCATTTAGTTTCTGCATTATGTCTGGGAAGTTAAATTCTTCCATAAACAAGCAATTATTTTCCATAATTTTACATCCCTTATAATTTATATTCAAGTTAGAACAAAAGAAAGGCAGCTGAAAAAGATCCTCAGCACTATCCTTCTCGGGCAGTTTGTGTCATCTCTTGTCCCAGTAATTTCCACCCAAACAGAATCTATTTCATCTGTGTGATCACAGGAGATTTCTTTACACTCAGCCATTTCTTTAACATTGAGTGATACCATTCCTTTTCTGCTCTCATTTCTGTCTTTCCTAAGAAGCTCCCCACATAGTGCACTAGTGGGAATATTCTGTCCCCAGCTTAAGTGCAGGAGGCATCCCCATGCTCCAGCAGAGTTGTACATAGACCTTGGAGCTTCTGATTTCTAATACCGCCTTTGGCATTGCCTTTCTGTCTATGCAAGACAATTTTCTAAAGAGACGGGGCACGTCCTGTCTGAGGCATGCAGAAGAGAAGCGGTGTACTGCCAGCGGTCAGCCAGTAACAGAATACTTTTCACAATCAAAGATGGTCTGAAATAGACATTTGCCTGTCTGAAGACCCTGACTCCATAGGTCCTCAGGACCTGACTGCCCACTCAGGATTATCAGAGAGAAGTATTAATATGAAGTTCGACTACAGAAACATTGTTTTTCATGCTTATTGATTTGTCCCCCTGTGGATGTCATTTTTTCAGTATTTTTCTGGCACCCAAAGCCAATGAGAATAGTCAGGGCATTTCCTACGGAGAGATCTATTTGAGCTAACACGTCATATCTGTGTCTTATTTGTTCTTTACTTCTTCAGAGAAATTATTTTAGCCGCATCATGAAAGCATTCACTGAGACTATAAATTTCAGCACGGCCAGAGGCCAGGGGAGAAATGCGGTCCCACATACCTCATCCCCTGAATCTAACAGAGATTTGCTTCTCGGCAGTGAGTGCAACATCAAACAAAAACTAAAGGACTTGTTGAGAAATGACATTGCTGAAGTTCTTTTCACCCCAGTCACTCATGGCTGCACACACCCAGCTGCTGTTGTTGGGAGTGCCTCTGGGCAGAGCTGGATGATGCAAAGCATTTTTCAAATGTTTGCACAATGAAGAATTGCCATTGTAGGGTCAGGAGCAACTGTTTTCAGAAAGTAAATATTGTGCATTTCTATGTTAGATAATAGCTAAGGGCAGCATGCATTGTAGCTGGAGCCTGAAGGGAAAGCATGGCAGTGAGTGGAAAGAGATATTCTGGTCTCCTGAATCAGGATGAGGCTTCTGCTGTGCGGTTCAAGTAATGCTTTCCCTTTCATCTGTTACTACTGGCTGCAATGCATCATGCTTAATTTTTCAGAGATGTGAAATTAAATTAGAAAGGGGGAGAGCAGCAAAAGGTTCAGTGAATTGGAGAAAGAGTAATAATTTTGTATCTGACTCATCTTCAAACCATTCCATCAGATCAAAAATAGCTCAACTCGTCTTCAGAGGTAAGTGCCAGCAACAGCATTCCAGCAGTTTCACAATGTTTACAGTTTAGCAGCTCTCGTCAGGACTTCTGCATTTCTCCATGTAGCAAGAACAGCCTTCTTTAACTGTGATGTTATTAATTCAGACACAATAACTCTCCTGCCTGTTATCTGATAACACTTTTTGATTGTTTCACTACTGCTGTTCTCATACCTTTCCATTGTAATATGTTACTTACAGAAAGAATTGGCACTTACCTGGCATATTGTATCTGCAGAAGATTTTAGTAGGTCTTAATTAGTAGTCCTCAGGGCATATTAGGAGGTCATTTCTCAATAGAAAGGATAGGAACAGCAAGTTTGGTATTGGAATGTCCCACTGGCATTTCTGTGGGCTCTGTTTGATGTTCAGAATATTTTTTGAACAGATGTTTGGTCAGTCATGTCTTTTGAGGAGTTTGGGGACTGACTACTGCAAAAGGACAGTATGGCTTAAAGACGTACCACCAGTGCAATAGTGTTTCTAAAATGATAGAATGGTTTGCAAAGAACTTTTGGCCTGCTGATAACAGATTTTATATGCCTTCCTCCCACTAGCTGAATGGCAGGAAACTATCTGAAGTTTCTTGTCTTCTTGGCAAGGCACCAGATAGTTTGCATGAGGCTCTAAGAGCGAAACATCTAGAATGAAGACAACAGGAAACACAGGCACAAGGGCATAATTCTATGAGTTGAGGTGAGCTGAACATGGAGCTAACTTGGTAGTACTAATATTTGTTACATGGCATGGTGTCATCCTAAGGGGAATTTATACTTCCAGTGAATGAGATTGGAGGTGGTGTAGATATGAAATGGTTAACCTGAGGAAGTGGTGGAATCCATCTAGAATAGGACAAAGCCAGCATCCTTTCGTATCCTCAGGAGTGGCTTGACTGCTAAGAGATTTGCAGCACAACTGAAGTCCTTGTTTTGCCCTCTGCCTAACTCCATTAGGAACCAAAACATCTTTTGCCTGTTGCAGCTCCATTGAAGTCAGCAGATTTGCATGCAAGAGTTTGGAGCAGAGGCTGGTACGCTCTGTGTTGTCAGTTCTTTTTGCATGCCTCTACCTTAGGTGGGTGAGACAGGAGGGTTGTTTCACATGGGGAAAGAATTACAGGTGGGAAATGACAGCTGAAGTAAAGACTTCATCTTCTGCCTACAATTTTAGGTTGGAGAGTGAACATGAGTTTTACCTAAGGTTGGTGGGCAGATCCAACTTGTCTGATTCATATGAGGAATTCCGTGCAGTCTGTATAGTGCAACTTGGTTTGTAAGCTCCATTGGGTAGATACGATTTTGTCCATGACTTCAGCTCTTAGGCAGTATGTCACTGCAAATATTACCATAATTAAATGCTGATGAACATTGGGCAAATGTGTGCTCTGTTTCTGAACATCATCTTTCAGCTGCAACTCAGGTGGAGTTTTGTACATGCAGCAGTATGTGTGACAGCTTAACAGAGATGACAAAACAAACCTGAAACATTTCTTATTCTATGGGCTCAACTACATGCTATGTATCATCTTTCTTAGGTAGCAGTGCAAGTATATGATAGTATTAATGGTACTATCATTAATATTATTTGTATTTTAATAATACCTAACTCCTAATACACATTCCACGTCCAATTAGGGATGACTGAATGGTTTGGAAAAACAAGTAGTTTTGGCACCTTCACAGTCAAGACAGTTATACAAGTTCAGCCACCTATAGTCTACAGCATCAATCCAGGTCTTTCCAAAGCATTTTATTCACATTATGTTTTCAACAACAAACTTTGCAATGGGAACTTTCATTCTGCTTTTAACTTTTTCAGGCAGTATTACCAAATCAGTATTGCGATCCTGTAAGATGCACGTGAGTCAACATTGGGACCCATACAGTTAAAGTTCTTCTGACTGCAGAATCAAAGTGCGAAGGCTCAATTGACTTGTGGGATAGAGAAGCCTTATCAATATCTCACATCTTGTTCTATAATCTGAAGATACATAATGTGAGTTTCCAGGGGATGTTTGCTTGAGGGTTGAGCAGAAGGAAAGATCCCAACATCCTAGCCTGTTATTTTGTTTCACCATAGATTCGTTAGTAGTTAGGAAAAATATTTTATAAGTGATCACATATTTGTTTGCTCAAAACTGTATTGTAATGTGAATTACATGCCAGTGAAAATACAGAATGATCTTTCCTGTTTACAGAACCAAAGCTGCACAGTCTAGACCTCAATTTCCTCAAAGTCTGTGGTGTTTATTTAAAGCTTCAGTTTTGACCTAGATCCAGTCCTCATTTCTGAAAGCTACATAAAGTTCTGACTTGCAGCAATTTTCTTCTTAAAGTCGTTAATTTATATGTATGTAAAACCAAGAATTCCAGTGTCTTATCATATGAACTAAATAATATTTTCAAGAAGAGTCATTGTTTCTACATAAAGATATGCATAGGATATTGCAGGCAGGGGAAAAAAAGTGTGGTCCATATAAATTTCTTATTAGCTGCTTTGACTTGACTTATCTGGTTTTATAAGCAGCATTGTCAGGGGAATTAACTGCATCAGAGTCAGTGGAGAGAAAATTCAAGGAAGAATTCTACTCACAACAAATTAAGCTTTAATACTGCAAAGTTGTCATTATGTGTATCAAAGGCTGTTGAAAGTCATGTTGCTGGGAATAACTAGCGGGCTTGTTAATGCAGTCATGATCATCTTTCTGACAGAAGCTCACTTTCGGGAAATGCAATATGAAGTTTTCCTTAGGTTCTCATCTCATTCCCGTACTGTGTTTATTTCACTCTTAGTGTGCTTCCTCTTTAATTTCTCAGTTAGGAACTCATTTTTCAGCATCTACAAAATTATGTAATGAATGATGAGCAAGTCTGAAAGGACTCTTAAGTGAATGCAAGTTACTTTTTCCTAGTTTTGGGAGTGGGGGTTTCCTCAACTAATTTGAGCTGAGGCCCTTGTATAGATAAGGTCATATCGTGCTTCTAAACATAGTCACAACACAAGGCAGATCCCTAATCTCTGCTTCTAACCATTTTGAAAGACACTGTTTTCTTCCTAGCATGTGCTTTTTTAGGAGAGTAAGCCACAAGTGGGTGTATTTCTTCCTTTCTAGTAACATCTACAATATCTTATCAGTCTCTTAGGGGCTGACCCTTCATTCTGTGAATGGCCGGAACTGCTATTGAAGTCTGTGGCAGTTAAAAGAAGTGCAGAATTAAAGAGGTATTCTGCTGGCAGCTTAAAGGCTTACAGAATTTGTAGCACTAATGTAGACATTGTTTCTTTGGGATTTTATATGCATTCTTATGTATGCCCATCACGTGCAAATCTATCTCTGGAATTCCTTTTCCATACTTCCTCAATAATTTTTTTTTTTTTTTTTAAGATTGGGCAGGAGCCTGAGTTCTTTTGCCAAATGTGGTAACATGAAGCAAAAAGGAAAAGCATATCAATAATAATGCAGTAGGCAGAACACATGAATGCCTGTTCTACTTCAAATCCGTTTGACTACGTCTCATTTATGCTAAGATCATTCTACACTGATCGTGCAGAAAACAATCAGACCCAGTGTAAGCTTCTTTTTCTTTTCCAGAGTGGTGTAAATAGACATGACTATAAATGAGAGCTGTTCCCAGTATTTCTTGGGCCAAATGATGAATTGGACTCAAAATTACATACACAAAATGCATGACCAATTGCATATTTTAATTTGTAATTATCACAAGTGCATATGCTAATTGCTTGTTATTCAATAGCAGTGAAATAAAAAAAAAAAAATTCAGTTTTTGTTGTCCATACATTTGCAGCATACAACAACTAATTTATTGGTCCTCTGAATGTAATGAATACTCTTTCTCTATGTGAATGATCTCTATATATCTATAAATCATTAAATGCAAGATTCCTTCAGCACGGGGTCGGCAAATCCGTAAGTTACTATGTAGCTCCTGTGTTCCAAATGGTGACCTTTGTATCTATGTCTTTCTTAGTTTTTAGCTTCTTTAACCAGTGGGCTGAGCATTGTGTTTTCATTGTACAGCACTAAACATACTTTCCCTGATGTTCTGTAATGTCTTGCAATTCTATACAGCAGTACAAAACTCTGCTTAAAGGAAGCAAATATTCAGAGCCATCTGGAGATGTACTTGATTTCTCAGTGGTGGACAAAACTGCATTTCAGACAAGGACAGGAATGACAGAGCAGAAAAGCAGTTAGAGCGCATACGGGAAGCAATATCCACTGGCGTGCTCTTTGGACACTAAACCAATCCAGGGCAGAGCTCCTGTGTGTTTCTCACTCAGAGTTTACTCTAACTACAAGAAGAGTGTACATTGATTGAGCCACCTGCATTAAGTGCCACAGCACCAGAGCCTAGAAAGGTTAGCCTGGGTTCAAGCTGTAACTGGTGCTGTTCAGATCTCTGTGGGAGTCATTGGCAGGTGATGGTGGGGCACAGACAGGATCTCCTGCCTTTCAGTGATCATTCTGATGTTCTAGAGACCTTCCTTCTCCACTTTCTCTCCTATTAGCACCTCCTCTACAAGAGGAATCTAGATCAGCATAGAGAATGCTAATAGACTGTTGCCAGGCTTGCGTTTGCCAGCTGGAGCAAAGCATATTGCAGCAAGGACGTGTGTACAAGCCCATTCCCAGTGGTGGGACCAGCTAATTGGTTTGACACTGCCAGGGAAGAGGAAAGCTCTTGTAACAATTCTGATCTCCAACAGCTGTAATCAAATACTACGCAGAAGAAAAATCAGACATGATGCACTGATGTTTCTGCTTATGCACAAAGAACAGTGGGAGATTTTCTTATGACAGGAGTATTTAACATGTGTAGGAATGTAATACAAGTTGTGTTAATTTGCTTGATAAAAATAACATTTTCTGTTACCTACATTCAGTGATTCAGCATTTTTGAGACATGTCTTTGATGAAAAGAAATGCGTCTAGAGGTTTGTGTGGGATGAAGATTATATTTGGGTCAAATTAAAAAGTGGTCCATACTGTGTTGGATGGTTAAGCTGTAAAATTTAACCAATGAAAGGGTAAAAGTGATAATCTTGCTTTTACCAGCTCAGCAGTAAACAGAGCAGGTGCAAGCTATGTTTAATCCATGACCCCTGGGACATGGTAATGTTAATTTCTGTTGTCTTCCTGTGCCAGATTCCAGGCTCTCTGAATTTCTAATTGAGAGCACTAGCTAGAAAGACTGATAAGGCATAACTGAGCACCTGGGTCGCATCAAAATGAGAATAGCTCTGTTAACTGCTGCTTATTGTAATATCCCAGTGTAGGCAACACCTGTGGTATGACTTTATAAATAGATAACCTGAGCTGTGTTCACACAAGGTTAATTCAGAAGTTGTCAGCTTGTTAGGCAGCTTTCCAGCCATGTGCTGATGGTATGTGCTCATAGCACAAGAGGAAATCATGCTCTATGTTTCATGTTTATATGGTACATTATGACATAAAGTTGGGATTTTTTTCCTTATCTTTAAAATTCCTAGTCTGCATTAAAAGGAAGTTTCAAGTAGATGTGATTTTTAACATTTTCTAATGTCTTGCAGTAGGCATGTCAACCTGCCATGTTCTAAAAACATTTGGATAGTCAGAATTACTTAGCACCAGTAGCATGCACTTGCAGAGGAATTAATATTTTAGCAAAGGTGCCGTTAACTATTTTCTCATCTGGTTTAATCTCTTATGATGTTTTTTCTCAATTTACAGTGATAGTCACTGTACCCCATGGAGTTTGCAGCACCGAAACAGCACATCCTTTTGGTATTGTGTATGGATCTGAATAAGAGATCCTCTTGCTGAACATCCTACAGCCCTTGGATTTTCATTAGCTGTGGATCTTTAGATTGAATTTCCTTCATGTTCAAATAATTTACATTTGGAAATTATGAAGAAAAAAATGCAACTTGTCGGCCACCACTTCTTCCTAATTACTCAGTGTATATAGAGGTTGATTCACGAGATTCATAAATAGTCAGCAATTTATCATCAAACCCCTTGGTACTGTTCAGAAGTAATTTAGATTCTCTGTTGTCTGATATACCATAGACATCCTACTAAGGTATATTTATTGCTTTCTATGTTACTTTGATAGCAAAAGAAAACACCAGTTCTCCATAAAATACATGCATTTTTATTTGGACGAATTTTTCCTTTCCTGGATTGGAGAGGAGAATTATAATTACTGACATTTATTGAATGAAATTGGACCTTTCCAGTTTGGTCAAAGCTTTGAAAAGTAGCAAAGAGATAAGCGTTTTGAAAAATGTCTTTTGTGCTTGGGTAGCTACTGCTCATGCAAGATGGGATCATTCCCTGGATTTTCCTAGAGTTCATCAGAAAAAATATGAGACATATTTCTGCATATGCTGGCACACATAAGTAATACCAATCACATAAGCAGCCCTGCTCCCTTGTAGGACATGGCCAAAACAATATAGTGCAGAATTAAAGGACATGCAATACTCCTATGATGCTGTAATGAGGGGGGAAAAAGAATATTCCACATGTCGAGTTGAGCTCATGAAGTTGTTAGTATTGGAGATAAAAAAACAGCTGCAGGAAGTATGGTCCTTGCTTAAATTTTCACTACTTTTTTATCTGTCTGTATTTTATAATCCTACTAGCAACTAAAAGCAACTTCACCTGTAAGACTCCAAACTTTTAAATAATTTTGTAAACCTGTTTCTGTTGGATTAATTTTATTAAAAAGATGAGGCAGGGATTGTGGAAGATAGGAGGTCTTTGATTCTTGGATGATCTTTAGACTCTCAGACTGCAAGGATAACAAAAATAGTCTACATATTTCAGGTCTGTTTGCTTTTTATAAGTAACCAGTTAAAATTAATAAGTAAACTTTTTAAAAAAGACACTATCCTTAATAGTGCCAAAGTTTTTTAAAATGTGTCTGCAATTTGGTTTTAGTGAGTTGTTCCTTGTCTGCGGCATAAGCTTTGCTCATTAGTTTTCATTGCTTTCTCTGTAACAAATTTTCATGGAGGTATTTACCTCTTTCTGTTCTGATTACCAAATAGTGCAGAAATTTACGTCCAATTACTACCTTTGATAAATGGTTCTTGGTCTGAATTTTGTCTTTTGAACCCATAACTATTACAAAGAAATGGAAGTATCAAAAAAAATGTTTTCCAGTGTACATGTGCTGGATATATTGTTTTGTGCTCCTTGCTCAATTGGCAAGATTGTTCCCAATCCTGCTTAATTTGTCTTGATTCACCTCGATTCTTCTCTGCCTAATTGGTCATGTTGAAATTTCAGTGCTCTGGACGGCAACATTCATTAATATAAGAATAAGTAAGATTGCAAAGCATCAACACTTCAGTACAAGGTAGCTCCTTCCTTCCCTTACAGTGCTTCAATGAACTGCACCTTCCTTTAAATCTTGGATCCTTGTGTTTTTCTTCCAAGTGTGCACCTTAGCTGAAAGCATCAGCACACCAGTTGTCTGTGTGTTAGCAGCTTGCTTAGTCTGTTGTATTGATCCCTTTCTGGATCTGGCCTCTAGATCCAAGTGCTTCTTTTAAAAATTCCTTTTGGCAGTATTGCAATTATTTCCAAATTGGGATGAGCTTCCCCCCATACACAGAACGGTCCTTAGCCTGAAGTCTTTGTTTATGCTTTTACTAAAACTAAGTGTGAAAGCCAATGAGAGACTGTTGAAGGGGAATGCAAGTGGTCTAAGATAATTTCTGGTTCAACTTTGGAGCAGTTTCTTAGGATCAGGATAAGATACTTACAATGCGAGGTGGGTGCTTACATATGTAAAAAACTGTCCTTTAATCTTCCCTGAGCTTCAGCTTGCTCGACATTAATGAGAACTAGTACTTGTATGAGGGTTTTTCTTAATTATTTTTTATAAAGTTAGGTATAAAGTGGTATGGAAATGGAAAGTATTACATTAATAGGCAAGTTGATCAAGAATACCCTGTTTGATAGGACTCAAAACACACCTCTGAATAACTCGTTCCATTTTTCTCTTTCAACAGGTGACACATTCAAGTGGTGATGTATAATATTTATTAAAATTTAGTATTAGGATTACTTTTTAGAGAGACATGCAAATCATACAACATCATCTGCTCAAATGTTTGCCTTCCTTTATTGAAAGAATTTGCAATTAAGAGATTCCTGCTGATCTAGAGGTCCAGAAACAGACAGTGATTTTTTTGGCAAGCTTGCTTGCGTGAACACAGTTTACACCAGCAAGATACTTATTTACACATGGCTAATTACAGGGCCATTCACTGCAGTCTGTAGATTGACTGTTTTCAAAGAGGCACTGGTTCTATAACTTCTGGGTAGTTTTACTAAACCCTTGCACTTAGGCTGAAATGTTGCTGAACTATTCCTTTGCAGGAGTGCTGTTCTTGTCATATTACACCTACAGTGTAAAAAACACATGAAGCCTTAAGCAGTAACACTTGCTTATTTGAGTCTCAGATAGGACAAGTTTTTGAGAGTTGCTGAGCAGCTTCCACAATTGCCTTAATGAAGGTATTGCATAAGGAAAGACTGAATTGAAACCTTGTTGTTTGATCTGTTGTGGCTTATTTGGTCTGTTTGTGAGAATATTCTTTCTGGTTTGCCTTTTTTTTTTTCCCTTGACACACATATAATGTATATTTAGACCAGTACTGCATTAGACATTCATTTGATTAAATGGTTTCTCACTATATTCAGTGCTGCTTTGCTGTATCTGGAGCAAAATTTAATAGAGCACACAGTTTAGCATTTGCTAAAAATAAATAGGAGAGGGTGGCAAGGAATTTCTAATGTAGCTATGAAAGTTTTACAACAGCTTCTTTACACAGAAGTCATCGTTTTGCATGTCCTTTTGTGTTAATGGAAATTACTTAGTTAAATCTCCTGTACCTTTGGAGAGAATAGACAACATAATTTCTTTCTTAAAATTTTGGTGAAAGGTTCTATAGGAAGCTTTAAGATACAGATCTATCACCACAGACGTGTCTTTTAGTTCAGCATTAGACAGTTATCAGTGGCGTAAAAACCAGTTTCAAAATTGGCATGAATTGGCATTTTGGCTGGCAACATAGTCAGAGAGTAATATGTGGGGAAAGAAATTTGCCCACTCATGACTGTATTTCTTGTAAGCCAGGATGGAATCCTGCTGAGAAGAAATTTATACTGATGTTGGCACTTCTTATGCCTTTTTGAGGGAGTACTTAAATGCTCTTTCACAAAAGTTCATTCTTTTGATTAACTCCATTGATTCCATAGGATGGTTCAGTGGACTAAAGCGAAATTAATTTGATTTAATAAAGTAAATAAAGTAAATTTAAATTAATTGAATAAGATACATTTACAATTATGATTCATCTTCATATCTTAATGTTAAAACCTCTTCAAAGTACACCTGTCTGAAGCCAAAGTAGGTAGCGCCCTTCCAGATCAGACCCATCAAAATACAGTAGGTATTTTTGAGTCAACAGAAACGCAATTTGTACTAAATTTTCCAGGACATTAGTGGCAGATGCAAATCCAAATATGAAATATTTCCCAAGAAGAATGCAATTCCTTAATGGATTTACAAGATATGGATTAACAAGAGCTGCCAGGTCTTTCCAACATTTTAAAATTAATATAAACTGAATTTTCTACCAGCAGTTCAAAATATATCCTGCCATATTTTTCAGAGGTTCATTTCTCCATGTGAAAGCTTAAGCATTTGTGGGAAGAAATCAGAGAGTTCTGTTCTAAGCCCATTTTAGAGTGACAGATAGATAGTAAGGGGAAAACATTTGACTCAAGTAAGCAAATTTCCTTTACTGATTGTTTTAAACCCAGTTTTCTTTAGCCAATTTTCCTTGGGAGCTATTTAAAATCATTTTGGATGCTGTAGTATTGGAACTGAGAAAGATGCCTCTAGTTATATAAAAACACTATTAGGTCACTTATGACTGAAAGTGAAGGTTAAAATCAGTGATATTTGTCTCTATCAGGTGGAGAAGCAAATAACTTTGTGAAATATAAAAAGACAACACTGACAGGGAAAGAAAAGTTTATATATGAAAGGATGAGAGATTTTTTCTTTTGGGGTGAGGGAGAGCAGGGTTTGTGCCTCAACATTCATATATGGAAACTAATCTTTATGCTTAAAACAGTGACCTGGAATAAAGACCTTGGTTCTGTAATCAGCTCTGTTCCTGATGCTCAGTGATACTCTCTTTTGTAGTAAGCAAATTGTGAATCTTTTGGGGCTTTATTTGCAGTTACATTGAAGACCTTTAACAGCCCTCTGGCAATTTGCTCAGTCTGCTAGACAATATTCCTTCCACACCGATAATGTTATCAAAAATATTGAAGAAAACCAACTAAAAATAAAACTAGCAACATCCTTTAGTTGATCCCATTATCTGTCTCTAAAAAAAGGTTTTAACACCTCCCACACGGAACAGCAGCTTCAGTAATTTGGCAATGACAACAGTGTATAATCAAGAAACATTAGGCTGTGATATGTGGTAATACATCCCATTTTGTGTACAGGAAGAGTTTTGTTTAAGTAAATACATTTTCTTTTTAAGTACCTTTTGGATTACTTGGTATTAGGTTGCTCATCCCATTAGTCTCATCTAGATACTAGAAACGTTTAACTGCAGAAGTCGTGAATGGGTGAATCGTAACATTCCTGATGATGACAGGCTTTGTATCTTTGGGTTTTTGTGATGTTCATGGTGTATTTGAACACAGGGAGTAACTGTGACTAACATGTAGAACAAAGGATTGGAAGGTTTGGTTATTTAGCTTCTACCAGTGACTAATTCACAGCTAACCTTAAGTGTACCATCATTATAGAATAGTGCTCTGACGAGTCCTTTTAATGATATGCTGCCATAACTTCCCAGATGATATTACAATGTGATGTTTTATCAATAAACTACATCAAAGGCCTAACATTCAATTATGATAGGGTGGGTTGGGAAATAAAGCAGTCTGCTGTGTTTAAAATGCCATGAATTGTTTTCACTATTGAAATGAGAACACCCTTGCATTGTAAACCCGCTGATAGGCTACAAATGAAGTTTTAAACTTTATGTCTGTAGCTGCTATGAACCTCAAAATTATTTACGTATGGAATTTGCATTAAGTCAATGACAGATCTCGGGGGTACCTTAGACCCTAGACACTGTAGTGATAGGTACACTGGATTTGCCCATGTAGTTATACCACAGAAGTACAGTGTAATTTGAATAACTATCATTTAAAAAATGTGGCTATAATGTCAACTAGGAGACACATTCCCATCCAGAGACCCCAGCCCTGATGTCCGTACTCAGTGGAGGGAGATTTGATAGAGTGAAGAATAAGGGACTAACCGTGAAGTTTCCACTGGGTATTTATAGTAGAATCATAGAATCGTTTAGGTTGGAAAAGACCTTTAAGATCATCCAGTCCAACCATTAACCTACACTACCAAGTCCACACTAAACCAATCAAGGGCAGACTAGACTAAACCATGTCCCCAAGTGCCACATCTACCCGTTTTTTGAACACCTCCAGGGATGGGGACTCCACCACCTCTCTGGGCAGCCTGTTCCAATTCTTGACCACCCTTTCCGTAAAGAAATTTTTCCTAATTTCCAACCTAAGCCTCCCCTGGTGCAGCTTGAGCCCATTTCCTCTCGTCCTATCGCTAACTACTTGGGAGAAGAGCCCAACACCCACCTCGCTACACCCTCCTTTCAGGTAGCTGTAGAGAGCGATCAGGTCTCCCCTCAGCCTCCTCTTCTCCAGGCTAAACAACCCCAGTTCCCTCAGCCGCTCCCCATCAGCCCTGTGCTCCAGACCCTTCCCCAGCCTTGTTGCCCTTCTCTGAACACGCTCCAGCACCTCAATGTCTTTCTTGTACAGAGGGGCCCAAAACTGGCCACAGTATTCCAGGTGCGGCCTCACCAGTGCTGAATACAGGGGGACAATTACCTCCCTGCTTCTGCTGGCCACACCATTCCTGATACAAGCCAGGATGCTGTTGGCCGTCTTGGCCACCTGGGCACACTGCTGGCTCATGTTCAGTCGGCTGTCTACCAAGTTTATGTAGAGAAAGCCTGGCTGCATGCTTGTCACCAGCATCAGTTTTACATCAGTACAGAGCTATTGAAATTGAGATGGTGGCTGTTTGTAAATGAAAAAAATCAAATGTGTTACATATTGCATATCACTGATTTTAAAGGGAAAGGACCACATTTTGCCTTCCCAGTCCCTAAAATCTACAGCCAGACAAGGAATACTTTGGGACTGTTTATTGTTTTATGTTGCTTTTAAAAAATAACTCACAATAAGAAGCATAATGCATTAATAATAATTTACTAAAACAACAAAAGAGGAGATTGTCTTCCATATCATTATTCAAGTAAAATATTTCCCTTGGAAGAAAAACTAATTAGAACATTTAAAAAAATATGGGTCATTTGGTAGCACAATTAGTGTCTTCAAGCCAGAGGGAGGATATCTGGGGGTAGACACAGACTTGGTAAGAGGAAAGTAGTTTGATTTTAAGTACATCCCCGTGGTAGGAAGAAAATTACCCTAGAAAAAATTCTTAGTGACAGAGAGGGACTTAGGTTTATGTTATATCTTCCTGGACATCATGTTCCAAGTACTACTTTGAGCACAAAACTTTCCTTTCATGAAGTCCCAGGGGTGCACTCATTGTACGTTTCTGTGGACAATCTGTGCCCCCAAAGTCATTATATAATCTCGACATAATTAGCCCTTTTGCTAAATTATTTGGAAAATGGCAATCTAGTTTGTTAGTTGTACGGTATTTCCCTATTTCCTCACTACATAGAGCCCCCGATTCCTTAGGATTAACACTTTGATTTATGCTACTTAGGACTGCCACCTCATTTTCATGTGCTCTAAATTCAGAATTACACACCTAAACCTAAACCAGAATCATCTTTATTTCTGAATCCTGCCTGTATCATTAATTTAACAAGGTCATTTCCAGCCCTGGGAGCGCACAGGCGGCAGGGGGTGGTTTATGCCCATCTGCGCGCCCCTCTTGAGGCTCGTCCCGCTCCTGCTCGGCAGAGCGGCGCCAGGAGCCGGGGCGCGGCGGCCCAGGGAGCCGTGAGAGACCGCGCGGCGGTGGGCGGCCCAGCGCGGCCCCCTCGCTCCCAGGGAAGGCTCTGCTGGAGCGCGCCGGGGCTTCCGAGGGAGCCAGGGGCCGCTTTTTACCGTTTCTCCCGAGTTTCCGCCGCCGGGCTCTGGCACGGAGTCGAGCCGCGGGGGCACGGAGGGGACAGCCGAGCACGGGCTGCCCTGGCAGGGAGCTCGGCCGCGACCCTGCGCCGGCTCAGTCCCCGGGGGAGTGCCCAGGCCCAGGCTGGCCTGGAAGAGCAGGGCGCCGCCGTGCTCTCGGCGACACGAGGGCACAGGTTCGGGCCTGTGCCCCGCTGTGCGGGGTACCCCTGCTGAGGCGCCGGTGCCCACGCGCGGGCCCGCCGTGCCTTGGCCGGACGGGGGCCCGGGGCGCGCCGAGGGCGGCCTCAGCCAGGCTCCGCGGGCGGGCGCCGCGCCTCCAGGCGGCGCTGTTCCCGCTCCTCCCGCGTGTCCTGCGCACGGGCTCAGCCAAGCCCCTCCTCCTGCTCCCGCCCTCGGGAACGGTGCCGCCAGCCGGTTGGCGGAGCGCGCCTTCAATCCGAGGGAAGCTCCGCCCTCCTCCCGTCTCCCGGAGTGCGGCTCGATCGGCAACCGCGGTCCGCCGTTCTCGCGCCGCAGCCTTCGCTCGCCCCTAGCTCGCCCTGTGCTGAGCGACTGGCTGACCTGGCTGTCAATCACGGATTAGCCCCGTCCCAGCCAGTGGTCCCGCCTCCTGAGCGTGAGGCGCGGGTTGATTGGCGCATTGGGGTATCAATCAGCAAGGCGCTCCACCCCCTCCCGGTCAGGTAGCCCGGAAGATGGCGGCGGCGGCGTCCGCAGGGGCCGGCGGGGTTCTGTGAGGGGAGCAGGGCGGCGGGGTCCGATGCCGCGGGCAGCCGCGCCGCGGAGGCGGGGGGCAGCGGCTGCCGCGGGGGCTCGCCGGAGACGCTGAGAACCTCGAGCCCCTCGGTCGGCGCCGAGCCTCGGGCCGGGAGCGGAGGGCATGCAGAAGCGCGGGGGGCTCGGCGGGGGTGCCGGGCGGCGGGGGGGCGGCCCGCTGCCCCTCGGACCCCGGCGCCCGCTCGGGCTCGTCCTCCTGCTGTCGCTTCTCTTGGGGAGCGGCGGGGCGGCTCCGCTTCCGCGAGCAGGTGCAGGTGAGGCGCGGGAGGCGGCGGAGTGAAGCGGGGTTGGGGGAGCGGCTCCGCCGCGGGGCCTGCGAGGAGAAGCCTGGGAGCGCGGCGCCGCCGGTGGGGGCCGGGGCCGGGGCCGGGGCCGTGGCGGTGGAGCGAGGGGGCTGCGGGTTTGCCACAGCCCCCGGCCCTCCCCCGTGCTGCGGGCAGGGCTCCGCGCCGCGCTCGGCGCTCTCGCCTCGCCGAAGCGTCGGGAAGGGCACGGCGGGTGGACGGGGCTCCCCGGCACGGCGGGCTGCGGCTCCCGCCCGATCCGTCAGGGCGTGCGCCTGTGCCACTGAGCGGCTCCCGCTGCAGGTAGCTCGGTCTCTTTGGATGGAGCTGCGGGCTTGTTCTCTCTGTGTGTTTACCCACGTACGTTCTTTCTATAGCGGCAACCTTCTAGCCTATACACACCTCGGCGTGATTTTTCTTTTTCTTATTTTGACTGTGAATCACCGGGGCTCCCGTTCCTGGGTGGAGGCTCTTCAGGGCAGACGGCACTTCCCTCCTTTCCGGTCAGATTAGTCGGATTCCCCCCGGCCCCCCCCGCCCCAGTCTCTAAATAGTCATGGAGTTCACATTAATTTGTCTCTTGTGTTAGGTAATGCTAGCTTCCTTCAAATTTCTTGCTTGTTTTCCTGTTTGTCTTAAAAGTACAAACTAAAAAAATGTGTCTTCTCAATCGTACGCGTTACTGATTAAAGGTTTATTAGTACTGATAGGTAACAACCATCTCTTTGGTTCGGGGTTTTTTTTGTATTTTATTGGGGCTTGCCAACATAACGTTGTATCGGGATTGAATTTTGTTAGGTTTGGTTTGAATGTGTACTGAGATTTATTTCTAGCCATGAAGAGCTGAACAGCTGAAATAGACAATATGTTCAGAGAGGAGGAGGAGGAGCGGTGGGGAGGGAGAGATCTGAAGCACAGAGATTAGGTAATTTGGCTGCTGTTCCACAGAAAGTATAAAAACTGGGAGTAGAACCCATGCTTCCTTTATTTTTGGACGTATGCCTCTCCCAATTTTTTTTTCTTCCCAAGAACATTTCTGGATTGTTCATAAGTTACTCCCTCCATCAGCCCCCTTGGAGGTCTTTTGTACTTTCTATAAAAGTAAACTTCTGAAAAAGAGAAAACTGTCAGTCATACCTGTATTTCCTTTGAGACTAAATGATAGTTTTCTCATTTATGAGATACTTGAAGCTTGTCTAAGTAATATTGACTTGTCATTGAACCATAAGCAGAATCAGTTCTGTATGGAGGTCTTTTCCACCTTTTCTGTGTCTCTTGCTTTTCCTGAAATGCAGTTAATTTTTCTATTTAACTGTAGATGTTGGAGTGTCTGCATCAAGTGTTCTCTTCTTTTTTTCTTAAATAAAAATTCCTCTTTGCTATCAGGACTATGCTATGTACCTTACAAAGCTGGGAGATCAAAACATAACTTCCATGACGCTGGTAAAAAGCTTCATTCTCAGAATGAAAAGTTGATTGGACAAGATGCAGGAGATAATATTAAAGTGTTGGGGTTTTTTTAAAACCTTTTTTTTAAAGGCCAAATTAGGTATGTTAAGTACAGTACTGCCAAGAGAAGTACTTACGATGTTATAATATTGGACTACTATAAATTTAATGAGCTATCGTAATTTTATTTGTTGTCTTTGGTTATAATTTTAGCCCAATGTATGTATACATGGGATGTTATCTGCGGTTTAGCAAACTGTGCCAACTCCTGTCATGGAAAACCCAGTGAACTCCAGGAAATGAAACTGCTGCTTTCTGCTGTATCTTTGCCCATATAGTAAGAAGCAATGTATTTGGATTATTTTATTGACATATATTTAGTATTTAAACCTTTAAGGCCTCAAGAGGCCTTTTTTTACAGTTTCACTGGCATCACTTTTGCTGGGAAGACTTCCTACTGAATGAAATAATGTGCACAAATGAGTTTGCATGCAACAGATTCTTAGTCTGCAACATGTCCTGTATCATCGCTACAGCAGTAACCAGTTAGAAAGCTACAAGGACTTTTTTTTTTTCTCTTTCCTTTGAGTAGCTTACCAGTGGAAAACAGTGAGTTTTGTATGACCTTCTCTGTCATACTAGGCAAATTTTATGACCTGTCTAGAAGACAAACCTGTGACTTTATTTTGCTGGGTTAAGAATCATGAGCTGTGTTTAAAAAAACCTACAGCCATATTGTGAATTTCTCTCTCATATATCCCATGACAGGTTGCTTTGATTTCCTATATTGGGACTGGCAACTGCTGATGGTCTCTGTTCTGGGCCTTGGCAGTTTTTGCAGTTCACCGTAACGTTCAGTCTGATATATATGAGTTGTGAACTTGTGAAGAATTTAATGGGCTTTTCATAAAATAATTAGTAACTGGTTTCAGATTTTGATGTGTGTTGCCCTGAACTTGTTACAGGAAAGGTGGGAATCCGCAGAAAAAGGAGGAAAGTGTCTGTAGTTGTTGTAGTGAACTTTGCGGAATAGTGCACAGAATATACCCATAATAAATCAACTTCTCTTTTGAGGAGGAAGCTGGAAAGCAGGAAATGGTGATGGGCAGGTTCTAGCAAGACTGGATTGGATTCCTTGTTCAAAAATGTTCCATTTTGTGGAACTGCTGTGGAAGTACGCCAGGCTGGATGGCTGAGGAATTGTCAAGTTCCCAGGGCCTTGATCGAGATGAATGATGCCGCTCTTTTTAAGTATGGCTTCACAGTGTCTGCAGATGAAGACATGCGTTGATGATGTGTTCTATATTCGTCTTGCATTTTCGAGGTTATATTTGTGAACTCATTTAAATTTTTTTCTTTTCAACAATAAAGAGAAGAGGTAAAGGAAATAAAGCTTTAACTGTTCCCCTGGAAGGATTCATAGCAATTCTTGTGGAAAATAGGAAAAACAACATGTTGAAGATGCTACTAGCTAAAAATACTTTGACCAACTTAGATTTAATTTATTCTGTGAATGGAAAAGGAGAATACTGATACGTACTGTGATACTTCTGAATTTAAGGTTTCACTTTATACTGGAGGTGAGAGCTGGGGGCAGGTCTACTGGAAAGGAGTTCACAGAATGAAGTGCTGTAATTTTTTTGAGCCTGTGGAGTATTAGTGATTTTACCTGAATGCATCAGGCTGAGATGACTTCCACTTTTTTAGTACCGTGTGGTTGAAGTAAGGGCATTTGGGAACTACTCTTTGGCAGCAGTATTGTGCAGGGAAACATAGTGCATTATAATCTGATATGTCTGCTTTACTGTGCTAAACCTTTACATTTACATTCAGGATGTCTTTCTGTTCTTCTGACTTGGATTTCCATACTTGACCTTAATTCAGCTGCCTCTCCAAGAAGGCTGAGAATCTGAATCAAGGGTATGTGTGTAATGTTAAAGTATTCCTATCATCTCTGTGCTATATGAAGTCTTTGCAAATACAAAGTAACAGGGACTCAAAAATATTCTTTTCCTGTAAAACTTGAATAGGTGGTAGCATTTTTAACAGGTGTGTTCAATTTTATATTTGTGATGAACTACATAGTTTATTCAGTTGAATTGAGGCAGCTGGACTGGTGCCTACATGCTTTCTTGGTTTGTGCTGAGAACCTCAGTCTTGGGATGTTGCTCCTGGACCCATTGAATGTCATGGCAGCGAGTCCTTGCTGATGAACTCGGTCATGTACAATCCAGGAAAAGATGCTTAGAAATTGGCGTATAGTATCCAGAGACATCCATCTAGAGTATCTAGATGTTTGTGCAGCTATATCTAGTATAGTCAGCTGGCAATAGATGACAAGTTAAATCTTTGAGATTAAACCACTTTTTTTTTTTTTTAATTTGTTAACATGAGTTCTGTAGCATATATATACTCTTGGGAAAATTGTTGGTTTTGAGTTGCTTTGGCTTGATGTTTCACTTGGAGTTTTGTCAGACTGGGGCCCAATTTTCGTTGTGGACTGTGGTTTGGTACAATGCAAAATGTATGTGACACTTGCACGTAATAAGAAAAGCAATGTTCTAAGCATATGCAAGTTAGTGACTTGGATCACTTGAAGTTAAGAAAAATCTTGCTTGTAAAGTGAGGATTTTAATTAGTGGTATGTACTTTTCTTGGGAGTGGTCTATCTTTCCTCCCCCTTTCAAGCACTAAACTTGTTTACTTCTCCCTATATTTCTTTTTCTAGCTTCTGTCCCAGACGCCTAATAATTGTAGAGGTAGAGCTGCTAAGTTGTCTTTTAACTTTTCTTTTTGTCTGGGAGTTTGTGACTCTGAGGTAAGGAGCCAACCCTGACTCTTTGGCCTGCAGGGATGTTCCGTGCAAGGCTTTATTCACAGGCTTGGTCTACTTCCTCTGCCTCTGGCTGTAAAGTGTCTGGACTTTGATAGAACTAAAGGAGCCCTTATAGGAGGAGATCACTTTCTGAGGTCTTCTCTCACATCTTGAATGCTTGGGTGTATTTGGTAATTCCTCAGGTATCATTGTAGCATATTAAGATAGCACTGCTCAGAGACAGTCTAAAGGTATGTTGGCATAGCATCAGGTGTGGGTCATTGGTTTGGAAGGGCCCATTAGTTAGTGCTGATTTTGCCCCATATCCTGTACAAAAAAAAAAGGAGTTTGTGTTACATAGTGAGATCCAGCATTCTATTTGAAAAGCAGGGAAGACAAAGTTATATTTTGAGGGGCTACTGAACAACTGTCAGGCACATTTGAATAGAAGTAATTTTCTGGACATTTGCTGTAGTCTGGTTTCAGTCGCTATTCATGTGTGGTTTACCTGCACAGGATAAAGGGACCCGTAATCAGTATAATGCCAGAGGCCGCAAAAAGCATAGTTCTCTGTTTCAGTCCTAATGTTCCAATTCTGCAGCAGGAGGACAGCACGTGGAGTACTGGAGTCTTCCTTAGATTTTATTTTGGGTCTGCCTTTCTGTTTGGTGTGTGTATCCAGTATCTGGAGATTGATATAGTTCTGGATACAATTTGCAATAGCTTCGATGCTTTTCTTGCTCTGTATAAACTCTTTGTTTTGATTGTACTGCTGTTATGAAAGGTCTTGAGCAACATCAGTGATACTAGAAACATTGTGTAGACTCTTTCATAATCAGAAATGTATGAAGTGTGTCAGGATAGCTGATTCAGTCTACGTGTGTAGTTCAGACACAACCTGTAGCAAGGTGTTGTGCTGAATATAGCTTGGCCAAGGTGATGATGTGAAGCAAGTTATGTGAGTGAATTGTCTTCTGAGGGATTTTCAGTATGAAATGCTGGTACAAAGTAACACCTTGTCCAACACTACTACACTTACAAAAATTTCCTTAGTGGTAAGGAAACATCACTACAGTGACTTAACAGTGATGTGACTTTTTTAGGACTGACTTTGCACCCTGAGACTTCTTTGCTATGAAAGAGGTATAGAAAGTTTTAACAGTTGACTTTTGAGTGCTGGCTTTTAAGCTTTCAGCCTGTAGAGCAGATCCAGTTGTCCAAAATCAGTCATTTGTCATATGGTCTATTCTTCCTAGGAATTCTTCAGCTATGAATAGGGATGAGAAATAGAGCTGAAGAAGCTCTTTTGCCAAAATGGTGCTGCTTGCTTGCTTTCCCTCATTTCTTAACCCAGCTGTACATTGGAGTTGGAAATGCATCTACTGTAAAATCAAGATTCTAGAAAATCCCATTACATGAAGTTTGCATGTATGGTTCCTTTCACAGGAACAGAAACAAACTAGTCTCTTCAAAACCAGTATATCTTAATAGGTTGTATTGCTGTCAGATGGTGGGAGAAAGAGATACTGATGGTTTGGTTTCTATGCTGCAAGTACTTCTGATTGTTTGAGATGCCATGATGTGTAACCTTCTCATGCTTCTTTAAATGATTGTCCTCTACCCTGTTTAAAAAAAAAAAAAAAGGACAACCTGTGGCTCGCTGGAGAAATAGTATCGCAGATGAACACATACTGTACTTGAGCAGGAATTAATTGTCAAAACGAACATCTAGCAGTATAGAATAAAGTGTGCTCTGCAGAATTTTATATATATATACACACACACACATTTAAGAATCAGATGGTACCTTTGTAAGATAATAATGCTACCCAGACTTTCCAGAAACACTGCCATGAAGGCATAGGATACATAATTAAACATGTATATTTTTTACCTTGTCTTAAGATGCCTTTGTGCAAACATGGGATTCTAACACTGAAACTTCAAACAGATCTCGCTCTGTAAACACTTGAAGTACTAGCCTATATTTAGTCCTTATTAAAATTGAGCAGTATGCTGTTGTGTGAGTAATTCTTTGACATTGCTGGGAAGGCTTGTAGGTAATAGAATAGGGACAGAAATGTAAAACTAACCCCAGCTCATAGTTTTACTAGTTACTAAGTGCTCAACCAACACCCAGACCAGGACAAGCGTTCAGAAAAAATGAGGATCGGAGCTGTGTTGTTCTGAGGGTGCTGTACTACATGAGAATCCAGCATTGCCCCAGATATTCTTGCCTTAGGATATGTAACCTGTGTCACCTTTACATGCAAAGTGGACTTCAGCGGCTGTAGAAGCTCATTTGAAGCACACTGTAAAAGTATTTAGGGGGAGCACGGGATAAAATAGTTTGAAAAAGTGTTGGCTTAGATTGCAGGACAGACTTCTTGTATTCTTTGTAAGGACAAATGGGAGGACTGAGATAATTTGCCAAGAATTGTTGACGTACAGAGTTACACATCCAGTTGTGATATGAAGTAGCTAATATTTCTTATTGAAAATATTGTAACTTGTTGCATCGGACAGTAATGATTTCTGGGTCATGTGTCCACAAAAGACATTTAACTATGAAACTGGCTTTTGTCACTGTAGAACTATATCCAGAACGCAGGGTGGGTTGGAGGAGTGTCGCAGGGGTTTTTTTATTGCTTCATGGGGAAAAGCTCTGTAGGAAATGGCCACTTGCTGTCTTCATTACCCTTACTTCTGAAGATTAACTGTTATAAAGAAGAAAAGCTGGTGGTTTTTCAAAATAATTGTCAGTGCACATGTATTGGCCTTTCATCCTATCTACCTCCCTCATGAGGGACTTAAATAATAGAGTTCAATAGTGTTCTAGGATTGTAATGGACAAGTTGAATAGAGGGGTGAAATGTTTCAACTTCCATCTAGAAGAATATAGTAACAGCGTAACCTATATGTGACTTGACTTTCTTTTTTTGTTGTTCCACTACCTGTGAAAGACTTGTCATCTTACTTGCATCTTTCTAAGCATGAGATATTGATTTAGGCCACATAACACAATTCAGATTTAGGCAGGAAATAGTTTTATTGACAAACTGTTAATTACTGCTTCTTGTATTCAGAAGAATTAAATATAAGTGTGCACAAGTAACTTGGACAGCTGTAGTTTTAAGTTCTTAAGAGGTTTTTTCTTGAGACTGTATCTAGTAATTAGGATTTTCCATAGTTGTAAGGAAGAAGAGAAAGTAAAATCAGGTGATAAAGTGCTTTTGCATGAAGATACATTTGTAATATCCATATTGAAGGTTACTTCTGTTAGTTATGCAAACTCTGTGTTATCCAATATAAGGGTAATAATAATGTCACGGGAGGATAGGCTTTTGAAATAACTCTCCACAACTAATAACATTTTCAATAATTTCTTCCAGATTATTTTTATTGTTTTAAAACTTTCAAGCATTTGTGTTTTCTTTGAATGGCAGTAAGTGCCAAGAATCTGAAAGCTGAAAAGTTCAGGTGTAAACTGAGAACCTCATTAAAGTCCCTTAAGGAGTGTTATATGTGTGTGTTCTTAGGGATTTGCTCAGTGAAGAAACATTTCCAGTCTCTGCTTTGAAATACTTTGGGCATTTGAAGAGAGTTTTAGATTTCATTAAGGTGCTGCCATTGTGTTGAGGGCATCAAGTCAATGAAAGTCATTGGAGATCTTGGGAATGGTTCCTCTTGTTGTACTGGTAATGATCATTCAAATCAAAGAGCTGACTGGAAGTTGGAGTGCCACTCTCCTCCTAAAATGCTGCTTTTTTTTTTTTTTTTTTAGAAGAATGTCTGAAGTGTAGATAAGACTCCTTCAAAACTTGTTAAGATTTTGTTTGCTGGTGTTGTCTTAGTTGAAGGTTGATGGTGATTTGAATGCAGTTCTAATATATTTTTTTAAAGCCTATTGTAATGTAGCATTGCACAACTAAATGATGGTAGTGCACACATTTCTGCTGAAACTTATTCTCAAAAATTATGCTGGTTTTTGGCTCAGTTGTTAAATGGAGCATAGCAGGAAAAAATTGAGATGATGGGAATGCAGTAAGTAATGGAATGTGCTCTTGAGGTGGTTTTTTTTTGTGAAATACAGGAGTTGCAATGCATGTTGTGCTTTACTTTGTCATACAAGTCAGACATTACACAACAGATGTTCCTAAAATTGTTTTGAATAGGCTTTTGTTTTAGTATTCTACCTATTACCTGTAGGCCTTCAGAATTTATAGACCTGGTTTTATCTGTATTGGTTTTGTGCCTACTAGTAGCAAACCTCTGAAGATTTCAGGGAGTAAATAAGTGCAGGAGAAACCCTTTGTGAGGAAAAGATAATGATCTGAATCTGACTTGTGAAGAACTGGGTAGGAGTCAAGCACACCTTCCCACTTAATTGCTAGCATAAAAGAGAATGACAGCATTATTTAGGAAAGTTGGGATAGCTTTTAAAATAATATTTATCGAAAACACTATAAATTAGAGTGATATTACACTTTTTAATCTGGTTACATTAATATCCGTTAAATGAAGAGTAAGTAAACTGACCAAATTTATGAAAGACACCATGGAGGTAGCTAGGGAGAAAAGTTAGATTTAGCCATTCATTAGTATCTTAAAGGCTGCTCTGTTCCGACTTGGTGTCGTAAAGTAACATCTCAGTTCATGATCATATAATTTGAGGGTGTCCAAGAGACGCTTTAAGTGACTGCTGTCATGCTAGATTTGTGCTGGAAATAGTTATAGCTATTAGTGCAAAACTGCCATTTATATAGCTGCTCCTGAAAGAAAAGAGGCTCTTGCTTATGCAGTGGGACTGTTGTCGCATAGCAACTACTGTGCTGAGAGCTTAAAATCAGATGCTCCCTTGAAGTTCACTGTTCCCTAATAATGCTTAATTTATCTGGGCCTTGCACTGCCTTTATCACAGTGGTGAATGTCTTTTATTAGTGTGCTCAGTAATGTCTGTCATGTACATTTATTTTTCTCTTTTCCCCATGCTTAAAACTGTGCGGTATCATGCATTTTTTAGCCCAATTTCCTGAAGGTTGAGACCTTAATGACATGCTTAATCACATTGAACCAAATCTGAGAAGAGTTCAAGCTTCATGGCCTTTCATCATCTGGTTGTGGAAGAAAGGCAGGCCTACCGTCCCGCACATGGACAGGCATCTGGTCCTGTATCGTTCCGAGTGGTGGCTCTTGGCTGGCAAGTGAGCATGGATGGGCCGTTTGGCTAGCTGGCGTGCCTGTTGCTCCTAACTAATGCTAGCAGAGGAAGCCACGGGTGGATGACATATGTGGGTATTTGAAAGTATTGTGGGCAGACTGGGAAATTGGATAGAGAAGGAAACCAGTTCTAGTGAGAAACAAACTTCTGTTTGCTTAGTTGTTGCATTTCGTAGTCAGTGAACTGTCTTATGAAAAAAGTAGACTTGAAAGAAACTTAGGAAGATACAGAGAATCCTGGCCTGTATCAATTCCTTTGAAATATACTTTGTATGAAAATAACATTTTTTCCACCCCTTGAAACTTGCTAATACATGCTGAAGTGTATGTTCTCATGTCTGTACTTGATCCTGAGAATCTTAGCATAATTTGTCATTGTTTTTTCACTGACCGTTTGTGTACTTGCCTGCATACAGGGTTTGACTCAGATGTGCTGTGCTTAAATTTAGACTTAAGTGTAAAACTTGCTTATGAAATGGCAGTCTTCAGAGGTGCTGAAGAATCTGCTTCAGTAGCTGTTAATTAAATACCTACCTCAGCCAGGGCTTTGAATTATGTACTTTTTAAAAGTGGGTAAATAACAGCATAGAATCTATATTTAATACTGTGATGAGGCTTTGAAAAAAGACCTTATTTTCTGAGTTGATAAATTAGGGTCATCTAGATACCACTTTGAGATGGAACATTTACTAGCACAGGGTTCTTGTTAAAGCATTGCATCGTGTTAACCTTGCAGTAACACATGTAGTAACACAGATGCACTGTATCTCCTGCTTATTTTAATATAGTAGTGATATAATCCAGGCCTCTTTCTCCTGCTTAAGTAGTTGGGATATACCAGACCAAAGCAGTCCAGACTGTTTGTATTAACTGACAGGAAGTCTTATGTTGTTGGCATTTTATATGTAGTATTTTTTGGATCCGTTTTGTAGTCCCTTTCCTAAAGAACAGATTCTGACTTCTGGATAGATATTGAGATGTCGTAGGTTATTACTGTGTAGGGTTACATTAAGTATGGTAGGTTTTTAAACTGGGGTGATATGCTGAGTAAATTTATTAAATTCTCTACCTTTAAGATCTGTTACGTTAAGATTCTTAACTTCTGCATTCTTTATGAAATTGTGAGTGATATTTATTGGCTTTTTAAATCTAGGTTTAAACTAAAATTAATTAAATGTACTTTAACAGTTTCTTTTATTAAAGAAAACAGTTTCCTGTAA
Organism: Pelecanus crispus; assembly: GCF_030463565.1. Lineage (NCBI taxonomy): Eukaryota > Metazoa > Chordata > Aves > Pelecaniformes > Pelecanidae > Pelecanus > Pelecanus crispus. The sequence goes on along the minus strand of NC_134653.1, from coordinate 8,676,969 downwards.
TGACTATATAAAATGTTTCTATGTGTTTCATTGAATGGATTTCTTTCTGGTTGCTTTTTTCAGTTAGGATCTTATAATAAATAGCTGCCATTCCTTCATACTTTCACAATTTACAAACAAAAGGAGGTATTAAACATCTGTCTTTTCAGCTCAGAGTCATTTTACTAAGTTCCAATGAATTAATCATTGGATGGAAATAGTTGAAAAATGCCAAAGAGGTTATACTGTAGCAGATTTTTCAGCACTTTGTCAAACACCAGTTCCAATACTTAATCAGTGACTCCCATCACTGAATATGTATTTATGCAAGCTATTAAAATAACTTATGATAAATTTTAGCCCAATTATACGTTGCCATCATTTTATTCTTAATTTTACATTCATTTTTTTAAAAAGTGCAAATTAAAAAATATCACTTATTAATGACTATGTGAGAGACTTCAAAGTTTATCCAAATAGAGGTGGATTCTGTAATTCTTAGTAAGTGGCTCTTACTTGTGTGAGTCATCTGAAATGCTCTTCTGTAAGCGTTGCAAAAACTTGCCCATAATAAGTGGCATATTTCTTGTGTTAAAGCATCTTTTTACAACTTTGTGAAATTTGCCTTGTGTTTTTGGAAGTTTAGATGACTTCAATCTTAATGAACTGTTAATGGTTAGCTGCCTTTTCAAAGGTGATCTTTGCTTTTTTTTTTTAAACTTCATTACTTTCTCCAATTAATTGCTGTTAGTTCACACACTTTCTTGGGAATATACTTTTATAATTCTTGGGAATTATAAAAGGTCTTAAGGGTAGGAAGTAACATAATGAACAGCAGCAATATTTTTTTTTTTCTGTATTCATTCCAGGACACTTAAAGGAGATAGCTACATTATGAGGAAGAATGTAACTTGCATAAAACACTTAGATTTTAGGCTTGATAAATGTGCAGTTTTCTTTACAGAAGGAATTCCAACCAAAATATGTTGTCTTTTTCATATAAAATAGCTGAATACATGTGCAATGCATCTAACATGTACAATAAATGCAGCTTATGATTGTTAGTGGTCATTATGTCTCATTTTGAGTTAAATAAACCAAAAGACTGGTGTAAGACCACCAGGAGCTTGAATCCTCCCAGTTGGATTTGCTGTGATAACTTGTAACTTTTGAGGGGGTCAAAAGTGGGATCCTAAGTTGGAGTGAGCATGGTAATGTTTATGTAAATACATGTTGTGGTCATGCTGCTGTAGTTGTGATAGTTCAAGGGCTTGGGTGAGAAGTTCGTAGATAGAGATAAAATCTTGTAGTAGACTTGCTAATATAATTACAATAGATGCACTTTTGGGTGCACAAGCCCCATGTCAGGTCTTGAAAGGAACCACTAAGATTGAAAGTGGTAAAGCAAATTTTGAAGAATTGCTCCAACTTTCAGTAGAGGCTGGTCAGAAAGACCGTCTAGAAGAAGACAGGGTATTTGGAACCGGGGAGGATGCTAATGAGAAGTGCTAATGCTCATCTCCCTTGCGGAACAGGAAGACACTGTAAAATTCATGTTAGCCATGTGAGCATCAAAAAAGAGACATTGTGGTGTACCATAAACCCAAAATAAAAGTTTGATAGCTCTTTTCTAGTCTTTTACACACTTGACAGCTGAGGTACTTATATTTCCCTTTTAAGGATCTGGTCTGAAGCTAGTCTTCGCATAGCAGTCTTTTAAGATATGCTAGTAATACATTCTGTGAATAATAAAACACGCTTTTGGTGTCCAAGTTCATCGTGTAGTGATTTACTTTCGCTTGGCTAGCTTGCCGAAATGCATCTGGTACACTGGATGAAACATTCTAGGGGTTCAGGAGTCTTGATCTTCTACTGGGAGGAATAGATATTGTACTTGCGGTGATGTGTTCACAGGTGTTTATTAGTTGGGGAAAATCTGCATCTGTTCAGGAGGTGGTCTGCAGTGAGTTGACTTCTTATTTCAGTGAAGTTGGTGGTGAAGGTGAGGAAGCTGTTTGGAAATTAGGTGGGGTGGTTTTGGAAAAAGGACTTTAAAATAATAATTTTAATTAGTAATACCTGGTAACATAAATGCTTACTTTTTTGTAGTGAAGCTACCTTTTATTATTTGTTTTCAGTTAGAAGTTCAAAGGAATGTCTTAAATTTTATCTAAAGCTGTATTAGTTGTGTGTTGTGTGCATTACAGTAATTTAGATAACGACTGCACAAAATGCTTATATTTGTGGTTTAGGTGATTTTCAGTCTGCTTAGTAAGGTTACTGAACATCTGAAGGAAGTAAACATAAATCAGCTGTTACCTTCCCCTTTTTTCTTGTTAATGCTTACAAATGGGAAAATACATGGGCGTTTTGTAGAGTACTTGATTTGAATGAATATAAATTATTCTATTGAGAGCCCTCTTCGGAGATTTTTTTTTTTCTCTTCAGAATTTTGACTAAAAGGTGGTGAGCAGCCTCACATCATGGTTGATCTGTGTTTGAACAATACATATTATCTGGAAATGGAGTATTCATGTTCTCTAATGAGGTTAGAATGCCAGAGCTATTGTGGAAACTAGAAACAGTATCACTTGTTTGAAAACCTTCCTATTTTGGTTAACTTTCATTGTTGTATAGCTAATATTCCTAATTTATTGTACAGAAAATGGGATCTTTTGAAAGTATACTAACACTTTTTAAAGCAGTATTTTGATTATGTCATTTACTCTTTACATGTAATTAAAATAAGTAAATATTCTGTAAGTGTTCTGTGGAACATGATGAAAAGCTGTAGCTTTTTTGGGAAATCTCTTAATTACTTTTTGTAATTTTCTGAAGGTATAAGGTATAAGAGGTAGGTGGACAAGTTTGTATGTCCCTTAACTAGTGATCAACTTCTGATTTTTATTTTTGAGGCTTTGTTTGTACTGTATTCTGTTGCCAGACGTTCCCAAAAAATCCAGTCAGTCTGAGTCACCTGATGATGTTTACCTTTAACGCTGATGTAATATCTAAATATATTTTAATCAGATATGGTCCAACTACTCTTCCAGTCCCCATGGCAGTACCTGTTTAAAAAGAAACAACAACAAACCCTCAAGAAGTGTGCTGTGGCCTCCTAGGGAACTCTATCTTTGTTCTCAATTTAAGATGAAAACAGGGATGCAAATAGGTTTAATTCCCCTGGCAAAGACATAAGATTTTTATAAAATGCCATTTGAAGCTTTTGATCTGTGAGTAATAATAACCTGACTTAGTCATAGAAAATGTGTTGTAGAATGTTTATATATAAAATCTTGGAAAATTATTTGGAAGTGTGTTTGCAAAATTGTTAGGGATCATGTCTAAAATTCTTGAAATGAATGAATCACAAGAAATAGAAATTGGGTGGTCCTGATTAGATCCATTGCACTTATGAAAGCAACTTGTATATTTTGCAGACTGTCATGAATGCATCTGTTGAAAGAGACAGTACTGCCTTATAGTAATATATTTTAAATGTGTACACAGTTTAAGTGAGGATTTCTCCTAGCTGCCTCTCCTCTTCGGACAGGTATTTTGGCTCATGGGAGACGTCTTCAAAAAGACCAGATTTCTAATATCAGCGTTTAGATATCTATCTAAATTTGTTCACTTAAAGAATGTTGCGGCTTGGGACTATCACTGTTTGTCACCTACTTTAGTTATCATGTTGGCTGTGGCCTCTTAGCTTGAATCAAGTAAGTCCAGAACGGTGCAGGCAGGTGATAGAGCATAGATATATTTTACCAGTATGTCCTTTCTGTTCACTTTCCTCTTATTTTTGATCATATCCACAGAGTTAAATGCTCAAACTCCATCTTTTAAGTAAATGCAGATGGATAATATGTTTTGAAGGAACTTCTTAAAATGATAAACATATTTATATAATACTACATACATGTTTATTCCTAGGAGAAGGAGCTACAGCTGAAGTTTCCTCATCTTTTGTGATTTTGTCTATATGTACTCTAGTAATACTGGTAATACTGCTTGCAAACTGTGTCTCCTGCTGTAAAGACCCTGAGATAGATTTCAAGGTAAGCACCTGAAGTTACAAATGTATTTACAAGTGATACTCTTAGCTGCATTCTGATATCCAGAATACTTACTTGATTATTTGTGCTAATACTCTGCAGTTACTGACACTTTAATGTCACCGTACATTCTCTCTTCTGAAAAGGCCAACAACTGTATTTCTACATGCTGTGAAATCTTGCTGCAACCATTTAAGTCCTTGGTCCATGCTGCAGTAAGGATCTTTAAATTACCAGCTATCAGGATCAGTAGTAAAAGTATACCCTTGAGACAATTTTGCTATAAAGAACCTTTTTGTTGTTTTTCTGTGTATTCTTTTAATTTGTTTTTCTTGGGTTGCTGATAGGGTTTAAGACACTCCTGTTGAGTAAGAATACTGAAGATACGTATCTGCTGTAGCAAAACTCTTGAGAGAAATTGTTATCATGAGAGAACAGTTACTTTTGGACCATCTGTTATCTGTGTTCCTAAAAATCGAGTTTTGCTCTCATTTCTAAATGGAGAATATTTGGCCTTGGCAGTTCATGGTAATTCATTCAAAGCCAGGGATAGCATTTAAAGTAAAAAAAAAAAACCCAAACCCCAAACAAAAAACCCAAAACACCCCCCCCCCCCCCTTTTTGTTAAAAGTGATACTTGATTCTTTAATCTCTTTAAATCAGTAATAAATTGAAAATGAGGAATAGAAAATTAAAAATCTCTCACTGTCATTGGAAAAAAGCTTAGCCTCCTTAACATTGCTCATTCAAACTAAAAGAAATGTATTAATGATAATTTTAAAACAAAGATCAGCTTGTTTACTAAGATTTTTTTTTGCAGGAATTTGAAGATAATTTTGATGATGAAATAGATTTTACACCTCCAGCAGAAGATACTCCATCTGCTCAGTCTCCAGCAGAAGTGTTTACTCTTTCAGTTCCCAGTATTACTTTACCAACTCCCTCCCGGTTTCCATCTCGTACAGGTAAAATCCTGTTTTTAAAGAAAAACCAAAAGTAGGCAATTTCAGTGTCACAAATGGAGTGTAGCTGATTATATTTGACTTTATTGTAACAAATTAATTGTTACAAACTTACATAAACTGAGTAAATACATTTTTGTAGGTACGGTAAAATGTGAAATACTACTTCAAAAATGTTAACTTATGGCAGGGTGCCAGGTAAGGTAGCTTAATAGAATGAAATTAGCTTAAATAAACCTCTCTAGAGTACTTTCATTGTGCCTCTATATACATGAAGGATTTGAAGTACTTTAGGACATTAGAGACTTCTCTTCAGTGGTTTTCTCCATGGCTAAGTTGCCGTTGGATTTTAGCCATTAGCCTTAAATGGAAGCAAGAGGGAATCTCTTACTTCATCTCTTACTTCAAGATGCTCAGCTGAGGGAATCAGCTGCATTGCTTTCTTAATGTCACTGTAGACTTTTCATGCTGTAAACGTGATATTGGTAAGACAGAGCATTAGATTTCTTTTCCCTGTGTGAAAGGTTTTTTGGAATGTATTTAAAATACAATTTTTGTAAAAGGAAACTTAAGCATCTTAAATATTACAAGCATAGTTTAGCATAAAATAGTTGTTCTCCTATTATACTACTTCACATATAAATTTTACATATATTGCTTGTGTTGCTTAATCATTATATGTTCAGGGAAGCTTCTAATAAAATTTCTGTACCTACAAATTTCAATAAACTGTCAGTGTGCCTTTAATACAAAAGAAAGGTTACTCCTCAGTGTTTCAATGAGAGGGGGAAAATTATCTGTGAATAATTTTATTTTGTCAGCTCTTCTATGTTGCCATAATTGTTAAAACTATACTTTTTGTTACTAGGAGCTATTTTGCCATAAGGCGGTGTACTTGAGTAAGGTACACTGGTAAAAATGTAGTTGATACAGCATTCTCCATGCTTAGGAGCACGTTGACAGTATATTATACAGCTATAGCTGTTCCAGTAAAATAATACTAGTGTAAATGTGGTTTGTGGAAATAAAAATGTGGCTAGAATTCTCAGTCAGACAAGTAGTATGATGGAAAGTTTTTGTGTACATCTGTTTATTAGTGTTCCTAACGAATTAGGCAGCAGAGGGATAAATGCTGCTGAATCTCTTGTATAGTATAGAGTCTGCCATTGTTACTGCCCTTCTCTGCCAAGATCTGGGTCTTGTTTTCTATCCTTTCCCTCTCTGGGCTCTTTACATGAAGTATTTTTAGTCGGAAAATGTCCTCCTTCCAGATGGTAGCTATAAGTAGGGCAGTTGGGCTGAAGAGTAAAGCAGTCAAACCTTTTCTCTTAAAATGGTAACTCTCTGTATAACTATAAATATTAAGATGTACAAGCAATGAGTGTTGTCTAGGGTTGTCTACTTTTATTTACATAGGAAACCTTTATACGTAGGTTATTTGCTCTACCCAGCTACAGGGTGTGATACACTTTTATATTGGAATTAGAATTCAGCCTTTTTGCTTTCTTACTGAATGTATTACAAAATGTAAGCTTTTAATTTTTTTAAGGAGAATCATTGTGCTTTTGTAGGGGGTGTATTCTAGTATGGTTTAGAAGCTGGAGCTGAGAAAAGTTTCACTTGAGTGCTATTGTCACAATGTTACCTTCACACTTTATGTATGTCTAACTAGGTTCTGTTGCTTAGTCTGAATTGGGAATAAGTATTGTAGCAGCTTGCATTATTTCCTCAACAGTTAGATAACTTTGGCTGAGTGGTTTGATACATATTACATTTGTTTTGCTGTGTGTGACAGATGGATCAAAGTCCCAAGTTGCACGTCAGAGTCTAAACTACATCCAGGAAATTGGAAATGGTTGGTTTGGAAAGGTGAGAAGTTACCTTTTAATATTGTACTGCAGTTTTAGTCTTATTCCTAACTGACTAGGCTGCTGTATTTCCTTTAAAATGGTACTCTAAAAAAAAAAAAAAAAAAAAAGTAACAGCACAAGAAAAACTGAAGTTGAAAGTAGATGTTTCCTTGCATGCACTGTTTAGCTGTAATCACAGCACTAATCAGTTCTTTAATTTAAGCGTAATTTCTTACCAGAGTTACGTACTAGGTAGACATTTCTCTCCTGTGGATTTGAATTAATACATTCCTGTTATTACCAATTCTTTCTAGGAAAAAAATCTTAAGTAAATAAGAGGTCTTCACTAGAAAACATGTTTTCTGAAAGTTGATGTGAAGATCAGTTGTCAAGATTTATTAAGTATGGGTGTTTAATTATGAAAGCTCTGCATGCATTGACAAAAAAGCCAGAAAATCTTTCTTACAGCATGTTTTTAGCTCTTTTTCTTTGCAGGGAAACTCCAATTTTTTTTTTTCCCTCTGATTAAAGACACCATGGTTATCTTTCTTCAGGTTCTGCTTGGAGAGATCTACACAGGCACTAGTGTAGCAAGGGTAATAGTGAAGGAGTTAAAGGCAAGTGCAGGTCCCAAGGAGCAAGAACAGTTTTTAAGAAATGGAGAACCATACTAGTAAGTAATATTTCACAGCTTGGTTAACTTACACACTTCCTACTACTGCATATGAATTATGGACATTTCTTTTGTTCAGTGTTATTGTCTCTACTTGCCCTCCCTTATAACTGAAATGCTTGTCTTAAAAAGTGAAAATATAGTCAATCCAAAGTGAGCAAAGTTGAATTTGCTTAGAAATAAAAATAAGCTCTCTGCTTCTTTTTCTTCTACAGCTGTTTGGAACAAACTCCTGATGTTGCAAACTAACCTTATGCCTAATTACTTGCCTCTGAGAGCTGAGGTTTAAGTCCTGTACTTGGCTTTCTTGTTAGAAACAGGGGAACTTGCAACACTTTGTCTGCTCTCAGATACAGATTAATTTCTTTAAAGTTCCTTTTTTCAAAAAATTAAATGCAACATAGTGATAAAAGCTGATTTTGTTCAGGTAGCTTGCAAGGAGGCTTGTGCACACAGCCTGCCCGCCCCCCGCCCCCCCCCCCCCCCCCCCCCGAATTACAGTAACTTCAGTCCAGTAGTGCTCCACAATTGAAAAATCATTGATCTGACTGGAACTGCCAATAAACCAGGATTGTTTGGTGTTCTCTTCCTCTTGTGTTAGGCTTGGAGGATACTCGCTTGTAGGGGTTGAGCCTTTGTATATTAGAAAGGAATTTGGTACATTAAAGGAAGTGTAATTTCTCTTCCGATGTTTTGGGAGTAGTAAGAATTCTCCAAAGAGCTAACTGCCAGAAGTTAATGGCTTTTGTAGGTGACTGGAAAGAGAGAGGCATATTGTAGTTCACTAGACATAACTCACAGTGTGGTTTACCTTGCCTGAATATGCTACAGGTGAGTGGTCATAGAGAGCTTTCTATTCCTAATGCTTTCTAATGTCCTAGTTATATTTGTATTTAGGCTGAAATTGTTGGCAGGTGTCAGAAGAAGAAATCTCATGCCTTCTGCTGCATTGGCACAAGTGTTTTTGAAGCAATTTAGAAAAAGTAACTGATCTGACTGGGAGCTAACCCGGCTAAACAAAGGTTTAGCTTTTACTAAGATCAGTTCCTCAGTGTAGTTCATGAACCAGTTGCATTTTTGGTGTAAGGGATGGTGGGAGCATGGGTATGACTTTCTTGTGGCAGTGCTGGCTTTTGTGGTTTTGAGATCCTTTGAGTTTCAGCTGCTGTCAATAATATGCTGCAGCAATACAAAGGAGATATAAGGGTGCAAATAGAATCTGTGGCTTTGGATACTTGCACCTTCATGCCACCCCCCCCGCCAACGTTATGTGTTGAAACTTCTGGTAGTGATTTCACTGTGTTTCATTATACTGCAAATAGTGTATACTGTGAACTTTCTGGCTTTAACTGTATTTTTTCACTCCAGCATTCTTCAGCATCCAAATGTTCTCCAGTGTATTGGGCAATGTGTGGAAGCCATTCCTTATCTCCTAGTTTTTGAGTTCTGTGACTTGGTAAGTGCATTTATACAAAAGGCTACAGTTGTTTTTTCCATTGGTCTAAATTGTATGTAGTGTATTTACTGCCCTTCACTCATGAAGTGATTTGTTTTCTTTCTGGGAAATTTTTTGAGTAACCAGAATTAGTTACAGAATTAGAAGGCAGACTCTTTTTGGTTTAGACAGACCACAAGTGTAATTTTTTGTTTATATTCTTTCCAGTTCATCATGTAATTTCTAGGTGTTTGTGGAATGTACTGTTCTGTATTTGATAACGGGAATTACTAGTGTCTTTCAGTCTGCCTACATCAAGTAACGGGGAGCTTGGAAGGGAAAGGAGGTCATAGAAGGAAGCTTTTTATTGGAGTCTGGTATCACATGCATATGCTCACAATCGCATCCTAAATTCTGTTTGCTGTCTGTGCTGCCTTAATGTGCTTTTGTTACTGTTTCTATGAAAATGTTAATTGAGGAAACGGAAAGAATTTCCTTCCTTCTGCCTCGCCTCCCTCCCACCCCCCCAAGTGCCCAAATTTTACCCATGCTGTGCAGCTTTGGGCTAAAATGCAATGGTGGGCTCACTTCCAGAATCAGTAATGAGTGTATTTTAATAGCTAGAATTGTCAGTATTGTCCTATTCTCTTCCTGATCCTTTCTGTTACTGTATTCTTCTTTTCCCTACTCTTGTCCTTCTTTTCTTTCCCTCCTTGCCACCCTCAAGCAACTGCCTTATTATGCTTCCTGAACACCAAAAGAAATGCTAAGAGCACAGTGAAGGGTGTTCTCACTACTTTCTGCTCTGCTGTTAGTGCCACTGAAGATGGGAAGGATAGTTGCACAAAAACCTTGCTCAGCCACTGTGTTCCTGGGCATGTGTTGGAATTTACATGAATGTTGGGAGAAAGGGGGTGGTATGCATGTGTAGAAACTTTGAACTGTGCCCAGTATACACAAAGTCTTCAGAGACTAAAATTTGGATGTGGTGATGGATCTGTGGTCTGGAAAGACTTGAGTTGCTTTATTGTAGCATGACACATTATTAAAAACCAAACAAACCCTGAACTCCAGGTGGCTATCTAAACATTGGCTCAATAGCTGCTTTTAAAGTTTGTGGTCAAGATATCACTTAAAGCAGAGTTTCTTGAAAAATGTCAAGACGGAAATCAACTCAGAAGTGCATGTGTATGTTATTAAGAAATAAGTCTTTCAGAAGTAAGATAGTTTGCATTTATAAAATTCAGCAAGATCCTTTTTTATCAGCTTCACTACTATCGAATTTTCCTTTAAACTCAGGTGCACAAATACAGTTCTAGTTGCATCAGTTGGCTCAAGCAATTTAAATGAGAGTTAACATGAACTTTTGAGTTTTCTTGAGAAACATCAGTTAATCTGTGACCTTAAATAACTATATTTTCTATTACTGCTCTTTTGCTCAAATTTATTAGCTGTGGTAAATTAATGAGGCAGAAGTGCTGATAAAATCATTCTTTTCTACATGGAAGAAATGCCTGAACTTTTTAAGTGACTGATCAAAGTGAAATGTTCCAGTTTTGCTAAGAATTAAAAAGTATGTGCCTAAGATTAACCAGATAATGGTTTTCATAGTTTTTCAATATGTAGAAATGGAATACTTCTTACCAATTTTAAACCTGCTACTCAAATTGAAGGTTCTTTAAAAGCACCCTTGAAAGAGAATTGCATTTTATAGAGTCTAACAGATGCACATCTGAATATTTAATCAGATTTAATTGCTGCCATGTTTTTACATAGTTACGCTATTTAATCCAACTTTGAATTTGAAGATAGAGTTAGTTTTTAAAATTGCCCTACTTTAAGTATACAGGAAAAAAATAATATCCTTTTTTGATGCCTGATGATTAATGCCAGAAATTGTCGTGATCCTGCAGAGTAATCTGGAAAGGATTTTACTTAAGGGGATAAAATAGATTTTCACTTTAACTGGGGGCAGTAAGCTTGACAGCCAAAGTGGTAGTTTTATATATTCAAATGTAGTTAGGTAATTTATTTGGAATGGAAAATAAATGTCTGTGCTGATTTCTATTAAAAGTGAACTAAAACTTGTTTTTAGAAAATCATGGTGTGAGTTAAACATGACTTTCATAGTGAAAGGCTGGCTTACTTGAAGAGTTCTTACTCAGTAGAGCTGAGTATCTCTGAGACATCAGTGTTTTATTCACTGTGCATACAAATAATACAGGGGCTAGGCAGACAGAACAGTGTTCACTGAATAGTTTTATGCAGAGATTGAGACAAGGGCAGTAAGTTAGCTCAGTGTTGCTGTATGTCACTAATTCTTGTAGTCCCAGGGCCTAGTGTGGGAGGTAGCAATATTGGAGTGAGGGGAGAGGAAAGACATGAAGAAGGGAGAAATGTGAAGGAAGCCAGACGGCACCATTTGGTATAGAAGGTATGGCTAGATAGCTTTTTTTAGTAGACAGGTTTTTAGTGGAGTGCCAGTAGGCTGATATTCTAGAAGCTGTTTTTTATCACTGTGGCTGGGATGGCAGTTACTTTTATTTTTCAGGCTTTTAGTAAGTGATCTTGAAAGCTGGTAGCTTCTTCTGTACTTTTTTCCTGAAATTGGGTAAATTGGGGGATATGGAGGTGCTTCCAAAACAGGCAAAGAGTCTGATTCTTCAGAAAGACCATAGGGGCAGATGCAGTTGGAGTGATTGACTAAAGGTTCTAGTGTCTGTGGTGAATATATATTGTTCAAATAGGAACATGTTTCTCATCCTTCCCATTTTGCTAGCAGTGGTGTAATGCTATGCTAAAGCTCTTTACCTTGTGTTACTGGTGTTTTATATGTATATACAACAAAGAATAAACTTGTTTTAATCCCTTGTACTTACGTGATCAAGAATTTGATGGTTAAGAAGAAAGGTGGCAAATATGCCAACTGTGGTGGATAGGAAATTTAAATGTCTTCAGATGACAAGTTCTCTTGAGGCTCTTTCAGCAATGTAGACTTCATTTTGCAAGTCTGGCTTATTAAGTAATGAAAAATGTGGCTATTCTACTGACCAACACAGTCTAGAGGGTACAGTGGTTGCCTTCGCACTCCTTCAAATTCATAGCTTATCACAGCATGTCTCCCTTTTGCAGCTTCTCTTACTAGGGCCACTTGACCTTGCCTTGGCTGCTCAGGCAGCCCTGTTGGGTTATTGGTTCCCAGGCTCCTTGGCACTGAAAGGTCTTGATCAGAGGCACTGGAAACTGTAGAGCTAACTCACAGTAGCAACACTGAATGTCATGCAGGCTAACTTACTTTGTTTTCTTGGCCATATAAACTCCTTGCACATTTCTGTTACTCCAGATTGCTTGGTTACATATGCAGTAACTGTATTTGCTAGCATTTAACCTATTTTATAATGTAATCCAAGTTGCTCTATGTCCCCTGCTTTGCAGAGCTGGGCAAGGAGCAAGAGAGGTCAGTTGCACATAAGTGATTTAAAGCTTTTAAATCCTGATTTTCCTTTGCCTGTGTTAAAATTGTTTAAAAAATGGTAAATATAAAAATAAATGCTCAATAAGTTCTTAACACACCACCTCCCCCACCCTCTCCTCGGTATTAGTTGGCTTAATATGTTGGTGCAGTCTTCTATGAATAGTTAACTGTTCACTGTTAAACATTGTAGAATGATGCCAGGTTAAAAATAGTGGTAGCTGGCTTATTAACTAACATATTACTCAGCCATGTGTGGCCAGCATTTTGTCAGCACAGCAAATCCTCTAATGGATTGACATAATTTATGAATAAAGAAAAGTTATTCAAATGTGGAAGTAGCATGTATATTGTGAGGCTGATTTGCCTATCAAATTCTTAGATATTCTTCAAGTCGTGCAATTCCCTGAGCAGATGAGATCAGCAGGACGCAGTATGTGCCTAGAATGCCCTGTAGCTTGCTTTAGGGATGTTGCTATTAGTGGGAGGTGCCTGCCTGCAGTGGTTGGTTCTTTCTTTTGTTTGGGCTTTTTCTAATTACTGCCACTTGAAAACATTATCTTCAAATCAAAAAAGAATCTTTGCAGTGAAAGCTTCAACAAATCTCTTTAATGTGAAAACTTCTTAACCAAAGAGTTCAACAAATTTGTTTAGTAATCGTAGTCAATATCAATATGAGCAAGTAGTAGATATATCAGTGGTGTGTGGCTTCAAAAAAAAAAAAAGAGGGGGTGTGACAATTTATGACAACTTCAGAAATCATGTCTGTTGGGTTCAAGGATTCTGTGCTCTCAGAACTGTTTCATATTTCTTAAACTTAGGTATGCCTAAACAACTTTCTGATGATATAGGTGCTCTGTACCATACACTACTTTCAGGCATTTTAATGGTAGTGCCTGCAAGTGCTTACACTGTGAAGCAATGTTGGAGGGGGGAGGCAGGGGTAGTATTTTTAGTTGTCTAAGAACTTCAAAAGGAGCAATTATGTGGTATTGTGTGACTCGGCAGGTAGCTTTCCAACCTGGTAGAAAGTGTTCAGTAGACATAATTTGGTAACCTCTTTACACTTGTAAAACCCTATCATCAGTACCTACTGGTTTAAAAAGTTATGTCAGCTATTTGTTTGGGTGTGCATATGAACTAAATGTGGAATTTGCACAAACAAGAAAACTACCAGAGTACTGCATGTAAATATGCCCCCGGCTTCTGGCTGTTACAGAGAAAAAGCATATTAAGACTTACTTACAAAGATGGCTGAACTGATCCTGACTAGAACTGAGAAGGATGGAAGGAAAGGCAGAATCTAGTTCTTCACGGAGTCCCAGGAGAGGAGGGAAGAGTCAGAGTGGCAGAGGAAGCTGGAGAGAAAGTGGAGCCTTCCTCAAGCCTGATTATTGAGCTTTTTATATTTAGGTGTCCGAGCAGTGAATTTTGCAGAACTGTATTTATTCAGATATGTATAACCCTTGATATTTACTGTGTTAAAAAGTCTGTCAGATAAAGGGCCAGTTTGTGGCTTATGAAATAGTATGGGAGTAGTGTTGATGTATTGCTACTGTCTGCTTATAGGCAGGGAAGAATCATAGGACGATTCAGGCTAGCAAGGAGCTCAGGAGGTCTCCACTCCAACCTCCTGCTCAAAGCAGCGTCAGCCTGAGGTCAGACCATATTTCTCAGAGCTTTGTCCAGCTGGGTCCTGAAAACATCCAAGGATGGAAACTGCGCAGTCTGTCTGGGCAACCTGCACTTCTGCTCCAGTGTCCTCATGTGGAAAACAGTTTTCCTTACACTCAGTCTGAACTTCTTGTGTTTCAACTCATGCATGTTGCCTCTCATCCTCCCTCCATGCTCCACAGTGAAGAGCTTGGCTCAGTCTTTAATAACTTCATATGTACTGGGCAGCTGCTCTTAGGTGCTCCCAAAGTCTTCCTTTCTCTAGGCTGAATGCGCCCAGTTGCCTCAGCCCCTCCTCATGGTGAAATGCTTTGACCCCCTGACTTGGTGGCCCTGTACTGAACTTTTTCCAGTTTGTTGTCTGTCTTGTTTTGGGGCAGCCAATAGTGGACACAGGACCTAAATGTGGTCTAACAAGTGCTGAGTAGAAGGGGGTAGTCCCTTCCCTTGGTCTGCTGGCTATGTGGTCCTGTTTATGCAGCCCAGGAGGCTGCTTGCAGTCTTTGCTGCCAGGGCACGCAGGTGGTTGATGTTCAGCTTGCTGGCTACCAAGATCCCCAGGTCCCTTCCTGCAGAGCTGCTGCCTAGCTGGTCAGTCCTCAGTCTGTATTGTTGCAAGGGTTTTTTTCCTTCCCAGGTGCAAGATTTTGCATCTGTCCTTCTGGAGTTTTGTAAGGTTCCTGTTGGGCTGTTCTTCCAGCCTGTCCAGATCTGTCTGGATGGCAGTCCAGCACTTGAGTGTATTCATTGGTTCCCTCCAGTTTGGTATAAGCAATGTCCTCTTAAAGCAATAATTAAAAAAAACTTGTTTATGTTTTTAACCTTGATTGTAGCCTTAATTAGAATAGAATGGGAAAATAGAACCAGTATGTTTCAAGGTGCTGGATTTAATACAAAAATGTATGTCTACACGAATTCTTTAGTAAACAAGGGGTGCCACACAGCAGTGCTGTTATTAATGCATTTAAAAATTAAAAAGTAATTCCTTGGTGCATTTCAGGCATCCTAGGAACTTAAATCTACCTGTGACAAACCCTAAGTAACCAGGTGCTATTTTAATGAATGACAACAATTTTGGAGAGTGACTTTCTTCAGGCACTTGCTGCCACCTAGAGTCAGTTAAGCTCAGTATTTTGTACTTATATTCATTAGGCTATGCAGTTGGGAATCTCTGTGTGTTATGGACACTGTTAATTTTGTAGTTCTTTGGAACTCTGGCAAGGTAGAAAGGGGTGTGTGTTTTTATATATAATGTTTATACATATATACATGAGCCAGTATGATATTAAAGCTGTAATTGTAAGTCAGAAGAATCTTTCAGGAAACATTTTTAAAAATGTAGTTCTGTAGGATGCAAATCCTTAAATATTACCTAATTAGTAGCCAAAAACAGGATAAAGAGAATGTAATGAAGGCTTCTACAACATGAAACAGTATTAGAAGTTATGCATGCTTTCTCGCAAGGTGGTATAGCTAATTGCAGCATAAGTAGTATGTATAAAGCAGGTGAAGATAGAATAGCTGCTTGTGTGTACTGTAGAATCTATGCATGTTTTAAAAAATTAAAATGAAGTTGTTTTACATAGGAGTAGTGTCTGCTTTTAGGTCCCATTGCTTCTTATTTTATTAAATATAACCTAGGTTTGCAGCTGTCCAGCCAGTCACCTCAGCTGTTGCTGCACTGTTAGATTTTAAGGTACCACACAGACATCTACTGCTTGAACTAATAGAATTGTAAATTGTTGTCCTCAATTAACCATGTTAAGGAGGAATGAGATGCTTCAGTTATAGCTCCATAATGTGCATGAGCACCAGAGGAACAGAAAGTTTAGTGATCTTCAGTCTTTTCTGAACATCAGAGTGCTTTTTAGCCAGTGCAAAGACACCCTTCTTGTCTGGTCAGTCTCAAGGACTTCCCTTTAGTCTCCTTCCTGGCCCAAAATTTAGGCAGATAATGGGCCTGGACAGTTAGAGCCCAGAATGTTATGCTGGTGAAACAAGTTGTGATGTAATGTTGTGCAGTCTCAATACAAAAATGTGCTCCAAAATAATTTGATAAACTTGCAGAAAGTCTAAATAACAAAAATATAGGAGTGCTAGATTAAAAGTCCAGCTGTGAAAGTAGGAACAATAATGGCATGAGATACTTGTTCTCTTCCCTTGCTTGGATTCACTTACTATAGTCTTGCTTTTCCTGAATGTTTGAACACTTCAAGTCATTTCCCCTCTATTTCAAAGCTGTTCTTTTTTTTAGTAATTTATGGAGTGCTTCTGCGGGCTCATTCACTATGTGGCTGTTGTTCAGCATTGCGTAGATTCAGTAAAACTGCTGCCATCCTCTGAACTCTTTGACTGGAGTGGGCTGTATTACAGTGCTTTTTATATCTAAAACTCTGGTGAGCTGGCAATGTCTGAAACCCTTTTCTCTGGTCTCTCCCTTCCATCCCCTTGCAAATTCCAGACAGTCAGTTTTGCTGATTTGGAGCACTTGAAAACTTACCTTGTTTAAAAACAGGAGGTCATCAAACTCTGTTTTTTTAATGGAAAGTAGTATTGTATGACAGTTAGGTTTTATGTGGCAGTCTGATCTAGAATGTTAATTACTAAATGATTTGATTAAAAACCCTTAAAAGGACAATACTGTATGCCTTAAATTACTTCTATAAGAAGCCTTATGGAGACTGGAAACTTGAGGATATTTTTTATTAAGCACAAATGTGGTTAATAAGTAATGTGGTTAGTTGGTTCTTCATTAAATATTTTTCAGATTCAACCAACATACAAGGCTGATAAGTATTTTCAACTTCTTTTACAGGGTGACCTAAAAACTTACATCTGCAATGAGCAGGAACACGTTAAAGGAGATTCACAAATAATGCTGCTACAGAGAATGGCGTGCGAGATTGCTGCTGGACTTGCTGTAATGCATAAGCATAATTTTGTGCATAGGTATGCTTTCCAGATAAATTGCTTTTAGTTATGATGCACTCTTAAGATTCATGTAGATACTTTCATTAAAATCCGTGTGTATTGAAGATTGTGTTTTAACAAACTCCTGTCTAACTTGCATATCCTAAGTCATGAAAGGGTGATGCTTATGAAGATGCTAATTTAACTGCAGTGGTGTGGTTTTACAGCTCCCACCTGGCTGAATGCTGATCACCTACTTTTAGGTTTGCAGCCCATGGAACACAACCCACTGCTAAGCCAGTCCAGAAGATGTAGCTGTTAGATTAGTTCTTGGCCAAGTTGAATTTGTTTTGTTTATTGGGGGGGAGGGATGTTAGAATTTTGTTAGAATGAATCTTACCTGTTGTGGGGTGGTTTTTTTGTTTGTTTGGTTTTTTTAGATTATAGCAATTTAGAACTTCTGTTTGGTAATATGTTACCTTTGTTACTAAAAACGGAAAAAAGCTGCCTTTCTAATGCAGTAAGGGAGAGGCTGACTTTAGATGAAAAATCTGACTTGAAGTAGGTGTTCTCTCACTGAATTATTGTTCATGTAACCTTTTAATCTTTAGTAATGGAGGTAGTCAGATTTAGAAGAAATCATAATGGGAGAACAATTTTGTTTTGATCAGGGGGGAAAAAGCTAGATTATTTTTAATTAAAGTTAATGCAGTTGATACTGAAAGAATGGCAGTAGTAGTAAAAGGCTGGGAAAAATGAATTCATGAAGCCAATTGCTGAGAAATATGCCTTTTTTTTTTTTTTTTTTACTTTAAATGAAAAGGTGTTAAGGAACTGGAAGACATCAACCTTAGACTTGTAATGACTAAAATATTAAAGAGTACTTGTTCCCTGAATATGGCTTACCTGATAAAACCTTGGGTATCACAAGACAGTTTATTTTGGTTTTATGTTGGATCAGTCTCTGCTATAGAAACAGCACTTGCATCATCCCTTTCAGCAAGTTAGGAACTTGTGCTACTAGAGCTTGTCAGTGCACATCTTGCTACTTAGAGAAAGCAGAGACTTTGTGTTCAGGGAGAAGCTGAACTATTAAACTGAAGTCTTAAAAGGTGCAGGTGTAAAATAACAGCAAAACCCTGAGAAAACCCCAAAGTCTGGACTTGGCTGTTGGCTGATGGGCAGAGCTATTCTTTTAACCTGTTTAACAATTTCAAATGACTTGAAGGTAGTAGTAACAGTTGTACCTGTCAAACTGAGTGATCGCTGTTTCTGTATTGCAGCAGCATGGCTTTGTAGGTATTGCATTTAACAGTACGTTTTCAGTGGAATACAGTTAAACTTGGTAAATAATTATTTTGTGGATCTGCAGGATTCTTACTGTAAATGTTTACTTCTAGCAACACTATCCTGATGCTGTCAGAGTAAGTGGTAAAGCTCCAGCATCAGTGATTTTGTTGTTAGTGGTAAATTCAAGCAGCTGAAATTTTATTTTCTCTTCCAGGATATTTATTTAAATAATATAAAACGAGTTGGAAAGCTTTGGGGCGTACTTTTGAGGGTTACAGATGTATTTCTGATCTGTGTAGTTCAATGACCCTGGAAAGGAAAACATTTTCTTCTTTCTTTGAAGTAGGGAAACTGTATGGCTTTCAGACCTTTTGTACTTCAGAGACTTTTTATTTTTAAGCCACACAGAAGCAATGGTAGAATTCTTCCAGTGCACGTAATTGCCTGGTACCCTTCTGTGAAACTGAGAAGCAAAATATTTGATCAATTAGTCTGTGCAGCTCTTCGCTGTCACAGCTACTGTTCCATAGTAAGCATGCAACTTCATTAAACTTGCACACATTTCTGAGTTTTCACTATGGGTTTTCTACAACAGCTTCTTGGTATTATTACAGCAGCACTGCTGGCTATAGGTACTTGTGGTCTGGTTTATGGTGGAAACGTACCAAATACATTACTTTTTCTGATGGTCTTTTTCAAATACTATGTATAGTTTTAGTTTGTGTGTAATGTATGGTTTTGTTATTTAGAGGAATTTAACTGTAGGTGTAAGAAATTACTAGTTGCTTAGTATCATATTGTAACATTAAGTATTTAAACAGGATCTGAATTGTTGATAGATTTTGCTTATGACAATTAAGACACAAGACATGCAACGATAGGTGTTAGGTAAGGAGGGACCTACATCAGTCTAGCATGTGAACAGCGTAGGTAATCCATCATAGGATTATTAGTGGAATGAAATAATTGCATATAAATTCTGAGTGTAGTTTGAATGCTTAAGAGTATACTTCATTACTCTAGAGAAGTGACTACAGTTTGAACTGTTTTATAAAGGACAGGGTTTTTATAGTCTAGGGTTTTTTGTATAAAATCTTTAAATGCAATTGCCTTGTCACTATGTTTAGTTTTATTTGGATTCCAGAACACAGATTCTACTCAATCGTGTGGCTCTAAAATTATTCTCTTCTGAAAATGTGGGAGGGCCTAAGGGCAGTCATATCCCTGTGGCCACAAAACAAATCTTGTCCAGTAAGTCTACTGTAAGGAGAGACCCTATCAGTAGTTTTTTTTTTTTTTTTTTTTTGAAAGTGATGAGTGTTTATATAGAACTATGGTGTCTGCAGTATTCCAGTGAGATATGGGATCAGTTGTTGGCTTGTATAGGTTCTAAAACTTAATGAAAACATAAGCAACAAGAAAACTATCTCAACATTTAGTTTGGATCAAAATTGTACTTTTGAAATTAATCTTGCCAGTTGCTGTGCCTGGGTTTGCATTATGAGTTGGCCTATTGAAGTGCGTGGACTGGTTTAATTTAACCCAAAGAGAATTGGAAAGTTAGCTGTAGGAGCACACCTTTCTTGCACCTAGCTTGCTTCAGCCTTTAGTAGGGTTTAGGTCTATGGGATTGAACTACAGCTCATGTGAATAAAATCGCTGAAGTGTATATAGTGTGGATGTTGAATCCTTAGTACTAGTTGTTTCATATTACTCATCTGCTCCTATTATGGCCTGCTGCTTGCTACTGTAACCTATAACTGTGCATAACTCCTAGATTTTTTTTTAATTTTTTTTTTAAGAATTTTGTTGGCTTTTCATTTGATACTTTAAGCTATGGCCTGACTTACAAGAAGTGTCACTTCTGTTAACCTGCTTGTCTTAATTTCCATTGAAGACTTCCTGGTTTGGTCTCATTATTTATTTGTTTGCTTTTTCAGTGACTTGGCCTTACGGAATTGCTTTCTTACATCTGATTTAAATGTCAAAGTAGGAGATTATGGTATAGGATTCAGTAGATATAAGGTAAGTTAATCTAGTCATGTACCACTTTTTTAAAAGGATTTGGGGCCTAAGGTTATACCAAGCATACTTTAAAGTTATAAACTGATACTAGATTGTCCTTTATTTGAATAATGGACTTTCGAAGTATAACTGGCAAATAACCATAGTAAGCTCATGTAACAGAACAGATGACCTTTCTAGAGATGAGTAGAGTTTATCCTTGTAGAAGGAAGCTTCTGGCTAAACCTATCCTTTTTAGGTCCTATTTACAGTAGTCCTAAAATAGGCACAGATTTGTTTTAATGTTTTAAGAAAGGAAAAATTCAGTCAAATTTCATAATGAAAATGTTAAAAATATTTAAATATATCAAGAAAGGCATTAATTAAAAATGCTTTGAATACCAAACCTTAAACAAGAAGTTGCCTTTCCTCTATAGCATTATTCTCTGCTACTTGGGGAAAATGGGATTAATTTTTTTTTAATTCTAATGTTTTTGCATAGGGATCACATAAAACCATATTAAGTAAAGGACTGTCAACTCCTGGAAGTTGATCCAATGTTTGTTCAGTCTTTTTCTGTGTTTTTGTCAATAATTTAGGACGATTATATTGAGACAGATGAGAAGAAACTTGTTCCTCTCCGATGGACGGCACCTGAGTTAGTAACAAGTTTTCAAGACAGGCTGTTATCAGCAGAGCAAAATAAATACAGTAACATATGGTATGTAGTAGGCTTTAAAATAATTTCAATGAGAGATTTGTGAACATATTTTCAAATAATATTTATAGTTAAATTGAATAGTGGCCTGATGCACTGCTTTTTTTTTATCAGATGTACAGTAGGTTAATCTCTACAAACCTGAAACTGTATCTTGCTTTGAAAAGATAGTTAGAAATCTGTTGAGAGAACAGATTAAGATAAAATGTTTAGCAGAAGAATAGGTGTTTATACTACTAAAAGTAATACTGTATATTTGCCAAATGCTTTCAAATGTTTATAAAGGAAGGAAATGGTAAATTATTTTTCCAGTAATATAATAGCTGTGGGTGACATAAAAAGTTGATCCCACTAGAGCCTGATTAAGTTTCATTGGTAGAACGGTAGCATCTTAATTTCTTGCTGTAGCATTTGAGGGCTGCAATTAACTGTTTGTCTCTGCTACCAAAGAGCTCATAGGCAAAGGCTAGTGAAAATCTTGAATATGAACTTTTCTGAAGTTGCTGAATTCTACTTCAAGTCTCAAGTCCTAAGAAATTTTGATGATGGAAATTGGGGCTCAGGCTAACACTTCTGAAAACATTGTAGTTAAATTCCTGCTTTTATATTCTAAGGATACTAAGTAGTAAACTAGGTTTTATTTGCTAATTTAAAGGTTGCAGAAAGCAAGTGGGGTAGGTAGAAACTATCTAAATACTAATTTCCTTGCATCTTTTAAGCAGGCTTCCTCCGGTCATACTGTTCATCTAAACTGCAAGCAGCCAGGGTCTTAAGGTTTCCAACTTGAATTTTAGTGACTTTTATACAGAGCTGCTTTGAACAGATTCGGACTAGATGACTTCCATAGACCCCTTCCAATCTAAATAATTCTACTGTAATACATGCAGAGTCAGTTACTTAGTATTTTGAGCAAGAAAAGGCTGCCCAAAGATCAGCATCAACTCTAATCACTGAAAAATGTGACTAGTGTTGTATACAGTATACATACAGCACTGAGCAAAAGAGGGGGCTTCTGACCACTGCAGCTTAAAAATAAATAATTTTATGAAAGCTGAAACAAAGATTAGTGTTCTAGCAGTTTGACCCATAACAGCAACTTCTGATGAAAGCTTTTCCTACTGTTGGATTAACCATAAGGTTTATTCATCTTGCTTCTCTAAAAAGGCGTTTTCTACTTTTTAATATATGGAGGTTTCTTCCATAGTTGAATCATTTGAGGCCTCTTATATTTTGTTGCCTTCACTGGTGTTGCCTTCATTGTCATTGCCTTCAAGCAACTTTATTCTTGAGGCTTCTAGCATTCTGTCAAATAAAATGAGTTAACAGGTTCTGAATTAGAGAGTGATATTTGTTTCTTCTTGCCAGTTGTGCTTTGCATAATCCTTATTTTCTTAAAAAAGCAACTTTAAAATAGTTCTTAGAATGCACAGTTGTTTGCTGCTCTTTTTCAGGTCCCTGGGTGTCACGTTGTGGGAGCTGTTTGAGAATGCTTCTCAGCCTTACTCAGACTTTTCTGAT
The DNA here is from genome assembly GCF_030463565.1 of Pelecanus crispus. Lineage (NCBI taxonomy): Eukaryota > Metazoa > Chordata > Aves > Pelecaniformes > Pelecanidae > Pelecanus > Pelecanus crispus. The sequence continues at coordinate 8,654,429 of NC_134653.1, read as the reverse complement.
GGGGAAGTCCTGACCCATGTCATAAAGGAGAAGCAGGTTAAACTCTTCAAGCCACGTCTGGAGCAGCCATACTCTGATAGATGGTAAACTTTAAATGTTTTTATTCTTAAAGCTGCTGAAGAAGTTTCTCAAATTACTCAGTTCTCTTAAATTTTTTTTAAAAAACTGCTACATGGAATCATGCTCCTGGCAAAGAAACACTACATAAAAGTAAAAGGAGTTGCTATAGATGGAAGTTCCTGCCAGCGATATTAGTTGTTAGTCCTTCGCTTGTTAGATACCTGAATTTTATAAATTTCTTTTCAGTGTGAAACCTATTGAAACGTGTTTCTTATTTGTATAGGTATGAAGTTCTGCAGTTCTGTTGGCTACCTCCAGAAAAGAGACCAACAGCGGAAGAAGTGCATAGACTTTTAACTTACCTTCGCATGCAAAGCCAAAGGGACTCAGAGATTGATTTTGAACAGCAGTGGAATGCTCTTAAACCAAACACCTCAAACAGAGAAACAAATAATTCTGCATTTCCAATCTTAGATCACTTCACAGGAGATAGACTTGGCCATGAGATGGAGGAAGTTCTTACTGTAACTGAAACAAGCCAGGGTCTCAGCTTTGAATATATATGGGAGGCAGCTAAACATGATCATTTTGATGAATGTGGTCATGTGAATCCTGATGAAGCAATGACATACACAAGTATTTTCTTTCCAGTGGAGGTTTTTGAGAGGTCACTTTCAGAGCAAGGGTCAGGAGCACAGGATGGAAGTGGTCAAGAAGGATCACTTGCTGTCCCTGGGGTGTTACCTGTGTTTGATGCACACAAGCTTTCTGTTGGAAATGACTACTATATTCAGTTAGAGGAAAAAGGAAGTGGCTGCAGCATGAATTTTGATAACCAGTCAGTTGTACTAACTACAGAAGTTGACCATCAAGAAGCTGTGCAAGAAAAAAGTTCTCATTTCACGGTTCTCAGGGATCTTGATGTTGAAGAATCTAGCACTGACGGGGACTTCTTCCACTACAATACAGATCCTAAAGAGGAATTTTTGCCTGCTACTAGTAGTCCAGAAAGTCCTTTCCAGAATATCTTTAATGACATCGACAGATCGGAAGAATTGACAAGCAGAAAAATACTTGGTTTTGCTGAAACAAATGATACTCCTAAAGACTTTAAACCAGCTGTTTTAAACCCAAACACAGATGCTAGAAAGGCAGGAGGCCTTTCCGAGAAGGAGCATTTTAGTCATGCTTCTGAAAACGAAACAGTTTCCTTATGTGAAAATATCTCTAACCAGTCCGACTTGGTAACTTTAGAAGAACTTTCTGATAACTTCTTATTTCTTCAAGAGAAAAACTTATTAACAGGGTTACTGTCTAGCAAAAGCAACAGTGATTTGGGGCAAAAGCCAGATGTTCTAAAAAGTATATTAGCAACCTCAAACAGAAACTCTGTAGAGCCTGAGCCTGTGTTGGCTGAAAATACACAGGTCTTTTTAATACATGAAAGTCTTGGAACAGTCAAAGATGAAAACTTTAACCCAGTGACAACGAATAAAGATCCAAATTCTCAGTCTCAGACTACTGTAGAGTTGCAGGCATCCTCTAGTCCATCTGTAGCACCTAAGTCATGTGAAAAACGTGCAAATCTTCCTTATTTGAAGGATGAGGGAGAACTTTTAAATGTGGAAGTCGATGAAGTCGTGTCCTGTAATATTGATAGTCTCTGTCAAGAAGAGCTATCCAATAATGCCAAAAATAATAATGTTGGAAACAATCCATATTACGGTGTTGCTGTTGAAACAGATGAGTGTGATGCACAAATAAAACAGGGAATCGTTTTGAAGTCTGATGAAATAGCTTTCAGTAGAGAAAAATGCAGTGATCAGGAAGATATGAAAAGAAGCCTGCAAGATAAGTCTCCCATATTAAAAAAAGATGAATGTTTATTGGGGGAAAAACAAGAAACATCAAATCATTTTGAGAACTGTAATGATGTTCCAGAAGAGGTGACCTTAATTTCTGTTGCCACTTCAGATTGTACAAGTCAGGATAGTCTTTTGGAAGACAGCCCATCTCCTATACAAACTGTAGAACAAGCTTTAGAGACACCTGATTCTTTGGATTCTTTAGATGTAAATGAGGCTTTAGAATCTTTACAGGCTCAAAGTCCTCAGAAACTTTTGCCACCTGATAAACCTGCTGACAGTGGCTATGAAACGGAGAACCTGGAATCTCCAGAATGGACTTCCCACATCACTGTTGAAGATGCTTCTAGTGTAGATACTGCTCTCTGTGTTGTCAGTGAGAGCAATGTCAGTGCTTCACCTTCTAATCCAGTCATAATTGTTTCAGAGGCAGCAGCTTGTTTAGATGCAGTGAACAGCAATTCTGAAATAACCCCAAAGGTTTTTCTGGGTGGAAATCAAAACTCGTATAGAGACTCTGCCTATTTCTCTGATAATGATTCTGAGCCAGATAAAAAAACAGAAGAGACTGTAAATCTGTCAAGAGAGACTGTGTGTGTTGTTTCTTCAAATAGAGAGAATACTACTGAAGAGGATTACAGTTTTGAAGAGAGACAGCAAAAGTGTGACCAGTATACCAATAATCAAAATGCAAAACTAGAACTAAATCACAACTTAGGGATGCAAGAGATGGATGTAAGGATGCAGGGGTGTCCTGATGAGTGGGCTGAGGCAACTCTGAATTCCCTGGAAATATCGATAAGAAATAACCTAAGGGATGAAATAAAACTATCTGAGACTTCCCATAAGACCGTCTCTTGTGTTGGCACTAATACTTCAGAACTTCTTTCACACAGAGACTTAAAGTCTGTGCATAACATACGCAGTCCTTTAGATTTGAGTAACAGTGAAAAGTCCTTCTATCACATGGAAGGACAAAAACTGAAAGAGCCAGATATTGAAGGAAAATACCTCGGCAAACTCGATGTTTCTGGAATGCTTGATTTAGAAGATGGTGATGATGCAGATGAGGAAGATGAAAACAGCGATTCTGAGGATGACATGAGGACTTTTCATATGCATAGTCTGAGTTCTGACAGTGAAGATGAAACTGTTCATCAAGTACCTGAGATACTTACTGACAAGGATGATGGAAAACATCTGAGAAGCTTGTTGAAACTTCCAAAACCTCTTAATGAAAGGCAACATGAGCATTGGAAAAATGAGAAAAAGGCTGTAACATTCTTCGATGATGTGACGGTCTATTTGTTTGATCAGGTATCCTTTTTTTTTTTCCCTTTTTTCAATTACTAAGTAAAGTTTTTGTTGGTTTAGGGTTTTTTTAAAACAAGATGTGGCAGAATAGCTTAATATTTGTGGACGCATTGTTACAAGATGACTTTTCTTGTCTTGGCAGGGTTAGATCTTGTTTGATGTGGGTCATTTTTTTCTTTATATATAAAGAAAAAAGAAACTTTTTTTTCTTGGCTAGGTGCAGTTGTGTGCTGCTGGTAGAATAGCAGCACTAATTTGAAGTGAAACAAGGGTTTTGCTTCGGGTGGGGTTGGTTGGCAAGTCCTGAATCTCCATTGCTTTTGGACCCTTGACTGCATGTGCTGAATGGAACATGGTTTTTAGTGATGGCCTTTGTGATGTTTATAAGCTGTGTTTAATTTGAATATGTGACAACATCATTATGGACCAGATTTGATTAATCTATTTTACCAGAATGTTGTTGTAACTTTATAGAAGCAGTTTATCTGTTTAATGGGTTTGGGGACTTTAAGTTGAAATGCCTTTATAAAATAAAACAAGGAGAAAAACAAACAAACAAAAAAACCCAACACCACCCCCGAAAAACCAAACTACAACCTAACTCTGAATCTTGTGTTAGTTAGCATTAAGATAAATTCACCTTAAACAATAATCAAAGATGAGAACACTATTTAGATGGCAGTGCTACTTTTTATTAATCCAATGTGATTCAAGTTCAGTGAAATACTGATCTGCTTATAAAATTCAAGGTTACCTTTGTTTCCCTAGCTGCTTTATCAATTTTTAACTTCTGTAACTTGATACAGAGGGGATTGTGTTTTCACATTATGGCAACTAAACTAGTACAGTGAGTTTAAAAGAACAGTCACATTGTCAAGCTTTGGAAATGTTGCTTATGATGACGCACGTAAATATTAGAGATAATTGTGTTTTGGAATTGAAAGCATACGTGATATATTTGTGTTTAGGCAGTCTGTAGAATAGTAATCCTTTTGTCATAGGAGAAGGAAAAAAAATCAGCTGTGTTTAAACTGCTCTTAGTTGTTGAACTCTTTACTATTACAGTAACCGATAAAATGTTGGCTACTTCAAATACTGGTCATACGAAGTCTGTCTTTTTATCCTGAAGCATGATTAAAGGGTGAAAAAATAAAAATTAAAAAAAAAAGCTGGGAGATGGGATAAGGCTTTATTAAATTAAGGCTCAAGCTGTGTCAGGGGAGGTTTAGATTGGATATTAGGAAAAACTTCTTCACGGAAAGGGTAATCAAGCATTGGAACAGGCTGCCCAGAGACGTGGTAGAGTCACCAACCCTGCAAGTGTTCAAAAAATGGGTAGACGTGGCACTTTGGGACATGGTTTAGTGAGCATGGGGGTTTTGGGTTGATGGTTGGACTGATGATCTTAGAGATCCTTTCCAATCTTAATGATTCCTAGTTTTTACTTTCATTAAAAATAGCCCAGCCACCAAGCCAGGAAACATGAAATTGCTACTCTACCCTTAACTGGTTTAGTGGTGGACTTGGTGATGTCAGGTTAATGGTTGGACTGGATGATCTTAAAGGTCTTTTCCAACCTAAACAATTCTATGATTCTAAATAGAAAAAACCCTACCTGTGTCAGTCTGATAAGAGAACTGTTTTCAATTGGAAGATGTTTTAGCTTGGTTCCTAGAAATATGAAACCTTTTTATATCATAAATAATATTTAAATAGTCATTTCCTGCATGCATTCTAGCGTAGATTTGACACAACTTTCTTTAGAAATCGAAGTACATGCATATGCTTAAACTATAACTCAAAGTTTTGTTGTGTGGTAGTAACCTAAGAGTTTACAGACCATTTAATTCTATAGTAGATTTGATGATGGGGGTGGGAAGTGTATTTTTTGAATGCTTGCACCTATAGGCATGGATACATTGTGTGTACAAGAGAGTTAAATAAGTTATTTTACTTGCCTTAGGAAACGCCAACTAAGGAGCTGGGAAACCGTGCGGCAGACTTGAATGGCGAAGGCTCTCACAGCACTCCTGTTCCATCTTCGTATTTTAGTTACTTGAACAGATTTGCAAATTCAGAAAGCTCAACAGATGAAGAAGGTACTTGAATATATTTATACACAACAGGGGCTGATGCCGTTTTACGCATCATTTTTAATGAAATGTCATTTAAATTATGTGATTTGTAAATTCACTGTATCATACTGGCTTCAGTTTTGCATCTTAAGCATACACTTCAGCTAGGCTCAGATACTAGCGTTACTGATTATCAACGCTTGTGATGTAGTACTAGTTGTTTGTACATTGATGTGGCTAAGGTATCTTTTGAGAGGCAACCAAACTATGGATGACAAATCTTTGTGACCCCCAGGGCTAGAACAGAAAACCTGCAAGTTTTGTTTTGGGATAATGCAGTCTTCCAGGGGCTTGCTTTTAAATCTGTATATGACTTTACTGTAAATTGCCTCTTCTTTCTTTTTTTTTTTTTTTTTTTTTTTTTTTTTTTCTCCCCTCAAGGTGGGGGTTTTGAATGGGATGATGATTTCTCTTCTCCGGAGCCATCTTTTATATCGAAGGCAGCTAATAGTCTTATTAGTTCTAAACCACCTCTTCAGTCATCAAAGTACTTCTCTCCACCTCCACCTTCCCGCACTCTCGATCAGAACTGGTCACATTCATCCCCTTACTCCAGATTCTCTATCTCTCCTGCAAACATGGCAAGCTTTTCTCTTACGCATCTTACAGATTCAGATATAGAGCAAGGAGGTAAGTGATCTAGTTATAATTATTTTAAAACTACAAATTAAAAACTTTACGCAAAGATATAACTATTAGACATGACAAATCTTGTTCTATTTTAAATACTTAATTTAGAAATGCATTTTTAATTCTATAAAAGATATGTCTGGTCTTGTATTTCAGTGAAGACATAGCTTTCTATTTAGATCGAGATGATTTGCATCCAAGTTGCTACAAATTTGCAGTTGGATATTCTACAGAACATTTACAAGACAAGCTCACAATTTTTCTGTTCAAAAAACTAGTGCTGTATTTAAATAAATGAAATCTGTGCAGTCCTTAAGCACTTCAGTATAGCTGCCACACTATGGCAGTTGAATAATTCTCATTATTGCACTGTCACAAGTCACAATTTTATTTTCATTGCACCGGATGAGGATGCTAGGAACATAATGTTTCTGCCATTGTTGTCCGAGCTTATTTTACAGTTCAGTTTCTTTTCATATTGCATTTTAGAAAGTGCATTCTTGACATTCTGTCGAGAATTGCAGCATGTTTTCTAGAGCTGTGAGTAGGATAGTTTGTTAGGAGAGCCAAACAGTCCGTTCATAGCAATATTGAGTACTAGCAGTATTTATTAACAGAAGCTTTTTTGTCTGTAACAAAAAGCTTTTTTTTTAAGCTTTGATACATTTTTGAGGGTTAAGAGAAGCCAAAATAAGCAGACTTGAATCAGTTCAGCATATTATTAATCTTGAAAAAATGTTGCATTGCTAAAAATAAATATTACTGATTGCTGAACCTTGCTAATGGTCAGTGTCTATAAAAATGTAATCGGTGTTTATATAGAGAGTTGTATTGTTCTTATATTGCACTTATTGATTACATCATGTTTGCTTAGTAACTTACAGATAAGAGAGGTTATTTTGGAGATCCTACATTGCCTTGCATGTCCTGAGAAGTGACATTGAAATGTGCGATTTAAGCAGATGTTTAGGTGTAAAGGTACCAAATGTTTACAGTAGTTGAAAGCTCTAGGGAAAGATTAACCAAAACTTGGAAGTGTGAAACAGCAGAATGCCAAATTCGAGGAATAGTCTTACAGAGAAGTAAGGATTGTGCAGAAAAATCTCACTGTACCTTATGACCTTTCCTCCACTAATAGGAAGCAGTGAAGATGGAGAAAAAGATTAAATGAACTAAAACTTCCTTGGACTACATACATAAAACACACAGACTTTGTCTGAAACTTCTTTATGTAAACTCTGGATCCTCCTGGAGTCACACAGGTAATCAAGAAGTACTAAGAAATGAAAGTAAACACTGAAAGCAATGTTAAATCAGGACATTAATTTGAATGTGTATTTAACTTTGTAATGTATTTTTAAATCAGTGCAATTTTGCTTTTCATTGAAAGATGATTCTGCCGCTGTTTTCAAGTACTTGAAGTATTTTTCAGATAACTTAAGAAACAAGTAAAGCAATTACACTACAGTCTGGTTTATGTATGAGATTGTATAATATTCTTTTTATATCTTTTCCATGTAGTTCATTATCTATTTGGACATACACCTGTTGTAGAATTGTGTATAACTGTCCTGTGCAACAGGTAGCTGTGTTGCTGAAACTGTATGAATGATAGTTGATCAGTAGTGAGCCATATTTATTCAAAAAGATATCACTACTTATTACTTTGCTTATTACAATTGCACTATGGATTATTCTTCCTTTATTTCCTGATGATGTACAGAATCAAAATCTGAAATCTTTCAAGGAAAGTAAGACAAGTTGAATTGGCCCAGTTACCCAGTTTAATTTGTCCTTTTTTGTAGCCTTTGCTATGCACGGTTCTTGTAAAACGTACATAACTTCTGAGTGTTATGTTAGACTTGCTGAAATCTTATATTCAGTACCATTTCTAAATGATAATGATTATAGATTGATTGTTAGTGTTAATGTTTTATAGGAAACTGGAAAAGAATATATGATATACTCTGGAATTTTTAGATGAAAGAGATAATGTCTCTTAATTCCTGAATATGATCCTACTGACTGCTTAAACTGTAATAGCATCTGACTATATCATAATTAAGGGCCTTCCAGTTTTTACTACAATTTCTGCCTTGGAGAGAGAAGAGGAAAAATTGGCTGTACAAAACTGTGGAATTTATGAATCATAAAAAGACTAATTTCAGTAGACTGGATTTGGGCACACTTGGCCCTTCAGTTGTACATTCTGTGAATTTTGAAGCTCACTGTTCTGCTGACTGCAGATTGGGGCTGCCGTTCAGAGGCCTGTGGTAGATCTACCTCTCAGTGATGTTATGACAATTAAGAATTAGTTTAATGGTTAATGCCCAATTTTGCACCCTTTATAAGGCCAGACCTATTTTAAGATGTCTGCAAGGCTCCATGGTACATCTTGAAATGCGTACTGACCCAAAGATGCAGTATAGTAAAGTTTGCTCTGAAGCTGTCTATAGGGAAGGGAATATAATGCGGGTTTTTTAACCTTCATACTCTACCATGCATTTAGCTAGTTTAATACTTTAAACTGCTGGGGTGGGGGGAAGAAAAAATCCTTAATTATTACTCCAAAGTGAGTTCAGTTGAGAAACAAATTCCTGATGTCTTGGAATGCCTTATGCAGCTGCGAATCTGTTGGAAACACTAATAGGAACAGTTTACCTGGCTTTGTATTTTAGTGTACTAAAATACAAATGTACTAGAATACAAAGTATTTTGTATTTTAGTGGCTGTTTTGGCAGGGCTTCAGTATAATGGTGGTCCAAGTGCTCTGTGTTCAGGTCCAGTCACCAGAGAATTTTCATCACGTGAAGTATGGGAGGACTAGATATTTTCAGATGTGTGAAGTTTCTTTTTGTATACCTCTGTATGCATTTTGATTTTTTTCTAAGTATGTTTTAAAATGACAGGAATATGTTAATTGCTTTTTTCCAGCATTGTTTAGCCCTTAACCGGAATGGTTTCCATACCAATCAAAAGGGAATTATTTCGTTATAATGTTATTTAAAGTTGCCAATGTATTGTTGAGATAACTTTTTCTGATGAGGCACTCAGGTTCAGAGTTAGTCAGAACTGTTCTTCAGTATGAAGGAAGGAACTGAATTTTTCATGGACTTTTCCCAAAACATGATTTAAGAGGCAAAGCCAAGTAGTTCTTAATACAGGCTTACAGTATACACTATAGAGGGTTTAAGGAAGCTGTGCGCTACTCTCCATATTTTAAAATATAGGTAATAGACTTTGTGCACAAATTATTGCTTAGAAATTCCATAATTCCAACATTAAACTCCCTGATATAGCTAGATTAAGGTATCTCATCTGTCTTGTATAATTCTCACCATACTTTAAGTATGGAAAATGAAAACTAAGAATGAAACTCCATAAGGGTCTGCAAAGAATGTGTGGGCTTATCTGCCTTGCGTGGTGAAATATCTACTGTATCAGACCTGGAGTTCAGCCTTAATTTTGAATCATTTGATTTAAAATATAGTCCAAGGTTAAATAAAAACTTATACTCCATAATGTTACAGCTTGGTTGTGCATTTTGTTTCTTATAGTTCTGGAAAATCAGGTGTTTCCCTTGCACATCAGGAATTTCCTTTGCTTGATGGAAGTCTAAGATTTTTATTCTTTACCCGGTTTTAAATAAAATCTTACACAGGAAATGAAAGTCTACTCCTTTGTCCAAAGGGACTCATTGCTAACGAATTGCCAAAGGAGCATTTTTTCCAAAATGAGCTGGGATGTGTATGATATTAAGCAAGGTAATGTCCTTTTTAGCCGTATGATGAAGAGAAAGAAATATTTAAAGTTGACTCACCTCACTTAAATGATTAATTTTAATTTCAGTAATCCTGTAGGCTGGATTGCAATAATATAAAAGGTGTTTTTTTGAAAAATTATAGTTAAAAATCTGATCAACTACTAGCAATATTTAAATATCTGCCTAGCAGTCGGTGGCACAATGAAGATGAATCAGTAATTCCAACATGTTACATTATAATAAGGGGATTTGTTACAAATCATTCATTAAACTGTATGTAATTTCTTGCACTAGCTACTTAAGCATGGTTTCTGTTTTAGAAGTACATGTATCTATTTTCAATGGTTTATTATGAGGACTGGTTACATTTTAATTCCTTCTCTAGTAGAATACCTTGATTATTTGAATACTGAAGGCATTGTCTCAATTTGGCTACTAAAGTTATTTAAAAGATCTGGTTTTTCCCACCTAAGGAAGTTTGTCTAAAAATGAGGATCTGTAGTGAGAAGCCAACAGAGTGAGAAGAGTGTCCAGTTTTAATGGAAACACCTGTACTCTCCCAAATCCCCAAGCTGCAGATATGTTGCGTGTATAACTGCATTTATGGAAACTGCCATTTTCATGGAAATGAGCGGATTAAACATTTTTTCATATCCTTGTTGATGCACTAATGAAAGCCATTTAAGCCTCATTCTTTTTATCAGTATTTTTAGCAGATTTTTATGTAGTACTCAATCTTCTTCATGAGGAGGCTGGTTGGTAGAAAGACTTTTTTTTATGATTAAGCACTATGCTAAAATGTCAGCATTGTCAGGTGTTAGTGACATGGCTATTTTTGTTGGAGTTGGTGAAAGGTGGAATCCAAGTATATTAGCCTTATAAGAAATAGCCTTAAATAAGAATGGAGTGTACAAAATTTACTTCAGCTTTAAATCATACAGAAATATCCTTGTATGTTAATGGTTTTGGTACCAGACTGGCAAAAATCTAGAGGAGAGTCAAACATCATATAAACTTATTGAAAATAAGTATTTGTAATACCAGCAGCCTGTTTTTCAGAAACTTGAATATGACTTAACAGTTAGTTTTGTTTATGAAATTGTTTGAACTTGCACAGATGTAGGTGTAACTTAAATGATAAATGGTACTGATGTGTGTGTATATATAATGTTTAATTCTATTTGTAAATGAGAAACTATGTAACAAAATCATAGGTATGAGGTTTTCCTATTGTAATTTAATACAGGTATGAGGTTTATGGCAATATATCATAGTTAATGAAATTTCAGGTCACAATGTCTTTAAATTGTGTACATTTTTAAATTGTAATTTCTACTGTATATTGATTATCATGCATAGTGTGATTCAAGAACTTGCTTGTAATTTAAAAATATTTAATATTAAAAATAAAATACAGTTATATATTTATAATCTCTTTGTCTATGTTTGTTTATTCTTAAACAGATGCCAGCAAAGGATCAGGTCCACAGTATAGTTCTACTGTAAGATATATTTGTTAGTGTCCAGGGGTTGAGAACGTACCAAAAACTCAAAGCTACAGTCCCAGCAGATGGGTCTACACTAAATAGCCTAGTTGCCTTTGATTTCTTCTAGTATCACCTGTGTGTGAACTTCAGGTAATGTATAGACACAGTCAGTAGAGAAGCAATACTTAAAATATACACAGTGTAATTCTAAAAACAGAGTATTGCTTTTAATCCTAGAATTAAGCATATGTAGGAATAATGGAGATTTCAGAATTTTTAAGTATGCTTCAGAAAACAAGTTAATGATATGTTTTCTCAGTATTTATTGAATATATTTCTAGAAGATTATTGTATTGGGTTTTTTTTAGTCTAAATGCATGTGCTGAATGGACCTAAGATCGCCGGGTAATGCAGAACTTGCGTGTATTGGTAGCATCTTTCACATGAGATTGAGACTGTTTCAGCCTGGGCACTCCCTGAGGCAGGAGGAGGGTGCTGTTTTTTCCTCTTAACTTGTTAACTGTTCAGGTTGTGATGACACATCGCAGCAATGTCAGTAGTTAATGGAGGCTGTCGTGGAAGCCCCCACATGATGCCGCAGCTGTTGAGACCTGGGAATGAGAAACTGATATCAAGATGTCTTAACTTCATTAGGTAAAATATAACTACTGGGCTGAAATTTGACCAAGACAGTGGTCATTATTGAGAGCAGATGTAAACGATCCCACGGCGCTAAATTGGTCATCTTATTCTTTGATAATAGCTTCTATATTTGAGCACTTGCCACCTTTACCATCGGCAGCCTTCTTGCAAGGGGTGGAAGCGTTCTGTCGTGGGCCTTTTTCACGCAGGGGGTATGGTGGCTTGCACAGCCCTTGGCGGAGCAGTCGAGACAGACTTTTTGCTCCTCCCCCACCGAGGACACCCCCTCTGCTGAAGTACGTACCAGACCCATCCCGCCTGTAGTGACACTGACCTGCCTGCCTCGCCTTATAGAATCATAGAATCGGTTAGGTTGGAAAAGACCTTTAAGATCATCCAGTCCAACCATTAACCTAACATTACCAAGTCCACCACTAAACCAATTAAGCCAATTAAGGGTAGAGTAGCAACCCCATGCCTCCTGGCTTGGTGGCTGGATCATTTATAATGAAAGTAAAAACTAGGAATCATTAAGGTTGGAAAGGAGCTCTAAGATCATCAGTCCAACCATCAACCCAACACCCCCATGCCCACAAAACCATGTCCCAAAGTGCCACGTCTACCCGTTTTTTGAACACTTCCAGGGATGGTGACTCCACCACCTCTCTGGGCAGCCTGTTCCAATGCTTGACCACCCTTTCCGTGAAGAAATTTTTCCTAATTTCCAACCTAAGCCTCCCCTGGTGCAGCTTGAGCCCATTTCCTCTCATCCTATCGCTAACTGCTTGGGAGAAGAGCCCAACACCCACCTCGCTACACCCTCCTTTCAGGTAGTTGTAGAGAGCGATAAGGTCTCCCCTCAGCCTCCTCTTCTCCAGGCTAAACAACCCCAGCTCCCTCAGCCGCTCCCCATCAGCCCTGTGCTCCAGACCCTTCCCCAGCCTTGTTGCCCTTCTCTGGACACGCTGCAGCACCCTGGCTCAGGCCGGCGGCAGCCCCTCCATAGCACTGCTGGGAGCGCTACCTCCCCCCTGCCGTTTTGTTGTCACTGGGAGCCCCGTGACCACCCCAAACCCGGGAGCCTTGTGCTGGCTGCTGGCTCCAGGCGCTGTCCGCCTGCGGGGGGGTCGGAAGGGTAGACGCGGTAGCTGGGGTCACGTTCCCTGCGGGGCTGCGGTGCCCGGACGCGGGGCTCCCCCCGGAGCGCTCCCCCCGGGGCGCCGGGCCCGCCCCCGCCGCTAAGGCGACGTGTCGCGGCGGGCGCGCTGCTCCGGGGCCGGGCTGCCTGGCGCGGCCGGCTCTGCCCGGGCCGCTGCAGGTGGGGCTGCGGGCCGCGGGCGCGGCAGCAGCGCCTGCCTGGGGGCCCCCTCGCAGCGCCTCGCCCTCCTCGCTGGGGCTGCCCCGGTTCCCTGACGGGCCCCGGTTCCCTGACGGGCCCGGCCCAGAGGACGGGCAGCGCGCCTGCTGCCCCCGCAGACCCTCCCGCGGCTCCTGGCTTCCCACGGGTCTCCGCTATGTCACCTCTCGGGCCCTAGGCGCCTTCTCCACAGCTGGTGGCAGCGGTAAGTCACAGAGGGACGCCGGCCCTGATGGATGGGTGCAGAGGGTGGAAAATCCGTTGGTATGTGGCTGCTCGCTCTCTCTGGTTTCTCTTGACCACCCCAGACTGTTGCCTCCGATTCCCTCCCCGTCTCCGTTCCTCCTTGCGTGCTCGTGCTGTCTCCTTGGGGGTCCCAGCGGCCCGGCTGTGGCTCCCTGAGGTGGTTTCTTAGGGTTACAGCAGCGTGCAGCAGTCTGAAAGGACACCCCAGCCAGCTAAGCACCCTCTTATCCCACGTCATCCCAATTTGCTTTCCCCCAGCCTGCAGTTTTAAAGACTCCGCTCCCACAGCTTGCTGAAGCTTCCTTTCTCTTGGATTTTCTTCCAGCTTTCTCTGCTGGCTGTCTCCACCAACCTCCTCTTCACCAAGTCCCGCAGGCTGTTTTCCTTTCAAACAGCAGCTGCTCATTTCTCTGCTCCCCCCGACAGCAGTTTTTGTGCTGGAGAGGGGAAGTGGACTGGTTTGTGCCTGCCTTTTCTGTCTCACAGTTACGCCTTTTCTGCCAAGTGAGATAGACTTAAGAGTCCAGAACAAACCCAGTGCTTGGCTTTAGTCCTATTTTCTTGCTTAAGATACCCGTGTGTATCTAGCATTTCTTCCAGGCTCCCACAACACAAGCTATTCGTTGCTGTCTTTCTCTCAGCATTCGTCACCTGGGCGCTACCCTAACCAAACTGCTTTGTGAATTCCTGTCTTTTCTGGCAAAGCTGTCTCCCTGGTAGGAGGGAACCCGGGGATGGCCAGGATGCCCTCGCAGGCAGAGAACTGAATCACTGCAAATGCCGAGCAGCTGAAGATGTCTCTAAAGAAACAAGAGAGGAAGTGATACTGCAGCGTACCCGGGAACTGCTCACCACCTGCTCCAGTGAATGCTCATGTCCTATACTGGGACAGTCAAGCACCTGTGGCTAGTGGTTTTTTTTTTTTTTCAGTGGCTTACCAACTCTCTAACTGCTCCTACATAATAGCATCAACGTAAAAATATATTTTTTTAAGACTGAATCTGTCCTATGACTACATGAACTGGAAGAAAGTGGAAGGAAGCATTTTGAAAATAGAGTCTCAGTAACATTGATCATTGGTGTTAGAGGGCAGGGTTGCTGTGAGGCTGCCGTCTTCAGATGCCGTGTTGGCACTGAATCCGGGAGGGTAAAATTTCCATGCGGTCATCTGCCTTGCTAACATGTGAGGAAGGAACATTGTTGTGTCTTTTTGGATAACTTGGAGAATAAATACTGCTCTGCTGCTGTTGAACTGGGGCAGAAACTGCAATTAAGCCCCACCGTTATTTGATTGGTGTTGGAAGTGCGTGTGTGTGTGTGGTAGGGACTAGCCCAAAATGCAGAGATGCTGTAGGTGAAACCATGTTGCTGGCTAGGAGTTTCTGAGCCCCTATATGAATTAGTGTGTCATGTTTCCCTCTAGTGCACTGCTTATAAATACAGTGGAAACCTATTCCTACAAAAAGCAATTACCAGGAGTTCAAGGAGAAATTACTTTCTGAGTAAGAGCCTGAGGGTTCTGTCTAACACCCCACACATAAGCCTGCATACATACAATGAGACAGCGTATGGTTTTATTATTAACTTGTGGTAACTAGAGCTGGGAGAAAACAGGAGCATGTGAGATCAAAAACCAGAAGTAATGTGTTATCAAACCTAATTGACCATTGTATTCCTGATATCTTTTGAGTTGTGGTTCTCTCTTCCAGTGGGAAGACTGGATCAGCTTGGAGACCATTTTCTTATGTGCAGTGAGAGAGGAGAAATCTCTCCGGTTTGAGGCCTGCTTACAAGAAAGAGAGGTGTCTGTTTTTCACTTGGCTTCCATACGTGAGGACACCAGTAGGTGATTCGCTGCATTTTTGTTTTGTGGTTCCTTTCACTTGGCCTCTGCTCCCTCTGTAACCTCTTACTCCAGCTGAAGGAGGATCTGTTCTCTAAAAAAGGCTTTTCTCCTCTGTTCATCTGCACAGGTCATCTCGACTAGTAACATTCAAAACTTCTAAAATGAACATCACTAAATTAAGAGATCCAATGATAGTTTTCCAGTAGTGAACAAGTAAACAAACATATCAAACAAACCTGCATCAGATCATTTGTTCAGCATGGAACTGTGCAACAGTTAAAGATATCGGTGTCATGTTTTTACAGCACATTGATGCTTAATACCAGTACATCTACCAAAACATGAAGACTAAAACCAAAGGAAAGAAGCAAAGGCATACTGTTGACAAAGAAGCATTTTCTGAGGAGCCAGCAATGAGAAAAAAAGAAGTGGTGAAATGTTTGCGACACAAAGAAAGGAGGAATGGGGGAAAGAAGGAGAGCAGCAAGATCACTACAGCCAGAGCCAAGCATCCTTGGAGCAGTAAGGACAGGCATTTGAGGAGACTGGAAAGCAACGAGCGGGAGAGGCAGAGAATGCACAAGCTCAACAATGCATTCCAGGCTTTGCGTGAGGTGATCCCTCATGTGAGAGCTGAGAATAAACTTTCCAAAATAGAGACTCTCACACTGGCCAAAAATTACATTAAATCCTTGACCTCCATTATACTCGGTATGTCCAGCGGACACTTCCCAGCAGCAGAAGGGATGGGGGGAGCCTGGGTGTCCAAATTGTACCAGCATTATCAACAACAACATGGGGATGATGATCATGAGGAACAACTGCCAAAATATTCCACATAGATTGACAGCTTCAGCCAAAGCACCTACAGTTAGCTACTACCGTAATTCTTTCTCCTCCTTGCATGGTAATACGTGTCAGTGCATAGAAGTTTTAAGAGATTATTTTTGCTTCCAGCTATCCCCTATTTTTTCTTAAAAAGACAAACAGGTAACACTCATGGCTATAGCTTATATGACACATAAAAAAATTACCTTAAATTATAAGAATTTTTCAGAGCTTAATGGATATAGTTGTGCGGTGTGTCAGGTTCTGGAAACCTATCCTGTAACGCTGTACTTGACTTGGAAGTAAAGATTTAGTAAGTTCTGAAAATCACCCTCCCTGGAAGGGTTGTGAGTTGAGCATTTAAGGCCCGCATCACCTGAGTTCACTACAGCTTGTTGAGAGCCTTGGGTGTAGCGCTGTTCACCAACCTTTCAGAGACTCTGTTCTTACCTATCCCGCTATGGAGAAAATTAAAATTAATGACAACATTGGACTGACTTGATGAGTGAAGTGGCACACAGGGGAAATTGGCCACCAAATCTGAGCATTTATCTTGAGTGGTTTGGATCTGCTCTGTAATTTTTAACCTGGCAAAGCATAAAAACTGTTAAAGTACTTGTTAATGTAAACATCTACAAAGCTTTCTTAGATTGTAAGCTCTCTAGAGTAAGGACATTTTCTGGGCTGTGTTTCCAGAGCATCCAGCCTCGTGGAGTTTTTCTTTAGTGGGTCTCTGGGTGCCATTGTAATACAAATACTAACTAAGGGACAAATTACTTACTTTTGCCGAAACGATGATAAAAATAATTTAGTATAGTCATAAGTTAGACAATGATCTATGCAATTACAAATCATTTGCTCATGAAGCCTGTAATGTGATCAGGATTCTTTCTGGGTAAGTGCTAGATTCTGGTATTATAAAACATAATAAATGAAGCAGGAGCTCTTCAAAAAAGGAAAATGAGGTGGTTTTTTCTCCCCCCCCATCTTACTGTAGAAAGTTTTATGTCACTGAGGAGCTCTCATTTCCTCTCGTATTCTCATTGAAGAACAAGCTGAGGTGCCCTCAGTTGGAACTGTGTTGGCTGGGGAGCCCCTGCGTTACAGCTCTTCTACCCGCGTCCCCAAGCCCTGTGCTGGCGGGACGGCTGGTGCTCTGTGGTGTGGATAGCAAAGGTCGGATCTGGCACCTCCTGCACCAGTACGATTGGTAACAGCATGCGGCACGGTCCTTCTCCCTGCAAAGTAGGGCTATCCAAGGAGGAATGGTGGCTGAGGAAGCATTTATCGGGTCCATCACAGAAGGGCTATACTGCGCTGCATGGTTTGTAACACGCTGTTTATTTTGCTCCAGCAGAGCTGATAGCATGACAGTTTCTTTTGGACTAAAAGGTAAGGTTTCCCAGACAGGCTGGTAAGGGATGTGAATTTTTCTCCACCATAGCGATCTACAGGTATGATGTAGAACAACGTAATGTTTTGTATGTGTGGTTGCCTTACTGGAGAGAGAAATGATTTGGATCCTGCCTTGACTTGGGCTTTTCTTAGTTTCCAAACTGTTTTCACACTAAAATAGTTGTGATTGGCCTTCCTGGTACTCAAGTGTTAATGAAAGAATTAACCTAGTCTCTTACAGATTTGACTGGCCATGACAGTGCTGTCTCTTACTTCGTTCAACAGCTGCTCCTTATTGGTGTAAAGCCCTTAACGTCTTTATGTGTTGTCTGATTATAATGGGAGAAATCAGTAACACCAAGGCATTTTCTTTCAGTTGCTCTACTTAGCACCTCTTCAGGTGAGAGAGCGTGTTGGGTGTTACTTGGTCATTTCTCACCATATAGGTCAATGCAAACAGGACCTGATGGGCTATTGGTGACGACAGACAGACCCGTGCGTGGGATGGAGAGGTGTACGTAGCAGCATGCATGGGATGGAGAGGTGTACGTACCACCGTACGTGGGATGGAGAAGTGCACGTAGCAGCGTATGTGGGATGGAGAGGTGCACGTAGCAGCGTATGTGGGATGGAGAGGTGTACGTACCACCGTACGTGGGATGGAGAGGTGTACTTACCACCGTACATGGGATGGAGAGGTGCACGTAGCACCGTACATGGGATGGAGAGGTGTATGTACCAGCATACGTGGGATGGAGAGGTGTACGTGGCAGCGTACGTGGGATGGAGAGGTGCACGTACCACCGTACGTGGGATGGAGAGGTGTACGTACCACCGTACGTGGGATGGAGAGGTGTACGTGGCAGCGTACGTGGGATGGAGAGGTGCACGTACCACCGTACGTGGGATGGAGAGGTGTATGTACCAGCGTACGTGGGATGGAGAGGTGCACGTAGCACCGTACATGGGATGGAGAGGTGTACGTACCACCGTATGTGGGATGGAGAGGTGTACGTGGCAGTGTATGTGGGATGGAGAGGTGTACGTGGCAGCGTACGTGGGATGGAGAGGTGCACGTAGCACCGTACGTGGGATGGAGAGGTGTATGTACCAGCGTACGTGGGATGGAGAGGTGTATGTACCACCGTACGTGGGATGGAGAGGTGCACGTAGCACTGTATGTGGGATGGAGAGGTGTACGTGGCAGTGTATGTGGGATGGAGAGGTGTACGTGGCAGCGTACGTGGGATGGAGAGGTGCACGTAGCACGGCGGCCTGGTCGGGCTGTGGCCGTGGCCCTGTCTGGCCGCACTGAGGCTGGCTGGGGGCTGTCACGTAAACGTGCCTGGACTAAATGGATTTGGGTATCAAAATGCATTAATCGGATACACGCAACCTTACAAACTACACTGCGCCTGGGGGGAAGCCGGGCAGGTTAGGGCAGCAGTTTTTGCTGTGTGCAGCATCCTTGCCCTGCAGGGAATCCCCAGAGGCTGGCGGGATGATCCGGCCCCGGGTGCGGGACCGGGGGACGCTCGGGGTCTCCGTGGCGGCAGCGGAGCTGGCAAGGGGGTGCGGGGAAGGGGTGCGGCGGCAGCGGCAGCGTCGCCCGGAATGGCGGGCGCCCGCCATCCTGGGGGGGTGTGCAGAGATGGCCTGGACGCGGCCTGGAGCAACCCGATGGTATGAGCCCTGTGGGGGGGTGGCCTAGGTGCCTTCCTGTGGGCCCTTCCAGCCGAAATCCTGCAGCAAGATGGTCACAGTCAGTGCTGACTAAGCACGTGTAGCTTGTCATTTTTTATAGGATGCTTTAAAGGTCGTTAGTCTGCTAGACCAGTGCGTTATAAGGGAGATCTAAGAGTTCCCAGATACTAAACGTCATCCCTGAAATGTTTTTGTGGGATAGCCGTGTTTGAATTGCTATTTGGTTACTCTGGCAAAGGAAGGAAACCAATGAGTTGGAAAAAACACCCCACATTTTAACAGTGCCGTTGATGAAGAATTGCACACCACTTTACGACCCAGTTACTGATACTACTGTTACAAATACGGAGTTTAAATGCTCGTGGCAGTGTATTGGCAGTGACAGAACTTCCTGCAAACAGAGGCATCACCTCAACTAGTAATCCCCAAACGGTATGTACTGGCTAGCTATAAGTACAGTAGCAGAGGTGAAGGTTACCCCTTCTCTGAACACAGCCATCCCTGATGCGTAGTCAGGCACAAGACATTGGCATTTTAATGGAATGACAACTGCTGGTACTTTGCTACAAAGTGCTGCTTTATTGGATGTGTCAAAAGGGATAAATTTTATTTTTCAAAATTGTTTCAATTTAAAGTAACTTTTCCTTATTTTTAACTAGCTGTAACAATGACATAATATTTTAAAATTAAATCTTTAAAATAATAGTTTCAGAAGGCAAATATTTAGTACGCAAACAGAAACAACTTATAATTTATCTTTTGCTCACTTAAACCCAGCTTTCTACAGTAAAGTAAGCGAAACTTGGCAATGCAGGGAAAAATGCAAAGGTACATTATAAAGCTTATTGTATGAAATCAGTTTGATTGTTGGATATGTAAACACTGACTATTCAAAAAATCTTTTTGATACGATGCAGAGAAAATACAATCCCAATAATTCTCTAAAAATACATGTAGTAAAGTTATTTATTTGGACAAGATACTGTGCAAGTTATGCAAAACCTATTATGGTAATTAATGCAACCATGTTATTTATGGTACTCCCACAATGTAATGTATAAACCAGAAATCTCTAATCACATACTGGAAAGATGAACAAACAGTTTAGGGTTTTTTTTAACAGTAAAGCATCTTGAATCTTCATTCACATTTGGACTTGGAAACAGTGCTTTCCTTGGCATTAAAATACCAAATACAGTCTTTAAATTCGTGCAAACGTAAGTTTTACTTCTACAAATACAGTACTGAGACCACACTACTCATCATATAAAAATAACTCCATACACAGTCACACACAGAGAGGAAAAAAATGATTGTAAACTGCTGCTGGGGAAAGACAGTGCTTTCCTGAAGCTATTGGGAGAGGCTTTTTCAGCACTTCCCAAGGACTGGATTTCACATAATAATTTCACATCACAGTCAAATTCTGATAAGACAGGGGGAAAAAAGCTTCTTTTGAGAATAAAAAGTGGTTTCTTGTTGAAGGGATGAATCAATCGCTCGCTAGAAACAAAGAGCAGAGCTTCATTCTGAGCCCACGTTAGTATATGTTGGCAAACTCCACTGATACCAGTAAAGCTGTTTAACGTTCCTACCACTGTGAAGCCAGACTCTTATTTGGGACCTCCTCTTGTCTTTTACACTATGAAAGCATAATTTGCAGCAATCTGGAATACAGCCTAACGCCTCAAGTGTCTGGAGCCTTCCAGCCTCATTAGGTAGGCATCTGCAAACCTCAGTTGTCACGGTTCCAGTTAAGATGGAGACAAAACATGATCTACCACCATTTGGGCTGACAATTAGAATGAGACTTTGTCACTTCATCAGACTGAATAGGACCATGGTCTCTACATAGGCTCGCTGGAACCAGTGGTTCCGCTTCCTGATTAAGATATTGCTCATTGTGAGCAAAGATAGCAAAAACTGGCCCTTTCTGGTAACTGCACCCTAAGCTGAGTTGTATAAAATTTAATTTTACTGAGGGGAGCAAGAACAGCATCACCCAAGCTACATGCTTATGTAAGCAGGACTCACATGAGCAGAGTTATGTGCATGTATAAACATTTGTACAAGCAGGATGAGCTATCTTTGCCTGTAATTCAACTGATATGACATCATCTCTGCTCAAATTTGAATCTGAAGAACAGTGTGCAAGGTGTGTGAATATGAGAGAAATGTAGGGAAGGGAACTGTAATATTAATAAAAAAAAAAGAAGTAAATCTAGTGATCATCTGCAAAGATATTCACATTCATATGGTTGTGTAGCAGCTATGGTAAAGGGTCAGAAATACCTTGTGGCTAAAAAGCTTGCCTGCTTTGACAGAACCGTTAGCTCTCTCAAGTCACATTTTACACATGATGTAGTAGAAGAAATCAGTATTTAAAATACCCCATTGCAAATTCCAGTTCAGTAAAATATATTAGCAGCACAAAAAGCTCATGTTTTTCTCTCCAGGCAATAGACATTTAGTTTCTTTTTAAATTATACTGACTACTGCTTGTTTGCAACATGTTGTTGCAACAGCTTAACAATTAACAGCATTTCTGTCCAATTCTTGACTTTCACTGACCATCAGAAGGGTTTTAGAGTGTTCTGTTTTCCCTTTATTCTCCTCATCTTCTAAATCCTTTAATACTGCAGGGTCTTCCTCAGAAGTGTCATGCATAGCAACCTTGGCTGCTTCAGTCGCATTTCCTCTGACTGTAATGTGCTCCCATCCACCCTGTAAAATATTGATAAAGAAATGTAAAAGGAGAAACATCACCCTGCAATTACAGTATCTGATGTGATGCTTTACGTACACTACTAGTTTTATACTATTTTTTCATGAGGAAAGTAATCCTGCTCTGGGCTGAATCGGAAAAGAGGCTCCTTGTAAAACAAAACACAACAAAACCCACAACACACCATACCTCCCTGACAGTGAGGTATATAGGTAGTAAGCGTGAGGATTATTTTTATTACAGGGACGTGAGATTAGTAGGGTCAGGCATTCATAGCAGAGCTATTGCAGGTTTTCCATCAACTTAAGAGGAGCCAAAACCTTGCAACAGCTTTTCTCAAAACATTGAGGGTAATACAGGGAACAACAAGAAGGAACAATCACGTGCAGACTTGGAAGGAATCTATTTTTTAAAAACGGTACTTGCTTTACTAATTTTTCCATTATAACTTTTAAATTACCTATTTAAAATGAATACTTATCAAATGCAAATAAATGACTTGCCAGCTATAATTTCATAACCCATTATTTGAACTTAAAAAAGGAACCTAAAACTGAAGAACAAAGGTCAATTTCCTGCAGGTGTATACCTGCAAGCTTTAGAAAGCTTGCCAGCTGGAGCGGGATGGCACTTTCCTTTCTAAGCGTGCCACAGGTATTTGGATATATAGCTTTTGGGCGGTATTGTGCCCCCAGCACTTACCCCAATGCCATAATCCCATGCGAGGCCTTTAGGTTCCATTGGCTGAACACCAGTCCGATGGCAGACGGTCCCACAGCTCAAACTATGACTTCCTTGCACTTTGTCAGCTATCACCCAGACCTCAAGAAAGCAAAGAGAGGCAGTAACATGTGCTCTTCGTGCTGCTCCTCCCACACGTGAAAATCATCTGTTTGACCACTTTCAGAAATTAGTCTTGAATAGGCCAAAACTGCTCTAATTTAGTCAGAGACACACCCAACCACCCACCCAGATACCAGTGTTATAATTCAAACATTGCCAGATTGTAAGGCTTGGCAGGAAAGAGATTAAATATATAAAATGGCCTCGTTAAAAAAAAAGAAGAAAAAAAAAATTAATGAGGCTTTTAAGAGCAAAGGGCTGGCTGTATCACTATTTCATTTGCATGATTTTTGTCTTGCTGTCAGGATTCTGGCATTGAGACAATCACCTTGTGGAACAAAGTTAGCTAAACAAAAACAGATCTGAAGAACATTTAATTACAGAAGTACGTTAAGCACAATTTTTAATAAACAAATGAGCTACAAGGAAGCTTAATACAGACCTGGTCCAGGGGCCCTACAGACATTTTACGGATATTATTTGAAACAGGATCCCAAGTAGATCCTTGAGGGTAGCTTGGTGTGATACCTTGCCGGTACCAAAGATTGCCTGTAAAATAAACAGTCCTGGTTACAGCTCAGGATGTCTGCTTTGAGTAAAGTGCTAGTGAACAACATAACAAATCAGTAGTTAATACTGTCTGTGTTCTGTGGAAATGAGTTACGATTTTGACTAATGTGTTACAGTGAAGGACAATGAAGTTCCTGCTTTGGAATTTTATTTCTATAGTTATTCTTTATAACTTTGCTGGAAAACAGCAAATACTCTGTTTTGTAAAATTTCTTGGGGAAGAATGTTCATATAAGGAACTATGCAGTAGAGAAGTAAAGCAAATGAGATTCAGATCTCTGAAGGAGACTGGTGTTAAAGGCTTGTTTCTTTTACAAAAGGATGCTTCATACTTTATCTTGGAGTGATGGTGTTATGTCTAGGTTTTGCAACAGGAAAGTATTCCTCTTCAGTTTTGTACATTCTAGGGTTTCAGACAAAATCCTGCCATGCAATTTTCTTCTTTGAGATTCATCTGTCTCTTCCCCCCCCAAGCATAGCATAGGTGCTGGATTGTTGCTATCTAGGGCACTATCAGATAAAACAAAAAACACGCCTTCAAAATCACTAATTAACTGGGCTGCCTACTCCATCTCTTTCAATATGAAATATTACTCCTCTTGGAGCAACAGTAATCATCTGTTCAAGCAGAAGCTCTAACTTAGCCTCTCCTTTTTAAATTAATCTGATGTATACTGAGTTCTTTTTTGTAACACTGATAAATACTTTTTAAAAATCCTTACCATTTTTATCCAAAACAAACACGGATGTTCGTCCTACTGAGACTTGTTTTAACTTTTCTTTTTGAGGTGAAGGAATGTGGTACCAACAATCACCTAAAGGTCAGAAATACTTGAGTAAAACATTGAGAAAACAGCATTATGAGAAGTCTTGAAAACATCTGCCGTTGAAATACACAGCTGTGGAAGAAAGCTGTGAATGACACTACACTCAATATAATTTTACTAGCTTGTTTTGAGAAACAAACACTTTAAATCACACAAGTGAAGAACAAATTAACTGCTATAATTATCATGAGTATTATTCATATGCACTGTTTTGCACAGCTACAGGAAAGGCCTCTGCTACACAGATTTGTCTTTTTCAGACATGGCAGCGTAGGAGAGCTTACACAATGTATAAGATGAAGACTGTACCAAAACAGTACAAGTACTCACCTGCAGGTTTCTTTGGAGACACTGAACCCCGATAGAAGGCAGAACCATCTCTAGCAATAGCCCACACTTGGTAAGACGCTCCAATTGAGATGGAAATAAAGGGCTGATCTGTTCCCACATGAAGCCAGGATGTTCCCTAACACATCATGGAAGATGAATTATGAACCAATGGTTAAAAACTCCACAACAAAGTATCGTTGATTGCCAAATGGGAAAAACCCTAGATAGTGAAAAATATTCCGAAGAATAATTCCTTGTGACTGAACAGTAACAGGGTCTCTGATGTTCAAAGATCCTTGGATATTTAACTCTTTGGAATCAATAACTATATTGAACTGTAACAGGGCCTTTTCTGTTGAAATTGCTGGGATTTAGGCACCTACATGTCTCTGAATAGCTGAGCTACAGCCCTTTTGTTTGGCTTTTTTTTTTTAAAACCCCTTTTTTGATTACACAGAACAATAGTCTCACAAAAATCGACTGATATGGGGCTTCAGATTCCAGACACAGTATTCCAGTTCTTGCTGTTGCACTGCCATAGAGATCCGTGCTATTGTAACTGACTGAATAGGAAGAAAAAAAAAAAAATCCTATAAATTTTCAACTTCTTGCATTTTTTTCTCCAAGTTCCATTAAGGTATATCACTATGGGGTTTTTTTTTCTGTGTTATAAATATGGCTTAAAATTAGTGCATATCAACCCTAATTTGGTGTTTCAGCATGTGTCTATTATTAGGAAAGAAGTACTCCTATTGAAGTCACTGGGACTATTTGTTCCTTTCTGTATACTTTAGTGGATGTTTTATGGATAGATTAAATTTGTCCCAGTTCACAGAAAAAAGTCAAATCTGTAGGTACATCCAGGCCCACCTGTCTTTTAAATAAGCAGAGTCATTTCCAGGCCCAGAAAAGTCAAAGGAATATACTCCTACTGATATTAACAGGCCTTAGATTGGGACCACACTTTAGAGAAATTCTATCCCTGGGCAGTTTATTTTAATGGAATACACACATTAGCAACAATTTAAAAAAAAAAAAAAAAAGGGAAGAGGAACTAAGCTATCAGGGCAGAAAGTGGAAGTAAAACACTTCACAAGAAGATACTCAGGGGCTGACGGAGGCTCCTGCAAGTGACGTGGCACAAGCTAAGGTAGATTATGCAAGAGAAGTGCTATTGTAAGAAATGTGGGCAGCAAACTGTGTTACAGCTGATGGACAAGGTCTTTCAAATCTGGGACATAAAAAGGGAAGAAAAAACCCAAAAGGCGGCACTTGTGTACTTGTGTCATTACATTAAATACATCAATAAGGCAGTAAAAATAAACAGGGAGCCTTACAGCTGGATTTTGCTGTGTCACTCCAAGCCTGCAGAGCACGTCTCCTTTGTCACTGATTGCCCACAGTGCTACTGCTTCTTCATCATCTGCATCTGAACTGGGAATTATGGAGACGTCCCACAGGGTAACAGGAGGCACTTCCAGCCACGGCCCGTTGGTGACTATCTTACATTTTCTGAAGCAAAAAAACCCCAAACCCATCAGATGTACATACTTCCTATAACTGAATTTTGTTTCTCGGTCCATTGTTGACTTCGGTGCAAACAATCCTGAAGTCTTTTCATTAAGTAGGTACGATAAGTATTAGTATTTTTAATTTGAAAGGGGTTTACAATAATCAGTCATGTTTTGCATCAGGTTTTGAATTTTGACATATTACTCATTTCTCAAAGCTTCTGTTTTTAAAAAAAAGTTACTTTATAAAACCAATGCCACCTAAGAAGTCTGCAGCTTGCGCTCCACTGCTCCCTAGCTCTCTAAAACTCACTGGGCAACAGCTGGATAATGAATATTTGACCCCAGCTGAGAATCCCGTTGCAGAGAGAGCGCTCCACACCCAGTTCATTCCTTCCTCTGTCTTGGTTAAGGGAATAATTTTTACAATTAGTTTTTTGGTGGGGCCCATTAAAAAGTTATGTAGCATCTTGAGGTAGACGGATATAAGGCAGCTCTAAATTAAAGAGCTGGAGGTAGGTCATTCTGGGAATTGGTGTATTTTTTCTGTGGAAACTGCAACAAAGTAGTGCTGTCTGTTAGGGAAACTATATTAGATTCTGTCATCACAACAGTAATTTCTGTGTATGAAGAACGTCCTAAAAAACTCAGGACATTCGTCTGTTCTCCAGTTCTGAAAAACTGGACCCGGCCCTGAGCTGTTCCCTATTTGTTTTCAATTTTCAATTGACAGTTAAAACAAGAGGAAATGTTTAGGCTTGAGGGTATTTCTCAAGTTGCTTAGTTTATTTCAAGTCACCATTTTGATGATTGGATGTCGTTTGTTTTGTTGTACATCCTGGAACAACAACACTTCGATGCTTCAGGACCTTACTTCAAAGATTTCTGTACAAGGGCCAGAATACTAGCTTTGTAGCCTCAATAACAAACAGAACAATGTGGAACTGTAAGTTCACAGCAATTTATTAGCACAGCTATTAGATACACTAGTACAGAAAGCATAGTGGAACTCCTATGTTAAACCTATTAATATACAAGCCATATTACTAGTTGCTACAAGTGACCTAGTATGTACTAATATACCTAGACTCTACTATTCCTTAACCATTTACCATAAGGAAAATCAGATAGAGAGAATAACTAGCTGACTTTTATCTACAGAGCCCACAAAATCAAATAGGGTATCTACCTGTAAAGGCTTAAAATTAAAGCCATAATGCTAACGATCATCAGCTTGTCTATTGGAGATGGGTTATTTATTGCAGGTTTCTTTACTATTGCTTTTGTTGATTGGGTGACGAGACTCTTCCCCTCATAACTAAAGGAGACTTCTAGGGAACAATTAGCATTCAAGTTCAAAACTTTTATTCATGTCTTAGTTCCTCACCTTGCCCAGCGCCTCCGTCGGACAAAGTCTTTCATTGTCTTGTGACTGTGGTAGGACCTACCAAAACAGATTTAAATAGGTGTTCATGAGGATGTCAGAGCATCTCTAATGTCACTGCCAGCCTAAGAGCACTATCTATCTGCCCACCAGACACACTTGCTGACTTTAAAATATTTGAAACTATAGTTTGCTAAGCTCACCTTGCTGCCCTACCTCCCCAGCAAATTTCAGTGTCAGTGTCCCCATAACAAGGGAGAAATCAAGGCACACTTGTCCCTGTTAAAGCACAGTTAACGTGCAAAACAGCAAACAAGAAGAAATGAGGACTTAAGTACGGCATTTGCCTGCTAGTATTTTAGGTAGAAGAAGGTATCTCCTTACGCTGGAAAGTCTGCTGCATACTGCCAGCCTTCCCGATCAGTTCCGCCTGAAGTATTAAAATCAATATACCAATCGGATACCTATTGTCAAAAGGAGACAATAAGAACAATAAGCACAATCGACACCTTATGTATAATCAAAATAACCTCTTCCGCTATTTCCCTTCACCTTTTGGAGTGCAATGACTTGCTAGAAACCTTCTAATACTTGCAATATAAATTCATACAGAGGTTCCCAAGTCTTTTTAATTTGGTTGAAGAGGAAAGGATCAGAGCAGCAGTCTAAGTCCCACTAAACAAAAAATCCCACTCAATGCTTAATATTTGTTTGACTCTGGAAGATTATTGCTATTGTATAAATGGGGAAACCAAGGTTAAGTATTATGACAAATCCAGGAAGACAATCTGGGTCACTTGAGCCCAAGGCTTGTATCCTACTTACTAAGCCTTGCCTTCTTAGTAAAAAGACTTTTAAGACAAAATTTACCCAAGACCACTGTGGAGAAGGAGGCTTGGTATTGATTTTCGTACATTCCTGCAGGCCAGATGCATCGCTCCACATGTATCTGTCCGTGGGCAGACCTCTGTGGTGAAACAGTGTACAAGGAATGCTCGGTCATTTACATCGGAGAAGTTAAATGGGGAGGGAAGAAAAGCCTGTTTTTGTAGCACTTCCTACTTTCATACACAAAACAGTCTTCCATCATTCATCTCTGTATTTAGAAATATCATGTGAGTGATGAGGATAGTGGGAAAGAATCTGTAGAATTGCTTCCAGTTACACCAAACTTGAGGACCACGTAAACTTTTCTCTGTAGAGTGATATTCCTCACTACTATTTAAAACTGGAAGGTGAATCCTGACTTTCTCTGGCACAGACACCCACATATGTGAATCCTTTTTCAATACTTGTGTTCAAATATACTATTGAAGGACCCAATGTATTTAGCACAATATGTATATGAATATATAGATCCTAACAAGGACTTTGCTGGATGGCTGTAAGAATGAAAGATGTTGTGAGCAGGCACACTTTGTGCACTCACAAAGCACAAATCTGTAATGTTTTGCTATAAATGCATTTTGAATGGATAGTTAAGAAACACTGTTCCTTCCATCCCAGGTTAACAATAACCGTCGGAGGAGACTGAAGATAGAATGACTGTAGTAACTATTCTGAAAAGCTAGAACAAACCCCTTGTTTCATTTGACAGCAGTAAAAAATTACAGTAAATAAATACAATACATTGAGTAAATAACCTGCTGCTGTATCCAGTGACTGGGTTCCACCGTTGGTTCTCATAGATGTAAACACATTTCACATCTGACTGCGTATAAATGTTATCAGCACTACTGGCCAGTCCTGTGAGAAATAAATCATTTGGATTACAGTAAAGCTAAACCTTAAAGACACCACATTTTAAATTCCAACAGCCACAGTAATATTGTTGATTATCCTATTTCTCACTCTTAAGCTGAAAATATAAATATGAAACTGCAATACTAGTTCCTTGCTAATCGTAGAATCATAGAATCGTTTAGGTTGGAAAAGACCTTTAAGATCATCCAGTCCAACCATTAACCTGACATTACCAAGTCCACTACTAAACCAGTTAAGGGAAGAGTAGCAATTTCGTGTTTCCTGGCTTGGTGGCTGGGCTATTTTTAATGAAAATAAGAACTAGGAATCATTAAGGTTGGAAAGGACCTCTAAGGTCATCAGTCCAACCATCGACCCAACACCACCATGCCCACTAAACCAGGTCCCAAAGTGCCATGTCTACCTGGTTTTTGAACACCTCCAAGGATGGTGAATCCACCACCTCTCTGGGCAGCCTGTTCCAATGCTTGACCACCCTTTCCGTAAAGAAATTTTTCCTAATATCCAACCTAAGCCTCCCCTGGCGCAGCTTGAGCCCATTTCCTCTCGTCCTATCGCTAACCACATGGGAGAAGAGACCAACACCCACCTCACTACACACTCCTTTCAGGGAGTTGTAGAGAGCGATAAGGTCTCCCCTCAGCTTCCCCTTCTCCGGGCTAAACAACCCCAGCTCCCTCAGCCACTCCTCATAAGGCCTGTGCTCCAGACCCTTCACCAGCTTCGTTGCCCTTCTCTGAACACGCTCCAGCACCTCAATGTCCTTCTTGTAGTGAGGGGCCCAAAACTGGACACAGTATTCCAGGTGCGGCCTCACCAGCGCCGAGTACAGGGGGACAATTACCTCCCTGCTTCTGCTGGCCACACTGTTCCTGATACAAGCCAGGATGCTGTTGGCCTTCTTGGCCACCTGGGCACACTGCTGGCTCATGTTCAGCTGGCTGTCGACCAACACCCCCAGATCCTTTTCAGCCAGGCAGCTTTCCAGCCACTCTTCCCCAAGCCTGTAGCATTGCGTGGGGTTGTTGTGACCCAAGTGCAGGACCCGGCACTTGGCCTTGTTGAACCTCATACAGTTGGCCTGTGGCCTGTTCACTGTATAGCCCTACATGTTAGTTCGGCTAAAGGAAGGACAGCTGAAATAGCTTGAATAGCTGACCCAGTCAGGAAGATAAGTAAGAAATGTGCACACCGCAGTAGACCGATCGTCCATACCTTGAATGAAGCCACCTCCATATCCACCAGTATAAACCCAAGCTGTGTGATCATATCCTATGCCCCACACTATGCCTCGGTTATTGCACTCTATCAGTCGAAGATGACCTCCAACTTGACGCCAAAACCTGCCAGCAAAAGGACAACATCTTACATTTACTCTGCACCACATCCATCAGGAATGTATGCTTTCCCCTCCTACAACTCAACAATCTTAAGGACAGGCAACTTTATACGCTTGCTTGTTCAACCTCTGTGCAATCTGTAAGTGAAGGCCGTTGCCAGTTGAAAGCATCTCCCTCTGAACAACTACTGAAAAGTACATGGAAGGAACCCATCTGCCTCCACTTGGAATTGTCAGGCTTTTAAGTGTTTTACTTTCCTTTTATTTTATGGCTTGTGGTTTTTTTTATATATATATATATTTAAACACTAGTTAGGATGATTGTGCTAGAATCTTTACATCTTAGTGGCCATCAACTGCCTCAGCTTTAACTCCATCCTCATTTTTCTGAGGAAGGAATTGCCTTTATCTAACAAGAAGACAAATTATTTATGTATTTGCTATGGAGCTTGGTAAAAACAAGGGCTTTTATTCTTCATATTCTCCTAATCTTTGCAGCTTAATCTTTTTCTGGGGCTTTACACAGCCAGTTGGCCATGGTCCTTTTCTGAGGAAGGACAGAGAAAAGAGATTGCAGAGGAGTATTTTAGTTATCAGAATGGCAGGAGATCATCTAGGTCACAGATCCTCCAAACTATGATGCAAGAGCACATCAGCTTTGTGATTTGCCAGATATTGAAGATGCTCTACCCTGAAGGAAAAGGACTAAAGGATTTCTCAGGTATTATTCAAAGACACTCTGTGCAAGTAACTTTTAAACTGAAGATTGGCCTTTAACCCACCAGTTCTGACGCTGGTATTTTTTTGCTTGAAGAGTTTGCAGTACTGTATTGTCATAGTTGTAACAGAAACTGTAAAGGAGCTCCTCCTGGACTGTAGTGACCATGGAGGACTGAGAATTTCAGATTCCCTGACTCAGATAAAACTGAGAGCTGAAATTACATTACAATTACAGTGATTAAGTTTACTTTTAGTCTAGGCCATCTCTTAATTTAAGTAATTATGGCGTAAAAGATGCAATTACAAAAAAATGGGATCTCGGTGAGAAAGGCTTTTGAAATCACATGAATAGCTCCGGCACCTAAGAATTAAAATATGATTTGGTGAATTTCTTCAGATGTACTTTTGAATACGAAGAGAGCCATTAACCTTGTCATTGACAGACAGCTGCAGTGTACTACGCACTCCAACAGCCCATCAAAGCCACTGACTTGACATGAAAGACAGTCTTTGCTGGATGGCATCCCATGCAGAAAGAACAGCTTCTGAAACCTCTTACATTTGATCACATGGCATCAGGTGTGGTCCGGCCTCCAGTTCAGGACTTGGCTCACTAACAAAGATGTCTCCTTTACAAGTAACTGACCAAATGGCGTGGTGGGAAGGAGGGCCTTGAATCCGTCTGCTTTCACAACAGGACATGTTCAGCAAAGACAGCTATGAAACAAGAAGGCGAGAACCAAAAGCTTCTGTTTACAGTGAGAACAAAAATTTCCATATAGATGCTTCAGTATTACAAAATGAAATTTTGCTTTTGCCTGTTCTTGCAAATCAGGAAAGTGAATTTGCAGCTTTTTCCCAAAGGCACTGGAATTCAGTGTTTTAGAAGTTATTAACACAATCGCTGGAACCAATGTGGTTTGCCATATCCAATCATTACGAAGTATCTTTCAGGTTTTCCACTGCTTCAGCGTATATATGCCTGCCTGCCTATACATAAGACTCTCTACAACAGTGACAACAGGTAACAGTTCTTCTACCAATGCAAAAGAATAGATTAACTGAATTAAACTCCTAACTCATTTGTAGTCTAATCTATATCCGCAGATAGGAAGGGAAGGAAAAACAATACTGGTTTTCTTGTGGGTAACTGCAGCATCAGAAAGTGTGCAAACTCCAGAGGAGATAGGAAGCCTCAGGTATCTCTAAATAAGTTTGAACAGACTTTTTAAATACCTGAATTGTGAAAATAGATGAGTAGCCTAGACACTGTAAATGTAATGCTGAGATTTCAGAGACTACCTTTTATGTTTCATTTCAGATATTGCCAGCTTGAAATGAAAAATTCACAGAATTACCCAGTCATGCATTTCTTGCTCTGTTGTGGCTGCCAGGCGGATTGGCCATCGCTGCTTCGTCCTTTCAGGTGTATACAGTGCAAAGGAGTGTTTGGCTTCATTCAGAACTTCAACTATAATAGTGACTTCATTCAGGAACACGTGGAGATACTAAGACAAGAGAAAAAAAAATTGTGACTAAGGCAAAGTCAGATATGCCTTCCTCAGAGCCAGCATTTTTGCACTTCAGGACTACAAATGAGGCATTCCTGCCAAGAATAGCAAAGAATCAGTTCTTGGTGCAGAAGAAATGGGGCTCAATTTCCAGTCCTGCACTACCTCCAATGCATATTGCCCGCATGCATTAACCCTATTTATGAAGACCCTGGCCAGCCAAACTTGGCTCTTTCTTCACAATCAAGAACATTTTGAACTTCCAAAAGAATTCCTAATTAGTTGTCCTGGTTTTGGCTGGGATAGAATTAATTTTCTTCCTAGTAGCGGGCATAGTGCTGTGT
Organism: Pelecanus crispus; assembly: GCF_030463565.1. NCBI lineage: Eukaryota > Metazoa > Chordata > Aves > Pelecaniformes > Pelecanidae > Pelecanus > Pelecanus crispus. Next base: position 8,621,289 of record NC_134653.1, on the reverse strand, counting down.
TTTGGATTTAGGATGAGAACAGTGTTGATAACACACTGATGTTTTAGTTGTTGCTAAGTACTGCTTATGCTAGTCAAGGACTTTTCAGCTTCCCATGCTCTGCCAGGCGCACAAGAAGCTGGGAGGGGGCACAGCCAGGCCAGCTGACCCAAGCTGCCCAAAGGGCTATTCCATACCATGTGACGTCATGCTCAGTATATAACTGGGGGGGGGTTGGCCGGGGGGCAGCGATCGCTGCTCAGGAACTGGCTGGGTATCGGTCAGCAGGTGGTGAGCAATTGCATTGTGCATCACTTGCTTTGTATATTATTATTATTATTATCATTATTACATTGTCATTATTATCATTACTATTTTACTTTATTTCAATTATTAAACTGTTCTTATCTCAACCCAGGGGTTTTTCTCACTCTTACTTTTCCAATTCTCTCCCCCATTCCATCGGGGTAGGGGGAGTGAGTGAGCGGCTGTGTGGTGCTTAGTTGCTGGCTGGGGCTAAACTACGACATTAGTGCAAAGCTTATGATTTAAGCAATGTGGATGGTTGCTGACTGGGTATTTCTGACATAGCATTAACCTCGCTACAGCTTAGAAAAGCTCACAATTTGCTAGTACCCTGGGCTACATTTGGATTGGTTCCCAAAACTTAGAACAAGAGTGTACCATAATTTGCATCCCCTAAGAAAACTGTTTTCCCTTCAAAGGTTTTCCTTTGCCAAATGCAACTCTCTCAAGGGTCTCAAGTTGAACGCACCTTTTTCTCCTCATGATACATGTAATAGATGAACAAGATGCTGTCGCGTATTCCATCGCTCCCAGTGAACTGCTCAAGCGCGACTCGAACATCCATCCATTTATGAGGCTTCCAATTCCTCCACCATTGCAAGGTTCCAGTTTTAACCCAAACTGACTGCAATGCAAACACAAATTTACAGGAGTAAGGAAATGGCCCGACTCTCTTCCTTTCTCCCAAATACTATTTTTTGTGACCACAAGAAATCTCTGCTGCAGGTTAGTTTGTATCATATCAGTTAATTCTGACACAGAGTATACGAGAGCGTTCAGGAAGCTGAAGACAAAATGAAACCTGACAAAACTGGATAGAAAGGCACTGAAATAGCATGTGTACAGCCATATTAACATTCTACCTCTGCAAGAATGCAGCAGCACACAGATACTAATTGACTCTAGTGTGCTCCTGTTATAGCACAACTTCTGTTTGGACTTTAAAAGCTTTCTTTTTAAACTTGATTAAAACGCTGGACTCCAAGTGTTTTTAATCAAAGACATTCCAGATGTGATTTGGCAATTAGCAATGAAGGGACCAAAAATGTGAATGAATCTGAACAGAGCCAAGGAGTCATAACAAAGGCAACATCAAACAAAAGTGCAGCTATTGACATTTCCATCATTGTTTTATTTATGCAAGTTGCATTAATCCCGTAAAGGTCACAGAGGGGGAAAGTTCACCTACCTGAGTCACTGTTTCAATTAAGAAGCCTCATCTTGTGGTGGAATAATTCATACAATGTTCCCCTGTTGCACACATTTCTCTGTGGATTTGAGGTTTCAGTGTACTCAAATAACGCTAACCAATGCTTCACTTGCTCCTATACAAAACTATCAGCTAATGTTTTTAGATAAAGATTGGTGCTCCATCTTTGATAAGCTGCTAGCTTCCCACAGGGAGCTCAGACAGTGATAATCCAGGAAAGTTGTCATAGACAGAAATAAGGGCAAGACTATAAAGCTGACAGGAAGTTCAGATCAGCACATCAGAAATGTATTACTGATGCCCAGTATCGACAGTGTTTAGCGTTTAGTAGAAAACAGATAAGTGTCCTCACTGCTTACCTGCTCAATAGCCTGTTCGTAGTGCCTAAAATTCTCCAGTTCCCGCTTGGTCCTTTCACTGAGCTGCTGAAAAATCTGCTTTCGCCACGCTGCTGTCTGTGCCGGAGTGATAGACAGAGAGAGAGATTGCACAGAGGACGACAAACCTAGAACAGAACCAAACCAAATAAACCCCGGTGAGCTCTGTGACAGGTAAAACACGATGCTGCTTTCAACACTGGACTGAATCAACCCAGTCTAACATAATTTTTCTCATTATTGTACTTTGGAATCAATGTATTACAGCCAAACTTTGTAAATGATGCATAGAAATGGGATCACTAGATGATTGTATAGAATCTTGTAAATAACCTTGTAAAAATGGGAGTTTTGTCACTGAACTACAAGATAATTAGGTAACACAATGCATTAAGAGTTACACTGTCATTAAATACTGGGATGCCACCATTCATGGTTTATTTTGCAAATACAGTTATATTCCACTGTCTTTCGAGAGTCTAAACTCTAACGCCACCCAGCTATCAGCTGGGCTCACATTCACAATGCCTGAGTAATTTCTGTATCTTGCCCTTGTCTCAGTAGGAATGGTAGGAGCGAGGCAGTTATTTGTGGCATTTGCATCTCTCAAGGGAGCCCTTTTCACTGCTTTCAGTTACTATTCAGTGATATTATGGGTTTTGCCTGAAGTTGCAGTTTTAGTGCCATTAAAAATGAGATGCAGATCCAGCACAGATTATTTTACAACATTCTTACAGAAACTCAGAGAAAACATCACCTTCACATTTATATATATCAATCCCAAAGTGCTGTACAGCTAAATACATGCAGCACTATCCTCAGACATGGAGTGTATTAACAAACTGCAAGAGTAAATGGGTTATCAGAAGTTTTGTGCCACGTTTTTTTAAAAAAAAAAACCCAAACCAACATTTTTCTTAAAGAGCACTGGGAATTAGGGTCTGTTGTGGTGACTGGACAGTACCTGATGGAGCAGTGAACCATTTCAATGGGCTGTGCAAATCTACAAGACAGCCTCCCCCAGACACCCAGGCCCACAGTGGGTGCTCGTCGGCTCCGAACTGTTCTTCAGCTCCCACTGAGAACATGCCAAGGGAAGAGAGGCTGGATGTTTCTGCAAAGGCGCTGACTGAGAGGACTGGATGCTTTTGGGCCTCCTTCAAGTCAATGTTTGTCCACTGCAGTTCTGCAGAAGGATTTGGGTTTGTAGAAGACGTATGCATTTCAATATTAGATTTCTCATTATTAGTCGAAGCAACAGTGGCTTCTCCTTGATCAGAGTCCAGAGGATCCACAGTCAAATTTGCGTGTGTTTCTGCTGTCTGGTTGCCTGTGCCGCTACCACTGCTGCGGGCTGCAGCTCCCATCGGGGGAGTGTTGGCAAGGTGCATGGGTACGCTTGGAAGCTCTGTGTCAGAGGAGGTATCTGCATCACCCTGAATGATCGTGTTTGTTTGGTTCTGAATATCATCAGTAAAGAAACAGCCAGCACTGAAGGACAAATAGATAATTAATTAACTATCATTCAAAGCATTATAAATTAGCACAGGCCTAAGGCCACAGACATACAGAAATCAACCTAGTGTTTCAGCTTTAGGAGATAAAGAGCAGACTTCTTTTCTGAAGGTCAAACTCTATCATCAAGGGAAAAGAGTCTAACACAAATCTAGCAGACCAGTCTAGTAAATCTGAAACACAGGAAGATATTTCATTGATCTTTTCAAACAATCAATGGTGTTGGCTGCCTACAACTCTCATGAAAACACTGAAGCAATATCACACTTTCTGGATATGAAATAATGAACAGGATTTTTTTAAAGCCCATTACTAACTTTATCATTTTTGTGTTAGCTAGAGAGGGCTTCTACTCGGAGCACACTGACTCAAACTAGCAGCTTCTGCAGCACTCCCAGCTTCACTGGCATGTCTTGCACAGCCAAGAGGCCAGCAGTCAGTGGGGAGTTACTGATTTAATCTCTCTAGGAAAGGAAACGTACAGTGACCCTCAGGAGAAGGATAGTTCCTAAGTAGAGTCGACACTCCTTTGTTATATTTCATAGGTAACGTTTTCTCATTAGAGACTAGTTCCAGATAGGGATAGTAAAGCCCACACTTTTCACAACTTCACGCATGCAGTGAATTCCAAAGTGGGAGCTTCAGTTTCTACCCCAAGTGCAACAACTGCTGCTTATTGTTAATTTTAATGGCCAGAACACAAATGCTTTTTGGCATACCTAATGATAGAGATGCCTTCCCCACTCCTCCCTGCCTGTACCATTTGAATGTAAAGAAGTATCTCCTAGCATTGAAACTCTTGGTGTACAAAGTCTTGAGCGGGTATTTTAGTAAGTACCTGAGCAGACTTGTTGAGCTCCCAGTCTGAGATCTGTCACTCTCTCGGCCAGATAAAATTGCCTTCCATGTCTTCCCACTGAGCTCACTTGGTGTGACACCTTGACGAAAATAAAGTGCTCTGTCATCGCAGCCAATTCCCCAGACCTAGGGAAGGAAAGGGCTTGGTGAAGGAAATGGCATGGCATGTAGGTAGATAGATACCAGCTACAAAAAAGGTGCAGTGGTGGAAAACACAGCACAAAAATCTGCTGGACACAGCATTTTCCTTTTGTGTTCTTCCTCAATACTGTAGGTGCTGTATATGCAGTCTAACTGTACTGTAGATGCAGTATAACATTCTGTACCATCAAGAGAAAACTGTTTGCACCTGAATGTGCCATACAAGAGACATGCTGACTGTTCATCTTCTGGTGAAGAATTCAGCCACGCATTCCTTCCTAGCAGTTCAAGCACATGGACCTCTTGTTCTGCTGTCCATATTGGCACCGCTGACAGTTCTCACCACGTGTGAATACTGCCTGTGCAAAGGGGAACATAAATATCCTCATAATTGGTATACAGCTGTCTTACCTGGTTATTTAAGCCTACAGTTACCATCATCATTTCTCCAACCATTTCAATCCAGCTTGTTCCACAAGGATTATGTGAGTTCACTCCTCTTCTAAACCACACCTAGAATAGCAACAGCAAAAAGTCTAAATTTTGCTCCTTCTGCATTAGCAAGCAGACAGCTAGAATTTACTTTCTTTAGTGGATTAGTCTTAGTCTCTAATACTGACTTGCCCCATTGCCTTAAGAAGTCTCTTACTTCCTTGGTTCTTTTTCTTTATCAGGTAAAGATAATTTTATTCTCTTAATAGTACCCAGACTGTGTGTCCTTGTGACCAACCACACCCAGAACAGCTGACAAGGTGACTTTTTGTTATGACTTTCTGTGACAGAGTTAGTTTCTCTGCCATTGGAAAAATACTTTCTATTACATGTCAACTGTAGACTATTTTTGGTCACTCTGAATGGGCTTCTTATTTAGAAGTGTGTTGTGTTCAAATCCTAGAAGCAGGGCTTACAGAGGGAACTCTCAAAGGGATCTTTTCAGTGGTACAGCTCTTTAAATTGTCTCCCGGTAGATTAGTTTTTACCGATCCCAAAGTGTCTGTGGGCTGGGTACCCAGAAAAATTTCCATCTGTATTTAGCATATAGTCATATAGTGGCAAGCAGCTACTTCAGAAGTTGTTGGTTGAATCACATAACAGTGTACTTGACTATCTTGTGGCAGATCTGAAGAAAAACATGCTAGCTTATCTACATTTATTATAGTGGTTTTATTTGGCAGATGGAGCAGGCTGGACACAGTCTGTTACCATGGCTCAGCTGACAAGTAGCAACTCATTAAATCAGAGTAACTCAATTACTTAAAACTGCTATACATGCACAGAATTCATCTATGCTTTTGAATTCAATATGAAGGGATTTGATTGCAACCAGCACAAGAGCACTCCAGTACCTTCTTCAAGACTTTCAAGACTCCCTGTGAGGAGTAGCAATGATCCTTATGGATCCCTTCCAACTTGAGATATTCTATGATTCTATGATTCTAAGTTAAAACCCCAGTAAGAAAGTAATCACACATACACATAACAGATATGTCACTTAATAAAGACAAATAACTACATTAAAAGGCTGATGAAGAGGGAACAGTTACAGCAGTAAGACTAAAAAATAGGATCATCTAGAAAAGCACAGATTAAAATATTCCCCATGCCACTTTTGATGTAACCTTCAGACCATGTGGAAACAAAACTGAGCAGCTAGGAGTCCCTTCAATTTTGATGCTTCATATCCCTTTGCAGTGAGCCCCTTATTACATCCCCACCCACCTTATTACATCTGTCTGACTTGGGTTTAGAAAATTCCTTCCAAGAGAAAAGCAGAAAGCCTTCCTTAAATTAAACACAACTATGTATATCACAAACCACAGAGCATTCCCGTAACAGCAAGGGGAACTACAATTCCTCAAACCATAGGGATAGTGAGTCCAAATCACCAATGTTTCCTATGAAAGTTACATGCCTGTTTGAAAAAAGTAGACAGAAAAAGGGAAGAAAAAACAGACCCAGAGCATGACACCTCTTACTTTTCTATCCTTTGTAACACACCACACCACATCAACACCCACAGAGACGTGCATAATCCCATTTTCAGAGCTTGGAGACTCCACAATACTCCAGGAAATTCCTGCAAGAAACAAAACCCAGAAGGTATTGTAAGTTAGTTTCTTATTCAACGCTACACAAATCAAAGGGGTTTCCAGCTAAATTTAACAAACTTTACCTTGAGGGTTATTCCTGTCAATCCCTTCTCTCACAATAGCTTGCCCTTCCCAAAGCGTTGCCCAAAGGAGGTCATATGGTCCACAGCTGATCTGTACAACTTCACCAGGAGTGGTGATTAAGGACCACATGGAACCTTCTGGATTGTGATGGCAGACGTTTTCTCTGTACCATACCTAAACAAGTTAAAAAAAACCCAAATAAAACCTATAAAAATATCACTACAACAATGAAACCATTGAGACAAGCATGAAGACAAACTGGAAAGAACAGTCCTCCTTTAACAATAGGATTTTTTATGCAGCATATGCTCTCTGACCTTTAAAGGTGGTTTTTGATGTTGATTATGCAGTTGAAGACTACTTCCTTATGTACTAAGGGACAAGGCTTTTCTACAGGCTAGCTTTTATCATGGAAGCAAATCTGGATTGGGTACAGTAACCTATTGCTACAAGTTCTGTGTATATTTCAACATTTAAAAACCACTTAAGTGTATTTCAGGGCATGTTATATAAGCCAAGAATGAACAAATATATAACACAAAAATGTTATTGTTAGATGACAGCCTGACCTCACTTCCACTAACAGAGTTTGCTACAATATGGGTAAAAAATTCTATTCTCTGCGCAGCCTTCAGTGACATCCAGTCCATTTGCTGGTCTTGGTCCTACTGTCTGTGCACTTTTCTATAGATCACAGCCAAAACAGGAAGGTCAAACATAAAAAGCAACCTGTGGTAGTCGTACAAGCGCTCCAAAACATGACTGCTGAGTGCTAAATCCTCATTTTTAGAAATACTTCATTTCTCCGGGGACTGTTACTTGGGAAATGAAAGCATTTTACAATGTCAGTCAAGTAAGCCTGTAGAGTGGGATGCTTGTCACTTATTACTGGGAAGTATGAGGCATAGGGAATTTTATTTTAAACAATTTAACCCAGATTGCTTGCCTCTCCAGGCAGTGCCAAATGTGACTGAAATCTCAGGCTATCTGTTAAAAGTATTACGTTCTTCCCTGTGAGACCACAAGTTAGAAATTGTCTAGAGACAAAGGAATGTCAGATACATCCTGTAAAGATGAAGGAAGGAAAGCAAGAATCAGATCTTCACAGCATGGAGCAAGAGAGGAGTGACCTTATGGTAGGCCTATAAACAAACAAAAAAAGAAAGACTTACAGTTTTCAACAGAAAATAAATTGAACATTCCAGAGCTGGATTCAACATTTCCAAGTCAGGTTACCATCTTCTGATCAGTAAGTCTTAGAAAACCATTTTGTAAACTCTTTCTTGAATCATTCGTGACTCTCCATGACAGAGACACAGCACAGTGCTTTGCAAGAACCTTTATCAGGTTTTAGGGCTCCTTCTCTTTACCAGTGCCATAGTCTGCATTCTGGGCATTTTTCAGGATACAAGACACTGCTCAGCCCAAGTTTTTAAGATTCACTATAGAGGTTTAAGGCTTCCATAAAACAGCAACCCTATGAGATACTAAGCCTTTCCATTTACAACACAAGTTGTTACAAAATGTAGTCCCAAAGCAGCTTTTACATCCTCCACCAGATGCACGAACAGCGTATTTCCTTACCAACATAAGACGGTAACAAACCTGCCTTGCTTTAAAAGCATTTAACTCTTTTTCAGTAGTAATTTATGTTAGAAAACTTTGGGAACATGCACATACCCTTCCTTGTAAAGAAACCGCCCACACTGATAAACGGCCAAGAGGATCATCGGTGATTTCCCATCCTCCAACAGAGACGTCATTGAAAGGGTCTGGCAACTGATCTGGATCATCATGTGATACGATCTGAAGCAAAGAGAAGGAAGATTGAGAAGAGGAGATACTGAAATAGACAGGCGATTTGGCTGGTGGCCTAACTTGTTTCTTGCGGATTGGTTTATGTATCGCTTACTAAAGTGGCTGAGCATGGAGATTCTTCCTCCCATTCAAGGCTGCCGTACGCAGAGAGAGGGGAAACGCTGCCGAAGCAGCATGAAGAAGTCTGTGTTTCATCCCCCAACTAAAGGAAATTTTTACTCACAGAACAGTGCATACAGATGTTCTTTGAATTGGAAAGCTGGAACATCACAAATTACAATATTTGTACATTCTTAGAATGGAACAACAATTATTAAAGAACAGTTACTCAGAGAGATAACGGACACAGCTGGCGAATGATGCTAGACAGGTGCCATCTTGAGAGAGTGCTTTGTCAAACAACCAAAGGAAGTTAAAAAGCTGGTTTGAAATTTGCAAAGGAGCTGAGCATCTATCTCCAGCTGCGTTACCATGAGATTTGGCACCTTACTACCACCAGTTTCTATGAAAAACCCCAGCCTTCCATTTATGCTTGCACGAATTACAAGTTGAAAGTTGAGGAATCCAGGTCCCGCCTACAGAACAGGGATAAAAAAAAATTATTGTCCCTGCACTTATAGTTATTTCAGAAAATCAGTTTATTTAATATATAAAAGATATCCAGAACCTTCGCCCAAATGTCCCGTGATTTGTATCTCCTGTATCTGATCCACCTCCTGCGTCTGACACAAGAATTCCATTTCTTATCCTTTGTGTAGGTGCTGGGGAAGTCTATGGCATAAGTCCAGCCCTGCAAGCAGAGGTTTTCATGTATGAAAATTAGGACCAAGGGAAAGCTTGAAGTTATAACTCGGAGCAATTCTGCACAAGAATCACTCCTACAAATACAATACAAGCTACTGTGCATGTCTCAACAGCCCTGATTAACAGACCAGCTAATTCCATGAATGATTTATAAATCATGTCCAAATTCCTCTGCATGATATACACAGAACAAACAAGACACAGTAAAGCATTTTACTTTCTTCATAGTAAAGATCTTAAATAACAATGGCATCCAGTTGCCAGCATTTCGTGGCCTGATCAAAAGAAAAAGCTTCTGTAGAAGCTCCTATAGATGTCAAAAGCCTTCAAACAAGATCCTTCCTTGTGTTGTGTTATAGTTGAGGTATTTCCCAGAAAGAAGTGGCTATGGGAAGTTAAGTGCCTTTTATTTTTACAGACCTTTTACTCTTCTACAAAAGTGCCTTTTATTTTACAGACTAGGGATTCCCAGAATAGAACTCTTTTTGGTATTGTTCACCTACCCCTTTCTCTGTTGGTTCCCCTCCAATATTTTCATCCACATACCAGTCAGACTCCCACTCCCAGTGTGGTGAAGGCAGTGTGAAACTATCAAGCTGCTGATGTTTTAGCCCGCTCACATCACTCCACTGCCAGCGGTCACTGGGCAGTAATTTCTCACAAAAGCCACCAACTGGATTCCAGCGCTGCCAGAAATAATAAATAAGATACTTCATTTGAGATCACATCATCTCATTAGACATCTACAGGGAGTCATAAAGGATACATTTCTTATTTTCTGCAGTAGAAGAGGAGTAAATTCCTGGGGTGAATGAGAAAGTGTTCACACTGTAAGCCCCTATCTAACATAGTCTTCAGAGGAAGCTTTTTTAAGTATCAAAGAAGGGCTGACTGCAGAGCTAACCCCAACCAAGTAATTTTCAGCTACAAAAATAGGAACATGATGATATAGTTTACTACTAACAGTGCTTTTTTCTCTGGTGATGTATGGCACTATACTGCAGCATTAGGATAATGCTGTATAGATGGCCTTGGGATCTCTAATCTGCTCCCATGAGAAAGATGATCAGTATCTTGCCTGCACTAGAAATATAGCATAGCTTCTGTGCCAGAAATGATGTCAAGACAACTGTATCAGTAAATCTTCCCTCTGCCTTATGTTATACCAAGAAGATTTTTTTTTCCAAATCTGGCTTTAATCATAGAATAGAATCGTTTAGGTTGGAAAAGACCTTTAACATCACCCAGTCCAACCATTAACCTAATACTACCAAGTCCACCACTAAACCAATTAAGGGTAGAGTAATAATTTCATGTTTCCTGGCTTGGTGGCTGGATTATTTTTTAATGAAAGTAAAACTAGGAATCATTAAGGTTGGAAAGAACCTCTAAGATCATCAGTCCAACCATCAATCCAACACCACCATGCCTACTAAACCACATCCCAGAGTGCCACATCTACCCATTTTTTGAACACTTCCAGGGATGGTGACTCCACCACCTCTCTGGGCAGCCTGTTCCAATGCTTGACTACCCTTTCCGTGAAGAAATTTTTCCTAATATCCAATCTAAACCTCCCCTGGTGCAACTTGAGGCCACTTCCTCTCATCCTATCACTAACTACTTGGGAGACGAGACTAACACCCACCTCACTACACCCTCCTTTCAGGTAGCTGTAGAGAGCGATAAGGTCTCCCCTCAGCCTCCCCTTCTCCAGGCTAAACAATCCCAGTTCCCTCAACCGCTCCCCATCAGCCCTGTGCTCCAGACCCTTCACCAGCTTCGTTGCCCTTCTCTAGACACGCTCCAGCAACTCAATGTCCTTCTTGTACTGTCTTTCTGTTACAGAACAAATAACTTGCTAGGGTTTTCACCAATGCAGCTATGACTTTTCTTTTTTTCCCCACACTCTTACCTAGTATAGAAATACTGGTAAAATTTGTCATGTAATAGTGTCTTACGTTTTAGGGCACGTGGAAAATGAGTGGTTCAAAATCCTTCTATAATTTTTATGCAAAATGTTATTTACTTTTGCTAGGAATCTGGCTAAACTGCTTTGCACATTATCTGTAAACTATTTGAGCTTAATTTTGTCATTGCTAGCTCTTGCAGAGTATTTCCTTTTGTACTTTCTAGTATTTTGTTTTCCACTTTTTCATAGCCTAGAACAAACAAAATGAAAGTTTAAAATAACAAAATTTAAAGTTTTGCATTTTTAAAGAACACGTTTACATAAACAAAAGGAACGTTGTTAAATGGCTGGAAAGTTCTATCAATGTTAAATAATGTATAAAATTAATTTGTTATATTTTTACCCATGCAGACGAGTTAATGTCTTTTCTCAACTTGTATTTATCCCACTGCCTTTTAGAAATCAGAGAAATGTGCTCAAGAAAATCCTTCAGTTTTCTCTCTCAAACAACTTTTGGTTAACTTAAAAACAAAATAGATACATTTCCTTTAAAATACTATTTTAAAGACATTCTTTTGAAGTATATCACATAGGAAGGATCATCTTAACACTTCTATGCAAAAAAGCTGGAAACATTGTACTTTAATGGAGAGTTATGCCTTTATTAGAGAATTCTTTGAAACATTAAAAATAGTATTTTCTTAAGAATGATACATTTTTGATAATGTATCTTTGTTGCCTGGAAGTTACACTGCATTTTCTTAAGGGGATCATGTATTTGTCACTAAGGAAAGGAAAACACCAGGTGAAAAGGGTGAATGTTGCAGTCTGAAATGGCTCGCATAAAACAGGCCATGGTGCACACTGGTGTTGCTTTAGGTAAGAGCAGGGAAGTATAAACTTTCTTTGGGAATTAAAATACTGAAAGAACAACCTGCTATTTGGCACATATATACTCTTCAGAAACATCAGGTAAAAAACGAAATCAAATAAAACCAATCTTCCTGTGAGAAAAACACGTAGAGACAGCTGATGTACAGATTTGCTATCATTCCTTTGTGATGAGCACGTGGCAGTGTGATGGAGGCCCCCGTAACACTTCATACCTGATTCTCATAGGTTTCTTCCTGGTATCTAATAGGAACGTCACCCGAGAACACATAGGTGTACACTTGATGATCACAGGCTATTCCCCAGCAGCACTGTTTGACAGCAGAGACCCGTTTGAATTCCAGCTGTGTGTCCTTACAGAGCTCCCAGTACTGGCCAACAGTAGACAGAGTGTAAACTCTCCCAAAAATGTCCACAGCCCACAAAAGGGAACTGGGCATGGCCATGTCTGAAAGGCAAAAAGGAGGTATTAATGAAAATGACAGTTTTAAAAAATGGATCTTGAACATACTGTAGATCAGTTCTGCTCTGAGCCATCATCGGTCAAATTAAAGAAAGATGTAAAGAATGATCCTTTTAAAAGAGCTCATGCAAAGCTGGCAGGCAGATCTCTTTCCGTCAGAGCTGTGCAGTTACACTTCTTCGATGGCTCTGAAAATCCATGTGAAAGACCTTGCTACTGGCACACTGCTGTCCATCCTACAAGAGCTCACAACATCAACAGGACAGCTTTGGCAGGCTGAGGACAGAAGTCAATACTGAATTGCGATGAAGTAGCCCAGACCATTTTATAGCAGGCTTCGCTCTCAAGAGCTGGTAATGCTGGTGGTGCTGCACACACCACTCATCTCAGTTCCACAAAGCCACGGTATCTTACAGTATCTCCTTCTCAGCCTCCTCTTGGCATATGCCAACATAGTTACACAGGTACAAAGGAAAAGATGTGAAAGGGAGCTTCTCCATAAGCACATATCTAGTTTTAATCTGTGGACGTATTATGTACTGCTGCCAGGAAACCTCGTTCCAAAGCATTCTGGTGACCACTTTGGGATCTGATCTTTATTTAATATACATAGGTGTTATAATTATTTAAGTACACATAGAGCGTGGTTTGACAGCAGAGACTTGTTTGAGTTCTGTTCCAGTTTTATCACTTAACAACCTGCCATTTTCTGGGCACTGCGACCTTACCCGTCATGGAGGCGTCAGCATTTTATGTGAGGTAGGTGTATGCCAGTCCTTTTAGAAGTCAAGAAAGGCCAGCGTATTTCTGTCACTTGGCCTTCTGGGTGCCATTAAACTGAACAAATTTCGCTTGTTCTGTATGTCTGACAGTCAGAACTACCGATGAGTATTTTGAACTTTGCCTCCAGTTCTATTAACTACGCAGTGGGGGACCAGAAGGGGAAGGATGGGGAAGAGGACGCAGATCCAACACAGGGAAAGAAAAGAGGAATCCTTGCTTGGAGTCAGCATGAAACACTGCTTGTTTGTTCTCAAACAGTAACTGTGCTTTCAACTCAAGAGCCTAAGGAGACTTGCCTGCCTGCTTTCTGACTGATAATAAGTGGTGGCTCAGCAGGACTAACTTGTACGGTGTATTTGAATGGTGGAGGTGAAACTGTGGAGCATCTAGAAACAGCTAGGCCAGTGCCCAAGAACAGCACAGTAAATTCACATGGGATCCCAGGGAGGATGTTTCAGAATTCTTTGATTCCCAGAACTGCTGCTGCTAAGTACCTAAAAAGCTGGATCCACCAGGTAAATAACAGGTAACAGTGAGAAAAAAATTTATAGCAGCAGAGAACGAGCGAGGCCAGGGGAAGGTCACAAGCAAAATTCTCCTATTACTTGTGGCAGCATAACTATGATGAATCCTCCAGTTTTGACTTTTTTGTTGTTGTTGCTGGGAGTATGAAGGCAGGTATTACTGCCTTTGTCTGCTCTTGGACCAGCCGTTTATCCTCTTTATATCCTGCCTTTCTACGTCAGTAAAAGTAGGATAGTACAGAAAGACAAAGTATGGAAAAAATGGAATGGAACAAAGTGAAGATGAGGTGAAAATTATAATGTGTTTATCACTGGGAAAATAAAGGCCATGAAAATAAGCCTTTCAGTATTAGCACTTGAAATTCTGCAAAACAGTCTTTATAACAGAGGAACATATTATGCATTTAATCTTAAGCAACCATAATGCCAGCAAGTCTGGAGTAAAGGAAACATTATGGATAATGCAATGAGGATATCTACCTAGCCAGATAATGAAGAACAGTGATGCCTGGGTGTGTTAAAGGCAGGCAAATATACAAATGAAGGCCTGTACCTGGAATGAGTCCAGGCAGGCAGAAAAGTACCTGGAACAGTTCAGAAAAAGGTAGGGAAAGTTGCCAAGACTATGAAGTTAGGAAAAATATAGATGGGACAGAATTAAGATAGCCAGGCAGATGCAACTGGATTAAAATATTCAGGGCAGCCAAGATAAGTGAGAGTTTCTGCATGTTCTTTCTTCTGAACTTTTGAGACAGAGTGTTTGGAGAATCACGGGAAAATGCCAAACGCATCTGGGATTACAAACTACTTTTAAGACTTCAATTTGGGTCCCTTTGCACTGGTTGTGCTGCAGAAGATGAAGATGAATGTTGCTTGATTTTGAAGGACACGCAGCACGTGTGGCTCACGTGCATTTCAGCAAATGCAGAAGTCGCTCAGTATTCTCAGGGGACTGGGAAAAGTCAGGCCCACGCATGCTACACCGTTCCTCATCTCAGCCAGGTAACTTCTGGTAGAACTGTAACTACTTAAATGAAGAGGCTATGTCGTTAAGATTTCTGGCTGCCTGGCGTAACACCGATTGCTGAGGAAACCAAGAAAAACACCGCAACTCCTTGCGCGTTGTAGAAGCGATGAAGCTCCCGAGGAGGGAGGGGACGCGCCCCCGTCCGCCGCGGCGGCGGCAGGGTCACAGAATCCCAGAATCACGGAATGCTCTGGGCTGGAAGGGACCCTGAGAGACCATCCAGCCCCCCCGCAGTGAGCAGGGGCCGAACCCGTGGCCTTGGCCCTGCAGGTGCCCGCGGGGCTGAACCCCCACGGGCCCCGGGGTAAACCGGCCCGGCCCGGCGTCAGCTCCGCGCCAAGCGGACGGGCTCGGCGGGCTCAGCCGAGACTCGCATAACGGCACGTCCGCGCTGCTTTACACCCGCCCGGCCCGCAGAGCGCTTCACAAACTTAACAAAGCGGAAAAAAAATACCTGGGAGCAAGCCGAGGTGCGGGCAGCGGCGGGCGCAGGCCGCTTCTGCGGGCGGGCGCTGCGGGCAGGCCGGCCTGACAGCCCCCGCCGCCGGGGCCGCCCCTCGCCCGAGATGGCGGCCGCCCCGGGCGCCCGCTCCCGCCCGCAGCCCGCTCCCGCGGGTGCAAACCCGCCGCCCGAATACGCCCCGCGGACCCCCCGCACGCTTTCCCCGCGGGCACCGCGCAGAGGCGCCGGCACCTCCCCGCGGCCCCGCTCGCTCCTCCCGCCGGCACCGGAGCCGCCGGGAAGGGCGGCGGCGGCGGGGGGGAGGGAGGCAGGGGCGCGGCGGGGGCTCGGCCCGGTGGCCGGCCGCGCTGCGCTGCGCTGCGGGGCCCTGCCCGCCCCGCTCCCAGCCGGCGGGGCGGCTGACAGCGAGCGGCCGCGCCCCAGCCCGAGCCCGCCCCCCGGGCTCGCCCCTCACCTGCCTCCCGGCGCCCGCCGCTCCCGGCGGAAGGAGCCGCCGCGCCGCGCCGCACCGCGCCCCGCCAGGGCGGCCCCGCGGAGGCAGCGGCCGGCGGAGAGCGCCGCGCTCCCACTGGCTGCGCCGCCGCGCGGCGGCTCCAAGCGCCGCCGCCATTGGGCGGGGAGGCGGCGCGTCACGGCGCGCGGGGGAGCGGCGCGGGGCCCGGCCGGGCTGGGGGGGGCGGCGCGGCCGAGGGCCCGGGCCGCGGGGCAGCGCGGGGGCGGCGGCGGCGGCCGGGGCAAGGGGCCCCCGCGGGCAGAGCCCGTCCCTCCGGTCAGCCCGCTGCGCAGAGGGCGCAACAGTTGCCCTCAGAGTTAGGAAAAACGGCGCTTGCCTGACGTGACGTTCGCTCTTGATGCGTCGGTGAATGCCTTGCCCGAGGCGTCAGGAAGCGGACGGCCGTGCTGTCACAGCTTGCAGCAGGCAGCAGTGGCATCGCAGCGGCCCTTCCAGGGCACCGGAGGTGCTGCTTGGCACGTACTGCCGGTCACCGCTGTGACTTGCCTGGCTGCGAAATGAGAACCTCCCTTGGGAAGCGCTTGCGTGTCCATCTCGGCTTTTGCCGTCGCGTTCCCGCTCACTCTGAAGCGAGCCAGAGAATCTAACAAGACGGGCAAGAACTTCCATGCCTGTCCATTCAAATAACCAGACACGGAAGAGCGCTGCAAACAAAAGGCCCCTCGGGTCTTTGTGGATCTCAAAGGCGCAGTAAAGGAGGGTGGGAGGCAGTGGCCTTTCACTGCAGGCCTTTCTCCAGGGGAACGCCGTTGCCAATCCAGCCCGAGGAGTTTCTAGTTGCTGGTTAAGGGAGATGCCTGCCTTGCTCTTCTGTGGCCTGTAGGTGCAGGCGGCTCTGATGTGCAGAAGGTTGCGGTGCGGGGGGTTGTTGTACACGCTGCACTCTCTCCAACCACGCCTGTGTGAGGCCAGACCACCCCAACTGGGTCGTTTCCTTCTGAGCCCCCCGGGGACGCTTGACGGGCGCTGCTGCGCTCTGGCCCCTTGTGCGCGTCGGTGCCTACCTCGACACAGAGTTTTTGCTCCCTGGTAGTGTTTTGATGATTTGATCATTGTAGTAAAACATCTTTATAAAGACCAAGTACTGTTTAGATCCTAGGAACTTAATTTTGCAAGATTTGTAGCAGTTGTGACTCTCTGATACGTTTGACGTATTCAATCCAGTTGCTATTTTAAGTAGGTGGAAACAAGGCTTTCCTTGTTTTCCATGGGAACTGGATTGCAGAAGAATTTAAGGAGCATTTTCTGGGATTTTCTCACACTTTGGATTTTGAACCGCAGTGCTGTAATCCTGCAGGATGGCAGCGTGAGTGATTGATGATGCAAGGAGTTCACATGGTAAGTCATTTACAACCAGTACAGTTTTCTTACTCTTATTTTAAGGAGGACCTGACATGTGAAACCACACGAACGCTCTCCGTAACACTGGGAGCACGTAACTTTTTGTGGTCTCTACCCAGCTAATGAGTATGCTGGCTCCGCTACGTCTGTAATTTGATGTAAGTTAGGAATGAATTGATGCCTTATGAAAATTCTTGCTTGCTTTGGGGGTGTGATGCTGAGCCCTGCTTTGTTCAGTTGCTGTTGTTGCAATAGAGACTTCCATTCTGTAAGGAGCTAACAAGGGAAAGGTTTTGCAAAAACAAACAGCTAAACGTAAGCAGATTTTCATTTTGCCATCAATTTGAAGAGTGGATTTGCTGTATAATCTTGGGGCACTGGGTTAATGTGAACCTCACTTCCAGCCTGTGGCCTGTGAAGGGTGCACCCCGAGTCTTCTCTGAATGGGGCTCTGAGGCCTTGTGAAAGAGAGAGAAAACACTCGGATATCCTTTCCTGCTTCTGTCCTCAAGTCTTGCGGTTACTGCGCGCCTCAGGAGGAAGGAGTTGTCTTCAGCAAACCAGGTCTCACTCAGTTAAGGTTGCTAGCCCTTGTTGGCTGTGGAGATTTCTCTCAGTTTTGCCCGTAATTGTAACTGTCCCAATACAACCTGCAGTGTACCACGACAAAGCCACGGTTTGTACTGAAAATGCAGTTAGGGGAGGGGGACGGGGGGACACCCCTGCCCTAGGCAAGGCTGGGGCGCTCCAAAATTACCTTTGTGAGTTTTTAAATCTCGTTACTACAAAATACTTTGCTCTGTCCGAAGCATAGTCAAGATATGTGAAATCACGTTTCACTGTTTTGCGGCCGTTGTCCTAACGCAGTTGGAGACAGTTCGCACGGGTAGCTTCCCTACTGGCAGCTCTTCCACGCTTTCTCAAATCTCACTTCTTTAAAAGGGGGATTTTTCCTTGTCACTTGACATTCGTTTTAGGGAAGTATCTTTCCCCTAATGAGGAAGTACTGCATTGCATTTGTGCTTTTAGATTTTTCTTTCAAAAACCTCATGTAATATTTATACTGCTACAGTTACAGTAAGCAGCAGCTTTCCTCAGAGTAGGAGCAGTCTTTAAATGTCACTGCAAGCCGTGAGCGGTGCCCCTGCCAGATGAGTCAGGCACTGCAAACCGGAGGGAGGAGACGGAAAGCAAGAGGGCAGGGATCCTCTCACCATCATGTGATGCTGGCACTGGCTTGGATTTTGGGTCGTGTAATCTGCGTCCCTATCTGTTTCAAGAATTTGTTTGATTTTGAGGCAAATTGTTTAATCTCTTTCCTTTTTTTATCTTCCCCCCCCCCCCCTTCCTATGAAATGGGGCTAGACCTTCCCCGCTGCACAGGGGTGCTCTGACGGCAGTCGCTCGGTGTTTGCTGTGGCGATAGGGGCCATGCTGGTACCTGTAGTGAAGGACAAACCCGTGCATACTGCAAAACCAAAAAGATTTGGTGCATCAGACAGCTCAAGGGTTGAAGGTGTGGAGGGAAGAGGCCGGAGTCTTAATGATGGTAAAAGACATTCAAGATCCTTTCAACGTCTGGCCTGAACTGTCCAGCCATCGAGAACTTGGATTTCAGAAGCAGCTGAGCCGGGGGGGAAGCGCTGTTGAATTCGTGCCTTTCGTTTGCTGCACAGGGGGACGCAGCACCCCCCTTGCCTTCCTCTTCCTTCCTTTAGTGCTTCTTTAATTTTCATGTTTCTTTGAACCATGCAAGTTTTCTTCCACTTTTTCCTCAATCTCTTTTCAAAAACTTTCCCTCTTTTTACAGCCAGCTCTTGGTTTTTTCCTTTAGCACTGAAGCGCGGCCCTTCCCAGTGGGGATGTAAGAGTTTGCAGAAGTCACTGCAGAACGCAGCGCTATTTCTTGCTGCTTTTTGCTTTTTCCTCAGACTGGGGTTTCTGTGTAAATGCAAACGCGCACGCACACAGAACATACACGTATACACACACACACACACACTCCCTCAACCTTGCCACCTTCCCAGAGCCCAGCGTGGGAAGCCATTTAGCCACTGTACGATTCAAAGTGGCTCTTGGCGTTGTCACAGGTGCAGAACCGATCACCTTCGCACCCGTCTCTGATCACGTTCCCGGGGTGTCCCCGGGCTGAGCAGGCCCTCCCGCCGAGCCGGCCGACATGTCGGCCGCGACCCCGCCAGCAACGCCTCGCATCCTCATCCTCATCCTCGTCCTGTCCAGGCCGCCAGCTTCCAGCCGGGACTGCGTTTTGGGAGAGGAGCACTTGAAGGCAAGCGCTGCTAAAAAGGGTCCCAGCGAGCCCGTTAAAAATCCATCACCGGCTTAACCAAAACATAACCCGCGGGCCCGGTGACCCGGGGTAGCGTGCAGCAGCCCGTCCCGCCGGCGGCTGCCCCCCTCCCGGTGCAGGCGCAGCGGGAGGAGCACGGCTCGCCCCCGGCGAGGGCAGCCCTGCTGCAGCCCCGCGATCGCGGGGAGCGGGGCGGGGGCCGGGCGGCCGCCGGGGTGCGGCCCCTTTAAGGCCGAGGCTCTCCTGCGCCTCTCGGCGAGTCACCGCGCGCCGCCGGGGAGCGGCGGTCACGTGGGGCGCAGTCTTGTGACCGGCCGCGAGCGCAGCAGCCGGGGCCGCCCGCGCGCCAGGGGCCGCTCAGCCGCTCCCCCCCCTCCCCCCCGCCGCTCCCTCGCGCCCGGCCCCGAATGCGCGGGGCGCCGCCGGCGGGGCGCTCGCGCCGCCGCTGAGCTCCGGCGCCCCCGGGCGGGGCGGAGGGGCGGCGCCCGCCGAGTTGGGCGCTGAGGCGAGGGCGCCGCTTCCTCCTCGCCCGCCCGGCGCTCGGCTCGGCTCGGCTCGGCTCGGCTCGGCCCGGCTCCGCGGGCAGGCAGCGCCGCCGCCCCCCAGCATGGACAACAAGCCCCTGCTGCAGGAGCGGCCCCCCGCCTACAGCCCCGCCGCCCAGGGCGCGGGCTACGAGTACGGGCAGAGCAACTACGGCGCCATCCCCGCCCCGCAGCCCGGCTTCCAGCCGCCCCCGCCCTACCCCTACCCGGGCGCCGCGGCTGCCGCAGGTGGGTCCGAGGCGGCGGGGAGGGCTGGCCGCCGGCTCGGGGGGCTGGGGCGGGGGGGGCTCCCGGCGTGGCCCCCGCCTTGCGCCCCGCTGCCCCCTGCGCTGGGACGGGGGGCGGCTCTGGGGAGGCTCGCCCCCGGCGGCTGGAGGCGGGGCGGCGGCGGGGGGGCCCCGGGGGCCGCGGGCTCCGGAGCAGGGCCGTGGCCGCGGCGCGGAGCGGCTGGCCGGCAGGGGCGAGCGGGGCAGCCGCGGGAGCCTCCCGCGCGGGGTCCCCCGTCAGGAGCGGCGCGGCCGGCTCGTCGCGGGTCTCAGGCTTAAAAGCGGCGCGGGGAGGAGGCGTGCGGGGGACCCAGGCGTCTCCCGCCTTCCCTAGGTGCCTCGGCGGTGCGCCGTCGCCTTTGTGTTTTGCCCTCCCTAAAACACCGGCCGAGCTCGCGTGCGCGTCTCATGTGCGGGTTTTCCGCCTCAGAACAGCGGCCAAGAGGCAGAGCCGCGCCAGCAGCAGGGCAGACCCGAACTTGCACTTTTCCCTGCGTGCGCTCCACTGTACTCTGGTTAATGTTTGGTTTTTTCTGACACACTTCACTAGTCTTGGAGAGACGTAAGCAGGTGAGTAGATACAGTACTTCTGTTAACCGTATTAATACTAATCTCTGTCAAAGGAAGAAGTAGCCTCTCGGGAAAAACTCTGTAAGGTTGAGGGAATGCTTCAAAAGTTACAAAAAATACACTGAATACGGCAGACACGGGCCCCAGTCATCAAGCATTGGGTTGCATCTTGGGGCCATGGATTAATTTCCTGCTAGTAAATTGGAGCTTATTTTCTACAATACAAAAATCACTGATTATTTTCAGTTTAAGTAGTGAAGTTGGAGGGTTTTAGAGATGCATAACTTGATTGAAGAAAATCTGAGAAGTGTGCCCTGGGAGAGAAGCTCAAAATGGATTATACCTGGGCAAAAGTGTACCTTCACAGTATGATTATGCTGCATACATCTAACCATCCCTTTAAAAAGCATTTTTATTTTTGTTTAATTTTTAATGTTAATGCAGTAGTTAAGGGCTTGTGTTTTCTAACTACAGCTGTTAAAATGACACACTTGGATTTTCTGAAAGGTGTGGGTTTTTTTTTTCTCTGCTGTGCAGCCTTCTTCCTTTCCACTTGCATCTTATCACTCCTACCTCTGTCTCCAGTTACAAACCTAATATGTGGAAGTTAAGTGGGAAACCAGAGGGAGATTCATTCTGTTTCAACTAGCTTGTCTGCTGGCGTGGGACATAACCTAATACATAATGTCAAGAAGTGAAAGCTGTGATCGTTGTTTGTTTAAACTGTCTGTCTTTCCCTGGTCCTCAAACAGCGTTGAAACAAATTCGCAAAGTTAATTATTAGCTCGGTGTCCTTTTTAGATGGTTAAATTGTGCTAGATACTTGGATTTATGAAGTGGCTCTGGTATTAGAGGTGCTGAGTAGTATGTTCCAACTCTGATAGAGCTTCTTAAAGTGCTCAATCAAGACTACATTTCTATTTATTTTTTCCCATGTTGTATTTCCATACTTTTAAATTATCATTGTTCTTTGTGCCTTACATGTGGTGATTGAGGGTTTTTTTTTTTCTTATTTTAGGGTATGCTGTTCCTCCACCGACATCACAGCCAAACTATTCGAGCACGTACACCATTATTCAACAGCCTGCTACCACCACTTCTGTAGTAGTAGTTGGTGGCTGTCCTGCCTGCAGGTAAAATAGCTCTCTAATTGAGCAATAAATTCAGTCCTAGGTTTTGTTCTTTAAATTACAGGTATCTGTATAGTTCCTTGGTTTTCAATAGTTTCTCTTTGTGTGTGTGTATTAGAGATGAAGTAATTGAAAAAGCACTGAAATTTAGCATTGGGGTGCTTTAATTTACGTGGTGTGAGCTTGTCCTAATGGACTTGTGACAATCGCTGTAATTAATACAGTAGACTTTATAGATAAACATGAATCTGGTTTTTATGATGGAGGAAGATCTGTAAGTGGTATTTTTAATGAAAAGGCAGTTCAGTTACAGATGTAAAGGGTCAGCTCTTGGGAGAGAGGATGATAGGAAGTCCTTTCTGGTGTGTTTATGCCCTGTGATAGTGAGTAGCATGATTTTATTGTGAAACTTTTGCTAATCTTTGACCATAGCCACTTCTGGTTATCTGGCAGTCCTGTGGAAGTGCTTCCGCTGCTGTGGTGTGTGTCCCCCTTCCCAATGTCCAGACTGTGCAAAACCAGGCCGGGTGATTGTCAGTATTGGTTGAAAACATCAGTATCTTAAGGCTTTATAAGATCTCTTTCTTTAAAAATCCTTTTACTGCAGAAGAACAGGGAGATTAATAGATTTGATTCAAAGTGTTAATCTGATGAAATGGTGAAAACGCGAAAAAGCAGTCAGCTATTAGTTGGGAGTTGCAACAAGAGAACAACTTCCCCCTCAGAGATCAACAGCCATAAAAAAAGGGAAGCAAGCACCCTATTTCCACATGAGTGCTGTAAGTCAGCTGTAGGCCCTTCTTGTCCCAGGATATTAACTAATGGGTGAGGGCAGCCAGATTGCTGCTGGTGCAGTTCAGACACTGGTGCGCCAGGCCAGCTCTGACTCAAATGCAGAATCATTCCCCTTCTGTTAAAAATGTACGGGAGTTACCCTTGTGGCATCTTGCGAGGAGGCACTTAATATTCTGCAAGTCTGAGCCCTTGGCTTATCTGTTTCAAAACGTGTAGGAAACAGGCTTGCCAGAATAGCAGAAATGATACCAGGTGTCAGCGTGATGAACGTGATAGAGATTGCCATCGTGGCAGAGGCTCTCCCCCAGATGCCTTTTGGTTTTGTTAGAATTGGTGTTTGTCTGAGAGTCAGTGCCTGCCTTCAGAGGTGGATTTAAGTAAGAAGTATCTTGTGGTGCTATGCAAAAACAGGTGCCTGCTGAAATGCCACTAGTTAAGGTTGAAAAACCTGTACCAGCTAGAGCTATTGATCTAGAAATTGTATGTTTTAAACAGTGAGGGGAAAGTAACCACTGAGCTGTTCAGAGGATATGGTAGATGCTGCCACCTAAGTAATTACATTAAAATGTACATTATGCTTTAGCTCAATGAGAAGATAGGAAAGATGCTATCTGTTGCTTGGTAGAAGGCAGGCAGTGTGTTTATACAGACCTTCTGGCCCTAAATGCCAAAATGTTTTACTATGGAAGCGGTCTTTGCAGTAACTTAATATTGGTAGACTCTTGCTGCTATTCTTAGGATTTTTTTTTTTTTCTTCCTGCAAGTTATCCTGGGATGCTCTAGGAGGCACCTTTGAAACAATCATTTGCAAGTATAGTATCTAACTTTTGCCAAATTTGGGAAAATGAGCAATCTTTTGTAAGGTGTTTTCAAGTGACCTCACTTGAATAGTTAAGAAAACTATTAATCAGCAAGTCATCAGACTTGCTTTGCTGGAAGTACCCAGTGCTCTGTAAATTGTGGACTCTTTCCTAAAGCAAAACACCCTCCACAAAAACCTTGTTTACTCTTGGATCTTCAGGTTTTGTTTTAGGTGGTGGGGAAAAAAAAAGAAAAGTTGTGAAGAAAACTATGACACGTTGATTACTACGAGGCATAATACCGCACTGCTTAAACTGGGGGGTGGGACTCTTCTCAGCACTTCTGAAATGCTCTTGATCAGGGAATCCCAAGGACGAGTAACTGTAGTAATGGTGTGTTATAGTCTTTCTTGCAGTATTGCTGTGTTTTTTCCTAATTGTCTTTAGAGGAGTCGTCAAAGTGTCAGGGTAGGAGGGGAAGAATCTCAGATTGCTTGTCTTTTGACTAGTTCAGGAATTGATAGTCTGGTACTTCAAGAGAAAGGACAGGGAGGCTGGGTGAGAAGCATAATATTAGAAATATTCACAGCAACCTGAAGGATCAGGGTTCATGTTCTGGAAGGTCACACCGGCTGCTTCTCTTAGAGAAAGCTCATAATCCTCTTTGACTTCCCAAGACCTTAAACATAGTTCTAGTTTACTTCCTCAGCCTGGAAACCTATTTTATGAAGAATGCAACATGCAGTTACACTCTGAATATAACACTGAACAGTAAAGTTGTTGAAAGGGCATTGATAAACATAAAAAGCTAGTAATGGTACATAAAAAACTTTGCTCTTAAACGTCAGTCATCCTGTTACTCTTCTGATTTGATGCTGTGCATCTGAGGAAAGAGCCTTGCTTGTGGCTGTGGAATAATGTCACTGATAGAGTAGGCTAAAGCCCATCAAGAGGATTTCTGCCATCAGAAATAGAAGCTAGTCTTTTGTGCTATGGCATGTATGAACGTTGCTAACTGAAATCAAGACCATTTCCAACTTAAAATACATGGTGTTGAGGAGAAATATGCAGTATAGGTCTGTTGTTTGGGTAGGAGTCTTTTTTATTGCAGTCACGAATGACCTTGGGATTTATAAGCTAGCTACAGGAGAGTTGATCTTTAGGCTTGATTTATGGTACGAAGTCACAAAAAGTACAAGGTATCTCCAAAAGCAGCCTCTCTACAAGTAGGTAGTATGCCCCGGTCACTATGTAATTGCATTTTTTTTTCTTCTATCTCCTGAAGTGTTGCTGCACCTGAGAGATGACTCTTGCTTAGCGTTATTCATTAGTCAGATCATCCTCATTCATTGTTGGTCAGTGTTGCTTTCTAATTAGACTTCAGTATTAATGTATGTTCCATCCTTCCTTGCATTATTAAAATGTCTTGGGTGGTTATAGTCTGTTGTCTTAGTGTGAGTTCTCCTCCCAACCCTCATGTACAGAGACTGAGTTGCAGAATGTGGTCAGCTTTATTGCTTGTAGTTGACATCTAAGGATTGGCCAAGTCCTGCTTTTAAACTGTTTTACGTTCCCAAGTACAAATTGAGTCATTACAGCCACTAACTTTAGAGATCCAGCTGTGTAATTATCTTTTTAGCATGGAGAATGCAGGCTTGCTGCTTCTCTTGTAGTCACTTTCATTTTCTTTTTCTCCATTTTGCCTTGTTGGGTAGAGCAAACTGCAAAGGAATGTTCGCTTTCCTATTACTTGACAGAAGAAAGATGCCTTTAAAAATTGTGAAAACATTCTCTTGATGGGATGTTTGCAAAAGCTGATTCTTTCAAAATCTGGGACAGGGCCTGTGATGGGCCCTGTTGGGTTTTTATTTTCCTGTTTAACAAGTAGTCAGTTGTTCGGAAGAAGGGGTTGAGGGAAAGGACATAATGCTGCTGCATTGTAGCGGTTTTCTCTTCTGACAATTACAAAACATCTGCTTGAGAAGTATTGTAGTGGGTCCCAAATTACAATCACACTGAAGCTTCTTTCAGGATTGGAGGATGAGACATGTTTGATTAAAACTCTTATTTATTCTTGGATCCCTTACAGCCTTCTACCTGCCACAGTGTTTGGTGTTTTGTTTTGGGGTTTTTTTTGACTTGACAAAGTAGTGAGTTCTCAGGTTTTGGCTGAAATTTTGTTTTCTTCAATTGAGTGCATCTCTCCTGAGAGAATAGACTCTGGGAAAATTGCACGTAGGTGATAAAGTCCTTCAAAACTTCAGTCTTCTGGTTTTTCTTCAATTCTTTCAATCACAAATGCTGTGTGCGATCTGATAGAAGGCCATTCAGGATATAGGTTTTCTATAGTTATTCACAACAACTATATTTAGACCTTATGTAAATATTCTTAATCAAATTTCATGATACATACTGGTCAAATATGCAAGGAATTAAAAAAAAAAAAAAAAGACAGACCTAGCTATTTAGAGAGCATGTCTGATATTCTGAGGAAGACCTGTGAATTTTTGGTTTCTAACAGCAGGCTGACATGCTAGAGATCCATTTGAATCTTGTGAGTGAAGCCAACTTTGAAATACCTTTTCAAGAGTGCTGTAAAGAGGAATAGCTATAATAGTGCAGCAGCTCCCGACATTGGTTTTTGTTACAAAGGTGATCAGCCTGTGCTGGGAATCAGCGTAGCTCCCACATACTCCAGTTTGCAGCTTTTTGTAAATGTATGCTGTTCAGGCAGACTGGGGCGTTCATCCCTGCTGTGCTGTGATTTGGTGGCTGGAGCAGTTAGGGCATGAAATTCAGCAATGACTTATGCATGTGATTGTGAAGAAGAAAGCCTTGATACAGCACACTTGAGCAGATGCCATGAGTCTGCCATTTGGAATTACTGACTAGGGTAGCTGTAACTTTTTTTTTTCCCCCAGCCTAACAGCAGAGGCACGCAGCTGCTTAGCAGGAAGTCTGCTACCTAAGCCCAGAAGAGAGGAGGTGGTAAGCCTGTTAATAGGGTCTCAAGTGAGAACAGCATAGCTCTTGCTGTTTCTGAGGATTTTGGTTCTACTGCTCTGAACTGATTTATGGACAGTAATCAAAACACATTTTTCTAATAAATGAGATTTTATGTGATTAATAAGATACAGCAGGAATGCATTCCCTAATGGGACTGTATAAAAATGGTAATCTGGTCCCTAATGCTCAGTCTGTCACTGGGCCTGAGTTGATAGCAATTTTTTTTTTTTTAATTAGTGTCACTGTTTGTCTTGGTGTCTGTATTCTGGTAATTAGGATTTCTTTGTAGCAATGAGTTGTTCTGGGTGAGAGGAAGAAACTGGTCATCTTTGGTAATCAGAGGTGATACTGATTTGGCTGTGTATGCAGACAAGTGGGGAAAAAACACACCAGATCTTAGTCTAGTTCATTATGGATAGATGTCCACCATCTACACAGAATTTTAGCTGGCATGTTTAGCCTCATTTGTGAGGCTAGGCTGTTGCTGTGAAGCCATGAAGCTTGTCTCTTCATTAGTGTGTTCTCAGAACTGGAATTAAAGTAGTGGTGCTACTGCATTAGAGAAGGCTGGTGATGTGTAGGCATTTCAAGAAAGACAACAGCTAGATACAGGCTGTTCCCATTGCCAGAATTTCTCTGGCTCTGCAGCCAGCCCTCTGTATAGGAACTGGGACCTAAAGCATAAGGAAGTTCAGACAAATCTGCAAATACTGTGGCATCTCTTACTTGAAGGTGACTTTTAAGGATAATTGCATTTACATATACGTACAGCTTGCGTTGAGGAGGGCAAGCTGGTGGCTATGTATAGATTTGGGCTCCTTTCTGTGAATATGGATCAACAACCATTCAATATGCCTTCAACCTGAGGCTAGAGGAGCGGACACTTCTCTTCATGGAAATTAAAACTGTAAACATCCCATGCTTACTCAGTAGTTGCCTATATAATTGTCAATTCTTTTTCTTCTGCTGCTTGCAGGTGAAATTTAAACACTTAACCTAGCTGCTGTTGTTGCGTTAGCTAGGACAGACATAAAGAAAAGCTACCTATGTTTGTTTTCACGTTCAAAATTAAAAGATTCAGTGTGCAGCTTCCAAAGTCTGTGCTCGTCACTGGTCTGATGTGTCCACTGAAACCTAAAGTTAAAGACTCGACCAACCTCAGTGGCAGGAGAGATGGGATACTGATTTGAAAATTCCACTTGCTTGATCAGTGAGGGAGTATCTGCGTAGAAGACAGCAGTCGTCTTAAGTGCACTTTCTTTTCAGGTCTTGCAGAGCTTCTCACACAACTAAACTGTCCCTCATTACCTGGGATGACCCTTTGACTTAATTTGTAAGGGATGAAAAATGCTGATAAGCACACATTTAAATACTGCGATGTAATGTTAAGTCTAAAAATGCATGTGTTTAAATTGTACTGATGCTGTGTCTGCAGATCTTGCTATTGGCCCTCTGATCCTGAGCATTTGACTTAAGATAGTAATGTTTTAAGACTTATTTTCAAGAAGGGGGTTGTCTGAAAAGTAATTTGGTTTTAAATACTTGTCAGTGGGAATAATTGACCTTACTTATGGAGTTGGCAGCTGCAGTTACAGCTTAAATCTAAGACACTGCTTGCAGTATAAATAAACCTTTCCACTTTATTTTTAGATTGGGAGTGGTGCAGTTATAATCAGCTTTTATGTGGTTTATGCTGTAGAACAAAATTTGTTTGGTTACATTAGTGAATCTACAGTTTGAATATGGAGTCTCTAATTACTCTGCAGCTCAGGTAAGATACACAAGCAAAAACTAAAATATTAATTCTCTGTTATAAAAAGCTTTTTTTTTTTCTCCTTCTAAATTTAGTAACTGGCTAAGCAGTGATTAGGTAAGTGTTCATCTAAAATTAGGTGGTGACACAAATCGACAGGAGCCAAAAAGTATTTGTGTAGCTAATGCTGTAGTAGTAATCACACTGCTATAGACGTGATAGGAACTGGTGCTGAAATAACAGGTATGTTGTGGTGGAGGTCATGCAGATACAGCTCTGGTAAGCTTTCCAAATGAGGGTCACTTGGAGCTGGCTCGGTCTGCTGCTTGGCTGGACTGTCCCCAGTCTTCCTCGGTCGCTGATCCAGCAGCGCTTCCTGTGGCTTGCTTGGTCCTTTTCCCTGGGTCCAGTGTTGACTATGGATAGTGTGTGTGTTTGATGTTGTGGGTTTGTTGGGGTTCTTTTGGGGGGTGGTGGTGGTGGGGGTGGTTTGGTTTTTTTAATTGGCATTTTGCATTACCACAAAACACTTCCCGAATAACTCTGTTAGGGGTGAAGGGAGTTGAAAATAAATTGTCTTTAAAGTGTCAGGGACATCTGTTGGTCACAATAGACTTGGGCCTTGCAAGCTGATTAAGAGGGTTGATTGTAGTGGGTTAGACAGCAGTCATCTATGCTTGTGTTTGCAGCTACTCAGGGGTGACCAGAAGTACCTTGATTGATCCCTCGCTGATGTTTAATTAGTGTGCTTATTCTTTAAGGTCAGATCAAAATTACGCTGCTTATACTCTTTAACGAAACACTGGCTGGCTTGTCACAAAGGTAGACTTCACAGCAGGAACTGAATATGGAATTATTAAGAGACAAGGAGAAGATTTGAAACCTAACAAAGCAAGAGTTGAGTGCCTGTAGGAAGGGAATGCTCCATATGTGTGAATGAAAAAGATGGCATTAGTGTAATAGCAAAACAAGGCAGGAAATACAATAGCCTTAACGTGCTGTGTGCTGCACTTAGTATGCATTTTCCAAAGTAATATTATTTTGGGTGTCATTGAAATGCCTGGAAAAGGGACCTTTGCCTTTGGATCTGTAGTGCTGAAAACTGTCTAAATCTTTAACTACTCGGAAACATCTAGATTACGTCTGAGCCTCTCGGAACATACAGTGTGTTGCTGGGTTAACCTGTGGAGGGCGGAAAAGGAGAGGCCTCACCGCCTGAGCTTCTACTGCTGAGTTTTATTTGGTCTGAGGGTGCTCAGCACTTCATGCATTTCACAAGTACAAATTGCCAGATTCAACTTCTGCAACCAGGCTTCCATTTTTGGTTGAATGCTAGTGTCCTTTCTGTCACTGTATCTGCACCAGCCTGTCTAAACAGCTTTGAACTGCTCTGCATTTCAGTCCTATTAAGAGATTCTTCCCAGGAGATGGCACTTCCAGTAGCACACCTTTTCCCTGGTGAATGAAGTGGACAGTATGAGAGCCTTGTTTACTGACTCCATTCTTTAATTGCAGTCTAATTTTGAGGGTCGCTTGCAATGTAATTTTACAGTTTTAGTGTCCAGATATGCCCTAGGCAAAGAGTTGTACAGCAAAAAAGTTATGCTAAAGCTTTCCCGTTAGCCTTAAGCCATGCTACATAACCCCTCCTTGTTTGTACACAATAACGTGCTCAGATAGGAAGGACAGCTAGTTGGAAATTGCTGGAAGCAAGTGTTAATAGGAGGCTCTTCAGTGCTGCTTTAAGAGTCAGTCTAACAAAAGCATCTTTGCTTGGGTTAGTATGCTCTGAACTTGACCTAGCAAGCAGATTTTGATGTTTCCTGGCACAGGCTTATGGTATAACAACTGGTTTGGGATTAGGATTTGAAGGCTGGGTAGTAAGGGTAAGTTGATGGGAGCTACATTTTCTTTACTATTTTTCTTTCCTTTTGATTCTCCTTCATTAATTCACGTTTTTTTTTGCCTCCCCCCCCCATGAGGACCAAAGCTCTATACAGTGGTCTGGATGAAGCATTAATAATGCAGCGTATATGGGAAAAGTTTACTTCATGATATGCCCTTGTATGATACTGCCTTTTTTCTAGTAGTGACAGTGACTGCTGTTCTGTTCATAATTTTTCAATAACTCCTTCCATATTTCTTTCCCTGGCAGTACTATGCCCTCTGACTGTTTTCCCCATCAGTATTTCACTTTGCTGGGGAATGCTCTGTGGGGAGAGGGGAAAGGAACCAGGCACTGCTCCCATGGGCTGAAGTTCTTTGTAGCAGAACACTAGACACAGACTAAAAAGAAAATATTAACCAAGCTGAGCAAATCTAGTGCCTGTAGTTTCTCTGAGTGCTGTTTGCTGAGGTGATGCAGGGCAAGTGCTGTGAGTCAGTGACTGATGTGCCAAGACAAGGGTGAGTTTCTGCTTTGCAGCAGAAATGGCCCGGCTCCTTCTTGTCTGCTGGCATGCAGTGTAATTTGTCAGCACTTTCACTGTAGAGGTAGAAATGTGTTGCATGCCAGGTGGGGGGTACATGATGCCTTTCTCTCTGACCCTCATAAACCACTGGACATACTTGTCATCAAGCCAGCAGAAGCGTAGAGGCTGGCTGATGGCACACAAAACTCTGCTCAGCATTCCCACAAGAAGCGCTTGCAGTATCAGGTGGACAGATGTAGGCATTGCCAAACCTGACCTACAGAAGAAAGCTCTGGGAAACCACGTCACGAAGATGATAGTGCTATTTCCAAGGAACTTGCTGCTGCTGAGTGTGCCTGTAGTCGATGGTCAGTATTAAAATTTGTAGTAGAAATACCAGAAATGAAAGTGGGATTCTGTGTGCTAAGTCCATACCTTCTGTAAGTCAGCAACTCTTTGTGGCAAGAATCAGTAATTTGAATCAAATACAAAACCCCAGCAGGTAAGTTGGACCAACTGTCTGGTATGGCAATCTGTTTAGGTCTCATAGATGGAGACTGTCATATGCTTCTGGAGAAGATGGGAAGAAATCTATTTATAAAGAAAAAAGTTCCACTGTTACGTTACGCTTGATTCCTTAAACATTGCTTTTGCTTCAGTTGGAGAATAAGATGCTACTGATACTGCAACTATTTTACGAAGTACTCAGTAAATGTTTGGGTTGGTTTTTTTTTTTTTTTTTTTTAGTGCTTCTGATATTCACAGTACTACCTGTGGGTGACATGCCAGAACTATTGTCCTTTACAACATGTGCTGACTGTATCAGTGCGCTGAGTATGGCGAGTCCATCCTGGAGAAAGGCAGTTTTATGAATTTGCGCAGTATCATGGATACTTTGAGTTTTATGTTAAGCCAATGCTGATATCTGGATTTGTGATTTAGTGACAGAGGTATGGGAATAGGAGGTAAAAGAGACTGGTGAGAGAGGTGAAACTTCTTCCATGTTTGAGGAGGCTTTCCTGAAGTGCTTTAGAGCCATGGGGGGAAAAAAAAGGTGGCACCTACACCACCGAAGCTAATTCTACAAAAATGTGTTCCAGCTCTGGGAAAAACGGTAGGATCTGAAGTCCTGGAGAGTTTGTCGTAAAGGCAGAACACCCATGCAGAGCTGATCTCTCATTGTCCTTATCTCTCTGGACCCACAGATATCAGTGTACAAGAGAAATCTTACATTGTTGTGGCAAAATAAAGTGTTTGCATGATAGATGGAGATCTGGTAGTGCGCGTACCCACCTTAAAGGAACAGAGGAGCGATGTTACGTTGAGTGTGTAGGAGTAGCCACAATGAACAGCACAGGCTACGAAAGTTTGAGCTTTGGGACACTCGTGTGCTGAGCCTAGAATCCGTATGGTGATTTGAGCATTAGTGTACATCTTTTAACTTGTTGCCTTAAAGGAGTGTTATTTGAGGATATGAAACTATAAAGCTACTGCTGGGATCAACTGTACCCTGACAAAAAGTTTATACCGAACAGAAAGTTGACTCCTATCACAAGAACTCTGTAAACAGAAATAAAGTAAGTTCATCAAAAGGAGGGGACTGATGTTGAAAGCTTAAGCTGAACATGAAGTTGTGTAAGCAGCAGAATAGCAAGAACACTTTGAAAAGCCTTTGACTGCTTATGAGGGTTGAGGGGAAGGAGAATGGTTCTTAAGTTTAATCAAGTTGTAGTATTTTGCCAACTGGAGTAAGGAAATGGTCTCTGAGTCTGCATCTTCCTTCCTTCCTTCACTCTACTTACATGTGCAGTAGGTTGTTGTGACTGCTCTGTAGAGGAAACAACAACTTGTTGGCCTTGGCACCTTGCTTGTAGCATGTATTTCAAGGTCACTTAGCTCTGTTTCTGTTGACTTTCACTGTACCAGGGAATCGAAGAGGACACATCACATTCAAATGTTTTGCTAAACTCCACATTTTTGCTATTAGTATAGCTGCTCAAATTCCAAATACTCAGGCTTTACAGTCTGTCTTCATTTGGGGGGATGTTTAGATACAGTATTTCAGAAGGACAGGGACTGAAATTTTAGAGGTCTGTTCAGGTAAACTTCTGCTGTCACAGAACTGGGCTGAAACAATTTCTCATGTAGGGTGGTCATTCAGTTGGGATGCAGCTGGAGCCAGATGGCATCAATAGCAGGTTCTCCTGCAGTTCTAAAGGGACATCAGTTTTGGAAGTAGAAACCAGGAACACCTCCTGAGGGTTATTTTAAGTGATTGTATTGGGCATTTGGACTTCTCTAGCTACTAGAAGTAAACTTGTTAAACAGCTTATGACAGTAGTGCTGCGCCTCTGAGCTGTTCTGGTGACTTTGGAAGTCTGAATGTGAGTAGTTAGCTTAGTCCTCTACACACTTACTTAATTGGCACCTTCCACAATGAAGTGCTGACATTTGAAGTATTCTTTCACTGTAAATCTACAGTTAGAATTTTTAAGTCAAGTCCTCCTTCTCTTCCTACATTGGTCAGAGCCCTAAATGCCCAGTGCACCTTGCTCTTTGCATGTTAATTATTGACTTGTGCTCTCTGAAGAAAGATATGCCAGCACATCTGAGAGAATGTGCTGGCAACTGCAGGAACCAGACATGGCCAAGTTGTGTATTAATTTGAAGTAACCAGACTGAAACAAACCTATTTGCATCTTGCTCTCTGCAGTGGTTTTAACTTACTTAGTGAAAGCAGGAGCTGGATGATTCACCAGCAGCCCTTAACCAGCATTACACAACTCTGCCCATTCAAACTTTTCTCTTAAGAAGGAGCTGAGAAAAAGCACCAAATCATCAGATCAAAACATTCAGAAACCAAGGATTATTTTTTCTGAAAGAACTCCAGTGCACATATGCTGTGGGAGACAAGAATGAACGAACTGAGAGGGTTCACCCCAGGATAATTGTGGAAACTAGGTAGGCAAAGCATGTGACACAAGTGTGACTGCTGCCTGTTGTAGAAGACCTAAACAGCTGAGAAACAAGAGTTGTTTGGTGTGCAATAACCAGTATAACAACACTGGTACAGTTAAATCTTTAGCACTGTACCACTCCAGAAGAGTCAGTAAATTATTTTAAAAGCAGGCTGCTTTTCATTTTTATGAAAGTACATGTTAGTGACACTAAGGTTTAGTTCTAGAAAACTGTAACTTCACCTATAGAGAAAAACTTGACCCCAAGAAGGGCTAGCAAGGAATAAAGTTTGCTTACAGTCTCTGTCCTGAATGTGTGATCTTTTATTCCTGTGTGGTTACTTGGCAAGGTTAGTTGAGCAAGAATACAGGAGAACCACCATGACTTTCAGATTCTTTAGGGCTCAGAGATGGCTGCAGAGGCACAGGCTTTCATGGTAAAGCTTTCTGAATTGAGAGTGCATGCGACTTGCTCCCACTGTATAGCAGGTGCTGCACCTGTATGCGTTCTTCAGTGTACTTGCATTGACCAATACTTGGAGCTGATACAACTGCTCAGAGCTGCGGTGGCTGTTTTGATCTAAGTGCCAGTCCTGGGCTACAGTGATAGAGAAATGGTTGCTGTCTGGAATGAAACAGCGAGGTTGAATTAAACCTTTTAGACTTCTTATCTACAGCCTGATCACCTGCAACTTTCCTGTTTTTCTTTTAAGTGGTATAATCCAAACCTACTGCTGTAAGCTATGAAAATAAAGCCCTTTTAAAGGAGGAAAAAAAACCCCAAACCAAACCCAAAACCTCTTTGTACTCTATCTTGTTACATAAAATGATGTGTTTTTACCGACTGCCAAAGTGGTAACTTTGGGGTGAACTTGGTGGGTGACCTTGACTGAGTCTGTTTTCCATTTTTACAGGGTTGGCGTGTTGGAGGACACTTTCACCTGTCTTGGCGTTTTGTGTGCCATTGTATTCTTTCCAATTGGGATTCTGTTCTGTCTTGCACTGAGGCAGAGAAGATGCCCTAATTGTGGGGCAGCTTTTGGCTGAGGGGCTGAATGTGGACATGCTTATGGAAGCTACAACTGTTAGCATACTCTTTCTAATGTAAATGTCATGTACAATCATTTTATTTGCTTCAGACCTGTTTTGTAAAGTGTGAAGAAATTTAGTCTCTCGCATGTAATTTAAACTTAAATCTTTTATGAGCATGTGCATTGCAAAACATGAAAACCCAACTTGTTTTCCATGTTTAATGGCACCTGTTGAAAACTAAATAAAACTGCTTTTCCTTTTGCAATCCTCAACTTGTGGCTGGATTATTAAGTATATGACTAGTGTGTCTGGTAACATGTAGTCTGAAAGTAGAGTTAGTAATCCTAGCTACAAAGAAGCATAAATGATAAAAGAAGGACATGGTTTAGGGCTGTACTTGTTCAAGCACATTGGCAGTTTTTGAGGAAAGTATTGCAAGTGTAGTGTGAGAGGAGGAGGTGGCATGAGTGGACTCTACCTCTGCAGCCATCACATGCTCATATATTATTTTTTGATATTAAGTAACTGAAAGGCATTTCACATGACTTGAATTCACTGTTTATAGTAGTAGAAGCAGGCACAACAAAATGAATATCCACGGGATACTGTAGGAAGCATGTACATATGTAAAGTAGAATGACTTAATATAAGGATTAATCACTGGCAGTAGTCACAGGACAGACTTCATGCAGCAGGTGGGAAATATCACCTGAACTGTACAATGATAAAGCACCCAACACTGATGCAGAGTGAAGAGTCAGTTTCTAACATTCTAGGCTAATATCTGAGGTAATTGTTACTATAGGAAAAGTCTTCCAGACAAGCTAGCTCCATTGGGTTTAGCAAATCTGAGCCTGATGTAACAAACTGTACAGCTCAGCTTGTGACTGAAGTTAAAAGCTGTGTTTCACATAACTCACTGTGCTGTGCCAGCATTTATGGCATCACTAGGCTCCTTCACCAAAAATTTTCAGACTTAATCTGTTTTTCTTTTGTGGAAGGCTGCAGTAATGGAGTAACTTCAAAGGCAGCTTTTTATATTATCATTTGAGGAAAAAATCATGACACTGTTTTATTACAACTTTTTATAAGACTGAAGTGTGACAATGTGTTTTAAAGAAAAAAATTACCACTGAAGAATGTATTGACAGTGCTACATGAGACTTAAAATGGGTTTGTTAACACTTGAAAACTTGTACCTGAACATTAAGCAAAGCATTACAAATTGTCTATTCTTAAAGGATAAATATTTATTTATAACCTAGGGTGTCTTTCTTAAACAAAATAATGTATAATCACTTTATACAGGCAATTCTCTATTCTGGAATAAGGCAGTTGTTACATTGTTCTGTTTGGGAAGAAAAAAATTAATCTTTTTCTTATTTAGTAAGTGGCATATGCAGGCTTATATTCTAGAACTTACCATTGCAGTTTCCAAATAATGAATGCTAAAGATTCAGATTTGAGAGCTATTATACTGCTTTACTAGAGTATCCAAACTATCTCCAGTATTTTCACAATTCCTACTACCAAAAAAAAGCATACTGTAATATCAAGCCAAAGTGCTCAAACATTAGCCCAAAGCAATTACCTCATTAGAAAGTATAGTTTAAAAAAAAAATCAGAAATCCATTCCAGTATGCTTCTACTGTACAGTAATTACATTTAAATAAATTTTTAGAACAAGTTTAGCTAGTAATTGTCATTATTGAAAATGGTGTTTATGAGGAGGAAGTACATGTGTATGGACCATATATTCATCGAATAATTGGTGCTGATCTGTCATTTGTTACTGTTGGTCTGAGTTTCACAGTTGCAAAAGGATTTTCTCCACTGAAAAGAAATGCACAAAGTTACTAGAAGGCTTGCTGCAATACAAAACCAAATTTATGCCATGCAGTTTCTTCATCCAAGTTGTTTGAAGACTAAGTTATGGTTTTAGACTAAAGGATTCTGTGCAACTCTTGGTTTACTTGAATTTTTAAAGCAAGCTTACATACGAATACTCACTTCGCAGTGATCCAAAATTTGGGAAGTTAATGCCCAGTTAGATCTGGATTTTTTTTTTTTTTTTTTAAAAAACAGCTCCTTCAGTCTTCAAACAGCTTCAAAGATTTTTGTTTTTAACCCTCATAGTTTAAGTCCTGCTCCCTGTCAGACTACTGGAGAAACACTTACTTTTCTGAGAAGGGCCTATGCATTGTATTTTACTTGATGCTACTCCTGAGAAAAGTGCAACCAACTTTAGCCATAATGTCTTATCAATGCCTAGGAAAGGTCATGGAGAAATTTGGGAAAAACATCCTTATTTCCCCTCACAATCAATACTATAATATAAGCCAATATAAAAATCAACACAACTAAATTTGTGTAAAAGCTTTAAAAAACATACCTTAGAAAAGGTGGTTTTATAATGCCATTCATATCAGGTTTCTGAAAAAGAAAAAGAAGATATTTACATAGATTTACAAAAACACACTACAGGTGATGTCACTAGCCTGCTAAGGAAGAGACCCTATCATTCAAGCAGGCTAAAATATTTAGCCATTTAGAATACTTAGGGTGTAGTTCAGTTGAAGCTGTGGAGGGGAGAATTATCTCAGAACATCAAAATTAGAAAGGTAAAAAATGGTGTTAGTATTATCTGTTTGTTTGGGGTTTTTTTGTGTCTGTGTGGTGTCCATTTAATGTCAGTGATCACCTGAGGTCTGGCTGGGCATTTTACAGGTTAAAATAGCAAATGAAATGTCACTGCAACAGCCATCAACCAAAAAAAAAAAAATGGACAGAACTACTTGCAGCACAAATACACCATACTGTTTCTATAGCATAATATAGTGTTATGTAGAGGGTGGGGTTTTTTTTGTTGGTTTTTTTTTTTTTTTTTTTTTTTTTTAAATGCAACCTACTGTGTTTAGCTACTGTTGATTTACACAGTACAAGTTCAGGTATCTCCCGTGGCTTGTGGGAGTACTGGTGGTGAGTAAAAAAAAAAAAAAACAAAAAAACCAGCAAGGAAACAGCTGATGGCATGTACATATATAATTTGCACTGTTTGTATGGGAGTGATACAAAAGGAGGAGCAGTTTTGCATAGCTATTGCTAATATTTCATTATAATGAAACTGTCATGTTTAAGCGTACAATCTGAAGAGTCATTTTTATAGCTACAGTTTGCACTGTACTGTGAGGTACTTCATTCTTGTGAAGTTAAGCGAACCCAGAAGATGGCAGTGTCGCTCTGGCAGTGCTACTACAGGATGCAGTGTTTCAGGTGTGATAAAAGGGAAAACTCTTGCAAAGTACTACCCTTGGCAAGCCTGTCGTGCTATGTGGAAGTTCTGGCAAACAGTTAATTTCTACTCCCCTCCCCCCCCGCCTTTTAGTAATAATCATACTTAAAAATTACATATTTCAAACAGCAAACTAATTGCATTGCTTCTAATAGGTGTCAGATAAAGTTCAAAGTGAAAATTTGAATATACATTCTTGCACGCAGAAGCAGAAATATGCAGTCACCTTTTATGTAGCAGCTTGACTTGTAGTAACCATTCAATACTTAAAATTTTGCTGCTGAACAATGACCCGTAAGCCTTTCCTTTTCAGGTACACTATCTGTTGTACCAGCGGTTCCTAGCTACCATAGTCACAATACCACGATGCAGGTGAAAAAAATCTCCATTTTTTCAGGACCTAATTCAGCAGGGTTCTTAAGCACGTGCTTGACTTGTGATTACAATGAAATTGCTCATGTACATCAGTCATAAATAGAATTAGACCTTAGAATTAGGCCTAATTAGCCCTTAAAATTAATCAGAAAGAACAAATGCCTGACTTACGTGCTACTTCTTCCTGAACACCAACCCTATCAAAGCTCCATCAACTACTAAGTCATTTTTAGTTGATACTGTTCTGCATAATACTGTCCTACATAACCCAGCATGAGGAATTTAACTTGCAAGAACCATTCCTCATCTTTCCTCCTTGAAATCCTGAGCTATTTTTTCCTGTGTGTTCTGCAATAAAAATAAGATGCCTCAATGATTCATTTCCTGCTTCTGCATAAAAGACACTGTAAGTGTACTGTTTTACATGTATGTAAATTCTGTACAAGTCTACAAACCAGCCTGGTATAATGTTGAGCTTATTTCCAAAGCCTTGGAAATGGTGGTGTGGGGACTGGTGACTTGCACGGAAGCGGGAAGACAAGGAAGCCCTGCAGCTTTCCACAAGAATGAAAGTAAATAGTGACTTTGAAGCAAAACACTTGGTTTTAAGTGCAGCAACTCTCCTCTACAGTTCTCTTCCTTATTTTGTATGGTAACAGGTAAGAATAATCATGGGGTCACAGTAAAAATGTGGCTGCTATGAGTTATGGGGTACCTCAACAAGAGTAGTCATTATTTTATATTCCAGAATTCCTGATTTTTTTTTTTAAATCTTGCTCTCGCTGTGGAAATTTAGAATCTCAAAAAAGATGTATTTGTTTCCCACTCCTAAGAGGCTATAAGCCCATTCTGGCCTCCAAAGAGAATAGACTGCTCTAATTAGAATTCTGTCCGAGTGTCAACTAAATGATCTGGCATTCCTCTTGGTTTTTCAGTTCAACAAGAATGTTAGTCCACAAGCCTGAAGTTTATTCCTAAACCCCACAACTAATGCCACAGCGCAAACAAGACAGCCCTTTAAGGTGACTACTCTTGTGAGCCGACTGAGGACAGTTAGCCATACTACAGACAGCAGCACAGTGCAGTGACACTGAGACGATTTAACGGCTCCAGTAATTTTAAAGCTCTATAGTAAGTCACCTTCCACTTGTCACAGAACTCACTGTACTGCTTGCTTGGCAGCTCCCACCAGCTGATACATCTTTTAACTGTTGCAAACATAATTGCATTTGAAGGACACGTTGATCCCATAGGTCTCAACAGCTAGCCACAGAAAAAATGAACCAATGTATAAATCTGACATTACGTAATTGTTAAGGCTCATTGCTTCTTAATCCAAAAATGAAAACCCCAAATGTGTCAAAATATAGATGCTTGTCTTCATAATCATTTTAGAAGTTCCCAGATATTTGATTTGGAAGTGACTGAACACTAAAATTTAGATCTTATTTCTTGATATTCATTTCATGCATTGGAAAGGCTTTCTTCCTCATAGAAAAACATTGTCCTAGAAACATGACATTGCTGCACAAACTACACACCTCCTATTTCATTCCTGATAAATAAAACCACTTACTTGAATGTGGATTCAAATATGCTACATTCAAATATACAGATACTAATATTAGACTGTTCTGATGAAAAAAAAATCAGCTAATCTTTTAATAGCAATATTTAGAAAAAAAATATCCAAAACATTACTAGTCTAGTCTACATGGGGTAAGATCTCTAACTGAGGTGAGAGCTTCACAAGTCCCTGTCAAGCCATCCTTTTAGTTACGAAAGGCTCTTAGCTCTGCTTCTAGTTCTTCATGCATTTTAAGGATCACAGCTTTTTCTATAATGGGAAGCACTAGCCTTTTTTCCCCTTCCTGCCAGAGAAAAGATACTTTTTTGTTTCAATTTCTGCATCTGCAAGAGGTATTTTGGCAGTGGTTAGCAGAAGTGTGTCTCTCTTGTATCAATAGCCGTAGAGTCACTTTACAAAGCCAAGTACAACTGGAGGGAAGATTTCCGAAAGGCCTATACAGCCAAACCCCCAGCAATTTTTCCACATTTTTTGTATTTGTAAAGTTGAGATGATCTGTTCTTCTAAGAACTAGATAAAAGTCTATGATGTGATTACAAAAGTGACTTCTTTGAAGACACACTATTTACTCAAGAAAATGATACTAATTTCATTTCCTTTCCTCACATTTGTTAAAGTTCTGTCTTACTCCATGCTTCTGAAATGTAGGTAATAGTTCAAAATTCAGGTATTACTAACAACTGATGTAATTTGTGTCACACTTGTGTGTTTCCAATGGTAGCTTTTTCTAGAGTTTTAGAGTGATGTATTGGAAGTTATAGTTATATTTTTGTTATTATTAAGCAAATGTTTCTATGTTTACTTAAACACAGTTCATTCTCTTTGCTTGTCAGTATAACAAAGACCTGCTCACCACCTCCAATGCTCAAGACCTCTAAGTAAAAAATGTTGTAGATATACATGATATCCTAATAGTAGACTTAAATGAAACAGGAGAGGAGGCTTCTTAAGATGACCGTTGTTTCCTGATGCCTTTCCATTTTACAGGAGTACCGTTACAAGTATTCTGTCATCCTTTGAACTTAAATAGACTCTTTCACCGTTAATCAAAATGTGATGCAATAAACTTCCAGTTTCTACTTTTTAAGCTTCTTTACTTAATTTTACTTCCATAAAGTACAAATTTACAAAGGCCACTTCAATTTTACTGTATGATTCGACAGATTACTTAGAAAGCAAAAACATCCATCAGGACAACCCAAAATTTGTTTAGAAGTTACATTGATATACAAAATATTTTACTCATACCAATAAATAATAAAATGTGAATTTTTTAGCTACTGGCAGCCAACTATAGGATTCCTGACTTCCGAGAAGTTTGCTATGGTACCTATTAATGGAACTCTGCATCTTACTCTGGTACAGTGTCTCAATTTTAGCTGCGACAACTATAATATATTATCTTAAAATCACAGAAGGTTTTTTGCCATCAAAATGTGATCTCTGCTTCAAGAGGCTTTTTGAGGGAAGTCTCAAAAACATTTATCACCATTAGATACGCATTGGCAAAGTATTTGTTTAAACAAGCAGCAAGAAAAAGACCAGTAATTGCTTAATTTGATTAGATTAGTCTTCAGTTTGAATAATTGAATGCGGACTTAATAGCAGAAATACTAGCTTTATATAGCATTATCTATTAATAAAAATGTATTTCCACTCAGCTGTGGTTCTGCTGAACATAGATAGTTGTTAGTATATATATCCTTCAGCAACATCCACAAAAGCAACACTAACTTGCACGGGGTTGGGTAAAGCATTCCTGAATACAGAGTTTATGCTGTTTTAAATCCCCTGTCTCACTATAGCTCTAAAATCATTTAAGATGATGGATTTGTACTACTTTCCGTGAGAATTTCTTTTTGTTTCACATATTTCATTCCCAAGAAGTTTGCTATGCAGAGTAAGTCTCCTAGTACTCCTAGTTATATTTCTGAACAATTCTTCTTCCTTCCTATTACTACAGATGGATTGAAATGCCAAAAAACCATGATACTCCTGAGGACAGCTGCATCGAAGGGCTGCTGAAGTGAAGTATGAGTAGCTAAGGTAGAATATTCCAGGGCCTCATTTAAGAGCTCAACTAAGTAGGTCAACAAAAGTAAGTAGGGTAGAACATTTGGATTCATGGCATAGATTACTTACCGGACCTGCATTTTCTGGTCTGTCGGTTGGTGTTTTAACAGTAGTACCTTTGGAAGACTCCATTCTCTTATCTGTTGGCAAAGATCCCAGATAGTCTGGTGGTGGGAGGACAACATCACCTTTTTCCACAAGATTTACAGAACTAATACTTCGGATTGGTGCAGGGCTGCAAGACAGAACCCAATAAATAACATTTTCAGTTCCTATAACACATCTCTCGCTTATCTTTATCCCCAGGAAAGCACAAAAATGCACGAGCTGAAAGCTAACAAAGGCGTACAATCCCACTGAAGTCAGTGGGACCCTAAATTAAAGTTGGGGTGAAGCTAGTTTTTGCATCTTTGTGTAACCATTAACACATTAATGTAATCAAGGCAGCATACTACAGACTGTTAGAAGGTATTTACTATATATGTTACTGAAAAACAAAGAACATGAGCAGAAAAGTAACATTTTTAATAAGTGTTAGAGAAGATGTGGGCATTTCTGCAAGTCCCACCCAAAGCGTTACCTTGGCACTGGGACAAATGCTTTTTCTTCCACTGGTTCTTCTAGCGGTCTAGTATACGATGATGGAAACCATCCTTTTCTGTAATGGGAAAGTTTTTCAATTGCAATGACAGCCAGCAAAAAGGGTGGAAAACCATTTACTAATATCTGCTAACAAAATCTGATGTGACAGGTTTTTCCTTCATGTTCAAATTGGATAATATATTAATTATCTTACACTTTAGTTGTGTCATGTTCCCCGTAAAGCCAGCCATCCTTTTCTTCAGCTACAAGAAGTGTGATGATATCCCCCTGTGCAAAGCTGAGCAACGTCTTGTTACTTCCAGCAGTATGTGGGAAGATTGTCTTTACTTTTTGCTTTTTCATTATATTTAGTCCTGTGGCAACAGAAGTTGAACGCGATAAACTGGCATCACCTGAATTCTCTGTCAAAAAAAGAAAAACAAAGCAAAAAAAGCAAAATTAGCCACACACTAACAAAATTAAATACTATTAGTAGTCTGACAGGAAAAAAAAAAAAGTTGACACAGGAATACTCAAGCGCAAATCAAGTTCTGAGACTTTGTACTGCATTGGTTTCCACTCAGACACCTCTCAATTATCTGCTGATGTTTCTTATCATCGTGAAGTTCTTAATAGCATGTCCATTTATATACACCTATACATCCCCCCCACCACAATAAAGTTGAACCAACAGACGTAAGTTATGTAAATTTTAACTTGCTACTTCATTCCTCTTTTGGCATGAAAAATGCTAAGCGTTCACAGTCATAAAAGACCTCTGAAAATTTTCCATTCTAAAAAAGTGTAACTGTGTATAAAGCCCAAGATTTCATTTTCAAATGTGCCTAGCACTCAACTTCAGCTGAATCGATGAGAGTTGCAGATACTTGGCACTTTGCAGACACCAGATGTTTACCAAAAGCCAACGTAAAGGAGGTCTCAAAATTGTATGTTATTTGACCAGTACAGTATATTGTAAATGCATTTTTAAGGAAGAAATGCTGGAATTGCTATTATCATTTTGAAGAATTCTGCATTTCTTATGCTGCGATCTAGGCTTAGTTCTCTTCCTTCCTTCTCTATAGCAGAAAAAGTGTAAAAAAAAAAAAAATCAATATATTAGACAAACAATCTTAATAGGATTTTACATTTCAGGAAAGAAATGCAAGACGGTGCTCATTTTGCCCCATGTGCATTCCTCCCTAACTGCAACGTGCCCTTAAAGGAAACCAAAGCAAGACTGTAATAGTAGTTTACGTTTATTTGGGTGTACTGAAATAATCACTCGGATGTATCTTATTCAAAATTATAGAATGTATTCTTCTGATAAGATTGGAAGTCATAAGAGCAGTGAAGCTGGGTTAATCAGGGACACACAGAAAATGATTAACATAGAATGTACCCATCTTGACCTGCATTTTACTGCAAACAATTCTTCTCTTACAACACATATTTCTCCTGTTAGGTAACTTACATGAATACTTTGTAAAGACCATTTTCTACTCCTTTATACATCCTGCAATTCACATCATCATAGTAGTCAAGAAGTCCTAAGATAATTTCAAACACTACAGTATGTCATTTACACTTACATAGTTTGCAACAAAACAACACTCACCTGCTGAATTATTTAGTTTTTCAGAAGACGTCTTTGGAAACGTTGCAGGACTGTTAAACATATCAACTAGTGGACTAGTGTACGCCCTACCTGTAGGAGCAGGGGGCACCTTTGATGCATTTTCATGATGAGGATAAAAATCATTTCCAATCTAGAGTCACAAAAACAGTGTCACAATACTGAGGAGACAGTGACAACTTATTTGCAACATTAAATTCTAGAAAGCAGTGCTTAAATATTCCCAAATGATACATATTTAGACCTGTCAGAAAGTGCTCATATTCGTATAAAATTGCTGATAGAAGAG
This sequence comes from Pelecanus crispus, assembly GCF_030463565.1. Classification (NCBI taxonomy): domain Eukaryota; kingdom Metazoa; phylum Chordata; class Aves; order Pelecaniformes; family Pelecanidae; genus Pelecanus; species Pelecanus crispus. Next base: position 8,576,778 of record NC_134653.1, on the reverse strand, counting down.
TTTGTAAGAGGCTTCTGTCCCTTGATAAACATTTGTTAGTGGGAATGCTATGATAGCCTTTTTTCCCCCACAAATAGCATAGTTACACCTAGGTAATCTCCAGTTTTTTTTTTTTTTTTTTTAAAAGTTTGCTAATATCATGTAGAAATTCAACAACTAATGGTGACACAACATATAGATAGGTAGAATTTAGAATTTAATCTGTACTCTAATAGGTTAATAAGAATCCTGGAGGGAAGGAGAAAAGAAAATAGAAAGTAATATTTTATATGTAATTACTATTGCTTACAGGTAAGAACATAGGAAATGGAATGGTTAGAACAAAAGTAGTCCTGAGGCTGGGCTCTGCAGAAAAAACCCTAGGCACCCAACTGAAAAAACTGAGCCTTGTTTGGATATGTGCTTCTGCCTACTGTACTGTGTATTTTTCCAGTAGCAGAGCTTCAGCTCAATGATTTTGTTTTCATACCCAACCCCAGTATATTCCAGCTGAGGTACATCATAGACTCAACCCCAAATGCTTAGGTACAGAAGAAGCTAGTGAAGCCACTCTACTCCCATTTAAGAGAGAAAACCTTTAACCATTAAAGAACAACGTACCACGGTATTTCTCTCTATCATTGGTGAAGGCTGTGGAGTTCCTGATACTGGAGTGGAACCAGGTGTCCTTATTTCATCTATCATCATTTTGACTTTTTCAGGCACTTTGGTGGCATCGCTACAGATTTCCTGCCAGCCAGGCAGCTTGGATTTTAGGAAGTCCGCACACTGCATCCAGGTTTAAAAAGTACTTGTCAAAGATATGCTTTTTCATAAAATTGCACAGATCTACTTGTTAATTTTTATTATACCAAAATGATAACACCAGCAAAATGGAAGTCTTCTCAAAGACTTTTTTAATACCTCTTTGAAACAAATAATATGTTGTAGCAAGAGATTGTCCCTTTTCAGGGTCAGATACTGGAAATACCTGATCAGTCCATACATTTTTCTCTTAATGTATGACTTTTAAAAAGTCACAGTAACCCTTTATTGTTGCTACAGTACTTTTAAGAGAATATTGCATTGTAAACATTTTCTGTGAAATGATCATAACACTTGTCTGGCACTACAGTGTTCCTAAGTGCTATCTTAGCTATTTATGGCAGTCTGGCCTCCTATATGATTAGATTTCAGGAGTTTCATTTCTGTTTACACTCATGCCACTGACCTGAATGTGATAGAAGTGGATGTGCTGGGTAAAGCTGCAGTGCTTGTCAACCAGAAAGCAGAATCTTCTTTTTTCTTCAAGGAGAGCTTCTCTGCAGCCTTCTGCAATGAATCGCTGAATATCACTCTGTCGAGAGCTCACGGTTTCCAAATACTAAGGAAAAAAGAAAAAAAAAAAAAATCACATAAACAGTATCTGAGTTTTATTTGATACTACTGAAGCAAACTCCAAAAGCCTTAGAAAGAGTTTTTGGAAAGGCAGGTGGGGTAGGGTGGCTCTAATTGCAAGTCTTCCTCTTTTCATGCACACACCTAACTTCCCTAATCTCATCAGGTAAATGTATATTCTTATTACAGGCAATCAATAATCTGTTGGGGGGCGGGAAGTGAAGCAAAACAAGAAACAGTCTTTTAGCCTCTGAATAAAATGCTGCAGTAAATAAGAATATGACATCAAAGCAGCAACTGTGCTGAGCAATTTTAAGGCCACAGGTGTTCTAATTAGACTAATTAACCTTCATCTGCTCCACAGCAGTTACATTTACTCTCAGAAAGCTATGATGAATCTCTACTTCATTTTAGAGAGAGGAAAATGAGTTACTAAAAAGACTAAACTATATTTGTCTGAGGTTATGAGGATTCATGACTAAACTGTGATTGTTAATCCTTGAATTCTCAGTCCAATACCTAAAAAAAACCCAACAAACTGTTATGAATGCAGGTTAAAAGATAGGTATTAAGAAATAGGAGCTAGTACTATTTATGTTTACTGTACTGTTATAAACAAAGCTTCCTTTGAAAAGAAAATTAAAGTAGAAAATGGAGGAAAAACCCCATATAAGCTAGCACAAAATAAAAGTATTGTGCAAATAAAAATATCAATGGCAAGTATTTTCTGAGAGATATATGACAAGCAGAATATGACTCACTAAAAAGTTTCTCTTCATTGCCTTGCCATTTCTTATGTCACCTCAAGATGGCAATGCTGTTTTAAGATCGGTAGGAAAGGTACTAAAAGTGCTAACAGAAGTTGGCATTTGCCTACTTCAGGAAATTAATTTATAGCAAATAACTACTGAATTTGCATAGTATAGCTGACTCCCTATGTAAACCTCTGCATAAAGCTGTAGTTACAGAGATACTTTAAAAAAAAAAAAAAAATTAAGTAGTGGTCAAGGGATGAAACCTAGAAACTGAAGCAGAAGTCTCTGAATATGTACAGCAGAGCAGTCCAGAGCTTAATTTCAACTGGAATACATACTCTAGGAGTGCCTTTAATATAAACCAACTTTGAGGAACCAAAAATGCATGTTCTTTGAAATTGTAGTTTATCTGTTGCCAAACAACTTAAGAGGAGTTACATGTATTAACTTATAACATTGCATATACAAAAACTGTGGTAAGCCTCAGAAGTCAAGTTTTAAAACAGACTCAGATGTGACCTGTAATAGCTCAACATTTTCTGTTGATCAGTTCTCATACAACAAAAGAAACAAATAACTTAAGAGACAATACACTGACCTCCATTTCTTTATGCTCGTATTTCATTACATTTCGTGCTCCTTGGCTTTTCCTTCTGATTTTTTTCAGCTCAGCCTGAGACTTCTCTAAAGAATCTAATTTGCTTCTGTGTTCAGTTTGGTACCTCTTTAACGTTGCCTGCAATCAAAGCATTTAAAACATCTCATAATACACTCAGCAACGTAACTGGGTAACTGACTAAAAAGCATGCCCATAATCGAGGAGATATCACTAATACACATCAAATGAGTTAGGTAATTGCCTTTCTCAGCTTTAGTTCAAAAATGCTATTAAGTTACACATTGGTTCCCTTTTTAACTCAAAATAAGCATGAAAATTTTTGTCATGTTTATGTATCTAAAGCTCAGGTTTAACATATTGATTAATTAACTGTTCAGAAACAATTTCTGAAAAATTCTTTGACTTGCAATAGATAAAGAAAATATGACTTTTAGAATTGAATGTACTTACATTCATATATTTTACATCCAAGTCTGTTTTCTTCTCCAGTTCAGATATAATTTCTTTATGAAATGTTTTGAACTTTAAAAGCAAATGAATGAAGGGTTATTAAAAATCATCAAAAGTAATTTCTAATTTCAAAAGGAAAATAAATTAAAAAAGAATTTTTTAACTTACACTCTCCTCTAGACTGTCATTAAGTTTCTTGTGTGTTCTTGAAATTTCTATGAGAACTTGGCCTGTTGATAAACATACAACCATATTTGTTTCTTTCATAGAGTTCTGAAGTTAGTTAGAGAGCAGTAATAAAATATATTTACTGATATATTTACTAAGTAGAATATATTTAAGAGGGATAGGAATTTTCTTGCTGTTGCTTGCCACAGCAGTTTAAATAACTAACTAGATCTGGCTACAGACAAACCAAGAAGCCCATAAGTTATACAAGAATAATTAATCATGTATTATTATGCAAAAGGGAGATGGAGTGCCAGACAAAATAAATACTTCCTTCTCTCCAGAATAGCTCATATTGATTTAGTAACAGCCTGTTTTCTTGCCAAGTCAGAGAACAGCACACAAGAGCTAGAGATAGTTGTTACTATCAAGATAGCTGCTATCCATTTAGTCTGAAAATTAAACTTTAATGTTTATTAACTAACTGCACCTTCAGAATTAACAAAGTAACCTTTCACATTCATTCACAGCACACCTGCTAAAACAGATCTGATACATATGCTGACTAATCCCCCATGCTGTTTTATCGGCGATTGCAGCCTGACTGTACGGCACTAGCTAACAGCCAAGCAGCAGCAGATCTCAGCATCCTCTCAACAGATCCTAAATGTGCCTGTTATGCTGTGCTGTCTTCCAGCACAAAGTTACACAGTTTACTCTTAAGTGCAAGCAGTTAAAAGCTGGACTGCTTCATTTTGCTTTAGGAGGGTATAGAGGAAAAACACCTCCATCCTTTGGGTGTGGTGCTGTGTCCAAACCAATGTAAACTGTGCCTGGTGTGGTCCTGCCCTGTATGCGGACAGCCACATCATCCTGCTCTGGATACAGATGGCCACATCATCCCCGCTCCCTTCTTTGTGCTGGCGCTGACAGACTCCCTGCCTTGTCCGGGAGATTGCAACATACTGCTGAAAAGAGTAGTTGGAAGTGTCCTGAAGTGCCCAGTTTGACTTCACCCAAATTAGACCCGTAGACCGTTACCAGGTCTCCACCTCAGCCTTTACAAAAAACTGAAAGTGCCAGGGCCACGATCAGATTCCCAAACTGTGTTGCATCTGAAAGTCGTGACTAAGAGATGTGTTTTACTGTCGTTCCATTTCCATGGCAAGAACAGCAGGTTTGGTTCACTGGCATGCCTCCTGCAGTAATCTATTCCTCAATCAACCTTGCAGTTATCCCACCGTGAAGTCTTTGCTTGCAGTATTAAACCTGCAATAGTGCTGTCCTAATATACAGGCAGGCCTTACAAAGCTACACACAATTCTGTAATTCTGATTACATAGCACTGGCAGAGTCACTGCATGGGACTGCTCTGTATATCCTCTCCTATTTCTTATCTTACACAATTCTCAGTTTCCTTTTTTCAAAGAAAAAAAAAAAAGGATGCATTAACTGTTCAACATGCTGCTTTACAAATCTTGTTTTCTACCATCCATATTCTTTGAGAACCCCTCCTGAGTTAGTCAGCAAAGACTTATGATCCTATAATGCTTCAGATCCTCCAGGTGCACACAAAAGCTCCTAAAAGGTGCAGGTAATGAAAAAAATTTGGCTAAATAAAATGAATGACAGAATTTTTCATGAGATCCTTCTCATTTTCTCCTGTCTCAACATCTCCCCAGCCATCAAAACCAGTCTCCTCATAATGCATGTTAGTGATTTGGTATCCTTCCCACATAACATAGATGCATTCCCATAGTGCCTGGGTATGTATTATCACCTTTCTCCCTTCTAATCTGTCATTCTCAAATTACAACATCTCAAAATTTTAGTTTCTTTGAAATGAGAACCGTACCTCCTGTCCCGTGAAGCAATATGACACAGCAGATCTTTAACTAAATAATGTAAAATGTGGGTCTGCATTATTGTTTATGGGGAAACATGAGGTGGTTCAGGAAGAAAAACATGCATGTCTCCTGACTTTCCAGGAATCCCTCTTCATGCCCCAATCCCCCAACCTCTATGTCTCTTTGCACATCAGGCTACAGGAGACTTGGAAGAAGGATTCAGAATACAATGAGAACAGTCAAACCCTTGATTAGCAAGAAAAAGTAATTCGCGCTCAGGATGGTAGATGGGAGAGGCAGAGGGGTGCCTACCGAGTGCTATGCTTTCTTTGTATTTAAAAGTTGCTGGTGACTACAGAAATATAAATACTGTGAGAAGTGAGATGTGCTATAGTAATTAGTTGCTCATATGCAATAGAAAAGTAAATACAATGTAGTTACATAAACACTTGAAGTAATGGACATGAGTAAGCCACCTTGTTATTTTAAGGCCATAGAAGTGAATGCACTTTAGTCCATAGTGTTTCTGTTTCACTGAACTCAACTGAAAAGATACAATTTAGACTGTAACGGGCCTTAAAATTAGAAGAGTTTCATAAATACCTATCCGCAACTTAAAAAGGAAAACAGTGTTAAAAGAAATCAGGAAAAAATAATAAAGAAATACTAATAAAATTACAAAGTTAGTTTGGTTTTAAATATGCAGGCTAGAAAGCTATTTGAGAAGTTACAGAAATTCAGGGTGAGTGTTGAAATGGCCCTCAGAATAACTGCCCTTATAGATTTTTGTTCCTTTTAAAATGAACTTATTCTCCCTCTTTGTAAAAAGTACGTTCTGAGAATCTGCTGCCAAAGCAGCACACTTAGCTAATACTTGGCAACGCTAAGGCAGCCAGCCCTAGCGTTCCAAGTACTGAGAGACATCCAACAACGTCGGGTATTGACTCAGCTCTCGCATCGCTCTTTCACCCTCCCTTCCTCTGGCCTGCCCTGCCACCACAGTGTAAACGCTCAATAAAACAACCCATTCACCTGGTGTGTCAAGAATGGAAAACCTGACGCTCAGAGGTTGTTATTTTTGTCTCACACAGCACTTGAACTGACTGCAGCCTTCAAGTCTTTCAGCTTTGAATGCTTGGTTAGAAACAGGTTTTTTCATCTTTATTTCAAAGAATACTGCCAAAACATGTCCCGAAACAAAGAGAACTTTAAAAACTACACTTCCTTCTAAATGGTTTGTGCTGGATTATTTTACGAGTTTATTTTAGAGTGTTCTAGAACACTTTTAAATAGTATTTTTAAATATCAGTGACTGTATCTCTGATTGCATTTTCTTTTTCTCTCAACCAAAGATTCCCTGTATGCTGTGCATCAGGCAAAAGCCATTTTATGCTGGAATCTCCTTACTGCCACCGGTAATCCACAGGCACTGTATGTACTGGCTCACCCATTTAATTTCCTCTTTCAAAATGTTGATTCAAAACATGAAAAGAACCCATAGTAAGTACACTCTGACCTATTAAGATTTAAATTATAGTTTAAATTATAGGTCAGATTCTCCACTTTGAATAAATAGAGAACATTTTTACAGTGAACATATACCATGTTTTTTTATTGCCAGTTTAAGATAATGGGTTAGCTGCATTTTGATGGCCCTCCCAAATAAGATTTATACAAAGAGATAAGTTTTTTGTGAAACACTGACTCAGGAAAGGCAAAACAACCCCTAGCCTACATGTAACAGTGTCCAAGTGGAATGGAAATTGAACAACTTCAAGACAATATTTTGATTTTAATTACAATGGTGAATTATAGAATAGCTCTAAAGACGATGGGTTACTCTGGATTAATAACAGCATAACCTAAGGCCAGGTTCTAGTGTTCAGTAATTATTCATCTTGTAAAAAGGTACAGAAAACTACTTAAGGTGAAGACAAACATGTATTTCTCACATCAACTAAAAAAATACTTTGCTACGTATCAAAGCTGCTCATGATCAGGTTTTATATATGAGAGCTCGTAATACACAATAACCAAATATTAACCTTGTCATCATTTACTGGCAAACCTGAAACCTATCAAACATAATGACATGACTAGACTGCATGGTAACAGACCACTTAAATCCAATTTGCAGCAGACATACTGTAAACTTGAACCAGTTTTAGGCATCATATTATGCAATGAATTAATAAACCAAAACTACCGGTCTTGATGATAAACATAACTATTAAAATACTTGCCTTTCAAAGATACTTTTTTCTGCTTTCTAGTCCCCCACAACCTGAATGTGAAAGCTTCGTGACTAAAAGACTAGAGGCACATTAGATATTCCCACATTTGTTTTAGAAAACAAAAATGTAGTTGTAAATGTTTATAGATACTTGTTCTGTTATTTTGCTATTACCTTATAAGTGCACTACAGGGAAGAGAAGAAACCATCTCTTTCAGATAGGGATTCTGGGGGAACATCTCATATACCTTAAATAACTTAAAAATAAACCAAACATTTCTCATATATGGTTCTTGAAACCATGCTGTGTAATACAGCTATAATCTGAAATATGACCATGAATAGTAATGCCAAGTTGCATGGTAAATTTATTTTAGTTTCAAATAGGTTCCATGCACAGGTAGAAAGATCTTTTAAGCTGAAACTTCAGGAATTTGTGGAATATTTTTAGGCTTAACCAAAGCTGTTGGTTTTATCTATATTCTTTATTGACACAGTCAGATAGACTAGAATTCCATTCATGCTGTTGGTTTTGTTACTCCCCCTCCCACTCCCAAATTACTAACCGAGAATGTGTAACAGTTATTTCTCCATACACAGCATCCCATGAGCAAGAAGACATCCTTAAAGACTGTCTTCACAGTAGATGAAAAACAAGGAAAGCAATTTGTAACACATATACTCATTGTAAGACCAGAATACAGGACTTCTGCAGCAGTTACACTTCAGCCTCACTGTTTGCATTGGCTGATTGTACTGGTTATTTATCTTTTTAGCATATGTTGACTGTTCTTACGAATAGAAGACTAGAAAAATTAGTTCAACTTAGAAACAAAAGAAGAACTCAATCAATAGAGTTCTGTCATAGAAACAACTATTTACAGCTACCAACAAAACATAAACATTGGTTTACAACTTAAACTTTTAAAATACTAACTAGCTATATTAGAATCAATAAAAGTATTAATTGCATCACCTTACTTGAAATATACTTCAATTTTGTTTTATTTAGAGGAGGTTCTCTTGAAAAATTTCAGGTCTCTTAACAGAGAATCTTTCTAAGATGTCTGGGAACAGACAAAGTGTTTCATTATATCACTCATTTACCTCCTGTTCTCCTATTTTGCATTCCGGGCAGGTCTAGTAACTTCATGTCTTAGAGATGAAACCACATCATTATTTACATTAAACAAGAGAATGAAAGGCTGAGTCAAAGCTACACATGGAGACGTCAAAGCTACACATGGAGACAATATAGTTCCAAGTGTATTATTAGATGCCATTTCTGTCAAGATGCTCTCTTTTTTCCAAGTTATCCTTTGCCCAGAAGAAAGGCATTTATGACAAGGGAAAGTTAGAAACAAAGTCCTCCGAAGCCAGTAGCCACTGAAAGGTAGTAAAATAGAAAGTTTCAAAGGAATACAGTGTAACAAATAAATATGACTGAACAAAACATCCGTTAAGCCTCAAATGCATTAAATTTATCACTCTGTCATAGGAAGGATTTATTGCAGAAGGATTTAATTGTGCAACAGATGCTTTAAAGAAGGCAAAAAGTCTTGATGGAATTTAATGTGAAAGAATACAATCATAAAGAAGGACAAAGGAATGTAAAACTTCCCAAACTCTAACTGCACTTTGCTTCTAATACAATTTGTCCAGAATGCTTTAAAAAACTCCCACAATCTGTAGAATTAATACTAATATGTGTATAAATCAATAGGACTAGGTCAAGTCTACCTTTCCTTACTGCATGAATGAACATGAAATAGGAAGCAAGGAGTAAATCTCTCTGTAGTTCTTTTTATAAAATGGCATTGACACATGACCATTCAGTGCCATTTCATGAAGGTGACTGCAGAAGGTGAAGGGGAGGAATAAAAAAACCCACCCCTACAATAGAGAAAGAGGGAAGAGATTTCAGAGTATAATAAAGTATTTTAAGCCCACTATACATGCTAGATGCAGTGCCCCAAAGCAGCACCTCCAAATAGATACTTATGTTTTGCTAGAACAGCAAATAAACAAAATCTGAAAATAAAACAAAAATAGAAGCAAAGAGAACTTCACATTCTAAATGGCATTCTCAGATCAATTTTTAAACATGCAGATTCTCACTAAGGCTATGAACAACAGATATGTTTCTACAATACAACAAGCAAATAAGATAATTAAAACAGATTAAGCATGGGTTAAAGGAAATGAAAAAACCCTCCACAACACAACAGCTGAAATCTGTGTATTCATGTACTAGTCAGTAAAATAAAATCCAAAAGTTATATTGATTATGAACCATGAGGAATGAAACCAAGCATTATAATATTATTGGACATGTAAAAATTAAAGTACTACACAGTTAAAGATACATAAAGATATAAAAATGTAGTCCTGATAACAGCATGTGTTGTCAAAGTTATTTACATTAGGTTCCCACACAAAATAAAATGCAGCAATTATTCATTTAACATACAAATAATCTCATGCTTTCAGCTCCCCTTTAACTATGTAAGCATTTTAAATGAAATTGCTTTCAAAGCATCATTTTTCATCTAAAGTTAGCTCACAATATTTCAAGTAATTACCTGAAACTGATTTAATGCTCAAAGTTAGGAAGCTTCAATTTCTCCATAGCTCAGTTTTAGCAGTATTTTTTTCACAAGTTCCATTACTTCTAAGTATTTAAAATCTTTTTCGATATTTCAGTCTCATTGATACAGAAGAAAGAAACAGTCTTCCAAAGTTCATAAGACCCTGGAAGATGCCTAAGTCTAAATATGTTGCGTACTTTCCCAATACATAAGACAATTAAAATTACAATTTTTCTTTAAAACTTTGGAATATTTAAGTATTAGAAGATACAAAGAACTCCTCATCTCTTTATGCCTCAGAAAGTCTGACTATTTAAAAAAAAAAAAAAAGCCATATTCAGTTAAACCCAAGGATCAACTTACTTATTTAAATATACTTAGAATGAATTCTTTCAGCTTGACAAGTGATTTTAAGAAGTACTACAAAATTCATACCATGCACTGCACGCTATAAAGTGGGCAATGCACTGTTCATAAATCAGCTATTCCCACGTAAGTATTCACTCTCGTAAAGTCTTAAGAAGTTACCAAGACCATTACAATTTCCAGTTACTTTGCATTTGTTCTTGGTGTGATGCTCCTATTTGACAATTTTAAACAGAACAAAAATATTAGCTTATATTATATTTTAAAGAGGAATGTGCCTTTATTACAGTTTTAGCAAAGTTCAGTCTGCTAGCCTAATTCCCCTTTCTCTCCCAAGCTGTTTTGATCTCTTAGTCAAAAAAATTCAGAGATTAGAATTTTTTAAACCTACTATATCATTGAACAGATGTTAATTAACATGAAATATTCATCTTGTTTCAGGTGATTGGTAAGCATAGTAACTAAATTTTAATGTTAAAAAAAGGAAAGGGAAAGGATATGCCACATAAATAATGCATGAAAAATGGCAAACTTGTTTTTCCACCTGTTACTCCATTACTAATATATATGAAGACTGCTGCAGGCATTTATTTTTTTACCCAAACATACAAAACCACAATATATTAAGGCATGTTTGTCAGAGACTGATCTTTCATAGCCTTGAAAGCCTTATATACAATAGCTTTTCATACTTGAGCTGCAACAGTGTTAAACAAGTGATTTGTAATCCTTACACAAGTCAGGTGCAAAGAAAATAAGTTACAGCACAACCACAAGCCTGAACTTGTCTGTCTGAAACCCTGCTGGTTTTAGGCAGATTAGTTAGGGAAGATCATACAACAGAGCTAATCTCTTTTTCAGCAGGACTGGAACAAATCATGCTAAACAGCAAAAACTGAAGTTCTTCCTGGTTTTCCAGTACTAGAGAGAAGAAATATTTAAGTTATCATGAGAAATGTTACATGATATTCAATAAAATGCAAGGAATCACTGCAATTTTTATTAGAGCACTTTGGCGCTGGAGTTTCCCAGTCTTAGCAACATTAAAAAAAAAAAAAAATCCACACCCAAACTGAGCCAAAAGTTTCGATAAAAGCCTTTTTTCCTCAGAAGTCCAAGACAACCGGTTCCAACCCCCGCCCCCCCCCCGAACATTAATGAGATCTACAACTGATACTGGATTTTTTTTTGTCTAGAAATAATTCATCAGGAAGAGCTGACTGTACATACAAAAATATAGTTAGACCTTTGGTTAAAGGATTTACAAGCTAATTACAACATTGTGAAGAAAATGACATCATATATATAATTTACTTTCCATTTTCCATCTATTTCTCTCACTGTAGAGGACAACTAAGTGTGTTTTCTCTACACAAGCTCGTTTCTTTGCCAACAGACATACCTGGGGGTGGCAGTGAAGAAAAACTATGAGTGCTAAGCATCAGCTGAGCGAGAACAGCCTCCTGCCTGCTGCACTAGCCCCCGCCCCTTGCGATCATGCGACGTTTGGGTAGGTGCAAAGAGCTGCCGGGGAACACGCACCTGCCGTGCACGCAGAGTGCCAGCTCTCACACTCTGAATTACTCTTTCCTAGGCAGACACTAGCCACAATCTAGAAAACATTGCGTGTACGCACAGGTGAAGCTCAGGGCATCCTTTCCAGGGTTTCCACTGCGAGATGAAAGATGTCTTCATTACCTATGAGACTCATGTGAAATGTAATTCTTCCAATACAGTCAGAAAATCTTAAAGGATGCCCTTCATGGTATTTTTGCTATTTTCTCAGGCCTTTGAGGCATAGCATGAAGATATCAATTAACTACACACTCACGGTAGGTGTTTTGAATATCTAACTTTTCCCTCGAGGGTGTGCGGTCACATGCATCATTATGGAGTTCTGTGCTAAACTCCAGAGTCATTGTACCCACCACGTAGGCGTGCTTACAGCAACAGGTGTAGAGACACATAGCTGTAACGCTATGACTGCAACACTATAACAATGCATCACAAGGAACAGTGCGACCTATAACTTAAGTTAACCACCCTGAGAAATTCAGGGCTGTATCTTATAAGAGTGTTATACCCGTATCTTATCACTGACTAAAATCAGGAGAATCAGCTTCAGTTTACAGGTTGCTGTAAGGAAAAAAAGGGGGCAGGGGGGAGAATAAAATACTGAAATTGACTCAGAAATATGACTAATTATCTAGAATTGAATCTGAAAAAATAACTGGAAAAATATCACTAAAGTCCTAATGTATATCTGTCTTCCTTTTTCCCCCTGCTGCTAGTATTCTGCAACGTCAGTGCCCTGCAATTGTTCCCAGAGAGCCTTATGTATTTTCATATTCTATTCCTCCCTTCAGCCATTTCTAGAATTTGCATCTTATCTGGAAGTCTTCATAAGAGCAGTTACAACAACATGATTGTATATAGAACAACTTTTTTTTTTGGGATAGTCTTACAAGAACAAGCTGCAATATCCATTTTTAAGCATTTACATTCTTTATGTTTAATAACAAACCCACCTCCTGTTCACACCGTTTCTTGGTAGGATCATTTGTTTTATATTCTAGCAGGGAAAGATTATAGAACTTAAAAATAACAGCAACCAAAAGATCTTAAGCTAACGACCGTTTGTTCAGCTTCATTGTATGATGCCACCTGATCACTCGTGGCCCAGGACACGTTTTGCAGCAAACTTCTACAGAGATTATTTATTGCCTTGCGTTTTCTGTTTGTTTGTTTGTTAATAATTGTTCCGAATATCAACATGGTAACAGGTTTCTCTTGCCCTTCGTTTTGGTTTCTTAATAGCACAGTGCCAAGTATTCTCCACCATTCGTGAACACTGACTTGCAGGAGCTTCTGCCAGGCCATTGGCAGGGCACATGCTTGTGAATATCTGAATAGTTAAATTGATTTATAAATCAGTGAATAGATACAGCTTCCAATAGCTCTGCAATAGATGGGCAGGCAAATTATTAGATGTGGGTTAAGTTGTTCATATTTAAAAATCTAAGACTGAAGTTTTTCTTTCTTCCAGCAGACTTACCAAAAGTTTACATGCAGAATACTGAACATCAAAAGCCACAGTACTGATTCTAGAGGAAAAAAAGTTTGTCGATATGATTGTTTGGCTCCCTTTAACCTCATAAATGACCGTGAAAAGCAGAACTATGAATAGCAGGAAGTTTCCAGTAATCCAGTTACTGTTTTCATCAGTGGAAATGTTATCTAAAAAGGCTGGCTCATCTCCTTCTAGCTTTCTTATAGCAGATTGGAGGGCTATATAGCACAAACCCAGAATGTTATTTTAAAATTAGAAGATACAAAACCCCACTCCTGAAAAAAACCCACACGACTACTTTGTATTTCCTTTTCAAGATAGCTCTCTGTGTACCTGCCTTTTATAAGAAAAAAAATGGAGTGGCTTCTTCCAATGAAATTTCATTACAAATACAGTAGAAGAGCGTTTTATTAATGCTCCATAGGAAAAGCTGGCCTGATACACTAACTACTTAAACTGCAGCCTCTAAGCTAGTTTCCCAGAAGTTTCCATCAGATGAGGTGCTAAAGGGGTTCTGTACTTGCTGGCACACTTCACTTGCCTTTCTCTCTGATACAATCTGTGCCAAAAGCAGAACATTTGTACTATAGAAGAGACGACACCAATGCGGCAAGTAAGATGGGACAAGATGACAGATCTCTTTTCTTTAGTTGAAATGAGCCGGTGAAGGCAAGGGTGCTAGGTGTCATCTTTCCAAGACAAGTGAAATAGGATTCCAGCTGAGAGGGTCAATTTATACACTAAAGTAAACCAACAACTCCACCTGCCTGCCCCCCCCTCCTTTTTTTTTTTTTTTTAATTGAAGTGCAACTAGCTACATTCATCCTAAAGGATGGAATTTTCTTTTTCTGCCTGGCTTTCTCAATAGAGACAGTGACACTCAAGTGCTGTATCACAGAAGTAGCAAGAGAGCTATAGCTTTGAAAAGTACCCGCTCAAGTGGCAATTTTGCTTATTAATCAGGAAGGAAATTGACAGTTTTGAATGACAAATACTTGCAAAATAAGTGTTTTAAAAAGATGGTATTGCTTTACATTGCAGTCTGATTAGAAATTCTTCAGCAAGGAGATATGTTCTTTTTAGCAAAATAAGAATTTTCCAGTTGAGTTCCAAAAATTTTTTTTAAGTGAGTTGGCCACTTAAAGCTCACAGTTGCCGATATAGAAAAGTCTCTCACTTCTGCAATTAGAAATGAGGCGGGAGTAACAGAGAGAGAGAAAAGTCCATAGGGTTTCTCTTACTTGGAAATGTAAAATGAAGTGGTTATCACCAGGCAGGGGGGTGGAATCAGACAGAACTCTCTATAGATTGAACTTCACACTACTTTAATATTAAATTTACATTATTATCAAATTTTTAATCACTAGTTTGCTTTAAAAAAAAGCTAGAAAACAGTTACCAAAGGATCTCTATGATCCTGTTAGATGTTACTCAAGGGCTCTGACTTACAAGCTTACTCATGCAGGTTCATAAGAAATGCTACCTATTGGATAAATTGCAGGCCTATTCACTAATCATTAGCTTATTCTCTTAACTGACTGATGGTTTATCAACCTTGACTCTCAAACTAATATGCAGTTACCCCAATAACTACAGACATTTGGCTAACTGCAGAGAAGTAAAAGGGCTCTCAAAAAAAGGAAACATGCATATAGAGAACCCCTGCTCCAGTCATCCATATCATAGTATTACTGTAATTACTATATTACTATGTGTATTACTATATCACAAAAATTGAGATTTTGTATTTGACAACACATGACAAAGTTGTGGAGACCTTTAAAATTACACCACTTGATGAGCAAACCTGTGTTTCGTGAATATGTTCAAATACTGTCTTTTAGACACTAAGAACATCCTTTCTTTTGTGCATGAGAGGAATATCAAACTCAGGGCCCATCCTCTGTCAGGCAAGAATTCCACTTACTTTGCACACCATTAGAAGTTTTTGGGTTTTTTTCTCCCCACTTCTCCCTATCTTGTGACTACCACAACACAGAGCAATCTTTTAGTTCAAACTTGCTTCTCTAGATTACCTGTAGAGGTTTTTAATCAGAAAATTTCTCCTGAAAAGACGACAAATTTTTCCAAATTCTTGCATTTCAGACTGTAGATGAGCATAAGCTTTTGCATACCTGTTTCCAGATAAGTTTGAACAGAATGAGACTGTGGGGAAAGAAAGAAAACCCACCCCTGTAACACAGAATAATCCTTTAAATAAATTATCAGTCTTGGTTAGATTAGGGAAGAGATTTTTGTCTCCTCTCATTTTCCTTTTAACATGCTGAAATTCCGCAATTTAGTTCCATTGGTCAAGACCATGCAATGTAACATTTTTCTTACAATTTGGCTTTTTATAGTTTGACAAGCAAGGAGTAGTTTACACTTACTAGTTCTTGAGCAATAAGCTCTAGGTACAGACCCATAATATAACTGTGGGTCACTGCTATAGATACCGTTGCCACACAACAAATAAATCGGGACTTTACACCCACAATATAATAAATGAGTTGTAGCTACAATAACTGGCAAGTGCTAAAGAGGATAGTTGGGAAGATATGAGAAGTAGTATTCAATGAGTGAGCAGGAAATAACTTCCCACTTCTGTGAGCAAGTGAAGGCTACAAAGACAGCCTATGTTACTAGAACAGTGAGTTTATTAAAGTTATAAGCACTAAAAATCGATAAGACAAAGCCTCATAAACCCGTATTTTGGGCAAGACAGAAAAGATTAGCAACACATCATGAAACTTACTATTTTAACACTCTACCAGTGGTATAGTATCTACCTGAATTTTTTTTTTTAGTGGATTATTGACATACAAAATTTCATTGTGCTGATGTGGTGTGCTGGAATTTGAATAGTATGAAATCTTAACATTTTTAAACATGCAGTTTCTTGTTTCTTATCTTTTCTTCCTAGTGGGATTTCCAGAAGGTGCCTAGGAAAGAAAGATATGCAAATTCCATATTGCAGAATAACTTGAACTACATAAAATCAGGTTATGTTCCTAAACGTTCATAGCCAAGTCTGAGGGACTACAAGCTTAGAAATTTAGGGAAATAAAAAATTAGAAAGAATGCTGGCCTAAGTCAACTTATCCCTTATGAATAAGGACTGTATTATGAATGCAGTATATTCTTCTACTTCCTCAACTTACTCATATTAAGTTATTCTGTATTAAAATAATTCAGAGAGCTTCAGCCAGACTTGAAAGATACAGATACTCAGTACAAAAGCTCTTAATCAGCTGACATATCCAGATTTCCATTTCATTGTCTTGTTCCCCTCTTCTGTTCCAATCTCATTTGACAGAACAAAGCACTTTCTGGCACTTTTATTTGATTTTTTGCCCCATTTCTTCTCTGCCCTCTATGCATTTTACCCTCTACTTCAAAAATATTCTTTCCTATTTCTTTTCCATTTCAGTTTCTACCCCGCCTATGTGGTTGGTATCCATTTTGCTGCCTCATTACAGGAAGACCATGTTCTGCATTTCCTTATGAGAGGGAAAGATTGACTGTGCTTTTGATACAAATCTTTACATCACACTTGGCAGTAAATATGCTGCGGGTCACCCAGCAGGTTTGGGTTTGAACTGTAAAATGACTCAGTGCAATATTCCAGTAAAGATTCTCCATAAATTCTAAAGAATATCGTGTTTTAGCAATCTGAGCCTGGTAGTCCTTTTGTAATTAAGTGTAAGAAGTTTAATGCAACATGACTGAATTTAGAATAATACATTATTTTTCAACTGCCTCTGCTAAAGGTGAAGTTGCTACAGGAAAGACCCGAAACCTTGGTTCCCATCTCATTCCCCTGTTCTGTTCATTACTCAGAAAACTAATTTTAATATGAACTGTACCTGCAAAAATTACAGCTTGATTTGCTAACTATCAGAGAAAGGGGAAGAGGGGGGAAATCTTGTTCTAACACCTTCTTTTAGAGCCAAAAAGTACCTAGTGGCTGATGGGTGAAACATGGAATGGAATGCTAATGGAAGAGGCATGCACATTTAAGATGAGTCAAATATAATTAATTGGCAGATATTATGCTTTCCCTTCATTTCTGCTGTAGACGATACAATGAGGTAAAAAAATCAGCACCGTGGATTTCTGACTACTATGCAGTCTTGCCATCCATAAGCCAGTTGGCCCGATTGTGGTTAAACTCGCAAGCCATGGTGAGGGAGGGGCTTGTTTGTTTTTTACAGATTAGTTTCAAGCATTAGTTTAAATATTTACTTTGGATGTTTCAAATTTTTATTACTCAGATAAAAACACTTATGTTTCCTGGTTGTCCAAAGACCTAAACACTGGAAATCCAGACCACAGTACCTCAATTTGTGCTCAAATATTAAAGTATTCCAAAATGCTTTAGAACTTGGTCATTGTCAGTTTATCTAATTCATTGTTAAGAGCCAGGATAATGTCTTAAATATTAAAAATAGAATGATCTCCTACTGACATCTGTGGGAATGTTGCTATTGATTTCAGTTAATACAGGAAGAGGCCTTATAATTTTAAACAAGGGAGAAGTAAAGCGTTACAGAAATATTCTGAACATCAGATTTGGATACAGATAACACACACATATAAAATTATGGAAATTGCTCCCCTCTGTTTCTTTGCCAGTCACCTTTAGACTGTTGCTCTTATAAAACAAGCTACTGTGTCAGCTCACTCGATGCTCAAGAGAACACAGTCCTGAAAAGTAGTTCACAGGCATATCACAAAACTTAACTGATGACTACTGACCTCTTTTTTGGCAAAGATAACAGGAGTATTATATGTGATAGAGTTGTTAGTGGCCAATAACATGTCTTTTGGCAAGTCTAAAGGATCTCACAGAAGAGACAGTTCTGCAGTGGGCTGGGCCTACAGTAACTCCACTAGGGTTTATAGGGTCCACAAATGAGCAAATCACAACAAAGTTTGATCTAGTCTTTACCCATCCAATACTGCTCAGCATTCATCTTAATATTTTTAAAATACTAAAAGGTGCAGTAAATTATTTTTTTCTTTTTAAGCAAAGATACTTTTAGAGACATCTGGGGTGTATCATATTTCTTTACTAAACACGTCAGTATTGTAGTCCAGCTTCAGAACTATTAAGACTTTTTCAAGAAAACACAAATAATCTCTCACAGACTCCTAACCACATGATCCTGCCTTTTCCAATGTTCGTTGACTTTCCTTATCTCTAAAGTAAGTATTCTATCACAGAGTATGCTGAAAGAAATCCAGAGCTGCTGTTTTCCTCAAGAAGAAAAGATTTTTCTGCAGTAACAGTTTAAGTAGAAGATTAATAGAAAGCAGCGGTAGAAGCCTGACCCTGAAGAAGGCCATGTTTTCTCAATACAGTATATCTAGAAAAAGGTTTATAATTGCAGGGTAGAATTCACAATTAAACAAAAATATATTTTCAATCAATATATTTCAATCAAGTATTGGCCCCAATAATAGGGAAACCCAGTTATTTTCATAATTCAGCTCGAGACTATCCAATAATACTATTTTCAAACAAGCAGACAATATCCCACAGCTATACAAAATTCAATAAATAGATTATTTCCATGCATATGACCAACTGCTTGATGGCAAAAATTGTAATTATGAATATGTTGATATTTTTGTAAGACTCTGCATGGTTGTTACTTTTAACTTTCTCATACTTTTGTTCTATAGTTTGAAACCAGCAACTCTCCTTCCTGTAAACAACCTGCAAAGCAAATACAGAAAGCAACTACATTAAGACTGTTTGCTTTGTACTGTTTGCTGTTCTGCCGCTCCCAACTTTCAACAGAGAATGTTAACACTCACACAAAAGTGATTTCAGAACAAATCATAAAAATGTATGCAGGCACACAGAAGCCAGTGGCCACCGTCAAGGAAAGTCTTTCCACTCAATTCTGCTTCAGCAGAATAATTAAAAAAACATTTACTAAACCCATCCTTTTTAATCAGCTGAATTAACATACTATTGTGAGTTACAGGAGCGGATGGATGTATATTGCATCACTGAAAGAGTCCTACATTGCCTGTAATCAAAAGTTCAGAGACAAGACACTTTATCAAGATATTTTTGTGAAAAAGCAAATGTAGGCTTTAAACAAATGTTTCCTCTTTACAGCATAGTTCCTGTTTCTTTGTTTTGTAGTGATGTTAGAATCTTTTGTCAGAAATATTACAAATACTTCGATGACATCTTCACTTTTGTGGATTGAGCAGTATTATTTCAATGCTAGTCAAAGGAGTACAAAACTAAGTGCTGCTGCCAATCTTTCAAAAACTCAGAAATTATTTTCAGGAAAGTACAGAACTTGGATTAATTGTACATTAGTGTAGACATACTACATCTTTGACTCTACAGTTTCTCTTTCAAAAGCTCAACTAGAAAATAAATATAATGCATCTGAAAACTTTTAGAGATACACTTGATCAAAAATAACAAAGTAGAACTAAACTCTTCACAGCAGAACTCATCCAGAAAATTGTTTTAGTTTAGAACTGCTGTCATACACTAGGACTCCTCATACCAATATTCTGTTGCAGAAATATTTCAAACATTCATCTCTGTACTAAAAAAAAAAAAAAAAAAATCAAGCTACACATTTTTCCACATTTATTTATTATAGAATTATGTGAATTTAAAAAATACATGCTTTCAAATGCATAAGCAGAAATATATTCACAAAAGTAAAAGAAAAAAGTGCTTTTGTCAAAACATTAAGTGTCTTGAGAAATAAGGTCTCAAAAGGAATCTAATCCCTTCCATCTATGCGTTATTTAAGAGTAAAACACTTTCTGATCCTTCTCTACTTTTCCAATCCTTCTCTATTTCACATTAGTTCTGTGAACTGCCAGCAGGAAAACAAAAACAAAGTCTATATTTTGAAGTAACAAAACAAGATATTCCACTTACCTAATTCTTTAGAAACTGGAGAATCAGCTGATATATCCCCAATCTTTGCAAGGCTATCATAATATGCTCTTCCAGCCACTACCATAGCTTGGGTGGAGGGGAGTGGAGAAAAAAAAAAAAAAGGTATAAAAGGTGTTAAAAAAAAATCAATGTATTTTCCATTTTCATTAATCTGCAATCCTATGAAATTTTGTAATAAAGGGCACATCGTAAGAGAGGGGTATACGGCAATAAGGAAATCCTGCTATCAGAGAAAGTTACTCAAGGCCCTGCGCTACCTGCCAATTTGTGAAACCACGTGACAAAGACAGAACACCAGAATATATTAATGAAGTCTCAGCCTGTGATTTAGTTCCAACTTCCACGCATATCCAGGAGCAATCAGCATTCAGTGGGTAGGTTTAGCCATAAGCCATTGGTCAGGACATAACAAAATTCCTTGGTATAGATAAAGCTGTTGGAAAAAAGCAAAATGCAATCCCAAATTTACTAGAAATGCCATGGTCTATGCCCTGTATTGGCCAGCCAGGCCACTGATCTGAGAAAAGGCTTCTGGCCATGAGACAACGGATCTACAGTTGGAACAAGGAGACATGGAGCCATTCAAAGCAAATCATCGTTTACTGTTTAAGTTAGCTGAAAGAGTAACTCACTTCAAAAAAGCTATGATGAAATACAGTTCACCAGGTGTGATATATTTAAAAGAAAAATGAAATGCAAAAGGTTCAATACATCGGATACAGCCGCTCCTGAAAATTACCATTATGGATAACACTGTAGAGTCATCATATACTGCAATGGCAAAATGATTTCTTGTCAAAACAACACATTGAAATCTGAGGATTCTACATATAAACACCAACTTTTCCACTTTAAGGAAATTTTAGCCCTTAAATGCTAAAACTTAAAAAATTAAGTCTCTGAAAGATGATGTTCAGGTTATGGAGATAACCCATTTGGCATTCTTTTCTCAATTTTCGTCATACCATCAATGTTCCCGAGATTATTATAAATTACATTGTTCAGCAACTTAGTGACCTTAAATGTTGGAAGATACCTGGTTTCTTGGACAGACATGGAAGATTAGCATTGATATATACAATTTCTGCACTGAGTTATTTTGACACTCCAGGAAATTGCCTACTTTTATCTTTATTACTGAACTCAGGATGGCAGAGAAATCTGTATTCCAAGTACTTTAAGCAATAAAAACCTCAGGCAACAGGGGCATATACATTTTAAGGAGAAACCTGAAGGTTTAACATTCCTGACCAAAAAGACATACCCTAGTTAACACTTGGATGCTCGTTCCCCCCCCCCCCAACAGTTCTATTGTTTATAGTTCAATTCCAGTTCTACAGGAACCAATATATATATCACTGAGGTTTCAGTTATTCTCAGTTAATCATTTCCTGGTTATAGCTGATTTAAACAGCAAAGCCAGTTTTGCTAGAATGAACACGGAAACATCAAGACTGAAACTGCACGGAAGCCAGTAGTGAGAAACAGATTACATATGTAGTAGATCTACACCATGCAATGGTTGCCTTGCATCTTCACAGTACCTAGGTCTGAACTACACACCACGAAAAGAAATAACAAGGACAAACTGGAAAGGTTTTGTTGTAAAAGGCAGTGAAAAATACTTACTGAAGTAAGCCTTCATAATTTTTTTTTGTAGTAGTACATTTTTTAACCTAAAGTGGAAGCCAAGCAGACTCTCACTGTTGACTTCAGAATACTTCTTTCTGGGGGGAGATGGCAATTGCCAATTATAGTATTTTAGGTCTGTATTTTATAGTTTTCACTAGCAAAGGTGACATCTTTGGTTACCTATCAGTATGTTCATTGAGAAGCCTGAAACTCTTCCAAATGGACCAAAGATTCTTTCTGAGACCCTGCTGCATTAGACAAGAGTAATTTCTGTCCAAGCTGCACCTCATACGTGCTCTATATTCAAACTTTCTGAACAGAAGAACTATACCGGTGCTACTGATGGAGCAGCATGCCACCCATACATGAAGATTTTATGCCATTCCAACTCTTCCTATCTAATGTTTTCTGAAGATAGCCCCAAGTCAATCTTTTATCCTAATACAGGCACTAAAAGAGGAAGAAAATGTGTGCTTTCTCCTGTGCTAATCAAGCTAAATCAAGAACTCCACTTGTATAGTCTCTTCTCCAGTACTATGGCTAGTAAAATACTTCTGCAGAAAAGGAGTTTTGACCTTTTATCCTCAAAATGTCTAAAAATACATTATAAACCTATCAGAAGGTCTTGTAATTTTTGTTCTTTGTCAGCCTACTCTGACTTGTTTGGAAAGCTGTGAAGTATCTGTTCAGCAACAGAATATTTACTTCTTGTTACAGATCTATTTATACCACTCAGAACTTCCAGAGAAAAGATTAACAATTTATGAGAGCCCAAAGATTACTTTAATGTAGTTTCTCAACAGTTGTTGCAACATCATAAACATTTATTCATTTGAAATTAAGCATTCATGCTAGATATGCTTTATCAGCCAGTCTTAAAAGGCAAACTTGCTAGAACACAATACCCATCAGCCTCTCCAGTGTTGCTGTGCACATTTATACTGTGAATTACTGATGACAAATTTAATTAAAAGAGAAGCAGCACAATGTATCAACAGTAAAGTATGTAAAAAGCAGAAGCCTCAGAAATCAGTATACAAATCTTTCAGCCAAACATGAAAATACTTGTTATTACTTCTGGTACTGCCTATAATCCCTAAGGTTAGGTATTAGGCAACCATAATGTTAATCCATCAGGTTAGGTATTACTGCAGATAACTCAATATTTCCCCATTTTCATCTCCAGCAGGCTTTGGCTTTATCTTTTTCTCAAGCCTCATTAAAATTTGCATGAAGAGAGATTTCAAAGTCTATTTGCCTATGCACTACTTCTGCAGTATCACATTGCTCAGAGTACTAGATTACATGTAGGGGAAAAGATATGCCACAGACTTGAATGAGGCAAAATGAGAGATTTTTACATTGCTTTAATATGGTATCAAGCAGCTCAACAGGTCTGCATAGGTGGAATGGAGCAAGCTCTAACAGGTCCTACAATATAAGCTTGGGGAATCTAGAGCCCAGTCTTGAAAACGCATTCTTAAGATGGATAGTTTCTGTCAAGTCAATAACAGAAGTAAACAACCACATTACAAAAAGTTTAAGAGATTTGGTCCTTAGATTCAAATTTATTCATTCCAATTTTTACTCCATTAAAAAAATACCATCAGGTTTAGTATGGATAAGAAAAAGAAAAAATGAAGCCACTCCTGCAGCTCTTATTCATTCCAGTTGTTCTGTTCACAGGGTTACTTATATAGTGATGTGTATAGGTCAGTGGGAACAAATCTAAGAATGTGAAATACCTTTGAAAGACATTTCCAGGGGGAAAAAAAAAAAAAGAGAACATCTAATTTACACAACTTTTTTTTTTTTCCTATTTATATTATTATTCTAATGTAGGTTATTTACACTTTATGTTCAGTTTATTTTGCAGTAGTTCTGTGCCTAAGTGTTTGGGATGCAACTTCTGCAGGACAGTTAAAAAAAAAGGGGCAGGGGGAGAAGGTACATATGTTTGGGTATTTGCACTTTTTTGTTTGTTTTTTTTCTTTTTCCCCTAATTAAACATATCCAAAGGTCAACTTGGAAAGTAAGCTTATACACAACCCTCATATCTAATATGTATATTTAAATGAAAATTAAACATTCTTTCTAAAGTTATCACCTAGAAGACTTACCATTAACAGCTTTTTCATAATTCTTCCCCAGATTTATTAAATTCCTCAGTCCTGGATTGAACTGCTCCATAACATTCTAGTGAACAGAAAACAAAATTTGTGTTATAGCCAAGGCAATTCAACAGTGGATGAAAGTATTTCTCTCAGTGTGACTTAGGTCTAGTTTGTTTCATATCTGAAAAGTCTGTGGATGGATGAAAAATAGAAGACTTGGGAGGAAGAGGAGAGCGAAGGATGGAAGGGAGAAGAAACTGAGCATTTAAGATCAACAAACAGGAAAAAAAAAAAAGGTAAACTATTTCAATAAGGGTAAAAAGGAAACTGGCTGTTTGTCATATAAAAGGATGCCAAGTATGGGATCAAAGTTTACACAGATCCTTCTTTTATGGTAGGTGATGGTGAAATAAGAATGAGAGAAACACCTTTATCCACTAATTGTTTTATGAAGTCAGACAATAAAGTGAACTTTCTGACAATGGTTCAAGATTTGATTTCTTCATCCCCCTCCCCCGCCACCCCACTCCCCCACCCCCACCCCCACCCCCAAATGCTGGAAAAGGAAAAAAAGAAAAGAAGTTCACCAGATACCTGATTAGAGAAAGACTAAGCACTTTATTAATCTTTTCTAAGTTACAGATAGCATTCAGGGCAATTGGTTTTTTGGTGGTGGGGTTTTGTTTGTTTGTTTTTAGTTTGAAAATGCTGCATTTTGTTGTGCGAAGCTGTAGTTGTGCCTGAAAGAAATGAAAATTATGACCTTATTTAAATAGGAGGGGAAAAAAAAAAAAAAAGAAATCCACTACAGCTGCTTTGGCTGTTAAATACAATTACTGGCTGAAACAACCAGAATCTGAAATCCAGCAGCTCCAAGCTTGACTACTCTCATACTGAGCAAATTCTATGCACTGCTGAAGTGGTAGAAACTGTGACTGGCAGTTTCATAGTGCAAGAAAATAGCTACACCATTAAACAGAAAAGTTTCAAGTCTTTGCAAAAAGTAGAAAATAAGTTAAGCCTTGAAGTTTGAATCCCAATTTGAATTTTCCCTGAAGTTCAGGGGTAAAGAAGAGGCTTTTGCCCACTCCAAAAGGGAAAGTCACCCATAAAGTTTGAGTTGTCCCTACTCACAGGAAAGCTTCTATTTCCCTCCTTCTGGTCGAAGACAATAAATCTCCCCCCTCCCCCCAAAATCAATAGTCAAAAATTACTTTTATCTTGTTATAAGCACTGCGCAGGGAAGGAGAAGCTGACATGCTGATATAAATGCAGTAGTTATTCACTCCTCAGAATCAAGCCCTTTAGGATGTATTGAACACATGTAGCACAAATAGTGATATTCCAAAATATTGGATGTTGCGATTAACTTTTGAACAACACTAAATAAATTTGAAATAGAGCCCTCCTCTGAGGTTCACTTATTTGGTGGCTTCTTGGTTTCTTCAGGTAGAATCACTCTCTGAATTAAAGACACGGCATGTTTATTTAACAAAACCCCCTTTGTATGTATGTGAATAACTACATCTGATCAAGTATTCTAGAATTTGCTGTATGTGTCTGGTCATTTAATAGTCAAGTAACCACACTGTTCTAAAACGTTTCTTTTCTCTCCTCCCTACAAAATACAATTTCATATAACACCAGCTGCTAAGTCTCAGGAATAATTTGGTAACGAATATTTTCTTTCTCTTAAAAATAAATTTAGTACAAGCCCTATATTCCCATAGAGGAGAACCTTAGAAGTGTGCAGATTCTAGACCTTCTTTTCCCAGAATCTTCCTAACAAAACTATAGCTGTGACATTACTCTGTAAAATTTTAATGTCATGAAAGGAAGATCATGAGATACCTGAAGACACCATTCTGTTATTCTTACTATTTTTATGACAACTCACATCTTTCTAGATATTGTTCACACAGCACAACTTTTGAGTTCAAGGAATTCAAAACAGACACTTTCTGTTTACAAGAAATACAAGATGCCTGACAGGTGAAATAGTATCAAGCTTTTGTCTGTTATACTACTAACAGAATGAAAATATTTATATTTAGTATATACATAGACCCAGAAAGAACAGGAATACCATCACATTTGTCTTATTTTCAGGCAAGGTCATTCAGACAGAACTTTATTATTATTTTTCAAATCTAGTGCTATACCTGAACTCCAGTCAATTTAAAGAGTGAAGAAAAGAATTAACTCCAGATTTCAGCAATAATACTTTATCAGTCACACTGAGTAAAAAAATATAGAAATTAAAAAAAAAAGGATATAACAACTATTAGGTTCTGATACTGGTATAGTATATATGACATCAAAAGCAGACACAGAACAACAATACCTAGCCCAGCTGCCTTCATTTGTACAAATTAAATGCAACTGGGATTGTTTTCTGGTCTATACCATTAAACTCTTGCCCACCCAAATGTAATCATGGCAAGCAAACTATCTATTGTCCCCAGGTCCCTGCTTTGTGTTAACTCACAAACCACATCCAGAAATCATTTGGAAAAACGTGTTTCAGGTTGGGCCAACAATGCCAAGAGCTATTCTAACAACTTAACAGTATAGATTTTCAAGCTCCAGTGTCTGGGAAGATCCCTCCTTCCACCCCAACTCTTTAATTTACTCCTGCCAACGGTGCTGCTGTGCCTCTGTTGCCCTCTCCGTAGCTGAGGCAGTGCAACTGTGAGGCTTTTGTTCCAAGGCATAAGTCATCTCTTCCTATTCCAACTTTTTGCCATTTCTTCCCAGCAGCATACTAAAGCTGATGTCTGTTGGCATATATGGAGTCAATGAATCACAAGGAAAAAAAAAAAAAAGGGTGAATTAAGGGATTGTGTTAGGATATAGAGTCCCATATTCCAAGGATATGGAGGAGAAGAAAGGCGTACATGACATAAAAACCTTGTGTACTCATGGCAGGTAAGAATCCCAGTGCCACCTTGAATTGCCACCCTGGACTGAAAACAATTTCCTGAAAGACAGATCCTGTCCCTGCTTACCCTGCTCCTCGCAACAAGAACTTACAGAGTAAAACCCTTACTGTCACCTACCCCAAAATTCTCATGGTAACATGATAATTACTGGTCTTGAAATACTGATTTTTGGAATGACTGTCTTAAGGATTCGGGAGTTAAGATTCCAGTTTTCTTGACATCTTCGAATTCAGATTTCAAACAGAAAACAGTGATTGCACCTGTGTCATTAGTTGTTTTCATTTAGGAGGAAGTGAACAAAACCCAGCAAAAATGCCCCCAACAGCTCCCATCTCTGAAGCCCGACCCCATAGCTCCTTATTTTCACTAGCCGACTTGGTATGTATCAGGTATTTATGTATAGCAGATATAGACCATGCTGTGGAAACGCAACAGGTACACTGAAACACAGAGAACTCTGAGGAAAAGCTCCAGTACATCACATCTGCTCAATGTGTATGTAAAACGGCTCGCAAAGATGAAGAAACAATTTATAGCTCAGTGCCTTCAGTAGCTGGAAGGCATACAACTAATGGATCTTTTCTCCATTAGACCAAGCAGTCCCTGGAAGTTTTTCAGTCTTTGCACTGCCACAGTGGTTGATTGTTAGCAGAATCGCCTGCACCAGTCGCTAGACGTGAACGCCTGAGAAGCAGCAAAAACCCTTCGCAATGGAAATTCCCCTTTGGAATTTGCTTGGTTTAACACAGGGTATGGTTAGCTGATCCTCACAGCACTGTGCAGGGCTCACCTACTTCCCTACTAAGGGTTTGTGTCTGATAGAAAGACTTGCCTCCCTGCCCCCCTGAGCTGATCTAGTGAAATAATTCTTAGATGATTTTCCTCTCCTCAACATTAGAAAGGAGCATAATACGTATTTTTTTCTTCCTACTGAAGACTAGATTCTCAAAGCAAGCAAAAACCTGGCCATGCTTCTAGCGCTCTTTTTATATAGTTAATGACTGTTGCTGTCTTTGAAGCGCTGTCCAAGAAGAAATATCTAGAGCACTTTTTCAAAAAGGGAGACTGTCACTGGCAACTCCCTCTTCAGGATCAGGTATAAATTTGATATTGCCAAGACATTTCAGATAAGTTAAAATGATTGCAATGTTTTGTTCAACTTCAGAAGTTATAGGGAAAAAAAGCAACTCAGAAATCAATTTGTATAGCTATCTATTTTCAGATGATGTCTTATAGTTTTATAGCTTCCCTTATTTACAGTCTAAAGAAAAGGTCATGAAAATGAGCGGAACTGAACACCAGTACAAAAATCACAAGTCATACATTAAACCCAGATCTGAAAACTTCTAAATGCAGGGACAGAGGAAGAAAGAAGAATTTCTGATCAAGAGAACCACTAATTTTAAATCGTCAAAATTCTCAGAAAATATCACAATCTTGTTATGTGCCATTCTGTACAAAGTCATGGGAATAAAGCTTTCATCTTAATCCAAATAGACATGACAAAGTAAAAAAAAAAAACAAAACTGGGAGACAAAGTAGCTCACAACACATCATTTGCCTGTACAGTGAGGAACACAAACTAGGCCTGCTAATTATCAATCTAGCGTCCTATATTCTAGCGACACACTACCTCTCATGAACAGAATAATTAATTATAAGAGAAGAGGAGGCACATGATCAGATCCTACAGCTTTCTATTATTTAGGATGAATGGAAATAAACGGAAACACTTTCAAAACAGGCAACAGGAAACATCTTTTTATGCACAGAATTCCAGAGTCAGCAAAAGGGACCTTCCAAGAAAAAGCATAAGAGAAACCTACTCTGGTCATTCAAGTAACTAAATCCTCCTATAATCCAGTATGAAAGTTGCTGTGTGCCTTTCGCCACATGAAACCAACATGAGTTAACCAGCCTGGCAGCAAGGAGCTGACTGAAGAGGAACAAGCCTTATATTTCCGCTTGTTGTGTATAGGTATTATATCTCCCACAGTTCCTGATGGTCATATAAACAACGCTAATCTTCAAAACAAATGAGAGCCATTGTAAAAGTGCCTTCCTGTAAATGCTCAGCTTTGCTTTTTACTTAAAGACACACCTCGCAGAACAATAGCTCAGCAGGTATGAATACAACTAAACAATGCATAGACTCCCTGTAGTTTCAAGTTTACATCCTGCAGGCAGTGGATAACAATGTATTTGGGTAGAAATCCGAAATTATAGAACTAGCACAGAAAAGTAGATCTTGTTGTCTAACATTACTCATATTACCATCACTATAGCTATTAATAGCTAACCTTTGTATAGCTACTAAGTTTAGATTGTTATTCCTCAATTTGGAAAACAGTAAAATTAAGTTTTTTGAAAAAGTCTTTAGTGTTGCTACACGATGTCTGAGAACCCACCTGAGAAAATTTGAAAAGCTGTACAGAAAGTAAATCATACTGTGCTCTACTGTACTTGAAGCATTTTGTACATTATTGGATTTCATCTCCGCCTGTATTGTGAATTTCAAAAGCTAAAGTTTTCAGAAGGGCACAATTAAGCCCTCAACACATCTCATGTTAAGCTCAGTTGTAAGTTAGCTTAATATTAAAACAGGTTTTTAATATTGTTTTGAAACAGGTTTAAAAGAAGGGAAAGAAATCCGGATGCTAGTGTTTATTGAAAAGGACTAGTTCTTGTGACTAATAATTAGTCAGCTTGATGGAACATTTCTTGTTTAAGAGAAACATTAATACATCATCCATCAGTGTGTTTCATATACAAACTTTTTTCAGGTTATGAACACATGAGCCAGGATAGACTCTAAGTAGGCATAACTCTCTAAGTAAGGTCAAAACAGTTAACTTGCTCTAAGATAGAGCTGGACTTTACATACACACAAACTCCCAAAGGCTCCTCTTCCCCAAGTTAGATTTATATTTCAGTCACGCAAAACAACAGCCTTACTGCAGCATGTCCTAGGACCATAGCTGAATTTTAATTTTGGTAAATAAGTCTGGTAGCTTAATTTAATCACAAGTCTTTTTAAAATATGGAAACATGGAATTTAGGGCTTTAAACTGAATTTATCAGATATATTTCCATCATAAACCAATATAGCCTACCAAAATAATTCTATATGCCCCTGTAGAGAACACAGCACTCCACTGAACAAAGTTGCTGCTTTTTTTTGTTTTTTTTTTTTAGTTACACTTTGGCTGATAACCAAACTTTCTGGGTAAGATTTACTTGAATACAGAGAAATACATCTTTAAAATCCAAGATTACTAACACCAATGAATTACAGCTATCACGCTATTATTAAGTGCTCTGGAAACCTCAAGCTACAGGAGCAATACGCAAGCTGCCTGCCCAGCCCTTAGAGCATACAGACAGAACGACGGGTCTGTAACTCAGTACTTTCCTGTTTTGTCCCCTTTCCCCTGCACTGCGTGTATTGTAGCTGGATGCCAAGTAGCTTTCCCCCATATGGAGCCGATAAAATGAGCTGCAGCGATACAGGAACACGTAACAACTTTCCCGGGGTTACCGATTGACACAGTCTGTGTGTGCGAGGGGCAGCGCGCCACATCACTGCGGGGAGTTTCAAGGGCAGGGCAATGTCACACCAGTGTCACACCAGCGAACCTCTCGGCAGCTCCTTGGCAAAAGGGAGGCTGCGGCCCTCTTTAGTCATAGGCTCCCACACCCTTAGGCTTCATTTTACACGTGCCATTCCTATCATGCATTAAAGTGATTCTTCAGGTATTACATAAAGAGTAAATGTCAGCCTTGATTTTTGTGTGCACACATGCACGTATTTGTGGATTATGTTGCTTATTTAGTCAGGTTAGCTAAAAAACATTGAGGTATTTGGTTTCCAATGTTGTTGCCAACAAAAAGGATGAATAAGATAAAAATACAAGGGCATTACTTAGCCACCTGATGACTTCTATAAGTATATTTTGAAGCTTTGTATCACACAGGTTACTAGGTATTTAATAAATCCAATGGATTAGCACTGTAAGAAAATTAAAAAAAAAAAAAAAATGGAAAACAGACTAGCAAGGCATTCAATTTCATTTTCTATTATTTTTCCAGGTCACCCAAAAGTTGCAGTGGGTTATTTTTTGGTTTTTTGAGAAGTCAAAAGACTGGTCCTGCAGCACACAGATGCCATCACTACACTACACTGAATTGGTTTCCCCAGACCAAGCCTCTCTTAGTAGGAGAAACAGAAACACTGCTCCCGATTTTATCAATACCAGCATGGTGCTTTGAGCGCTGTACTGCTAAGGATGGCACATGGCAAGAGTAGAAGTTACATGGGCATTATTAAACAAAGGAGAGCACGCTCACTGTGCCGGCTAAAGCACAGCACAAAGAGGTGTTCATTTGTTTTAGATGAGGGAGCTGTGATTACAGTCACAGCAAATGCTGCATACACGGGCTAGTGCTCTCTGCCCTTAAGAAGTAAAGAACTATTGTCAAGATTTTAACTCTGATACAGAAATAACCGCTTTAAAGTAGACCCAGAATCCATTCTCTGTCTGAAGCAGCCTTTATACCTTATCTGGATAAAGTTTCAATTTTTAATGAGGGCAGGGCAGGAGGGTTTCCAGGCCTGTGAGTACTAGCTATGTGATGCAACATAACAGACCTCTCAAAATGCCCACGTAGAAGACATTTCATCACACTGTCAACATTAACTTTGTATTACTGTGTTTTTGCTGGTTGTTTCAGTCTTAAGTATCCCCTTGAATTCGTTTAAAAAAAGAACAAAACAAAGGGTAAACTTTCCCAGGAAATAAGTACTGAGTAACAGGGAAGGTTTTGTTTACTTAGAGGTCTGCCAGTCCTTTAAAGCCTATATTATATCCATTAAAACACACATGAGATTTTTCTTCCCTCTCCTCTGTAAAACTGTTTTAGCTACATTCTGGAAGTCAACAGACAGGGTAGGACATTCCTTTGTCGGCACAGCCCTGAACAGTCAACTTCCCAGGCTTCTCTTCTATGAGCCTGTATTTACAGCCTGCTCTTCTGAGAAAAAGGAATTTATGTTTGCCTATGGCCTTGCCATGAACGTAACTGATATCAAAAAGCACCAGACCGTTTAAGATGACCTGCACCAATTCTAGAGGACAAAATTTATAGCCAAGTAATCTCATTTTTTCAGTAGTTTTGCATGCACTTGATGTTTAACTCCAAAGAAAGTAAACAGCAAATACAACATGACACCAATATAACTGGACTACTTGAAGGAGTAAAGCTGACTTAAGTGTGTTGGAGAACAACAAAACTAACAGCAAAATACTCCAGTAAGTGTTTGTGGTTTTAGAGACCTTTAAATGATAACAACAACATCTTCAGAAATACGAAAACATTTGATAGTAAACCAGTAAGATTTAGTAAATAGTAAAACAGAACAATTCCAGAAAGCTTTCCTTCGGACTCAAAGCTGCAAATGCACGGCAGCTGTAAGTTCATTTGCATGATCAAATGCATTTGCAAATTTAAGTGTTTTCTCTACTACAACACACTGTACAGAAGATTACGGATCCAACACGGCCATTGCTACTCAACCAAAAGTATGATTCTTAAGGGAACTTCGCCCAATTAGAATCGGTGTGTTTTGGAAGGGCTGAGTTTACAGGGAGAAAGAGTTAAAAACAAGTGTCCAGTGCCCATACGCAAAATATTTTTAATTCTACAAATACTGAGACATTTTAGAAAGTTTAACAGTCTACCAACATAAGCTGGACTACCCTCACCAGTCAGTACTTTGAGGCGGTGCTAGGGTGTACCACCATAAATCTGATTATCGGCTCGGGATGCAGGCAAGCAACTTAACTCAGCATTAAGCCATTTTGAGGCTCCGGCCCGTATGAAGAAACGGTTTAAGCAGAGGACCACAAGCAGCACGATCTCCAAACCACCTTATCATCAAAACACACTGGGGGAATTACGGCTCGCTGGAAAACTGAGCCTGCTAGAGAGGGAGAAACCAGTCTTAAAGCCTGCCTTGTCCCGGAGCTGTCGCTCCCAGCTGTAAAGCGGCCCAACCCGTGCGGCCGGGGCCGCGGCCGTGCCCGCCGGGGCGGCCGGCAAAGCCCCGCCGCGGGGAGGGGGCGGCCGGGCCGCAGCCGCCTCAGCCGGAGGGCGCCGAGGGGGGCCCGGCCTCCCTCAGAGCCCCTTCGCGTTCTTTACACGCGAGCACCGAGCAGTCTTGCACACGCCGGGATGGGCGAGATCACTCGCAAGGGAGGGAAAGAGGAAAAAGGGGGAAAAAAAAAAAAAAAGTTCGCTCCCTCTCTGCGCGAGGAGCCGAGGCTGCCCTGAGCCCTCCCGCCGGCCCCCGCCAGCGGAGCGGCGGCCACCTTTGCCCCGCTGGCCAGCGCCGGAGGCGGCTGAGGCGGGGGACGTTGGCTGCCTCTCCGCTGGCGAGGCGGCGGCGGCGGGGAGCCCCCCCGGCCCCACTCACTTTGTAAGTGCTCTCCGTCAGCTTGTTCACCTCCTCGGGGCCCCCAGACATGGTGCCGGCGGGACCAGCCTCGTCCTCCGCAGAGCGCCTCGACCCCAGCCCAGCGCCGCCACAGCAGACTCGGCTGCTCCCACCGCCGCTAAGAAACTGTCAAAAACTTGTGGAACCAGCCGGGCAGCGCCGCCGGGGCGGGGCCTGCGGGGCCGCGGCTGCCTGACGCGGCAGGACTGGCTGGGCGGGCGGGGATCGCCTCGCCTCGCCTCGCCTCGCCTCGCCTCGCCTCAGCGGGGAGGGCGGGCGGCCCGCGCCGCCCCTACCTGCGTTGTTGCCGCTGCCTGCTTCGCCCGGGAGGCGCCGCCTGCCCGCCTGCCCCTCCGGGAGGCGCTGCCGAGCCTCCCCCCCGCCGCCGCCCCCGCCGCCGCCTCAGGGCTCGGGTCGCGGCCCCGCCGAGCGCCCGGTGCCGGAGCGCAGCCAGGGCCGTGCGGAGGCCTTTTCAGCAGGCAGCTCTGCTGTCGATGCCCGGCCAAGCCGGAGGTAAACTCTTCCTCCCAGCAATTAAGTGAGGGTTCTGTCGCAATTAATTAATGAGTCTTGTCAGAATTAACTTAGCGTAGCCCTAGCAGTGCTAGTGAGGCCGGGGGTGGTCCCCTTTCTCCCTTCCACCGCAGCCCCACATAAGGGAGAGGTGGGGGGGTTTCCTCAGGCCTCTCAGGCAAGGACAAAAATGTCTTTCTCCTGAATCCTGGTCCAGTGCACCACCTGAGCTTCGTGCTACGCGCTTGTTTTCTATTTCTTTTAAACATACACCAGTAAAACAGTGCCTCCAGTCATCTTGCCTCTGTGAAATGGGGAAGGAAGGCTGGGGTAAGCTATAAATTTTTGTAGACCGTAAATTGTCCACAGATTGTGAGATTAATTTAAAGTATGCTAGTTGGAATATCTTTCTGATAATGTAATACCACCGCTATCTTGAAGGACTTTGTGGGAATTCCATAATCTTGGGTATTTAAAACTTGGACGCAGTGCTAGGTATTGAGTGCGTGAGGCGTAATCATCCTTACCCATTGCACACCCTTCTCTTGGTCGCTGCTTCTCCCTCCTTTTCCACCACTTTATTGCAGCAATAAAGTCATGGCAGACATGCAACAAAAGCTGGACTTGGAACAGAACCCTAGATGTTGGACTCTGGTGTGGGAGGAGGTTGTTATCAGGTTTCGAGAGCTGTAAAAATGTTTTCATTCAAGCATGTGGAGGTGTTTATACCTTTAGAACTACAATTTACCTTCTGGGAAAAAAGTGGGCACTTAGAGCGCTATCTTGAATACAGCTAAAATGCTGGGCAGAGAAGGAGTTTTATGAGACTTCATACTCCCAGCTAGTCTTTGCAGACTTCCGGTATTTCTGGTATTAATTGCCTTTCTGTAATAATTCAATTTATAATGTTATCCTATAGGTATAGCGAATTATTTTGGGCTCAAGTCTACAATTTATGTTCCCACGAAGCAGAGTTTGCTCATACAAATGGTCCTCTTGAATGTGATGTGGCTGCTTGCCTGAGCATGGCATGAAGAACTGCACTGTTTATTCCCAACTCTTTTGTCTGAAGAGTTTTTTACAACTCCGGAAACAGACTGTGCCTGGGTACTACTGCTTTTGTGTTAACCATATGCCAATGCGTGTAAAGGATGTTCCTCCCTAACAGGCTGGCATTCAAATTTGAGGGAGCAGGTACCCAAAGGAAGGTGTAGAAAAGGACTTTTGCTTTCCTGACTCCTGCTAAAGGAGCTGGGAGTATATTGTGTAGCAGGGAGTGTATTATTCCCATTAGCGGCAAAGCATTTGTCTTATTTCCTCTGAACATTATGGAGCTCTGGGAGCTCACCTAGGATTTGGTGTGTTTGTTTCCAGTTGGCATGCTAAGTTCAGTCATAGTAAATGGCAGTGTAAGTATTAAAATATGCATATCAGAAAGAAATTATATGGATAATTAATGTAGGCAGAATGTTTAAGAATGTTATGATACTTAACATATTGTGGGCATGGATGCTCTACGTTTCAAAATATACATCTCTAAAGGTCTTTTTACTTTGTAAGCAGATGTAAATATTTTAAAGGTCTACTGAACTTCATATTCTCTTGTGTTCTTGACCTTGGTATTAGTTTCTGTGGTCTTCATGTATATACAATTTTTAGAGTTTTTACATAATCTTTTCTAAGTTTTTAGTGCTGTAGACTATTAAAAAAAGGAAAATAAAAGTTTGAAATTAATAATACAATTGTGAAGTAGTGGAGGAAAAAAAAGAAAACAAAAAGCAGGTTTTAAAGAATAGCTAAGTGGGAAATGAAGCTAGCAAGGAAGAATCCTTATTTTGGGGTAATGATTGCATCTATTAATTAATTTATGTATAGATTAAAATAAAAATGACCATAAACCATTGAGACAATTAACATAGGAAAAAATGTTAACAGATGGAAAATAGCAGGACTGACCTCTCTTTTAAAGTAAAAGAATTAACAATGCTTCCTTTAAATTCCTGAAATGAACATTAGAAGTAATAATTTACAGAACCATTATGAGATTAGGTTTTGTGTTTATTGAGGAAGAAAGCAAGAACTTATTCTATTGTTGGAAGTAGATGCTAGTATAGAAAAAGTAGTGTGGAAAATAATTTTGTATCTTTAATAATGTTTTCCTTTGTTACCATAGTTTTGTATTGTTTTTCCCAAATCTTTCGAATATTACAACTGTATACAGTATTTGGAAGCATTTCCTGTATTTTCTTTCTGTTGTGCTGTTAGAAATATTTTATGTATCAATCATAATAATTAGTAGTATTACTCTGTTCTAGTTTAGTGTTGTGTTTTACTGTGTGACTGACTGAAACACTTGAAACTTGACAGGCAAATCCAAGTCTTAATTTATAAGTATCCAGACCTTTGCTATAAATCATAAATTTTCAAATTCACTCAGAAGAAAAGTCTGCTTGAGCTTGTAATACCAATGCAAATATTTTGTTCTCTTAATAGGGGATTTTTTGATCTTAAATTGTGTTATGATTAGTGTTAAGTTACTGACTTAGCTGGAATTAATCCTGATGTGTACAAACAACATGACTTTAGAATGGTTCAATGAGATCTCATTTTTGCAAGTTGCTTAAGGATGCTCTTACATTTAAACGTGTGTGCAGTAGTCCTCTAGTAACATACCAGAGTGTTTTGTCTAATCAGGACAGACTTTTTAATAGCTTGCAAAACTGATCTTTGTCTTTATGCTCTGTTGCTTACATACTACTGTAAGCATTTATAATAAACATACTAATATGAGACATTTTTATTTAGAAGTTTCTGTTTTCTCATATTCATCAATAGCACTGAATCTTGGGTGCAGCAGTGTTTGAGTACTCAGGGTTGTGCATTTTGGAATTGTTTCTTAGAGACTCTAAAGAGTACTTGCTAACTTTGCTCTGGGGAGGAGTTCAGAGCAGGACTCTAGCTGTGATCACTGATCATATATGCTCTCTGAACTGATTGGACCTAAAATTATCTGATTACTTTTTTTGATGCTTACTTTTAACATATATTGTTTTGATGGCCAGAAAAGATGAAGAAGGGAATATTGTTACTTTGGCGGTGAACACATTCTACGGTATGTCTGTTGACTATCTTTGTACTGCGTCTCAAGCAATAACTGCATCTCAAGAATAGTTCACGTTAGAGGGAACCTGGCAGGTTAATAGCTTACCTGGTCCAGTCTCCCGTGAGAGTAGGGCTAATTTCAGCAGTAGGTTGCTCAGGGCTTCATCCAGTTGAATTTGGAAAGTCTCCAGGAAGAAAAAGTTGAGGAACAGAATGGAAACAGTTCTGTTTGAAACAACCTGTAACTCAACAAGTAAAGAAAATCCTCTACAGTGTTATTTGTTACATTTTATGTAGGGCTATCCCCTGAGGTATGTTACCCATCCAGCAGAGTTGCCTGTCCTTAACAGATATCCTCCATGTTGTAACTAGAGCTTTGATATTAGACTGTAACACATTGCCTATTGAGAAAACAAAACTCCTCTCCTTCCTCGCTACCTGTCATTCTGCCTCACATTACACTTTCCTGATGTCGACAGAAATATTTGTAGGCCTGTAATTATGCATAATCTCCAACAGACCCCGTTGATACTGCAGTTTAAAAGAGATGACTTGGACGTCAGCGTCTCCTGATCTAGTCCTTGCAGTGGCTAAGATGCTTCTGGCCCTTCACACGGGTGCTTAGCTAACAGGAGCAGCCAGGCACAGGGACTGGCCTGGAGCTGAGGCTGTCTGAATCTGAACCCATCTTCCAGCAGGTATTTCTGTGAAGTGCACGCTCTGGGCCCAAATCCGGCAGTTGATTCCATGTTGGCCAAAGGCAGAATTGCATAGATTTGCTAGCAAAACTGCTGTTGAGAGACTAACTCAAAACAAGTGCTTGTATTTATTCCATACAGAAGGCCAGTTCTCCTTTGTAGCATTTAAGCTTTGGAACACGAGTAGCAACAACAAAAATTTCCCCGTGTATTGTCAGCTTTACAGAATTGTAATGAGAAAATGGTATCATTGATATATCTTTTGGAAAAGTACATACTCAGAAATATTCCTTTGAGTAAATATATCTATTTCTTTAAAATCACTAATATTTTTATGTATGATTGTTTTCTGTGTCCTATTTGCATGTCAGCAGCATAGTCAAATATTCTTTGGAAACGATTTAAGCAAGCTGTAATGGCCCATTAATGTCAGCTCATCATTAGATCCTTAACATGTGTTTTAAATAGCTTAATATGACTGTAACTAATTACATAAATTGTGGCTAAGCAGCAATTGCATATGCATGATGTAGCCAGCTGTGGCCTATTTAATTCCCTGTGGTCATTAGCAGACATTTAACTCAATTAAGAAAAAAAAATGTACACAGCATGTTATTTAGTGATACCAAACAACATTCAGAGTCAGAATAAAATTTTCTGAACAGGAAATTAAAGTGACTCTACCAGCTTGTTTTTCTGATTGCTATATATTTTTTGTCCTCTGTTGACACTTAGAAGGAATTTTTCAAGTATTTTAATCCCCTTCAAGCTGACAATACAAAAGCACACTAAAAGTGACACAAAGTGTCATTGGAAAGAAGTATGTAGAACTTTTGAAGGGTTACTGAACCTTTTGCTCTGATTCAGCTCTGGTTAGTTAAATAGAATTACTCCATTTTTAAACTGATGCAAGCAAGCACAAAATCATTTTGTTCCCTGCTGTTCATTGTCCGGAGCTGGTTTCAAAGCAAGCGAGCTGTAACTCAGACCCACAGGTCACCTCAATAAGGTACTGAGCTCTCTGATCAAGGAATACACTTAATCAAATGCTTAATTTAAGCATGTAATTAATTCACTGCACTCGGGGGGGGGGGGGGCAGGGGACGACGGACATGACACACGGAGGGATGGACACCAAGGAGGTGCAAAATGCTTTTTATGAACTCCTCTTTCTTCAGGCTAAAAATGCGGTTTGTTTTGTCTTGGAGATGAATGCTTTGGATATTTGTATTTTGTGTCTTAATTGTCTCATCTTGCAAATTATTTTGGCAATATTATAAGATGAATTATGGTCTGATTTCTTCATTGTGTTTTATTTTTTGGGAGTGGAAAGAATGTATGGCATAGAAGAATGCAGTTTTAAAAAGGTTTTTTTTGAGATTGCCTAGGATTTAGACAAAATTCAGCATTCAGGGGAATCTGATAGGCAGTACTATTAGCAATATTATTTTTTTTTCTGCTGCTAATTGAAATATTTAATTAAAATCTGTTATACCCACACTGTGCTCATTTGTTGCTGAAAGTAGATATGCTTACTTTAATTCATATGCTGTGTCCACTAGATGGCAAGCAAGCTATGCATGATGGAACCAAATAAACTTGCATAATCTTTATGCTCAAGGCTTTCTCAAAGTGCTTTATAATGTAACAAGATGGATATTAGTGGTAAGCAAATGGAACAGCCTTTATATTGCTCATACACAGCCTTGGAATTTTTTCTCAAGAGTGTAAGTGCTGTTAGGATGTTCATGTTATTAAAATCTAAATATGCCTTGGGATTTGTAACTATTTCAGAAGTCAGCACTAGTAGCAAGCCAACATCCTAGTGAAACTCTGGTTATAAACTTCTAATCCATTTAAGTTCCAGTGTTTTATGAGGTGACTCATGCCAAAAACACAGTATTTTAAATAACTACATATTTGTTATTCTCCCTTTTGTAATTTGTCACCTGGGGATTAACTAACAAGTGTACTCTGTTCCAATGGATAAACTGGTTTTGCCGGAGGCTGAGTGTAGAGTAGTGCAGCTAAACGTAGCATCT
Source organism: Pelecanus crispus (assembly GCF_030463565.1). Lineage (NCBI taxonomy): Eukaryota > Metazoa > Chordata > Aves > Pelecaniformes > Pelecanidae > Pelecanus > Pelecanus crispus. The sequence continues at coordinate 8,536,823 of NC_134653.1, read as the reverse complement.
GCACATTGCTGGTCTTAGTAATATCAGTAGATTGCATATTATAACCAGAGTAAGAATTATCAATGTTTGTAATGGGGTAGAACATAAAGACCTCAACTGGGATGTGATGCTATTGCTGGGCTGGCAACTAAACATGCACCAGGTGTAAAGTAGCATTTCTGTGAGTATTTTCAAAGAACTAAACCATAAATTTTGATGCTGTCCTTACCTCTTCCTTTTCACAGCTAGAAAAAGATAAAACAAGTACATAATACTGATAATTTGATTGTACTTTAAAAATGGCAAAAACCCTAGAACTGCATTTTCATATTGAAAAGAAACTTGTAGCTCATTAACACTTCTCTTTTATGCAGCCTGGGGAATTACTAGAAAAATGTTCAAGAAAGGTTGTATTAATAATAAACAATTCAAAGAAAATACCATTACATTCTTCCTGTAACTTATCATTTAGTTATGACCATTTTTTAGAATCTGTACTGATACCAAAAAAGAAATCCATTTTTATTTTTCGGTAATAAAAATATAATTATTCCAAAACCATACATAGATATTTTTGGATTGAACCACACTGAAATTTCTTTGTATGGACTCCTTATGAGCCTACCGCCTTCTCTTATGTTCAGTTGCTGTTCCAGGAAGCTGCTGAAGTAGAATATAACACCGCTGTGCCTGCCCACTCCCTGTTTCTAGACACCCACTGGCTAGTGGCAGTACTAGCAATGCTTTCTAGAAAATGTATGGCCAGTGATGGTTGATGCTCAGCAACGCAAATCTTGGGAGTAATCCGTGCAGCCTGTGATGGATATTTATAATCATGCCTGTCACAAGTGTGTGTGCAGCCTGACGGTGTGCACTGAGTGTGTCTCCGTAGATTACTCCAAAGCAGGTGCTGACAGCTGAGGTCTTGCATCTGGCTTGCAAACCACCTGAGAAGTGAGATGGTCGGAGGCAGTGGGCTGTTCCACAAACATGGGAAGATGCTGATTAGATTAGACTGGCAAAGGCAGTCTTGGAGATTTTGGTGGAGAGGATGATTAATCTGGTTGTCTGAAAGGTGGTAGCTCCAGGGTCAAACTACCTCGCTTCCAGTCACATAAGATTGGGAAAATAGCATGGTTAGGAAGTTAGAGTGATTGTGGGTGGCTTTTCAGCTCCTGATTAACTGTCTTAATTGAAGTCAGTACAGTTCCTGTGGGTCTGCTGAAAGAGTTTGGCTTGATGTTCATCATTTCCGCTCAGCTTTCTCATTTGAAAATAAAAAATGTGGGCTATATCACAAGGAATGATTCTTAGCCTCAAGGCAAACTGGTGTGGGATGGCTCAAATCCACCTGGTTCTAGGTGGGTTTGCTCTAGGGCATACTAACTGCATCCATACTGGCCAACACGTGGTTTGGGTCACTGCTGGGCTCCACCCATAGGGCTGTAAACCCTTAACCATTACTTTGTTTTGTGTTTTTCAGTTCAAAGTGTCTGAACTAATCCGAGGGCTGTGTTGTAGCTTGCCTGAGTAACATTTGCATGGAATGATACTGCGGGTACGTGGTGCATGCCCTGGGGCTTGGCACGAGGGGTGTGAGAGTCTGAGGGTGGTTTGAGCTCCTCAAGCATTACAGCAGTGTGCTGTGGAGGCGGCTAAATCCAATGTGGTTGTACGTGTTCGGCCTTTAAGGTGGGTCCTTGCAATAAGCTTTTCTCAGGGTGCAGCTCAAATTTCATTTTAAAAGTAAGTTAGGAGCAAGAGAGATCCTGCATGTAAAGTATCGTGTTATGTAGATGATCAGCGGACTGGGATGTAGGAGTGAACTAAGGAGCTTGTTTGTCATCCTCACCTGACACATGAGGAGGAGAAAGCACTTGGCTTCTGATAACTGTGCAGTGGGCCACTGGCTTTCAGTGCGGTTCTAAGGCATAATTCTTCCATAATAAGCCAGTGAATTATTAGAGTTATAGATAACTTATTAGGTAAGAATCGTTTATGTCATGCTACAATATGGACACTGCAGCTGCTCTGAGGAAGAAGCATTTTGCTATTTCTTTTGTCCTTTTCACATAAGGACTATAGTTTCAGTTTCAGGGATTCCTGGGGATCTTTTAGAGCTAACTCTGTCCTGGAACCAGAGAACCTTGTGTCTGGGTGCAGGAGATAAATGGAGTTGCTTCTATGCTGCTTATTACTGCCACTCCATCCTAGAATTCACTGAATTGAATATTGAGATTCTCATTAACTTCATGGGTTTCTAAATGGATGATATGTTAAATTTTGAAGCTCTGTTTCATGCAGAAAGCCTGTACAGTGCTGCTTGTCCAAACTAGGAAAGAAGGCATGTAGTAGGTCTTTTTTTGACCAATCTTGTCTATGAGATTCGTGTCTCTCTTAAATTTAGGACAAAATTTTGCTTGAACTAGAATCAATGGAAGTTTTCAATTTATTTCAGTGAAGCCCAGCTTTCATTTTCATGCTCCTGGTTTGTGAACTTTTAGAGAGAAAACAGTTCCTCATAAACTCTTACACTGATAGGATTTGTGAAACATAATTTGATACTATTTCCTCCTTCTTTGACTCTTAAAATATCAGAACATAGCTGTTATACATACCACATTTTTATTGCCTGCTCTTCATCAATCAGTTGGTTGTGCTGTGTATGGAGATGTAATTTCTTTGTAAAGCTGTTTTTCATTAGTATCAAGGAATATACATAATTTGCAGCAAAGCCTTATATAAAGTTTTATATCTCTGCCTACATTGTTACTATTGTAATATTGCTTAGCAACTAAATCAAAAGATCAACAATGAAAAAATGCTTAAACTCCCTCTTTACAATAGAGAGAAGGGCCTAAGCTGCAAAATTCAGATACTGGTTTGGATCTGAAATTTCCAGAAGTTCAGGGATATGACACTGGGTTTACACTTTTAAGTGTGAAAAGTCATCAGAGTGACCTGGTTCTGTATATGGCATTTACAGACCAAGACACAAAGATGAAACAAAAGTATTACCATACATAGTAATGAATTAAAAAAAGACAATTATGATTGTCCCCTTTTTTGGAATACCCAGAGAAGATGTAATATTTTACTGGGAGCTTATTCTGGATCAGTATACTAAGTCCCCTTCCTCCCCCAGTTGACAGAACAGATGGTTCATCTATCCTACAATTTCTGAATCCTTCAAAATCCACACTGTGAGGAACTGGGGATAGGTCTTTCTTTCAAGAAGTCCTATAGCTCTAGTCCATTTTAATTCTCAACTTCATGGCTAATGCTTCAAGTATTAACCTGTTTTGTTGATTTTTCTGGAAATTTCTAAGGGATGAGGTGGTGTGTAGAATTAATACTGCTGATGAAAATATCAATACAAGTAGTACTTCTTCAGGACTGCAGAGGAAATGTACAGGGAGAGTATCTACAACCTCTTTTCCCCAAACTTGTTTATATAAGCCCATAGCCTTTCAGCAGCAGAACTACTTTACTGCGAAAGCTGCGTTCTGGGGAACCTGACCAGTTCACGTCTGTCTATATCCTGTGGATGGCTCTTTAGGCAAAAAAGGATATTGCAAATTATAAAGGTGAGATAAGAGCTGTAACAGTGTAACAATGACAATATTACAAGGACTGCTAAGGGGAGGGCTGAAATCTGGGTTTATTATGGTTGGCTATGTATTCATAGTAGAATAATGCTTATAAAAAGAATAAAAGCATCCTTGACAGTCAAGGACCAAAATCTGTACTCATGGAAAACAAAAAGGTGAAAGATAGGCAGCATTGTAGCAAATGGACAAGGAGATCTTGAACACCTTGATTAGTAGCAACCATAAAACTAATTACTGGAATAACTGCAGGCAAGGAGGGAATAAAAGATAGTTAATTTCTTTTTATTTTCTTTCATTGTGGGGAATTTTCCAAGACTTCAAGAGAACTATGACAACTACCTAGCATCACATCAGGAATGACGTGAAAATGACCAAGTCAAATGGGCTGTGTAATTGGGAATTTAAAACCATGCATTGCTTACATTGATGGATAACTTTTTACAGAAATGAACATTTTGTTATGGTGATTCACCAGCTAGCAGCTGGATATTTTTCCCAAAATATTCAGAAATATTCAGCTTGCTAAGTGCAGCCAACAATTTGTGCTGTTTGGGTATTGTTAATGGATTAATATAAAAATGAGTAATATTTTGTTAGCTCTTGGTTCTAGACTATGTGGGCCAAAATGACATCTCTTCATCAGCAGCACAAAGTAGTTGAAAAGGCAAAGTGGCCAGGTAGGAATTCCACTTACATAGGAGGAATCCCTTGATAACAGACAACTACCATAGCAGCTTAATGTAAACATTTCTCCAGTGTCCAATCTGTTGAAATTCCTGAGCAAAATGAGAATTGGAAATTTGTTTTGAAATTCCCGAGCAAAATGAGAGTAGGAAATTTGTTTCCGCTTCTGAGTTAGTCTCAGCTATCAGCACAGTCCACCAAGGAAGTGGGTAGCAGCATATGAATTAGGGCTTGAATTCTGTTTGATGTTAATGCTGGTCTGACTCACACTGTGATCTAGATTTTACCACAGCTGCCCTGGAGTTTGAGGTCTGAAGACAGAGCTCCCGGGCTGCCACTCAGCCTGTAGTATTAGATGCAGCTGGGATCAGGTACACTTCAAATTCTGAGCTCCCTTTTCTTTTTTTTTGAGTCAGTCTCTTACTCTATTTCTTTAATTTTCAATTTCTCCTGCCCCACCTACAGGTACTATTTACCAATACAATAAAATTAAAATATTGTATAAGATAAACCACATACACAAAACCTAACAGAAGTCCTGTTCCCCCTTTTCAGATCTCTAACATTGTGTTCCCTTTCTCCTTGCCTTCCCTGCTCATTTTGTGGCTCTTTTCCATCTCAATTTCTCTCTGCACTCCTTGATTACAGATGTAATATTTCCCATATCAAATTCAGAGCTATAAAAATAGGCCACAATGCAGAAAATATTTTAGAGAGGGGCTGGTTTAGTTGAGTTAGCGAGGTTATGTGTTGGAGAATAGTGACACATTAATTTATTTATCTGCAGGGAACCATTAGTGAAGTTTCTTGTTTATGCCCTTTCGCTCTTTCTACTGATTCATTCTCACCTGTTTTCCAAGGCTGTAGTGACTGTGTAGAAATATGTGACCTCAATAGCTCAAATTCGTTAGAACATGATTATCATGAAGCAAGAGGGCTAGCAGATACATTTTAAGTGAGAATGTAACATAGATAGGTAGCTCGTTTTTTTATGAAAGTGTGAAAATTTGAGTTACATTTTTATTGAGTTAAGGCAACTGTGTCTCCAGCATCATTTGTGTACCTGCTGTACATTCAGTGATGTGAAACAAGCTGGAAGCGGCATCCTTCCGACTACTTCCTCCTGCTTTTATTGATTTAAGTGAGGCTCTTGGGTATCTGATCCTATCCTGATGCCTGAAGATTTATTCGTATAACTCCCCATGCGTCAGCATGATATTATACCACTTGTTCTCTAGAGAAAATAATTAAGTGAATTACTAACGCATAAAATGCTCAAGTTAAAATGCTTAAATATTCCATTTGATGCAGTTATATATAGCTTAATGTAATGTAATAAGTGCAGTATCCTCTTAGTCAGAATGCCTTGTGCAGTATCCTTAGTCAGAATGCTTTGGCTTTCATCTCCATTAAATGGAATACTAATTAACAGTTGATTCCAATTGTGTCAAAGTTGCTGTGTTGTTATATTTTTAAACAAGACCAGAAGGTGAAAAAGGACTAACCTGTATATAAATTGAAAGTAATCATCAGAGGTCAGTGCAATAGTCCTATTACTGTATAAAAATGAAGAGTTTTGGATTGCAGTTGCAAATACTGTGTTGTCACATGGGGTTTCTAAAATGAGACAGGAACTTAATCTATTGACTGACTTGTAGCAGAAGTTGCTCCTGGGGAAGGCAAGTTAGTTCAGCTTAAGTACAGTTATTGCAAAGAAAGTGAGAATAATAACCAAATACAACCAGTGATGAAGCAGGTGATAGAATTCAGTATTTCATTGAAGGAACTAGCATGAAAATGCAATTCCAGAAGACCTGCATGTAACACTCAGCACCTAGTGGATGCACATGAGTTCCCAGTATCTTGGCCAAGAAAGCTATCACATAACTGCCAGTTATTTGATCAATGAATAAGCTATTGATAGCTGGAACATTTAATTCTTTTTCTGATTTATTTTTTTTTTTTGTTAGAAAGGCTAATTAATTTAAATTGACCTTTTACATGAAAGATGGTTTAATTTTGGGGGGGGGGAATTTTTAGTCCTGAAACTGCTTAGATGCCATTTATTACAGTGAAACAAAATCTTTTTATGTTTGGATTTCTCCATATTGTTTAAAATAAGATAAAAACTGAAATAAATATTTTGAAACATTTTATGTTACATCAAAAATTTTTTGCTGGATACAGTTCTGTTCGGCTGGGAACAGAACTATCAGTTCCTGATTTTTTTTTTTTCTCCTTAATTTTTGCCTTTTGTCTTGTTTCACTATGGAAACAGGCACTTTAACCCCCAAAATCTGTAGTGAAAATACAGCTGAAATTCTCCTTTTTACTGCAAAACATATATGTGTGTGTTTTTGTATTCTGATTATATTCAAACAAGCCATCACTGAACACAAAATCCATTTGGGATTATCCTAATATTCATTCATCTTTATGATTCTGGCTATATTGCTTTGTCTCTGTACTTAGACATTTATATAACAACTGTAGTGTACTGGAAATTGAACACTGACTGCGTATGAGAGAGGACATGAAGAGAAGGAAAAAAAAATTTTCCAGCAGAGCGGTGTATGTGTAGATTTCATGGTGCAGGTGCCCACCTCCTTCATAGCATTCATTTAGCACTAAGAGTTTGATTCAGTTTTTGCTAATTTAATGAACTGAAACAGTATCTAAGTGCAAAACTCACCTTTTAGAATCAACTTTTCTTTGGGGCCTGGTAAGAAATACAACGTACTGGCTCTGTTTCTGCTTGCTGGGAAGGAACACAGATGATCAAAGCTTGCTGATCTATTGGCAGCATTGCCTTCCTATGGTGATCATAAAGCCCTATGTACTTTATAAGTAAAATGTATTGAAGCTAAGAGTGTTGGAGTTTACTCCAACATCATACATTTTTATACTTTGGCTCAGAGAGGAAAATGAAAAATAGATTAAGCTATAGTATATTGTCGATCCACACTTCCTCTTTACCTAGTCTCCATATAACAGAGATTTTGAACAGATTCTGTGCTACAACAGTTTCACAGCTCGAATCCATTTAGCAGATCTACACAAAGTGCGAGAAACTAGTAAGTTTTGTTCATCTTTTAAGTAGCTTTTGCGTCATTATGTCTTTCCCCCTCCCTAATACTTTTCTCACCTTGATGCAAATGATGGGCTTTAGGTCGGATAAACCTAATGCTAATTAACATTTCTGGTCATAGAGAGATGTGCAAATGTAAGAGCAACATTGATAGGCCGATGTTGATCTAAAATGTAGAAAGTAGTGATGCATTAGTAAGGTATCTTTCATCTGAATAAAAAGGAGGACCTTTGATTTTGTCTGGAAATGAAATGGATAGACCTTCTGGCACCTGGAATTGCAGTTTAAAAGTACTATGCAACTTGGATATTTGTGTAAAATATGAATATTATTTGTGTAAGATAAGAGATGTGCTAGTATTTCTGAATAAATTTAGTATAAATTGAAAACATTGAAAAATATTGCAGTGTAACAAAAATACATTATGATAATATATGTACATTATTTCCTGTTGTTTGCCAAAGCTGACAATTCATTGTTTAACTAGGAGGTCCTTAATCTCTCAACCCACTTACTTTTTTGCAATGCTTACTTCTGGGGTTGTCTGTACATGTAGTGAAGTCCACTTTGCATGGAATCAAGTCTAAAGTCAGAGGCAGATTGTTCTGCTTTGGCAAAGGTAGGTGTAAGATAAAGCTCCTAGTCTGGTCACCTGGAGCCTTTCTTCAGGATGCTGTTTTTGTTTTGCAGTTTTGTCCAGGATATGGAATCTGTCTGCTCTACTCTCTCAATCAGTGGCCCTGATATACACATTCCCAGTGTTGTGATAGGAAGGCAGGAGGAAGGGGCCCAGGCCTGCACCCGCTTAGAAGATCACATTCACTGTAACCTGCCTGCATCTCTTATTTTTCAGTCTCTTTACAATAAAGTTAAGCATAAATATTTGTGTAAGTATAAATACATGCGTAAGTGTTGGCATGGTGTAGATCAAAATACATAGGCGGCATTTGAAGGTGAGATAGCATCTTCTACAGTGCAAGAAAATATCATAGTAAGTATCTACTGTGTGGTTTATTTCTAGAAGATACTGTATTGAGATGGTCTGATTGCACCTGAGTCTCAGTGCCATACTTTTTCCCACTGGTTTGCTCAAGGTGGCTTCCTGCTCAGAGCTTTATCTGGGCTCTGCATTGATTTTTGGAAGTGACTAGGCACTGGAACGTAGGTGTCTCTTAATCTACCTGAATATACTTACTATAATAATATATTATCTTTTATTTCTTCAGGAACTGCCGCTGCTTTTTCCTGCATTATTTCCCATCAATGTACTAAACCTCTTCTTCACATGCTTTGTGCAGCTGTTGTATGAATAGCCTTCTAGGTGGTGTAAGTTCAGGGGAGTTTGGTTTGGGGAAAAGTTTGCAAAAGGGAGCTGTAAATTGTTGGGAAGCGTTTAAACTGAGAACAGTGTTGCAAGTTTCCCATGGAGATTTAAGTCTGATTAACTTACAGAACTGAAATACATTTTTCAATTTATATTCAAATAATGTTAATTATTATTTTCTTTATTATGGATTTTTAAGAACTCCAAGGGGAACCTTTCTCTACAGATATCTGTCTTCTTTACAATAATCCCAAACATTGCCATTGACCTTGAGTATTTTCAAGAGAGGAGAGCAGGGGAGGCAAATAAGTGCAATTTCAGCACCCATTTATGAGCCGTCTCTTAGTATGCCAAATGTCACAACTTCACCAACTTTGAAGAACTCTAGTCTTCAAATGATATGAAACCTAGATATGACATTTATTTTGAATGTGTTATAAAATGGCAGTTAATGCATGTCAGTTATTCAGGAATATAATGTCAGAGCCAAAAAAGATTCTAAGCTGAGTAAATTTAGCTATAGTGTAGGCTCTCTGGTCTAAAATCGTGATCTTAAAACTTCCCAAAGCCTCAACTTTAGGACACCTGAACTTGCAGTTCTTTTGTGTGTGCTGCTATCTGTGAAAAATATTTGAGATTCATTATCACTGAACATAAGGACGGGATGAAGTAGATTGTAATATTCTAGTGATTCATGAAGTCAGCTGTGAGTGGAGAGCCTTCAAACCTAGACGTTATTACTAGAGCTGTTTCTTTATTTTTTCTAGTCACTTGATGCTTATCCAGCAACTGTTTTACATGAAATACAGAAACAGTCGATACTCTAATTGAGCATAGTAATTTTCTCGTGAGAGATGTCAGCTATAGCTTTGAGTTACTTCACCTTGAGGTGGGACTTGAACCTGGGTCTGTTGTGTGTTGGGTAAGAGCTGTAGAACTGAAAGTGGGATCGGCACAGTGTTTCCAACTTTTTTTGGAAGTAGGTAGCCCTTTTTTGTAGTTTTGTTTAAAGAAAACCAGCAAGATTTAGGTGATGGCAGTTCTTTGAAAGGATGAGAGAAGTACCTGAGTATCTATAACACCTATACCTGTTTTTCATCAGTAACATGTAATGTCATGTTCCTATTATAAATACGGTTGCGACTGTAGTGTTTTGCAGCCCTCTTATTTAGACAGGGATTGCACCTATCCTTATGGATCCCAGTGTTTTGGTCTAGACTGCATCAGGTGTTGACTTTAGGTATCTCTGTGCTTAGCATATTGCTGTTCTGCATGCTCTTTTGAAGGGTCTAACTTTCCCTATATGGATATAGGTCACCTCTAAGAGCTAGCTGTGCTTAGATTTTATGTTCCTGAGTCCTTTATTGCATCCTTTCTCCTTTATTGTAGCTTGTTTTGTAGAATGGCACCCTCTTCTATTTTCTACTTAATGTTCGAATAATGAGTATAGCATCTGTCATATTTGTTGTTCGAGGAATCATTCCTCTAAAAGGCTTTTATAGTGTTGAAAGCCAAGTAAATGTGTTTTTCAGTGCTGACCAGCATGTGTAGACATCTGTCCTGTGTTATGGAAGAATCTTACCTTTGCTGTAGGCACACTGTTTTCTAGAAAGATAGTGTTTTGCCTTTCCATATTTATTTGCAGTTTCATTTAAAAGTTTAAAAAACTCAGCATGATACATTACGGTAGTGTTGGATTTATTTGATGATAGTTTTGTGTTTCGGTTAATGACAATGTGTTGCACTGTCAACAGAGACCTTTTGAGGCAGGCAATACAGCTGTTCTTTGGGCCAAAACTGTTATAACTGCTGGTGAGAGTATACTGCAATTCATTAAAAGTCTGTATTTTAGATAAGAAATTGTTGTCCTCTCTCATTGAAATTTGTAGGAGACCTTTGTTCCCAATCCATTTATTTGTATTAATTCAGAAACACTCCGTTATCGCTAATGGAAACAGTAAAGTGATTCTTTACACTCCTGTAGTATCTCTTAACTACAAATGCAGATGTTTTCAATCAAAACCTTCTTTAGGCCTCTCAAGGCCTTTGTGAAGGTAGGAAATTTAAAGTTTATTTTAAGCAACTTACACAACTTGTACAAAGTTTACTGCAAAGTCAAGAACAAGAAAAGGAACTTGTAAGCTCTTGATCTTTTATAATTTATTTTGTTTATGTGGGATTATCTCTTGTATTGAGTAATGGTTAAAACCTCAACAGTTACTTAATTAAAAAGAAAATTATTTTGTAATTTATAGATCAGAAGAAGCTCCATATGTTTTGGATTGCTATCCTTTTGTACTAACATGATTTTTTCCTTTATTAACCTGCAATACCTTTGGCTTTCATGAAGCCGTCTAATGTCTAGGAGAATAAAATAGCATTTTGCATATGGTGTTACCTACAGTTTGTCTCTGAGTTGCTAGTATTTTTATCCTTTTCAAGCAGGTGATCTTTAAATAAGATTTTTTTTTTCCAGATAAAACATTTATTGCCTCAGTACTCTGCAAATGAAGTTATTTTTCATCTTTAAAGCTCTGCAGCAGCATTATTCTGTTCATTAAAGTGCTAACCAATAACTACAGCAGTAACTATACCAGTGATATGCTTGTTTCAAAAATGGGCCCAATACGCATATTTAATTTTGTGTCTGTTTCAAGAGTGGTCAGTCGAGGCTGAGCTCAGTCATGATATGATGACTCTGCTCATCAAGTCACAGCAAATACGAAAGAAGCATGTTAAAGAGAATAAAGATGTTCTTCAAGACATGATTGAAATGTTAGCTGACATGTCATTCATTTGGTTTGACCAAGGAGGATAGTACTTACTCTGTTGGGAGTTAAATTGAGAAAAGAGAAAGGAGGGAAAAAGTGAAGAAATTAGGCTTCAAATATATATTGTGATAAATTTCTAGTGGAAGTTTTGGTGGAAATCTTACAGGACTTTTCAGAGTAACAATTATAGCAAGACCATAACTTCCTATTACCAGTTGCATCTGTGCCAGAGATTGACGGGTACTCAGGTTTGTAGTCATCCTTTTAAAAGATAGCAATTCATCTTAGAAGAACATGAAGAATTGTTGTTCTTCAGGAAAGCAACTGAGGAGATCATAAAAGATAACAAAAATCTATTATATATGTATTTATGAGTGATTTTTTATAAAGTAATACAAAGGATAAATCCGCATAGCTTCTATAAAGTTAAATGATGTCTTTTCAACTGCTACAAATTCTTGAAGGATTTAATGAAACATAGAATAAAAGAGAACTGAGAGCTATAATATATTTAGATATTTGAAAGTTTTTGCTAAAGTAACTCACACAAAATTATTAAGGAAAATTTGAGGAACTAAGGCGGGGGAAAGTTTTACTAGTCCATGCATTTTGCATGAAGAGGTGGGAAATATAAAAAGCAAGATCTCTGACTGGGAAGGACTAGAAAGAAGTCAGACATTGGGGTTATTTGGGGCTTTGTACACCAACTGATCTATTACTATGTTATCTGCCTAGAGTAATGGTGGAAAGCAGGATGTCAATACATGGTAATATCATAAATTTATTTAAATTAGGAAATATTAGAAAAGATTTCTAAGAGCTCCAGGAGAATGTAATGGAACTTGGTAATAAGATGTCAGATTAAATTCAATTTAGAAGAGTGCATGGGAATTAAAATATAAATCACTTCAGCGTGTGCAGTTCTAAATTAGTCCTTAAGAAAAGTGCATGATATTATATTGGATTATTTGAGAAACAATGTTTTGATTATGTAAGTAAAGCTTATAGTAAAAAGTACAATAAAGGCATAGATATTTTAAAATTGTATGGGCTGTATTCTTGCACTTCTTGATTATTGATCATTGATTATAGTGATTCTATAAAGTGTTCCAGGTGCACGAGGCCGTGCCAGATTCGAGTGGCTTGGTACAAACATAGAAGTCCCATTCACAGTGGAGAGCTTGGTAAGCTTGTAGATTTAAAAGTAAAGGTTCAGATGTTAATGTAAATTTTTGGTGTTTTTTCCCCCAAAAGAGAAAAAAAAAAAAATCCCAACTATATTGAGACTATATTTCAGGCATGGACTCAGTTCTTGGCTCCTGAGTGGGCACAGGGACATTAGACCTTTCAATCTGTAGACTTTCAAAGCTAGACAGAAAATATGTCACCTCACTGGTAAAAGCTTTAAATGCACAGATTATCATAATCTTTGAATCAGAAAAATAGGTCTGTTCTGAAAATGATATTTATAGTTTTCAATTATGCTAACTAGTTACCATAATAGTCTGTTTCACAGCTCCCCAGATCAGCAAAATTGAGATCCAGGTGAGGGACGTTGCAATCGCAGGCTGTGGGCAGTGTGGTGAGCAGGCAGAAGGTTATCCTCGTCAGTCTGCTGAAGCCAGGCCATGATGCAAAATGGGCCCAGAAGGAAAGGATGAATAGAAACACTTGATTCTGCAATCTATTTATTTGGGAGTTATGTGGGCAGGGAATTCACTGGTCAGGAAGCACAAATAACCCAGGGATCTGGCAGTGCAACCAACATCTTTCCCTTCCTAGCTGAGTTTCATTATGAAGGGGACTTCTGCTGTATTTGGCTTCTGCAGAGATGTAGGCAGAGTGGCAGCATCTTTACATATCGTTTCTGAATCATAATTAGCTAGGGATAGGCACTGAAATGCTTCTGAACCTATCTGAGTTTTAGTGTTCAAAACATGGGGGTTGATTGAATTTAGTTGCATATATTTTTTAAGTATTGCTGGAGAACCGATTTCTGAGTTGATTTTAACTAAGCTTGGGGAGGCTATTTCTGTAAAGATGTCCAAGTTCCAAAATGTCAAGCTGCATGAGCAGGGTATAGTCTTACAAGTACATGGTAATACTGTAAGCATCATCTTTCACTTTCCATAATGAAAAGATGGCTGAATTCATATCTCTGAATGCTTAAAAATAACAGCTCTAAACTGAAACTGAGACTCGGAAATTTCAGCCCACCTGATGAAAATCAGTATTTTTCAGCCTTGTTTAATTCTGCTGCTTTCCTGAAACCACTGGAAACTCTGCTGGAGATGGTAAGCACAGGATATCACCTGCAAGATTCAGAGACCTCTGTGTTATAATGAAAATTCTGATGTAATCTACCTATTGTGGCTGCTCTCAAGTGTCTGCAGTAAGAGCGCTTCCAACTAAATAGTTGCAGATTTGACCCTAAGTGTTTTCTAAGTTCTCTGCTAGTTTATAGTGTAGCTCCTCTAGAGAGCAAAGGCAAATCCAATTTAAAATCTTGTCTGTGGAATGATCTTATCTTAAAAAAACAATATAAAGAGATTTAGATAGTATTTAGCCTTGTGCTTGCTCATTTATGATGCCTGTTGCTGCTTGCTACATTATATATTTATATAATGAGGAAAGTGTTTTTAAGTGAACCGAAACACAAATTTGGCTGGACTATAATGTCCCTTCAGGTTTCAAAAGGAAATTTTTCATATTACATATACATATGTGTAGGCATCATATACATGGTTATTTGCCATTTGGCTCTTTCCAGCTTTTAAAAATATTCTTTAAAAGGAGCAAAAGTTGCAGAACTGGAAAATTACCACAGCCAAACATAAATAATGAAATGATATAATCTTGTTTAAAAAAAAAAAAAAAATCAGTTACTTATGTATTCCCTTTGATTTCTTGTTTGCAGTTGTAGGATATAGATCTTTTCTAGGTTTTTCCCTACCTATTGCTTTTATATTTATTTATATGAACATAGTTCATGGTAAACCTAAAAAGTGCAAAGTATGGAGATTTGATATTATTGCCCATGTTTTGTTACACTCTTTCACATTTAATATATTTAATCTACTAATATCAAATACAGTCTATAGAAATAAAGCAGAGCTGATAACACAGTGACAATAGGAGAACAAGCCATGATAAAGGAAGTTAAAAGATGATTACTTTTGGGAATTAATGTTATTAAACCTACAGTGGTTTACACAGTAGAAAAATCAATTTTTCGTTGTCTTCAGGTCTTTGAAAATGTTTCTATACAAAAAACTGTATATTCTACTGCTGATGAAAAACAGAGTAATTTCAAAAAGTATTTTCTTTTGGTAGAACCTTCAAACCCAGAACTCCAGGGAGAGAAGAGCTTTCCAATTTGTAAGTAGAATGGGAAGAAGCTATGCTGCTGACCTCATTCATCAATAGATAACATAAGGGAGCAGAGATAATTAATAGAAATAACAACAGTACTTTTAAACATTATCTTGCAAAAGCAACAGCTCCAAAAGGGAGGAACAGATTTTGATGTTTCTACAACGAAAGAAATAATGACCATTTTAAAAAATACTCATGCAAAATCATACATTAAGAAAGAAATTTCTAAACATCTATAGAAATTTGGCTGAGGAGAAATTATAGTCTTATGTTTGCAAAATCTAGGACAGGAGCTATAACTCTTTTCTGGCATTAAGCAAAGAATTTAGCTGCCAGCTCAGTTTTTCCATCTGATATGTTTTGTTGGAAAATGCATAGTGCTTATGCTGGTAGTGTTTGTCATGAAAACACTAATGCAAGGTCCAAGTATAGTACTGCCAGTCTCAGGCATTCTGAAGCAAGACATACCTCCTGAAAATCAGAGGATTGGCTTAAAATAAAACATGAGATTTTAAAATTGTTTGGGGTTATCCTTATTTTAATTTTTAAAACTGAATTTCACAAGAGAGATTAGTAACAATGCTAAGATAGGACTGCATGTTGAATTTAATTTTTGGAATCTTATGTAAAAGCTAAGCATTTTGGCCTAGTTTACTTCAGAAGTTGCAGAGTTTGGATTTAAATCCAGGGAAAAGGTTTTTTGGAATCAGTATCAAGTTCAGGCTAATCTGTAGACATGACATATATTTTTTGAAGTCTTAAGAGTATGTATGCTGTGGGGGTATATATAGTTGAAATGATAAATGTAATGTGGAGTATGTCACAATTTTTGTAGAAACTTTTAAGGGATTTTATCTGTTGGTATTTTATTTACTTATACATTTTAAGGAGCAGAATATATTTCACCTATACATAAGAAATTAATTAAACTGAAGAGGGAAACAATCCCAGTTAGATGATGATGGGTTTAAAAAGGAAGGCCAAAACATACAGTTATGAACAAATTTGGGGGAACACCCTATATGTTCATGTAATTCTCTCACCACAGTGTATTCCAAAACTCCCAATCCTTTAAGCAAGGATGATAGCACCTTTGATAATGTGACCTGACCCTTAAATCATGCAGCCTTGTGTATAAGTTGGTTTGCTGCCTACTGAAGAAGTAATAGTCTGCTTGTTGATGATTCTGACATTACTGACATTTTCTCTTTTGCTTTATCAATCCCTGCCTACTGTGTAAAAGTCTTGGAGAGGACTTCTGCTCTCTAAAACTCTTCAGCAGTCTTTGTGTTGTCCTTGCAGTTCGTTATTCAGTGTGAAATATTCCCTTTCACTATCCATTTATACTTGGGCTCCAGTGAGATTGCTCACCTTGTCAAATGCTTATCACCTGTTAATATGAAAAATTCTGTATTTTAGAGAGAGGACATTGATGACTTGAGTTCTGTGTTAATAATAACTGTTCTCAAATCATCATGAATAAAGGATGTCCTTTTTTTTTTTTTTTTTTTTTTTTTTTTTGTTGCTGGCAAGAGAAGTATGCTTAGTCACTGCAGTTAATTTTGCCTATGGTTCCAGAGCTTTATAATGAATAAGTTCAGTTTCCATTTTTGGTTGTCTCTGGAAATTTGAAAAAATTGGGAACAGTTTTTAAAGTAAGGTTTTGATGCCATCTTAAATGACATTGGTTGCCTTTTCATGTAATTTGGTGGAATTCTTTGCTTTTGTACTTTGTTTCACCAGTACAGCTAAGTCTGTCATTCACTCCCAAATAATACATGACCAGCTTGCTTTGCAACACAGAGGATTAATATAGACAGCTTACTGTTATATGTTTTAATACTATCTGGGAAAAAAAGGTTTCCTCTCTATCTGTTTTCAGAGGCATTAAAATGTTTTACAATTTCAGTCCTTACACATTGTCTTTGATAACGCTGTGGTAAAATTATGGAAGCAATAAATCCTTTCTATCTTTTAATTCGAGTCCTTTGATACCACTCTTTAGGGCGGCCTGCGTTTTGCAGTTATTTGCACATATTCAGTAGAAAACATATGTTCTTGTAATTTCTACAGTCTTTTTCCTTCACCATTGTGAATCTCATGGCCCACAAATGTTTTCCATGTTGTGTGGTCCCTGTTTATGCCCTTTTTATTTGCTGCATAGAGCTCATGTTGCATCGTTTTTATCTTTAGACTCTATGGAAATAATTTTAGTGCCTGTTCAAATCATGAGGGTCAAATCAGCCTTACACTCAGTTCCTCTCCTTGCTAACTCTAGTGTCTAGTTCTAGCTCTGTGCAAATTAAACCGGCATTACTATTGAAGGCTACAGCCCTGCGTTAACTTCTGTTCTGGCTGCGCAATCCCACCTTCTTGCCTCTCCTTCCCTGGTGGTAGGGTACAATGTTCAGGTAGCAAATTGGATCAGGGAGCAGATTCAGCTCGTTAGTCATAATCTGTCATGTGGCTGTGTTTTACT
Organism: Pelecanus crispus; assembly: GCF_030463565.1. Lineage (NCBI taxonomy): Eukaryota > Metazoa > Chordata > Aves > Pelecaniformes > Pelecanidae > Pelecanus > Pelecanus crispus. The sequence continues at coordinate 8,519,512 of NC_134653.1, read as the reverse complement.
GCTACAGATATTTGTGTCAGCTTGAAGGGAGATTAGGGGCACAGGGATGGCAATGGGTACTTGGAACTGGGAGGTGCTGCATCTTTCCATCAACATTGCAGTTTGAAATTGTCAATGGATTTGTAAGGCTGGCCAGGGAGGAGGAGATGTTCTCTGTGGAGGCTGCAGAAGTAGCCAGAGCCTGGTAGAGTGCCTGTGCCAGTGGTTGCACGTTCATCTTTCCAATGCACTGCTTCCACACTGTCGGTCCTCCACATACACAGTCTCTGGCTTTGGGTCAAGGCGTTGCATCTTTGGCAGAATGAGAGCTTTTCTGTAGGGAAGTATTGCCAGTTCAATGTGTCTAGGAAAAATACGTGGTTTCCCCTGAGTTTCTGAGGAGAACCTTGTGAGGGGTTTTTTAGATTTAAGAATTGTTCAGTATTTGTACCCAAAAAGTTCTTGCCAAGGGCAACAGTTGTCTGAAGCATTAGGCTTAAGAAGTTTCTCTTTTGTATTTGTTTTCTTTTAAATGAAGATAGGACTGCTGTAATAAGATATGGCATGTGCGTGATATCCTGTTATGGAGCCATTATAACACTATAGTGTAGGCAGGGAAGGAATTTCTTTACCTTTGCAGTCTCTTTCAGTTGGGTTTTTTTTTTTTAGAATCATAGAATCGTTTAGGTTGGAAAATACCTTTAAGATCATTCAGTCCAATCATTAACCTAACACTACCAAGTCCACCACTAAAACAATTAAGGGTAGAGTAATGATTTCATCTTTCCTGGCTTGGTGGCTGGATTATTTTTTTAATGAAAGTAATTACTAGGAATCATTAAGGTTGGAAGGGATCTCTAAGATCATCAGTCCAACCATCGGCCCAACACCACCATGCCCACTAAACCATGTCCCAAAGTGCCACGTCTACCCATTTTTTGAACACCTCCAGGGATGGGGACTCCACCACCTCGCTGGGCAGCCTGTTCCAGTGCTTGACTCCTCTTTCCGTGAAGAAATTTTTCCTAATATTCAATCTAAACCTCCCCTGGCGCAACTTGAGCCCATTTCCTCTTGATCTATTGCTAACTACTTGGGAGAAGAGCCCAACACCCACTTCACTACAACCTCCTTTCAGGTAGTTGTAGAGAGTGATAAGGTCTCCCCTCAGCCTTCTCTTCTCCAGGGTAAACAGCCCCAGTTCCCTCAGCTGCTCCTCATAAGACTTGCTCGCTAGACCCTTCACCAGCTTCGTTGCCCTTCTCTGGACATGCTCCAGCACCTCAATGTCTTTCTTGTATTGAGGGGCCCAAAACTGGACACAGTACTGTGTGCAGATAGCATAGAAATGTAGCTCTATTCTTAACAAAAACAATGTGTTGTACCAACATTGTCTGTATAGTAATAGTAATTTTCTATGTTGTATAAAAATATGAGCAATAACTTTGCTATTCACATGCTGCTTATTCTTTGCAAGTTTCTTTTCCTGTAAAAAAACCCACCCACAAAACCCTGCCAGAACTTTGTAAGAAATAAAGTATAGTAAAGTAAAGTACCAGTAACTGGGATGGATATGACTGTACTGAGAAGAAGATGCCATGTTCATTTGGGAATTACCCTGTTTATATTGCTGTTAAATCTCTGAACGTGTCCATGGTGAAATATAGACTTATATTTACAGAACTCTGAACAGTTTCTAACTGAGTTTCAGACTTATGTAGTTAATAAAAAGCCAATTCTCTTCAGACAGCCTTGAATTCTTATTAAATGTATAAGTTTCATTTTAGGCAGCAGGTTTCTACATACTGGAAGCCTCAGGCTAAAGCAAAAAGAAAAGGGAACTTGCATATGTTTGTCAGTATAGTGCAAAAAGGAAAATTTCTGTTTCTGCTACCAGGACTTCAACTAACTTCGTTGTATGGTGTTTTTTCTCCCCTTTAAGAAGGGCAGGTAAGAAATACAACTTGAGGAGAACATAATTTCATTTCTGGTGCTCTCAAGTAGCTAATGTACTTTTAATTCAAAAAAGCATTGAAGGGGTGAAAGCAACTGCTGTTTCTTAATAAAAAAATTTCTATGTCCTGCACAAAGAGCAATAGAAGTCCACCTGAGAATTTTCACTAGAATTAATGGGACTAGTTGTAGAAATGGTACTTACTGTAAGGAATGAAAAAACAAGGTCTGAATTTATAAAGCTTACAGTAGTACTATGTAGTAAGTGCAGAAACTTCTTGTTTCTTTTACAGCTTGAAAACTAAGGCAAAGAGAAGTCACACGACTTGAATATAGCATAGTTTTTCTGTTAGAGCGAGGAAGTGAATCCAAATTATTAATTCTTGACAATGTCTTCCATCCCACTTAGAAAACAGCTTTTTTTAATGCTTAGAGGTGGTAAAATCATTGACATATTTGTGATAAAAGTCCATGTAAACAACATTGTCTTATTTCAAAAGCGGAACTGAATCAAATGAAGTAACACAATAATAATGGCATTTCTAAGTAGGATGCTCTTCACAGCAATACCAGCATACTTGTAAAACTTAGTAAAATCAGGGTTTTTTTCTTTAACTTGATTCATATAGTCTGTCACTGAAAAGATATTCTTATAAATGAACTGCTGCTGTGGGCTTTGCCATTCAACTTAATTGCTTCCATTTCCAGGCAAAATGTCTCTCCTGAATTCTGCATTGTTTTCTTTTGCCTAACAAAAGGCTAATAATACTTCCTCATGGAGGCAATCCCGTGTAGCAGAAGGTAGGAGGGCATGTGGAAATGGTTGTTTTAAAACTGCTCGTCTTACCTGCTGATGGGTGGTAGAAGTGACAGCAAATTTCACATCAAATAAATAGGAAATACATATGTGTCACTGGCACTTCTGTCTAAGGCTGAATACTTCTAGGTGTCCAACACAGCAGTAATTCTTGAAGCAGCTGCTGCTGTGAATAAACACATGTGAGAATATTTATCTAGAATGCAAAGCTTAAAAAGTATTTTGGAACCATATCACTGACATACGGTACAACAGTTTAAATGAGATGAGCAGAATCATTGTTCTGATACAGACTTTACAGATAACAGTAGAAGAAGTAAAACTCATGAAAGGTGCAGAGCCTTATGGAGTGATTTACAGAGAAACTGGATGTGACAACACTAGTCAGTCTAAAAAAAAAAACAACAGCCCACAAGTTAAAACAGTGGAACAGCTTTTTCTTAAAGTGTAATGATGAAGACAAACAGACGAATGTAGGAGGAATAAAATAAATCAGCTGTTAACACCCTCTTTGAAAGCACTTTTAAAAGAGAATTACTTTTTAGTGCTTTTTAGAAATACTTTAAACTTTTCATCCTTTTAAAGAAGAAATTAAAGTATCCCTTGATTCTGTACATATTAAAAAATGAAGTGTTGCCCAATTCTGTGAGTACTTGCACATCATGAAAAGTGTTCTGTCACAATGACAACTGTTAGTTGTGAGAACAGATATCCTTCAACCTATTTTTAACAAGTGCAATAAGATGACTTAACTGCCATCAGCTATCACGACTTTGGCCTCCAGTCCAAATTCATTTCATGTAAAATTCTGGGGAGGAGATGGGCTTCATCCTGGGAAGAGAAAATTAAGAAATTTGGGTCAGAAAGTGTTCCAAGTTTGGTGGTTCTGTGCCAAAACCAGTCAGTAATTTTTTGCCTAGATTTTACAAATCAACAGCAGCATCTATAATTGGACTTCCAAGCAAAAAAGAGCATAGCATAAATAGTCCTGATATAAGATGCTCAATAATGTCAGTTCACCTAAGCAAACGATCCCATAATCTCTTCCAAATCCTAATGGGATGTGTCTGACGTTATCTCCTCCCTATTTCTCCAAAAACTAGTATTCTTTTCACTTCCGATCGTGAGTTACAAACCTGATTTCCTGGGTCTTAAGCAATTGCAGCAAGCTTGAAGTTTTTTTAGGTCTGTCTTTCCATGAAGATACTCTATGCAGTATTCAAAATTATAATCACAGAACTGAAATTAGTGATACAAACTCTAGTTCTGAAGAAATGTAGAGCAAACAAAGTAACTAGAGTGGCTGAAAGCAGAATTGAGACTTCCCGAAGTTTCAGAATGGGTATATTGGTAAGGTCTTGTTTATTTCAGGTGTGATGAGAGTACGTTTTTAGTTTTAAAATAGAAAATACTGTTACATTACATTTTTTGAAACAAACCACTGAAAATTAACTATCAGACAGTAATCTGCTTTTTAATTCTATGTCCTAATCTCACAGGTTCATAATTACTTTGCAACAACTGCCAAATCATTAAGGAGTGGAATATTTTTACCTGTATATGCTGATAAAAGGGGAAATCTTTTTATTTTCAGATTTTAAGCATCTCAGCAGATATATAACTGCTTTAAACAATTCTGTTGCTACAGCCTACTGGGTGCTTAAAAAACTTGAGCAGCTTAAAGTTACTTTTCTATCTTCTTCATGTATTGGGTTTTTTTGGGGGTAATGTCTCTTGTTTCAGTTTGTTTTCAGTGCAGTGTAAAATACCTTACAGAATCATTTTACAACTTTGAGTGTTTTAGAGAGTGTTCTTTCCTGCAGCCATTTTTTCCTTAGAATAAAAAAAGAGGGGAAAAATACCAATGTTAAAAATAAATGCTTTTTAAATGGTATTGTAGACTTAATTTTCAAAGGATGTGGCTAAACAAATTAATATTTAGGCATACATGACCAAAAATTGATTTTTATCATCAGAAATGCTGACAGTAGAACATCATAGACCAGACTGAACAATGAGGGTGGTTTGGAAAAGGAAAGATGAATTTGTTTGTCTCTGCACTGTGGAGACGGCAGTGGGTATTCCACGGGATGACACACACATGCTCAACTCTACTAGTATGGAAAGTTCAGGGGAACCCTAGCTTGGCTTCCTGGCCACAGGTTACACATGTATGAGCAGAACTGCTATGCAGCCATCCCACAGCCACTTCTTATCGATCGTTCCCTTCTCTGAATCCAGCGTACTTAGAGACTGCATGAAAAACTTGTCAGTACGCTGCTCTCGATCTTCAATATTTTTATATTCTGTTTAAACATCCATATTTATAAATTGGGTTCTGTACTTTGTACTTTCTGTTGGGGGTTTTTTGTCTGCAATTTGCCATTTTAAGGTAGATTTTCAAATCTATGAGTATATTCTGGTAATTTCAGCAAAATTTATTGCTTACTAGTTAAAATGATGTATATTTGATCATGGCATGGTGGATGAGGTAAAATAAAATGCCCTTGTGGTTGTGGTATATATTCTAAATATTTATGTAAATGTTTTATTTGGTAGCTGCCATTCTGCCTTAGCTATTTAAAGGGTGGGTTTTTTGCTTATTTTGCAATCATATATGGACACCCAGGTATAACCAGGGGGCAGTGAAGTATGTCACATACGGTTTCACAGAACCATATTAGTGTTCCTTAATCATTAAGTATCATAAATTGTGGTCACATATCTTTTAAAATAACACACATGATTATACCTCAAAAATGCATTAAGAAACTTAAACATAAATTAAGAGCATGAAAACCTTGCTTAGAAGATCTTGCAGACTCCATTCCATTGTGAACAAACTGTGCTTGTTATAAGTGGTGGGAAAGGATAATTCTTACAGTGCTTTCTGTCTGTGGATTTAAAAAAGGGCTTTACAAAGGTTTGTTGTACCTATTTGCAGATGAGAAGATTGAGACAGAGAGAAAAGAAACAATTTATCCAAGGTCACCTGGAAGGCTACTGATATGGCTGGAAGGAAAACCAATGAATTCAGAGGTCTGGCCCAGTTCTCTGTCTGTGTGTTGTACTGCCTCCTTTACTTCCAACAGTTCCTAGTTTCCTGAAGAAACCAAACATCTCCACTATAGTTTCCAACCAGAATGCAGTAAATATTCCAAGAAAAATTCTGCTATGAATGGCTAGTTTTATTGTTTGCTCCTAGCAACATTATACTGTTAACCTCAGTGAGCCTAATTTCTTTTACTAGTTTACTGTAATTCCAGTGTTGTTTTTTTGAAATTAATTGAGTTGTTGTCTATTTTTACCAATACAAATGAAGGTAGTTTAGCCCAAATTTTCTACATTAGAATTCCTAATGTTCTGTCTTTAAAGAGAGTGATGCCTCCTGCTGCAATATATCTCATAATCTGTTTACATAAATAGAAATGGTACCAAAAGAAAAATTAGAGGAAAGGCCTTAACTTTCTATTAAAGTTCTTTTTCAGATTTAAGTTATTAAAAAAGAAAAAAAAAAAGGAAAATGGAATTACTTTTCTTATAGTTCTTGACTATACATGAAACTGTTCGGTTTATTTCTGTGAATGGTATCCTGCTCCTTGGTGAATTCCTAGAACCGCCATTATAAATCTTAACTTCACAAGGTCTGTTTCCTCAAGACAATACTGTTCTTGCTATGACATTAACAAAAACTACATTTATATTTTAAACTTTCTGATGGGAACATTGCTGGTTAGAGTTGGTTGAAAATCTTTTAACAAATCATTTTCACCTATCTAGTGGAGCTGGTAAATTCTTTTCTTTTAGCTAGTCCCTCAGTCTCCAGGTCTATTGAGACTATTTAGCTATGTCACTCTGACTCATGAGTAGTATGTATTAATGGACTTGCAGATGACTGTACTAGGAATTAGAGGGTTGTCCTTCTGCACTGACCACTCGACTGTTGTAAGCAGTGTTAGTAAGCCAGAAAGATTTGTAGACTTTCAATGGATTTAATATGACTACTCATGATCCCACTGGATTTGACTGACATTTTGATAATGGCTTCAGTGCAGCAGAAATAAGCCTTTAAGACTCAAACATTTGCTGTTTTGAAAGGATACCCTTCAAATTACTACAGCAAGCCTAACAATGAGGAATGGCTCTTGTGTGCACTAAAAGAAGAGATCATATTGAAAAGCAAGATAACAACCCAGTGTTTCAGCATAGACACAAGGATTTGCTAAGTTGAATAAACACAAACAGATCTGATTCTGATGCTTTCGAACTTGTGCATAGCTGACTTTACAAGTCAATAATACTTTTCAAGACAGACTGTGTGTACATTATCTGAAATTGAATAGGTGCCTTTCTTTGCGTAGAATTTTTTTTTTTCATGAGGCAATGCAGTAACATACACAAAAGTGTCTGGACTTGTTAAAATGTATACTTTTTCCTGAAATTTGCAAATTATGTATTGTGTATGCTTTGAAAATATTAATGCTAAATTTTATAGGAAAACATAATAACCTGATGTTTTTTGACATCCAGATATGACCTTTACTTTCTTTGAAAAACTGGCTTCCAACTTCAGTATTCTGTGATGTAGTGTGTCCTGCTTATTAATGGAGGAGATCTTAGTCTATTCTCTCTTCTGAAATCCAAATATTTTGTGCGTAAATTTCAATCCATGAAATTAATAAAAGAACAACTTTGGTTCCAAGATCACAGTTAGTTACATGTGTTCAGACTCTTAATTTTTTCATCATAACTTTGTTGGTATCTTGTTCCTTATAATTCCTGGCTAAAATCAGTCATACCACATCATTTTGTGTGGCCTTTTCAGAGGTGCTGTTTGTTCTGTCTCCAAGTTTCCTTTTTCATATTATTCAGTACTGTATATTCTCCTGAGATCTGTTTTCTACAGCAAATTGGGGTTTTTTAGCATTTTGGTACAATAAATGGCAATAAAATGAGGTGAGTTTTCTAAGTTGTAAAGAAAATCGTGTCATTGATGTTTTTATTGAAAAAACATTTAATTACTTTAAAAAAATTTTTAGTCATCTTGGCAATGTGCAGTATATAGAAGCTAAGAATATGTGACTCAGGAGTAAATGTGTTGATACTCATTTTGGAAAAAAAATCCAGTTGTATTCATACAGAGCCTGAGCTGAGACCCAGGGGAGCAAACAGAATGCTATTCATTACACACTGGAGAAAATCTGTAGCTGATGTAAATTTCATAACTCAGTTGACTTCAGTGACGCTATGCTGATTTATAGGAGCTGAATAGATTTTGCACAGCGGTGGTATTTTCTTTGTTTACTTAAAAACCAGCTGTGCTTAATATTGGACAGAACAGCAAAATAATGTTCTCTGACCTGTATCCCTATCCTCGGTGAAGTTCTTCTAGATTTACATTAATCAAACTAGGATCAGAATCTGGTTCAATATATGCAAAATACTGAGAGGCATATCTATCTCTTTTTTTTTTTTTTTTTTTTTTTTTCTTCTTCTTACTGCTTTGAGCCACTTTGTTGGATCAAAGCTAGTTGAAAGCTGAGCTAACCAGATGGTTGGGGATTTCCCTGTGGAAGACTATCCTGGGGAGACATAGAACTAGAATAGGGGATTACTTGATTGGAGAGGTACTGAAAAGCATTTGGCTAGAGTATTGCTGCTCACAGGTGATTATAAACTGCTAGAATGATCTGGGGGGCTGGCATAATGTAGAGCATCCCTAAAGCTGTCCTTTATTACACTGGGTCTGAGATGGCTGTGGGATTAGTAGAGAACAGAATGTGTCCCCTCTTCTCCTAGTTGTATGGGGTGCATCTCAGCTTCAATGAAAAATTCAGTCTGTGAATTATAAATTTTACTTGAAAAGGCAGAGTTTTTTATTTTCATTTTGAGGAGCACTGCTTTGTGTGCAAACCTTCTCAAGCATCAAGATGAGAGTATTCTCTAAGTTGTGTTCCTGCTGCTTCAAGTACATGGTTTTGCAATTCATTAAACTCTGCTTTCTTGCGTGAAAATGTTAGTTCATATAAAAACCTGTAACGTATGTCTATTATAAATACTGCTGTTTTATTATAATATTCCTACAACTATTTCCAACACCAATAAAGAATTTTTAGGACTTCTTCATATTATTTTCTAATGGTTAAACTGGCTTACCCATTAAATGTCTAAATCACAGTATGAATTTAATCTATAAAGACCCAAAAATCTTGACTATATCTACCCGAGACACTACCTTGTTCTCTAGGGAACATAGTGACAACTGAAATTTTTTAATAGTTTGAGCAAGTAGTTCCCACATGCAAATGGATGGCAGCTAACTTTTCAGTCAGAAGCCCATCACAGCTGAATTGACGATATATGTCATATTGTGGGATGATATAGGAAAATATATCAAACACAGGTTTGACATATTTACAAAAATTTCTTCTCATACCATTTGCATTGTTAATAATTGTGCCTAAATTTACATGCAATCAGCCTGTACTTCTGTTGTTTATAAGAGCATGTATTGGCACAGATGTGATGGCCCTACCCTATGTACAATTAATGGAAGAAGAAAGAATTGGATGTTTTGCAATTTGAGTAAATGTAATTTATAAAAGTTGCATAAAAATGTAATCCCTTTGGCTGCTGCAAATATTAGGAGGAAATCTTGGCCAAGCATCTGAGTTGGTGGTGGAACATCATGCTTAGAATAAGGATTAATGTACATTTCTATATTTATTCGTATGGGTTTTTCTTTTTTAGTTTCAGCACATATCCATGGCTGCTCTCAGTCAAAACATCTGTCTTAATATTAAATGAGAGTGCTTCTGGTTGTTAAGAAAACAGTGTTATGAAATGTGAGGATAGAATAATCACCTCTCTAACACAGCATTATGAAATTCTCTGCATGGAGAAAGACAGATTTACACTTGCTTTATCTTATGTGGGTGTAAGACATAATGGGAGTATAAATCTCTGTAGGATAATAAAATGTATAATTTAGAATCTCTTCATGAGATTAATGCCATACAGTTTTTTCTTTTTTTTTTTTTTTTTTTTTTTTTAGTTCATGAGATTAATATTTTTGTGGGTTACAGTTTCCTTATCAATCAAAGTAATCAACTGAACATAATCTAATTACAGGATTTGGGAATTTTAGGGTTATTGTTTTTAGGAATAAAGTTGTTCCGTAATTATTTTAGTGTAGACTCTTAAAACTCAATTTTTATTCAATTGCTAGGGACTTTTTATTAGGTGTATTTTATGATACTGTTTTTAGTTTAGGAATCGATGCTGTACAGAAATATGGTACATTGTGATAATGAAGAAATGGAAATACAAGAAGAAAAAGTAACATGTAAAGAACAAATGTTTTCTAGTGTCAGTGTAAGCACTGGTTACCAACATGCAATAAAAATACAGTAATTTTGTGAGGTACTTCATATTATTAAGCCTGTTACCAGATGTTCGTACTTCTAGAAATAAAGCTATTGTGTTAATGAACTCTGTTCAGAGAGACCGAACATCAGAAGCCTCTTAAAACCCTTTGTAAGAAATGTTGGAACACAGTGTAATTAAGGATTTGGTTACTAAACTGAAACAGAGGTCACTAGTCCTGGCTCTCCTGAGTGGTTTGGCATTTCACCTCATTTTCTGTGTTTTAGTTTACTAAGTGAAAGTAAGGGCAGCAGTACAAAGCTGCTTGAAGATCCCAACTGATCCTGGTAAAAATGTAAGTATTAGAGGATGCTGTTCTATAATTTTGTTGCTAGGAGTTAGTGTTCAACATACTTGTTCTAGTAAAACCTCATCCTGTTCTTACTTATTTACTTTGAAATGTTGCTTCTTGGTGCATGAGAATGCCCTCAGGCAAGTGGTTCTTGTGATCATTTTGTCTTTTTAAACTTTGGATTGCTTATTGTCTAATTTTTTTTAATGCTTTGCAATTGGATTGGATCCATTTTCTTTTTTACAGATTGAAAATGGTTTCTCATTGGGGTTAAACTTTCACATTCAATCTACAATTACAGCTGTTCTGGAATTTAGTTTTTATTTCTGGGTTGAAGATAATTTCCTTTGTCAGGAAACCATCTCCTCCTATATGCTTTTTACATGCCTTTTATGCGTTCATTTAAACTACTCAAATGAAATAAATGCTTCAGTATTTTCTGGAATTTGGTGGGATTTAAACATTTGTTATTGATATCAGTGTGAAGTGTGCTGTGGTACTCTTTTCTTAAAATCTTTTGCTGTATACTCAGAATTTAAGCTATTTATTTTTAGAACTCACTAGAATTATTTCTTAAATATCCTTCAGCAGAAATGGGTGTGTGAAACATGCTGCAAAACTTCAGTCATTCCAGCTGTTGGGAAGCATATTTTGCTCTGTCCAAGAAAGCATTACTCAATTATTACTCATGTTTCCAAGATCTACAGAGTATACTGAGCCTTATTGACAGCATCCTCTCCCATCCACTCTACCTTGCACCGTCTTTGTTCATCATGTGACAGCGATAATGCCATAATTTAAGAAATCAGTTCTTAACAAAATTAACCATTATAATCCGGTTACAGAGAAAAGTAAGGAACTGAATGGTTTGTTTGTTTTTCCACCTAATGAAAACACTCTTTCATAGCCTTTGGCAATGCTCCTAAGTGAACAGTTTTGTGTAGTATGCAAAAAATACTCATGGTTTGCCTTGATCCTGAGAATCATACAGAATCAGAAAAAAAGGGTGAGGTGGAATTGGGTGGAAGTGATGTGCCTGGGAAAATACTTTGAAAATACCTGGCACACTGTGTATGCTGCATTATTACAAAGACAAATGTTTACTCCTCATAAGTGAGCTTATATTATATATCATTTCTGGCACAGCTCAGTTAATAGAATTAGAAAATGTGGAGATGCCATCAGAGACAAACAAGTCCTTTTAGTCTTTTCCTAAAATGGAAGATGAGAATGCTCTGATCTGCTTTTTAAACATTACCACTGTACATTGTATCCTGTGTCCAGGAAAAAGAACAGACTTGCTTTGTATCATTGTTCCAAATATCTACTATAATATGAATATTACCAGAAAGATGCTTCCAAACCACAATCTTCAGGGCTTGAAAGTGCTTTTTCCCTGAGCCTTCAATCCATCTCTCTTCTACAGCTGCAAATTGCAGAGCTTGGTCTTTCAATCTGTGTTTCTTTCTATTTATGCCATAAATGTGTCAGAAAATATCTGTATATCCTTTCTTCAATCTGATACAAATTCTGCAACATTTTCTTCTTCGGTAATCTTAAAATTGAATAATTGTAATAGTTATACTTAGCTTTTATGTTGTACTTTGCTGGGTAAAAAACACTGTGTAAAAAAATTAATTAGTGAAGGTTTAATGAATAGCATTGTTTTTCCTTACTTCTGCCTCTCATTGTGATAATTAAAAAGGTTTTTATTTTTGAACTGTGAGAAGCCACACTGCATTAAGGCCAACACAGTGTTTACAAAGTAGTGATAGATGAGCTCTGTGTAGCCATAAAATGCAGTGAAGTAAGCTGACATTGACTTGGCTTCTATAAGTTTCTGTTATTACAGGTCTGTAATTTTACTTGGAAAATTGTGAAAGTTTATTTATATAAATGCTAGTGATGTTGTTAATAAGTGTGTCCTGGATCAGCATAGTACATCATTGATCAAACACATTGCAGCTTTGTTTTAAATCAAATGTGAGAAATTTGACAAGCCCACAGCTGTCTGCTATAGATTTTTTTTTTTCCTGATACGCTCCAGGTATCAAAGTCAGAATTGCAAAAATATTAAAGAACGAACTCCAATTTACAAATCTGTCAATAATGGCAGCAGCAGCGTTATGATTGATGTAATATATTATAAGATTGCATGGGGAAAACTCAGCACAAATGATTTCTGTAGCACTTGCTACTTACAGATTTTACAAGTAGTAACATTTAGAATAATGACCATCTAATATGCTTCTCTAAAAATCACAGGTCATAAATTTCAGCTGTTGGTTCAAATTGTGAATTGGTAGCTCGTGTTTAGATACTTACTGTTGACAATTCTTTAGGTCCTTTTAAGAGTCAGGGATTGCAGTGTTTAATTTTGATATTGCAAGCCTTGTATTTGGCTGTTTAGAAGAATCCTTCGAGTACAATTTACCAAGCAAACTGTATTGTTGTGGTGGTGTTCACTCTTTTCCATTCTATCCATCCTTACTCCTTTTGCAAACATTACCAGCTTTAATTCTATATTTGCAGTAAAAGAATACATTATGTCATGGGCTGAGAATCAGTCCTCTAGGTAGCTTTTCACCTTAAATAATTGATAATTGCTTATTAAGAAACGTAGTATCAAGAAAGTATTTTCCAATTTGATATTGCCGTATAACTTCTGAGTATTCCTGTCTCTCAGAATCAGAAACTTGTATGGTATTGAGTTCAAAGCTTAAAACATGTTCAGAAATATGTTGTTAACAGTTTCTGTCATTTGTTAGTGGGAGTATTTGATCTGACAAGACTTATCTTCCCCCAAAACCTGTTGAGTACTGTAAAATATAATTAATCCTTTAAGAGTAAGTAATAATCTTTAATCAGATATTGGCTGATTTTCCTTGAAATCAATATTGAGGTGGATGACTCATAGCAGTATAAGTCACACTATTTACTCTTTTGAAATATTGACAAAACAATGAAATTCTTTTAGTCTTTTAGATTTTTCCAAGTTAGATTTATTCTAAGGGAAGTATATCTGTTTTCTGAAATTGAATAAACAGGAAAAAATATATCTTGAGACATGTGTAAAAATGTGTTTAAAAAAAAAAAAAGTTCCTTATGTACTGTATTCTTTCCTATAGATGAGTAAAAAATCCCTGAGCTGGAAAATCAACTACCTTTCTTCACTGGTGAGGAATATATAGACAGAGCTGCTAAAACCTTGGCATCTGTTACCGTGCCAGACCTGAGTATAGCTGTAGCGGGACCCTCAGTGGATTGATCTGTGAACTCTGCTCAGCACTCCTGAGAGGGTACAGAAGGAAGTTTTAAATTACAGTCACAGCCCATGATCCTGAAGCTATTCTAGTGTTGAACCTTTTGTCCTCTGACAAGAGACTGTTTTAACTTGTGTCAGAAGTCCCATATAGGGACTGCAGGTTTTAGGAATACTTTTCCCTGCTCTCTACTCCATGCTCACTTCCTGCACAGTGAAATGCAGGAGACATCTAATATTGAAGAAATCTTCCTCTGCAACGTCCTCCTTGGGACAGCTTTAGTTTTTGTACCATACGAAGTTTTACTAAGTTCTGAGGCACAGTGTTTTTCACAAAGGTATGATAAAATTGGATTGTTGGAAACCTATAATCAACATCCACCCTACCATTAATATTTTGATCCAGCATTAGTGAATACATATCCTTGTTCACACCCACGCTACATTGCTTTGACTTATTGTAATGTAATAGTCTTTTGAGTTGTGGAGAATAATCTTGTGCATGACCTCAGTTTCAGCTTGGGGAGTACTTAGAAACATTTAATCTGATTTGTCAGATCAATGGAAAGAAGTTTGTGTAATGCAGTATAAAGAACTTCCAGTAGTATTACTTATATCAGATAGAGGAGTTAAAATTGATTCTTACTTGTTGTTTACTATTTAGAGCTTTATTAAGCTCTAATCTCTTTTTAACATTATTTAAAGAAGGTGCTGTCTGTGTTCTAACTTGTCGTTGTCCTGTTTTTATATAGTTATTTCCAATTTTAAGCATTCTTACTTTAACTTGGTTTTACCCTTCTAACCTGAGTACTTCCTTCCATTGTCTATAGTTTAGAAAACTTTGTCTCATAACTTATTCCCCAGGTTAGAAGTTAACTCCTAACTGCCCCACAGTTAGCCAACAGATGCTGTCTCCTTACGTCCACCCTTGAGACCCAGCTATATATTGATGTGTATTAATCATTCAGCATCTGTCAAAATGCTTACATACATCCTAATGTGGATATACACCTTTCTTTTATACTCGAGGGTGCCCAGAATATTCAATGCTTTGTCTTTATACTTGCTGGGCTAGTGGCTAGGGAACCCAATTCAGTGCCAAAGTAGATTTTTTTTTCAGTTTACGTATCAGTAAAAGAAGCCTGTCCACACACATACACACATACGTATCTCCATGTCCATGTGCTTTCCCCTTACAACTCACCTAAGAACTGCATTGAGATCATGGGCACAGTTTGCTAGTTTCTGGTCCAGTAGAAGGTCCTGTGGTATTTATAATGAATTTGAACTCGATGTACAGTTTGAAACATAACTGTTCCAGTCAGTGTTTGGTGTTGATCTGACAGAGGGAAGAGCAATATTTCATTGACACAGCCAGTTCTTATAGCCCTGTGATTTTTTTTCTTCTCTGGTCTTCTATGCATCTATAAACTTTTCAAGGATGATCCTGCTTAGTTTGTGAGGTCATAAGTCATACTCTGTGTGATTGTTACTGAGTTGATCCTTCTGGTTTTAAGGCCAGTATTTCTAAGCAATTTGGAAGGAAGTCACATCTATTACAATTCTAGTTTTAATTTTTTTTTATTATTATGTACTAATAAAACAAATGCTAAAAAGTCTGTAAAGTATATCCAAGAGTTCACCAGGGCTTTAGGAAAGCAGCTCAGAGTTACATTTAATGTGATGTAACTGCAGGCTGCTCCCAAACCGTTCTCCCCTATTTTCCGCCTTTATCTGTGCATTGCTGCTGCCTCCCTTACAGGAGGTGACTGTACAGCATCTGGGGGATGTTTGTGCATGGGGCAAGGGCAGCTCAGGACCACCTTTTCAGTGACAGTTCACTATCAGTTTGGATTGAGTACATAAAGTCCTGATCTTAATGTTGTGAACTGCCTCGCCTTGGTATGGTGTAACTGTGAACAGAACCACAACGAGCCTCTTTTTTCAATTAACTGGACCGAACCATTTTTATCTGAAGTGCATCCCATCTGTTTAGGCTAGCTTTTCTGTTCTAGTGAATGAAAATCTGTGTTTGTATATACATAAACGTAGCGTGTAAGGAAGGATCTCCATGTGCATGGAGGGGAGTACGGTCGGTGCACCAAGTGAGGCCGCTCCAAGTGCCAGCTGGCCTGGTCAGCTCTGAGGCATGGTGCTACACACGGATTTGCTATGCCAGAAGCAGGCTGAAGATGAGAACGTGTCTCTCACAGTTGCAGTTCTTTGCTAGCTCACTGTTTTCTGCAGAGCAAACCAATCTACACTGGGCCTATTCAGTGTTACAGGTCCTTCATTGTAGCTTGTCTGCTGGTAATGGTGTGCTGCTGATGGGATTGAAGTCCACCAACTCTCTTCCCCTGGGCTATTTCCTCCTTGCCTGCATCAGTGAGGGAGTAATGACTGTGGAAAGAGCTCTCTTTTCCTGCATCTTGAGCCCTTTCAGATAGACAATGTGAGCTACAGACACCTTCTGATAGCATATTATACTTTGGAGGCAGTCTTTTTCATCCACTGTTCATGCGATGAAGGGGTAATTGTTTCTGAGCACTAATGAAGCCAAGCACAGAGTGTTCTCTCTTTATAACACATCTTTCTTTTCCCCTCCCCCCCCCCCCCCCCCCCAAGGAAGTATTTCAGTTACATCTTTAAGTTAGTCCCTGATGCCCAGTGTAGATTTTGCTTTCCAGCTAAGTATAATTTGGTATTTTGCCAGGAGCATAGATCTCTGTAAAGTACAGGCTCCGACTTTTTTAAGAGATGCTTTGGGATTGTGTTTATCAGAATTGGGGAAGCCATACCTTATTAAATGTTGTTTTCCCCTGCCTGAAGTTTGAAATTTTTTTTCTGAAGTACATCAAAACTAGAACATGACAGGGCAATTACTTTTTTTTTTAAATTTATTCAGTAGTAATCAGTAAACAGATACTTTCTGATACTCGCTCAGCATGTTTTGTATATGCATTTTGGTTTTGTGGAGGCAGATTGCTGTCAAGTTAGAAGCTTCAACACCATTAGTAGGATCTCTTTGTTAGTATCTATTGACAGGAATTTGATCGTACAGTGTTAGCTGGAGCTGGGACTGAGTATTGGCTCTGGCAGTGTTATTAGTTGTGAGATAGTTGCTTTGTTCCTCCAGCTGATACTAACTGGCACATAGCTTGGCTGTGCATGATAAATAGCCAATGGTGAAATAGTTTTAGAAGTCTATTCAATAATAACTTATATGAATAATAGCATTACGTTTGCTTTTTCACTTTCATCTGTGAATCCTGCATCCTTTCTGTGCAGCAGAGCAATTGCTGCTGTACAAGAAAGGAGGAGGCTGCCTGCTCTCCAGAAGAGTCACAGCTTGGACGCTTCTCCTGGGATGGTGGGAGATGTGCTTTGCAGCCTTTCAGGCTAATGAAATTGAATCTAGGTCTCCCACTACTTGGAAGAGTTTTCTGATGTCCTGGCTATTACTAAAATACACATATCAAAATAAGCACCTGTATCTTAGAAGAAAAACTTATCAACTCTATTATTCTGGCCACAGGATGTTTTGAACATGTCCTGGGATTAGACCCCTCAGCAAACTAGATTTTAGAACTGCTCAGAGTGGGTCATTTGAGCTATGCACAGAGGAGAAACTCTAAGTGTTCAGGGAGCTTTAAGGTAAAAAGTAAAGTGCAGTGCCTGGGAAGCAGAGGCTCATCACTGGTTGGGAAGCAACTGTGGCAAGGCTGTTTTGGTTGTAGTTTGAGATGTATATGCAGAAATTGTTCCAAATAGAATAAACATACTTTATAGAAGTTGGGGTATTCCAGTACTGTCTCAAGGGTCAAAGGAGAATTTGCATTTTTACAATGTGAAATAAAGTGAAGACTAGCTGAGATGACAAGTGCTTTTCAGCAGCCATTATCTCCACTGAGAGATAGTTGAATGGTTCTCAACAATTTGCTGAAACATTATTTTCTGTGCATCTGAGTACATCCATAGTTGCAGTGCATGTATTTTATTGCTGTGTCTGATAAAAGTATGATGTAATACAAATTATGCAGGTAGATTTTAAAACAGCTGTGTGGTTTTCTGCAAGTTTGATAACTTTTTATACTCTTGACTTAGAACGGTGCTCTGAACAGTCATTTGCCATGTGTCCATAGCCAAAAACCCCAGACAGGTTTTTGTGTGAAAAATCCATGCTCTGTGTGTTGGGCCAGCAGTTAAATAGAAGTAAAAGGCTTTATGGTGGCTTCTCTGTTGTAGAATGCAATACATTATTCATGACACCAGCCTGCCTTGGCAAGCTTGAATGTATTTCTAGCATTTAACCTCAGATACATATCCAAATCCAATTCCAGAAATTATAGTGTGACATAGCATCTACCAGTTTGATCCAAGCATGTCTTAATAAGCCTCTCACATCTCTGTCAGTCACTAGAGAGGAAGCATGTGAATGGCTAGCCTGAATATTACTGGATTTGAAATTTATTGGAGAAAAAAAAAGAAAACCTTTGACTCTTGCCTTGCTAATTAATCTTCATTCCAAATGGTAAACATGTTGGTAGAGGTGGATGAAAAGCCTCCAGAGTATAAATAATAAATGCTTCTTCCAGCTGTACAGAGCGCTTTACGTTTTTGAAATTATGCCAGTTTTTTTTTTTTTTTTCTTTTAAATGGATTGCATTGTTACATAGTACTACGCTTTCTGCTAGACTCTGTGAAGGTCTTTATCTGTGTTCATAACTGTTCATTTTATATAATTGCTAGCATAAAACATCATATGCTACAAATTACACAAACAAATGAAATGAATATTCAGGGAATTCTTAGCAATTTGTAGTATTTTGTATAAGTTCAGTGCAGCTGTTAAGGAGTTTCTCAGTTCTTGACAAGTAATAGATGATTTTGTTCAAAATGTCTGAATTATGAATATATTTATGTCCTTTCTTACTAGGATAATGTTTGTGAATTTATCTTACCTGAGTTATAATTATTACATTATATCCACGCTAATGATAATAGTAAGTAAAATCGAAATGCATCCCTTCCCTCCGCCCCCCCACCCCCCCAGCATTTCTAGTCAAGGACTTTTCAGCTTCCCATGCTCTGCCAGGTGCACAAGAAACTGGGAGGGGGCACAGCCAGAATAGTTGATCCAAACTGCCCAAAGGGCTATCCCATACCATATGGTGTCATGCTCAGTATATAACTGGGGGGAGTTGGCCGGGGAGCAGCGATCGCTGCTCGGGGACTGGCTGGGTATCAGTCAGCAGGTGCTGAGCAATTGCATTGTGCATCATTTGTTTTTTATATTATTATTATTACTATTATTATTATTTTCCCTTCCTTTTCTGTCCTATTAAACTGTCTTCATCTCAACCCACGAATTTTACTTTTTTTCCTGATTCTCTCCCCATCCCACTGAGGAGGGGGGGAAGTGAGTGAAAGGCTGTGTGGTGTTCAGGTGCCTATTGGGTTAAACCACAAAACCTTCATAAATTCCTTTGAAAATCACAGTATGAATCTTTATAAGGTTCCAGCTCTCACTTAGGAGACAAACACTCACTTTTCTAGCAGTGAAAAAATGCCTATCAGAAGACCACAAAGTGAAATCTTAGGAGCAAAGATTGGCTTAACCTTGGATTTTCTTGGCAACTGTTGTAGTATACTTTGTTTGCATAGATCTGAGAGTTGGTCAACAGCGGAAATAACTCATCTTTTTATTTCGTAGTAGTGGTATCAGTACATAATACTGAATGAACATACAGGGCATTCAGATAAGATGGTATGGTAGGTCTGCAGCGTATAAAACCACAAGCATGGGCTTTGCACATTTTGATAAAGGGTGAAACCAGAATTATTTTCCCAAAGCAGTCAATTTGTAGGACTAAGTCTTTTCAGAAAGAAGTTCCAGTTGAGGACTAGAAACTAGTATTTACTGTCTGTCAGCATCCTGTTGAGATATAGTTCAAAGCAAAGCATATAAAACCAATGATAATCTTCTGGCTGAACTGCTGTTTATTATGAGCTGAAGAGAGGTAAGAGAAAAATGCTCTGTGTTGGAGAATATGTTGTGGGAGTCATAAAGTAAGCAAGTCATAGCAAGCTTTAGTTTTTGCATTGTTTCCCCTTTTTAATGTGAATAAATCTATTGCTAAACCACTGTCTGCAGTTTCTTTCCTGAATAGTCTCTGCTTTAAGACATGGATGAAATTCCAGTCAGAGACAGTTGCTTTTGTTTCCTGAATGCGTGGTCATATAATATGATTCTGTATTAAATAGTATCTGCAGATAGAAATTTGATAATGGTACCTTAAAAGTTGTCCCATGGAAGTAAATGGGTATTTGAGCCATCTGTATCGCTGGAAGTGTGATTAAGGCAAAAGTGCAAGTTTTTCAAAGGCGGCAAAGCTTCAGTGGTGAATGAAGTCTTAGCTTTCAGAAGGCATTTGCTGTACAACAGTATGGTGAATCCAGAGCCGAGATTTGATCTCTGATTTGATTAAATTTCCTTTAAAAGAAAAGGCTTCCTTCTCTTTTTTTAGGTATAGGAAAATTTCATGAGAAATTGGTCTTACTTAGACTGCAGAATGAGGTGCTTAGCTGCTGTTTTGCTGTATTTTCTGCTCTCTGGACATGTATTGCCTCAGGCTGTTCATTCTCAGCTCACCAAGGCATTGCAGCTCTCACAATTTCTTATGCTTCTTTTGAGGGCAAATGAATTTAATCTCTGCTTTGTGCAGTGTTCTGGCCCTGTTTCATCATCATGAGTTAAATCCTCTTCAGACTCCTTCAAAACCTTAAAGAGTCTTGACACAGCAGAACTTTTGCAGCTGAACTGTATTGTGCACCAGGAGTGCATCCTTCGCTCTCTACTGGAGTTTTCTGTCTTCCAGCATGCAGAGGTCTGGAGAGGTAGACAGCTCCTGAGCCATATCTGAAGAGAGCTCAAGAGTAAGTGCAGGAGTTACTGGAACCAAGTGGCGATTGTGGAATAAAAACACACAGTCAACAGACACAGACAATAAAAGAATAGTCACTGAATCTGTGAACTCATTTAGGATTTGGCTCAACAATAGCAGTACATGTAAGCAGATGATAATCAGCTCCTGCACTGTTGGTGCAGAGGGTAATGAATGAACATTTACTGCTTCTGTTCTGAGAAGCCATACTGAGTTAGCAGCAGCATTTGGCCAGCTTGGCTTTGATTTTATTACAAGTGTCAGGAGCTTGTGTCTAGACTGGTGCTTTGGCAGCTAATTGATCTCCAGCATTTGATATGCTAATTATTTCTTTCATAATATGCTAATATGTGTACATTGAAAAAACACCTTTTTAATGCTATAAGGCTGTCTCAGAGGCATATTTGGAAATGGAAAGTGAGACCTGTTAATCTTGATTTATATCAGTACAATATACACTCAGTACAGTGACTGAGTGCTTATAGTTGTGGGAATTTAGCTTAAAAATGGGGGTGTTAAGACAGGTATTGTTTAGTCATGCAGTGACTGTACAGGGCACGTGTAACAGGCTATCCTGCACAGCCCAAACAGCTAGAAAATTGGTGTGGATTAGGGAATATACTACTCTGTTCAACGCACTTAACTTAATAGACCTTGGTGGCTTTTTTGCTGCTACTACATGGATGTTCTTTTTTGTGAGGTCAGTAACCTGGACATCATAGTTTTTATTGTATTTCCTTCAGTTAGAGAATGAAAAACTAATAGTAGAGAAGTATAGTTGAGTCACCTTCCAGTTCTCCTCTAGGATAGCATGTACCTCTCTACGTTAAGACTACTTCTCCAGGTAACTGAATTATTTGCTGTCTGTCTGTGAATTCCTACCATTTGACCATTCAAAAGTAGATGGTACTTGACTGCTTTCTGAGCTGTGCTTGTAAGCTAGATAACTTCATTCCCAAATTTTTTGTCCCTTTTTGGATTTTCTTCACACTCTGGGTACTTTTGAAATACAGTTTGATGTGTCTCAGTCATTAGCTTTCTGTAGCTCCATGTGGAATTATAATTGTACATGTTCTTCAATCTTTGAAAGAAAGGCACCATCAAGGAGAGTTTTCATGCACATTTTCTTTTGTCTGTCTCCACTCAGGTATTTTTAAAAATACTTTTATTACATACATAAAACCATAAATGTTTATGAAAGCTATCAAAACAAGTCTGTGGAAGGACGACTATTGAGCAGCCTTCCTGGGACCTAGGACAGAGCTGCAAGAACACATTATTAATATAGTAGAGAGACAGAGGCAGAACCAGGGTCCTTACTGACCTTTGGAGATCAGCCATGTTTGGCAACTGAACAATTTCATTTCTTTAAATAGTTTTAAAAGAAAACTGCTAGATTTTCTTCTATACAGACACCTTTTGCGTAGACTAATAGGCTGTCCCAGTGCCATTAAGTAGGTAGTAATTAGATTACTAGTATATACTTAAAGTTTTAAATAATAGGAAAACGTCTGATCTACATTTGGCTTCAGTCCCTGGCAGCAGATTACATGAACACCTATCAAGTGTTATAAGTGCATGAGCAGATTCTACAACTGTTACTGGGAACAGATTCCATGTCTGCTGTAATAAGCTTATCTGTATGCTCAAAGCCCTAATCACCCTCTTGTTGACTAGAGAGGACTTTGATTTTATCCACAGGGATATAAGAAACTGATTATTTAGCTCTGCAGACCAAATCAACCCAAATAAAATCATCCATTCATTTGACAGAGGAAAGTTAGTGAACTGATTGCTGAAAATGAAGTCAATGGAGCTATGCTTACTGAAGACCAAAGCAGTAAGTCAGAATGCTTTCTTATGTCAAGAGTTATTACATACAATTAAATTCATCCAAGTACAAATCCTGCAAATGATGTGGAATCACAATAGTGTTCTAGGCAGAGAAGGTTACATTTTTATACTGAAGTTTAGTGTGTTGTATTTAGTTTCACTTTGGGCTTCCTCAGAACTCATATAACACTGGTGACAAAGTAAAATTTCGCATCATGACACAAGTGTAAGTGATAAAAGGATCTGGTCTCCCATAAATGACATACATTTGTTCTTGTTCTAGCTTACTTTTCAAACATTTAATTTTTGTCACTTGTAAAACTGGGTTTTGGAAGCAAAAAGTATCTAGCATCCTGAATCTCCCTCTCAAGCTAGGGTTCTCAAGGGAATAATTTTAACTGAAATGGAAAGATAAAATGTATTTTTGCATCAAAATAAGGACTCCTTGATATATCTTATTTGTGTCCCTTTACTTCTGGTTCAGGAAATTATTTCCTGGATGCACTCGAACCCTACAGCAATAGACTTGAGAATTAATACTTGGAATACATTGTGGGCTTTTTTTGTCTTTTAGCCCGAAGAATTACATCTGGTTGAGGTCATGTAGTTATACCATAACTGTTCCTTTGAGGCTTCATTGATGAGGCTAAAACCTTTGCCACTTTCATCTATGTGCATAATATATTACAAATGCCACATAAAATAATGTCTTAATATGGTTACAGATTATTCAAACATAGCACACAGAGGTAAGGTGATTGATACAGCTTTGACAAGGGATGTGCTCCAACTGGTTATTGAAATACAGCTTTAATAAGGGAAATAATTAACACTTGTGATTTAAACAATGAAGTGTAGTGACTTCACTATAAAGCAATTTAACATGCTTCAGAAATTTCACATGCAGCTGGGTAGACTTTAAACAAATGTGTTTTGCAACTGTTTGTTTGAATGTTGAGTTGAATTTATTTTAGCCATGTTGGTGCCTCTTGCATTTGCTTTCTATAAATATTCTAGAAGACAGGATTTATGAGTGGGAACGTTCACCAAAAAAATCACAGCATAACCTTTGTAAGCACAATAGTCTCTATAAGATACAAGCATCCACATGGAAGATTTGATGTTATAAATTTCATCCCATCAACAAGAAAAAGAAAACGTATCTTGGAAGAATTAAGTCACATGAGACAAATTTACGTTGCTAAAAACTTGGAAGAAAATTCTAAAAATGACTCACAAATAAGTCAGTGGGGATGAGGAGAGTTGACAGATAAATGATACTGCATGAAACCAGTGAATGGTCAGGAAGAAAGAAATAACAACTAGAGCATGAATTCCAGATAAGACTTGTGTATAGAATAGTTAACAAATTAACAGAAATAATTCAATTAAATGTGGAAAATTGTCCTTCAGAAAGCTAACGTGCAAAATATATGCTCCCTTGATATGATACATACTGGCTTTTGAATATAAACATGCCCTTTTAAAACTATACCAGGTATCTCATGCAGTCACATCATTATGCTCAAATGCAAGGTGCTGTTTCCAAAGTATTTGTTATGCAAGCAATACACACACATCGGCAGTTGGATTAATGGTACTCAATGGATTAATTAGAGGCTGCCACTGCAGTACGTTCAGTACTTTCTGACAGTTCAGTAGTGCACCTAGGATACATCAGTTTGTATCCTGTGAAACAAATTATTCCAAAATAATTTTCTCATGTGAGATTTTTTAAATAGCACTTGAATTTTTAAACCTCTCTCAACAAATGCTTCCAGATACTCCAGGCTAGCTTCAGACAAATCAGGGACTCTTTCTCTTGCCCAGTTGAGCTTGGGGCTACCCTGCTTTTCTTATGATGGGTGTTTAAATTCATTCAGTGTCTGTTGAGAAATGTGTACAATATACTGAGTTATTTTTAGAAGACTGGAGTGCTTCTGAATGAATAGCACTAGGTAAATAAACCATATTATAAAACAATGTGTCTCACTTAAAAGATGTAAGCTATGATTTCGGCTTAGATACAAGGATTGCTGAGTTGGCCTTAGACTAGGCAGCTCTGTCTTGCAGGGTGGTGACTTACGGCAGGCTAACTCAGGGACTCATGTGAGTGAGTATTCACTGAGTTTGAATGAGTACAGTTCAGAGATAAATACACCTCCCATTTTTACATTGTAAAAATTGGGATACTCTGGACATTAGCATCCCATTTGGCAGTACTCGTGATTTTGGGTCAAATTGAAAACAAACATCTGCAATAATAAAACTATGGCTCAGGAGAATAATGTTGAAGTGAGAGCGTACACCTGTTAAGACTCTGAATTTTAAGCTGTGATGTTTCCTCTACTTTACTAAATATCTCAAATTTTGTCCAACCTCCTTAGCAGCCACAAAGAACTGTGCTGTAGATAAAAAGTCTTGAAGATGGCAGTTGCTTTTTAGGTGGTTGGTATGGGAATAATCTAATTGTCATAATCTGGAGCCCTCTGGTTGCTGCTCAGCAATCCTTTTTGTATCAAAGTTACACTTACTGTAAAGATCAAGCCATTTATTCAAGAGTCCCAGTGCTGCAGTCAGCAATGATATACTTGTACAAATCTTACCTTTACTGCAATTGGAGGCAAACTGTGGAGCAAATCTGGATTTGTAATAAATCTCATTAACAAGAGCTCCCTCCCTCTGCCTTGCTCTGGAGCAGTGCTTACGCTTGTTCTCATCCTGTTTTACTTTATCTTTGTAGATCCTAAGTATCAAGAGCTTATATCAAATCTATCTAGAAGAAAAAGAAAAAGCAGTTACCAATAACTAATTCCACAGTAGAGCTATCTTTCCGACTAAGCAGAAATATTACAACCTCTGCCAAGAGTTCTTTAATCATCAGAAGAGGTTTAGTTTTCCCAGCAATTGGTTTCATCACTGTTGCATCAACTCTATCTTCTAGCTTGGAAAATGGAGGAAGAGGCTTGGTGATTGAGCCCAATGGAGTATGTTATAAAACACAACTCTGAATTGTAGCACAGTGGCAAGTAAGTCGGACAAGATTTTAAGAATACTTCCTTTACTTTTCCTTTTATTTTTAGAATAGTCTGTTTAGGGGCTTTCATTCATAAACAATATTTTATGTAAGTATGACAGGATGACACTAAAAATTAAATGTGAATGGAAATTAGTAAATATTATTGAAGCCTAATGTTTGTGGCACTTACAAAAAGGTTAAAAATATTCTTGCAGAAAAATATATATTTGCCATTTTTTTCATATATTAGGGAAGAGATTCCAGAATCTCCTCCTGCTTTTAAGAATTTAATTCTTCTCTTCACAGCATGGTGATGGCACATCAAGCTAGGCACATCTGTAACTTGTGGCACTCTACTGTGCCTGGTGCCTTTGGCTTCCAGCTCAAATGGCTAAGTACTCTTTTACCACTGCTCTGTCTGAGTGTGGTCTTTGGCACACAACCCAGGATCAGGATTTGACCTTACACTTTTGGATTTCTAGCATTTTCTTGAACAGCTCTGACACTAAGCCCTTTATCAGATCAAACAACAGAAAAGAAATTCCTTGACTTATTTGACTGTGGTAGCTCAGTGGCTCTGTATTGAATTATTTGCCATTGATCCAGACTAAAACAGCATCATACATAAGCTCATGTGTGCTGGATAACTTCAAGTCATAATTTTTGGAAGGCATCTGGTTGCAGTCATTTTACAAGCAGAAAGAAGCTAAGGTGCTTCTCTTAGTCTCATCCTTACAATCTTAACAGCCTACGGAATCATACTGTACTTCCATAATCACAGATAAAAATTAGTTTTGTATATACTTAATGATTCATGGAGTTAGTGAAATAAGTTGGTGAAATAAATAGATGACTAAGGGTCTTAGCACTGTACAAACAGATTGATTGGATTTTGATGTATACACATCTAATTATTTTGAAAATTTGTATGTAAGTGCTCTACTTTATCATTACTGTTAATGTTTTAAATAATTTTATGAGAGCTTAGATTTTGATGCTTTAATCCTCAGTTGCTTTTTAATAATTTCATTTAGAAGTTTAGCTTCGTAAGAACTGCTGCGAAAGTGAGCTTTAGTTAAACCTGTGAAGTGTGAAAATCATCTGTCAAAGCAGATGTACAACATGTCTACTGTTAATATCTCTTTGGCCTTTAATCCTATTTTTCTGGTTTGTGTGGGCACTGACAGTTAACTCAAGTTGCAATCAAACCTAGACAAATAGGATTTTTTCCTGCCCTCCAGTCAGCTAGTCAGACAATCAGTGATTTTTTCACACTACTCACAAACTCATTAGACCTTTGTTCAGACTGGCTGAGGCACAGCAAGGATGTAGAACATGCTTTTTCATTGTCCAGAATATTTTTCACAGGCTGAAGGTTAAGGATTTATGGGCAAAATATTTTCTATTTTATTTGAAAATGAAATCTCTGTAATTTGCAACTGCAAATTTTTTACATGCATTATAGAATGAAAACATTGAAGTGGGATCTGTTTCACAAACGGATTCTGTCAATGCCATTCATTTCATAATACTTAAAATATTGCTGACCACTCAAATGCAAAGTATTGAAAATGTTTACATTGTATTACTGCTATTTTGGTATATGTTTTCTAGTTAATGTCCATTGATGTGCAAAGAAAGAAATTTAGTCTGTGACATCATTTCATGATGGCGTTGTGTGTGAAAGATACTGAACAAAGCAATTAAATATAAAATCACCAGTGAATTCAGATTTTAGATAATGAAAATATTGATGCGGTAGTACTATTACAATACTGAGTATTTGTATTTGCTGTTAGTGGGGAGTTAGCTGGGTAATATAAAACACATAGAAAATGAACAAACACTTCTCCAAAGATCTTGTCATCTGAAATGATGAAAAGATAACAACAGGTTAAACCAAAATGGAACTAGGCAAGTGGCAGGAAGGGTAAGGTAAATCTGTTACAAGCATTAAAATCAAGTAAGTTTATTTAGAACTACCCTTCTGAAAATATGATTGCAGCCTGGCCAAATAGAGTTAGTACAATGACAAGTAAATGCATTTTTGACAATTATAAGCTGAAAAGATTTGTGCTGGTTAACTCTTCTCACACACAGATACCTCTTAGTGCAAATAACCTTACCAGAGTCAGGGGATGAAATACCCTACACAGGTCAATAGTGGAGCTGGTATTGATTACAGTAAAGCCAAAATACTTTACAATTTAACTGCCGGTGTAAATAAACTAATCTCCAGATTCACTATCAAATCTACAGCCTGGCCCCAGGTGTTTTGTCTGAAACATACTTGGCGCAGAATCCTTAGCTAAAATTACATAACCATTTATTTTGTAATTTTCTTGTGTCAATCTTCTTCCATCTGTGCACATTCTAGTTTCTTGCAAAAACTATCTCCACAGACAATGACTTTTTTTTTTTCCCTTGGCCTACCAAAAACTCTGTGAGGCCTCTCCATGGATCGTTACTTTGTCACACTCATTAGAACTTGAGATGAAACCTATTGAGGTGACTTAACATCATCTCAGAACACCAGGTGCTTTGGCATTTCACATGTCGTATGGGTCAAGACATAATAGCATTTCTAATTGTCAGCCACAGAATGAGACACACAAATAGTGAAAGGAGGAGGGAAATCCCTGTAGGGAGCACTCAAGGTTATCACTCCACTTCTCACAGAATTGAAAAACTAACTCACTGACATGAAAGACTGAGCTTCTTCTATAGTAATGTTCTCTAATGGAAAGGCACTGAAAGTTGTTCTGCCTTTTGTCCTGGATTTCTAATCTTTCATGTATTCTTTTCTTTCTTTGTCACAAGGTGGGTACATTACATTCTGTTCTGTGAACTCTAGCTCTAAATCCAAGTGTGTATTTCTGGCATGGTGACATATATATTCACATATATATGTGAATGTGTATGTGCATCTAGTACACACATGCAGTAATATAAATGACCGATGCAAACATGTATTTCTGGTTTATGTAACTGTATTGTAGAAAGAAGACAGAACTTTCCAATACTATAATGACAGTGAACTATCTGGTCAAAGGACACAATTTCCCGGCCAGCAACAGGGAAACTATTCACCTGCTACTGGACTTTAAAGTTTTGTAGGACTAAAAGGATTTCAAGGGGCTTCCATAAGCTTGTTGAATCTAGAAACCCACCAAAGCAGGCCCAAGTGTGGACTGTAATAATTATCTATACTGCAGTATTTGGAGATGTAACGGGAAGTAGTTTATTGTGCTCCTGTGCAAAGCACTGAGACACCTGCAATGGGGTTTAGTAACTGCATCACAGCTACTGCACTGAAAGCTGTAGTCCGTGTGGGAAGTGGGCTAATGGAGTTAGCAGAGAGGAAATGTATCTCACTTGCTACAGAAAGAAGTGCAATATTAGGTCTTTTCACGGCAATATCTTGTTTTGCAAAAACACCAAATCTAAGAGGACTCAGAGTTTTGAAAAGAAACTTGAGCAATAAATATCCAGTTCTGAACATGTAGAAGTATTTGATGCTGTCGTGGTTTAGCCCCAGCCAGCAACTCAGCACCACGCAGCCGCTCGCTCACTCCCCCTGCCCCGATGGGATGGGGGAGAGAATCGGAGGAGTAAGAGTGAGAAACACTCCTGGGTTGAGATAAGAACAGTTTAATAATTGAAATAAAGTAAAATAGTAATGCTAATAATAACAATATAATAATGATAATAATAATAATATACAAAGCAAGTGATGCACAATGCAATTGCTCACCACCCGCCGACCGATACCCAACCAGTCCCCGAGCAGCGATCGCTGCCCCCCGGCCAACTCCCCCCAGTTATATACCGAGCATGACGTCACATGGTATGGAATAGCCCTTTGGGCAGTTTGGATCAACTATTCTGGCTGTGCCCCCTCCCAGTTTCTTGTGCACCTGGCAGAGCATGGGAAGCTGAAAAGTCCTTGACTGGCATAGGCAGTACTTAGCAACAACTAAAACATCAGTGTGTTATCAACATTCTTCTCCTACTAAATCCAAAACACAGCACCATGCCAGCTACTAGGAAGAAAATTAACTCTATCCCAGCCGAAACCAGGACAGATGCATTGCAATATATTTTATATATATGCCAACTTTAAAATATATTGGCGTGTATTTTGCATATCTCTAGCCAAATTTAGTGCTTTGTGTTGCTCTTGGAATTGGGCAAAATTCTTTCAACTTCAAGGAGAGATGCATTAATAAGAATTGAGTAATAAAGGTGAAGGTCTGAGGGTTTGTTCTCCATGCAAGTAACCTATTTCACTTCTGAAATGTATTTCTAAGCCTGGCATTTTGGGCTAAATGTCTGTAGAGTACCAGGAAGATAATAGGTCCTGCAGTGGCTGACCCACTGTTTCACTGGGTGGAGTTTAGTATCAGGGTGACAGGTAGCTTGTGTGTATTCCTGGAAAAGTCTCCTATTCCTGTCCTTTAGTCACCACCAGCATAGAGGAACGCTGGAGGCAGTAAATTCTGCTTTAAGTATCTGATGTTCTTTGAAAGTTCCTGCAGTGAATCTCTCTGACACAGTTAGTTTTTACAGTGAGTACCTCTACAGTAAGTTCTGTTTTCCTTCTGCTAGAAGGAAGATCATCCTAATTAACAATTCTCAGAAAAGTAGTGTATCATTTAGATGATCTAGAGAAATCCTGAATTTATTCAGATCAATGGCAAAAATCCTGTTGACTTAAAAGAGAATACATTTTTCATTTATGATTTTCACAGAACAGCCTAGGATATGGAAAGACGAAGGGAGTATGTCTCTTAACAATTGGTTTCTTCTAATATTCTATCTGTATTTTATCCATTAAAGCTATATAAGATGAGAATATTAAGAATGTCTGAAGTATGTTGCACAAAATCCTCATGCTGCAATATCCCTGGATGCTGTGACTTTTAAATTCTACAGGTAAACCTGAGTTTCGTATTTTTTTTCCTGTAACTGGTTCATTGCCTCTCTTCCCCCCTAAATTTCCGGATACTAACACTTGCCAGATACCAAGTTTCTTGAACTGTGCTTAAAAATTTTGGAGTTCAGTTTGTGGCACATGTCTAATCAGTAGCCAGGAGACTTAAAAGTCAGAAGTAGAGAACAGACTTGCAGTCAGAAGTAGACATTAAAGATTAAGAGTCTGTTCATATCTGATTACTTCAGTAAACATGTTAAGAAGGACACTGAACGAAATTCATAATTAGTCTTCATTGCTGGTGAATAGTTCTATAGTTTTGCTAGACTTGTTATGATACAAGTGAAATTGGTCCTTTTGACAAAGTAATGCATTCTTAAGGAATTACTCTTTTTTTTTTTTTTTTTTTTTAAACTTCTAGGAGTTGTAAATGGCAGCCCAAGTAGCATTTTCTTAGATGCAAATGAATTAAATAAACTAGTATAATCTAGCTAATTTAACTAATACCCTGATACAAATAATAGTCTCACCTGATGCTTATGTCCCATTGTGATGCACAGACATAGAGGAATACACAATTTCTGCCTGGTGACATTTTACAATCTGAGAAAGGCTAGGAGGAAAGGGAATAATGTGTTAATTTTATAAACAGAGAAAGGAGGTGTAGAGAAATTAAAGATCATTTTTTTTTCAAATGTCCCTAGGGCCAAACTGTAAAATTTAGGTACTTACTGACAAAGCTGGACAGTTAAATGCTTAACTTCCATTACAATAAGACCTGAATTTCTAAGTCACCTATAAAATTTGGCTAAACCTGTATCTGTAGGTCTAGGCTAAGTTGAGCCTTTCAGATAATTAGGCCAATATTTCACTGAACATCTGGACAATAGTGAACAAAACCGAAGTATAAAGAAAAAGAAAAAAGCCTATCTTTCATCTAAAGTCACTTGTACACTGCCTTTCACCTTAAAAATGAAGCACAGTCTCCTAATTTATTTAAAAGTTTTTGCAAGGTTGTGTTAGTGATAGTGGCCAGACAGAAGTGTGTTAGCAAAGTTTTATGTCAGATCTGCTGAATTCCAGACCTTCATCCAAAACACAAAAACTTTATATTATTGAGAATCCAACTGCATTTTACATACATATTGAAGTTCCAGTATTAGGTATTACAGTTGCACATCAAAGATAAAGACAGATAGCAGCTAGCATGCAAATGCTGTTTCCAAAGAGAATAAAGACCTTTTGAAGGCAGTAGAAACTGCCAAAGTTAAATTAAAAATTAAAAATCCATTCTGTGGGCCACAGAGATGCTAGGCTGCCTGACAGCCGCAGAACCAGAAAGTTTTAAAAAACCTCTCAAATGCAATAGTAAGTTATCTGTACTTGCTGTGCTTCCCCCTCTACCCCAATCAACTTCTATGCCACAGTGAAATATAATCACTGTGCCTATAAACTGTTCATCTTGGTCATAAGGAAAAAAAACCCTCCTTGCAACTGTTTTTTTAAACATCTCAAATTATCAAGCATTCAGCTTGCTTATGCCTTAACATGTAATATACTGGTGTAAAAATGATCTACTTTCTCAATTTTTTAATGCTTTATGATTTATTATTTATGATAATGTATTGCTGCATGTTAGTCACTCAAAATGGAGATTGATATGGCCTTCAACATGAAAAAACACTGGCTGCAGTCACAAGCAGTGTTTCAATAAATTATTATGTCCATTAAATTTAGGTCTCAGAATCTGGAAGTGGGGTAAAGTGGGGTAACTTGTGGTGTTTGGAGTTTTTTTTGAAAGCACTGAAGTACCAGAGAAAAATATTAAGGATGTTAAGAAGGATGGTGGATAATACCTGCCTCTCTCCATGTCCGTCCTCCCTTCCTCCACATTTATGCCCCTATTGTGCACTAACTGACATTTCTGAGCGTCTTGGTTGGGATTCTTTCCTGTTTTACTGACCTCCCCTGTCAAAAAGAAACAGTATAGTAATAACAGACAGTACTTCTGTTGTCATAAGCAATTTTCTGCCATATACCTTACAGAACTTTGGAAGTCAGATGTTTATTGCTTGCTGCTGCTTGTATTACTTCTCAGCTTGCCTGAATAAGAGATTATGACAAAACCTATCTATAATTAAGCAAAACCCTGAAGCTATACATTGCTTGAATTTGAAAAGCAGCAATGCCTTTATCACTGTCATGCATGGAGTCAAAACCTGTTTGGGAACAGCTCTGAATTGTAAAGTGGGTTTTAAAATGGGCATCAGAATTTTGAAGTTTATTTTTAAGTAATGTGAGGTTATTTTCATAGGGTAGCATCAGAATTCATATTATAGAGCATGGAATCAAGCTGTATAAAAGCAATAGACTACTGTTGTCCTACAGTATGGTGACAGGCCTTAAGGATGGGCAAAACCAGCATTTTACCATTATTTTATTAAGTTTTTTCATAATGCTTCACATGACAGTCAGGAGAAATGAACTATAATGTGATACAGATGTGACTGAACAGTCTTACATGTAGAGAAAAAAATTTTGGTACATTATTGCATATAAGTTTCAATATTTCTTGGACTTATGTGGCCTGGAAAGACACTGTGTTGAGAGATGAGATGTTCCTAGTGTGCTTGCATGGTCGTCCTCATTGCAGCATTTTAATTTTAACCAGAATTTTAATCAACAGAATGATTAAGCAATGATGTCCTGTTGATTTCATTGGGAGTTAGATGTCTACCCAGGAATTAGTGAGTAGGGACTTTTTTCCCATTCTTTTCCATTCAACCAGGAAGCAGTACAGTCTCTTGAGACTGGTTTCCAGACAAAAGGAGTTCAGACAGAAATTGGAGCTTCCGGTCACTCCGTTTGTCCTCTGTGTTCTCTCCCCTTGAAGAAGCAATATGAGCTGCATCTCTCACTTGCGTGGCTTAACATCGTCTGCAGTTGGCTTCGAGTAACTTGACTTTCAAACAGGCCATTGCTGGAGGAGTTGAACAAATAAACTGGACTTCCAAAACAATCAGATTTAGCTATCACTGTGATACACACTCCTTGAAACTTGCTAAATCATTCTGTAACATAAAGCAATTCACACGTTGACTGGGAAAAAAAGCTAAAAATCTTTTCAATGACTTACTCTTTATCCCTTATTTTTATTCATTATTATTAAAAACGTTATGTATTTTGTAGTAATAGCTACTCACCCTGTGGCAAAATGTCTTTAATTTCCATGTGTATAAACTTTCTAAAAAATCTGAAATTCTACTGAAAGGTTTTAGAGTCCTAAGAGCAGCCTCTGCTGATGCCTTAGGAAATTGTTTCTCTATTTTTCCAGGAGAGGTAACAGTTTTCATTGTGTATCTGCGAGAAGGTTGCAAGAACTTCTCAGTTGATGTTTGCACTTGGACAAACAGACACGCCTTCGCAGATTATAAATGTAAAAGTAATTGTGATCAGCATTAAAAATATTGGATACCATGAACAATATAGCTAAAACCACGATGGTCTTGCGGTCCGACAATAGTCTTATAGTACTCTCAAAAAATTTCTGAAGCTCCTTCTTAAAATGTCTCTGTCCCTTTCCCCTCCCTCCTCAGTTTGAATACTGATCTATAACTTGACCCACACCTCATTTTTGTGACATTATCTTTTAGCTCAACTAGCTAGTTGGCCCAGGCCAGCGGCATCCCAGGCTGCATTAGCAGCAGCGTGGCCGGCCGAGGGGAAGCGATGGTCCCCTTTGCTCGGCACTGGTTGGGTCACACCGGGAGACCGTGTCCAGTTTAGACCCCCCCAGTACAGGAAAGACGTCGACAAGCTGGAGCGAATTCAGCAGAAGAGAACACGGAGCTGGAGCCAGGCTCTTAGGACAAGGGACAACGGGTGCACGTTGAAGCAAGAGAAGTTCCGACTGGACACACGGAGAGGCTTCTTCCCCGCGGGGACACGGGGCGGGCGGCACAGGCTGCCCAGGGAGGCTGTGCGGTCTCCATCCCTGGAGGTTTCCAGGCCCCAGGGGGTCTCCATCCCAGGAGGTTTCCAGCGGACCAGGGCTTTCCCTGAGCCACCCGGCCCGCCGCCGCTCCGAGCAGCCGGCTGGACTGCACACCGGCTCTCCCGGCGGACGGGCCTCCCGCGCCGCCAGCCTTTCCCGCGCCGCCGCCAGCCTTTCCCGCGCCGCCCCGCGCCGCCGCCAGCCTTTCCCGCGCCGCCCCGCGCCCCCCCGCGCAGCCTCGGCCCCCGGGGCCGCGCGGCGTCAGCGCCGGCTGCAGCCAACCAGCGCGCGCGGCGCGAGCCGGGCGCCCCCCCGCCCCGCGCGCCCGCCCTGCCCATAAAAGCGGCGGGCCGGCGGGGAGCGCGGGAGCGGCGCGTGGCGCGGGACGAGGCGCGAGGGGACGGGGCGGCGGGAGCGGGCTCCTGTCAGCGCGGCGGCGGCGGCGGCGGCGGGACCGGCTCGGCCCCACCCCCCCCCCCCCGCCCCGGCGTCCCCTCCGAGCCGTCGGCCCGCTCGCCAGCCGGGATGTTGCCTGTGGTCGCCGGGCTCTTGCTCGCCGTAGCCGCGGGCGGCCGGGGGGCGGCGGCGGGGGACCAGGAGAGCCCGGCGGGGAGCCGCTTCGTGTGCACCTCGCTGCCGCTGGACACCGCCGGCGCGGGCTGCCCGCTGCCCTCCGTGCCCGTGGAAGGCGGCGCGCTGCCCCCCGAGGAGGAGCTGAAAGCCACGGTGCTGCAGCTGCGGGAGACCGTCCTGCAGCAGAAGGAGACCATCGGGAGCCAGCGGGAGGCCATCCGGGAGCTCACCGGCAAGCTGAGCCGCTGCGAGAGCGCCGACGGCAAGTCCGCCGCGGGGACGTGGAAGAAGGAGCTGGGCAAGGGCAAGGACACCATGGGCGACCTGCCGCGGGACCCGGCGCAGGTCATCGACCAGCTGAGCCGCACCATGCAGACCCTGAAGGACCGGCTGGAGAGCCTGGAGGTAGGGCCGGGGCGCGGGGCGGGCCGCGCTCCCTGCACACCCGCGTGGAAACTTGGAGCGAGCTGGCGGGTAGCCCTGGCTTTGGACCGCTGCGCGCACACGGCCAGCGCGCTTAATCTGTGCGGAGATAAAGCCAAAGCGGCCGAGCCCTGGGAGTGAGCGGCTTGCCTTGTTTTCTTGATTATTTATCTGCTCGCCTGAATGGTAAAAAACGCGAAGGGCTCCTCTGTGAACGTGCTCTCCCGCTGCATGGGGGGAGATTACGGTCTTCCTGCGTGTCGCCAGCTTAGTTTCTGTATTAATGTCTCTAAATCTCCCTTTCTGGAATGTGGCTTCATGGGGTTTGAGGTATAAAGCTGACGCCTTGGGCAGTAAGACCTTGGCGTATGGCGCTGAACGGACCAGCGGTAACGAGGAGACTGTGTTGGGCAGATTGCGAAGAGAAGATGATGTATTTAGAGCTGACATAGAATAAAAAGAGCCTAATTCTGTATGCCTGTGAGTAGAAAGGGGATTTGGTCCAAGTCCACCGATAAGTGATTTCCACGAGCCTTTGGACAGTGCCCGTGGTTGAGTGGCACGCATGGAAATAGATTGTAGAGAGTATTCCCACAGGAATCGTGCTGGATGTTGCATTTTGCTTTCCACACCCGGAGAGCTATATGCATGTCCTCCTGCTGTCCTCCAAACAGTCAGTGATGTTGTGAGGATGGCGAGTAACTTTCTAAAGGTTATTCTGTGAGGTCTAAACGCTCTGGACTGCTTTTCAAGTACAGTTTTGAATGATCTGGTAGTGTAATGCCCTTTTATTACTGTTGCTGTCTTTTTGAGGCATTTTTTTCAGGGTTCTAGAAGGGAAACTCCACTAGAATAATGCGGTAGGTGGAACCGTTGGTTTCTTAGTATCCTTAAAGATACCAGTGTTACTTGAGAGAATGTGGGGTTTTTTTTTGCAGTTTAAATAAGAATACTTTCACTGGCTAATACTTACAGTTGACCTAAAGAGCATCTGACTTCTTTACTCTGCAAACCAAAACTGAGGAACCTTTCATTTGGTAAATTTGCTTTTGAAGTAGCTTAACTTTTTATTTAAAAAGAAGTAATAGTTTTTCTGTTTACTTAAGTTGGCAATGTCACTTGCAGCAAGTAAAGCAAAAATTGACTAATGTGCCACATGTACCCGTACTAATGGAAGCGTATCAGACCTGCCTTCCTACATTGATTTTATTGAACTTAAATGTATGAAGGCTCCTTCATATGAAACTCTGGAAGCCTCTAACAAAAGTGCCCTTTTGTTTCAGGACCTGTTTTGCTACAGTGCTGATAAAAGCACTGAGCATGACAAGTGCTAGAAAGCAGTGCCTCTTTTGTACTTGCTGGAGAACTCAGTGATCTTGCTTTCTTCCCTTTGAATCAGGAGTATATCTGCATTTCACAGTTTCTGTTTTAGAAATGACAAGTTTTTTCTTCCCATTTCCCCTAAAGCACCAACTCCGAGCCAACGTGTCGTACGCAGCACTGCCTAATGACCTTCGAGAGATGCTTCAGCGGAGGCTCGGAGACCTGGAACGCCAACTCCTGAGCAAAGTGGCCGAGCTTGAGGATGAGAAGTCTTTGCTTCATAATGAGACGTCAGCCCATCGGCAGAGGACAGAGACAGCCTTGAATGCATTGCTAGAAAGAGTGTCTGAATTAGAAAAAGGTAATGTGCACAGAATCAAACCGCTTCCAATGTGCTCATTAATTTTCTTTACTCCGTCCTTCTAGTGCAGTAGTCTAAATGTGGGCCTCGAGGGAAAGGCAGTTAATGTGCTGGACTAAATAGCAGGTGACAGTGCAAATACTTGG
Source organism: Pelecanus crispus (assembly GCF_030463565.1). Taxonomy (NCBI): domain Eukaryota; kingdom Metazoa; phylum Chordata; class Aves; order Pelecaniformes; family Pelecanidae; genus Pelecanus; species Pelecanus crispus. Next base: position 8,482,235 of record NC_134653.1, on the reverse strand, counting down.
ATTCCCTTTTTCCTTTTGTCACAGGCTTCCTGCCTGACAGGCCTCAGCATGGCTTTGGCTTTCTGTCTCTTAATTTGGCATATGTGGGTGGTTAGGATGAAACTTACTGTTTGTGGGATGGAAAGATACATAAGGAGGCAAGTGGAAATAGGAGGAAGTATGACATTTGTGTCAGGTAAATACCTAGAAAATGTCAAGTACGCATCTAAGTAGAGCTGCCTTTCTTTATTTGGACTGAAAATCATATGGGCCAAATTTAATTAGCACAGCTGCCTTTGATGTAATGAATGGCATTTTACACCAGAACCATTTCCTGCTGCTTTAGAAGCATTGCTGGTGGTCTTTCCTTTTGTTGCTGGTTACGCCTTTGGGTAACTGCAGATACTTTGAATTGTGTCCTATCCCAAGCATATAGGGATTCAGAGTTTACAGTACATTACGCATGGTGCCACTGGGGGACACTCTCTTAATCCTAGTCATTTATTCAGATACTTAGATTAATTATTACTGAGATCTCTGAGTAGAGTCTGTTTATTTGAGTTACAAATGTCCATGGAAATGAGCTAAAGAACAGAACTATCTGTATCAACTACACACACCTACAGAGTGGACTGTGTAGGACTAGAGTACCAGTAAATATCACTGCCCGATCTTTAAATGATTTGCCAAGGTGAATAGGTTCTCCGCTTAAAAGCGGCTTAATGGACATGCTTTCAAAATGGTGCAAACATAGCTCATGAATTTTAAAATGCAGCCTGATGGATCCATTTGTGTAATATTGTATTTTTTTTTTTAATTTAAAAAGTGTAAGGAGGGGAAAAGGGAAGGAGGAAGAAGAGATCTTCTACTGCCTCTGTCATTTAGTATTTCCTGAGAGCTAAGATGAAGCCTAAACTGCAACTAAAGTTCTGGAGAATTAGCTTGTTAATGTCTTATGTGGCAAGTGTTGCTAGTCCTTGTCTCTGGAAGATGTGACTCATATCAGCAAGTCATCAGAAAGAGAAAGGGAGTAGTGGGAGAACAAGAATGTGTAATTCAATTAGGTTAAAAATAGCCTGCTTCCACCTTTATTTCTTGTGCGGGGAGAGAGGGCTGTCTTATAAGTCTCCAAGGAAGTGAAGAATTTGGGCCAGGAGCCACGACACAGGCTTTCTTTTAGTTGTGTAATTTACTCTCTATTACAGTGCAGCTCAGCTGTTCTGTGCCTTTGGTTCCTCTGTCAAATCAAAGTGAGAGTAATAATGATCTAAGAACTTAATGATTTTAATGCAGACAGTATTTGAAGTGATTTGACCTCTTTTGAAAATAGTATTTCTGTTGTGCTTTTATTTTAAATGCCATATTGTTTAGCATCTCTTCCTGACAACTAACTAGAGTGTCATAAGCTCCTCATTGTCCTGAGACTAAATAATGGAGGAAAAACTAACCTTATGAGGTGACACGATGAACTTTGGAATTTTTATCTGTTGTGACAGCTGTCTTTACTTACCAGTGGGGCAGAAGAGTTTGAAGTTTGTGCAACTGTTGTGATTCCCAAAGTCTTGGTAATTCTTTCACCGGTTGTCTCCATTGACAGCAGTAGATGATGCATTAAAAAGCAGGACTGGGTGGAGGAATAATCCTGCAACTAATAGTGCCTGGACTTAAGTGTGATTCCTAGCTTTGCTGGAGACATGAACAGGTCACTTGCTATATCTAAATCTATTTTCTCCATCTCTAAAAGGGAATAACAATATTTCTTGCCCATGTTGGCCAAAAATAATTCAGATCCTTTAGGAAAAGGATTGTCTTATCCTGTGCATGTGCCCATTGCCTAGAATAGGAGGATCTTGTTACTATTTGGAGTGGTGGATGCTTTCAAGTCATGAGAACAAACAAAAAAAAAAAATCATTATTGTTTGTTCTTTTCCAACCCATTATTGCTTCGTTAAGCTCTTTCAGAGTGATTAATGCTCTTAATGGAGTATATGTTTCTTTTTTTGTATGTGAGATTGGTTGTACCAGCCTAGTAGAGGTTGCTCAATATTATCCCTAAGACCCTGGGTTTTGTGTGTGTTGTAGGTTTTTTGGGGTTTTTTTTGGTTTTTTTTGTTTTTTTTTTTTTTTGCTTAAAACTTAGAATATTTCAGGTTTTGCTCTGTAAGTTCCTCAAGACAGATGCAAGCATCAGACAAACTTCTTCTTCCACCCCCTCGTTCTGTGAAAAATGCAGTCAAAACACTTAAGTTGCTTCTGAGAATGGGAACTGAGAGAATGCCAACGGCTTAAAAATTACATATGAAAATTGTGGCAACCTTTTGTGACAACAGTTCTTCATTTAGATTGGAGTGCAAAGTTTGGCGAGGGGATTAAATATGTTTCAGCAATGTGACTAAGGGAAATGAGTGGGACTCAGAAGAACAGGGTGCTATAAAGTTGAGGGTGACATTCTACTACAGAACTGTGGGGTTTTAATTTGTGGCACAACGTGGGATTTCTCTCTTCTTAATATTTAAGTCTAGAAAACTACTTGTAAGCAACTACAGCAGAAGTATACACAAACTATATAATACAGAGTATTGCAACTTTAGAAAATTTTGGTCTTGAGTTCTCAATTTCATAAACATCTCTGGAATATCTCGCTGTTTTTATCTCATCTTTTAGAAAAAGCTAAATAATTTCTGCTTTTATATTAAAACAAGTGTCTAATGTTTTTGTAGTTCATAACTTTATATTGCATTTTTTTTCAGGTCACTTTGAAGTTCAGCTTTATATTTTTGTTCAGCTCTCCTCCCGATTTGTCTATGGGACAGAAATCAGTTCTACCAATTTTAACTCTGTTTTCCTGAATATGTCAGCTTTTTCTTATTTCAGGCTGGCCACCCAAAATGAGAGCATCAACCCGTTTCTCAGCCTGCTATCTGTAAAATGGGGATGCTGCTGCTAGCTCCCTCTGTAGCAGTAGTAGGAAAAGAAATACTGGTTTTTGAAGCACTGTCATGCTTTAATCAGGAACATACCACAGAATCCATGTTTAGTACAGTAAATATCTTTTAAAACAGTTTGAATTGTTTGAAATAGGCAGGCCATGAAGTAAGCAATGAAGAAAGGAAATATTTAACAGCCTCTCATTAGTTGTCTGCCATATATTCTTTTGCTCTAAGTGAACAGGAAAAATAAGCTAAGAAATTAGCATGATATGTATAAAATCTAGTTGTATTTTTGTGCTGCAAAATCAATATTCAGTAATACTACTTCAATATATTTTTTATGTACCTCTCTAAAGTGATTAAAATTCCAAAGATTCCCAATATCAATTATATTGTTTCTTAACCTGAATTACAAATACATTGTTTTGTTTAATGTTAAAGGTTTTTCTTCCTCAATGTAATTCTAGGTAACAGTGCATTTAAGTCGCCTGATGAATTCAAAGTCTCCCTTCCTCTTCGCACAAACTACTTATATGGCAAGATCAAGAAGACTCTGCCAGAGCTGTATGCTTTTACTGTATGCTTGTGGTTGAGATCGAGTGCCTCTCCTGGAATTGGCACTCCATTCTCATATGCTGTTCCTGGGCAGGCTAATGAAATTGTCCTCATAGAATGGGGGAATAATCCAATTGAACTTCTAATTAATGATAAGGTGAGAATTGACTAACTCTTCTTTATTGTCTACGTGATCAGAATAAGGCCCGAACCCTTGGTACCTCTCTAGTAACTCATTCTCGCTGAGAGAAGCCAGCTCTGGGCTTTTGAGGTGGTAGTGTCTACTTGTCTGTTGTTGTCCATCTGTCTGTTGCAAGTTCATAAAAGTACTCAAAAAAAGTCAAATGGTACCTATATTTGCATGTTGAGACAAAGCAGCATGACATCTACATGTGCACACACTTATGCTTGTCCTCTGAATGTACAAGCAGATCTTGGCTTCTTGTTTGTTTTATGAAACAAAAGCAATATTTGAAGTCACACTGTTGCAAAGCCTGTGAGATCTAAACCAGTTGCAGTATTTCTGTCTTTCTAATCTAGAAGTGCAGATATGTTCAAATGAATTTGGCAGAAGACAGAGAGCAAAAAGCATGTAATTCTGGTTGGTTTTGTTTATGTTTAAGTGACTGAACATCAGTTTAAATACAACTTTTTCAGACTTTAGATACAAAAAGCAACAATTGCCGTGCACTACTTCATATCGCTGGTGGTTTCTGACAAGCTTCAGAATGAGGCTTGAGGAAAACAAGACCCATTAAAACTTGGCATTAAACCAGATTATAAATACTTCCTTTCTCCCCACCTTCAGTTTGGGCTAGCTATGAAATGTAAATAGCTGATGGTGGCTAAGTGACTTGATTTGAATCGGTGTGAGCAAAACTAGATTCTTAACTTGGCCAGGCTGCGATGTAGCATAGCATGCCTTCAGGCACCGTCCCTTGTTTTCTTTGGCCTGTTAGGTTTCCTAGTAACTCACTGCTCTCTGAGGGATCAGGTGTTTACAGCTCTACAACACAACTCGGGTGGTTCAGTCATGTGGCTAGGACTTTTAACAGTCCTATCATCTTCCCAAATAAATAAAAGGGAAAAGCCAATTATTTTTAATGGTTTGTGGAAGAGAAGGAAACTTGAGTCTGCTTATCCTTAGCAATAACTTTGGCTTCAATATTATGTCGGTACTACTAATGTTCCGTGAGGCTTTTCTGTCTCCCACATCACAGCTGTTCCATAGCCTGCTGCATTTGTGTCTTTATGTTGACTTGAGTAAGTTTTCAGATCAAATTCCTAAAGGAGCATAATTGCTCCTTATTTGGAGCTCTACGTAGCAGTTCCCACAAGTTTTACTGGAAGCAGGCAGATCATTTGTCAGAGTTGTTACTGCAAATGGTGCAGGCAAACCCCAGATTTTAAGAGAAATTTAACATGAGCTCTGGATGGAAAGTTAGGACTAAGCACTGAGATTTAAACAATAAATGCCACAGATGCAGGATCAGTGGATTGATGGCAGCTTAGACTCTGGTACTTGTGTCACTTGATTCTAGATGAAACAAAGGCTCACATCTAGAATAAAAAGCATGCCTGTATTCCTGAATTCTGGAGAGCTGGGACAAAGTAGAAAGATGTGGACTAACTTCTGCCTCTGAAGTCTTTCACTTCTGAGGCCAGATGTACTGTCCCTTTTTAAATGTTGTGCCTGAACTTGTAGGCTTGGTTTGCAACATGTATTACTCTTTGGTTGTTGTAGGTTGCCCAGCTCCCTCTCTTCATTAGTGATGGAAAATGGCATCATATCTGTATAACATGGACAACCAGAGATGGAATGTGGGAGGCTTTTCAGGATGGAGAGAAGCTTGGCACTGGGGAGAATCTTGCTCCTTGGCACCCAATTAAACCTGGAGGTGTCTTGATCCTGGGTCAGGAACAGGTGAGTGAATGACAGTACGTTCCAGGGTTTTAAAAAAAAAAAAAATCTCCCCAAACAAACAACATCTGTAAGAAAACTTCTTTGTTAAACACTTGGTCCTGTTTTACACACAGTATCAGAAAGATTAAAACAAAGCAACAAATACTTAATGCAATCACACATTGGTATATTTTGTTTCATTTATGAAATATTCAGAATATTCATGTTGCAGCTATTCCTATTCCCACTCTTAATACTACAGTGTGTGACTTTGTCAGTGATCTGAATAATGCCTTAAATTAAATTCTTTGAGCTAGATTGCTGGTAACTAGCAATATAGCCGCTGAAGTTACAGAAAAGGGCAGAACTGGCCAGTGCTGTTGTATGAGCAGTCAAAAAGGAGCCTGCTGAAAGTGGAACAAGTATAATTGCTTTGATTTGTTGTACTTTTTTAAATTGAAGCCAAATGGACTATCCCTGTTAGCAGTTTACTGCTTTTCCCCCTTCCTTTCCTCTTTATCCCAAGAGCAGTAAGAACATGAGTCCTCAGGCCCTAGAATAGACCAAGGAAAGTATGTGTATGGGGGTGAGAGGACCAACAGCTATGGGTGCTGGAGTGCTTGTGGGTATATCAGGATCTTTTATAATTTGGCCTGCTACAGAGAACTCCCCTGCAGACTGAATTCTGCAGCTTTTCAGGTCTGTAACACATTTTTAGAATAGTGGAGTCTGTCACTCATTCAGAATTTGATGTCTACTTTAAAGATGAGTCTGAAGTCAAAGAGGCAAACTCCAAGTCAGACATTTGGTTTCTCATTAAAGATGTAGGTAAATAACTCTCCTAATGCAACCACTAATAAAGTTTGAATATTAGTACTGCCAACAGAAAGCATTCATGAGGTTAAGGATAAGTCCTTTTTGAATATGGAAGAAAAACCCCAAAGGATTTTGAATCTCACTCTTCTAGTTAACATCTCATTAAGCTATTGCCTATGAGTTGTTGTGGCTCTTCACATTTTTCTCTACCTGTTCTTTGTATGATTATAGATACACTAAAAAAAAAATTGTACTAAGTAGCAGGAAATAGCCTTTCTCCAGGATTCCCAGGTTCACAATGGGGCAATGAAAAATTAGTTTTGTCCTGATACTGGTTTTAATAGATACGTATCCATGACATAAATGACAGAATGGTAAATTCAGAATCCTAATGCATTCTGCATAGCAGATGCTCCAGCTCACTGTTAAGTGGCTGGCAGCTTTTCTGTAACTCTCATGCCATTTGCCTGTGCTATGCTTGGTTCCATCCTATGCTATCAGTTTCATGTTAGTGTGATCGCACAAAATGTGTGATTTCTGTCCTTGAGTAGTAGATGGAGCAAGCAAACACTTCTAGGCTTAGCAGTTAGGGTTAGTCATTTGGTACAACCAGAAGAAGGCTGTGTATCCGAAGATTGCATCTTACAGGCCCTGCAGGCGATTCAAAGGCTGCAGTTACAGTTTAATCTATAGCCATAAAGCTTTTGGAGTTATCTTACACATCTGTGCAGTTCTTGCTGAAGTTGTCCTCTGCCAAGCTTGCAAAATGGCTTCTAAATTAGCCTCAATATTTAACGCTGCCTTCCTGCTCAACTGCTCGGGCGCTGGGTTAGTGATGTATAGCCTTTGCGTGATGGTAGACAGACCCTACTGTTTGCCTTGAATTGTTTTGACACATTTCAGGTTGGAGCTTTTAACTGTTCCATAGAACATCAAAGTAGCCCTTCTAGAAACTTGGAGTTGTTTGTCTCTGTGACTTAGCTCTGCAGCTCCTTCTAGCAGTGTGGCTGGGGGGGAGGGTCTTAATGTTTGAAGAAGAAAGTGCTGAAATAACCTTCTCATCTAATCCTAACTCTTGTGTGCCTAAAGGACACGGTAGGAGGAAGATTTGATGCAACTCAAGCCTTCGTTGGGGAGATGAGCCAGTTCAATATATGGGACAGGGTCTTAAAAGCTGAAGACATCGTGAATATTGCTAACTGCTCTACCAACATGCCTGGCAACATCATACCCTGGGTTGATAACAACGTCGATGTGTTTGGAGGTGCTACCAAATGGCCTGTGGAGACATGTGAAGAGCGTCTGCTAGATTTATAGCTGCAATCGTTTCCCATTCAAGTGCCCCCTTTAGTAGGACAATCTTCTGTGCAATCTAAAGCACTTATTTTTTCGCTCTGCCCTTCCCCAATCTTAACTCCTCAAAAGAATAAAAAATTGAGTAAACTGCCTCAGTGCAAAGATAGCTGCTAGTCTGGGGCACTGAGGCTGACAATGAAAGAAGCTCTTCTTGGCTAGAGCAGCCCTTGCTTTCTTATGGCCTGATCCAAAAATATGCTTTGGCCTGCAGCAGCCTTTTGGTCAGGCCCGATTTCAGTACGTCAGTTCTTCTGGCAGGGAGGGGGAACAGCCGTGCACATGTTAACTATAGTACTCCTTTGGATCATGTGCCATGCTGACAAAGCTAAAGTTAACAGGCTAAATGTGAGTCCTTCCTTCCAGTCTAGTCTCCCCTTTGACTTGAAGCCATTCTTTTTTAGCCCTTTTTAAAGAAATCACTTAATCCTTACACTACAGTGGTTACGGTGCAACTATGGGTAGAGCAGAACAGCCACTGTCTGAGTGCAAGGGTCTTGCTTTTTAATTTGCAGATTAGAAATCCTTATTTTATGATAAGGAGGCAATGTATTTGAGACATGCTATTTTAGTTCAGTCTGAAGAATGGGCTGTGTAATCAGCACAGCTCCATTGAAACGGAGGTGGTTCAGGTAAGGTTCTGTCCCAAAGCCTGTCTTTCGCTAGCCAGGATCCCAGCGCAGATGGAGGGATGAAAGATTGTATTTGTATTTGCTGTAGGCTGAATGTACTGAATTTGTAGTGACCTGGCTTGTAAACTTTTCTCTATTGTTTCTCTTGCTTTAGTCAATGTCTTTATTTTTTTAAATATACAAGCTGTGATTAAGTGAATTTCCATTTTGTTTTGCTTTGAAAGGCCTTTTTATGAGCAAGTGCCAAAGTTCAGTTTCTGCTTGCTGAGAATTGCTATATATTTTTCCAGCATAAGTCTTCTGCACTGTTTTCTATGTTATTATAATGGTCCTATGTAATATGAAAATGTGCTGTTTTTTCAATTCTTGTTGACTGTCTCTTCTGTAAGCACTGGGCTGAGTACTATATTTTTTTATCATTTTCTCTCAATATTTTGCGAACGATGTTGCTGTTTCCTTGGCATTGATGTGATTACTTGGTTTGTGGCTCGCAGATAGCAAATGCACTGTACCGGGAAAGAGTTAATACTTTTGTTATTTAAAAGAACAGGGATTTAAAGGGGGGGGGGGAGGGGGAATTTATAAAGCTAAATATCATATTTTATTTTTCATATGTTTGAATTGTAAGAATAATATGGTGACAGTCCCATTTGTAGGATAAAGTTACATATTTCCATTAATATGTAGTATGCTGTTCTTAAAAGAAAATTCTTATAATGAACTTTTAATTAAAATGCACTGTAAAATGAGTCTTTTAATTCCTTTATAGTCACACAAGACACTGAATGTTCTCTTTCATAGCTGCTATGAGTTCAGCTGCTGTCTCTCTAGACTGATAGAAGTACAGTCCTGTAAGAAGTTATCTTTATTCCATAAATGTCTTGAATCACAGTCTTCAGCCAAAAGGGGCTTAGGTGTGCATTTAACCTTAACGGGGAGAGGCTCTCCGCAGCTGGATGCGGTGGGGTGTCTGAAGCTCAGGCTGAGACCTGTCTGACCGCTGCGATCTCATGGGCGCTACTCTAAGGCATGGCCTGGGGTACAGCAGTTTCACTGCAGTGGGGTGAGACAGAACATATGTTCATATTTGGGTTTTTTTTTTACAGTTGTGAGAAACTGAGACTATGACCCCTTCTGGGTGAAAGGACTAGTTGTACGCAACTTAAGTGTCCCAAACCAGTGTGAAAAGAACTGCTCAACGAGATAACTTGTTGAAATGTGATAGCAGAGGCACTGCATGAGTGCGAGTTGCGAAGTGCAGCATCCGTGGGGTCTGACAGTAAACCAAACACTCTGCTTGGTGAGCTAACAAGTTGATAGCGCTCTCTGTAAGAGAACACCCAGCTGGGGCAGAACCGCTTATCCAGCTCTGACATTCTTCTCTGGCCAGGGGGAGTTTGAGGTTTCTAGGAAATGTTACACAACTTGATTTCAAACATTCTCATTCTGATTAGCCTTAAAACAGACACCCCAACCCCCCTGACCCACAACAGTACTTTCCCTGCCCTAAGAAAAACCCCAAAACCTGTCATTATTCAAAAAATCTGTGTCATAATTCTGGGGAGAGTGCAAAATTCTCATCTCACATGGGCTAGAGAGCAGCAGAGGCATCCGCCCTCCAGTCAATCCACCTTTATCAGCTTTTTTGAAAATAAACCGAAGGAGCTGAAGTCTGGAGTTCTCTGTGCCGAGGTCTGCCCTTTCAGGAAACGCCTTCTGCGTATTTCACTGTTCTTGAAAGGTGCAATGGTGAACTTGCCTTGGCCGCTTGCCTGCGTGGCTACGAGCCTGCGTGTGGACGCGGTCTATCGTTTTAAACTCCGGCTCAGTGTTTGGATTCCTTTGTTGGATGAGGGAAGCAGGGGGTCTTTATGCTTCAATTAGCCATGTTGATCTTTATTTAGAGAGTTATTTAAGCGCACTCCCAAGCTTAGGTCTGTCTTTAGCACCGACTTTAACAATAAACACCTGAGCAGGGAGCCCCACCTGCGTGGGGAGGTGTTGGTGGGTGGGGGCTGGAGCTGCTGTGCTCTGGGGGCTGGTGCTGGCGAGCGGCTGGCTGCTCTCCTCCGCGGGTTCTGTGCAGGCTGTGGGAAGGAGGAGCGTAACACAACTTCTCAGCGTGGAAATCAATACTAAAAGTTGTTTTTTTTCTCAAGGTATGTCAAGGCGCTCAGGTGAGAGGTTGTCTGGGGACGTGCGGCCCGTTGCAACCTGATCTAGAGCTGAGATGGATCTGTTCTTCTAAAGATAAACAACTCAGTCCTCTGTTTTTCAGTTTGTTTTTTACTGATTACATAACCAAGATGCTAGGGATTTGGGGGGAGGGTTTGCTGGTTTTGGTTGGGTTTTTTTTTTTTTTTTTTGGACACTGACTCTTTGGTAAAAGCCAAAGCTAAGGAGTATCTATTCCATTGAAAAGGGCTTTTTTATTTTTTATGATGTGTATCCTTTTGCGCAATAGTACCTTTTTCATTAAAAAGAAAAGGTGTGTATTGTTTTTTGTACCTTTATCTTGTGATGAAAAGCTACGGCTGTTATTCTGCTGCTCCACATTCTGGGAGTCACATGTTTTATGTGCATATATAAGCAGATGGCAAAACAGGAGTAAATATTACCATATTCCAGCATCTATGCTGTTTGTGGAGCGTGGAAGTGACAAGACAACTTTTGGTTCCCAAACTGCTCTGAATACACAGAAGTAATAACTTATGGAAAGCTGACTGACAGCTACAGCGCTTGGAACATGCAGTAATGCAGATTTCTAGAAAATCTGTTTCTGCTTAAAAACAGACAGAGCTAGGACTCCTGAAAGCGGTATCAGTGATCCTAACATGTCGGCCTGTCGGGAGCTGTGAGCTGGCTAGGTCTCCAGGTGACTTCTTGAGCGTGAATGCTCTTCAGCCGCTTTCTGTATTGCGCCGTTTGTTTGTGTATCCCTGATGCATTTAACGGCTGCTGAGCAACAAAGGATCTAGCATCTGGTATGTTTAAATCCAGGTTATATTTCTTCAGAGACGGTTAAGTTTTTTTGACTAACTGGCCGGCCATTAGAAAACGCGGATCAAATCATACATTCGGTATTTGCTTGAAGGCTTTAGCTACACGCTTGCTGCCTAAGTGGAGCCGAGCGCTGCTGAGGGGAGGAGGACTGCCTCTGCGCCTCTGGGATCCCGCCGAGTGGGAGACAGACTCCCTCGTGCAGGTGTCTTTCTGCTGGGCGGCGCTTGCTCATTAAACCGGTAGTTTAGGTCTCGGAAGTGCAAGGAAGACCAAGGAAATTCTTGCCAGTAAAACTCTGCCCTCATTTTTACATATGCTTCCCCAGTGTTCAGATACGTGAGGAGCTGATTCTGTTCTGCTCCAGAGAGCCGGTTTCCCTTAGGCCTTTCCTAAAGGCGAAATGCAGGCCAGGAGCAAAGCTGATGCTTTGCATTAGGTGTTTAAAGCTGACACCTTCTCGATCAGGATAATTGTTCTAAAAAAACATTTATATAACTACAGAGTAGACGTATTTCTTGTTTGCTTATGGCACCTATCTCTATGTATAAGGATTTTTTATCCAGCTGATTTCCGTTATCCAGGCTGGGAGGGAAGATCAGCTGCCTTCTACTGCATCATCCTTGAGGGGACTTGAATCGTGCTAGGAGTGCAGATACAGGAGAAAATGGCCTGGCTGAGGCTTTTACCACAGATGACGTTCCCTTGATGCTGCTGTAGGAATCTGAGGCTAGGCCCAGCGAGGAGCCTGCTGAGGTAGAGATCTGCTGATGGAGAGCGTCAGGTACCACCAAACTCACTTCAGAAATAAAAAGTGTCTATTGGTAGCCAGGGAGTCTGGGGGCTTTGAAGGTGTTGCGGGATTTTTTCCAGAGAACTTTCACCAAAAAGTCCTTTTTTTTTTTTCTTTTTTTTTGTGCAAAAATTAAAAGCTGGACCTTCATGGTTCATGGTTTAGCTGTGAGGCTTTAATAATACATGAGTTTTACAGAGCTAAAAATCTTCTGGAAAGAATTGAATTAATTGCACCCCTGGCTATAGCTGTTTCTAAAAGGCTGCACTTAGAAAAGTACAAATTTGCACAAGGAGTTCAAAGGTCCATTTCTTTCTCCACAGGAGGACTGGGCTGATGTTTTGGCAAAGCTTCAAATACAGAAGCTCCCCGATGGCTTGCCGCTGAGAGAAATTGTTTTATTTATTAAAGATGCTTTGGCGTTTCACCCGCGGTGGCTCCCAGCACACGTCTGTCCGAGCAGTTTAGCTCCTAGCGGTGCTGTTCCCAGGTGCTCCTGCCGCGTGAAGGATGCCGAGCAGTCGCCTTTGCGGTATCCGCGTGTTCCCTTGCTAGCGGTCAGCTTGTACGGGATCACAGGGAGCGGAGCTTCCCTGGCAAAGGGCCGTCTCAAGCGTCTGTGGCATGGGGTGTGCTTTTCTTTTGTACTAAAAGAGTTTCGCCCTAGTTTGCAGATCACTAAGCTGTTCCCACCAGTGGTTCTGGAGTGCTTATTAAGAATAAGGATTCAGAAAGGTAATTGAATCCTATTTCTTAGGAGGGTTTAGGTGGTTTTTAAGGTATTAGACACTCTTTTACTTTGTATCTTTCAAGACACTTAAACCAGCTTATGAGTAACTTAAAATCCTTATGCTACTGTGACAGAGTTGGTCCCCTAGGCTTGCCTCCGCAGCAAAAGATTACTCTCCTGACCTCGCTGGGCAACAGGAAACCTATTTAAAGGGCAACCTCATGTGTTAAAAAGAGTATGCTAAAACCTCCTGGGTAACAACACTAGCTAAGCAGGTGGCTTATAACTTTCCTTTTTTATTATTATACTTGGTATTCACTGCTGATTTGCAGTGGGAAGCCTGCCATGCCATCCTGCTGTGGTCCCAGAGACAGCTATTTTTTTCTGCAACAGGAAGCGATTGGTTTTCCTCCCATTTCAGAGGGCACAGGGCAGGCAGTTGCTTCCACTCTGGTGCAGCGCTGCGAAGAGATTGTCCTGTGCAGCCGCCTTCTGTCTCTGCAACTGCAAAAGGGTCTGGGAGAAATGATCTGCGCTGACTCTTAATTGTGTGTGAGATTTCCCTGTGGGTGATATTTGTGTCTGACAAAACAGGACAGACCTAGATTTGCTTTCCAGGGATGGTGTAGCTCACAGGAATGTGCTGTGTTTTAGGCTAAGGTTTCTCTTTTTTTCCTTTTCTGCTTTCTTTATGGCAAATTATAAATGGTTGATAAAAACCTATAATAAAATACAGATGTGCATCGGCAAATCATCCTTTTTTTCCATTAAAGAAAGCTGTTACTTACTGTGTAGAGAGTACATATCCTCCTAAGAGATCGAATTATTTATGGCAGCGCATTAATTAGCTTTTTCAAGGCTTCTAAGGTCTTGGAGCTACTTGCAGCTCCATGGATAACTGCAGTAGGTAAATACCTCCCTGCATCAAGTATAATTTAATGTAACTGGAAAACAACTGCCAATATGTGCTTTGGACTTCTGGCCTGTTGGGGGCTCTTGTCAAGTGGAAAACCAGCACCTACCAGGGTTTTGCAAGGAAGTGATCAGAACTTGCTAGTTGGGTAACTATGGTGGCCACAGATATCCAGACAATTTAGGGGGCTTCCAGACCTGGTTTGGTCACTAGTTTTACTTGTATATTTACTTGTATACTTAATTTTGAGGCTGTACTAGCACTCTCACTCACCCTTCATGGCTCTCATTTTGGTCTCGGTAAACAGCAGATCTAACTCTGCTCTCATGTTCATCAGCAGCTCTGGTGCTTTTTCTAGTGGCTGTTCTGCTTTTTACTGAGATCCATGCTTTGTGCATCCCACCTCTTGAATTTCTGTGTGTCTGTTCACAAGTATTGGGCATTGTTCAACTATGCTGCTATGGTTACTCAGGCACCACTGACTGCACAGGTCAGCTTGGAAGAGCTTTAAACAAAGTATTTGGGACTGAATGCAGCTCTTGCTTGTTAATTTAAGACCTGGCACATCAGTTTGAATAAATTACATAGAGGATAATGTCTTTCCTTTTTCCCTACACTTGGGGTTTGGAAAAAACATAAGAAAAATATTGCCTTGATGTGAGTCCAAGCAATGACAGTGGCTCCTGCTGAAAATAGAAACCAGCCTATTTGTTCTGGGAGTTGCCTGAAGGCCGGCAGGGCTTTGTGCACACAAGTGGAAGTAGGATGTACAAAACACAGCAACCTATTGAGGAGTACAGGCTTCCTGAGCTGCGTCAGTGCAAATCAAGCGCAGCTCTGTTGATGTTACTGGGGCTGACTGCAGATCACCACCACAGCACGACACCTGTGCAAACATTCAAGGGCCAAATTTTACAACACTTTGGAAGTGGAAGGGGCTGATATATGATTCTTAGACCTGATGGTTCGGGGGTAAGATGTTAGCAGCTCACTTCTGGAGACTGGGGCTGGGATTTTCGGAGTGATGAAGATAAGGGATTCTGCAAAGGATGACCAGTTGAGGGCTGCAGCCATGGTTTTAATCTTCTGATCCTGGGCAAATATGTGAGCTCAGTTGGCACGTGGTGTTGTTTAGGTCCCAGAAATTTAGTGAGATCTGTTTTGTACTACACCATGGGCAGAGTTTGAAAAAGGACCGCTGTAAAGTAACTTTAGACATGTGTAGTGGTGCCCACACTAGGCTAAGCCCTTTAATGCCTTTCTGGTTACTTTACCCTGGAGGAATTAATATGACTGAATTTCCTCTTCTGACTACACTGAAGGCAAAATTTCCATAGACTTGAATGGGAGAAGAACAAGAAACTGTTTGAGACAGGTCTGAGCATGCTGGTAAAAATGAAACAAAAAAATCTGGTGTGACTTTAAAGCTGTTTTTAAAAACACAAGCTGGAGTGGGTTACTCTGAATCATTGGAGTCTGTTATCTCCTTTTTTTTTCTTTTTTTTTTTAAATTTCCACTAAGTCATTTTGAGGACACAGTGAGAAGATGAGTCTTTAAAGATGGGTTATATGTGTTAAAGGGGGCAAAGTGCTAGCATTTGCTGAGCACAATAGATATCCCTGCCAAATGAGCAGGTCTCTCGTCTGATATGGCAAAATTATTGTAAATGAGAATTTATGTCAAGCCATTTCAGAAAACAAGAGAAGGTCGTTGATTTATTGTCTTAATTAAAATATTAACTTTGCTTGCTTCCTTGATTGTTTCTGTGGGAAACTGGGTGATGCTTGGCATTTGCTTAGTAAATCTTGGGGCAACCTCTTTGGTGGGTGGGTTGTGCTGGGGGTTTCTTTGACTCCTCGTTCTCTCCCTCCCCTGCACCAGCCCCTGGGGGCAAGTTTCCTGCAGCTGAGGGTGGAAACTAAGAATAAAAATAATCTGCCTTCATTGTAATAACTAGTAGCAGAACCTTACTAACATCTCTCGGATTGGGTCCTGGTTTTTCATTCAGTGCTTGAATTCAAAGGCTGGTCATTCATATACTTGTTTTTCAGTTGAAGGATGCAAACTTTGACGACATTCATTGAGCTAAGAAGTGGCAGTTCTCTTTACATAGTTATTTTCCCCTGTTCATTGTAGCAGACTTCTTGCACTTGAAGGAGGACAGGGAGCAGGGTGAAACAGCATAAATCACTTGAGGGGAGAAGTGGAAGGGAACTGTGACCATCGCAATATGAGTGGTAAGGAGAGGGTTGTCTCCGAATTCAGCAGTAAAGTTGGAAATAATGTCTGCTTGTTGTGATCACTGTGGATATGGAAAGAACTGTCTTCCCCTCAGACTTAGCCTAAAAGTCAAGTTCATATTTCAGGAGGCTGGGCTGCGTTGACTATCTTCAGATATGCTCATTTTCATCCTACTGTCCTGTGGGTGAGGGGGTGTATCACAGCCCTTTTCACTACCGGAAATACAATCATTTCTTTTTCCAGATGCAGACAGGAGTGCTCTAGAGCTGTCTGAATTAAATGCCAAGGTGAAAATGGGTTGCTGTAGAAACCCATGTCAGACTTGCAAATGGTTCTTGTGTGCTTCTGGGGCTGTGTTAGCAATACAGACCCTTCAGCTATTTTTATTTTTTAGTGGTATTGAGAAATGATTCTTCACTACTGAAAACCAGCTGGAACTAGCAGAAGGTATATGCTACAGTTCAGAAAGGCAGGGAATTGACTGTATGATGGGCTGACCAGGAATTTGTTAAAGCTTTGGGAACCATCCATCAGCTTTAGTGGGCTTTGGATATAGGGCCTCTGTTCACTGGAGTCTATGCAATATGCAACATATTGCATCCCAGTTCTTTTAAATTTCCAATAAGGGCTTGTTGATATGGGGGGAAAAACTCACAGAAAACTGTTCTACAGCACTGCCTTCTCCTTTCCCTTCTAAGCATAAAAGGCTGTTGGTGACAATTGTATATGAATTGTGTGTCTTGGAGAGCTGACTCCTTGATTCTGAAGCATAGCTATGGTGCTTCCTCAGCATCCCTTTGATACCTCTGCATCTTCTTGGATTAGCAATGCTGTTATAATAGTGCATGGCACAATTCTAGTTACATGAGCTCTTTGTTATTTAACTGTATTGTGAGCGGCATTTCAGACATTATTAAAACACTTCTGTATGCTTTTTGGCTTTGAAAAATACAAATTCAAAACAAACCCCCATAAATCTTTGTTTAATCAAATTATACCTCTAAGAATAGTCTACATGGATATCTTATAACAAGGCGGGCAAATTCCAAATACAACTTTGAAAATCCAGCTGGAGCAGAAAATCAAGACTGGCCGGGGATTTTTAGAGAGCCTCGTCTTCTTCCTAGAAAATCACTGTAATATGTTGCATTATCAATGCCGAAGTGACAACTGCAGGTTGATTTAATTAAGAGCTATGCTAAGGTATGTTGTATTTGATAATGCATAGTTTATCTCTCAAGATGTAAATGTTCCTGGCTCACTGAAGCTGTGTTGGTTTCACTCACTGAAACTTGCCTGTTGACAGTCTTGTCAGCAGAAAGCATTAGAAGGGAATGAAATTACATTCTGGGCCTTGCCCCAGATGGGAATTGCTGTAATATTTTAAACCTCAAAAAGGATGGACGTGTAACAGAACAACATGACCACAGTAAGATTTATTAGTGCTGCTTTCGTCTTGGCTTTGGGCCATCCCCTGTCTGCAAAATTCCTGTTGATGTCCCCTCTGGATTTATGTAGAAATTGATGGTAGAGTAAAGCTCTCTGATCCTATCAGTTCACATTTGCATCACTTTCTGTCCTGGATGTGCTATGAAGGGCTGGAAGCACCACTTGTTAAACTCTAATTAGCAGGCAAGCAGAGGAGAAAGCAAGGTCAGTTTAGCACTCCTGGAATTTAAATTATTTTCTGAATTGGAAGGGTGGAGGAAAGAAATCAAAGCCCATGCCTCTGAGTTCAGCTGTGTTTCTGAAACAGCCCCTTAAGAGATAAAAAATGCTTGAATAGAGCCATTAAGCTCTAGTTTTGCAGTCATAATTGTTGCAGAGGTCGTACTTTAATGCACACAATTTGGGTTTGATGTCTGTCTTCCTCTAAAACACACAGAGGATGGGAGAAAGGAAACTTCATTGTGACTATTGATTGCTTCCATTACAGCAAGTGGTTGAGGTTTCCAAATCTCAGTGAAACAGCTCCTTTGGATTTGTCTGTCCAAAGGTTTTGTGCCTTCTGGAAGACTTTGTTACCCCAACACTTCCTACTGGTACAAAAATCATGATAGTTGTGCACTGTTTCTGCTTTTTTCTTCCCTCCTTATTTAAGCTGGTTGTGTCACTGTAGTCTTTAACCACAGCAGGTGGTAAGAACTTGAACGAGGAGGAAGCTACATGCAGACTAACAGTAGGAAGGAGGAAGTCAGTAAGAGTCCTTGAGCAGGACATGCTCAAGACATGGACATGCAGTCCACCCTGAAACTGAGATTTTTGATGCAGGTCACAAAAATTAACTTCCAAACAGGACGGATGTGTGTTTTGGGCATCCTCCAGAGAGCTATATCCAGTGAGTTTGCTGGCTGCTTTGCTCAGTCATCCCCTCTCTGCCCTCTGACTATTAACAGGACAAACAGGCTCATGAAACTGAAGTGAGCTCTTACTAGCTTTATTCAGGTGCTCCACCAAAAAAACTGGCGTTCAGATAGTGTACTGCTCTGTTCAGCTTCAAGCTGAATTAGTTTGCATTATTGCCCATTATTTTTGGACTTACACAAACTGTTTACGTGTATCCTGGGTCACTGATGCAAACAGACTATTATTATAGGTCTGAATCAACATTGTGGTACAATTGTCCTGGTCTCCTTGTGCATACCAATTTGTTCTCTAGATGAAGCCATAGTGAGTGAAGGCTCATTCTTCAGTAAAGGTGATTGAATGCAACTGCAGCTGGTTGATTAAACTGAACGAAGAGAAACACTCGTGTGTCACTCAGCACGCTCTGCTACATGAAACAGGGGGATTAGATATGGTGAATTTCTAGTAATGAAAGCAGGCAATCGAGTTCGTCATAAAATCAGCTTAAAAGAGCTTTCTAGATTCCAGAGAGAACTAAAATAACTTGACCTACCTTGGTCCTGTAATCTTTAAATGCTGCTTAACATCTGCTCATCAGCACTTGGCAATAATATTTATTACGAAATTTTTAATAGCTGACACTGTCTTGTGTTGAAATTAATAATGCAGAGGAGTGCACTATGGAGGAAGAAATGTCATTACATGAGGGTTAAAAATGAAACGGAAGTATTTGACTTTAGTTAAAAAAAGGTTTAGAAGAAAGTTGTAGCTACAAAAATCTTAGTGAGGTCACCAGCCTGGCCCAGGCATGCCCCAGTGGCCTGGGGCACGGTGAAGTGTCCTTTTAGTCCCCTGCAGGCAGTTAGCATTAGAACCAGTTCTTCTTAAGGGACTCAAGTTAATGATGTAGTATCATAGAAACTCTCCTTAATGGGTGGAAAAGAAAGATGTGCTGAAGATGCCTTTAAGATTTGAGCTGCTATTTGGAAATTACTTTCTTTTCCCTAGACTGGCAATTGCGAGTATGTTCTTAACTTCGGCAATACAGAAGGCGCCTAATATTAGGTGGACTGGATTTGAGCCATTATAGGCAGAGGAAGGGGTTTGAACGGCTACATTCCTTATTGCACACTGTGTACTCCTGAAAACTAGCACAGGAATATAAGAACTTATTCCCAACAGTTACCAAAGTAAATTGCAATTCTCAGCTTGAGACATCTTCCAAGTAACAAGCTCTATAGACCCTCACAGGTCCCGGTTATTTCTCTACTGCGCCTGTAATCTGCTCTATAAAATGGGTTCCCTAGAAAGTGCTCTGAAGATGTCAGCAGGCACTGAATCCATATTTCCCTTTGCAGTGTGTTCCAGTCAATTCTCTCAGGGCTAAGACAGTATGCTGTGTTTTCCTAATTTGATTTTGTCTGGCTTCAGGTTTCACTCGGTCACAGAATCATAGAATGGTTTGGGTTGGAAGGGACCTTAAAGATCATTTCGTTCCAACCCCCCTGCCATGGGCAAGGATACCTTCCACTAGACCAGGTTGCTCAAAGCCCCGTCCAACCTGGCCTCAAACACTTCCAGGGATGGGGCATCCACAGCTTCTCTGGGCAACCTGTTCCAGTGCCTCACCACCCTCAGAGTGAAGAATTTCTTCCTTATATCTAATCTAAATCTACCTTCTTTCAGTTTAAAGCCATTACCCCTTGTCCTATCACTACCTGTCCTTGTAAAAAGTCCCTCTCCAGCTGTCTTGTAGGTCCCCTTCAGGTACTAGAAGGCTGCTATAAGGTCTCCCTGGAGCCTTCTCTTCTCTAGGCTGAACAACCCCAACTCTCTCAGCCTGTCTTCACAGGAGAGGTGCTCCAGCCCTCGGATCATCTTCGTGGCCCTCCTCTGGACCTGTTCCAACAGGTCCATGTCCTTCTTATGTTGTGGGTCCCAGAACTGAACACAGTACTCTAGGTGGGGTCTCACAAGAGTTGAGTAGAGGGGCAGAATCACCTCCCTCGATGTGCTGGTCACGCTTCTTTTGATGCAGCCAGGATACAGATGGCTTTCTGGGCTGCAGGCACACATCGCTGGATCACGGTGAGCTTCTCATCAACCAACACCCCCAAGTCCTTCTCCGCAGGGCTGCTCTCAGCCCATTCTCCACCCAGCCTGTATTTGTGCTTGGGATTGCCCTGACCCATGTGCAGGACCTTGCACTGGCCTTGTTGAACTTCACGAGGTTGGCACGGGCCCACCTCTCAAGCATGTCAGGGTCCCTCTGGATGGCATCCCCTCCCTCCAGCGTGTCGACTGCACCACAGAGCTTGGTGTCGTCAGCAGACTTGTTGAGGGTGCACTCAATCCCACTGTCCATGTTGCCGACAAAGATGTTAACCTGTGCCGGTTCCAGTACTGACCCCTGAGGAATGCCACTTGTCACTGGTCTCCACTTGGACATCGACCTGTTGAATGCAACTCTTTAAGTGTGACCACCCAGCTACTGCCTTATCCACTGAGTGGTCCATCCATCAAATCCAATGTCTCTCCAGTTTAGAGACAAGGTTGTTGTGCAGGAAAGTGTCAAATGCTTTGCACAAGTCTGGGTAGATAATGTCGGTTGCTCTTCCTTTATCTACCAATGCTGTAACCCTGTCATAGAAGGCCAACAAATTTGGCATTAGTGAAGCCATGTTGGCTGTTGCTGATTACCTCCTTATGTTCCGTGTGCATTAGCATAGTTTCCAGGAGGATCTGCTCCATGATCTTGTCGGGCCTTCTCCTGCTTATCTCTTAGGCGCCTTCCTTCCTTGCATGTCAACTGTGGCCATCTTCTGCCTGTTGCATGAACAACTAGGAGCAATTTTGGGTATTTCTTGCAGCCCTTAGCACTTTTGTGGCTTTTTTCTCTGCTATCATGAGTCTTTCTTCAATGTCAGGTCTGAAGCAGAAATTGGGTTTTGCTAATGCCCTGTAGAGAAGTCAAATACCGTCTCTGCTCCCAGACGTTGTTCTTAGATTCATATATTCATATATTCAGGGATGATGTTAGATAGCTTTGCCACTGGGAATGCCTAACAAATTGCTTATTCTTTATGTTGTCCAAATCCTTTATTCAGACTGCTTTCTAGGATGCAGTTTCTCATGCTGAGTGCTTGTTGTTCCTAGACATACAGCTTTGTGTCTTGGCTCTGTTGAAGCCTATTTTGTTGGAAAGAGCCCAATCTATTAAGCCATCCAGGCCACTCTGTTGGCCTCTTTCCATCCTTATTTACTACTGTGTTGTCCTTTGTGTAGTCTGGAAGTTCACTGCTAGTAGAGTATATATTTATTTCAATATCATAAATGACAGTGGTGAGTATGCCAGGCCTAGTATGAATCCATGTGGAACATACAGTCATTTGCTGATACTTCCCTGTAGACATCTACTTTTGGAGATTTGTCACTTCCCCCACTCTTAATTAATTTAACATGGATTTTAATTGAAACTACAAAGTGGTACAATAAACATCTTAAAATTGAAATCCCAGTAGTCTTCAGCTGCCTAATTTGGGTGTGTGGTCTGTCCTCCCAGCACTTCCCCCAGAGCTAATCAATAGATGTTCACTTTTATTTTCTCTCTTTTATTCCCCTCCCTCTGCCTTCTTTAGGAGTTGGATCTCTTAGACTGTTCAATAGGGCGTATACTGTTTCTCTACAAATATGTAGTTCTTGACATAAACATTCTGTTGAGACTTCTGCAGTAAGCTCAGGTTTTAGCATTAAATTCCTCTTTAATATGTCACTGAACTTTTCTATCAATTTTTTTAAACCCTCGTGATGTACATGTTAACTTTGTCTTTTATGGCAGTTGAAATAGAAGGATTACTTTGCATCTGTAGTAAATAGCCCCAGCCGAATTCAGGGAAACACTTCAGCATGTCCTTAACTGTAGAATTTGACTGGAGACTGGTATTTTGTTAGGGTAAATGCATAATTTCCCCGTCCTTCCCCTGTCCTTTCCCCATCTTTTCCCCATCTTTTCCCCCCATGAATCACAGCAGTATGAGGGGGAGAAGAAAGTGAATCAAGTCCGGTGTAGGTTTTTGGGGTTTTTTGTTTGGTTGGTTTGGTTTGGTTTTTTTTTCTTTTTTCCCTCCCTTGAAGGACCAGCCTGGATTTTTGCTCTGCAAAGCAATGCAAGTTCTATGTAGAATAAGTATTCTGCAGAGTATCTCCACCGAGGAGGACAACTTCTGGTTTTCTGCTGCATTTCCTACCCCCACAATGTGTGCTATCTGGTTGTTGTCCCTTAATCCAGACAGTTGAGTTAAAGTGCTATTGTGTGTATTTATTTAAAAAAAAAAAAATCAGGGGTCAGTAATAATAATGTTGACTGCTAAATATAGGTATGTTTCTCTTACATATGCATTTATTTGTTAAGTCTCAGATTTTCTACAAATCACATTTATGGGATAGAGAAGGTGACTGGCCTGTTTTCCCTGTGCTGGTGTAAATCAGGGGGGACTCTGCTGTCCAAACTAAGGCCCTCACCCTTAGTCCATGGGCAGTTCTTGCATCCTTCCTCCCTGCCAGGTCTCTCTCCATGGCTGCATCTAACCAGGACCAGCCACCCATCTTGGGGAAGACAGAAGCACATTTGGGGAGAGAGGTGCTGCTATATCAGGTGAAAGCTACTGTCTGTCTCTTGGACTACCACCAAGTATATGCATCCTTGGGTTTTACAAGAAGATACTTGACAAATCAATTATTTTAACAGCTATGCTATCTTCATTATGTGCTCAGAGAAGTATTATTTTGTCCTCCTTGTTAAAAGTGAATGTTTATTTCTTTGCTTTATCTCTGTGCACAGCATGTCTTGTTGTTACATTTAAGTTGCTATAAACTCTAAATCAATAATCCCGTTAAGAAGAAAAAAGGGGTCTAGTAGCAATAAGTAGAATTGCAAAGTTAATCAGATCATCTTTATTCGAGTTGTAGAGTCTGTTTCCCAAAGATGTTCTAGCTCTACAAAATCAATATGGGCACAATGAAGTAGGTTTATTTTCTGGGTATCAGTGGCTGGATGCTTGGAGGGAACCAAGGGATTTTGCTGCCCATGAAAATAGTAGCTGTGGAAAAGGAACGATTGCTGCCATGGAATCAAATAACAGGAAGTAGTGTATTTTTTGGGCACCCAAATGTCTGGGGGAGGTACGGATCTAAGAATTTCTCCCTTCTTATTCCATCCCCACCAACTTCACAAACAAAATATGTCTAAAATAACACTGCATTTTAAATATAGCATTTTGAGTTGATAACTACTTGTTTTACAGTGTAAAAACCACCTGATTTTACAAACAGGTTCTTCAGAAGAAATGGATGATGGTTTTCTTACCTCCTCTTTCCATCGTAATTTCTAAATGTGGTCCTTACTGCTGATCTCTGTGCTAGTTTTCTGCTACACAGCTATAAAGACTTCAGTGGAGTTGCACCTGGCTAGGCTGGGGAGATTACAATGAGATTTAATCTTTCCTAAACCAGGCTTTGCACGACTTCTTTCAAGTACAGCTGAACCCTGTTCTCCACAACCACTACCCCGTAAATAGCTATTGAAGACAATAAAATTGAAGCCACAGAAATGATGGCCCTCCTTGTTGTTTCATTATTGTTAAATATGATCTCTGCTGTGCTGTGGAGTAACCAGTACCCAGCACTGCTGTATCTTGATCGTTACTCAATGATCCTTTAAGCTGAACCAAGCTGTATGTTCAACAGATTAGTGTACTGCTTTTCTCTTTGCACTTTACATTAAGCAATAGATCATGTAACTGCACCTTAAATATTTAGTATGCTTGTGTTTGCTAATAAAGATTTTTAGGAGAAATAATGTTTCACATTGACCCCCAGGCTAATATTCAAATGCAGTTGGCTGAAAATGTATTTCACCATGGCTTGCTGCCTATCCTGTTTGGAAATGATGTAGGTGTAGTACAGACTCAAATTGTGAGAACTGGGAGCGTGGTCAGAGCCAGTGAGCTATTGGATGCATGTAGGTGTTGTCCAGTGAGTGCTGCAGAGTGAGGGGCTTAATGCATCCTCATGTGGAAGGAGTGGAAGGAAGCTTTCCAAGAACAGGCCTAATGCAGATGGAGCTGCTGTCCTGCTTTCAGTAGTTAAGCACCTGTCTGAGCTGGCTTGTTAGCAGCTCCTGTTTGTGAAGAGCTGACCTGTATTATGCATTCTCAGCTAGGCAGCTGTACAGCCTTTACTTGTGCAGTGGGAAACTCAGAGACATCCCTGCAGTGAGAACTAAGCTTAGTCTTAGTTGGTTTAGGTCCTAAAATTGCCTCTTGGTTTCATCAAGACTTGATTTGAGTGAGATCTTAACTTACATGATTCTGAAAACCCATACTGTCTTTAGCTATCAAAATTTTGTAAGAATATAATCAATTTCTTAATGATAATTTTAAACTTTGATAATGTTCAAGAAGCCATTCATGTGCTGTTCTCACCAGCTGGGCTTTCTGGATTTGATGGTTTGCCTGAACATCCCCAGAACTGATTTTCCTCCAGTTAAACTGCCTTATACTGAAATGACTTGCAGCAGCAATCAGCTGTGCTGTATTTGTACACAAACTGCCTCTCTGTTCACATAAGACAAGTATCAGAAAGAACATGGTTAAGAATAGTGTTCATAACTATGCACCTTTTACATGAAGCTTGAAAAGTTTAGAGTGTTTATAGAAGAGAAAGCATTTCAATGAGATACATACTCCTTTGAAATTGGCTTAAACAGATTGACTTTTCCCAACAGAATAGGAAGTTGTATGTGAGAGGTGGTCTACTTGCACTAAAACTTAGGGCTCAGTGGATTTCTTTTTGTTCAAGTCTTTACAATTGTCTACCTAATTTGAACTCTGCCTAAGTAAGTATTTAGAAGGTTGCTTTTCTTGACATGAATGCCATGGTCTGCACTGACATGAGAGGTGGGAGATGAGTCCAAATCTAGAAGACCTCTTCTCAGTGGCAGTTCTGACTTTCAATCTTCTTATTGTTTATAATTTTATAAATTGCTATTTTCAATTTATTTACAACCTGCTCCTAAGGTTTTTATTAAATATGCTAGAACAACCACAAATTCAAATAACCAGCTCTTATAAGTTCCCAAAATGCGATCTGAAAAGAAATACTACAAAAAGTGAGACACAGTTTATAAGTATTACTGTATAATAACTATATAAACAAAGATAGTATTTAATAGTATATAAAATATATACATATATTGTGTCTGTGTGCATGTATATATATACACGCACACACACATAGACTTTTATCGTCCCTTTGACACTTGCAGCTGATCAGACTTGAGACTTTGGTCAAAGAAAGCAAAGCTCCTGAAGTTCTACTAAATAGCTGAAAAACTGCTGTGATTAAAATGAACTTTCTAAAGCTGTAAACAGCTATTGCTGTTATACCAAGGCTTGAGGGTACACAAATAAAGTGTGCATCTCTTAAGTGTCAGTAAGGTTGAGTTGTAATGACTTAACCCTATTATTGCATAAAATTACAACAAATCTTTCAAAATATTAAGGTTCCTCCTCAGTGCAAGAGAGGCTAGATATATTTAGATAATAATATAGGCAGGATATAAAATAAAAATGGAAGAAGAGCCAGACTGTAAATGCCAAAGAAATTGCTGATCAATTGTGGTCATTATATTGGAAGTTGGTGCCATTTTCAGTGAGGATAAACTGACTACTTTGGACTTACAAAATGGTGTGGGTTTTTTTATTCCTCAGAATTTTTTTCGGGTAAAAGAATTTTTATCTGTATACAAACATTGTGTGTGTGTGTCTACTTGTCTTGTATGAACACATTTTATACATATATACACGTATGTACACACACATATATAAAATTTTCTGTGTGCACACAAATATGCATATGCTTCCCCACATGTGTGGGAAGAGGGAGTGACTGAAACTGAGATTCAATATCTACTTTAGACCACTCTGTCAGTGCAAACCCACCCACGGAGCTGTGGCTAAACTTCACAGGAACGTTTCCAAGTAACCACGGGAACCCTGTCCTTTAGTGTGGTGGGTTATCTGGCACTGGCATATACTTTGTGTCTGTGCACATGCAAATACGTCATGTATACAACATAGAATCTTTCACCTTATTTCGGATGTACAGCTGGAGCTGTACTGATTGCGTAGAGGTGTCTATGCACTACAGTCACTTGATCAGCACCATAATATGTAGAATGAATAATGTATATTCCTGAAGAAAAAGGACTGACTGGGATAAGAATCAAACTGAGTCTTGGAAACAAAGGAGTGAATCCTTGGCTGGACTGTATTTTTTCTGAAGCTCTTTGAGGCAGGCAAGTGGCTGGAACAGAACTAGAAAGGTACCCAAATGTTGTATTTTAGAGCAATATTTAACATGCATCTTGCCCCGAGTAACTTCAAGACCATGGACGTATGGAGGGAAAGGAGGGTTAATCTTGTGTGGTATAAATTAGTAAGAGCTGTGCAAAAGAACTTTTCAAAGAGTTGCTTGCTAAATAAATTACTGGTCATGTTTTATTTAAAATGCTCATGCTGCCAGCAGAGAACATAACAAACAAGCACGCTTTCAATTAAAGTAACAGCTGGGATTTTCCTTCTGGCACTCCCATGACTTCTTGTACTTGTTCAGCTTTATTGCATGTTGCAAACAAGTGAGCAGAATCACAGGTACACGCATGGTTCACATGTGCACGTGGCATCATACAATCAAGCAATTTATTTCCTTTTACTTGCAAAACTCCTTTTGGGAAACATAGCTGGGTCATCCAGCTAACCCCAAGCCTGTTTGCTTAGATCCTATACTACGGATGCCAGCCTGGGTTTGCATTAGTGATATTGGGCTGTGCCTAATGCTATGCATTACCCAAAATCCAGTGTGGAGCTGATTGCTGTGACGTGGGGATCGGGCTGCTTTCTGTGTCCGCCCACACGCTGCAGGAGTTGAGGGTGGGTTGGTGCCAAGCTGCAGAGTGGCAGGGGGTGGGTAGGGAGGATTTACATTTCTAACAGGACAGATGTTTGATTTCTCCCAAACATCTGCTCACATGCTCTATTTTGGGAAGTTGTGAACACTGCTTTAGGGGCAAGACTGAGGTTACAGTAGGTTATCAGCCTTATGTTGTGAGAGGCCATCATGGGATTTACAGCTGTTGTTGGTTTAAGACTAATGGAGGAAGTGTGTGGAGAATGTGTTTTCTACCTCAAGGGTGCTTGAACTTTCCTGGAAAAGTTGTCTATTGCAGGACAGCCTACAGCACCCTCTGTCACCCTGGTGACACAAAACTTTTCTTTGGGTGATGGCTAGGCTTCATATTCAGAAATGGTTGCCTTGTCACGGGAGAGAGCCTTAATGTTAAGGTTTGTTCATTTGTGGGTCATGGTTTTTGGTTTGTTTTTTTTCCCCCTCGACTACTCTCATGTGACATCCTAACAGCTCACTGCTGTCAATGTTGGGAAGCGTCCATGCTGTTTTCAGTAGGTTATATAGATTAGATCTCCAATGCTTCTACCTTGAGCATAACATTGATTAGCTTGTGTCCCAACTTCTCTCTGAAAATCAAATAAAAGGGCTTGTTGCAACGACTGGAAAGCAGGGGGTGGTGTACAGGAATTCCTTAGGAGCTAGGTGGAGAATCTAAGTGTAGCTAGATTGGTGTGGTCCTTTGTGCCTAAGATGCTTGTTTTTAGAAATATCTCTCAAGGGATGGACAGGAGTCTGACAAGTTCTCCTGGGCTAAAGGAGCAGTATTTTCAAAGTTTGTAAGACTTCATTTGGGACTGATAAAGAAAACTTGAATGAGCAAAAGATTAGTATTTGGGGCAAAGAGTGCATGGTACTGAACATTTGCTAGGACCTTGACAGCTTCTTTTCCTAGAAACCTTTGAAGCATTTAGCATTAAATGTGGTGGAAAGGAAAGCTACCAGTCTGTAAGCACATTGAGATGAACAGTTGCTATGCTTGTGCCTTTCTTGGGGTGAAAACCAACAGATTACTGGGAAGCAGAAAGATCTGGATTTATCCCTTCAGTGCCTAGGGGTGTGGGAGGTGGGAGTGATCTTTCCAGCATGGTCCATATTTCTGTGCAGTAGGCACACTTATTTCCTTGGAAGACCAAATTTCACCCTTAGAATGGTGATCAGAATGGAGATAGCAAAGATTAAGATTAGCAAAACTAGGGATATTTTGGTGCATATTTTAATTGCACATGTTGAACCAGATCAGAGGTACCTTACCCAGAGTTACATGTAGATTTTCCTCCTAGACTGATCGTGTTCTGTTGATGAGGTATGTAGAGGAGATCTTTTCAACTTAAGTCCTCCTGTCCTACTGGACATATCCCTGGGAGCTGGGCTCCTACTCTTCAATAGGACTATATGATGAAGGAAAAAAGTTCTTTGTGACCAGTCTCTGTTGTGAATACGTTATAGTGCCTTTTACAAATATACTGGGGAACATGTTAGCATCAGTTTCCAACAGTTTTTTGTATGTATTTTGCAACCTCAAAATCTGAAAAGCATGTTGGATAATCTGAATTACTGCCTGTAGGGTGGGATGCAACC
This sequence comes from Pelecanus crispus, assembly GCF_030463565.1. Lineage (NCBI taxonomy): Eukaryota > Metazoa > Chordata > Aves > Pelecaniformes > Pelecanidae > Pelecanus > Pelecanus crispus. The sequence goes on along the minus strand of NC_134653.1, from coordinate 8,453,438 downwards.
ATCCACTCACGCTCACTCATTCAGTTAGACAAACCTTTGGTTACTATTTTTGCATCCTGCACAGAACAGTTTGGACTAACCTCTGTATGTTTTTAGCCTGCCAAGTGTCAATGTAACCCAGAAGAATAATGAAGTGTTGATCTCTTTTTCCCTGTGGAAACAATCCCAGAGAGGCTGTTGTAGCAGCTCTGGGACTTCTGAAGCACAGTAGCACCTAAAGCATATTCTTCTTCCTCTGTGCTGTGAGAGTAGTCCTGCACTTTGGGATTTTCAAGGCAGAGAATTACAGTTGGTTTTTTGCCTCTTGTATTGGGGAGTTGCTTCACTGGGGTCAAATTCATCCCCTCTGTTGTCTTAATCATAAAAGAACCCAAGTTAAGAGTATATTGATGGGGGTCGTTCCCCTGTAAAACTGAGTCCTTTGATTGGAAACCCTTCTGAGCTTGTTTCCTTAAATTCAGGGTCTACAAACTAGGCTGTCATTGAAAACTAGGATACTTAATATAGTCACTTAGCCAGTAACACAAGTGAAATGTGCATTCTTCTAAAGCTTTATTATGAATATGAATAAAACATTTTTCTGGTGTTATTGAAACAGCCTGGACTAAAGCAATGAGAATGATAGCATTCAGGGGTGATCTCCATGTCATGCCTGTCTGCTCAAAAATAGCAATGAAATAGTGGCAGTGGTGGCAATCATGCCTTTTCTTTAATGCAATAAAAGTTGGAGTCCTCTTTGGGAAGCCCAGTCAGCTAATTAGATTTACAGAGAGATATGTTATTGCTTTTTGTGCAGGACCTAACATATGAAGGTCCCTTTCTATGGTCCTTATACTGATATCTAAACCAAAGTGCTATATGAGAGAAGCCATAACCACAACAAGGAAATCTGTGTCCAGCGGTCTGTGGTCCTGGCATGCATCCTTCAGCAACATCTTTCAGTACTTTTTGAGAAATGCTTTTGGATTATGTACAATTTCTGTGTTCTCAGCATCAGGTACTCTAACATTCACAGATCACAGATTTGGTTTAAAATGCAAATATGCACATTATATATATACATATATTTTTTACAGGATTTCTTCCTTCAGGTTTTTCAGCATTTTCCCATTATCTGAGGCCTGTTCCCAGCTAGAAACTAATTTTTCTTTAAAGGAAATTTAAAAGGAGATTTTTATATAACCACATGTGCCTGTTGAGCTCGAGTCCTGGTTAAGCATTTTGGGATTAGTTTCAGTAGTAACTGAATGAACCGTACTCAGTGCTGATGATGTCTCAACCTTTACAAACAAGTATCTAACGGTCCACTAATTAATCCAGACAAATTAACTTTAATTAGGCAGTACCTCATTAGTATTTTTCAAGTTTGTTGTAGTTTTTGGTCTTGTTTTATGGGGCACAGCTTATTTTAAATGCTCCCAGAAACATTCTAAGATCATGCAGTCATTTGGAAGGTAACACATGTTTTTAATTACATTTCAAAAGCTTCAGTGCTTTACTCCCTCCATCCCTTCGGCAATAAGGAGATTGGGTTCATTGCCAAGTGACTTGCATCACTCTCTATCATGGCATGCGACGGCCTGGGTCTTACCAGTCCAACAAAATGATTCACCAGCACAGTGTGGTTTCATGGGGATGCAGGTACATAATGAACAGCCTTGCATAGGTAAAGTTGAAAGAGCCTTTCATAAGGATCTTGCTAAGATGTATGGACAGGCAGGGCAGAGCAAAGCTCTAGCTCAGTCCGCTGACAGCTAATCCGTCTGCCAAAATACTGCCTAGGAATGGAAGCTGTAGTCTAGGTTAAGCTGACTGTAGAATAGCTCCGTGTATTTAGCAACATCCTATCCAGCCTAGTTTTAACAGCTCTAGAGACTTTTCTACTTTTCCAATATTTGGAAAATTGATGGTATTGTATGGACAAGACCTAATCCTTTAGTCCAGACAAATACTGCTAAATATTCATGGCAATTTCTATGCATGGTTGCTCGATAATGTGTGTGTCTGACAGACTCATGCAGGTTTACTAAAGAAAGTCTCAATAGTAAGCCTACCCTACTTCCTACTAGATATTTTAGTCTGATATTCAGACTGCTTTTTTACATATTTAAATGCAGTTCCCTGGAGCTTCATTATACCTAGAAAAGGTTTTCCTTCTAAGTACTTCTACATTGCAAGGCCATGTGTACCAAAATGGGAATGCTTCTCTACTATTCCCACCATGTTCCTGGGAGCGGCTCTATACCTGCAAAGCTGCACAATTAATTCACTTGAAGACGATGCACAAATGATTTTTGGTGCACTGGCTTTAGCTGGTGCAGCTGTGATGGTCAGGGATTCTGGAACTTGCTTACTGATTCAAGCAGTGCAAGCTGCAGGAGTTGAGATGATTCAAAAAAAGGGAAACCGCAAAAAACAAAGTAATAGAGTAGCCTGCACTCAATATTTGCAGGGGAAAACATGCTGATTAGAGGATTAACTTCAATTTTAACTAATAAATCAAGAGAAATCTTTGTTCTACTAGTATGAAGCACCTCTAGTGTACAGCAACATAGCAGTGTACCACTAGCACTAAAATGAACCTCCTTTGGACAGGCAAATGGCAGATACCTCTCAACTACTGCTGTGCACAGACTTCAGTTAGAGAACAAGTAGAAGAGTCCATTTGCCAGCATGCAGAAGGTGTATTTTAAACTTTGCTTTCATCTAGTGCTGATTTTAACGTTAGTTCTAATGCTGCAGCTGTCAATCTGACTTGTACAGATGATGGAGGTGGCGTATCTCACTGCCACGGTTTGGAAAGCATGACTGTTATTTGTGTAACAAAACCTGTCTGACAGGTAACCACATATTTCAGTTAATCTTCACTGGGATATAAGTAGATCCCGTAACAAATGTAATGACTCAGTTACCGAGCCTGATGCTAATGTCAGTGACATCTGCTTCAGCCTCTGCATTTCTTAAAAATGCATTAGAATCAGGCTTAGGAATGAGTTCGTGTTAGGATCACCCTCACTTAAATACTATAGGTCACACTGATGCCCGTAGAGGAGCACTAGGAGAGATTTGTCCCAATGTATTTGTTGTTTGCCCATATCAAAGGACATAGCTACAAAAGGTTGGAATAGGTTTTCCAATGCATTAGGAGACTTATCTATTATTTACTCTGGGAATTGCAGCTTATTTAATGTTAAATTCCAAATTTCCTTTAAGTGTTTATCAATTGTCTAGAAGATTAGGCGCACTAAATCAATGAATGTCCCTTTTTCACGAGATGTCTTCTATCTCTCTTAGTTTGTGAATAATGGAGTCAACCCTCTTGCACCCCCTGTTCCCAGCGCTGCACTTACCCAGGACTAGCATATTCTTGTGGGTTTTTTTTGAACAACCTTTAAGGAATCTGCAAACCTTTAAGCAGATTTTTAAAAGCAGGCCAAGCTTATCCAATTACAAAAAAAACCAAAATCACATGGGAGGTGGTATAGCCTAACTTTCTACTCTGTGGAACAATGTCTTTTAGTATTACTGATTTTTTTTCAGACAAATGACAAAGAGGTGAAAGGCAAATATGCGTGTTAGTCTTCAAAAATGTGCATTATTTAATTATTAACAGTGACAATGAGTCAAGATGTGATTTCAGCTGCTTCGATTTACAGGGAGGGTGGGATCTTTGCTCCATTATCCCAATTTGTGTCCCATTTATTCTGTCTCACACCTCCCTTCGGTCTGTGGTCTCTAGTGCTGGGCTTAGTCTATATGTGACCTGGAGGCTTTCAAGGAAAAAAAGATAAGTGTTGATCAGGAGATTGCACGTTTAGGGCTTTAGGATGATCTAAATGAGGCACTGAAACCAGGCCACTACCCCAGTTCCTCTCTAGCAGTAACCCAGATTGCACCACTTTGCTTGGAGACTGTCAGCTGGCAGTTGCATCATAACTATGAATTATCATTGCATCTTGGTTGAAACGGGCTTCCAAAAGCTTGGGATATAAAGGGAGCAAGCCAGATGCAAGTCCCTGGTGCCTGGGAATCTCCTGACACCAGACACTTGTGAGCTGTTTGTCCAAGTTTTCTGTAGCTTTCAGGCCCCCTGCTAGACTTGTGACTAACCGTACAAGTGATGCAACCTATTCTTATCTATAAAACTATGCAAAGATAAGATAAAGAGATATATATATAGCTACACTACTATAGGCTGTGTGTTACGTGTCTAACACCATCTGTCATGTACGTGTGTGGGTTTTGTTTAAATGAAGCTCTTCAAAATATGAATCATTCTTATCTGAAACCAACTGAAAAAATTTCAGCAGTGGACTTTGACTAATGGTTTGGTATATTAGAGGAAAATATAGCTTTGGACCCAGATTTCAATCACAGACAATGGAATTTGATTGGCATCAACATTAAGTATTAACACATACCTTATCCAGCTTCAGCAAGGGCTATATAGCTTTAAGGGCTTGGAGAAAGTATCCCCCTGTGCTTTTGCCAAGATCCTGTTACAGATTTCTCTGCTCCCTTTATTCTTAATGATTTCAGTGGGGATTATGACGGATAACTGAAATAAGATCATTCTATTTCCAGTGAAAGCTTTACTACATTGATTTCTTTTTTTCTGTGCTGCGGTTTGTCAAAAGCAGCCGATGTACAAAATTCAGGTGTCACTGGGAATTCAACCTGTTGCTTCTGTTAAATTTTCACTACTGCTTATAATATAGAAAACTTAAGCACTGTAAAAGGTAATTTATTGTTACTATAACAGCTGATCATTAATGGACTCTGTAGAAAACTACACAACATTAAAATAAAATTCCTGCGTATAACTCTAATGACACATTACTTCTATAGTATAATGCTATGTTGTTATAGCAATACTTTGTGCTCATATCACTTTTTATTGTGGGATCTGAAGTGTTACACAATATTATTTATGCTTCATAACAGCCCAGTAAGTGCTATCATACTGGCTTATTAGACAGGTAAGCTGGAGCAAAGACAAGCAGAGATTTGCACAGCGATGTAAAATACTCAATCTTGCAAAGCACTATCTATATGCATAACCTGAAACACTTGCTTAATTCTAGCCCTGTTCAGTCAGATATTTCGCCAAATCTGGGCCTATGTAACCGAAGATCCTGGTCAGCTTGATTAACTTTCAGATGATCCTTCCTAAAATTCACTAGAAATCAATGGGATTTACATATCTGCTTATTGTTGGGCCCCAGGTTAACTGTTTTGCTGGACAGTGGCACTGATCAGTGCACAGATGAGGGCATGTCCTTGAAAGCAGCTTATGGTGCGCTGAGCAGAATAGCTGGCTACTACTGTTGTCATTCTGTCATTTTAGACAGCGGCTTTTATGAGCTTTAAACTCGCCTACTTACAGGGAAATATCTATTTTTGGACTACCTAGTGCAGCTGCTGCATCAAGTCTACCTCTGGAGCTCCAACCTCGCAAACAAATTAAATATTACCTGTAGGTTGTTGTTAATAAAAGGATCCTTCTATCCGTGTTTACACTGGAAATGCACACTGTAATTTGGTTGACAGGTTTTGAATGCTCTTTATTTGTTTTACTGTGAGAGCTCTAAGTGTGTGGCAGCCAAGACAGTGGGGAAGATAGTAATTCAGAAAAGTGTTGTTAATTTATTTACCTACCTTCCTGGAGTGTTGGTTTGCTGGTTTTGTTCTTAAAAATTACTGGAGATCTGTACAAAATAAATAATTCATTGTGCAAGTATCGCATTTCTGGGAATGCTAGCGTGAAAATTGCTAAATATGCATTTAATTTAAGCTTGATTAGGCAACTGATTCTGTTCTAACACAGTCATAATTAAAATGGAGCCTTGTGAGGTTTAAGCCATTACAGGTACGGTGTGCTCCACGTCCAGCATTGCTAATTAGGAGGGGCCCTCTTGGAGCCGGCAGGCAGGGTGCCTCGTTGTGCAAGGCAGTGACCGGGCTCCCAAGCAGGGGGCTTGGAAGGCTGGTGGGAGAGTGGTTGATCACAATGAGGAAGTTGAAATATTGCAGAGGCAAATGAGGCATCCCCTCCTTTTCTGCTTGTTACCCTGCAAGGGTTGCCTCAGCCTACCTATAGGTAGCGGAGCGACCGCTGCATGGCTCCGTGTGTTGCTTCCCTGCCCTGTTGGGAATTTCTGATGCCTGCTCAGACCAGCAGGATGGGGAAACAGATTGGGAAGCAGCTGAAAGGAACCTTGGGATGGAGAAATCTGGTGGGAACTCCAGGCTGGATCCTCTGCAATGGCTTCAGCAGGAGCTGGGCTGTGGACCTCACTGTCAGACCCATCAGTGTTATAAATTGAGTGCTGTTGGGAGTAGACCAAAGGAAAGCAAGTTGCTAAAAATGACTCAGGCAAAGTCATGGGATCGGTGGTGAGGTTCTTTTGTGTTCAGGGGTGTTCTTGCTCTGGACCTCAGCTTACCTATGGGAAATTGTCAGTAGTATTATTTTTGATGTGAAGCTAAAACGAAGGCTGTGTCCTGCAACCCATCCTTGCTAGAGAAGAAGATATGCCCTGGAAATGCAGATAATGTTGCAAAGCTGAATCACTGAGCCCCTTTTCTGTCTGGTAGAACAGTGAGACCTGCAACCAGAGGTGGCTGTGGGTGAAATCCATACGTCCTTCTTTTGATTTGGCAGCGTCTTGGAGGCTCTGTCACTGAGGCCTGGCAAAAGGGGCCCTCAGTGGGTCTAGCTGGGCAAAGCGGGGACAGGCACCCTGCGCTGCATGACAGCCGCTCAGTACGAATACACCGTCAGCGTGAGGCTGTCGCTTTCAAACTCCTGTTTGGTTTTTTTCGTTTGCTTGTTCTTTGGGTTTTTGTCCTCCCCGCCCCCAATCACCACAGCTACCTGCTGACTGCAATTTGTCTGGGCAGCTCCAAGCTATGGTGAACATGTCTGACAAAGCTTAAATCTTGATCTGAGCAAATCTCTTTTAGGCTTTCTCATTTCAAGAAAGCCCTTGTTCAGCTGCATTAATTCCAAGGAGTGCCAGTCCACTGTTCAGTTGATTACCTGGAGGCCTGGTTGCCTTCAGCACGCACAGAGAGTTTTGACATATCCCTAATTCACAATGTAAGGGCAAACTCTCTTGGGGTAGGGTGAGCACGAACAACAAATCCCTGGTGCTGCCCATGAGCAGACCCACAAACCCTGCAGGGTATCCCTGTGTTTGCAGTTCAGCTTCACTGAACTTTATTCCCTTCTTTTTTGGTGTCTTGTACAACTGGCAACTGGTTGTTCACTTCTGGCAAGCCCTGCTTTAATTGGGACAGCAGGTAATGGGACGTTTTCCCTTTGCTGTTGCGGACCAACCTGATTGTATGCCAATGACAGCACTTAACTGTTTTCTCTGTGACTGATATCACCCAAATCAGGGCAGTGGTGTTCTCTGAACAGCCTTGTGGAGCTCAGCGGGTTCCCAGAACAGGAGATGGAGTCTGTCCCTGCCTGCTCTTGGGGAAGGCTGAAATGAGTCAGGCTTTAGGAATTTTTTTTTTTTCCCCTCCTCGTTCTAGTTGCTGTTTTTTCCCTCCTTTGTTCCATGACCTGAAATACTATTTTTCTGAGTGCTGGTATATTTAATAGAAGGTTTTGCATGCTGGTTTACTGTGAGGCTTTTGTGTGTGTATATAGAAACATCACATGAGTTGATGAAAGGTGTATTTGTAATTTGTATTTGTAATTTGAGTTAGGCAAAGTGGGTTAGTTTTCTCTCCCAGTGGATAATCTGCTTCTGCACATCCACTGCTACATCTTACACAATTTGGAAGTGATCTTTTAAAGCAAAGATGCTTTTCTTTGCAGACTGCTTATTGTAGCATGTTATATCATATAATATAATTCTGTTCAACAACACTGTTCTGTTGTGCAAACAACACAAAAAAAGCAGGGGGAGAAGGGGAATAAATAAACAGACACACCAGCAGAAATTTTCCTTTGCTGGTACCTGAATTGCTCTCAGGGAAGCCGATGCATTTGTATGCTGTCACTGCTACTATGACCAAAGAGATCCCCTACTCCCAGAGCTCCAATTTATAAAATCTTGCTGTGTAGGGCTTTGAAGAAAAAGTGTTTCTCAAATGAAAAAACAGTGATCATGGAAATGAATGGCTGATGCCACTGTTGGGGCTCTCTGACACCACTCTCTGAAGTGGGCTCCAGCCTTGCCCAGCTGCGTGGGAGCCCGCGGGCTGGCCCCGTCGGGCAGTGCAGCCGCAGGCACCGTGGGGGCTGCCTGTGGGGCAGAGGCGCAGCCTCTTCCCCTCCCGCGCGGCGCGCTCTCCTGCCACGCCGCGTTCATGCTAGCACGATGCCTTAGGCTTCCAGTGGGTTGCGTTTCTGATTCATGCCATTGTAAGCGTGTGAAGAATGGGGGTGAACTCTGAGCAGGGTGAGAGTGCCAGTCATCCTGACGTGGTCGGTGCAGGCTCCAGGCTGTGCAGCTTCAGAGATGCTGCCCTGGGGTGTAGTCTTCCTCTCCGCAGCTGTGTCCAGCTGAACACGGAAAAAGAGCAGGAGGAAGAAGGGCAGTAGGTGCTTTCTACAGTATAATCCTGCAGCCCATGTAGATGTGTACTTCTATCCAGTGCAGAACTTGCTCGGTGATACTGAACTGGGTGTCTGTAGCTGTGCCCCTGTGATCTGATATTATGCATTTGGGCATAAGTACTCCCCTTCTCTGCTATCAGGCATTAAAGAATCATATCTTGCTTTAAACTTGGGTTAACTTCTGTTCCCCAAGTCATCTTGTGTTTCAGGCTTATTATAAATTATTTAAACAAGGAGGCAGTTTGAACTGTAATGTGGACAAATCCTGTTTATGTTAAAGGAATAGATGGCAGTCATGCATGCTCTAGAATTTACAGAGATATTTAAGTACATTGCTACTTTTTTTTTTTTTTTTTTTGAAAAGGTGACATAACTGTGAGTCAGCATTGTGATATGTCTGGTCCCAAGGCCCTCACATGATGTGCTCTGAAAAAAGGACACTCCAGATTCATGTTTTGCCAGTGTTCCTGTGACTTTTTTTAAAGCAATCTCCCTGCTTCCCACTCCCCCCCCCCCCCCCCTTTTTTCTTTTTCTTTTAAACAAAATTATCAGCTAGTTCCTTGGCACTGTAGAAACTCTTCCCAGACCTGCCCCAAAGAATGTGCCACTACTGTGTGCCAGTGTCAGGGCTGAGATTAGAGCTCAGGTGTCCTCGTTACCTGCTTTTACTAATTGCCAGCAACTCCCTGATGTTGCGTGCATGCTAGGACACGTTTGTGCAGTGATGGATGAACAATAAGAATTCAAGAAGCCTAGCAAAAACTAAGCTATTCCCCTGAACTTTTCCTTGAATAATGGTAAAAAAGAGGTGCTAGATTCAGTGATGTCAGAAAATGTGAAACTAGCCAGCAGCTGCCAGGGAGCCTGAGAACATGCAATCTGCAGTGGGTTGCAGTATAGCCAGCTCTTTTTTTGATGGCAAAGAAAGATGAAACGCTACAAAGATTTTCCCAGAGAGAAAATAGATGTCATACAACATTTAAATAGATCCTTTCAAGAAGGAGAGCTGCAGAAACCCTTATAACTAGCTCACAAGTGTGAACCTCCTGCTTGCCTTTTTTTTTTTTTTTTTTTTTTTTTTTTAAGGCTGGTAGGACAGATAGCATGCTTTAAATATACAGCTCTGTTGTCCTGATAGCTTAATTCTATTGTTCAGCTTTTGCCTGAATGTAGCAGGTAATAATAAAAGCAATACAGGGAAGCAGGTCCATACCTACAAAATAGATGTTTAAAAAAACTTTGTACTCTACAAAGCAAGACATTTTGAAATAGAGAACTGATTAAAATGGAAGTTTTAAAGACTGCATAGGGATGCATGGCAATAGAGGAAACACAAGTGGCAAAGAAACTTCTCATGTAGTGGAACTGAAATATTGATAACTGGGAGATGGGAGGGGAATACAAGAAACGAAGAGAAAGCCTAGAAATAGTAATTTATTTCCCAGAAAGCTATATGCACTATGGAATGAGGGCAGTTGTCCACTTTTAAATCAGGAATTATTTAAATTTGACCTGTTTGTATCAAAAGGCAGATCAGTATCTCTCTATTAATAATTGGAAAAATCTAATAAATAAAAGGACCCCCTGATCCCAAAACACATGCATATATATTAGGAAACATAGCTCTCTTGAGCCAGGGTCTCCGTTTTTTTTTTTTTTGGCAGGAAACACTAGCCAAGTGTAAGGAAGGAGGAAGGAAACTGGCTGTGACTTCCCCCTAGTGCTTCCCACCCTGTTGCAGTCCTGTCCCCGCTGCAGACGCTGCTGCAGTTCTCTCCTTTTTTATCTCCATGAGCCCCTGAGGGCGGCTCTGCTGCTTTGACACTCTTTACTCTGGTGGTGTGTGGTCCTGATCCAGGGTCCTTCCCTGCTTTTGGCTGCGGTGGGACCTCCTCGTTCCCTGGGACCTTTGCAGGGAGCACTGACGACTTACTGAGCCCTTTGGTTTTTTCAGTGTGTCCATGTGAATGAGTTGCCCTGTTCCTTACAGCACCACTTCTATTGCTGCTGAACCTGTCCCAGCCTACCTCTATGCTTCGCTTTCACCTTCCTCCCTCAGCTGCTGCTTGTGTTCATTCCCCAGGGGCTGCTGGAGAATGAACACTTATTGAGGGACAGCACTGAGCAAACTTCTGCTTAAGCTGGTTCTTGAAGAAAAATCCAGCTGGACACCAGCTTGATGTGGAATAGTTCCACTGGATTTAGTGTGGACTTGGATCTGAATGCTCATTCATTAGTAGGTGCTGATGAAATTGGTTAGAGCTGGCCTGTGTGCTAGAAAATGCTAATATTTTTAGGCTTCAGTAGTTCTATGAGTTATAAAGGTGTCGTGGTTTAGCCCCAGCCAGCAACCAAGCACCACGCAGCCGCTCGCTCACTCCCCCTGCCCTGATGGGATGGGGGAGAGAATCGGAGGAGTAAGAGTGAGAAACACTCCTGGGTTGAGATAAGAACAGTTTAATAATTGAAATAAAGTAAAATAGTAATGCTAATAATAACAATATAATAATGATAATAATAATAATATACAAAGCAAGTGATGCACAATGCAATTGCTCACCACCCGCTGACCCATACCCAGACAGTTCCCGAGCAGCTATTGCTGCTCCCCTGCCAGCCCCCCCCCCCCCCAGTTTGTATACTGAGCATGACATCATATGGTATGGAATAGGCCTTTGGTCAGTTTGGATCAACTATTCTGGCTGTGCCCCCTCCCAGCTTCTTGTGCACCTGGCAGAGCATGGGAAGCTAAAAAGTCCTTGACTAGAGTAAGCACTGCTTAGCAACAACTGAAACATCAGTGTGTTATCAACATTCTTCAATGATCTGGATGAGGGGATTGAGTGTGCCCTCAGTAAGTTTGCAGATGACACCAAACTGGGTGGGAGAGTTGATCTGCTGGAGGGTAGGATGGCCCTGCAGAAGGACCTGGACAGGCTGGACCGATGGGCCGAGGCCAACTGTATGAGGTTCAACAAGGCCAAGTGCCAGGTCCTGCACTTGGGTCACAACAACCCCACGCAATGCTACAGGCTTGGGGAAGAGTGGCTGGAAAGCTGCCTGGCTGAAAAGGATCTGGGGGTGTTGGTCAACAGCCGGCTGAACATGAGCCAGCAGTGTGCCCAGGTGGCCAAGAAGGCCAACAGCATCCTGGCTTGTATCAGGAATGGTGTGGCCAGCAGGAGCAGGGAGGTGATTGTCCCCCTGTACTCGGCGCTGGTGAGGCCGCACCTGGAATACTGTGTCCAGTTTTGGGCCCCTCAATACAAGAAAGACATTGAGGTGCTGGAGCGTGTTCAGAGAAGGGCAACGAAGCTGGTGAAGGGTCTGGAGCAGAGGCCTTCTGAGGAGCGGCTGAGGGAGCTGGGGTTGTTTAGTCTGGAGAAGAGGAGGCTGAGGGGAGACCTTATCGCTCTCCACAACTACTTGAAAGGAGGGTGTAGCGAGGTGGGTGTTGGTCTCTTCTCCCAAGTAATTAGCGATAGGACGAGAGGAAATGGCTTCAAGTTGCGCCATGGGAGGTTTAGGTTGGATATTAGGAAAAATTTCGTCACAGAAAGGGTAGTCAAGCATTGGAACAGGCTGCCCAGAGAGGTGGTGGAGTCACCATCCCTGGAAGTGTTAAAAAAACGGGTAGATGTGGCACTTTGGGACATGGTTTAGTCTAGTCTGCCCTTGACTGGTTTAGTGTGGACTTGGTAGTGTAGGTTAATGGTTGGACTGGATGATCTTAAAGGTCTTTTCCAAGCTAAACAATTCTATGATTCTATGATTCTTATACTAAATCCAAAACACAGCACTATGCCTGCTACTAGGAAGAAAATTAACTCTATTCCAGCTGAAACCAGGACAAAAGGTGATCCCTCTTTATTTATTTACTGCATTCATCTCAGGAAGAGAAGGGCCACATCTAAATGAGACTGCTAACAGCCCTCCGTGTCTTCCACTGGGGGATGCAGGTGGCTGTGATGGTACAAATGACTCATCTCCAGAGGTGCTGTCAAAGACTGACTTCCTTCAAGTTTCTACACAAATATAATTTATATTCCACTGTGAAGGCAATTTCTAAGTATCTGTTGCCTATGAAAGAAGCAAGAATTTTGTGAATTTAGAATTTTTCTGCTGATTGTAAGGAGGAAAAGGAAAGAGTTTCTCATGCCCGAATTATCAATAGTTATGGAGGCTTTTATACAGTTGTATAAAATGTATTCTGTACTCATAATGCAGATTTAAAAGAAAGATATAAAACAACAACAAAACAAAACCCAAAGGAGACCTTTTCTGGGAGTTGTTCAGTGAAGTTTGTTCCTCTGCCTTTACTGTTTCAGTCACTAGATATGAATATTAAGTAACAGTTATTTAAAACAAAATATTAATTAGTGCAACATCTTTGTTGGACCCCATTTGACATAGACAATGCAAAGCTTATGTCTGAAGCTAATGGCTGCCACTTTTTCCCATTTAATGTTTTCTGAGGATGGATTTTTCTCCAAAGTTTGCACTGATGTTGGTGCAAAGAGTCAGGACTAGCTGATCCTGCATAAGGGTAAGGGGGGAGTAAGAGGGTTGCTGCAGAGTTTAGGGGAGTTTATAAGAGATGTTTTCTACTGGCAGTGTGGAAAGAGGCAGGTCATGGAAGAGCCACTCATGGGTATCTCTGGCCTGTGTCCCTTTTCTGCACGGAGGTCTTATTTCTCATGAAATACCCACAAAAGGGAATACAGAGCAATGCCAGTGTTGAGCTGGTGATCTTTGAGCTGGCTGCAGGGAGGACTTCCCTGCTCGGGGGCTTACTTTCAACCCATCCATGTGTTCTGGCATTCAGAAGTACATGGCTGGTAAGGAAGGCTGTCAGTGTCTTTGCATATCAACCCCTGAGCACCCAGAAGTCGCGTGTAAAAAATCTGCAGTGGCTTTTGGAAGCAAAAAGTGCATCTTTTCTGTGAACTTAAACATGGCTCTGTTACAATCAATGGGGAAAATTTACTGTTGATGAAGGGACCTGGGTGTAGTGGCTCCATCTGAGGACAAAGAGTGACTGCTTGCTTGCTTGCACTGGTCGCACTTAAAATACATCTCTCTCTATTGTAAAGCTGATAAAATTTTGAGAGGTTTCTTGTACTTACAGCCTTAGCTGAGCAGATTAAACATTACATAATGTGCCTCTCAGGAGCACTACATGATTAATGAATGCTTACAAAGTGCTTTGTTAAATATGACATAGTACTAATGTCTCTCTTGTAAAAGAAAAACTGAGGAGGCGTTAGTAGAAATTGTCTTGCCTGAAAAGGCATTCTCTAAGTTTTTTTTCCTAAAGTAATCTACTGAATGAAGAAAAATAAACTGTGAATTATATGCACAATAAAGCAAAACACCAGATTTCTCCTCTTGTGTTGGAAGAGGGACTTACAGCTACTCAGGAAATTGTCCATAAAGTCATACAAAATTTAGAAAAGGCAATGTGGAGGCCAGTAATTTAACTGACAACTTTCCTGTGCCACAAGCATAAAGAAGGAATATAACCTGAATCTAAAAGGAGGCTTTCTTGAAATGAGTACTGCCATGATATCTGAGCTTTGATTTATTTTTATTTTGCATTGACAAATGAATCCAAGTGGAGCTTTGGCTTTCAAATTTCTCTTCAATAAAAAATATATTGTATGTAAGAATTCTAAGGACTCCATTTTGGAAAAGTGGGAACAGTTAAAGAAAAAAATATTCCAAGGTATATGTATGTCTCTGTATGAAGCTGGAATACAAATTACAGGTCTATTCAATTAGAAACCAATATTTATAATGACCCTGCTGGGACTAACTGCATAAGGCTAGACTCATGGCTGCTGCAAATCAGCATGGATATATTGGCTTTCATTTTTGACAGCTGAAGATCTGGCCTTCAGTTTTGATGCCTCTTATTTAAATTCTGGATAACCTATTATTGGTGCTGCATGTGTCTTTCTGTACCTTCTCCCAGAGAGAATACTCCTGGTATTGAGAGGAAAAATCAATGTAGGTTCATGTTTTGTATCTTCATGACACTTCCTTGCAGTGGCTGTCACTGAGAGTAACGAGGGACTGAGATCAGAGGTGGAGGGATGGCAGATTAAGCTTAGTTCTGTTAAGGATTTTAAAAATTGACCCTGTCCAGGTGAATTTCCAGATCTTACCTGCTTTATTCCAAGGAGATCCTATTACTGCTCTGACTTTTCCACCTGCTTTGTTTTTTGATTATGTTACAGTTGTTACTTTTTTTTTAAACATATTTTCTTTTTCCTCCTTAAAAAGAGAAAAGGGAAAAAAGAGGTTGATGTATTTGGGAAAGTGAGAGATCAAGTCATTCATTGCTGTCATACGTATTGTGTCCTGAAAACTAGGTGAGTGATTTACTACTTTGAGTTTCTTCTTAGAGAAGAGATGGACCATTTGCTTACGGTAAGGCTACGATTGGTGAAAGTTCCTGAAAAATCAAGCTTTTCTTTTGCTAGCTGGATGGGAACAAGTGGATTGGCCAAGTGCCAGGGGTTTGCAAACAGAAAAGTGGCTGACAGCAATTTATCTTCAGCTAGGAATTTGCCAGAAGAGTCCAGAATATGCAAACTCGGGCATACATTCCTTTAGATATCTGAATAAAGGAAATTACATACGTGCATATGTGATTGTAAGCCTGGAGAATCCAAGAATTCTTGAATGCTTAAAAGGGCAAGCAAAAATGGCAATAATGGCAAAAATCTTCACTGGGCCACATTTCCATCCATGGTATATGAGGAACTTCTCAAGTTCTAGACCATAAGGTTTCTTTGTGATTTATATGCTGAGAGTATAAGTTTCTATGGTACTTTTGTTCATTTCATATCATATATTATTGCCCCGAATGCTAAGCAGTGTATATTTTATTGCCTGTATAAACTACACAGCTACGATGATTTATTTTGTACATATTGCTTGTAAAAGTAGCAAAACTTTATTCAATGAAAAATAACAACACAAAACCCTTGAAATTATTATGTGCAGATTTTGTGGCATATTTTCTCAGAAAAACTAATTGCATGTTCCTGAATATTTAGTCTTTTAAAAGTGTCATATACAAAGCCAAGTATTTAACTGACATTTGGATTATAATTAGGAAATGCTGTGCAGCATAAAAAATGTGGTATTGTTTCTGGCGTCCTGTGTCCAGGTCCCTCAAAGATCTTACATGTATGTGTAACTGCTGTAAAACCTTATGCCCCTGTGGGACAGCCTTGTGGGACTGAAACATTAATAACTAAAAATTAGTTAGTGATTGTGTTGTTAATGCTTTCAAAATGAAAAAGGGCTTAATATTGTTTTGCTTGAAGGTATTAACGGCCACTGTTATGTAGGGTGTATTTTTTTGTTCATTTGCAACACTGGTTAAAGTTGATGGATATACTAACCTCTTTCATTTACAGTAAATAGAAAGAGCAATTAAGGGCTCCTTTGTGTGGTGATAGATGAAACAACAGCAAGTTGGTACCCAAGGCAATGAGCTGTGCAAAACTAATGAGCAACTGAGCTGCATGGACAAGGGTTTTCCTGCAGATTGATTGCAAACTCCGGTTTGACTGGTTGATGCTATATCCTTCCATATTTTTGGGAAGTAAAAATTAAGGAAAAACACTGCAAAAAGGGAGAGAGGCAGTGCTCAGTCTCGGAGAAAGTCAAGAACGAGAGCTCCTAATGGGACTAGCACTTGCTGGGAAGGCAGTCTTCGATTTCTGAACAGAAAACAGATTCCTGTATTTTTTTTCTTGTGTGTTGAGCAAGCAGGGTTGTGTAGCCCTCTTTTTTTTGTTTGTTTGTTTGCTTGTTTTTTCAATAAGCAAAACTGCACCAAAGAAACACTTGATTTGTCTCAGCTTGTTTTCTTCCCATTGGGAAGCAAGTGAGCTAGCTAGACCTCCCCCACTCCTTGTGCAACCCTTTGGAGAGAAAAGGAAGCAACAACACACTGAAACGTGACATGTTTTATTTCTTTGTATTTCCACATGTGGCAACCTAGACCAGGCTTCTGTGATAGGCATGGTGGGAATCAGGAGGGATCATCAAAGGTGAGGGTGCTTATGGTTGGATTTAAAGTCTTACAGACAAAACCACTTTTTTAGATTACTTACGGTAGTTATAAGCAACGCTAATGCACTGTGAGTGCCTGGCTGCAGCTGGTGGCTTGATTCATGTAGGGCTCAGTAGGTGCATTAAAAATGATGTACTATAGCATTTCAATGTTGTTATTTTACTGATACTGCTGAAGAATAGATGCAAGGATTTCTAGGATGAGGATGCAACGGGTCCCCTGCAGGGGAAAAAAGTCTCCAAGGACTTTTTCTGACATTGATGAGAGCAAGGTGGACACTTGGGATTTATGGTAACCTCCTGACAAGAAGATAATGCCTTGGGGAGGTGGGCTAAAAATTGCCAACATACTCCTTGTTAAAGAATACTGGAGTGTGTGAGTCATGGGGATTAAATACAGGAGAACAGTATTCATTTTCAGACAGCAACACATCACTGCCCACCAAATAGGTTTAATGTTTACCCTATTGTAAGATTTTCTTCTCTGCTCACGGATTTGAGAACATCTTGTTCACTACAACTTAGTCACAGATGTGTCCTGGTACAATGACTACAAAAGTCCAGGTGGAAGAGCTGGTGGCTGTATCTATTGATATTCGTGTTGCAACATGATTTTTAAAATTTTTTATAGAAGTCATTGTTATGAAGTGTTAACCACTTGTGAGTGTTAGGCTGTTCTTGTTTGTTCCTTCAAAAATGTCATTGGTGGGGAAAATTGTTGTTTAGAAGTGTATAATATTTTGCTTTTTCTATACAGTGGTCGGTCTTGACTGGTGTATTAGTTGTATCACTACATAAGGGTGCTCAGTTCCATTGTGACTGTATATAGGTATACAGAGCACTATGGCAAGTTTTTCCTTCATATTTGTATTACGGGTCTGGATTTCTTTTTACATGATTTTCTATTTATACGATTTCTCTTCCACTAGTAGTGGAAGGACTCCAAAACTTTAGGATGAACAAGCCAGAGATGCCTAAACCTGGGGGTAAAACTCTCGGAAGAATATGTTGTCTGTTGATCCCAATAATGAAATGGAGAAAGAGCTGCTTTCACCTGACAACTGGTAAAGATTCTTGTTTAGAATAAGGAAAAAAATATACTCAAAGGCACTGCCCCTTTCGTAGGAGAAGGGGGTTGTAGAATAGGACAACCTTCTTGTGTACTTCTTTGTACCCTTCTTGTGAATGGAAAGGAAACTGCTGCTAAGCAGCTTACGTAGCCCTGGTATGTACTGTTTGTTTAAATGCTGAAAGTTAACCTGACCAAAGGTTTCAATCCACCTCCGCAACAGGATTTCAGGACAAAGTGATTCAGGACACTGGTGGGAACTACAAGAAAGAAAAAGAGCAGTGATTCTGTAGTTGCTGGCTTTGTTTAAAAAGCAAAAAAATGCTACTTCAAGAGAATACTGGTTTTCTTCCTTTTTAATGGAAACAACATCAGCACGTCTTGCCTTCTTTTCTGTGCTTGTATTTGTCTATGTTTTCCTTATGAAGTCATGCCACAGCTCCATTACCTGAACCCTGCAGCCAACGTGTGTGTCCCAGTCCTGCAGGTGGTACGGATGGATCCTCACACCACCATGCAGCCTCTCTGACACAAGCATTGACCTAAGAGGAGATCAAGGCTACAGTATTCATGAAGCTCTGGGCAGCGCTGGTTTGCTTTGAGCTCTGCCGTGTAGGGAGATATTACAGAGCAGCAAGGGAAGGGATTTTCATGACCAGGCTACAAAGAAGCCTTACGCATGTCTTCAAGAAGAAAAGCCCTAAAGGCAGGAGCTCAAAAAGGCAGTCACCTACAGCAGAGATGCTCTTTTGGGTACTCATTCCCCTTGTACATATGAATTCTGAATACCAATGCCGCTCCCCCCCCCCCAAGTATAATATTTAGGTCTGACTTCAGTACGCTGGAGATAAAGTTGAGGCTGGAGGCCAAAAATCCCATCTGGCCACTCGGCCCTCGCTGGGCTGCAGCGAGGAGCTGGCAAGGCTGATCCGTGAGGATTTGCAGCATAGGTGGGTTTTACATGGAAGTGGAGCAGATTCTGATCTCTGCTCATGTAGCTGCAGTTTGACAGCATCGCTTGGTGATATAAGCGACCTTGCAGCAGGCTGTGGGGCTTCTGGGGTCAACCTGTTTTAATGCATTTTGGCTGTGCGGTGGCCATCGCAAGCAGAAAGCACAGGAGGAGGAATTGTTGCTGCAAATTGTACCTGTTTAAGCCCTAAGATTTGAGTGAGATTTCACAGGTAACAGCCGTTGCTCAGTACGTGTTCCTGCTTCTGGGGGCTTGAAACAAATTCTCCCATCCTCCACAAAACCTTGATATAGAAAGAGATGCTCCCTGTTATTACAGCTAAATATTATTCCTTCAGCAGAGCATTGAGAGGGGTGAAGAACAAAAGCTCTTAAATTTGGAGTGAATTTTTGGCATCCTATCTCGAACCGTGTCTGTTGGACCGTGGAAGGTGGCCCTCCACTCCCAGTGGTCCTACCTCACGTGGTCTGAACCTGCCCAGTGTATTATGAAGTGTATTTTCTGAAGCATGAAATCAAGTCAATACGTGAGAATCTCGCCTTCCATTTTGCAGGAGAGCAGAGAAGAGAGGAGGTGGGAGAGAAAAGCATGCTTTAAACCAGCTAAAAATAAAAATCAGAAAGTGAATAAAAAAGATTCCCACAAACTTAATATTTTTAAAACTATGTGACTTTTTAAGCCAGCCACATGACTTGGGGGGGGAGTGGGGGCTGACGCATAATATTTGAATACTACAGATTGGCAATACCAAACCTCTCTGTTTTCCGGGCAGGCGTAATTACTGTTAGAGAGTGAATTGCCTCCCTCAGATCTTGGAAGGGAGTAGTAGAGCAGAGGAGGAGCTGTGACTCAGACGTGGGGATGTGTGTGAGTCACGGTGACTCTTGGGTTGGTAATAGCTTGCTTATGGCAGCACTTAAAATCTCACGGTCCATCCCCACAGAAAGGTGGGTATTTGTAGCAGATACAGATACAACTTTAAAAGCAATACCATGGATGGCTCGGAAGGAGAATGAGCCATGGCATTTTGCTGTCTTACAGGTGAATTAGAAATTAAATGGAAATGCTTTGATTCCTTTCCCATCACACAGACTGATTTCAGTATTTAAATGAACTGTAACCTCTAAGGGCTTCGGAGCTCCAAGTATTTGGGAAACACACACCGACATAGTCTAGACAAGGAAGAAAGTTTGAAGAGTAATGACAGTTTGGGGGCTTGAGATTTTTGTTGTTATTTTCATTGCTTTTATAAAGTATTTGTCAGTCATGTTTGCAGAGCGGGAATTCTAATGAGTAATTGGCATTGCTATTGTTTATTGCATTGATGTGAAATCTATTTTATTTGTTTGTTTGGAATTCAGCCCAGCAGTGGATTACAGTTTTATCCATGTCCGGTTTAAAATATTTGATTTAAGCTTGCAGCATGCAAATTAATCTTGATATATTTGTAAATGGAGAAACTGTGCAGGTTTCTATTTATATGATATTAAAGATAAGGGACAAGATGCAATGAAAATGGAACCAAATATTTACAGTTGGGAAAAAGAGAAACAGCAACATCTAAAATGATATTCTACATGAACCAAACTAGAGAAAAAAAGGCTGTAAGAACATAAAAGTAGTTGTCTTTGCCTGCCTCTAGGAGATATTTATAGATGTAGCAGAGTTTAAACTGAAATTCAGTTTGAATAAATTCTAGGCATGGGCTACATGAGAATACCGATAGCATGCTCTGTAGTCTTCACTGTATGCTGATGTTTGTATATGAAATGGGTATTGTCCGGTCTGTGATTTCCACCAGGGAGGTAGGAGACGTGTAGGTGGGAGCATGCCAAGGAAGGCAGCTGGTGCTGCCTGTGGAGATCCCCCGTGAGCAGCTGCTGCAGCCGATGCACCACTGCACTTGCATTATGGCTGGGGACCACAGCTGGGATGAAGGGGACATGGCTGCCCCCAGGAGAGCCTGCCCTGTGCATGCAGCAGAAAATCCTGTGCAGAGGTATCTGAACCCTGCGTTGCTGGTAACCTGGGTAAGATGGTTCCTTGTTACTTCTATAGCATCTGAGGTTGTGTTGGCCCCAAAGAAATCCAGAGCTGCTGCTTGGAGCATCTGGCGTGCTTATTCCTGAGCTTCCAGACAAAAATGAGCTGCTGGGCTTCAAGGACATCCTAGTTGGCTGCAATACTCCTAGATAAGCCAGGCGAACTCCCCAGGTTTTATTTCAGTGAAATTTCACATTTCAGTTTATGTGTGTGTCTGAAATGGGGTGGAAAGCCACGGTCTTGAATGACATTTTGTGGAGGAAATTGGACAGCTTTTGAGTAGCATTGCATGGATGCTTTCCAGAGCAAACTGGTGCTCTTGGCTGGCAGGAGCTCAGCAGCCAGGGCTCTGCCAGTGCGGCTCCTGCTGGTCCCACTCCCAACACCCACAGTAAAGTGCAGAAAAGAGACCAGGAAGAGGCGAGGCCACCTCCTCAGCTGTATTTCCTGCTCCTCGATTAGGAATATCTCAATTGCTACAATTCCTTGGTGAAATAACTGTCATAGGTAATGAAATCGTTGTCAAATCAGTCTATCCCCAAGTGATCCAACGATGTTTCAAGACTAGAAGACAGTTGAGGGAATTTAGAGGAGAGCATTTACTATCAGACGGATTCTGATCTCTTTAAAGGTTTTATTGCTTTAAAAGCCATTAGAAAACAAACTGTCATCCTAATATGTTATCATAAGATTGCTTGTTTTAATGGTTGAAAAGAATGAGTTTGGGAGAAAAACTTGTGCATTTGGAAAATGAACAGAAGATATTGAGTGCCTTGTTCCTGGGTGATCCTATTACAGTCTATATTCTCTTATTTTTAGTAGAAATACCAGTTCTATCTGAGGTGAGATTTCACGGTTACTGTAGTGCAAGTGGCACTGGGAGGGGAAAAGGTCTCTGTTTTCTTCTACACCTTTTAATTTAGAGAGGTCTAAAAATATGTTTTCTCAAAAAGGCTGATGTTTGGGTTGTTTCGCTACTGCTGCTCTTCCATTTTCTCTATTTGTCTGTCCTTTGTATATTTTAATAGCATAGTATTGTGCTTGTTTCTTTGTGCTCTGTTCATGCTGTACTCAGCATAATTAAAAAGAGCTATGTCGTTATTTTTGTATTACTCGTACATTGGGAATCTCCTGTGTGTCTAGTTATCTGTAGCCAAATGTGCTTGCTCAGTGGCCCTAAGGTAAAATCTGGTCCACATTAAAATCAAACCAGGGTCCTCGTGGAGTTCAGTGGCCCAGCATTTAATTTCACCAGGAGAAAGCTACACCAGCAACTGTTGATCCCATCAGAATTCTGCTTTGCCCTAAATTGGTGATAACTTATTGGCTGCGGACATCCCTTGAAACGAGGAGTCCCCAGTCCTTTGGGATCTTGCACTTCAGTTAAACCTCTGATTATTAATACTGGCAGCTCTGACTGACCTCGGCCACGTCAGTAGGAGCTGACACTAGCGTAGTGAGTACTGAGTATCTCAGAAAACCGAGTTTCAGGTATTTTCTTGTCTTGAGGTTTTGTTTGTTTCTTGACCACCGTTGTCCTACTGGGCTACAACTCCCGTCACGTTAAGTCCTGCAGGAGCTGAATGAAGTCCTCATGTCTGGAGCCAAATTACTCTCAGAGCATGTCGCTAACTCTGAAGTACAGTTTGTAACGTCTGCTGGATTGTGCTTAACGAAATTTGTAATGTGTTTAACAGTCCTTTGCCAAAACTTAATTGTATCCAAATAACAAACAGTGCTGTCCTATACAGTAATGTTTGGTTAAAATCAGTGTAGTAAATATGGACTTTAACATTAACTGCTTTTCTCCTAGACACTTTAAAAATACACTTTAAAAATAAAAGTGCTTTGCTGATTGATGGCTGTCCTTTGCTATGGCATTTTGAGGGTGACCCTGGTCTGGTTTGACACTCAAGCAGTGTAGATTTTGCTCTGGAGTAAAATCAACTTTTATAGGCAATATTGTTTTAGAGTTTTGCCTTTTATTTGAATTAAGCTAGGCTGCCTTTCCTGAGGCGGCTGCCTGATACATAGTGAAACCACCAAGCCATTGTAAAGAGGATGAGCCTTGTCAGGAATGCATCTACCAATGTCAGCTAGAGCAGAGTTAGTGGCACTTCAGTTAATACAGTTCCTTAATCATTGCATTCAAAATGCAATGCTGCTGGACACTGGCTTAGTTTTCTTTTCTGTGTCCCAGTTTACTGTATTGATGCATTTTCGCATCTAAAAATATCCAAGCTGTTTCCATGATACACTACGCTTCAGTTTGCACAGAAGACAAGTCCCTGTTTGACAAAGGAGTATCTGCATTATAACCACTAGCACAGAGGGTCTCTGGTATCTTCCCTGGGTATTTGTGACCGGAGGGGGTTTGGTGCGAGAGTTTCTCATCTCGTGTGATGAACTGCAGTCTGGGAAAAACAAGTTATCAGGGAAGTTGTGCCTGTGACATCCAGCTTGACTCCAGCTTGCAGGTTCATTCCTCACTCCTTCCAGGCTGGGACAGGCTTGCCCTGGTTCTGCACTCTTCTCTTTGTGCTCCCTTATTATCATTCTGTGTGGGCGCTTGACTGGAGCAGGCAAGTCAGAAAATACTCAAAAGGAAAATATATTGTTGAAGAGCAAGATAAAGTTTTAAGGGCTTGGAGGATTTCCCAATGGCTTTTGTACTGATGCAGTTTCAGCACTGGCAGGAGAGTTGAGGTATTTTTCCTCTTCCTTTGGCAGCATGGGCATTAAGGAGATGAGCCGATTGGCTTGCACAAGGAGAGCGATTGCAGCCTCCAAGATGAAATGCTTCTCTTGGATGTCATGTAACAGGTCAGTAATAAATGGGCTGTTGCTCCTCAGATGAGCCAATTTTGACAACAGGCTCCACAGCAGTCCTGTTCCCAGTAAGCCCCATCTGGAGACTTGGGAAATAAGAGATAGAGAAGGTCTGGCAAGGTCTCCTCCTCTCAAACAATGCATGGTTCCTAGTCCCAATGTGTAGGCAAAGTGATTGTGCAGAAGAGGCAGCTTTGAGAGTTGACAAGGAAAATCTGTGGGGTTTTTTTTGTTTGTTTTACTGCTTTGTTTTTCCCTTTTTTTTTTTTTTTTTTTTTTTTTTGGTAAATACTGTACCGCTGATTACCCCAAGAAGGTGGCAGGGCCAAGAGAGCACACTTTGCTCCAAGGGCTGCTCTGCCGTGGTGCTCCACCTGCTGAATCTCAGCCTTGGGTCTGTTGCGCTTGGTACGTGGTCTGCTGGTGCCATGTGGTCCGTGAAACGCTCACTGCGCTGTCGTAGATCTGCAACAACTCAAGCTGAGTTTAGTGGAATTAATTTGGATTTGCTCCAGGATAGTTGGCAGAATAATTTGGTCTAAAATAGCATCATTATTACCACCTATGGGACAGCTTATTGGATGCAGTGCTTAAAATTAAGAGCTTAATATGGAGCTGAGTAGGAAAGGGTTTTCCTGCCCCAAAAACTCTGTGGCTTCCGCCCCTCTCCCTCTCCCAATATCCTTCTTTGGTTAGACCTCTTAAAGGGTTTTTCTGGGATCAGTGGGGAGCATTAGAGGGGGGTGGAAGAAGGGTGAGACGTTGCCAAGCAGGAAAATGCAAGTGTGAGGGTCGGACACCCTGGTTCAAGTCTGTGCCTTGCCCCTCTCTGACATTCAAGCCTGTTTGTTATTGCAGTGTTGGTTGCTCAGACTTCACCATCCCACTTGAATTGCTGACTCATCCTGGATGAAATAAATATTTCCTAATGGAGATATACAAAAACTGCAATCAGTCCTACTGAAAAAAATTAGCAAGTTGACATGTCTAATGGAAGTAAAAAGCCTCATCAGAAACTTTCTGCTATCCATGGTTTGTTATCCCTACATAAAATGTATATTAGCTACTTGTTTACTTCTGCTGTTTTGGGATTTACAATGAAGAGTGATGCCAACACCTTGCCCCTTTATGAGTAAAGGTTGATTGTCAGCAATAGCAGGTTGATCCAGGATTTCAAGTACCTTCAGTAATACTTACGGTTGTAATTTATGAACAATCTTTTTGTGTTGGTTAATACAGGGACGGAGATATAAAATACCAGCTTAAATATTTATGTAGGTAGCATATCTTTGTGAATATTTCTTAGTGGTAAGGAATGCTGTTTAAAGAGCAATACATTGCAATTCAGTGGGAATGACTATGTGAAAGCTGTCAGTGTTTTGAACAAAATCTGTGGATGTCATAAAGTGGTAGAATTACTCATTCGCCAAATCTGTGCTTTGGGAGGGAGCAAAATGTGTTGGTTAATGATACTTCGGTAGTGACAAAGAATTTGTCTAGAAAATTGGCACATCAGTTGAGAATATCTGGTTATTGAGATTAAGCATTTAGGGGTTCAGTGTTTCCTTAGTGCATGCATTTAATTCCAGCTAAAGGGACAGAACTTGCGCATGCAAGCTGAATAAAAACCAGAGAGCGACTACTTACCTTGCTATCCTATATAATGTGGAGATCTGATGATGCTCAACTTCCCTCATTTGCCAAATCTGACAATTACAAATGTCTTTGCAAAAGATCTCATTTCCTTCCTACTGACTGACAGCTGCCCAGTGCATTTGCATGCATAAATACATTTTGCATGCAAACACCTCAGATAAAAACTGAAGTGTTTCTGCAGAAATTTTGGATCTGCAGTGTGGCAAGAGTTGCAAGAACTGATTTGTATCTCTGCTCTCTTTTGCCTCACTTACCATAAAAATAGCTAACAAAAAGAGAGGAATACAGTTTAATAAAGTCTTGTGAAAAAGATAAGAATGAAATTAATCTGGAAAATTATCTGCCTACTATAGGTTTTATTGACACTTAATTTTTTCAAAGACATTGAATTACTACATACTGATTGTATAATATTAAATTTTAAGAATATATTAAAATTTAATGAAAATGTCTTAAATAGCAAACTGAAGACCCAATGCTATCTAATTTTTTTTGTGTCTGATGCACCTACAGCTGAAATCTCTGCAAGTCTTTCCCTTGTCTTTAATGGATATCAGAGCAGGCTTTTAGAGGAGTAGGTCTATTTACTAGAGGTCAGACACATTTGTAATGAAAATTCCATTCATCAAGATGCATTTATATTGTGAAAACAGCTTACTGCTTCAGAATGGATTTTTCTCCCTCCCTTGTCCCTCCTGGAAAAAAACCAAACACCCCTGAAAAGAATGACGGTAACATTTCTCACGGCACTCAAAGGTCAATTCATAATATAATAGCCCTCAGGGCTTATTCAGCTGGATGAAGAAGCTGTGCTCTTGCAAAGTGCCAATATACAGAAAGGCAGGTAGGCATTAATACCTGTTTGAAACAATCCATCAAAGCTGGTATTTATGTTTTTGATAGTAAAATGAACCTGGTGCTGAAGAACCTTGTAGAGAAAATCTTACTGGTGGATTGTGTGCTTTGAGGGGTTGAGGAGGTCTGGTTTTGGCTCTCCTGGTGTCTGTAGCATCATGTAATTATTGTAGTTTTTCCTTGGAAACAGGTTTGCTTAGTTTTTAGAAATGCCTCCCCCTGCCCCCCCCCCCCCCCCCCCCAAAAAGAAAGCAGCTGTTGTTGCGTTTTGATTTAAATAAATAAATTTTTTTTTTTAAAAAATCAAAGCTCACAGACAACTGTCAGAGCCTGTGTGGTGGGTTGACCCTGGCTGGGTGCCAGGTGCCCACCAAAGCCACTCTGTCACTCCCCTTCTCAACTGGACAGGAGAGAAAAAAAAAAAAATAGTTAAAAGCTTGTGGGTTGAGATAAGGACAGGGAGAGATCACTCGCCAATTACTGTCACGAGCAAAACAGACTCGACTTGGGGAAAATCAGTTTAATTTCTTACCAGTCAGAACTGAGTAGGGTAATGAGAAATAAAACCAAATCTTAAAACACCTTCCCCCCACCCCTCCCTTCTTCCTGGGCTCAACTTCACTCCTGATTTTCTCTCCCTCCTCTCCCGAGCAGCACAGGGGGACGGGGAATGGGGGTTGTGGTCAGGTCACCATAAGTTGTCTCTGCAGCTCCTTCCTCCTCAGGGGGAGGACTCCTCACAGTCTTCCCCTGCTCCAGCGTTGGGTCCCTCCCATGAGAGACAGTCCTCCATGAACTTCTCCAACATGGGTCCTTCCCACGGGCTGCAGTTCTTCACGAGCTGCTCCAGCGTGGGTCCCTTCCATGGGGTGCAGCCCTTCAGGAGCAGACTGCTCCAGCATGGATCCCCCGTGGGGTCCCAAGCCCTGCCAGCAAACCTGCTCCAGCGTGGGCTCCTCTCTTTCTCCACGGGTGCACAGGTCCTGCCAGGAGCCTGCTCCAGCGTGGGCTTCCCGTGGGGTCACAGCCTCCTTTGGGCACATCCCCCTGCTCTGGCGTGGGGTCCTCCCCGGGTGCAGGTGGATCTCTGCTCCCCCGGGGGCCTCCATGGGTGCAGGGGCACAGCTGCCTCACCAGGGGCTGCAGGGGAATCTCTGCTCCGGCGCCTGGAGCACCTCCTCCCCCTCCTTCTTCACTGACCTTGGTGTCTGCAGAATCGTTTGTCTCACGTATTCTCACTCCTCTCTCTGGCTGCCGCTGTGCAGGTTCTTCTGCTGTTCCCCCCTTCTTAAATATGTTATCCCAGAGACACTACCACCGTCACTGATGGGCTTGGCCTTGGCCAGCGGCAGGTCCATCTCGGAGCTGGCTGGCATTAGCTCTATTGGACATAGGGGAATCTTCTAGCAGCTTCTTGCAGAAGCCACCCCTGTAGTCCCCCGCTACCAAAACCTTGCCACACAAACCCAATACAGCCTGTCGGAGTTCAAGGAGCACCTGGATGATGCTCTTAGTCATATGGTTTAGTTTTAGGTAGGGGAGCTGCAAGAAGCAGGGAGCTGGACTTGATGATCCTTATGGGTTCCTTCCAACTCAAAATATTCTATGATTCTAACTCCCAGAATACTTCAGCAAAAACCTGAAATCCCTCAAAGGACTTGCAGCTTGGGCATATATCTTTTGGTTTTTTTACTGCCCTGTCCCACTTCTTGTGTTCCCTTTGCATGCTCTCTCTCCAGTTGATGGACATGGGATGGACTGTGGGAGATGCAGTCAGAGGAAGGAACGTGACGTTTAGGGTAGAATTAATGAATTAAGCTCAAAGTACAGCTACTAAATGCAGTAACGGTATTTCTAAATTAATTTATTTCTGATAGCCAAAATAATTGTGTAGCCACTGTAGATGAAACGGAGGATTTCCAGTGGTGGTTTGTAGGTAGCTGGGAAAGGAGGAACCCAATTTACACTTATCTCACACTAAGCTGTTATTAAGAAAGGTGACTTATTTCCAAGCTTGCTGCTGTCCCCACTCTCTTGGTCCCCTCTGCTGCTGCCAATGGTGCCCAACTGTGCTTTGGCCTTTGCTAACAAAGTATCTCATTCATTATAATGGTTCCAAACTTTGTACCTGCTACCAGTATCACCTAGAGATGTGATGCTGTGGGCATTGAAACTGAGCCTGTCCCAAGAGAAGTCTGTGCTATTTTTATAAATGCTTATTTTGTGTCTGGTTTGGAACATGCCTCCATGCACAAGCAGCTGCCCCTTTTTCCTTCGGGGCATATCCTGCACAGCAGCAGTGAGAGCTGGTAATAAACTGAACAGCAGCTGAAAGCAAAGTCCCAGCTTGTGTCCCAGAGACTCTCCCCCCTCCTGACGGTGGCTGAGCTGCCAGCATCAACATCACAGGGTCAGTCTCCTCCACGAATGTGTATATATGCAAGGCAGGGAAGCACAGCTTTCACAGGCAAAGAGAGCCACGTGTCTCCTTCCTCACACGTGCGTGCAGCTCGTGTGCATGTCTGCATGGGAGAACTAGTTTCTTCTGTAACAAGTTAAATGGTGCTCTGGGATATAGCTGAGCCTGCTGGTGCTGCGGGCTGGGGTGGGAGGGGAGCACAGGGAAGTTGGCCACTTCAAAGCTCTCTGAGATTATGTTCCTACCAAAGGCGTTGGTGCTGGTGGTACACTGGAGCTATTCGTTTTAATGCTGTGGATCTTGAAAGGCACTTCTCCCCCTTGTAAAGAGAATATTTGTTATACATTTTATATTCTCAGGCATGACCATCTGCTAATATAGTCAAGTAGACACAATAAAGGAGGTTTATATCTTTTTAGGTTCTGTTACTTCAGGTTCTATTTTTGATGTAGTAGGAGCCGGCACAGCTGAGCTGAAAGACTCTCAGGAACATGCCATGCATTTTATAGTGGGTGCGACTAAAGAAAATTTGCTGAAGGACTAGAATTAAAAGCAGCACATAACAGAGAATTTGAAACTGCTATTGCCCTGCCTTTAGCGAGGGGTAGTTTAGAAGCTCTTTTTTTACACAAGGGACCTGAGACACTTTTATTCTGACATTATGTAGTCTATGCAATGCAAGTCTGTGCGTGTCAACTGCACGGAATGGTCGATGCCAGCACACCTTTTACCAATACAGGCAAGAAAAGCTTTTAATTGCAGTCTGGGGGAGGGTCTGTCATGTTCAATTTGTCTCCTGAAACATGGTAGACTTATATGTGCATTAAATGAATAAATAAGGCACAGCAGTAATTTTGTGTATAGATGAAACTTCAGCAGTCCAGAGGTTCAGTTTCTTTGCCTTTACTGTAGGTGTCACTTCTCAAAGTTGGGAGCTTAAGGCTGGAAAGGACTCCTGGGTAAATGAGCTGGGCACGCTGCTCGTCCAGACAAGCACTCTGTTTATTCTGTGTTTGTCTGAGTACAAATTGTCCTCAAATCCGAGGTGTTTCTCACTTTCCAGAGAACTCACAGCGGGACTTACTCTAATTCAGCCCAGCACAGAACAGGTCAGTGGGAACGTGGCCCGTCCTGAGCCCAGCGGCGCGTTGTGGTTGCTTGGGGTGGGCGAAGCAGCGCCGCCGTCCACGCGCCTCCTCAGCAGCTGGGCCAGGCGGGAGGAGGGACTGACTGGCTCTGAGTGGATTATCTCCCATCTCTGTCTTTGCTGCCTAACATTCTGGGGTTTTTTTGTGTGTGAGTGGTTTTAATTAATTTTTTATTTTAACTTTTTAACCTGCATGCCAGAAGACTTCTAGTTACTTGTTTTAAAGTGTCCTGCAAGATCTGATTCAGCTTGACTTTTTTGCAGTTCTCTTGTGTATCTCTACACTTCTTGACCTCCTGTTAGACATCGTTATCTTTGGTCGAGTCTCTCTTTCTTATTCACTGTATATAACAGCACTAAGCTGTTCCTGAAATGCTTTTTCTTTTTAAATGTGATTATTCAATAGAGAATTTGGAAGTGCTCTCTTAATACTAAGAACTCAGTAGGAGTTGGGCCAAGAACAAAGTCTAAGAGCTCAAGCTGAACTTTCTAGACTGTCTGGGGAAAAGTTGTGGAGGATAAGCAAAAATTCACCTGCTGAGAGCTGTAACTTCAGAGTGGAATTTTCATTCATCCCTGGCTTTGCCCCGAATTGTCACAATTCAAAATCTTTCTCTACCTTGATGCCTTTCAGATATGTCAACCCTTTTTACAGGAGCTCTTCCAACTTCTTTTGTTGTTGATTTGGGTGTGTAACACCACTCAGAGAGCTGTTCCTGGGCTGGCAACCTTGCACAGAATGTTTGCTTTCTGAGATAAACTTCAGTGATGGCAGGTTTGGGGTTTTTTTTTCTTTTTTCACCTTTTAACCTGCATTCCAGAAGACTTCTAGTTACTTGGTTTAAAGTATCTTGCAAGATCTGATTCAGCTTGACTGTTTGCAGTTCTCTCCTGCAAAGGGAGAAAGCAACTGTAGTAGGATCATGCCCTCCCACTTTGATTGGTGTAAAGTGAGGAGCTGTAGGATCGTGATTCCTGGCTCATAGCACTCTGGCACTATGAGTTTCTGCAAGTTAATTATGTATGACCAGCTCCCCCTGCCATGTTTCTAATTAGCTGTGGCTTATGCCAAGCCTTTCCCTATCTAATCCTCCTCTGCTACTGTTTTGAGATGTCCCTGATAACCAAAACAGATGAGTTGGTGTATCTTGTGATATCTGCGTCCCTGCATGTTTTCTTTTCTTTACCCTGATCCCCTCAACAGTGCAGAAGGAAGCAGGACTCTGAAACGAGAAATGGCAAAGACAGATGAGCACAGAAAATTGCCCTCTCTTTTCTGATGCCCTTTCAGATTTTTTGCATGCTTGGGACAGGTCCTCATTTACCTCACTTTCTTGTTTTTCTCATTGTTTTCTAGCAAGCAATTGGCTTGGGCATTTTTCTGAATTCTGCATACATCTACATGATAGATTCATGCGATCCTCTGTAGTATTAATTTGCTGGTTTATTCTGTGTTTCTCATGTTTATGTAGCTTTTGCTTTCAATTGTGTGCTCATCAAAATGCTCTGCAGTATTCAACTTCTTATTCCGCAACATGATTAGATAGCAAGTGTTTAATTAGACTTTGGCTAGTTGGCTACGTATCTTGGTATCTGTAATATGTGTCTGGTCACAATTAATAAAAGGGAACATACCCATATAATTATATAATCTTGCTTAAATGTCCATGACCATAAGCAACAGTAATAAGTAGTTAAATAAGAGTATTAGGGTATTACCTCTGTAGGTAAAAAGAACTTCTTGGAATTACACAAAACAATTTGGCATCGCTAACTTTAATAGCATAGCAGGTGATTTTGCAATGAAAATTTTGTGTAATAATTGGTTTATGTGTTCTTTTTAGCTAATGCATTTTACGGAAAATGCAATAAATACTTGCAATGTATAACATACGATCAGGAGAAAATTTCTGGTAACAGAAAGTGTTCCATTATCATATGCTCCAGATATTTTTAATATCCCCACGCAAGGTAAGTACATTTGCTGAAGTCCCAGCATAAATGAATGATCATGGTGAAACCAAAAGTAGCAGAAGTGTACTCAGGCGATGCAGTAGCGCCCTCCAATATTAGGACACAATTCCTTCAGGTACCACCATATATAGAAACAGCAGTTCGAAAAGCAAATGTATGATTCTGGCATTGGAAGAATGATGCTCTAATGACAGTCTGTGGAGACATCTTGAAATGGTTATGCTTTCTTCTTGTTTGCCCTCTGTCCTCTGTCTCCTGTTTCCTTTGAACGCATCCCAAAGCATCCTCAGATGCAGTTACTGCTTTTTGAGTAGCATCTATGTTTTGGAAAGCTCATAAAAATGTATGAACCTTGCTAGGAGTACTGCTAAATGAAGGGGCAATTATTCCAGCTTTTGTTTGTTCTGCTGAGAGACGTGTGAAGGTATGAATGAGAGTGGGCACTGATGGACAAGCACCTTGAATGAAATTTTGTCTGTATCCAAACTGTAGCCTGTACGCAAACCTGTCTGACCTTGTGATTTCTGTTTCCCCATTACCTGAGAAAACCCCATCTGAAGATTTTGCAGGCGTAAGGAGAGGAGCTTTGGAGGCAGGTAAGAACAGGGTGTGTCTGATCTGAGATTTCATGTGGAACAGGAAAAATGCCTGTTCCAGAAGGCTTGATATCTTTATTATTAGGAGCATGTGACCAGAATAAGTATAGTCTTTGCAGCAGAACTGACTGGAAAAACACTGTTTCATCGAAACCCAAGTTGTGGGGATTTCTTCATGAGTTTAACTATTTTGACATATTTTCCTGAGGGGAGAAAATTATCCAAAAAGAGCATACTTGCTCTTTGAAATAGCATTGAATTCTGGCTTATAGACTTCAGCCTGCTTTCTATCCTGAAGATATGAGATAGCTCTGAATTCTGTTAAAAGGCATCTCTGAGGAGGAAAACTGGCCCCAAATTAGTTTCCACAGGTGACAAGAAAGGATTCACTGTGGAACGGCATGATGCAGTCGGAGGGTCTATCAAAAGGAGCTGGCTTTGCTGAGAGGGAGACACAGCGATCACCAGGCTGGGGCAGATGGGGGGAAAAAAACAGCAAAAAGACTGTAAATCACAGGAAAGTCTATGCTCTGGTGGAAAATAGAAAAGAAGAAAGTTGTGCGATGGTTTCTCTTGTAGTGATCCTCTTCATGGTAACTTTTTATCCTGTGGGATGTGCACAGGAACAAGGGATAGGTCTGTCATTGATTTTCACAGACTTGGCTCTGTTCTGCCATCCCTCCTCTTCAGATTTTGGTGCAACAGCATCACTCTTACATGTGACAATTATGTTTCTGTGTATCTTGTATGTGTTTCTGTAAAAGTAAGTATTAAGTACATACAGGTAACTTTGTGCCCAATATTAAAAAAAAAAAATCACCTTTGTGTTTTTACAGTGAATTTAAATCGAAAACTGTTCTGGCATATTTCAGCTTCAAAAGGAAAATGTTGACCCGTTGTGCCTTTTTTTTTTTTTTTTTTCCCAAAGTTCCATTTTCCTTTTTGTAAGTAGCACCTCCAATACTCCAGAGGGCTGGGCTGGGCTCCCGTGTCCCAGTCCTGCTCCGCCACCTTTGCACAGATCCCTTGGATCTTTTAAAGGAAGCAAAGACACTTTGTGGCATGCTGAGCTCTTACAGCCGAGGTCTCTGCCTCATCTGCTTGAAACATTCTCTCCAGCTGTCTGAAGATCACTCTCAGCATTGAAATCCACCTGGGCATTTTCCTCCTGCTCGGAGCTGTGCATCCTCACATCCTCTGTTTTGGTCTCATTGTTTCAGATCTTCCTGGGGGAGTTCTTGGCCTTTTTCTGTAGATTTTTTTTTTCACTTTGTTTTGCATTAATAATACCGGAAGGGGCCGGGGGAGGGGGAGAAGGAAGCTTCAATTCTGCTGGAGTTTTTCCAAATCGGTTCATCATCATTAATCTTCCAATGTTATTTCCCTCCCTTAAAGCTTCTTGGTTCATTATTGCCACAAAATAAAGAGGAACCCTTTGTTCAGTAACAAGGGAATTTGTGTCTGTCAAGGCAGCAGCTTTTTGCTTCAAATTCCATATCTAATTTTGCAGAAAAATATTGTCAGCAAATTGCTTGAGGTATTGCAGTGAAACACAAGGCTTATGTTACCGGCAAGCATTCATGCTATTATGTAAATCTTTGCAGAGCTGTATTATCAGAAAAATAAATAAATGGACTGACCAGAAAATATACCTGAAATCAGGATGTGATGGGCATGAAAAGCTGGTGAGTGACACTGTAAAACAATTAGCTGTCTGCTTAAATGACACTTCCATTTCATTATATACAGGGAATTTAGCTTTATTCATTAATTATTGAAAAATAACTTTGAACAGAAGAATAATGCTTTCCCCATATGTGTAATCTGTGCTTGCAAAGCAAAAAATCCCAGCGGTTCAAAATGGAAATGTGTTTATTGGCATGCTTAGTACCTCTTTTCTGCCAATGTGTGGAGTGCTCAGTGTTTGATTTCCTACATCTGGGCTTCCCAGCTCTGTTTGCTTGGGAACCACCAGCAGCGGTGTATGCAGCAGCACCTCACTTGGTGCATGTGACTCTTGAGGTGCCATTCAAAGAGGCTGGTGCAGCAGTACCCGTGGTGGCGTGCATGGTAAACCCTGTGCCATCTTACTCTAGGCTTCGTTTAGCCAGGGCTGAGGCCCAGGTACTCAAAAGTATCTAATTTCTAGCTGGAGGCCAATAAATGCAAAAAATTATTTTTGGTTGTAGAGAGATGAATATCATTCTGAAACTTGCATTATCTCCAGCTTCTGGAAAATAATTCTGTGACCATATCTCTGCTCCAAATGTTGCTACATTTATCATAATTGGCATTATATTTAGAAAATGGGTTGTCATGTTCTAGCATTTTGAACTGTTTGTCTTCGAGTCCTTTGGAATATTGCACAGATCCATGGAAAGACCTGGATCTAGAAAAATGGATAAAAATCCCCAAACAGCACTTCTGTGCCACGGAGCTCCAAAGAAATAGTTTCTGAGCTGCACTTGGGTTCTTCTCCAATTATTTCTTACTGGACGGGGCCCAAGGAGCCTAGTGTCCTGAGGACTTCACAAATCCAGTAAAATACGCAGCACAGCCCACATGCTACCAACTGCCTCCCCCAGACATATGGCTATGTTTTTTGCCTATCACTATATAAGGTTAGAGTAGGGCAGAAACGCTTCCCCCTCCTGCTCAACGGAATAAGTGTGATAGTTTTTCTAAATTAAAACAAAATCAACTTACACTCAGGAGCGTGACTAATGCAATATAACCCAAGTGACTTATAAGATACTCCAGTGGAGTAGTTGCTTCATTGACTTCTCTATGTTGTACAGTTGCTGACTATGACTTGCATTTCTATCTCTGTGGTTCAGGCATGTCTAGAAGCTCCCATCAAAGGTCAGATGTCTCAGTGCATATGATGAGACATGACCCTGTAAGGTGGAGACCAGTCATCACAACTCTTCTTGAAAT
The DNA here is from genome assembly GCF_030463565.1 of Pelecanus crispus. Taxonomy (NCBI): domain Eukaryota; kingdom Metazoa; phylum Chordata; class Aves; order Pelecaniformes; family Pelecanidae; genus Pelecanus; species Pelecanus crispus. The sequence goes on along the minus strand of NC_134653.1, from coordinate 8,418,270 downwards.
TCAATGTTGAGTTTTCAGTACATGTTGCTGTTGCCTGGGATGGAAGTCTCTTACCTTCTACAGTAGTGAAATTCTTCCAATGGCTGCCAGTGAGTCATCTGCCACATTGGGTGGCAGAACCAGAGATGGCAAGGATGATGTTTAAGTAAAATTTTCGCATTGTTTTTCTCTTTACAGACGTTTCTTTGCTCTAGTCTTACCTTAAGGAGTCTCATATGCTTCAGAAATGCTCTAGATAGAGATTGTCACTACTGCCATTTAAATCCTTTTGCTGCTGGGAATTAAAAAGACAATTGCAATAACACTGCTGTATCATTAGCAGAAAAATATTATGTCAGGATTCAGCAACCGCTGGCAGACAGCATGTGGGAAGGGTTTGAATAGCAGGGCAGAAACGGGGCCTTGTTGCCTTGGGAAAGGCACTGTCGCTGCTGTTGTCTGAACTCAGCTGGAGCCAGGAGCTGTTGCCTTGTGCTGGGACAAAATAACATTGCCTGTTTGAATGGAGGCTTTTCATTCATAGAAAGTACATCTCCAGGCCCTGCTGAGTTTCTCCCCATGCACTTACTGCCTCAATTTGGGAAAGAATAAACATTGTGTGCCATGTTACCTTTGCAAAGCTCCACGCTTCTATGCTGTTTAATCAAACCGTATCTATGATCCAACGTGTGCGAGCAATGTGCTTGTAAAGGATACCTAGAACATTGAGGACTAATAAATAAATAGGAATTATAGGAAGAGACTGAGCCTACCATCAGAGCAAACACTGCTCCTGCTACCCTGGAGAATGAGTGGCGCAGTTCTCTGCAGGTTTCATGACTTGGCTCTGCTCCTTCAGCAGTATTTCAAATATTTGGTCTTTCACAGCTACTGGGCAGGCTTATTCTTCTAAGCTTTTGGGAACAAAATGGTTGAAGACGGACACTGTTATGATCAAGAGGATTTAGGACTGGGTTTGAAGATTTGCATTCTCATTCAGCCAGGGTCTTCCTGTGCAAACTGCAGAGGGTCGCTTGCTCTGTCTATGCCTTGATTCACCTTTGTAGAAAACAGATAATGGTACTGCATCTTGTCTATATAGATCATAAATGATAAGGACATGGACTTATGTATGTAAATACCTGGTAATGCAGGTTTCCCAGTCATGATTGGGACTTCTGGTTGCTACTGTCCTACAAATAAGTAACAGGATGGCAATTCCTCTTGTATGGCTATAATGAGATCCCAAACATAATTTTCGTAAGAAAACATTTTGGAGTTCAGTTCTATTTTTTGCATGCTAGTCATTAAGCATGATAATGTTTCCTAGTCAGTACTGTCCTACTTGAATCTTGAAAACATTATATTCATTGGGGGCTGGGTGGGAGGGGGAGGAAGAGCAATTTAAAATTTTTATACTTAATGGATCATGTATAAGTCTCATAGGTTTTACTCAAAACTCATCATTGGTTTTAACAGATCTGCTTAACAAGTGTTGGTCTGAAATGCCTCAGGATAATTAATGCTAATTCTTACATGGCATTGACAGTTCTACAAGAATTCCTTCTAAAAGAAATAATCAAGGGATAAGTTATTATTTTAGCATATATAATGACACATTCCAGGAATTAGGGTGTTAGAAACGAGAAAACTAAGTTGAGAGGAATTTCTTACAAGATTAAAGCACTTGTGAATGAAAGTTCCCAGATGTCTTTCTAACCAACCTTACAAAAATATAATATGACCAGAATCTACTCTCATATTCAACCCATAGAGCAAAGTGAAGATGGTTGAAAGTAAATATCTGGTTCACTTCCCTATCACTGATAAATATGAACCAAATTAGGAAAGCATTGAAGCATACACTTAGAGGAATGCTTAAGTGTTTTCATCAGGGTCTAAAGTAGTGAATTAGAGCAACTCTTACCGTTGTTCAAACCACACTGATGTCTGTGGAAAGACTCTCATTAACCTCTGAGGATTTTGCATTAGATCTGTGGGTAAAATTCTGGTTCCTTTGAAGTCAGTGGCAAAGCTTCCATTAACCTGTGCCTGGGACTTCATTTATTTTGCAAAAGGAATGTTCCCAGTATAAAACATATGATCATGTCCTTATAAATATAAAGAAAATTGATGTTATTCATTTAGGAATATCCAACAGTACCAATTAGTAGGAAGTCTGAATACAGAACAAAGCTAATCTAATTATGTGAAAATCCTTGCTGTGTAATAAAATAGAAATGGCTTCTGCATGTCTTAGTACAAATGAAAGATATCAGTATTCAGAAACATGTTTGAGTTTATTTTAATATGCATTGAAAATACTTCTTCTCTCAAACTGCTTGGTAACCATTATAGTCTACTTTTACCAGCCATAAAGCTTCATTTGCCTTACAGTCTTTAGTTGTTTCTCTACTCCTAGTAATGCTTTGGAGGCAACCTGTTCATTTGGAGTTCAACCTGTTCAAACTCAGTAAGTTTGCAGATGACACCAAGTCGGGTGGCAATGTTGATCTGCTTGAGGGTAGGAAGACTCTACAGGCTAAATCTGGACAGGCTGGATTGATGGGCTGAGGCCAACTGTATGAGGTTCAACAAGGCCAAGTGCTGGGTCCTGCTCTTGGGTCACAACGACCCCATGCAACACTACAGGCTTGGGAAAGAGTGGCTGGAAAGCTGTCTGGTGGAAAAGGACCTGGGGGTGCTGGTTGACAGCTGGCTGAATATGAGCTGGCAGTGTGCCCAGGTGGCCAAGAAGGCCAACAGCATCCTGGCTTGTATCAAGAACGGTGTGGCCAGCAGGAGCAGGGAAGTGATCATCCCCCTGTACTCGGCGCTGGTGAGTCCACACCTCGAATACTGTATTCAGTTTTGGGCCCCTCACTACAGGAAAGACATTGAGGTGCTGGAGCATGTCCAAAGAAGAGCAGCAAAGCTGGTGGAGGGTCTAGGGCACAAGTCTTATGGCTGAGGGAACTGGGGTTGTTTAGTCTGGAGAAAAGAAGGCTGAGGGGAGACCTTCTCGCTCTCTACAACTACCTGAAAGGAGGCTGTAGTGAGGTGGGGGTTGGTCTCTTCTGCCAAGCAACAGGTGATAGGACGAGAGGAAATGGGCTCAAGCTGTGCCAGGGGAGGTTTAGATTGGATATTAGGAAAAAATTATTCACTGGAAGGGTTATCAAGCATTGGAACAGGCTGCCCAGGGAAGTGGTTGAGTCCCCATCCCTGGAGGTATTTAAAAGATGTGTAGATGTGGCACTTAGGGACATGGTTTAGTAGTGGACTTGGCAGTGCTAGGTTAATGGTTGGACTTGATGATCTTAAAGGTCTTTTCCATCCTAAATTATTCTATGATTCTATATTTCATAAGGTGTTATAATGAAAACTGGAAGTACTGTTCATTCCATATTTCTGAGTCATTTTATGTGAAAGCCTGTGAAAAAGAAAAGGAGTCTGAGATTTTGAGGACAGATAAAATTGGTCTTCAAAAGTTCAGGAAGAGCAATTGCATCAATCTGGAAGAACATGGTTAGGGCTAGAATTTGCAAATACAGACTGAAAGAATTGAGTGCACCTAGCCTAAAGAAGCCACAGTAAAGTGATGAAAGGGCACCCTGAGTTATCATTTGTCTTCTGAGGGCAAAAAAAGTATTAAGTACCAATACAACAATAGAAAATGTATCAATACATTGATACATGATACTGTGTAAAATATTACATAGTGAATAGAAAGACTTCCTAAAATATGTGTAGAGGGTGGCTAAATTATGGGCACGTATGCTAAACTATAGGGAAAATGAAGTATAAATGTTCCAAATTTCTTTTAAACTGTATTAAATTAATTTTCTTAATGAGAAGATGCTATTTAATCTAAGAAGTTGGATTTAAAAAACAAACAACAACAAAACCCCCCAAAATAGCCATCCCTCAGAGATGAGCAGTTTCCACTGTGAAAAGTATATCTAGAGGATGAGATTTTTCAAAAGCCTATAAAGCATTTGTAATCCTAAATACTTAAATAGAAAAATAAATGGAGCTTAATATTAAAAAGGGCTTTTAACCAATGTTTCCAGAGGAAGCTGGAGAGCAGCCTGCAGAGATCTTGAAGAGTGGGGTTTGAGGAGACTTGCAACGCTGCCTCCTCACTTATGGAATGTTTATGGAAGAAGGTTTGCTGGTGCTGGGAGCAGGTCTGCATCCTCTGGAGGGGCAAGCCCACACAGCAACTTGGCTGTGAGCATAGGCCTTCAAGTGAACATATTTTATAGAATGGAAGCAATCACATCAAGTCATGGCATGCTTTGTCTCATTTTTACATACTCTGTTTCAAATAGGATGATACACTTTGCAGGTAACTCACCAACACTGAACAAAGTATTAATGCAGTTGCTGAACTGGAAAACTCATTCACTGTGTCTTATGAGTCACATACCCTGAGGTCTGGGAGCTGCTGAGTGTCCTAAGCTGGTACTAAATTTGTTAGGAATTGAGGGTACTCAACAACCCCAGAGATCGTGTCAGGATATCAGATGAATTTATTTTGGAGGAGTGACTGCATGGCAAACTTCCATGATAGCTTTCTGACTTTCATTGCCTTCTCTGCATCCCCTAATGACTGCAGTTAGGAAACCTACATCAAAACAGACGACATCATGTGACATTACATGTTTGAGAACATTCACGCACGTGACTTTGAAACACTGCGTGTTTGTTGAAGATGATGAACATTATATCCCTGTATCAACCGGAGCCTTTTGTACTGAGAGATCTCCCTGTAACTCTTCCCCACGTGTCTAATAAACTCACAAATGAAGACATAAACACAGGTCTTGAGACAAGCCAAACAACTAAAATAAGACAGCTAATTAATCTGAAAGCACATTTACCAGTTAATGAAGTGTTCCTGAGTGCTGACAAGGAATCTGTGTTGGGAAGTATTTCTTGCTCCAAGGTATCCATTTGCAACAAAAGCCCTGAATGGCAGCATCTGCGGAAGAGCTGCTCAGTGCATCCTCCCAGTTCAACTGTACATTGTTCACAGTATGTTTTCTTGACTGGGCTACAGTCAGTATATCTGGACTATGTTTCCCAGGGTCGCTTATGAACTGTCAAGTAAAACAACATTAAGAAATGCAGGAGAAAGGGAAATTACATTTCCTTGACATATTTGTTCTTCACAAATCCATGTTGGCTATTACTCATCTTCACATCATGTTCTGGTTTCCTACATGTTGTTTATTTCAGTATTTCTCTGCATACCGAATGATGTATTAATCCCTGGATCCTCCCTTGCTTGTTTTCTAGCAATCTGGATTCTCAACTATCTCAACTTCTGCTCCAAATACTGTACAACCAGTTCCCCCAATACTCCTTTGATTATTTGTTTTCCTGACCAACAGATATAAAAACCTCTGACTTAGCCAAGTATTCTTTGATCTCTTCTGATTTTTGTTGTAGTTCATACACTCATCTCTCTGCGCCAGCATCGATTTTTCTTATCTATCTGATCACAATTAACCTTTTTAGTGAGGACTGAGGCAGAAGGAGGACTAAATGCTTTGGTCTGCTCAGCATCATTTACTGAGACATTCTTTCCTGTTGAGTAGCAGACTGACTTTCTTTGACCTTCCCCTTCCTACTAATATAGCCTGTTTTCTTGTTTCATTTTGTGTCTTGTTAGCTGTGCCTTTGTCTTTTTTATTTCTTTTCTTTACACGCTGCAGCAGTTCTTGGACACAGTCTTAGAAATTAGATGAGTAAATTGTATGTTTTCTGATGCCTCTTGAAAGGAGTGAAAGTCTTTGCAGAACTCTAGAAATACTCCAGCTGCAGCTTTAGCTGCAGTCTGCTGTAAAATCTTATGCATTAACATTTAGAAGGAACAATAATCAGATGATCAAGTAGCATTTGATTACTCTTTTGTGGAATATTTACTCTAATGTTTAGGGTGCCATAACAATAACTTGCTAGGTCACTAAAGGACATACCCTTTCTTGGATTTCTAAACAGTATTTATAATTCAGGAGAGATACCTATTATATCTGAATATGTATTAAGCTTACCGAAAAAAATATCCTAGCTAGTAGACCTTTTTTATTTCTTTGACAGATGTCACTGGTGGGGAGATTTTTGAAAACATTGATTTTTTTTTTCCCAATTTTCAATTTTTATCCTTTCTTTATCCTTTCATTAGTGCTGTGCTTGAAAAAGCTTATTCAAATGTTGTCTATCACCATTATTTTGTTTTTATAATAAGCATTGTAAAGCCACAAAGCTGCAATGTTAATACAACAGAAATAATTGATACTGTATATGTATAAATATTAAAAATTCTTTCTCTAAATGTAATGGTAGCTTAACTGGGGTTCAGAGAGACATTGAGTGTCTTGTGCCACCCGTGATTTCGGAGGGACTGGCATGTCACAGTGCATGCTTCTAGCTGCCATTGCCGTACCTTTCTCCTGTCCAAACCAATGGTGCTGGGAGTTATAAACTGTCTGATTTTCACTATGGACAACAGCCATGTGCAATCAACAGTTCTGACCTCTCCCGCTATTGAAACCATCTGGATTATTTGATTATTGTCAACTGTAGAACCAAATGCTGTATAACTATGAATAGCAGAAAGTCTCTACACCCCCATGGGCATGTGAAAATTAAAGGTAGTACCATTTTTGTGTTGGGCTGCCTATGATCAGACTTTTCTTTAAAAAAAAAAATAAATTTTTTTAAAGCTGAATGAACTATTTTTATGTCCACTGAAAGTCCAAAGTGGTATTAGCAGTTAGTGCCCAAATCCTAATGAAATTCTTCTGATAATCCTTTGTGATAATGAAAATCTCTTCCTCTTAAGCAGAAATATTGATGAGGGTATAGTGAAATGATATTTACCTGTTTCTGATTCAGGTTTTGAAGACTTTACTCACCTCTTCCTGCCCAGCCAGGGACTCCAAACACCTGAACTCATGCCGTATTTATTTGCTACTATATGTCTGTCCTCTAGGTGGAAAGTTATTAGTAAGGTTATTAGTACATAAAACACTGGTGTTTATTTAAATGCAGCTTCCTTCAACAGTGTGCTTTCAGCTTCTCCATGGTGCTCCAACACCACATATTTTCATATTTAAATCTTCTGTGGGCTTTTTAAATGTAAAAGTGTTACTTGCCGATGGAACTGATGTGAAGTTTAGACTTGCTCTATTATCATTACACAAGAACCAAAATAACATCTAATTTTTTTCCTCTAAGTGCGTGGTTAGTCTTTGTAAATACTGAAGACTAAATTGTGCTATTTAAACAGGAAGGATGACTAACAAATTTAAATTAGCTGTATTGGCATCGGCCTAAGACATGAGGTATGTGACTGTAGTTGCTGCTGAAACTTGGAGGTTGGCTACAGCAGTGCTGTGTAGTAGTGTGCAGTGTGTGGCTGTAAATGTGCGTGTTGTGGGCATGGGATCTGGGCTGCTGCACCTCTTCCACCACGGGCTCTGCTCACAAGTGGTCTCCTTCCATGGCACTGTGTGTGCAAGCACATGGCCGAGCGGTGCATGTCGATCAGTGTCTGGTAGCCCCGTGGCTGTATGACCCTCCCCACAGCCTCCTGGGACCCTAAGATGAGAAACAGGAACTAAGGGGAAGGTTTTGGAAAAGCACGGTAAGACTTGCTAGTCCCATATTGTTAAAAATGCTGAACTGCAATATAGGAGTGTCTACAAAGAATTGCTTTTGGAAGGCGCCGGTGATATTTGCTCAGAACGTGAGTATGTGGCATTATTGCCTACAACTCTCTTTGCAAGCACCTGCACAGGTCTGCGGGGAGGGCTTCTCTCCAGCACCCGCACAGTTTGGGCTGGGGGGGTTGACCCCTGGGGAAAAAAAAAAAAAATCTAGGACTGAATCCAGCAGAAATAATCACCTCCATGAAAATGAGAGCCCTCAGGTACCCCTTTGACTGCTGTTGAAAGGATGATAGCTTTGGGTAATAAAAACCGTAGTGCTCTTTCACCCCTCCCGTTGCCACCCCACTGCTGACATTTAATGCATAGAACAGGACCTGTGCCGTAGTGAAATATCACTCCTGTCACTTAGGCAAGTGACATGACTGGTGCTGGGGGACAGCGGGCTGTGAAAGCAGTGAGAGTCATCCTTCCCAACTGATGAAAGAAAAGTTAAAAGGGGATGCATAATTACGGAAGGGGGCTTCTCAGAGACCAGAGGTGGAAAGAGTGTCAAAGAAAGTGCTCATGTTGAAAGGCGCACAGACTGACGTGTGCAGCCCGATGTGACACAGCGGCTCTTTCATGGCTCTTGCGTGACCCTCCACTTGGTTAGAGTTTCTGTCGCTGGAATCAGGCCCCTCTCCACTCATCAAACGCTATGTGCTGATTTTAATAGGCAAGATGAAACAGAAGACAGCTCAGTATGGGTTGTAGATTGAGTCATGGTTATTGAATTTGTCCAAGGTACAAAGGTGCTGTTTGCAGCAAAATGAAATAAGTGATAAAAAAAATCCACAAAGAGACTGGAAAGTAATATTTGTCACACTCTCAACAGTTTTCTGCTGTTTCTGGAAGATTTATATGAGGAAAAAAAAGAGTAAGAAACATGCTGTGAACTTGCAACAGTGAAGTCCCTGAAAATAAAAAAAAGTTTAATGAAAGTGAGCATTGTTTTTATTCAACTTTACAAAAGCCTGGGGGGGGGATAGGTATGTGGAACTGAAAAAAAGAAAACCCGGCAAGTGACAAAGAAACAAAAAAGGGAAAGATGAGGGGCAATGAAGACGCCTTCACAGCCCCCATATGGAAACCCTATAGATGTGCTTGCTCCGTTTTCCTGGATGCAGTGCCTGGTTCACTCGTCGTGTGAGTGCCCATGTAGTGTTGAGTTGGGAGTTGTACCTCCAGACACAAAGCTCCTACCCATCTGCTTGTGTACACCTCTGATCCTTTTCTACATTTTGATTTGCAAAGAAATGTGTTTGTGCAAGTACTTAAGCATCTGAGGTTTGGTCTGTCTTTTTTAGCTCTTGAAGATAGGAATAGTTTGTCTGTCACAGGCATCTGTGATGATGACTAAGCGATAGGTGACTAGTTGCTATAATAAGGGGAGATTGGTAGGTAGGTAGGTGCTTCCATGGTAAGATTGTTGTGATGTGTTGAGGACATAGGTGCAGCAGGACTCGTAGGTAGAAATATCTTGTAGGAAGTACTCCATAAAGTATAGTTACTTTACATGAGTACTCCAGACTTGTGTGCCCAGTCTGCTCTTAATTTGGCTCTTATATAGGTTATTTAATCTTTCATGAAGCATTTACATCAAAAGAAAATGACAATATTAAAAGAAATTGGGACAGAAATCAAATGAGAGGTACTTAGAGATGAACCCTTTGCCCTCTCTTCTTTAAATGGGTATCTAATCAACCTCTGCTAACCTTTACCTTTCAATTTCTCAGCTGTGGTTAGTTTTCCAGAAGAAAGCAGCCAGAGGTAGAAGACTCTTGGGCAGGTGTCTGCCTTTGCTTTGTGCCTGTAAGGGCGTAGCATCTCTACAGCGACCCAGCAGGCTGCTGTTGTTGTATGTGCCAGCCGTTGTCAATTATGCGGTATCAGTTTTTGTTTCAGCTGCTGTCTGGAGTCGGTAGAAATGAATAAGCCTTATCAGGAAGGAGCAGTAGAATGAAAAGCCAGCTGGAGCGAGATAAACCTTTTTCTCCCTCTCTATCAAGTCTTCCACATGAAGTGCCGACATCTCTTATTAACGTGCAGACTGCCGGAGTGCCGTGTTGCTCCCCAACTCTGTTGCCAATGCTACAAAATCAGATGCTCTGGCTGTGAATGAAAGAGAACGGCATCCACTTTTCTTGTAATTTAGAATGGGTTTGGTTCACGGTCCAGGCACCACAGCTGAATCCCTATCTGATCAGCTCTTGCTGACTCCTCTCCATTTTTATTTTTATTTTTTTCCCCCCACTCAAATCCCCCACCAGCAGATGGGGTCATCAGGGATGGGTTTACTCCTTGTCCCAAGGCTCTGTAAATGCTGTGAGGAGGGTCCACGGCAAGGGAGGAAGCTCGTAGAGGGAGGTACAGTGCTAACTTTTAGGAATTGCTCTTGGCTGTGCTGAAACTGGATTTAACTTGACAGATCTGCTCTTTGCCATCCAGAGACTCATTCATTTGACTTGATGCTCCACTACAAATCTGTATTTCCATGCTTCCCCCTGGGGGCTGCTGAGTCTTTCTGGTTCAGCATGGTCCTCCGACACTTGCGCCCAGACACATTCACACCAAAGCAGTTTTAGAGGGTTTTCTGTTGTTGTTTTGGTGCAAGTTGTATGCATATATTTTCTGAGCAAAGTTTTAATATTCAGATTTAACTAATGTAATTTTTCACTGGTATAAATTAAAGGCTAACCACTCATGTTTCAGAATAACTGTCTGTATCTTGAACTGCATTGGAGCAGTAGGAGAATCAAACTAGTCCTGTTGTTACAGCGCCATTTTTGTCAGCAAATCAGCTGTAACAGTGTTTCTATCTCGTCTATTATTTTTATTCCAATATTATGGATCTGAAATTTTCTGTTCTTATTCAAGGGAAGCAAATGACAATTCTGCTATGCTATAACTTTTAGTTAAGTCTTTTCTTACTGAGCCATTGTACTGTTGCTCACTGGTTAAATGAGGTTAGTGAGACATTTGCTGTGTGCATTTCTCAAGCTGTCATTGCTTAATGCAAATCAAGGCTTTTAAAATGAAGGAAATATAGTTCTGCTGGTTTGCATAATTTTCATTTTTACATCCTAACCCTTGTCAGAACAGCAAAGTTGGGTCACATTTTGTCTCTGTGTTGTTGTACCATCACTGTACTGCTGTGGTGGCCAATAAGTGCCTGGCTTTCCCATCTTCATTGCCTTCACAATGTTAGTAGAGGAGGTGAATATAAAATAACTCCAGAAGCCTTTTTGCTAAAATGTCAGCTACCAATATTGTTTTTCCTGCAAAATGCAGGATCTGGGTTACTGAAGTTATTTGGAAATAGTTTTTTGCCAGACAAAAAAAGAGGGGAAAAGTCTAAATGTTTTCTTTTGATATTTCAAAATGCTGGGTTTATTTCCTTCTGGGTAAACAAGTGATTAGAGGTGCAAGGAATTAGCTGTAAAAGAAATGTCTCCAATGAAATGTGTGTGAGAACTGTGGAACAGCTGAAATAAATACAAATTTCTGTAACTGAAGATTAAACATCTGTTTCTTTATCTTGGGTTTGCTCTGGCTAGTTTTTATGGGGATATTATAAAGAGAAAATGTCCATCACACTTCAGACATTTGATTTGCCTTGATGGTCCCAACTATACTTGTATAATTTGTTCTCAGGATGAATGAAGTGTCTAAGCAACTTGAGTATGAACAACTTCAGTCTCCACTGGGTCTTTCCAAGAAGTATTTGGGTTTTTTTTTTTCTGTATGTAAGAAGAATACAGTGGGGAAAAAAAAAAAAAAATCCCATCAGCCTGTCAGCCAGAGTAGATTCATAAGATAACGGCTCTCTCCAGTCTTGTGCTTTTGTTATGTCCGAATAATTAAATTTTCTAGGCTCAAGTCAGATTTCATGCTGTGTCTTGGATGATGAGAATCTATAAATACATTCCACTTACAAAAACTTCCTAAAAATCCTCACCATAAATAAGATATATCTTTGAACTTCAAAATATGACCTGAAGTTCCTCTTCTTTGTTGGATCTCATAATTTTTACTGGCATTTAGTTACCTTTTCATGTAAGGTAAATAAGTCTGTACGAGAAGGCTGGTGACCTCTCTTCAGCGTAAGGATACCTGGAAATTTGGTTCCTGTGCTGGGGTCTGAATTTGCTCTTCCAGTTCCCATTTGAAGATGTGCTACATGATATCCACCCATAAACTCTGTGGTAGACACGCAATTCTTTTTCTTTTACCTATTAACAGTGCCTTTCTAGCAGAAATATCTTACAAAATTGAGATTTAATTATTTTTGCAAAATGTAATGTGATACATTAGTTTCAATAATAGGAAGTATTATCACACTGTAAATAATTGAAGAAACCATAAACTATAGTTGACAATCTAAATGAAGCAAGTACATTTTCTGATGCTTTCTTCTGTGAGTTTCCTTGCTAAATTTTGCAAATTAGCAAGTAATTTGTAATGGTTATCCTGAACATTATGTGAATTAGTGAGGGTCTGTTGTAATTAGCTTTTTTTTTTTTTTTAAACCAATTAGCAAGTGAGAATGATCTCATCATTTACTTAGAATTACTCAGAAACAAAAGAGCATAATTTTATTTGTACTGTATTTTTTTAACACTTTAATGCTTTCATTTCCCCCTAATAAAAGAACTTGCACCAGGGCAAGGAGAAGAGGCATGGTGAAATTAAAAGTTATATTCTTTCCTGCTATATATGTAGGCTCCTTCTATTCTCAAAGGTTTCTAGATCAGACCCAGCATGATATATGTAGTATTCTATAGGGCAAGGAATTAATTCTGCTTTCTGCAGATGCAGTCTAGTGCCTGCACCGTAAGATCATTCTTTTCCTGCATCTCTTTGCACACATCACACTAGAATATTTTTAATTTCCATTGGAACAGAAGTGGAACTTCTTTTTTCATTTCTTTTTCATTTAGTAGTAACTGAATTATAATAGAAATGAAATTTCATGAAATTTTCAACCCTGTCCCAAGGACATCTCTAGTTTTGTTCTATTTTTCTGTGAAGAGTCTTATGATAAGAGCAAAACCTTGTTTTCGTTTGCTGTCGCCTCACAATGTCAAAAGGAAAAGAGACTTGGCTGCTGCATATTCATGAATTACTATAGGAGATTGGATGAAGTACTTGGCAGAGATTCATGTAACAGCTGAGATGTTGACTTCTTGGGTAGTGCAAGAATAATATGGACACTACACCAGTTTGCACAGCAGGTCTGCAGTCATCAGCACTGAGAATAAGTATTTTCTATCACTTCAGAATAGAGGGGTCAGTCATTTCCTTCTGTCATATTGCTGTGCACTAGAAAGCTAGGTGATAATTGGAATCTCTGGGTGCTGAAGGACTGGTGATCTTTCATATGAAAGATGTGACCTGTGTTTGAGGTACAGCGTAGTGAAGCTTTTCAAGTAGCAATGCATCTGCTTGCACTGGAAGGCCAAGACCAGCTGATGGTTGCTGTTATTCATTTACAAGCTCCTCTGCGGATGCAAGTCTCTGCTGCGTTGCAGCATAAAGGCATTTTTTTTTTCTTTTCAGTCTGATATTTGCTGAGATCTATAATGAGATGAAGTCCTAGGGTTTATTCAACTGCAGAAGTATTCTCCTTTAAGCAAGGTATTCTATTCTGCTTTGTATTTCCATTGTTTTTATTTATCCTTTGTGAAGTACATGTTTTGCAGTTTAATTGTAGTTGCACAGTCTGTGTGTGTCCTCCTTTCTGCACTCCTTTTACCTAGTTCTTATATTCTCGGATTTTCTGCCATCTTGAACAAATCAGCGGAAGAGTTCAGAACGGAATCTTTTACAAGCAGTTTAGCTTGATGATGGATCCAAGCTTAGAAAAACACAATTAATAACCAAAACAAAGTACATGTTGCTTGAGTAGACATCACCAGGAGTGGAGAGACCCTGGCTGTTTGCTGGAGGCACTGAGAGCTCTCCCAGACCAAGTTCAGCCTCTGACCAGGAGCTCTGCAGCTAAGAAGCACAGCTGCTGAAAGCAATGATTTCAGCGGCATGATTTAGGCAGCTTAACTAACCTGCTAATTCTGACTATAAAAATCCAGAAAGACATAACAGAAAGCTGTGGTGGATCTATTCTTCCCCAGTCAGAGTGTCTGTAAGAATAAGCACTAATTGACAACAGAGAAAATCACAGGGCAGATGCATATAAAAAAAATTAACCCAGGCTAGAGCAAATTGAATCATGACTGCTATAGCATTTAACATGTTTAATTACAAGCTGACTTACTGACAGTTTCTTTGCTTGAGATTCCTTTGATAGTGAGACTTAAACAACTGAATATCTGAATATCTTGCACATTTTAAATTTTTTTTTGTCATTTGTGGTTTTTATTTCCCCCCCTCCTTTTTTTACAACTTAACTTTCCTTGTGGGTAATACAGATAATACTTTTTCCAGTATTCTTTGAAACACTCATCAGGAGTTCTAAGTGGGTTTGGTGGTGGAAAAGAAGTTTGCTGAGTACATCAGTCATGGTAACACCTGTAGGCCTTGCTCAGGTTTGGGAGGGAAGAACAGGGGGCTTGAAAATAGCTAGCTGTATGACATATATAGTATCTGGCAGAAAATTCTAGTAATTTTCCACTCTGATATGCACTTATGAATACATATCTAGTTAGCCAGCTCTGGACTACTTCTTGCTCTGTGTATAGGTAAAATCTGGCTTAAATAAGAGGAGGAAATAAAAGGAAGAAATTAACCATAAAGTAATACTTATGTCCTCCCATTTTCCTAAATAGAAGTTTTTTTCAGCTTTAGTAGGAAGCTTAAATTGAGTGGCAAGCATTTAAAACACTTGTTTCTGAAACATGAGTTTTTAAAAGCTGAGCAATGCATTCAAATTTTAAAGACAGGAAAAAGTGTTTCAGTTCTGAGTTCCAAATTACTCCTATGATTGTTCTGACTCTTAGAAGGAAAAAAAAAACAAAAACCCCTCAATAACATTGGTAGGGTGTGTGTGTCCCCTGGTACCACTAAGAAACCCAAGACATTTCACATTACATTAATTTGCATGGTTTGCAAATATTTCTGAGGTAACCTGTTGATTAGATTTCCTGTTACCGAGTAACTGGTGCATTGCAGGGCCCTTAAGAAATCTATTACTGAAAATTATACTTTAAATTAGTTGTTTATGTGGATGAAGGAAACCATTGACAGAATATGGACACAGTCTAAATATTAACTGGGGCTACATGGGTAGGAATTTGTGTATGAGAACAAGACTTCCCCAGGCCTACTGCTTTTTAAAAGAGATTTGTGCTTCTCATGTCACATTGATAATAGTGGCAGTCTCTTCCTTCTTCTCAGCAGGAATAGCTATCAAAGATGAAAGTACCTTTGTAGGCTGGCATGAACTGATTTCCTTAGTTCTGTGCATGATAATATTTTAATTAGGCAATTCATTGTGTTGGTAACTACCTTTTCAATTAACCATTTTTTAGAAAGCTTTCTCACTTCCTCTAATTACATTAATTTCTTAACAAAGGAATAAATCTTAACAGACAGGAATTCATTCACTTGAATTTTTGGGTGCTAAAAAAATCTGTAGAAAATCCAGAAAGCAGTATGCAGTGGATGAAATATTAATGGCCACTGTGTTTCTTATGCAAGTTATTTGTGATTAGGAAAATGGGTGATGCACAGTGTGATGTGTGGAATTTCTAGTTAATCTTGCTCTTTAGAAGAGCAAAATATGAAACATTTCTTATAATTGAAAATACTGTGATGTCTATTCCTTAGATCACCATCAAGTAACTTGCCAAAGAAGAACCAAATTAATTCCTGTTCAGTGGAATCAAACCTAATGCGGAAGCAGTCAAAAAGTTTACCTGAAGATCATTTCATCATGTTTTTGTTTAACATGTTTTAACATTGCACAGAAGTTATGTAGGGGTTAATAAGTTACTAAGAGATGCTACAGGCATTACTACATGTTGCGTATGTATTCAAGTACTTGGAGCATCTACAGATGTTGTAGAGGACTATAGGTGAATGAACCTGCTCAGATTCTGTAGTGACTATTTAATCACAAATCTATGAAACACTTAGATGTTTTATACATTATTTAAGTAGAATCTTAACTGCCTCTTTTTCTATTCTAGTTCTGTCAAAGTAAGTATTTCCATTGTTTCTGCTTTCAGATATATGTAGCAGCTTAATTACTGTTTTGAAAAAAGGAACATTTCAGAGGAGATGAAATTAAAATCGAGTATTCTTATCCCAATGGTTAGTGAACCTTTTAGTATTGAAGAAACTGCCCACTAATGAAAAAAATCTCATCAAGCAGAGTCATAAGCAATTGACTATGGTTCAGCTGTTCTTCACAAAAGAAAACAACTCTGGAGATACTCAGATAATTATTAGTTCATGGTTGTCCAAAGAGCCAGAGTCTAACTCACACTGGCTGTAACTAGAATCTACTTAATTCTTTCATTTTTTATTTTAACCTTTAGTTCTAGTAATTTTTCTGAAAAATATGAAATATAGCTTGTCTTTTTGATAGGTTGTAATGGGGACAGTGGAGAAAGTGAGGACCTGATAACAGGATACCCAAACTAGAGCTAGTTAGAAATGTTTTAGTGGAACAGTTTTTCCTCTAAAAAATATAGCTTGAGGGTGGGGATGGGGATTAAATATTAATTAGAACATGTTGATATTTGACCAAGAATTCTGATAAGTAAAAACCAGAATAAATACAATTTTTTTTTATTTTCTTGATTTCATGCATTTTATCCCAATTTATATTTTAAATAATATCATATATACTTTGAACCTTTAATAATAGTAATGTTATTTTATAAAGTTTTGACACTTTTGAAAGATTTCTAGTTGGTAACAAATTATTTTATCAAAATTCTCATTCTGCAGGTAAATAAAAATTTTGACTTCATGTTCCAATTCAAAATAAAAACAGACTTTGAAATGGCAGCTTTTCCTGTGGAAAGAAAATACGCCTTTCTAAACAGATGTACATGTGTCTTAATATAGTTTCAATATCACAAAGATTTTCACCGCAATTGACACTAATTGGAGGGGACAGGTGGTGGCGGCAGTGGGGAGGAAATCTCTTCAGGATTGTGCAGAATTGATAACAGGATACACAGAACTAGAGCTGGTTGAAAAATGCATAAATATGTTTGTTATGTAAGAAATTGATTAGCTAAAATTAAAAAAAAAAAGAAAAAACTGCAATATAATGTAAACTAACAGGAATAAGAAAGATACTTTCTCTTCTGTGTCTTCACAAAGAATCCCTAGAAGTGGAACTCTAAACCCCTAATGGTCTCCCATGACTGCTACTAAACACCTCCCAACTAAGGAAACTCAATGCGGTGCAAAAAACGGAGAGTATTTGTGGTGGGGAGACATTGGAGGAGCTTCACCACCTTGTTGGTTATGGATACATGTGTTCGTGTTTGCATAGAAATGACTGAATCTCTTTCCATCTCAGAAGACAAATCTTTGGGTAGCAATAGAGTAAATTCAGAGTTTGAGGTTAAAATAAATGCAATTGGTCAGCAATCATTTTTTAAAATTCTCTGTAGATTTCCAGTAGTTACAAAGTCCCATGCTCAGCAAGGGAGAAAGCTCAAGCACAGACCCTCTGCTAGGTGAGAGGCTGTCAAGAAGTCTGAGTTACTGTAGTGTACATTAACACAAGAGGGAGTCTGAGATAAGTCTGTAGCACATGTACTGTGGTAAAGTCTGTATACCATAGCTGAAGAAGTGAAGACATTTTTCCCAGTAAGATGCAGGCTGTGAGAGAACAGTGGGAGAATAAATTTAAGAAGGCTAGATCGATTCCATTTACTTTGAGGATACACTGTGGTTGCCAAAGGAGAATGTGAACTACTGAGTTCTCAGGCTTGTACACTGATGGACTGGTTCAACAGAAACAAAGTAGACACTGATAAAAAATGATGGTAACTAACTTTCAAAAGTTAATATTTATTACCAGAAATCAGATCACGTTACCATTGGCATTTAATACTCATAAAACAAGATGTAATTGAAAATTTTCACAATACTGAGATTTTTTTCATACTATAAATATTTGTCTCTAGAGAGCTTAAAAACAAAATAGATAAGAGAAGTATGTAAAGTCATACGAGGAATTGAAACAACAGTGCAGTGGCCTAGAAACCACAAGTAGAGAATGGTTGTTTGACGCCCTATGGCTTGAAAAACAGCTGCTTTCTGAACATGAAACTCGGCTTTCCTTCCTATAATCACTGCCTTTCCTCCAGGCACTTGCTCAAAGTGAATCAGCTCAAGGATTAATACTTTTGCACAATGCTCTTGACAAAGTGTGTAATGCCAGACTGTATGAGCTTGAGCAATGCTGAGAAAGGGATTTGACAGAGGAGCAATATAGCACCTTAGAACATCAGTGTTATCCACAGAAATACTTCAGACCCTTTGATAAACAGCTCTGGAAACAGAAGTGATGTCTCTGCCTGAAATGCTGGAGAGGAAGGCAAAGAGAAAGGGTAAAACCACTTTCCAGCAGTGGGTTCTCGGCATTCCAGTTTTCTCCCAGTTTCAGTGATGATGTTGAGGTTGGACTCGGCGTGTCTGTGGCTTCCAGCAAGAATAACAAAGCTGTATAGCCAGTTACTGGTGGCAATTTGGAGCGATTTGGGTTTGCTAGGGCCAGTTTCCCGTTGTGATGCATGTAGGTGGAGCAGATGCGGTGATTTAAAAGACTCTCTGAGCCTACATCTTGCCCCTGTTAGCTCTTTTGGGATGAGACATGGCTAAACCCCACAGTGAAAGTGGTCTGTAGGGGCCTGGCTGTGGTGGGGAGAGACTTGCCATTCCTCCAGGGACCCCTGCCGAAAAGTGCTGGCCTGCAGTGACCCCCTGTTCAGAGCCCTTGATTTATTTGACTTCTGTTTGGCAGCTGGATGAGGACAAGGACTCAGGTGTAGGTAAGGCAGGATGGAGCCTGGTGCAGTGGCATACTGCAGTTATTTATCACCGCTGTATATAACCTGCAGCACTGAAACAACATTGTCGCTGACTTATCTAGTGATTGCATTGTTATAACGCTTTCTTTTTGTGTACCACAAATGAGAAGTTGATAGGAAAAAGAGAATTGTGAAACAGGCTTTCCAAAGCAGAACTGACAGACTGCCGTTCCTGCAGGGGTACATCTCCCAGCGGCAGCTTCCTATTGCATATGGAAGAGATGATGATCTATCAGTGACTCAGTGAATGCTTTTCACTTTGTCATAGCAAATGATCAAAAAAAAAAAAAAAAAGAGGAAAAAAACCCCAGTTTCCATCCATGGCCTTATAAATGCGATAGGAGCCTGTGATTAAGAATAAGGAGCTTATCATGTGAAGGGTAAGAGCACGGCAGCAGGAGCAGCAGGTTAGGTGTTATGGCTGTTATTGAAATGGAGCACAGGGGTGACCACACTTTACAAGAGCTTTATTGCCTCACTTTAGTAAAAATGAATCACATTCCTCTCTCAGCTCCTCATTTTTCCCCTCAAAGGACTGATAGGAAAAAAAGATTATAAAAAGCTCCAACATGAAAAAAGGTTCAACTTTACACGTCAGTGCTGTGTACAGATGGATGATTCACCAGAATCCATCTCTGTGTTTTTAAGCTGGCTTTTTGTTTGAACTGTAAACATGTCAGACTTTGTAGAGGTTCCATGTTTGGGCCTATGCTAATACTTGCTTTTATCAGGTAAAATGTTATGTGATGGCATAGAAGGGACTCCTGCCAAAAGTGCTCCCCTTGGTTAGTTTGATGGGAAAACAGAGAAATCTATGTGAAGTCTCCATTTCTGTGCTCTGAGAGATTATTTCCGTGGAGGTTTATATTGGCCACGTAAATGGCATCTAGAGGTACTTTTCAATAGTTGATGCCACCCTTTGCAGTGTTGGAAGGGGTGGACTATACAATTTTCCAACTCTGAATCAATTCTGTGACTGTCCAGTCTCCATTAAGCAGCTTTTAACTTTTGTTGCTGTTACAGTCTTGGGAGTTGTGGGCAGCAGAAGGCCTCAGCTACACGCCATTCAACAGCCCCAAGTCTTTGTGCCAGGTGGTGCAGGGACTGAAAGTTGTTATTTTATTTATCATAAAAGTACTTGCAGATGTACAATGGACAGGGCACCGGCCTGTTAGCAGCAAAGAAAAATTGAGCTTATAGTCCTGTAATATGTGCATATAAACTACGTATCTTGTTGTTCCTGCTTGCAACCAAATGGTACTAGCCAATGTTCAGTCTGCGGCAGTGCAGCTTGCCAGAGCTAAGCTGTGCCGGCTGCGATAGGAACACTCTGCTTTCTGCAGTGCCTGGCATCTGACGGCCCTGAAGCATTTTGCAGTACAAACGTTAATTAAGCTTTATAACAGCTTTGTAAGGTAGGTAAATACTATTCACAGACATTTCAGCTACGGCACAGGTCTACCTCTCCTGCGGAAGGGTATTGGGGTGTGAGAGGGGACCTGTTGGGTGGGTAGCCCAGTGTCTGGGACCAGATTTGCACTCAGGAAAGCCAGTCTTCAATTGCTGTGTGACCTTTTGTGCTAGCAAATGGGACCTGCATCACAGCTGAGACCTCTGCTATTATTATGGCAGGAAAACTATGGTAATAGAAATGCTCCATAGACTGGAATAGCACTGTGGTCTGTCTGCCAGGCAGTTATTTTGGATTTCACCCCAAACGAGACTAGGATCCGTCTTTTGATATGCATAACAGCTCCTCTTGTTCCCACTTAACATGAAGCTTTTACTTGTTCCAGAAGTGTGACCTTGTACCTCAGCTGTGGCAACGCCACGTTGTGTGGGCTTACTCTCTGCAAAGCTTGCCGAGCAGCAGCTGCATGCCCTCTGGTCTGGTGTGAGCCTTCATTTCATTCACACGTTGGTGAATCGTTAGCAGCCTGTGTGCAGCTTGTCAGCCCTTCCTGTTCTCCCTTCAGTGCTCTTAGTTTCCTAGCAGGAGGAAAAAATGCTCCTGGCTCGTAGCTGAAACCCTTTGCCTGTCACATGTCCTTGCCCAGAGCCTCTCCTCTCAAGCACCAATGCTCTCCAGCAGCCCACCTCCAAGCTGCAATCTGATGTCCTAGGGTTATGCCAGGCGTTATTTAGACCCATCTGAGTCTTACGGGTAAATACCGCAGGATGTCTTTGCAAAAGGGTGGGAGGGAGGAGGAGGTAGACAAAGTGCCCAGTGCCCTACTTAGCAAACGCCTAAAACCTGGCCCGCTCCATCGCTTTGTCAGACACTGTATGCTGCAAAACCAATTAAATAAAAATGTAACATGTTGGGGCCAGAAATTGCCCAGTTCAATGTTAACATTGTGTAAACGCTCTCCAACTGACTAAATTTCAGCAGATCCAAAAGTTGCCAGAAGCATTTTAATGCTTTCCCTTTCTGCCAAAGCTAAAATGGCAACTCCAGCTACATTACTGTCTCCCGGGGACTCATTAGCATGGCGCCGGCGTAGTTTCTGCTAGCGATAGGCAGCCACAGGGGAAAGTGTCACACGTGCAGCTAGTGGCAACCTTCACGCAGGAACAAAACTATGAAGCAAAACTGCAGTGGAGGGGAAGGATCATGCTTAATAATATGCAAATCAATGTAGCATCTCACAAAGATTTGATTTGCGTTTTGAGGCAGCTGCTAAAAATGTTGTTTTAACCCCTCCTGGGAGCGTAAATATATCCAGTAGACACAGACTAGATAGAGGGTGATTACATTTTCTAATAAGTTTAATTTTACAAGGTAGAACATTTGAAAGCTGCCATGTCTTTCATCCTTGGACTGAGTTTGTCGGGGATAAGTTTATATGGATATAAGTTTATATGGATAAGTTTATATGGATAAGGGTAATTGTATCAATGTTAATACAGCAGAACCCTGCCAACTCATGCAAAAAATTGCACTAAGAAATGCCCTGCAGATTTGTCAGGACATGAGAAAGTTTTGCTATAAATAATGAAACGTGAAATATAGTTTTCAATGCACAAAGGATATGCTTTCTCCTTGCTTTTTATTGTTTCATCACAGGCAGCCCAACACTTGGTGGTGCTGCCTGGGCTCGATCATTATGCCATCAGACTGCGTATCCTCTTCGCTGAATCAAGTGCTTACGTGCTAACCTGAGAAACTCAGTCGAGCCTCGTTGTTTTCCCATTTGTAAGAGCAAATGATTTGGGTCCTTTGCCTTCCTGTAACCAATTTCACACATTGTTAAGCTTCTGTAACTCAGGTGGATTTTTATGGCCTGTGTCTCGCAGAAAGCAGTGCTAGACTTAATGCAGTTGCTTCAACGTCACATGGCTGTAACAAAGAGCAATATTACGGCCCAGTGCCAGCGAGAAGCAGAGAGGTGCTTCAGGAGGCAGAGACCTACAAGAAGGCTGAGGCCCCAGAGCCAGGAAAAGAATAAATGAGCAGCACACTGCTGTGCTAGTGCTTGGGGAAGAGCTGTTTGTGTCCTGCTCCACTAAGTTATTGTTCAGGAGGTAGCAAATTGGTATTTCTGTGGCTTGGATCCATTTTGATTTGTTTTCCTGTATTCAAATCATCTGCCTCCAGCTGCTTTCTCAGGTCAAGTTTGACAGAGATGCATGAACGGATTCATGGCTCATCATTTTCTAAAGAACATCTGTAATTCTCCTCCCTTTAGTTTTTGGTTTGGGCATTTGTGATAGCAATGCCACTGTAATGGGCCAGGATTCCCTGCTCTGCAAATACAAAACCAAAAGACAGTCTTGGGCTCAGGGAGTTTCCAGGCTTTATTTTGTTTAGAGACAATTTGCTGATTGCAAGTACAAAGGTATTGATGGACTTCATCATACTTAGGTAATGCCCTCGACAAAATCTTCTTAACTGTTAAAATGAGTCCCTGTTGAATCAGAAAAGGGCTGCCCAAAGGCTTTGCCTTACTTGGACAACCTTTATGGCGGTAGACCAGCAGCCCATTTCATTTTAGCCCTGCAGGGCTTGTCTCCTCCTCCACCCACCCGTGGCTGCAGGGAGCAGTTGTGTCAGGTGGTGTGCCCAGCTGCAGGACCCGTGCTGCTCTCTGGTTGATACGTGGTGCCTTCAGCGCCTCTCCATCACATGAGGGAGGGAGATTGCATCGCCCTGAGACAATCTACTGCTTCCCAGGTGCTTGCTCAAACATTTAATCATCCTCTATATTACATGTCTTGCAGGGCACCGTTTTGAATTTGCATAGCCACATCTAGATTAAGGAACCTTTTATTAACAACTATTCCCCTTCTGCCTTTCCCTCTCCTTCTCTGAGGTCTCCATACATTGTAAACCAGGCAGCTCTTAGTCTCTGTTTTGAGCTCTTTGTCTTACAAAACCAGGCATGTTCTCTGATCCTCTAAGAAATTCGGTGGGCTTGCACCTTTCCTGGTTTTCAACATTATTTTTTTTAATAATCAGGATAGCAGGGGATTATAGAATATTTCATTATCAGTCTCACAAGTGCTGCAAATGGAAGTAAATTTACCTCCCTATTTGTTGTTTACTTGTTTATACCTCTAAGGATCATTTTCTAGGTTATAGTCCCTTATTCTGTAGCTGTGCATAGGTACACTTCTTGTTCCTAGATATATAACCACAAATTTAGCTTTAAATGAGCCTAGTGAAAATGAATGGATTTCCCTGAGATGTCAAGGCTTATTAAAAATTAAAAAGATCTCATCTAACTCTGCTCCAGCTCCTCTGTGCAGGCTCTCCTTAACTGCCTTAAAATGCTTATTCCTAGATCTTTAACATCCTATTTAGTTACTCAAGGATTGGAAGATGTTTAATTTTCCTACTGCTCTTTTCATATATGGAATAGAAATATGTATTGAACAATTTTACCTCTTCTGCATTATTATTGAAAACTTTGCCAGCTGTATAGCTCCTGTGCTGGTGAGGTTCTTTTGCCTGTTTAAACTCTTTGTCCTCAGCCAGGACTGCAATGGCTTTTTCTCTATCCTTTTTAGCTTTCCTAATAAATATTTCATCTTTTCTAATTTTGTTTACAGTAATTCCTATTGATTTCCTCCTTTTCAGTCATTTTATATTGGCTTTTTGTTCCTAATTGCCTCCTTCACTTTGCACGAAATGAGAATGTGCTTTTAGCCAAACTTGTTCTTTTCCTTAACTGTGGTATTGTGGCTCTTGGCCATCTCATGAATTTTCCCCCAAGAACTCCCAATTCTCATCCTGTCTACTTTTTCTTTTCAGCCACTTTTTGAGTATTTTATGTTCTTGAGGTTTTGGGCAACAGTCCTTTTAAAGCCTCAGGTATAAAATTACATATGTCACATTTACTCTTCTCCTTTCTGTTCTGTCCTCATTTTTTAATATCTTTTTTATTATGTTTTGCATAGTGTGATATTAAACTGCAATATCTGGATCAGCAACAGTCTTACCAATATGTCTGAACAGCACTTGCAAAATCATGTCCTATATCTTTGTGGTCCAGAGTCTTTGCAGAGACTGTTCTCTGTTCTATCCCTTTCTCAATTAACACAATGAAGTTGAGCTCTAAGTGATTTGTTCTCAGGTTGTTGCTCCCATTTCAGCCCTGAACAAGTACCCATGTTCTTCAGGCTATATCTGTAGGCCTTTTCCTACATAAATTAATGGGCATAATAAAGGGTATTCCTCGTTCTACAAACCTGGCTTGCATCCTTAGATTCCTAGAGCTACACTGTTGGAAAATAGGATTTGGTTATAATCCTTTTTTGGAGACTACACTAAACAAGGTCTCCTGACAGTAGGAATATACTTCTGCAATGGTAATTTTATGTGTGGAAGAGACTATCACAAGGATAAAACTTCTTGTCTGGGGTGCTGAGTTATGAGACCTGTTGCTGTGAGATGCTGAGAGCTGGCATAAACCCAGCATATGCTCCTAGATGTACATCCAAAGCCACTGCTGCACCGATTGCTATGAAATAATTTGCTCCTGCCATAGCAGCAATTTTGGGTAGTATTTGGCAGCTCAAGCTGCCAGAACAATCTTGTTCTTATTGCATGGGTGTCCAGTGAGCTATGCAGCAAACTGTAAAGCTAAAAAATCACTGTTTTGCAAGAACATGGCAGTTTGAGTTTGTGTTCCTAATCAGTCCCTTACTGAGTCACTTTGCATTGTCATGGCTCTGAGTCACTGACACTTAATTGATGGGAACATTTTTTTATGCAACAGATGTCAGGCCTTGCACAGGGCCTGGTGAGTGATCCTGGACTCCAGGTGACTGACTGGGAAGGTTCTTCAAGTCAAACCGATCTACACAGAGACAACCTTACTTCCTCCATACTGCACGCGGGCATACACCATAAAAGATGCTTTAGTGGCTGAGCGTGGTCAGATTGAACACCACGATCATAATTTCGTGCAGCAGCCCCCCAGAAGTATCTCCCTTGAGTATCTTTTCTGGAATTTGAGAGGGCACTATGATTTTTCATGTGACAGAGGACATCTGGTAGGTCCCAAGATGTGAGCAAGGTCATTGTGCTGTGCTGCATGAGGTATAAACCTACCACAAGGGATCCTGAAGCACAAACGGTCTGTATCTGTGAGGCTGACAACAGCCAGCTCAGGCTTACAGAGCATTCACAATGTGGTTTTCAATGCCTGAGAGAGCTCTTAACTTCCACAGAATGTTTCTTGGAGCACCAGACTTGGTGGGTGTCCCTGATTATTGTCTGCTGCCACTGAGCTTCTCTTCTCCCCCTTTCCTACTGCGGAGCCACAGCTGGAAAGGCAGAATCTGGCCCTACTTTTCTGTGCTGATATTGTCTTCTACTTGGCATTTGTGCAATATCCCTCCCTGCTTTCTTCCCTCTCTCAAAACGCATGTCCCTAGATATCTAAACACATCCTACCAAGAGTGCTCAGCGAGCATGGAGCAGATTGACTGCGAGCCCTTCTGATGCTGAATTCAGCTGACAATCAGCTCCTAATGCCAGCAGCTATTCCTGTTTTGTATCCTTTTCCCTCAATCTGATGTCGACAAGGTCAACTTTAGAAACTTCTAACAAATGTTACTTTCTCATTAACAGACAGCCTGTTGTGTGGCAACTCCTGTTTTGTATATGCCCGTTGCCATTTTAATCAGCTCTCTCTTCTGTAAGCTTCATATTTGAATAGCTGGTAATGCCAGAGTGGTGAATGGCATTAGAGCCAGCAGGTCTCTCTGCACATGTTGTTTAGCTCTTCATATTTTTTATAGCAATTAGTATTTGAATCCCATTTTCCAAGTGACCCTGACTGTTCTCTGCTCTTTGAGGAGGAAGGGATGAGGTGGCAGAGCAGGGGACATCAGGGGCTGGCTGGCTGGCTGGCTGGCTGGCTGGTTGGAGAGCATCATGAACAGGTTGCAGCTGGTCCACAGGGCTGTGCTGTTAAAGAGAAACTTCTTCCATCTGGAGGAGTCCTCGTTCCAGCTCCCATAATTCCACTTTTCCTATACTGTGCCTTCAGCATCCACACCTAATCCTCCATTGGCTAAGGGCCATTGAGGTTTGCTAGGGACTCTAACTCAGCTAAGTATCTTAAGGTTGTGTATCCTGCACAGTAAGGAAAACGAACTCCCTGGTGTATTGGCTTTGCGTAATAGGCTGAAGTAAGAGCCCTGCTTTATCGTGACTTGAATGTTTGCTCCTCTCATCTAACTATCACTGTGATCTCTCACCTACTGCTGCAGGCATGGATTCAAATATGCACTCATAGCAATTATACAAGTGAGTGAATCAAATATATATATGATACATAAATTCAGTGATTTAAAATTGTATTGTGAA
Source organism: Pelecanus crispus (assembly GCF_030463565.1). Lineage (NCBI taxonomy): Eukaryota > Metazoa > Chordata > Aves > Pelecaniformes > Pelecanidae > Pelecanus > Pelecanus crispus. Next base: position 8,391,736 of record NC_134653.1, on the reverse strand, counting down.
GATGTATATGGAGACTTTCAGTTTGAATCAAATCCCTTTTGAATCATTGGGAATATTTCCACTGCTGCCAGCAGCCTTTGGTTTGGCTTCTTAATGATTTGTCTTCGCTACTTAAAGCTATACAGAATACTTCTTCCCATGAACAGTTCAGGGCTGTCAAGTCCCGGTGGACGCTCTGTCCGAATGATGGTACTGAAAGTTAATGTCTGTTGGTGATGTACTAAGGTGCGTGAGATTGTTCTTTCAGTCTTGCTGAGGGGCAGAGTCATGGCTGTTTAAGGATGGATGAGGGTGGAATGATTGGAGAGAGGATCTCCAGAAGAGTGTTCTTGTCCAATATGCTTTGGGATTGATACCAGGCGTCAGCTGCAATGAAATGGCCTCTCATTAATGCTAATCGCACTTACCTCTTACTTTTCATATTGGGTAATGAACATAGTTATGTACTGGAAAGTCTGCTCTCCCTTTTTCTGCTGTGACAGCATTAGATTGCTATGATTTATACTCTTCATATAGGAAGTAATATGATTATTCAGTTAATCTATTATTCATTTCACTCATGATCTATTCTTTTCACATTCTTATTCTGTGAGTCAATTTCTCTCTCTGCTATTTTAATGGAGTAGCATTTTAAATTGTGAGAACACCACATTAAACATGTATAAGATTTAATCTAATTTAAAATGCTTTCTTCTAGCAGGATATGCCTAATAAGCATAAAAACAATAATGTTCAAAATGCTATGGCATATTAACACGACATATTGTGAAGGATGCATTTTTCAAATAGAGCTAAGCACTAATGAATGAATATGCAAAAAAACTTTCTTATCCCCTATCCTGAAGCTGTATGATTAACATGGAAAAAGATCTTTTGAGAGAATAGTATTGCATACAATCTGCCTTGAAGTTTACAAATACTATTTCTTGCTGTCTAATGTGGTATCTTTAAAGTAACACAAAATCAGTGATATCTCACAGTATTAATGTTATATGGACACTGAAGTGCTTGTGAATAATTAACCTGCACTTGATTTAGTGCTGGATGTATATGTGTGACCCACTGGTTGAAATGGATTTTAGGCTTCCTATCTGCATTTTTCTGCAGAGATCAGGAGTCTGTTCCAGCCTGCAGTGGTACAGCCTGGCTGTTGCTTCTTATGCTTGTAGTTTTAGAGACTCTTGCTGGAGTTTAACTATCTGGGCAACAATTATTTTTGCTAATAATTTGTTTGACAGAAAAATGAAGTTTTGGTTTGACTTAAAAATCTGTTTGAAACAAATTCGGCCTTCTACCTGCCGCCTGAGAACTGAGTAATTTTGATGTGTTTTTACATGAAGCATTTTTGTTTCCTGCTTTGAAATGATGCTTCCTTTTAGAAAGTTATTTCAATACACTCTTGTGAAAATATAAAACCTGCCCAGATGCAAAAAGAATATTTTACTACCAATTGCACAAATACTTCATCTAGCTAACATGAAATTGTCTATTTTTCTGTTTTGTTGACTGTTTTCATGACCCCTTTTAATGCTCAGTTTTTGACCATGCAAGCAGCCCCACTGTGCAGATACAGAAAACAGTAAAACCCTGATCCTACAGCAAGTTATGCACAAACTTAGGGTTTATTATGGCTGCACCAGCTCCTGTGCAGCCCACAGGAGCCTGTTTTTCCTTTCTGTACAGAGCAAGGCAGAGGGTAGGAAGGCAGCAGCGCCCGCTCCCATACTATGAGGCTGGGTTGTGGCCAGGACAAGCCCCCCACCGTGCAGATTTGGAAGCCTTCTCAGCTCTGTCATTTTAGACAAAGCCAGTGGAAGCTGCTTTGTAATACCCAGTGGGAAAACTTATATAATTGAGCACATCCCTGTGGCTCTGCAGCTCCTGAATCTGCTTTTTAAATCTATTCATTATCATTGTATCTGTTTAATTATAGATTTTCAGCAGAGGCTGACATGCAACAGGAGGTCTAATTGTACATTTGATTTCCGGGATTGCTCATTCCCAGCAGGTAACTCCAGGCGCATATGGTGGAATTAGCCATTTGCTCGCACTGCTGACCTTCTCTGCGTGCCTGATCTCGGCGACTGTGAGCCACTGCACTCCCACACTTTCAGAAAGGTGAGTCTAAAGTGATGAAAAAGGAGACTTGGACAGTCAGGTGAAGATCACTTAGACAGCTAGCTGTAAGCTGTGCCTCAAATGATGTAGAAAAATGACTAATGTTGCAAGTTCCAGAATACAAACTCCTGTGATATCAGGAGTGCTTAAAAAAAAAAAAACCTTTCTGACAACAGGTCAGGAGGATATTGGTTCTGAGCGTGGCTTGAATTCAGCAGTGTTTTTCCTTAAGCATGTTTAAGTTCTTGCTAAGGTCAGAGCTTTGCTGAATATTTCTATTTACTATTTGTATCTTGCTAGTTGCTGGGTACTCCAGTTGTAGTCCAGGATCTATTGTGCTGGTGGTGTGTGAACGTAAGAGAAAAATAAGAGTGCTTTGTATCTGAGGAATGTATTAGGAGTGTACTTAACTCTACATATCTCTGCCCTGGAACTTGCACGAAGTAAACTTTTATGGGAAAACAACTTTTCTGAACATTACAAAACCAATATTTGAGAATAAGTGTGCACATATGGTGTTTTTTTTAAACTGAGGATGTGCAACTCTCCTTTGTAATTCTTTGTCCCAGAAGGAGCTTACAGAAACTGTATTACAGGGGTTCAAGAAACCCCGACTTAAATGCTGGGATTTCAGTGATGGTTCTTGGTGTGCTGGAGAGACAGATTGGCAAACTGTGGTCATTCTTGCAGACATACAAAGTTAAAGCAATCACCACTTTCACAATTGGGAAGGAATTTTTTCTGTGTATTCCCCAAGTATTGTTAGGTGCTGCAGATCCTCCTGCTGCCCACCCCACTGTGTCTCTAACCCTCCAATCCAAGGGGGATTAGGAAATGCGAACTTAGGAAAAAAGAACATCAGGTAGATGGTTCAGTTTTCTGTGGCTGCGGGTGAATGGCATAACTGGATCTCAGTCCTTCTGCCACCAGGACTGTGTTTCTATTTGCAATTACATCTGCGCCTCTGCAGCACTAGAAAAGAAGGAGAATGGCAGATTTCCTCTACCTTGTGGTCTGCCTAACAACATGCCCCAAAACCTGCGCAGAAACTTCCAGCAGTGAAAAATGCTATTATTTTATTACATTGCTTGGCTTTACAAAATCCTGCCCTTCAGACAATTAAAAGAGCTGGCTTTGAGCTATAAAGCTTTTCCTGTTTAGGATCCTGGATGCCTCAGCGCTGACAAATCTCAAGCTGACAATCGGCGTCATTGACTGTTTGGGAAGCTTAGGCCCTGGGCACACAAAGATGCAGCACTTTTTTTTTTCATGTCTACCTCTCCTCCCACCCATCCATCTTAATAGAGATGTTATTTCTAGCCCTCATTGTTTTGTTTCTGCTTTCAGCAAATAACATAAGAGAAAGGTCTGTGACAATTTTGGGAGGCTTTATAGAAAAAGGTTATTGATGGCTGCTACTTCTTCTATGGGCATTTGGAAAAATCCTTGAAATGATGCTTGGTGGCTTGGTGAGACGAATTATTACTATGGTAACAGCTACTGAAATGTTACAGAAAAGTTTATCTCTAGTATTCCTTTTTTTGTTTTTATGCTGACATGAAATCATGTGGCCTTATTGCTGAGATGGTGGCATGAACATGCCAGTAAATATTCGTTATGCAGCTTAAAAACAGAGAAAGGAGCAAGCATGTCAAAATCTTCGTATTCAGGATCTGAGCACAGCAGTGGAAATAAACACCATCTTACTGAAAAAAATTAAGGAACTAGGAAGAAAAATCTATGCACATCAACTGGAAGAATCTTATTTTAAATGCTAGTGTTTTTTTTTTTTTAAATTAAAATATTATTTCTTACTGGATGTATATCACAATTATACAGTTATGAGCTGATACTGAGTTACAACAATATTGCCTTTACAGTAGAAATTTCATATTTCTGCCAGCATTCCCAAATCTGCCTCATGGTAGCTGGGCAAGTAGTAGAGAAGGAAGAGCTGAATGATCTGCCTGCCCACCCTAGGGTTGATTTGGCAGAGTGTCATATCCACCTTGATGGAATAAATGGTCCTCAATTATCAAAAGTGTAAATGTCTGCGTGACTGCACAAAACACAGCAGGAAAGTAAGCTCTGGGCCTCTGAGTGTAGAAGTCTCAGTTCAGTTATCACAGTGGACACTAAAGGATGTGTAAGTGTGGAAATTCAAAATTACAGTTAATAGAAGTTTATTACAGCCTTTCTTAAGGGGAAAGAAAGTTTTCTTGTGCAGTTCTAAGGTGTAAATGATCAGGACACTGAAGAGTCACTAGTGGTTGACAGTAGAGGTAGACACAAAGAAGTAAATGGGCGGGAAATATGGCTTTTTTTGTCAGTGTGCTCAGAATCCAGCTGGATTGTCCATCATGGCTAGATACTCCAGCCCTGGCAGCTCATCTTATTGTAGAGTTGAAGGGGCCCTTGCCAGGCCAGTAGTTCATTTATCTGCTGTGAGGCTGAGTCTGCACTTGTGTACATCCTCTGGACTTGGGAAAAATTCAGCGCCAGCTCAGTTATCAGAGCAGCTTGAGAAACATAGAGCTGTTCTTCCGTATGAGATTGCAGAAGCTTTTTAATAAAAGAAATAACTTTGCTGGGTACATTGCAAGCTCTGCACAGTGGTTTGTGCCACTCATTCTGAAATGAAAGTCAAATCCCAGTGAAGGGCAGGAGCTCTTTTTAGCATAGTGATTGCTGATGCTCATGCTCATGACCAAAAGAAGGTGCCGGTCTCTTAGGTTTTCCCCAGGACACTTGAATATATATAAAATATATAAAATATATATTAAAAAATATAATATATATAATATATAATTATATTAATTGTGTTGCGGGAAAGCCTCAAACCAAACCCATGTGTCTGAACAAGGTGAGACATCATAGACTATGAGGTTTAAAACCCAAAGGTAGGGCCAGTCCAAAGGTTGCACGTGATACCATCCAGGAGCCTTTATTCAGGTGTTACCCATCTTGGATTGGTCCAGAGTTTGGGACCAGATGAAACGCTTGCGCTCCAGTGTGCTCCAGGCTGTGTATTACTTGCACTGCTGCTCTGTGTGTGTAAAGCCTGCCATGTGTAGCAGGATGTATAATGACGTACAGTTCAACTTCTTTTCTTTCCTTCTTAATAATATTTTTGGCTTAGGATAATGAAAGAGAGGAAGATGTTACAGAAGACACAATAATCTCATGAGAACTGAGGGCAGCTGTAACTCTGTAGTCAGTGTGAGCCCAGTCCTACTGCTTATCCATGGACTTGGGGGAGAATCCTGCAAAAGCACATGATTTAAGGATCTAAACACAGGTTTGAAATATGGATTTCACACATAAATGGGGAGAGGCAAACTGGAATCTGCTCCCTGGAGTGGTCTTCAGAAATTGTGAGCAAGTTGAAGCACAACTTCATATCACGTATCACATGAGGCTCATGGTCATGGCTTGGCTTCAGTGGTCTGACCCTGGCATGCTAAAAAGCTGTTGAGGTGTTTTATCATTTAACTCCTCTGTGAAATTCCAGCCAGACTTGCTATATATGCAAGTACCAGACAGGTAGAGGGCTTGATCTCAAGGAATGACTTCTGCTCTGTCCTCTTCAAAAACCTGCCTTTAGTGTGCTTTTAGATGTTAAAATTTCGGTGATGGTTAAGGTGATGGGCTTTGTTCTAAGCTACAATCACTTAGAAATATTTGATTTGAAATGACAGCTAGCAAACTTTGAGATACTACTGTCAGTTTTATTCCACTATTTGGGATCTTAGTCCTTCTGCAGCAGCACAGTATTTCAGGCAATTTTATTTTGTGTAGAAATGGCTGGCTGGGGCTCTCTGGCTACTCCTAATTTAAGAAATGGATTGAGGAATTTTGTGCATGGAAAATGAAAAGCTACAAGTGGATCAGACGGTGGGAGGAAAAGTGGGTTTGCATTTGCAAACACCCACTCAGCCCCGAAGCACTGGCACCAGAGATGTTTTTTGACAAACCCTGATTCTTATCCTCTATAAATCAGTGGCAATTAGAAGAAACTCCACTGAAGTGAATGGGATTATCCATGTAACTAGAGATGAGATAAAATTTATGCTTCTGTGCAACCAGTCTTAGCAGGGAGTGGATCCTTAGCAAAACTAAAAGACTCACGTTTGAGTGCATTTTTAACAACTTCTTTTTTTTTAAAACTATCCTTCCCATCACTCCTGCCTCTTTAAATCCAAAATAACATATCACATGGAGCGCTTTCATAAATAATTTACTTTCTGCCTGACACCAGTCAGGGAGGCATAAAGCTTCCTGTGTGTACATGCTGCTTCTAGAGCTCAGCAGTAACTAGATCTGAATTTAAAACAAAAAATCTGAAGATTTTTATTTTTCTATGAGGATGGAAGAGGTTCAGGGACTCTGAAAGAGTCAATTCAGGCTCCACCACATCAAACACTGTGGTGCTTGAAAAGGCACCGTTCATTCATCCTGACCCCCCAGAAGGAAGAGGGATGACGTGGGGAGGACTGCCCTTGTGGTTAGGCAACTGGGTGGAACTCATGGGATTTTGGCTCAAGTCTCTGCCCTGCTCTAGGTGATGTGGGCCGGGTACAATGCAGTCCTGTGCTGAGATTTCCAGGATACCTCCAAACAAGCTGGGAAGCAGAATAGTTGCATTGATACGTTATGTCCAGGCAAAGATACCTGCTGACCTTTGGGGTTAGCTAACACAATAGGTGTGTCTTGTTTTCCCAAATGACCTTGCAAAATTACTAAATTTCCATCCTTCACAGGAAGAGTAATTATTGAGCAAGCTGTGAAGTTTGGAGCTGTTTTTCCATATGTCCTGCATGACCTTGCACAAATCACTTAGTCAGAAATTTAGTGAAGTATTAAAGCATTTCAGTCCTATTGAGGGCTTATCTCCAGTTCGTTTCAGTGGGATTTAGGCTTCCACTTTCTACTTAAGTAGCTAAATCTCTTTGTGATCCATACAAATCTTAAAGTTTCCCTTTGAAAAAAGGGGATAATAAAATGTCTTGTCTCACAGGGATGCTTTGAGGAGAAATTAAAGATTGTGAAAAAAATAAAAGGTTTGACTATGAGGCTATGTATACATGATAGAGAGAATGATCACACATTCCCTAAAACAAAATCTGGAGTACATGCTTAGCATGAGTGTTGTACAAGTGTTTCCCAGCTGGCAAGAGCACCCAGTCTCCATGCTGCACAAAGACCATTCTATAGTTTACAGCAAACCTCTGGAAAATATTTCTTTCACTAAAAAAAATACAAAAAAATTCTGCCTGTGGCATGGCGTCTGTAACATGCTTAGCAAGCAGCACGAGCTCTTTATAATTCATCAAAAAGGCCACACAGATAATGAGACAAGGCTCCTCACTGTAGCTAAATATTTCTTCCCAATGCTCCTTCAAAACGAAAAATACCTAGATGACGGGTGAAAGGAAGACTTGCTCCAGCACCGGGGCCTGGTGTGTCCCAGGAATGAGCAGTGCACAGAGTGGTGCCCATGTCTGAGGGCAGCATTTGTCACCCTGCTCCAGGGATGCTCCAGCCCAAAATACCAAACCATAAACCTCTCCTGCCCAGCTCTGGCACAGAATTTGGGCTAAAATGTCCAAGCTGAGGCTAAATGAGCTTCAGAATCTGTCAGAGCTGCCTTGGTAGCTCTGCTGCTGCTCTCTGCCACCACTGTGACTTCAGCTGGGGCTGGGATGGGAGAGTTTTCTGGCTCCGGGCAGACCCAGAAAATATTGCTGGAAGAGAGGGAGAGCTGGGGCTTGGGCTTGTTTTGTTTCTAGATGACATTGTGAGCAGGGCTGAGCTGAGCCTGCTTGTGGCCCTGGGGAAAGAAAATGTCTGTGGGAAATTATTCTTTTGCTTGGCACCGTTTCCAGTGGGAATCAGTAAGGATTTCAAAGATGTTCCCCCTGATGTGCTAAAGCTTAGCTTAAAAAAACCACAGAGATGAAAGGGCAGCCTCCTCTGGCGCGCGATGAGATGTGACAGGGTGAGCGGCTGCTGTTGCAATGAGCTGTAATGAGTTCCTATAAGGGGAGTCACAAGCACTAAGAAGTCAAATGAACAGAAATGGCTGTGTGCAGAGTGATTTCAGTGCTGCCTGTGCTGCCTGTACACATGGTGCATTCAGTCCTGCTCCTTTTCACAGCTGTATAATTCCCTGGGGCTTTGGGGGACCTCCGAGGTGTCTGGAAAGAGAGGGAGAATTGCCGCACCACATAGGTTTGCTCTGCATGCTGGCCACCTCCCCAGCTCAGTGTTTTTTCCTTCTTTGTCTTTGAAATGTAAACTGCAGAGACTCTGATACTATAACAGAAGAGGCGAGTTAGGTGACTGTACTCTACTGAAAAACTGTTAGGTTATTTCCTAGTTTTACAGCAGTCTTTTCCAGTCTGCTGTAACTGTAGCTGAAGCTGTAATGCAGAGATATGGGATTTTCCATCATGTTGCATGAATTTGGTGGGGTTGTCAGGCTCTGTAATTATGCAAACTTTTAAAAACACGATCTCTTTGTGGAGTTCGGGGTCTATGGTCTCCCATGTGTATTGTGGCAAACTTGTAGGTGTAATGTGAGTGTTTATATCAATGAATCCATGGTTTCCTTCTCCCTTTTCTCATGTTTAGTTTCATGAATCTTCCAGAAATTAGTAAGGAAGGGCTAGGAAATGATGCCTCCATCCCTCTGGCTGTGGGATACAAAGTCAAATGGAAGAGGGCATTGAAGGTGAAAACACAACAGTGAAGAGGGACAGGATAGAAGTGCTTCCACCTGCTCTACCTTCCCTGCATAAGCTCTGCATTTAATTGCAAACTAAAGAATGAGAGAAGCAACACTAGAGAGAGGGGTATGAAGGATTTGCTAATAGTTATAAACAGAGGTCTGTTTTCCCTCTACCCTCCTTCGGTTTGGAGTATGCCCTATGGTCTCAATAACACACTGAGTAACGTGCACGTCTGTCTAGTGGATGATAAATGGCGCACAGCGACTAGCAGCAACTAGGAATGGTACTACCTACATCTGCTTCCGCAGTGGGGTAGGCAACCAAGCTAACTTCGTACGCAGCGGAGATGTAGGAGTTATTGTGGCAATAACCTGTTGAATCACTGATTTTTATTATACAATTATTTGTGTTCAGATCTGATGCCTAAATAATGTGCAATACTGGAACACTGCAGAAAAGGAAATGAATGCAGAGAGCGTTGCTCCACACGGCAGAATGTCTCTGCTGAATAAAATCTATAGCTATTTCCCTTAAGCTCTAGTTAATAAGGTTCTAAAAATGATGGCTGAACTCCTTAGGGGCTGGCGTCTGAGTGCAGTTCAGAAGAGTAACCCGAAGTTCAGACACTTCTCTAAAGCTTCTCTCATCCATTTGAATGTCACAAGTCTTCAAACCGGGGCTGAAACCCCTGTGAGGACACACTTCTCAGCAGTATTTCAACCTCTTGGGTTCCCACTGGCGCACAGAACTGCAAAGGAACACAAAATTCACACCATTTCGAGCTTAAAATGGTGACGTACTGGAAACAGGCAGAGATTTAGGGTGGAGGAGCATCTTTGTGACTTGTTTCAAACAATGGAAAGCCTCGTCTTTGTTTAATGTATGGAGTGTGGGACACCTCTGGATAACAAACAGGGGAGGGCTTTGCAACCTGTCCCTATTTACTCAATGTTCATCTTGCTTACGAAATATCCTGTCTAGTGTAAGACAGGTTAACGCAGCCCAGCCCGGTGTCATCATCTTAACACAAAGGCAAAACACACTCCCATGTTTGAGCTGCTGGGATTTCTCTTGTAGCTCAAATAGCACACGCAGATCCTTTTACACATAGAGCAGCAGCGCTCAGTCCTTTTACATGGACTGAGAAACAGGCAGGTCCCTCTTCCAGGGCAGCAATCTGTAGCCAGCTCCCATCAGCACCACTTGGATGTGGTGCATGTATCCCTGCATGATGTGACCTGGTCACATACAGATCTAGGCTGTGGCTTTCTGCAAGGCAGCACCCGTAGGAGGTCCGGCAGGTTTCCTTAGCAGGTACAGTTTCAGTAGGAACCTTCTATTCTTAAGAGAAATACTCTTTTTTGTGAGAGAGAGAGCAAGCCACACAGACCCTAGCAACTCTGGATTTCTGGATTGCAACCCTCAGCAGAAGAGCTGGCAACCTGTCAAGGACAGTTGTTCAGAATACATATATATTTTTGCAAATTGGACATTTAGCATGTTAGCGGAAACCTCGTATAAATGAGAGACATTTCCAATCAAAAGTCAATATACTGCTGAAGCAACTCATCATGGTTTCCTGCCCCTGGGGAGGCAGCAGGTTGCAGTTCCTAGCTCACATGAGATGACACATAAGGGAACCAGGGGTTAGGGACCACTACTTCTTGCTGACACATGTGCCTCTCAAGGAGATGTGGTTCCTCGTTGTGGCCCAGCACTGGCCTGGCAGCTTGCTGTTCAAAATACCAGCTTTATCCTCTTTGCCACCCCTGGTTTACCTTGCTCACCCCCAGCCTCCTGTCTTTGGAGTACTTTGACATCAGTGTGAGTTCTCAAAATCTAATTTTGTCTGAATCACACAAGACTATTTAGAAATTGCGTGACTACAATGATCGTGTCAAATCTGTGAATGTTGTCTGTTTTGGGCTTTGAAGGAAAGTACATATGAAGCAGCGAGGAGGAAGTGTATGAAAATCCCTGACTTGCGTTTAAACAATGATGACTAAGGATTGTCTACACAGGAGTTTCCTGTGCAATGAGGTAGGTTTTGAAGTGAAGTGCTTTACTTAGCTGCCATTTCCATCTGCAATGCCTGGATCCGTTGTATCCCTCCTACAGGTTTCTGAGGTAGTAGCATAGCTGAGTTAGCGAGGCACAAGAGATAGAGGGACCTAAGGTGACTACTTTTAATGGAGACTTTGCACAGAGTGTGTTGAAAGCTGGAAATTCAAATTCTTGCTTAGAGGTCTGTATCACTTACAGTATTGCAGAAAAATCTCTATGTTCCTCTAATGAACAGAGACTGGGAGAGTTCATCTGCGGTGCTTATGGAGTAGCCAGCGATAGGTGGAACATGCACTTTATCATATGCTTATAAATGTTTGGATGCACATGTATGTTTACTGTATGTCGTAGAGCTTTGTGATCTAAGACCATCTATGCTACTTGTCCTGAGTTACTGGCAGACCTGCAGTGCTTCCAAGTGCCTGAAAAGATACAGCTAATGGTATTCTGGCAATGTTTTTTATAACAGAGTGGTTATAAAAGTCCCAACAAGGACAAAGAACTGTGAAGGTGCATTAAAGAAAAGTGAAATTCTGGCAGTGATGCAGTCCTGGGTTACTCACTTCATAAAAGCCATCTTGATAAGTGAACCTAGACGGACAACTTTCAAAAGCAGAGCTAGGATTGTTCCTAGCAGGACCCTTCCTGCTTCATTGGCTTTCAGTAGCACTCATGGCCTTGCTTGCTCTCTGGCTTCTGAAAACGTCCAGGCACTATTGGCACAGTTTTGCAAGAAAAGCTAGAAATGCTATATTATGTGCATTTTCCTCTTAAGCCACCTAAAATAAAGCCACGTACTTGTTTTCTTGTCAGACTGTCTATGGGTAGTCGTCTTCTAGGCTGTGACAGTGAACCTAGCATTAAATGCTGTATTAAGGTGTTGGAGAAAGGAGAATAATGTAAACTGTAGTTAGCAGTGCTTTAGCTTTCAGAATGTTTTGCAGCTTTGCAGGAAAACTGAATTTGAGGTATTGAAACGTGAGGACCCTTGTTTTCCTCCCTCCCCTCACGGTGTCTCTGATTCCTCCAGAGCATCAAAGCTCATCCTCCTTGAATCCGCGGAGGGAAGTCGAGGAATAGTTTCAGTGTAGCTTACTGGATCCTTGATGCACTCTTGAAGGTTTTTTGATTGCAATGTTATTTTCTCTCAGAGCCAATGTGATTCCCTCTGTGCCACAATAAAACCACTTAACAATCTTTCTTCCCTTTCAGAAGAAAGGAAGCAATTTTAAAAAATATATAGCCACATATATCTCCAGTATTTCTAGGCTAAAAAATATATCACATTTAAAATGTTGTGGCTGTGGCTCTGCAGGGTCTCCCACATCCGAACAATGCAATGTCATGCTCCAAAACTTCATGACTTGCGAGATTCAGTGCTGGGCTGATAACACATTCATTGCATTTTTTGAAAAGTTACAATGCTGCATATCATTAGACAGAGAAAATACTTATTTGTCCTCTAATATTGGGCGTTGATTAGTAGCCATGTCAAATCTGAATTAGAAATATTTTAAATTGTGGCACTCTCAGCAAATAAAAGGCATATTAGATTATTTTAGAATGTCTTTATGGCTCTATGTGAGTAATTCGACAGATGGTGCTAAGGCACTTGGTTATAATGCTAAAGGAATATAAAAAATGGTCTTGCTTAAAATAAGAAAGTAAATTCTTAAAAAATTCTACAACAGTTTTACAGAAGCGTGGCATGTGCAGCATAAAGAATTGAATGTGAATTCGTAATGGCATAGCCTGCCTTAAAACCAAAGTAAAATCTCATGCAAGTAGTAATGCTGTCCCACATGCATATTGATGAAACATTTGCATTCCATGGGTCTGTATCTCTCTTGAAAACAGATGTGAGTATGTAGGTACAGGCTGTGTTAGCGGAGTGTAGGAATTAGTGAAACAGATCCAGCTGCTGTGAAATCATGCTAACTTCAAGGCATAAATTAGGTGGAAATTTTCCAGATTTGTATTTAAAAATTACATACTCAAGAGCTTTGGAACTAAACAAGACCCATCTGTTTTAAAAATTATTCAGCACTAAGAACGTGCCCCAGTATACATCAAAATTTGGGATGTTGTATAAGAAACAGCAACTTCTACGGTAACAGGAAGATTTCAAAAAAATGATTTTGTATGTCTCTTCTTGAAGCAGTGGGTTAAATGCACTCCTTGCCTAATCTACTGTTTTTAGCACTGATCATGAAGTGTTTCATCTTATGACTGAACCGTATTTCAGGTAGGTAGGACCTACCAACAGTAGGTCCTACTCAGCTAGGAGAGGGCTCACTCTGGCACCAGCCAACCCATGGCCCATCTGCTGCAGAATATCTGTCTTTAAAACAAAGATGCTTTGGCTGTAGATGTTTCTAAATTTGGTTGTGGCTGGTGAATGCGCATATCTGATGAGGTCTGAATTTTCCGTAGCCTTTGCCTCAAGTAACAGTTTGTCTTGGGAGACACTTGTGAGCACAGGGAGGAGAAGGTCATTGGGAGCAGTCAGCACAGGTTGACCAAGAGTAAACATGCCTGACCAATCTGATTGTCTTCAATGGTAAAACAGCAGGATTTGTGGATGAGGGAAGAACAGTGTGTGTCATTTACCTTGACTTCAGCAAGGCTTTCAACAGTCTCCCAGAATACTCTATCTAGTGTGGGATATTATATTCTGGATGGACAGACAACCCAATGGATGAAAAAACAGATTGGCTTATTGACCCTGTCACACCCAAAGGCCTGTAACAAGTGCAGGACTCTGGGGTGTGTCCTGGGGCCTGTCCAGTTTACGACCTTTACCAGTGATCTGGAGCAGGTGATGGAGCATGCTTTTGTCAAGTTTGCAGGTGACACCAAATTCTAGGTGCTACCTGTCTGTAGCTTGAGGGCAGACCTGCCGTTCAGAGGGACCGTGATAGGCTGAAGGGCCAGCAGGAACCGTATGAAATTCAATAAGGACAAATACAAAGTCTTGCACCTGGGGAGAAAAAGTCTTGTGACAATAAAGGCTCCAGAAGACAGAGTCAGACTCTTCACCAGTGTGTATGGTGGGAGGATAAGAGACAGCAGGCGTAAATAGGCACAAGAGAGGTTCAGACTGAGTATGAGGAAAACCGTTTTCCCTGTAGGGACTCTCAACAGTGGAGCAGGCTGCCCAGAATGGCTGTGCAGTTTCTGTCCTTGGAGGTTTTCGGGACCCAACTGGACAGAGCTCTGAGCCACCCGGTCTGACCTCAGGCTGATACTCCTTGAGCAGCAGGTTGGACTAGAGACCTCCTGGGCTCCCCTCCAGCCTGATTTATCCTGTGACTCTGTGATCCTCTAAGAGCTTAACATTTTTGGATTGAACATTTTTTAGACTTGTGGGTGGTGTAAACCAGAGTTGACCACAGCAGAGCTATACCAATGTATATTAGCATGGGATTTGGTATTTCAAGTCTCCCAAAGAGTCTGGGATAGAAGAGAAGAGAGGTGCAGCTCTGTAAAATGACAAACCTGCTGTACCTTTGTTGACTAACAGAGCTGCTCAGCTCTGTTTTCTTTCCGGTTTCTCTGCTCACTCAAGCACTGCAACATGTTACTGTTAATAAAGAGCAGAACAGCAGCCGCATATCTGGGGTTTGCAAGGGGGCTTCTGTATGTTCGTTGTACTCAGGAGATGCTATATTGCCTGAATTACTGATAGTAAAGTTGCTGTTCTAAGGACAGAGGGAGGAAAACAGAAAGGTTGACTCAAAGCTCATGTAAACAATTAGTAGCAAGTAAACCAGGCTGTGAACTGACAGCACATCAGCTAACACCATGAATTCCTTTGTGTAAAGCAGCTTACTTTACTCAGAAAGCGCAGGGAGGCCCTGGACCGATGCCCTTTTGCAGGTCCAGCTGGGCCAACGGAAGATGCTATTGATCCAGATGCTCCTCAGTGCTTCTCTGCCAGAGGTTGCTGCCCGTTCCTATTTGCTGGCAGAAGGGGTTTGCATGAGCATGTACGCCTTTTCTTCAGGCACCATCAGTAGGGCTGGCGCAAACTGGCCAAGTGGTTGGTGAGCGCTGGCCCCAGGGATCTGGCTGATGTGAGTTAGGAAATTCCCACAGTGTGCTCAGTGTGGCAGCTGCAGCGCAGGGACAGGGACAAGCGCTAGTGAGTGCTTGCATGCTTTTCTACTTGAAAAACGAGTGCAGAGGAACTACCAAGCTCTGAATTCACACCCCTCTTGCTGTGCATTAGCTTTCTCACTTCAAGAGAATGATTAGATCGCTGCGTGTCACTGCCGCTGAATGACGATACCCGCCTTTTCTGAAAACTCCCTGTAATGTACATGAGCCTTGATTACTGTTGTCTTTCTCCTTGGCTCTCAGGAGTATGTCTTGCAGAAGCACAGATGTTACCCAGAAAATTCCAAAACCATAGAATTGCCTCGTACTTTTTATGCTTTTTGCTTCACTTTGATATTTCCCTGAAGGATATAATGCCTTTTTCTGTCTCTTTCTGGACAGAAAGTCCCTTTGCAATGTCCTGATATTGCTGATGATGTTTTTCTTTTTTTAATTTAAAAGCTTGCTTTGGAGTTGCTTCTCCTTCCATGACAGTCAGTCCCCAGGAATTATTTTGTTTTTACATAATTTGCACCTCTGTGTTCTGTTTGTGGTGTGAAAACCAACAGAATGCTGGCTGTTAATAATAAAACCCGTGTATCTGTTGCTTTCCTATTGTCACTGTGACCCTCCCAAAGTCACTGACAACTCAACATCTTGTAGCAACTCAAAATGAGCAGTTGTGCAAGGGGTGAATTCCTGCTGGGTTAGCATGGCTATTGGGTGTCCTCATTGTGTCTTACACCCTGGTGAGTTCTTGACGCTGGAGGACAGTTTCTGTTCACCTGGCACTGAACTGTGGCCGCCTCTGCAATGGGCATGGCACGTTCTGAGCTGGCTCTGTTTGATCCAAACTAAGCTCTCCAGGGAAGGGTAGGATCTGTCGATGATTATTTGTGGCAGACGTTTGCTTGTCCTGTAATGACGTGGGAGAACCGCTCTTTAAATCACAGGACTGTCAGCGGCTGCAAACATCTGTGGATATAGGATCTGTAATCTCTCCTCTCAGACCTTGACATTGCTGTTTAATCTCTGCTATTTCTGATTACATTTTTTTTTTTTTAATAGGAGTCATGTAAAATTCACTGCAGGAAGGAATCACTGTGCTTTTCATTCAAATGGCAGCGGATGTTGCACAAATGCACGTATAAGTCTGTATGTGTGTGTGTATATATGCACACGTGTGTGTATATATAAATATATACTAAAAAAAAACCCACAGGGAGCTCTACTGCAAACATTACCGCATACTCCAGAAAGCCAAACGGAGGCAGCAGTTAGTACATGGGGCGGAGTGGTTGAGTTTTCAAGTGGAACAATACTGAAAAATAGACGTGCCTCGGAGTCCTGGGCAGCCCTGAGGGTGACACCCATGGGAGCCCAGTATGTGCCTCAAGGATGATGCACCCGCAGAGACGTAATCATTCCCTATTAAAGTGCTCATTGTTTCAGGACTGAGGACTTCCTTTACTGATCACAGAGCTGCCTTTCATTAATCAGTTTTGAAATGAATGAATTTCCCAGCTCTCATTTTTTACTTTTCTTAGGGGACATATTTCAAAAGCCTTTTGATCTTTGGCGATAGGTATTTAGTAAAAGGCAGGTACGCTTTTACAAAAAGAACCATGGAAGTCTTGTTGTAAAGGGTGATGTATTTAAAGCCCTGATCAGAAAACGTTCAGAACACATCTTCAGCAGGTCGATTGACTTCAGTGGGCCTGTGCACACTCACAGGGTTGCTCTTGTGCTCATTCTTCAGCAGGATCAGTGGTTTTAAAAAGTAAAATCAGGATGTTGGTCTGTCGGGGGGGACAAAAAAAAGGTACTATCTACTGCAAAGGTCAGAAAATATTTATGTGGCATCTTACACTAACAGAGTACAGGCAGCACAAATCTTTACAAATAGGCGTCCTGCTGGTACCAATTGAAATGTAGGAGGCAGCTAGTGACTCTCAATTGTAAGTGTCATTTGATCCCCAGGGAGGCATTTAATGGATGGTATTTCCCTACTGAGAGTCCTGTCTTTTCTTTCTGTACTTCATTAGTAATAGTTGAGGGCCCTCCTGTTCATAAAAAATGTATGCACTGCTTACCTGATTTTTCACATACTGTATTATGAAAAAGGATGTTGTTACTAAAGAACTAAATAGAATACCTTACCTTTAATTATACGGTGTCTGCCTGTCTGCAAGCAGGTTTTCCCCACTACTTATTACCAAGTCAAGGGGAAGGAAAGAACAAAACAGAGAAAAGAGAATAAAACCCAAATAAAATAATGCCTATTTGCAAGTCCATTTGCCTCTGAAATTTCCCCCCCCTTCCCCATCCAAGCTGCGTGGCTTGGATCAGTCTTAAGGATACTTCAGAATGCAACTCCTATCTGCAGTGAGATGTCTCTGGGAAATGGATGCCTCACTCCTTCTGCGGAGGTGGGCCTGTGATATGAAACACTCATCTTGCCGAGCATGAATAAGTTTATCCGTAAGTGAAATCTTGCAGTTGTTTGACAGGGTAGAGCGTTACTATCCTACTGCTGTTAGAGGGAGAAAAAACCCCACAAGTAAGAACTCATAATATGACAAGTAGATCTACCTGGAGCAATTTCAGATTTAAAACTCAGGCTGTAACAAAAATCCAAGTCTTGTCCTGGTGGCTCAGGGGGGCTGTACTGACCCATCTCTCTCCCCCAGGATCAGGGGCTGCCATTCATTTTCCGACACTGTCTTGGTTAACAGCTCTCCTATTTTCCTACAACGTTTTCACTCAAATTTGCTTTCTTATAACCTTGATCAACTCCACAAGCATAGAGATTATTTAATAACAGAAATACATTACTTTAATGGTCTAATTAAATACAATAAAACACTTTAACATGCAAATACAGAGCCTCCTAGGAACTGCTCTGAGTGGTGTTGGGGATAGTTCAGGAGCTCAGATCTGCCTTTGTGGCTGCCGCGTTCCTGCATGGGGCACTCGCCTGGGGCGGCAGAGAGCGTGCCACGCTACCTGTCATAAACCAGTCCTGTTTGTCGCCTGTGACCCATGAAAATGCTCCAGATGCATTGCAAGTGTGAATTGCAAGTGAATTCATTGCATGTGGAAAAAATCTGATAGTGGGCTAGGAAATGGGTTTTGCATTAGACACCAGCTCTCCAGATGCAGGTGCTTGCTGTAGGCCATTTGGTGTGGTCCTGAGAACGGGGCTCTCCCACTGAGGCACGTAGGACCTGTCCTTTGGACCCTTTGCAGCACCCTGAGGAGCTGCTCCTCCAAGTCTGCTCCTGGGTCTGCACTTAAGCACGTGTTTGAGTGCTCTGCTGAAGCAGAATCAAACCGGCCAGTTTCAATATTGACTTGTTTTTGTTAAATTGAGCATGTTGTGTTTTGTTACATAGCTTGGGGTGGTGAGAGAAATCCATTAAATTTGAAGTTAATTAGTATGGGAAGACTAATTTATCAAGATTGCATGAATGAAAGTAAGGGCATTGCTATTTAATTAGCAAGTGCATTTGGATTTTTTAGATTATTTTTTCCTTTTTGATTTAATTCAAAATATTATAAGCACTTTGCATATAATGAAGGAAGACTAGATTAAGGACAGGAAACTGAAAAGGCATTAAAAACGTATGGCTTTTTTTTTTTTTTTTTTGCTATTAAGTACATGCTGTTGATCAGATAAGAGAGCTTTTATTGCTGTGGTCTGTTCTCATTTTGTATCTAAGTTGTAGCTGAAAAGAAGCCTTAAATGACAGAGTCCTAATTTATATTACCAGGAAGGACTGAGCTTATAGAGCTATTAAACCAGAATGTGCCTCTTTGTTGCTTCTTCTGTTTCCCTGTTTCCGAGACCTTCTACTGACGCAACGGGGACCTCCACGTGATTTCAAGAAATGTTTACATTGAGATGTATTTTACACTACGGGCTGCTTTCTTCTTAATTTTCCTTAATTTAAGTCATTTTAGATTGAAACTCCACAGTTACTCTCCTTTATGGAAAATGATACTGCTTTCATTCACAGGAATGGGCCCAGTCCCACCAGTTTCTAGTCACGCAGCGTGTGTCCCACTGATGTAAGCTACTGTGAAACTGGGTGTTGTCGTGTCAAATGCACTGAATAAAGTACAGAAAGCTCTCTCCCCGGCGCATTACTGCCTGCACAACTTGCTCAGTCTGTCCATCCGTCACCTTCCAGCAAGAGATGCGGGGCTTGTGTTTCTGTGCGTAGGGATCGACACTGAGTCATTTCTCATAGCTGCTTGGGGTGGCGCCCAAAACTACGATACTTGCGTTGTGAATAACATGCATCTTTTATTGAATCTGTTTGTGCATTTAGCTTTCGTGCCACAGTGAGGCGTGCATACAAATACTCACTGAACGTCTTAGCAGCAGCTCACGCCTGCCATCGTGGGGGTGTGACTATAGTGGAAATATTCTTGTGCGTTGGGAGACACCTGCTGCGCAGTCCACAAATAGCAACTGCACGCTGCGTGTACGATGCCCAGGCTCCTTGTTACAGCTACGGTAGCTAGGCGTGATATCTAAGTTGGTGTCTGTAAAAGGCAACCTGAATGTAGTGTTTACGTCACTCCACGGACTGTAAAAAGAACCAAGATTAGGTAGATGATCTGCATGGTTCCTTAATCTTTTTAATCTTGAATTTTATGCAGGCATCTACACCTGCCTCTGCACGAGCAAGCTGTTATCTCTGTATGTCTCCCTTTTGCCTCTTGTCAATCGTGATACTATCACTGCCCTGCCTCCCAGGCCTGCTGTGAGTAAACGCATTAGAAATTTATTTGGCTGGGGCAGTCGTGGGACCAGAGAAGTCTTTCAGTAGTGCTCTAGTATAATTTGCTCTTGTAGTTGTGTCAGTTGTTGTGCAACTGTGGTATTTTCTACAAAACCCACTATATACTGCAACCGCTCTCCTTATGCACACTGGCGATGAGCATACCCAGCTCTGAAAGATGAGGCCCAAGAAGTTTCTGGAACTTCTGTGTTCCCCACGTTGGTGGCTGCAATTTAAAAATCCACATTTGCAGTGCTCGGTGGGCTGTCAAAACTGAGATCTGCAGGATTTAAACAATTTGGTGACAGCTGCAGGATAGCACTTCAGTTTCCACGGAAACTGGCACCGGCTCTCCAAAATCAAGGTGAAGTGTTGGCTGATTATCTAATAATAATGCTGAACATTTAAATATGAAGTTCTTCACCTTCCTCTTGCTGAAACAATTTCCATTCCTACAACATCCAGCAAACACAGTAGAGGTCTTGCAAATTCAAACTGTTGTCACAGCTTAGGCTGTGTAATCTACTTTCCAGAGATGAAAGATCGAATTCAGCCTTGACCCGTTCAGCTACTGAGCCTTGTGCTCTGCTGTTAAGATAAAGGGCTAATTTGTCCCCACATCTACTGCACAAACTGGTACCATTGTTTATACGATAAATTACAGAATAACAGAAGTTCTTTTGCTTTACCGTGTGTTTTTATACTATGTCTTTCCAGAACATTTTTGTCCTCAAATGCATTTCCTTGTAAATAGTTCTCATGGCATAAACTTCTTATCTGCTCACACTTTTGCTTATCACCTGAATTTAATCGCTCTTTGGCTTTGCACTCACCAGACTCTTGTTTTGAATCAGTGAGTTTCATCGTTTTGCTGAACATTCCTTTTTCCAGGTCATTGATTCCTAAGGTTAACAAAATGAATCCTCCTGCTGATCCTTGTTACGTCCCACTAATCTCCTTGCTATATCCTGAACTGCTCAATTACCTTTTGTCTTCAATTTCAGAGGTATTTATTGAACCCACAGGTCAGTCTTTTGTGCAGGAAGCAGTTTCTTATTGGATTCAGGAACATGTTCATGTGAATATTTCTCATACCTCAATTTGTTAAGGTTGTTTAAATTTTCTTGGTTAATTTGCTTTTTGACATGCCCTTTTAAGTGTACTTTCTCCACTGCTTATTTTTTGCAAGAGATGTCTTTCTTTCTAACCTCTATTCCTATCCATCTGCTCTTGAATAATATCTTCTACTATTTGATAGTGTTGACTTTCCACTTTGCAGCACTTTATCTTTTCTACCTTTCTGAATCATTTGACTCCTTTGCCATCCTTTGTTCACTTTAGGAAGAGAATAAGAGCCAATGTTCTTCTGAAGGACATTTGGTCTGTTTTCCTCAATAGGAAATTGGGGATTTTCTTAGGCCTTTCTTTCATATCACTAACTCCATGTCCCTCTTTTTTTGACTGGGGGTTGATATCCCCATTAGCCAGGTTTAGCATGATCAGTCGCATCTCAGCTTGGACATTCAGGGGAGAGCATGGAGCCACAAAACCAAAGAAGCAATGCTTGTGGTCTAACACCCCATGATACCCTTTGAACCAGCTGGGTATTAATGGAAAACGGGGCAGAGCCTAGGTCTTATTCCTTTGATACGGTCTTCCTCCAACCCAAAGGACCCCTGTTTCAAGTACCTATAACTGAGTCTGCTCTCTCATAGTCATTGTCTTTGCTAGGAGTGCAATATGGAGAAGAAAGGGCTTTTTATACATTCATTAGTGTGCCAAGGTGTTGTCTTTAGGTGTGTTATAGCAGCAAGGGTCACATGTCTGTCACCAATGTAATAAAAGAAGAAGCCCAAACTAAACTTCTGGCTGCAGAGAGCCACTGTGCAGTCTGTCTAGGGCCACCGTCACTGAGTTGCTTTTCACATCAGAAATCTGTTATTTTCAGTGCCCAAGGACTGTGTAGCCGTTTACAGAGCACATACATACACATACAGAACAAGTCCCATACCTTTGGCAGTGGCTCAGATGGCTGGGATCTCAGGAATAAGCAATAAAACTGAAGCTCTTGGGAATAGCTTCTTTGCTAAGGAAAGGCACATTATTAACAGTGGCTGAATATGACTGAAGAGTTTGACACCAGGGCACTGAGAATGAATGCAAAGGACACCACTCCTAATCAACAAGCTTGCTTATAAATACGATTTCTCTTTAGAAAAAAAGTCAAAAGAAGTTCTGCCTTGGAAAGTATTTTTGACAAAAACTTGGTTTTACTGGATCATTTGTTATCTTAGATGATCCTATTCTATTTTGAGTGTATTGAGTTAATTAGCAAAGCCCTTCTGAGGTCATGTAATTTCATTCACAGAGGAACTGAAGCTCTGGGCTTCTCTGAGGAAACACAGAAGTTGAAAGTAAGATGAGCACCCTGAAAACCTCATGGTAAATCCCCTCACATTCAGACTATTAACTTTCAATCAGTGCATTTGAGAAATTATGAGGTACTTGAAAAACCCCAAGCCCACAATATCCATAGGCTTTAAATCAGAGGTGGGGAAGGTGTGTCATGTTTAAAAAAAGAAATGGCCACAAAGACACTTTTGTTTAAAAGCCTCCAGGGTACTCTGAAATGCCTCGTAACAGGGGAAAAAGCCTGGCTGAGTAGGAAGCTGATAGTAGAAGATAGTCTGCAACAGGCAGGGAGTTTATACAGCCTTGAGCATTGACTATGAATTTGAATTGAATATGTTTTTCTGAGCAGCTTTGATCTACTGGTTGTTGCATTTTTTTGGAAGGAGGACCTTTGGTGACTAGCTGGGTAGTAATATAAGAAAGAAAAGAAGAATGAACAGCCTGGGAAATAAAAGCTACTTACACAGATTAGAGTGGTGTACTACTTCACGAAGTGCTGGAGATGCGGAGTCTCCTACAGCATGTGCTGCAATCCCAACAAAATATTGCTAGCAGCTAGCTCTCCATGAGCAGGTCACCAGCCACCACAATCCCACAGAAGCTCATTAACTTAAAAAAGGGGTCTTTTAAGACAGGAGGAAAGAAGACGACATAATTAGGTAGCCTGGTTCATTGGAAGCACCTAGGCTGTTTTCAATCTGGACAAGTCAGTTCATTTTTAGAACAAATACACATTCAACAGGATTTTGGGTGACTTCCATTTCCAGTAATATTGTTGTAACACAGGAAAGAAAGGTATGTTTGTCTTAAGCATTTTCTTCTTTGAAACAGACAGCAGAAGGAACAGAGAAATTACAAGAGGTAGTGAGTTTAGCAAACCTGTACATAAAACAATCTTTCATAAGAATAAAATGCTGCATTTACAGCTGTAAATGTATACACCCGTATAATTTAAAAATACAAAGATACTGTGTTTCAGGGCTTGCTCTTTTTTAGTTCAGAGAATGAAACGCTCAAGTGCTGGACTTAAAGTGGTTAACCTCATTGCATTGGCAAAACCAAATATTTCATACAGCACTGGTCTTTTAACTCATCATAAGTGAGAAAGTTAAACTCTACAGTTAGTGTAACCAAAGTGCAGTTGTGTTCTTCACACTGTGTACGTTTTGACTGGCTTGTAAAAAGAATGTAGAAGTTCATGACTCTCCCTGGCAGCTTCTTGCGATGACCGAAGAAAACATGATCTGCAACATATTTGGCCGCAGCCTGACTCCGAATGAGAAGACAGGTTTTTATCAGACAGTGGAGAAAAGTCAAAGTCAGCTACCTGGAAAAGGAACATCAAAGAAATAATTTTTAATTTGGGTCCTAGTGGCTCAAGTGAGTCCAGCAAGAATACTTTGGGGCAGAAACGGCACTTGGTCCTCAACCTGTTTTAGTTAGTCACCAACTTAAAATAGACTGATTTATACCTGCTGCACACCTGGCTCCCAGGCAGTATCTATAGAGCTATACTATTCATATTGTGGCATGATGTAAAGTGTGCTAGGTACTTTCCAAAGGGCCACAAAAGCTACTTTTGATTTAGGAGCTCATGCTTATTACAAATATGGTAATGTAGCAAGTGAGGGAAGGGAGCTGGGAAGATAAAGCTCACACACGAGGGTCAGGGGACAATTCAGTGCTGCTTTAGGTAACATACCCACCCTTTATTACTCTCCTGTATCCTTGCTATCCCCCTGCTTTCTTTCATGTAGCCACTCTGAGGTAGATCCTCCAGAAGGGATACTTCAATGCAAGCACCTGCTTGGGAATATTAACAAACTGCCCATGATAGCCCCGGCAACTTGAATTATAGTTATAGTTCTCCGCAACAAGCCAGAAGCATGCCCGTTGCTTAAAGTGTTTGCCTACACTGTTCAGATTTTTCCATGGAACGGAGCAGACATACCAGGGAAATGCAGAAATGCCGCTCTGTTTGTCTGGGGATTAAATAAGGGACATGGCCGAAAGGTATCTAATTACTATCCCAGCTCAAAGTAAGAGTAACTGAATACCTCCACGAGATCTTTTTGTTGTGTGTTACTTCGAAAGGTCGTGTACAGCACCAGTCCTAGCATCAGTGAAAACAGAGCGATGCAGAGCAGGACAAAGAAAGCTGGGTGGATCCCTAGGAAAGAGCACAAGAGTACATTCCCGGAGTGATACAATACACTGAGAAGAGGCAACAGTGAGAAGGAAATGATGTTTTAGGATAAGTTTTTGTATTTTTAGAACAAAGGATATGTGTGTAACAGGCAATAAATTCTTCAGCCCGGATCACTTCAGGTCTTTCTGAAATCTCAGAAGCAGGAATGCAGGGTTGTGAGGTTGTAAGGGTCTTTCCCTTTTTACTCCTCTTTTCCCTTGAACAGCCTAAAAATCCCCACCCAGTTACATATATTAGCCCTAAATCCCCAGGGTGTTTGTACCTCTGTGGTATCCCGAGAGGATAGGAAGGAACCTCACCTTCACAGCAGCTAGCAGCCTCCAGCAAAAAGGATTTGCACACTTAGCCCTGAATGCACACCAGTGCCTTCTAGAGTGAGCTGCCCTGTCTGTATACAAGTGCTGGCCCATGGCGAGATGGTACAACCATTCTGTATCACAGCCTGGCTGTCCCCTCGTCAGGTCCTCTTCACTTGGCCACCTAACCACTTTCTCACATGATCTGGGGACCCAAGAGGGGCATGGGTGAGCATGCATGTGGGAGCCAGCAGGGATTGCTGGCTGGGGAGACAAAAACCTGTAATGAAATGGAGGCCTAGAAAAAGCTATCCTTAAAAAAACCATAATTAAACAAAACAAAAAGAATTGAGACTGCTTAATTAAAAGAATGTTACAGACACATATGTTTTCCTATTTATCCTCTCTAACTACAAGAGCCAGACTAAACTGAAAAATATGTAATTTAAGTAACTCGGCTTTCCCAGGAAGCTCACTAACTTCAAGACACCCTTGAGACCAAGGGTTCAGCAGGATGCAAGAAGCTCAGTGCAATTACAGTAGGCACATTATAAGCTCTCCTTTCTCTTCCTGCTTCCTATGCTTTTAGGGATCTATACCAGTTTCCAGAAACCTCATCTGTAGGCTAGTAGTTGTCCCTGACAGGTTTGAGACTCTCAGTTCCCCGACAGATGGGAATCTGCGTGCTGCTCAGACTAGCTGCTCCTCACCTGTTGGCCACACTTTTATTTCATGGTACGTCTGCAGCATTGTCACGCCGTTCTCCACTCTGACGCTGAGGCAGTAGTGCCCAGCATCGCTGAAGGTATGGCTGAGATTGTAGCAAGAGCCGTCAATCACCACCAGATGGCATTTTTCACCGTCAAGTGGAATGCACTCGGCCTTTATAAGCCAGCATAACGCCAGCGGTGGGCTGAAATGACAAAAGTAAAAAGCAAAAAAAAAAAATTAGGCAAAAACTTGGCAGAAAATTTCAGCCTAAGAGCTGATGAATCAGTTGGTTAGAACAGCATAATAACTTTTGAAATAATGAAGTTAATCTAAATACAAATAGAGAAGTAATTAACTGCACAATTGTTTGGTTTATTGTATTTGTTAATTGAAAAAGTTCTTTGTGATGCTTCTATAAAAGTAAGCCTTTCAGCTGAGAGCTAAACACCTGCGTGGGTCATAGGCAGCCCATTGTGTGTAGAAAACCCTACAGTCCTGTTCCAATAAAGATGAAAGCAACCTTTTTTCCCCTGCCCTTGCAAAGGAGTATAGGTTGTTTTTCCTTCATCCTGGAGACCACTGTCTGTGCTACTGAAGTACACCCAAGACTTTTCTGATTAAAAAAACCCCACAACCAAAACTGGAAAGAATGTAAGATGAACTCTGTACAATGGACTAATAGCTGGAAAAGTAAATATAAGTGTAAGGATCACAGTACTCCCTTACAATAACAAAAAGGTTTTTATTTGCTATCAAGCAGTCTAGGTGCAATCCACTTTATGGCCGTGTGTCTTCTCACCATGTCTAGTTGATGCCTTTTATTTACATTTTCAGACCCTTGTTCCAACTGATTCTGCTTGGACACACCTTATGCGCTATGGACTTCGATTCTGACAACAGATAGAGCTTTTCTTTACCCCATCTTATTAGCATTTTGTTCCTTATCTCTTTAGGACATTCTCTCTGCTAAAGAAAGCAGCATATTTATGTATTTATCTCATTTTCTAGCTTTGTTTTTGATAACCCATCTCTCAAGCCTTTGTCATTGCTTCTCTATCATAAACTCCTATTGCATCAGTCCCAGTCCCGTGGCTAGGAGGTTAGGTCTGGCAAACATTGTCCATCCTAAAAACAAGCCTGCTTTTAGGGATCTCAGGTTTGCCTGTAATGGTTTTTGGCTGTTCATATTTACTTGTATGCCATCTCTGGTTTCCACTCCTGCCAATGTGCCATTTACTTTCTGAATGCAAACTGTGCTGCTTTGTCTTTTGGAACTATTTATGCCTTTGGCAAATGACTCTGTGTTGGGTGCTGCTCTCTCCATCCTACACCCTACTCACAGCCCTGCTCTCCCTGCTTCCCCCCCCCCCCCCTCCTTTTTTTAATCCCTCATTAGCCTAAACAGCTCCCAGTAGCAGAACATGAAAGTGTCACTCATCTGGAGAATAAAAGACTTCCGTGGTTATGGAGTTTTTATGGTGAAGGAGCTTTCCTGAGTGTTTTAATGGTATTTAAAATGCTTCTGCCATACAAAAAACCCCTCTGATGTGTTCTAAATACTGCAGCTTGAGAGACTTTGTGCTAGGATTCAGGTGCTCATGACTCTCCTATATTCCTATAATCCTCACTGCACGGAGCCTCTCTGTCTTATTTGTCTTGTGGCAATGTTAACTTTGCCAAAATTATTTCCCAAACCCATTACTCCCATGTGCCAGTCAAGGATTGCTGCTATGCAACAGGACTCTGAATGCAGTTTAATTTAATGGTGGGGAAATTGGTCAAGGAGAAAAATTCAAAATGAAGTTTTAAATATAATTTTTCCCACTATCTTTCTCTGGCTAGTTATCTTTTAACATTCTCTTGACAAAGATACAAAAATAACATTTGCTTTACATAGGAGGATTCTACTTTTCTGTAAAGATGCAGGCTCTTTCAGGCTTTTAGAGCTCATGGTATTTCAAGTCAGGGAAAAGCAATATTCAACAGTATTTTGTTCAAAGGAATTTTCTTTTTTGTTTTAAGAAACAGTTCTGTGGGGTGGAACTGACTATTTTAAGGAAACAGTGGGGAAAAACACTTAAACAGACAATGCTTTTTGGGGAAAGAAGCTGTGTTTGCTACTTACGTGCCATTGATATGAAGAGATAAACTCAAGTTTTCCATTACGTGAGTCTCTCTGGAGCCCACTACACTAATACTTTTAACAGCATCTGAGAGGAAGAAAAGAAAGCATGTCACATTCCACATGTAAACCTGAAAGTCACTGGTTTTCCAGTGAAGGTTTGTTTTCATAGTCTTCACAGATTTTAGCTCCATCAGTCACACAAATAGTAATACTTGCCTCATACCCAAAAGGGGAAGCCTAGTGGTAGAGTTGTAAATTTTCCGAATGTTTGTGATTTCTTTTTAACATATAATCAACTACTTGGTTAATCCTGTGCATTTTTACTTATGTATTTATTTATTCCGGAAGCTGATCAAATCAATGAGACTTTCCTTATGCTTATTTGAACTGATTTTTTAATTTTTTTTTTTTTTACGGTAAACATTTTATTGTAAGTTTTAAGTGTATGTGAGACTTTTACAAAAGACAGTGAAACTTCTGGTAAATGAAAAAGAAACATTAGTTTTAATACATTTCCCCCCATTTTTTCTGCACTAGAACAGCACAAAGTCCATTTTGCAGTGGAAACTCTTCATTGAATAATGTCGACCAGTTCTTGCATGTGAAACAATGCTGAAGTTGTATTACCTGTACATATATAGCAAGTTCTGTTTTGAGTACGCAAAATGTTTTATAATTACCTAACAGCTCCAGAGAAGTGGTAAAATCACCAGTTTTCTGCACCGTTTCTCTTTCGTGTATGATGCTTCCAATTTGCTCCCATTCAGCTATGACTTTCAGATGCACCGTGCGATTCCCCATGGTAGAGCAGTTATAGTAGACAAAGGGTTCCTTAGTAATCTGATAAACTCTGTGTGTAACATGGAAAGATTTAGAATCAAAATTGCCTTTTACCAAGTCCTTGCATATTTCCGATTTAAAAAGGAGCAAGCTCGAATATATTTTCTTTATATACGATGGTACAGTTGGCTGTGATTCTAATTCTACTTTATGTCCATATCAATAAGGATTAATGTCTGTGGCATGACCAATAAAACTACAATCAGTATAAGACCCAGAGTATATTTATGCATTTTCATCAAAGAAACTGAAGATAATGCTAAAAGAATTCACAAAATGGAATAGGAGTAGTCAGCAAATTATGAAAACTACCTTTATAGCAGGCAGACTATAAGCTAACTGAAGCACTAAGGCAGGGGGTGGGAGAGAAAGGAAGAAACAAAAAATTTAGTATTCACAGACTAAAGCTTACATTTCTATTTGCATACACTTATTTGTATTGGACATATATTTGTCCTCAGAGAAGGAAAATAACTGAATGTCTTTTTTCCTCCCTACTGCAGAGTGGTTTAAGGGCTGTATACTACCCATGGTTTTATTTCTGACAGTTATGAGCAATGTTGGGGTTTTTTTTCCCCTTCCATTTTTTTATTAGGTAAGCATTGGGTGTGTGTTAATGTGCACCTCCCTATTATTTGAGAGATCTATACGCTTTCAGAAGCTCCTCATCC
Organism: Pelecanus crispus; assembly: GCF_030463565.1. Lineage (NCBI taxonomy): Eukaryota > Metazoa > Chordata > Aves > Pelecaniformes > Pelecanidae > Pelecanus > Pelecanus crispus. The sequence continues at coordinate 8,362,671 of NC_134653.1, read as the reverse complement.
AAGCTGTGGTATATTTATGGGTAGCTGGTCATAGTAATAGCTCACTTACTGCCCAACCACAAGATGGTATACTGCTTCCAGTTTCCTTAAGTACACAAATTATTCACATATTCAACAACAACAACCTGCTAATGGAGATCTGCAGGTGTAATGATGTTTTAAAATAACAATTTACAATAAGTTACTTTTTCCAGTTCATTCAGTTTGGTTTGACTCATTGCACACACAGTAATACACCTAAGCATACATTTGAACAAGAAATTTAGGTCTTTAAAACATCGCCTTTTTGTGAGTACGCAGTGACTTCTGTGCCAAAGTTTTCATAATTCACCTGGTTGACATGATAAGAATGTAACAACTGACAAAGGTATATGTGTTGTCCTATGATTTAATCAGGATTTTTCTCTAGACGAGCATCTGAATCAGAGCCACCTTGAATACACATCAAAGCAAACAAAGTAACCACACCTACCCATCTCCAAAATCCCAGTTGTAGACAAATGATGCTGACTTGAAGTAATGACTTGGGTCGTGAAGACAGAAAGAAATCCGGGTCACGGCACCCGTGGAAGAACTAGAACCACGCGTGATAAATCTACTGTCTTCTATCTGGGCAATGGTGAGATTACCTGTTATAAATTCTGCAGAATAATAGGGTGGAGACAGAATGACAGCATATATCACTTTCATAGCACGTTCTGTGGGAGTATCAAAATTTAAAGGTATCATTATTTAAAATTTTAATGTGAGTATCATTATTTAAAATGTACTGCATAAGTCTTTCTGTGTCCTAGTCCAAGTGGTTAAGTGTATTTTATGTCTACTACTTAGTGTTGTTACATGTGTTAGTGAGGCAGAGAGATTAAATTACTTATTTAGGGTTATACAATGGGCCATGATAAAGCTTCTAATAGAACTAGGAGAAATAATCCTGGACTGATTGAAGTCAATATCGATTTTTATTATCGATTTAAGAAGAACTGGGATTAACATCAAGTGTCTAGATCAAGGGATTCAGAATCAAACCAGTATACATGCCCTTCATGTTTAGGGTGGTGGTTTTTGTTTGGTTGGTTTGTGGACTTTTTATGTTGCTGTTTTTTTGTTTTTTAGTTTTAGCCACTTCCACAGAAATTAAAATTTGACTACTATGAATAACTGATGCCCTATATATTGTGAATACAGAAAGGGTGAAATTTTGATTTTGATGTCTGCAGGAGATTCTATGCTCAAGTTTGTTTACAAGGACTGGCAAAGGCTGATCTAAAAAAACCTCTCTAAGCTATGAATAAAGAGGTATTTTGATGATACACTTATCAGCTTGCTATAAAATGAATGGGATATTAATTACCAGTAATAGACTCTTACCTTGTTAACAATTCATTAAATCTGGTTAACTGTTCTCTTGCTGATGCACAAATAAGAATCACAATTACTGCTTCAGAATGGGGCTGGTTACTTACTAACTGGAGTTGTAATTTATGAGTTTTTGGCAACCACCTTTGGGCCCCTGTGAAGCCCCTGTGGGTGCTCTTGCTTGCAGAAGGCAGAAGGTACAATGGGATCTTACCTTTCACAGCTATAGAAAGCTTCTAACCCTTTTGCCTGTGGCATGAGAATATAAGACAGTGCAAAGCGAGAAAGGAATAAGTAGATATTCAGCAAGGCAGCAGTTCTTAAGAGAGAAAAGATCTCATGTATACTTTTATAAAGGTTGGTGTTTCTCAAAGAAAAATCTCAATGGCTATTCCCCAAAATGTCAGCTACGCCCTGTGGTTAGCTCTTTTTTCCTCATGCGTGTCCTTATCTTCGGCTGGGAGCTGGGTCTGTTTTGAAGCATACTAGTACAGCAGTGGGACATGGGGTTGGAAGGACGTGGTTACTAGTCTCTGAAAGAAGGGATTGCAGGAAGCTGTCATGATATTTCATGTCAATCCCTGTATCAGATATTAGGTTAACCATACCGCACATTTGGTCAGTTTGTCAAAAAATGCGTATTTATGGTTATGAATATTCCCAGTAAGCTGAAATTGCACTTAGCAATATTTGGAAATGCAGCCATGACTTCACATCCAATTTCAGTACAGTCAGTCAGAACCGTAAAAGAAAATGTAATGGCTCTGTTGTGTTGATGGCCTAAGTTTTTGCTATGTCATGCAACAGGGAAAATCAGTAGGTTGTCACTGCTGCTGGCCTAACTTTAGGACTAGAAATGCTGGGAAGCAGTACAGGAAGCACTGTTTTAGGAGTCTGGACATCACTGAACAACACTGATGTGTGAACTGCAGCTACTGAAGCATCTGGTTTCTAGTTCAGTTTCTCTAAGTAATAGAGGCAGGAAAACAAGGGCAGGATCACACTTCCTTCCTGGATGTAGGTAGACTACAGCATGGCCCAGTTAGTACAGTGCTATCCAAAACCATCTTCAACCAAAGGGCTACACAAATCAAAGTCTGTTGGCAGAAGCCATATTTATGTCTGGCTTTCATTTTTCCGATGCTAGCAAAGGCAGCAAGCATCCTGATGTAAACTGACTTCCTGAAGATGTAAAAGTTGTAAAGCCGTTTACCTGTAATCTGAAGCACGGTGACATTTCTAGCAACCGGCCGACATAACCAACAGTTTCTATGAGTCACCCAGACAGATACTGGAAAAGTCCCAGGAAATTCACCGGTCACATTAATTATGGAGTTAAACCGCTGCTCGGATTTCTCTATCAGAATCAGAGGAGCATAAATCCAGTTAAAGTGATACAAGTTTGATGTGACACTGTCATTCTTCATACTTAGACTGGCATGAACAGTAGCTTGAGCTCCTGTTGTGATGGGACCATTGTTGGTTATTTCCAGACCATACTCCTCTGTGGAAATCAGAAGGGAAAAAAAAAAAACCCAAACCTTGTTGTATTGCATTATTTATTTAGTTGCTTACACATTTTAACTAGTCAGCTGTAGTTACGTGACTCACAATGACACTCATCCCAGCAAAGACTTTGCCACCTTTTTTTTTAATCATTTAAAAACCTGGAACAGAAACTGTTACAGGTATATATGAGTTCAAACAAGTAGCATTAAACAACATGTTAGACTGAGTCCTAGAAATGTTAATAGTAGAAGAGAGCTTCACACTAGAACATCACAAAAACTTTGATGAGGTTTCATAGGCAGAGCTGGGCACTGGCTGTAGGTTCACTAATGTAGTGTCACTAATGATCTAATATGGTCACTAAACTTATGGCTGCTGGAAGAAGGTCAAGCTCAGCTCTAATCTCTGCCCTAAAAAAATGAACTTTCAAACTCGGGTAAGATTTCATCCAATACACTCCTTTGTCAGCTCTGTTGACCCCCAAGTCTCCCTCACCTTCCTCCTAACTGAACAAAAAACCCCTCAGTGCCAGCTGCTGCTTCTCTGTGGTCCACCACTGACTTCCTTTTCCAAAAATACCAATGTAAATGAACCTTGTACCATGCCCTAGCAGCAGATCAGTTGCCATCCAGAGGGACCTGGACAAGCTGGAGAAGCGGGCCCATGTGAACCTCATGAGGCTCAACAAGGCCAAGTGCAAGGTCCTGCACATGGGTTGGGGCAACTCCCAGTATCAATGCAGGCTGGGGTATGAAGGATTGAGAGCAGCCCTGCGGAGAAGGACTTGGGGGTACTGGTGGATGAAAAGCTGGACATCAGCCAACAATGTGCACTTGCAGCCCAGAAAGCCAACCGTATCCTGGGCTGCATCAAAAGAAGCGTGGCCAGCAGGTGGAGGGAGGTGATTCTGCCCCTCTGCTCTGCTCTGGTGAGACCTCACCTGGAGTACTGCGTCCAGCTCTGGAGCCCTCAGCACAAGAAGGACATGGACCTGTTGGGAGTGGGTCCAGAGGAGGGCCACAAAAATGATCCAAGGGCTGGAGCACGTCTCCTATGAGGACAGGCTGAGAGAGTGGGAGCTGTTCAGCCTGGAGAAGAAAAGTCTCCAGGGAAACCTTATTGCGGCCTTTCAGTACTTAAAGGGGGCTTATAAGAAAGATGGGGACAGACTTTTTAGTAGGGCCTGTAGTGATAGGACAAAGGGTAATAGTTTTAAACTGAAAAGGGTAGGTTCAGACTAGATATAAGAAATTTTTTATGGTGAGGGTGGTGAAGCACTGGAACAGGTTGCCCAGAGAGGTCATAGATGCCCCAACCCTGGTAACATTCACGGTCATGTTGGACAGCGCTTGGAGCAACCTGATCCCCCCCATGACAGGGGGGTTGGACTAGATGTCCTTTAAAGGTCCCTTCCAACCCAAACAAGTCTATGATTCTATGAAACAGCAAAGTGTGAGAAGTGCAGGACCTGTGATACTGAACCATCCCTGCTGCTCTGGATCGCTCACCATTATCTTCTCTGCCACATTTACACAAGCTGCTTCAGCTCTTACAATTACTGCAATGGGCAGAGTGTGAGTGAGGTTGAGTTTTATGGAAAGTATACATTCAATTTTAAAAAAAAATAGCAGTACAACAAGATTAAATGACTTGCACGTGTTTAAAAAAAAAACCCAACCCCAAAACCACAAAACAAAACAAAAAGAAAGGCAACAACCACTGAAAGTTGTGAATTGGGGCAGAGCTGGGAACAGTATCTGGTTGTTTGCCTCCAACATGGAACATGTTCCCTCCCTGCACCAGTGCTCTGCCTAGCTATCCTCTCACTGGTGAGCAATGGGGCAATGCCGAGCCGATCAGCAGAGCTGTAGGGGTTTGGTGACTTTCCTTCTCCTCTCTTTCAGCAGCCACCAGATTGCTAACGTGGACCTGAATCATTGAGCTTCAGAAGTTGTGTTTCTCACTCATCCATGACCAGCAATGTGAAGGAAGCACTGGGGTCAGCTAACCCCTGTGCTGCCTTTCCTGCACCCACCAGCTTGGGATGGGGTGGAAGGAGAACCCAGAGCATCTACTTGGTGCCCACATTTTATTTCACAGATCGCAGGTGCTGAGCAAATCTGGATGCAAAAGGACTGTGAGAAATAACTGTCACATTACTGCCTGAACAAGAACTCCACTGTTCCCATTTCACAACACAAGGAATGGCCCTGAGTTCAGATTTTTGAGTTAATAGAGAAAAGCTTGTGATTTGATGAAATGTGGCACAGAGAGGTTTCAGGTCTCTAGAAGATTCAGGCCATCCTCTGCTTTGTTTCAGCAGAACTGGGGAAAAAAATAGCCAGCTACCTCATGCTTATCTAGCGCTTCTCCTTGGAGGTTATCACGGTGCTTTACAAACCAGGGCCACACTGGAGCCCAACAGCTGCAGCAGCTGGAGATTAAGTGGCTAACCCAAGGTCACCCAGAGAGTCACCGGCAGAGCAAGACATTTCATCCAATTCTGGTATTTCTTCTGCCTTTCTGGCCTCTCTTTGCAGAATGCAGCGCAGCGAGGCTGCCACAGCGAGGGCCAGAGGCTGCCCAGGTGCCTTGTGACCCGCTGCGCTGGTCAGCGGAGGAAGCAGAAGTGCAGCTTTGGGGTTAGGGAGCGCAAAGCAGAACCCTGGCTCCCCGGGATGCCCCAGCTTCACTGCAAGCACCGAGGTCGCAGCGCCCGAGAATAAAATCTGGGGAGGCGAGAGGGTGCCCGGAGCTGCCTCCATCTCCTGTCACGGCCAGCGAGCCCGGGCAGGGCACCGCTCCCATCCCACCCGCAACGCGGCTCACGCCCGAGCTCTGCCCCGCCGCGCCCCGCCGCCGCAGCTGCCCTCGCCCCCCTCTCCCGCCTCCCAGGGACCGCTCCCCGGCCACCGTGACAGCGCAGCCCCGCGGCCCCTTACCTGCCGCCGGGGCGGCGCGGCCGAGCAGCAGCACCACGCAGGTCAACCGCAGCATGCTCGGGGCGGCGGGGGCCATGGGCGGGCAGCGCCGGGCCGGGGCCGGGTGTCGCCGTGCCGGGTGTCGCCGTGCGGGGCCGGGTGTCGCCGGGCCGGGTGTCGCCGTGCGGGGCCGGGTGTCGCCGGGCCGGGTGTCGCCGTGCGGGGCCGGGTGTCGCCGTGCGGGGCCGGGCGTCGCCGCGCCGGGCCGGGCGCTGCCCCCAGGCCGCGGGCGGTACTGCGGCACCTCTGTCCGCGCCCCGGGACGCTCCCCCGCGGCAGCGCCCAACCAGCCTCTCCCGGGGGAAGTTCCTGCAGGCTCGCGTTGCCAACGTAACGGGCTGCTACAAAACCGCCGGGGATTTTAAAAAAAAAAAAAAAAAAAGAGCAAATGCTGCCCATCTGCGGAGAGGGCGGGCACAGCTCTGAGCGGGTGAGCGTTTGGGAAAGAGTGTGTATTTTGGTTTGGTGGCTGACACGGCAAAGATTCCCTATTTTTCAGGCTCTGGTAGCGAGGACGCCTCAGCCACGGGCAGCGTGGCCGCGGTTACCCGGTCGCCCAGCGCCCAGGCGACGGCTCCTCGTAAGCAGCCCGCAACGCAAGTGTGCAACGGGAGCTCCCGGGGGGAGCCACTCGAGGTCTCACAAATGCAACGCAGTTTTTTTTTTTAAGTGCTCATGCGAAGTCCCTTCTTGCTCCTGCCTGCATGTCTTTTTGTACGGATCAGCCCCCCTCCACCAGCTTTGCTCTCGGTTCCCGGCGCGGCGGAGCCGCTCCTGCCGCCGCTCCCCCGGGCCGCGACTGCAGCGGCGGGCGGGTCCCCGGCGGGAGGGGCCCGGGCCTGCGGCGGGCACCGGCAGCGGCCGAGCCTGCCCGGGGCAACTCCTGGCGCGCTGTAAGCGGCGTCGCGCCCGGCGGCCGCTGCGTTAGCGGCGATCCCGGGGCCGGGGGCAGGGACGGGGCTGGCAGGCCCTCGCCTCAGGCAGCGCGGCCCGGCGGCGGCGGGAGCTGGCAGGCGCCCTTCGCAGCTGGGGCGAAGCCGCCCCGGCGGGGCGGGGCAGGGGGTGGCCGGGGTTGCGGGTCCCCCCGCGCCGGGGCGCGGTGAGGGGACCGGGCGGCGCCGCGGGCCTCAGCGCCCGCCCATGCCTCTGCCTCCGCCCGCGGAGATGCGCGGGAGGCGGCAGCCGGAACTGCGCTCGGGCGCTTCCGTTGCGCCCATGCGCTGCCGCCGGCCTCTGGGAGCAACAAAGGAGGGAGCCGGGGGGCCGAGGCCGGCCCAGCCCGGTGAGCCACGGGGCGAGGAGCGCCGGGGGCGGCGGCGGCAGCGCCTCGGTGGGGCCCGGGCCGGGGCGCGGGGGCGGGGTGAAGCGAAGCGGCGGGAGGCGAGGCCCGGCGCGGCGCAGCCTGTGGGGCGGAACCCGTGCGCGGCGGGGAGGAGGAAGGGGCCGGAGCCTCGCCAGAACGGCGCTCGGAGGCCTCGGGCCGGGGCCGGGGGCCGGGGCGCAGCGCGGTCGCGGCCGTTCACGGGTGCCTGTGTTCACAGGGCGGTCCCCTCGGCCGGGATGGGGTCGGCGTGATGGCGCCCTGGCAGCGGGGAGCGACCCGGCGGCGGCCAGCCCTGCGGCGGGGAAGGTAAGGGGACGCGGGGCCCTGCGGGCAGCGCCCCGGCCCTGCGGCAGCCGCGGGGGGACCGGGTGGGGGTGTTTGCGGGGCACCCTCAGCTGGTGGTCGCGGCGGGCGCCGTGAAGCGCGGCGCGGCTGAAGCGGGCTGTGTAGGGGAGCTGACGGGAAAGCGCCGAGCTGAGGAGAGAGGTCGCCGGTCTTTCAAGCTGAATTTGATTTCGGGTTTCTTTACGAGCGAGAAAGGCAGCTCGTGGCCGCAGGACAGCTTCTGGCACCTCTGGGAGCGAGTCCTGCTGCGGTGCGTCCAAGGGTAGCTGTAAGTTTGGGATCTGGCCGGGTTCGAAGATGAGATTCCAGGTGTGCGGCGCCGGGAGCTTCCCTGAGCTTGCTGCTGCTTCTGGGAGAAACTAAACCAAGCAAAATGCGTGAACGTTTACACTGCGGTGTGAAGAGCCCAGTAACCACTTGTATCTAGGAGTGTGTTCCTGTGATACGGAGCGCTGTACATGCTAGGCATTATATTTGCAAGCCTAACTAAATGTGACAGTTGTGGTTTTTGGAAACGATGTGTCCCCTTCAATACATCAAAACGATGGATGTAGGTGATGGCTGCTGTTAACCAGCTGTACAAACTAACTTTTTTTTTTTTTGTGTAGGTGTGTTGGTCTTGATTTTATGTACTGAAGGCTGATCCTTTCTCCTCCGAGATGGCGTTTGTTTCAGCACAAGGGCCTACAGTGGTGGACCAAACCACTTTGATGAAAAAATACCTTCAGTTTGTGGCTGCTCTTACAGATGTCAATACACGTAAGATACCTTTTTTTTCTATTGAAAGTTACAGTTCTTCAATAGTTTCTTTTGCAACCATTGCAGTATTGTTTAGACAGTTGATAAATGTGTGTTGAATTAACTTAGAATTTCATTTGAGTTTTGGCTTTTGAAGAAGCAAAGTGATGAGCAATACTTGCATGAGCCGAAGTGAGCGAGCTGTGTGCGTGTGCAGTTGTATGAGGGTTGTTTGTGAGAGTTGTGTGCCTTGTAATTGGGCAGTGATAGCTAAACTGATAAGATCTGATTGCTTCTTTGATCAGTGAGCATGGTGTTTTTCTTCATGATGTAGTTTTACATTTAAATTTTTTTGCTTGAATTTCCATTTTCAGCTGATGAAACCAAACTGAAAATGATGCAAGAAGTCAGTGAGAATTTTGAGGTAAATAAAAAAACAAAACAAACCAAAACCCAGCCCAACCCCCAAACAACAAAACCCCAACCTTATGAAACAGCAGTCTTTCTTGTGCTTAACGTATGTTGGTTTGATTGCTGATGTTATGTGGTTAAAATATTAATATTAGTATCTTGTGACTTATGATTTATGTTGTTATAAGTCATTGAGTTTAGGTTTGTATTTAGGAATTAGTCAGGGTATTGAAGAATTACAACATTTGGAATTAGCGAGCTCTTTCATTCTCTAATCTTTATTCAGTAAGCATTTAAAGAAAGGTGAAGTAATAGATTTTATTTCCATTGTGTTGAATGATTTGAAGTCTCTGTGTTTAAAGCTTTCTTTTACTTAGTTGAAATGTGTATTGTGCCCTCATGAAGCAGAGGCCCCTCTGATTCCTCTGAGTAGTTCCATAGTATAGAAGTGAGGGAGGAGTTGTCAGATGCAGAATCTGTCAGCAAGAGTAGAGATGGCTCCAGTGACATCTTTTGCATAGTGATGGACCATCAAGTTTAAATGAGCAGCAGAAAAAAAGTGAGACACGAGTTAAGCCAACCCTGTGTTAGCAGAAACTATACTTTAGTTGAATACTTAGTTTTTATGTGTCTGTCCTGAAATTATAGAGAACTTATTTTGTAGAATAAGTTCAAGATCTTAGAATCACAGTAATTCTCTTTCTATCTAGTTTTTCAGTCGTGTTGCAATTAAAAAAAAAAAGTGCTACCACTATAACATATTCTGTCCTTACCTGTTTATTTGAAGTGATCTCACTTAGTCCATGATAGGGAAACATAAATACCCATTCTAGTCTTGTTTAATGTTTTTGGATATTTTTAAGTAAGCTTTATACAAGATTATATCCAACAGGTGCTGGATGTCGAAAGCTATGACAATTTTAGTTGTTTCTCAGTTATTGGTGGAATTTCCTGTCCAGTGAATTTTTTTGCTCAGGTCAGGTTAACATTGTGAAATAATAAATTTAGAGTTGGTGTAACTGTGTTTATAAAAAAAAAAAAGTTAAAAGGCTTAATCCTTGCTTAGTGTTTATAAGCAAAGAAGTAGATGTATCTGACAGTTCCGCATCTATAAGCGCATGGGGTGAGCAGAGCTTCATGTTACTGTGACTATCTAAAAATATCTTTGTGGAGTTTTGTATCTGTTTAAGCTGGCCTGCTCTCTCTGAAACAATTTGTTATCTCAGTAAAAGAATAGTTTTAACAGCTTAGTCTAGTGATCTGTTTAGAATCTGAAGGATTAGTTGATTCTCTTTGCTCTTGCCTTCAGTAGGGAAGAACTTGTTCAATATTTGTTTTGATAATGTTCAAGATGAAGTAGCTTTCTTCTCTTGGAACTCACTTGGTTCTGTAGTGTGATCCTACATAAACAGACGATGAATTGGCTTATGCTGAAGTGTAGTTCTATTTGTTGGAAAATACTTGATGGAGTAAGAGGAACTAGTAATATAGTTTTAGTTTCTTTTTTTCCTTTGGAGGTTGTGGACAGTATTGTTGCATGTTCTTAAGCTAGGTCATTTCTTTTCATCTTTGTTTCCATAGTCTCCTTATTAACTCTTCTCTATCACCTACTTCACCTTCCAATAGCTACAAAGTTCAGCAGGTTCTATTTTTCACTTCTTTAAAGTGATTTTTTTTTTCTGCTAATTCGTTGTTTGTTGAAAGTTGTAACATTCAAATTCTGTTGGTTGCATTATTGATCTGGATGTCTGTCTAGTTAGGGTTTGTGGTGGGTTGACCCTGGCTGGATGCCAGGTGCCCACCAAGGCTGCTCTGTCACTCCCCCACCTCAGCCGGACAGGGGAGAGAAAATATAACGAAAGGCTCGTGGGTTGAGATGGGGACAGGGAGATCACTCGCCAATTACCGTCACGGGCAAAATAGACTTGACTTGGGGAAATTAGTTTATTATCAATCAAATCAGAGTAGGATAATGAGAAATAAAACCAAATTTTAAAAACAACTTCCCTCCACCCCTCCCTTCTTCCCAGGCTTAACTTCACTCCCGATTTTCTCTCCCTCCTCCCGCCCCAAGCGGCACAGGGGGACGGGGAATGGGGGTTGTGGTCAGGTCATCATATGTTGTCTCTGCCGCTCCTTCCTCCTCAGGGGGAGGACGACTCACAGTCTTCCCCTGCTCCAGCGTGGGGTCCCTCCCATGAGAGACAGTCCTCCATGAACTTCTCCAACGTGGGCCCTTCCCACGGGCTGCAGTTCTTAATGAACTGCTCCAGCGTGGGTCCCTTCCATGGGGTGCAGCCCCTCAGGAGCAGACTGCTCCAGCGTGGGTCCCCCGTGGGGTCCCAAGTCCTGCCAGCAAACCTGCTCCAGCGTGGGCTCCTCTCTTTCTCCACGGGTGCACAGGTCCTGTCAGGAGCCTGTTGCAGCGTGGGCTTCCCGTGGGGTCACAGCCTCCTTTGGGCACATCCCCCTGCTCTGGTGTGGGGTCCTCCCCGGGTGCAGGTGGATCTCTGCTCCCCCGGGGGCCTCCATGGGCTGCAGGGGCACAGCTGCCTCACCAGGGGCTTCACCATGGGCTGCAGGGGAATCTGCTCTGGCACCTGGAGCACCTCCTCCCCTTCCTTCTTCACTGACCTTTGTGTCTGCAGGGTTGCTTCTTACACATATTCTCACTCGTCTCTCCAGCTGCAATTGCTCAGTTTTTTCCCCCCTTCTTAAATATGTTATCCCAGAGACACTACCACCGTCACTGATGGGCTTGGCCTTGGCCAGCGGCAGGTCCATCTTGGAGCCAGCTGGCATTGGTCCTATTGGACATAGGGGAATCTTCTAGCAGCTTCTCACAGAAGCCACCCCTGTAGCCACGCCTGCTACCAAAACCTTGCCACACAAACCCAATACAGGGGTAGAACTGAACGTGAACTGATGATTATGGAGGACTTCTTGAAGTGAGGTTTAAAACTGAGGTGCTTGACCATAGTGTTATCTGCTTGACAGTGCCAGCTGTTGGGCTAGTTGTTAGGGCATTCTGGGTTAGCAGAGGGTGTTGCTCTTCTAAACCAATTTCTGGATAGAAACATTTGATAGTTTTGAATCTTGTTTCTCAGAAATTATTTGTTTGGGGAGAATTTTTTCCTTCTCCATTTCTTCATAGGGATTCTGTATTCCAAATGAGGAGAGAGGAGTGTATTTGTCTTTCCAGTCTCCACTTTGCATGAGAAAAAGCTTCCAGAATCAACCTCTATTGCTGCTGCTGATGTTTTGTGCCAGCAGCATAATTCTGAACTTGGTTAGAATAGTAGGGTTTTAGTTTCTGGTGTGGTTCAGAACAGCAGTTCATATATATCAAGAGTGCTGATAATTTTCTGCTTATTGCTGTTTAGCAAAGATATTGGGAGGGTGCTTTCAGAAATTTAAGCTGAATTTGTGAAGGTGTACTTTTCCTTGAATGGGTTTGTGAGCCACTTTCCAAGAATGAGGCAATATCTGTTTTATTTTTTGTTGGAAACTTTCCTTCCTTTCTTCCTCCAAAGTGGAACTGTTCTCATGGTATAGAGTTGGGGAGGTTAGGAGTCTTTCAAAATTGGAAAGACTGTAGGGGAGGTGGAGGAGGAGAAAATACAGACAGACTTCCTTTGGAAGGCCTTTGAGGTGAAGAGAAGATGCAGGCTAATTGGCTATTGATAATATCCTGTCTTGCATTGTTGTGGTTTAACCCTGGCTGGCAACTGAGTGCCACACAGCTGCTTGCTCACTCCCCCGCAGTGGGATGGGGGAGAGAATCAGAAAGGTAAAAGTGAGAAAACTCGTGGGTTGAGGTAAAGGCAGTTTAATAGGTAAGGCAAAACCTGTGCACGCAAGCAAAGGAAAACAAGGAATTCATTCACTACTTCCCATCAGCAGGCAGGTGTTCAGCCATCTCCAGGAAAGCAGGGCTCCATCATGTGCTAACAGCTACTTGGGAAGATAAACACCATCACTCTGAACATCCCCCCTTCCATCTTCTTCTCCCAGCTTGATACTGCTGAGCATGATGTCATATGGTATGGGATATCCCTTTGGTCAGCTGGGGTCAGCTGTCCCGGCCGTGTCCCCTCCCAGCTTCTTGTGCACCCCCAGCCTGCTCACTGGCAGGGTGGGGTGAGAGGCAGAAAAGGCCTTGGCTCTGTGTAAGCACTGCTGAGCAATAACTAAAACATCCCTGTACTATCAGCACTGTTTCAGCACAAACCCAAAACATAGTTTCATACTAGCTACTATGAAGAAAATTAACTCTGCACCAGCCAAAACCAGCACATGCATTTAAAATGTTTTTGTGCCCTTCTTACAATATCTGTCTGGTTTCTTGAAAGCCCTTGAGATAAAAAAGCCTTTGTTCGCACAGTGCCTAGTGTAACACGGTTTATGGTTGTGTGTTTTGAAATCTTACTGCAAAGTAGAGAATAGTAGTGGAAATCTATAAAAGGAGGTGGCTTTATATAACTTGTATGTTATTCAAGGAATAATGTGAATAGATCCCTGAAATACCTATATAGATTTTTTTCAAAAGAACACTGCATTCTTACCTGTACCTTTATTGACAGGCCAGTATGCTTCTGTATCTCACGTACTTCAGAGAATTGCCTGACAGCATGTACGTAAACTACAGCTGAGTTTTTCCAAATAAATCTCACAGTGGCCAAATGATGTTTTTTTTAAGGCAGATGCAGCAGTTGCAGATGGAGGAATCTTGCTCATCTAGTATTTCTTTTGCGTTCACAACAAATGGACAGTAGTACAAGATCGTTTTTACAGTAGAAAGTAATACTCAGTTTGAGTGATGTATGCGTGTACACAGATTTGCAGAAATAACTAACATCTCAGTTTAACAGTGACTGAAAAGTCTTGGGAGTCCTAGAACAATGAATATGAGTGTGCTTGTCAATCTTTCTTGTTCAAGAACATCTCCAGTGTTGGTTTGGTTTTTTTTCCTCCATTTAAAATAGCTCTATAGAATGGTAGAATGCTTTGGGTTGGAAGGGACCTTTAGAAATCATCTAGCCCAACCCCCCTGCAGTGAGCAGGGACATCTTTGGTATAACATCTGAGCAACCTGATCTAGTTAATTTTATTTTCTATGTGAGGTGATAGTGTTAAAATAGAAAAAAAGTCATATTACAGTCTGGGATTGGAGGAAAGAGATTAATTTGTATTCACTTTTGTTTGTTTCACTAATAGTGCTCTGTAGTGTGTCAGCAGATGCGTAATCACTGAATCTATTGAAAAATCACTGAAAATGTTTAATAGTGGCTTTGAATGTAACTTCATATCATCTGTTGAATGTCTATTATATCTGTGCCCTCATTTTTTTGTGTGGTTTCCCCCCCCCCACCCCCCCCCCCTTAATTAGAATGTGACATCATCCCCTCAATATTCTACGTTCCTGGAACACATCATCCCTAGGTTTCTCACCTTTCTACAGGATGGAGAAGTTCAGTTTTTGCAGGAGAAGCCAGCACAGGTAAACTGCGTGGAGCATCTCTTACCTTTTTGCAATATGTGCAGCAGACTATTCATTCAGTGAAGTACTTGATTAACCTAATGAACTGACTTATGTAGAGACTTTGTTGTTAAAAATAGATCTGTCATTTGGAGAGAAATTGAAAAAGTCCAGTTTCTAAATAAGTTACTTCTAAACTTCGCAAATCTGTGCTTCTATGAAAAGTGAAGAAAAACGAGGTGCAACAGAATTGGCTTTCTCACTGAAAAATGACACATTACAAATACTGACTTTACTGTGGAATGAAAAGCGAAAGTTGAATGTCATTAAATACTTAAAACTGAGTTTCTTAAAGTCTGATAACTTGCGTTTTTCAACTGTAAATTTGTTAAATTTGCCTTATTCACCTATGTGGGTAGGAGGAAGCATTATGTGTTTGTATGTAAGCCTATGTCTGCACGAAGTAAAATGTTTTTTATTTTCTTTTTAAGCATGCAGAAGTATTAAGCTGAAAAGGTGTTGCAACCAATGGTTGTTTTTGTGGGCTTTTAAAAAGTTCTATCATGTCTTTATTTTTTCCTTTTTTTTTTTTTCACAGCAACTCCGAAAGCTAGTGCTTGAAATAATTCACAGAATACCAACAAATGAACATCTTCGTCTTCATACCAAAAATATCCTGTCTGTGATGTTTAGATTTCTAGAGGTAATTCCCTCCTCCCCCCCTTAAAACTGTTTCAAATTTTCAGAAAGATTTTCCCCTTCTTTCTTCATCTCCAAAAATTGCTGGGGGGAGGATTTTAAATAGCTGTGCTTCTGGAGAAGGAAAGGAAGGGCATTCTGTTTAAGGCTTCACCAGTGTGATATCTTACTATCTGCAGGTTTTCTGCATGTTCTCTTTGCTCTTTAGAAACTTGGATTTCACAAAGGCAAGGAACTGTTCTCATGCTAGACAAGATTTAATTCATGAACACTTTTCTGGCTTATATAAGTGCAGATACCTTATTCTAGAGATTTTGTTTTGTTTCTTACTTGAAATTGAAATCACTGTCATTTGAAGCCCACAGAAAATACCCTGCTCTGTGTGGAGGTGTCTTGGTGTGTAAATAGCCCCACTTGTGTGTCGCTGTCTGTGGGGCATTACAAACAGGTCTGATGGTATACAGTGGTTGAAACTTCTGGTTTTTGTTCCAGTAGCGGTGAATTTAATTTTAGCCATACTCTAAGGCTGCAAGATAAAGTTATATCAAAGGAAAGGCATATTGCCCATGCAAAATTAATATAAACGGGGCACTTCTAGGTAGCTGAGAGGAGTATAATTTTACAGGGTTTTGAAGTATTTACGGAGTAATTGAAGAATGCAGCAGTAGGCTAACTAAAGATTCACTTTTTTTTCCAGACAGAGAATGAAGAAAATGTACTGATTTGCTTAAGAATAATTATTGAGTTGCACAAACAGTTCCGACCAGCAATCACTCAAGAAGTAAGTCATAGATCTTGTTACATGGTATAGAACTTATTGCTATGCTCTTCAGAATTGTTGTTTTGTTCAGGTGGGTTGGTTGGTTTGTTTTTTCCTGCTGTCCTTTTGTTGGCTGACCTGTTCTGGTAACTATATATTTAATTTTTTTTTTTACTTTAAAGTAAGTTTTAAAAGAGAATTGCATAGTGCTAGCACCCCTGGGAAAAAACAAACTGTTAAAACCTGGTTGTTTTTGCTTTAAGTGTTTATGGGCAGTATGATTAGACTAAGGAATAAAATTCCTACAGAAGGGAAGAGAATTGGTGCCTTTTTAGTTTGTGAAGGGAAAATCCTGGAAAAGGAGTATTATGATTGTCTTTTCCTCCACCTCCTTGCTTTTCTCCTGTGACTCATGAAGGAGTATTTGCAAGTTTGCATTTTTATTCTATTGCTTTCTTTCCTTGATTTTTCTCCTAGGAAGACTTAGTTGGTCTATAGTAATTATTTCTAATAATACTGTGTTGGTACTATGTTGAGGTGATAGATAAATCAGACTCTTTCCAAGTGCAATTCGAATTAATATTGGCAGAACAGAAGGAAATAGGAGAACACTTTCAGATTCTTTTTAAATATCATGAAAAGTATACTCTAGTGGTGACTAAAGATTTTATGTAATTGTACTGTTAATACAGAGATTCTAAAATTGTAAACTTTTTTCTTTATGGTAAACTGACTACTTCCTTCCTAGATCCATCACTTTTTGGACTTTGTGAAACAGATTTATAAGGAACTTCCAAAAGTAGTGGTAAGCTTTTTATTTCTTAAATTGACCTTGCTGTAGTCAGAAAACTAGTTTTTATTTCTTAATTTTATCTCTAAAAGATATTAACATATTTACTGTTGTATCTAGTGATACAAAGTAAATATAGTTTTAATAAAATACTTAACAAAAAATATGTCTAAAAGTGGAGAAATGTAGATTTTGAATTGGAAAACCTTCTGTTTCTAGCACAGTATAACAAGTATGAGAAAACTGAGGTAAACTTGTATAATAAAGCACTGATCAGTTGACGGCAGTGGTGTCCTTGTAGCCAAATGTTTTTGGTGGGGTTTTTTTGAGCGAAGGGTAGCGTGGTGTACTTTCCAGCAGATGGACTTCTTCAGTGTGCATGATCTCTGTGGAAGCCATTGCCTGCTCTTCCTCACTGATACAGGGTATCTGTTTGGATGTTTTTCTTTAGCAAAAGGACTACCTTGGTTGGGGATGCTTTTCTGCCTCTTGCTGTAGCGGGAGTGAAAGATGGCAGGGTATGTGTGTGGTCCTAGTAGATACTGCATTGCAAGCATCATGTGCAGAGAGGGAAAAAATGTCTGCAATAAGTTGTAGGGAAAAATTACATGGAGCAGTTCTAATGAGATAAGTGGCCTTTTGACAATTACTAGCATTATTATATTTTTTTCTTCTGCTCCTTGCTTGTAGAATCGGTATTTTGAGAATCCTCAGGTGATTCCAGAGAACACTGTTCCTACTCCTGAAATGGTTGGCATGATTACAACAATTGTGGTGAAAGTCAACCCTGAGCGAGAAGATAGTGAAACGAGAACAGTGAGTACTCTAACTGCTCTGTAACTATGAGACTGTATGTATCACAATACTCCAAATCATAAGGGCAGGTAAAGGTAATAGGCTTTCTTTTTGCTTGTCTGTCTTACCAAGATTTATTTGTAGAAGCTGATTGAAACTTTTCAGATATTTTCTATGCAGCTGTAACTACAGGATTTTTATTTAATACAATACCAAATGGTTTTGTGCTTTTTAAATGTTACTCTTGCTAAATATAGTGCTATTAAAATGAGCATTTTCTTTAGAAATGTATTTCAAATACTTTTTTGAATTAATAATTAAACTGTTTATAGAACATGTATTTTCTTCTTTCAGCATTCTATAATTCCCAGAGGATCTTTATCTCTAAAGGTCTTGGCTGAGCTACCTATTATTGTTGTTCTTATGTATCAGGTTAGTATACGCCACTATTTTGCATGTAAATACTTTTTATTACTGAATGGCTTGTGTAACGTCTGCTGGCTAACATATTAGTAAAAATGAATGTAATGTATCTTTAAGATTAAAATATGGCCTAAAAATAAGTGGCTGAGATTTCTTAATTTTTTTCTGATTAGCTCTCAAATAAGTTGACTGCGAGTGTGACTTGTAAATTTCTCTAATAATACTTTACTTTTTTTTAAGCTCTACAAACTGAACATTCATAATGTGGTAGCTGAATTTGTGCCCTTGATTATGAACACTATTATAATACAGGTTTCTGCTCAAGCAAGGTAAGAGCGTTTTAACAACATTTTGATGATATTTGGGATAAACTACTTAAACCTGCCATTCAGTTTTGCCCAAAATATTTTTGTCTTATATCTTGTGATTTTTTGCTTTTAGTCTTACTGCTTTTGGTCTCAAAAGTGGCAATGATTATTCGACTTAAAATTGTCAAACCTTTGTAGGTGAAGTTATTGGCAAATCTGAATATTTCCATTATATGTCACTGATAAAATCCATAGTTGTGCAGCATCCCAATTTATTACTTGATAATGCGCTTTTTTTTAAATAGAGTTTCTGACAGAAATCTGTATTACCGTAGATAGTGTGTGATGGAGGCCATGTTAGCTAGGACACTTGCTGTTGTTTAATCTTTACTATACCACCAGTGCTACGTTTCTGTTCTTCCGAGGTATAGCTTAGGTGAAGCCTTGTGATGTTGCAGGTATGGGTGCTGCTTTTCCTGCTTCAGAGAAGGATGTTTCTAAGGAGCAGCAAGTGGTGCTGAGCAAGGGCAGCAGGACTAAGATCTCTGTCTTCCCCTATCTGCCTAGATCAGCTAAATAAGTGGTTGAAGCTTGAGAGAGACAGACAAGTCTGTAGGAGGGAATATTGCTTGGAGGAAAAAAAATTGCCCCAGTCAGGGGAACAGAGCCAAATGTTTGACGCTAATGTATTGGCTTGGCTTTCTGCAGAAAGTTGAAAATTGTATGGCTGCCTCAGGGCTGTGTGTTTCTGCTTAGAGCATAAGATGCTGGGAATTTGAATGGCAGACGCTTGTTGAAAATGAGCTCTCCCATGATGATTTTATTCCCTTATGAAGCAAGAACCTCATTACAAGATGATGTAATTTGAAATTTCTGTGAATTTTTCTGAATGAAGGTATTAAAGAGGAGGAACAAAATTGTAACTATTGTGCAATTTAATTTCAGGCAACATAAACTTTATAACAAGGAATTGTATGCCGATTTTATCGCTGCTCAAATTAAAACATTGTCTTTTTTGGCTTACATCATAAGAATTTACCAGGTAGGTTGCATTTTTTTTGCTTTGTTACTCTTGATGCAACGATCTCTAGTTGCTTCATGGCAGGCAAGTGACCAGAATGACTGCAGTGCATCAGGGATGGGAGGGAAGAGCATTTGCGTAACAAATCTGAAGACAGGGCTATACTTGGTTGTCCTTTCAGAAGTACTCTCATGTGAATGCTAAGTAAAAATGGGCTGTTCCTCCTGCCCCAGGCATTTATGGAATGGCTATTGTATTTTCTCTTTAAGAATTCTACTTGCAGAAATAAACAAGTGAATTTTAATTGAATGTTATTTTGCAAATGTAAAGCAAAGCTTTAAAATAGAATGTCATAATAATTGTATTCATGTTATTTTTTTGTTATAGGAATTAGTGGCTAAATATTCTCAGCAAATGGTTAAAGGAATGTTGCAGTTGCTCTCCAATTGTCCAGCCGAAACGGCACACCTCCGGAAGGAGCTTCTGATTGCTGCTAAGCACATCTTGACAACAGACTTGAGGAGCCGTATGTAGTGCTTTTTAAAAATGTATCTGTAAACTGGAAAGATTTCAACTATTTCCGTGTATTTAAGAGGCATATTGCTTACTACTTGTTTTGGACTATTACATACTTCTGATTATTTTGGGAATGGGTATGATTTTTGATTTGCCTTTTTTCTTTTTTTCTTAAAAAAATAAAATCATCTGAATAACATGGCATACTGAACAAGTGGCTTTTCTAGCTTTCCAAATCTCTGTTGTTCCAAGTAATTACTATTTGATGATAAACATTTTTGTTGGGTTGTTATTGTGCCTACAGTTGTATGGATACTTTATTAAGATATTAATCTGTTAACCTGAGTGGAAGTAGTTCTGTCAAAACCTGATACCAGGTTTGATTCAGCTCAGAGCATTTGCCTCTAGCAGAGGAAAGCTATTTTTGGTCTGCCTGAATTAACTAGGTTTGGTGGATATGTTCTGTTTTGGCAGAATTGCAAAATTGGAGATGAGTGTACTTTGTAAAATACTAACTTCTATCTTTTCGTTTTTACTGTGTGGTCCCCTTTCTTTTCCTTCTGCTAACAACAATTACGGGGCAGTGTGATGTCTTACAGGTATTGTTAGCTCACCAAAAAAAATAGCATGTTTCCTAGTTCTGGAATTTAGTATTGTGGTTTGAAGCTGTTTCTTTGGCTATTTTTCTAAAGAAATTAGCTTAATTGTTCTAAGTTTCTCAGCCTGTCCTTAGTAACTTCTGAACTTGACCAGTTTCAACAAAATTCAGCAGAAGAGCAAGGTCTTAAAGATAGGATGTTCTGCATCCTTTGTGGACTTTAGTGTTTGGGTAGTGGAGAAAACCCCAGTTAGTGTCTCCATTGGAGGAATAAACAGCAGCATGAGCTTAGCAATTCATTGCGTTTGGTCAGCTGGCTGGTATTTTAGCATACACGTTGCTAACACATCCCTCCAGCCCTGCTCTTGGCTACCTGGCAGCCCCAAAGTGGATTTAGAGGAGGAAATGCTTAGAAATGTTAAGGAGAAGAGGGAACATGATATCGCAGGAGGGATAAGGAGTGTGACAAAGAGGAGAAGTGGGATGTAAAGTATGTGGAGATCTGTAGAAGATAAGGCTTCAGTCATTCTGATGGTGCAGTTCAGCTTATTTGGGAAAATGAGTGTTGAGGGAAGTGTTTCATGTTTGTGGGTCTTGCCATTGGCATTATTGTTCTCAGTGAAATAATTTT
Organism: Pelecanus crispus; assembly: GCF_030463565.1. Classification (NCBI taxonomy): domain Eukaryota; kingdom Metazoa; phylum Chordata; class Aves; order Pelecaniformes; family Pelecanidae; genus Pelecanus; species Pelecanus crispus. The sequence goes on along the minus strand of NC_134653.1, from coordinate 8,341,987 downwards.
TCAAACTGAGTCTTCTGTGTTGATTGAGAATTGACGAATAATGCCTTCTATCTTACTGTGACACATTTGGTCTGTGTGGATCTTTGTTTCTGATTCCTGAAAGTGAGGGCGGAGGTGAAACTGTGCTCACTCTCTCCACTGTTATCCCTGTAAAGATGGCCTCTGTCGCTAAGAATATTTCATGTCAGCAAAACGTTGTTTGCGCATAAATATTAGATAGAGGTTTTAAAAGCTGACTTAGAATTCAAATGGAATTTAGAAACTTACATTTTTTCATCCCTCTTAAGCCGTTTCTTTTGAGAATTTTAACGGAGATGTCCATGTGAAAAAGCTAGAATAGTTTGTATGCCGTTTCTGAAATTCTAATGACTGAACATTGTGAACATTTCTTAATTTCAACGTACAATATTCTTATGTTATGAAGTTTAACAATGAGAGAGTTCAATTGTCTGGTGTAAACAATTTGTTACTGTGTGCTTTGCTTTAATTTCTTTTACTAGTTCACATTAAGAGTAGTAGAATAACACAGGAATATTAATGTTAAATGTGTTCAATACACAAAAACTGATTATTGTTTTTCAATTTGCATTTCCTCTGGTTTTTTTCCATTGTCGGGATTTGTGTCTTAATCTCTTTGGTCTGCTAACACTGGTGCATCTAAGACTAACTGCTTTTTTCAGACAGAGTGGTTTGATCAAAGGCAGTTCCTTTCCAACCATGTTTTTGACTCAGCTTTTTCCTCCATACTATTATTTGTTGGCTATGATTAAATTTATTCTCAAGTCATGACTGCCATGATGGTTGCCTTGTAAAATAATGGATTGTCTTTGCATCTAAAATCTTTATTCCCATTCTTTGTTTGCTTTTTCCACTGTAAGTCTTACAGATCTCTGTCCCCCCTCCCCCCAAAAAAATAATGCTGATGCTCTCATTTTCTCTTCCTCTGTATTTCTGCAGAATGTGACGTTCTCTTAAAAGCAAAGGCAGCTACCATGCTGTCCCTTTCCTTTAAGTGGGCCTCACTGATTCGGTGTCCATTTCAGATTTCATTCAGGAAAATGCTGGATTTTTGTCTTTAATATTGTTTGGAAATCTGTGCAGAATGAAGGTTGCTGGATGCTCCTCTTTCTTTTTATTTGACTTTTTGCTTATTTGTTCATAAGTTTTAGCTTGCTGCATTACTTGGAGGTGGGAGCAGTTAATCCTTCCTGCCATTTCCATCATGTGCCTTTAGGGTGGAGTGACCTAATCAATTCCATAAACTTGTTTATTTAAAAAGAAAATGCTTCTTTGGTCTTGCTTTGTCACTTGATTTTGTTACTGAAATCTTCCTTTTGTTCCCTGGACCCCAGGTTGCATGTATTCCTCGTTAAATTTTGGGATAAGGCTTGTATGATAAAATGCCAGGCAAAATAGAGTTGTGTTGTACTGTGTTACTCACACTTGTCCTTTCCAGTGACTCATTAGTTACATTTAAAAAGTTCTGCAAAGTTGAAAATAATATAAGCATTTTTTCTTCTTTCCAGCTGTAAATTTTTGTTGTATCAGTGCTGTGGCTTTGACTGTGTACTGTAATGTTACTCAAGGGGCAAGCGTCAGTGGAGTTCATAGTCATAAGAGGTTAATTGAAAGTTTCCTTGTAAGTGACGCTGCCTTCTGTAATCTTCAGGAAAGAATTTTGTAATAAAACCACTTTCTGACTTAGGTTTAAATACCTAGTAAGTTAAGTGGTTTAATGCTTAGCTATCTTATTTTGATGATTTCCTTTGCCAATCATTATGTATAGCTTTTTCTTTTTTCTCTCTCTCTTTTTTTTTTTTTTTTTTTAAATTACAGAATTTATTCCATGTATGGACAAGCTATTTGATGAATCTATACTAATTGGCTCTGGATACACTGCCCGAGAGACACTGAGGTATGACAGAAGGTTTGGAATAGCTATCTGAGTGCCTGCCAGGGCTGTTTTCTTTCAAGGTTTATTAATATTTGCAACAATGTCTGTATGGGGTCCTAAATCTTTGCTTTAAATAACTGATTTTATTAGATTCTAATATTGGAAGGGCTTCTGCTGCTGATAAGAGTGGTTGTTGTTTAACACTTCGGTGCAGCATGGTAGTGTGAGTGTAGGGCAAAATGAGATAAACGGGTGAATGAAAATTATTTCATTTTTTGAATTGCAGAGAACAGCCACAACAGTGGCCACGGTGAAATCAACTCAATACCTCCCCAATATTGCATGAAACAGCCTAAATCTTGTGTCCAGTGTAAAATCTGAATGACACTTAAACTGCGGTGTCAATAAGTACCTTAAAACTTACTCATTTGCAACTGAAAAAAATAAACAGGGAGAATACTTACTTTCTGCGTCTTCAATAGTCTACTAGCTTTTAGGTGCTTTTGCTGACCAAATTAAAATATTTGAACTAGGAGAGTTATTTCCTTTTGCTTAAGTGTCAAGTGTACCTTATTGACAGCTTGTATTAGATTTAGAAGTTTTTGTTCTACTAGATGCTTAAACCTGGTATTTGAAAATAAATGATTTTTAAAATTTATCAGTTTTTGTAACTACTTTTGAAATCATGAATCATCAATGTTTAATTGTGAAAGAGCTTAGCAACACTGCTTAAAACTTGGTCTCAAATGTGGTAATTTGCTTTTAACTATGTAGATGAAGATATGTGCTGGGGCTCTTCAGCAATGGGGGAAGAAAGATCAGAGAGGTAATATTAGTGTTGTGGGACAGATTAATGCATCTTTGGTTAGATTATACAGGTTATAATTCTCTTGTGTAATTGAAAAAGCCTTGTGAACTCTGGATTTGCATGTAAAAATAGAAGATTTGAATTTAGAATCTTGTAAATAGCTCCAGGCAGTAATTATTGGTTAAGTCCAATTAACAACAATTATAATTGTCTTCAATGTGTTTTCTTCATTTCTTGTTTTTACTGATAGACCACTTGCGTATAGTACACTGGCAGACCTAGTACATCACGTCCGTCAGCATTTACCACTCAATGATCTCTCCCTTGCTGTCCAGTTATTTGCCAAGAACATTGATGATGAGTCGTTGCCTAGCAGTATCCAGACCATGTCTTGCAAGCTTCTGCTAAATTTGGTAGACTGTATCCGGTCTAAGAGTGAACAGGAGAATGGAAATGGTAGAGATATTCTTATGAGAATGCTGGAGGTATTGATATGTTTAAAACACTTGATAATAAGTTGAATATATGTTGTCAATCACGTTTTACTTTCTCCTTTCTTCAGAAATTAGAATATATAGAAACAGTCTGCATACTGTATTTCATTTTAATAGTTCAGAGAAGGGCTCTTTAAAATGCCATGCAACTGGGATAATAAGTATAGTGGAGATGCTTTGCCAACTCAGCTTATTCATTGAGTGACTTGTTTCAAAGCAGGAAATTGAATGTCTGTGATGCTGGGGGTAGCTTAACTGTTATTGTTAATTTCTAAAATTTTCTTTTAAATTGTAGTTGTATTCTCCATTTTTCCCCACTTAAGGGTATGTGAGAATGGTGGTTTTCTTTTTTTTTTTTTTTTAATGCCTTCTGGTTATGTTTGTGTGTGGTGTGGTTTGGGTTTTTTTGGTTTTTTTTTTTAATCTTGAAAGAGGATTATCTTGCACGTCCTTGATGTAGCCCAATACAATCTGTAAAATGTGAAATATCCGCACTTTCAAGATCTACTGATCTTTTTTAAAGGATCTTCTTTATATAGAGGATTTTTTGTGGGGCTTTTTTTGTTTTGTTATTTTTAACAATGGGGGATGCACCCTAAAAGCGGTCATCCATGGTGGTAGTACAAGTGGAACACTGCTTGTTTGTTGTAGCCAAGTTGTTAATGGAAAAAGGTTGCCCAGTGTTTCTCCTGCCACAACATGAAGATGCACTCAATTGTAGAGTAAAACACTTCTAGGGTAAATACTGGTATAATAACCTCATTTTGGGATGTGAGAGCACATCTTGAAATCTAAATCAAACTGGTGTTAACACTTTAACTGAGGAAGCCGTATGGCTGCTTGTTTTGGAAAGGGAGATCTAGGAATTGTGAATGTAGTGGATCCCCTCCTTCTTTGACTCTTCTCTGTCATTGACAGACTGTCATGGTTCTGAATGCACCAGGGAAGAGATCTAGTCATTTTAGTCATCTCCAGGTTATTTGGTATTACCCCTGAACTTTTTTTTTAAGGTAGCAGCAGTTTAGGGAATGGCTTTCATCCTTAACACAAAATGTAGGTGATGATGCAAGTGAAAAATCTTGATGTTACACTTTGTAATGGATCCTTTATTCCAGATTTCTCAAACCAAAGTAGCTTTCTAGTAGGGTTTGTCTTCCAAATAAACTACTTTTTTTCTACTTTTAAAAAAAATCTGTAATGTAGCACAATTCTCTGGTCATTTGTTTATCAAATTAAAATTTGTAATAACATGTGAATTCAGAGAAGATACATGTAGGGAAGAAGGGAGCATACAGAACTGTGGTGGTAGTGGGGAAATATCTGAGCAAGCCGAGTAGATCTAGACTTTAAAACCTGGGAGGTATAGAAAATTTTAAACGGAAACCTTGTGCAACGTGTACCTTCTTTAGTATCAGCCAAAAGGCAGAAATGTTGGGGACCACTGTCCTGCAGGACTGATTATTGCGCTCTAAATCTGATATACTGCATAAAACTAAAACTTAAACCTATAACGTGTACATCTTTTAATACATGTGACACATATGACATATACATATGCATCTGAAAAATTTGAGCTTTTTATGCTTAATAATAAATATTTATAGACTGAAATATTAAGTCTTATCTTAAAAAATGAATTCAAATAGCTTTTAATTTTGAATTAACTAGAATTGTAAAGAGATCAATTTTAGTTGATAGTTTTACTAGTTTTCAGCAAATATTTTTACTTATGGAACTTGTTAAAAGTAAGCAAACTACTTTGTTGATACACTTAAAATGTTTGCTGTCATTTGAATGACTTCAGAAATACTTAGTTGTAAATTTTACTGATCTTGGAATGCTGACTTGAAGTATTAGTATTATGAAATTTAGAATGATTTTTGAAGAAGCAGCTTATTTTTGTTTTTCTTCCCCCTCCCCGCTCTTCCATTTGCCTTCCCTCTTTGTGCTTTAGGTTTTTGTTCTGAAATTTCACACTATAGCACGATACCAGCTTTCTGTAATTTTTAAAAAGTGCAAGCCACAGTCTGAACTTGGGGCCGCTGAAGCCGCGTTACCTGGAGTACCGACAGCAGCAAATGCAGCACCTGTTCCTGTTCCATCTCCTGCCCCAGCCACTCCAGTGGCCCCTGCACCAGTACCTGTATTTGAAAAACAAGGGGAGAAAGAAAAAGAAGATAAACAGACATTTCAGGTCACAGATTGCCGAAGCTTAGTAAAAACTTTGGTCTGTGGTGTCAAGACAATCACGTGGGGCATAACATCATGCAAAGCTCCTGGTGGTAAAACTGCATAATATTTAATTACATTTAGCTTTTGTAATTCTAAATTAAAACTCTCTAGCATGAAAGCAAATAGTATTTTTAATGGTTAACTACTGCCTCATTCTTTATCTTCTTTCAGAAGCACAATTCATTCCCAATAAGCAGTTGCAACCTAAGGAGACTCAAATCTATATAAAACTGGTAAAATACGCAATGCAAGCTTTAGATATTTATCAGGTATGTAACCTGGCTGCATAGCACTTTTAGTTATACAGTTACTGTGTGTTAGATCTTTCAATAAGGATTTATTTGTCAGCTAAAAGACAAATTTCACGTGTGGTATATTTTCATTAAGTCTTTAATTTCAGGACCACAGCTATTGGGAAATCTTGAGAATTTCAAAGTACTTATCACTTGAAAGGAACAAATTATTTTCTTAACAGCTGTTATTGTCTGTGTTTATGCAGGCAGGTCAGACTAAAATTACTTGTCTCTCATGTAGTGGATTAAATGTTTTCTTCAAAGAGATAGTTTAGCTATCAGTTGAAGCATGGCTGTTTATCTTCTGTAGTTACACAAAGTACTGATATAATGTAAATATACATGATTTGGAATTAAGTAACTTTACAAATACACTATAATATCTCCTGCTGTTGTCTTTTCCCACTCCTGACTCCATGGTTTTGCAATCTGTGCTGAAAACACCCTATTTTAATATTTTTATTGCCACTGTTGTCTCTTCTGCCCAACTTCTAATAGTATGGGGCTTGCATGTGAAACTTGTAAAATCTCAGCTTTTTTCAAAAGGTAATTTAAGAATTACCCGGAGGAAAAGTTACTCAAATTCTGTAACAAATATATGTGTTTTCTAAACTGCCATAGGTCCAAATAGCAGGAAATGGACAGACATACGTTCGAGTAGCAAACTGTCAGACAGTCAGAATGAAAGAGGAAAAGGAAGTTCTGGAGCATTTTGCTGGTGTGTTCACAATGATGAACCCTTTAACTTTTAAAGAAATCTTTCAAACTACTGTTCCTTACATGGTGGAGAGAATCTCAAAAAACTATGCTCTTCAGGTATTATGTTTTTGTTTATTTTTTCAATTGATAATAAACAGCCTGTAGGAAATAGCTTATGCCTTGAAGTACATAAGGCTGAAGTGGAATTACAAATAATAACATTGAAATTAGCATGCAAGATTTGAAGCAGTCTGTAAAAATACTTTGTAAAGATGGATTTTGAAAAGCTTTCCAGACTAAGTGATGCAATAAAAACATGAGCACTTCAGTTTAGAAGATATGAATGGACTTTATTCTTGGAAAGTGTTGAACATTGTGGAGTACTTCTTTTGTTCAGGTTGTTTTGTTAATGTTCTGACCTGCTGTTTTACAGAACACAAGTTCTATAATATACATTTAGAATTAAACTTTAAACTTGAATACTAGTTATATGCATGGTTGTTTTCCACTGAGGATAGCCTGAATCACTTGGGTAGCAGTGGAGATGGGGAAAGAAATTAGTCTTAGTTTTTTGTTTTAAATGGGCAGTGCATTTATTCCTCTGTTCTTTTCATTACAGGAACAATAACTCCTTTGTGGTTTCCTTTTATAGATTGTTGCCAATTCCTTCTTGGCAAACCCTACTACCTCTGCCCTCTTTGCAACGATTTTGGTTGAGTATCTTCTGGATCGGCTGCCAGAAATGGGCTCTAATGTGGAACTCTCCAATCTGTATCTCAAGCTGTTCAAGTTAGTCTTTGGCTCGGTTTCACTATTTGCAGCCGAAAATGAACAAATGCTGAAGGTAAAGGTCATTTGTGTTAAAAACAAAAAAAAAATCTGCTTTGGCTCTTAATACATTCTTCAGATGTCTGAAGAAACTTAGTTTTATGCTGTCTAACATTTGATAGTCTTTTCATGTTTGAACCGCTATTAGTGATATGTCTCCATTTTTTCCAAATTCCAAGTACATTGCCATGTTTATAAGAGATGGTTTCTGTGAATGTTTACAGTTTCAAATATGAAGCAAAGTGAAGTACTAGTTCTGAGTATAATGACTGATACGTGCTTGTGGTCTGATTAGGATTGCCATATACCCGTGATATGCGTATCTTCTTGCATATTTTTTCCCCTTTGTTTCCATATTAACTTAAGACTTCTGCTTAGACTGAAACCACTTTTTTGTGTGTTGGTGAATCTTGTTCATTCATGTCATATTCAATGGCATGTACCTCTTGAGTTAGATATTTCTGAAAAGCTCTTGAAAAGTCTGGGTTAAGGAATGCTATTTTTTCTATTGACACCATATTGTCTATGTATTCCAAGGGTCTGTTTATGTTGATGAGATCTTCTCATTATTCAGTGAGTTTAGAAATACTGAGCTTGAAGCAAGAGTGTGCTTTTTTTCGTAAAAGTAACAGCTGCCTATATCCAGAAAAAACATTAAGATATATTAATTGAACACTGCTCCTTCTCCCATCATTTCTCTCCATTTCTCTTCCTTGTACCTTAGAATAAACAAAACTTCTGATACAGGTAACTGTGTGATAATGGTTTCTGTGTGTAACGATTTGTTACAGCAGGATTAGTTCAGTTTTCTGGGTAGAACAGAGTAGGGACTACTAATTTTCCAGATTCTTTGAAAGGTAAGAGTAACATGAAGCAATATTCGTAAGTAATATGAAGCAATATTCATATAATCATGCATATAATTCTTCTCGTTTGTCATCGGAATCAAGGTCATTTGGATTCTATAAGCTGGAGATCCAGTTCAAAGAGTGTGATTTACTACCCTCACAGTTTCATGCTTCTGTTACGTTTTTTTGTTTCAGCAGGATTGATGATACAAACCTTGGGTAGACAATTTAATTGAATGAGGAAGGCTATTTGCAGCATTTGCATAGCAATGTAGAAAGCTTTTAGATGTTAATAAAATCCATAATTGTGTCACTTTTTGTCCCTGATCTGTGAGAATCCTTCTAGTTAACAACTGTTTTTAATGATTCCTGCAAACTGTTTATGTCCTCTGCTGTAGAAAGGCCACCAGTTCTGTAACCATTTTTTTTACTTGTAAAAGTTTGCTTTCAAAGTGAAATTTTAGCATTCACAAAAAATTAAGAATTAGTGATGAAGTTACATCAGGAGTAAATTAATATTGTGAAATGTCCTCTCTTGTCGTTCTGACACTTCTGATTTCTGCTACACATCCCTAGGTTCTGTGGAGCAAATATTTTTCATTGTGTCAGATTTGCAGAAGGTTTTCTGGTTTAGTGCAGTTACTGCTTGGAGTAGCAAGCAGACTCGATCATTTGGCTAATATGAAAGCAGGGTTTAATTAATTAAATAATGGTCTGGGTTCTTGATACTATTGAAATACAGATTTACTTTTTAACAGTTCTTCAACAGCAGTATAAAATTAGCATGGTATCAGAGTACTTGGAATAGCTGAAGGTTTTTGATCTGAAAAATTTGTCTCATGCAGAACTCTTGTACAGTACAATGATGACAAAATTGATACTTTATTAATCTTCAAGTTTTATTTTTTTTGTAGCCACATTTGCACAAGATTGTGAACAGCTCTATGGAACTTGCACAGACTGCCAAAGAGCCCTATAACTATTTCCTGCTGCTCAGAGCACTGTTCAGATCTATTGGAGGAGGCAGTCATGATCTGTTATATCAAGAATTCTTGCCGCTGTTACCAAACTTACTGCAAGGTAGAACAATACCTTCTTTCCCCACCCCAGTTTCTGATCTTTTTATGTAAATAGTAGTAATAAGTTATGTTACGTAATTAAAAAAACAAAACTAAAGCCCTAACCCTGTTAAGTAGCTTCTGATTTTGAGCTTAGCAGTTGATTAAATATCTTGAATGTGGCTTATTTTCATTTACTATCAGCTGCTTCAGGCTCCATAGCTTTGGCTGCTTCACAATTTCTGCTGCTTGTTTTTCTGCTTTCCATTGTGGGGCTGTTGGGTTTTTTTTGTTTGTTACTTTCATTCGTTTTTTTGCTACAGATAACTTTGTTAGCATAAAGCATTGAAGGATAAGAGTAGTAGGACAAGCAATGTTGCCAGGCCATCACTGGTTTTGTGGGAAGAACATAACAGAGAAGCTCTGGTTGTTCTGCAGTTGAGGGCATGTGTGTGCACCTGCGAGTGCATGGTAAATATAAATGCAAGTAGTGTCAGTTTGCAAAAAGAAATTGAATAACAATCAGTTTGATTCACTGAGTATTTGTGCTTGTGAGGACTGTGTTCCAGAGATACTGAGGATGAGCAAGGAGAATGTGGAGAACTACTTAAATCTAAGGATAAGCTAATCAGAACAATGCCAGGAACGTGAAATCCTGTGGTTCCCATCTACAGCTGTAGGGGCAATTTTTATTGTAGTTAGCGAATATGTATGTTACCTATAAATCATTATAAAAAATACATGTCAGTATACAAGTGCTAGCTAGGTTTATGGAATATATGAAATCTTGATGGGGAGAAAAATAAGTTGGGGAATGTGTTTAGTCTGTGTGGGACAGTGAATGTACTTGCACTCATTTAATGTTTCTTTCCAGGAGTCCAGATATTTTAAAAACAATTTGTTCTCTGTGGATTTTTTTTATTGATACAAGGCTGATGTTTGAGTCAAATTATCTTTTTCTGGTTTTCATCTGCTGTATTCAAATGCTACTTTATTGAGTCTAATATTAAATTTTAGAATATACATAGATATTCTTTTTTGTATATGCATGTACCTACAAAAACATTCACTGAATAAAATCCTTAGGTGTAAGTTGTAATTATGAATGGTATTATATTTTGTAAATAGGCTATTTACAGAGCTATAAGTTTTACAGAATTTAAAAATGTCAGGTTATTCTGAATTTACGAAATAGCAATTTTAACAATAAGCTGTGGACTGTTTTTTTCCTTTGAGTGTATAACTTTTCAATGATTTTCAGGACTTAATATGTTGCAAAGTGGCCTTCATAAACAACACATGAAAGACTTGTTTGTAGAGCTCTGCCTCACTGTGCCAGTTCGTTTGAGCTCATTACTGCCTTATCTGCCAATGCTGATGGATCCCCTGGTGTCGGCTCTCAATGGATCTCAGACCCTAGTTAGCCAAGGCTTAAGAACTCTTGAATTGTGCGTGGATAACTTGCAGCCAGACTTTCTGTATGATCACATTCAGCCAGTTCGAGCTGAGCTAATGCAGGTAAACATGTCGTTTCCTGTTAGACCACAAGAGGTCATTGATTCACTAAATATTATTAGAAATATGTGTGAGCCTTTGGTTATAAAAACTTGAAAAATCTGTCATGAGAACCATACCAGTCTGATTTGTATGTAAAAAGCCAGTTGGTTATGTGCTGTTAAATTGAAAACTCTGAAAAATTTAGCAGTGAATTAATAATTTCTTCTGTACCCCCTGTTTAAGGGGTTAAAGTTAAGACTTGGGACTCAATAGCAAGAATATTACTATGTTTAAGGTGAGTTGGTACAGAAAACTGTTAAAATTTATTAAGTTTTTAAAAAACAAGAAAAGCTAATTACCTTCAGCATATCATGATTGACAGCTATATGAAGTTTATTTTTACAGTGAAGATGATGTGGGTGAAATTCAGAACAATGTTTTAAATGTGGTTATTTCCCCTAATACGACGCTTGCATATACTTTATCCTTTAAATATAATATTTACTTTATTTGCTGTTTATATTTCAAAATTAGCTCTTTGCGGTTAATTCACTTCAGCCTTAACTAGCCTCCCTTTTTTTTTTTTTTTTTTTTTTTAAATTCGTAATGCTGATGATCTAATATTAGTCATAAACATGAAATTACATTTCAATATGGCAAAGATTTTGTGGCAAAGATTGCAGTAATCTAATCCAAAACTGGATTTAGGACAACCTTATTACAACTTGAACTGTTGTGAACTGAGACCACTTTTATTCAATCTAGATAAGTATTTTCTGGAAGTTATGCAGGATCAATTACCCAGATACAAGAATAAGTGTTTTCCTTGACATATTTTTACATTACAACTTGAAAAATTTTGAAGTTAGACTGGTCTGACCATGTAACATTTGAAATATTTACAGGCTTTGTGGCGTACACTGCGCAATCCTGCAGACAGCATTTCTCATGTGGCTTATCGTGTGCTTGGTAAATTTGGTGGAAGTAACAGGAAGATGTTAAAGGAATCACAGAAACTACAATATGTAGTCACAGAAATCCAAGGACCCAGTATTACAATTGAATTTTCAGACTGTAAAGCATCCATTCAGCTTCCAATGGAAAAGGTAAGGGCTTAAGTTATTTTCTGTGCTGAGAAACCATCTTCCTCAATTTTCCTTTATTACAGATTTTTTGGAAGTTTGTTTGCTTGTAAAACCTTGATAAAATATGTGGTATGTCTGCCAGTTCCAGATATGAGTTAATGAATATTTAACATTACAGAATTTATGTAATTAAAAGGTTTTAGGATCTCTTGCATTCCTGATTTTTTTTTTTTTTTTTAATATCCCTCCACTTAGACAAAGAGATTTCTAATTAATTTATGTTGTAATGAAGAAATGGAATCTAAGCCCACCTATGTTTTTTGTTTTCTTTTTGGTTCAAGTAATTTTTGAGTTGCCAGACTTGGCAGGTAAAGGACAAAAACGTTGTTTCAGAGATCACTGCAAAGAGCTCTTTTGGTTTTTTACCATGTAGGGATCAGTTGAGAGTCTCCGTATAAGGCAGGTAGACGTACACTAACTTCTTGCTTCATTTTGACATGCAAAATTAGTAGAAGCTTGCCAACCTTTTCTTTCTTTATTTTCCCTTTAAACTGTTTTATATGTCACACCCAAAATAATAGATTTAAACATGCTGTCCAGCTTTTACAAAGTGATAGGGTAGGGAGCTAAACTGGCATTAAGTAAATGCTTTCTGTACATTTTTTGACCCTTCCTAACTTTTGGTGTACTGTTCAGATGGGGAGCAGAAATCTACTCTAAAACCTTCCTATTTTCTTTTTGAAGTGTACCAAAAACTTATTGTAGAAATTCTTCAGTCATAATTATTCTAACGAGTCCAATGATTTGGTTTTGTTTGTTGTCTCTAGGTTGGGAATAGTACTTTTTATAGCTGCAAAACCACTTTGTACTTGTACTGGCTTTCATCCGACAATCTCAATGTGTCACAAATGATTAGTTCTCACTAATTACAGCCATCTAATCTGTGTCTATGTCTTGGGATCTGAGAACGAAGCTGGATTCGGAGTTAATTTGGCCTGTAGAGTTTTAATACTTACCTTTTCAATTACCCTTTTATAGGTACCTATGATCTGAATGTAGTAAACAATTTTCTTTACAGGCAGCTGTCTCTCTTTGGCTCCATACAGCCAACAGGCTTAAAAATAGCTTGGAAAAATGATTCTTAAAATGCAGATAGCTTTCCTGATTTCTCCTCTGTACTGAAACTGATGAGTTGAATACATATAAATACTGTAATTGCTGACATTTTCCTATCCCGCTAGGTTTAATTCAAACCAAGTTTTCCAAAGTATTTATAGAATCACAGAATGCTTTGGGTTGGAAGGGACCTTTAGACATCATCCAGCCCAACCCCCCTGCAGTGAGCAGGGACAGCTTTAACCAGATCAGGGTGCTCAGAGCCCCATCCAACCTGACCTGGAATGTTTCTAGGGATGGGGCCTCCACTACCTCTCTGGGAAACCCATTCCAGTGCTTCACCACTCTCATTGTAACAAATTTCTTCCTTATATCCAGTCTAAATCTGTCCACCTTTAGTTTAAAACCATTATTCCTTGTCCTGTCACAACAGGCCTTGCTAAAAAGATTGTCCCCATTCTTCCTGTAGGCCCCCATGTGGACATCGAGCCATTGACCACTACCCTCTGGATGCGACCATCCAGCCAATTCCTTATCCACTGAACAGTCCACCCATCAAACCCATATCTCCCCAATTTAGAGAGAAGGATGTTGTGGGGGACTGTGTCGAAGGCTTTGCAGAAGTCCAAATAGATGACATCCATTGCTTTTCCCTTGTCCACTGATGCAGTCACTCCTTCATAGAAAGCCACTAGGTTGGTCAGGCAGGACTTGCCCTTGGTGAATCCGTGCTGATTGTCTCAAATCACCTCCCTGTCCTCCATGTACTTCAGCATAGCTTCTAGGAGGATCTGTTCCATGATCTTGCCAGGCACAGAGGTGAGGCTGACAGGTCAGTAGTTCCCAGGGTCCTCCTTTCTTCCCTTTTTAAAAATGGGCACAACATTCCCCTTCTTCCAGTCACCAGGGACTTCACCTGACTGCCATGACTCTTCCAGTATCATGGAGAGTGGCTTGTCAACTACATCAGCCAATTCCCTCAGGACTCTGGGATCATCTCATCAGTTCCCATAGACTTGTGTACATTCAGGTTCCTCAGGTGGTCCCGAACCTGATCTTCCCTTACTGTGGGAGGGGCTTTACCCCCCTGGTCCCCATCTTGTGGTCCATCAACTCAGGAGAGGTGAGGAGAGAGGTTGCTGGTGAAGACTGAGGCAAAGTTGAATACCTCAGTCTTCTCCTCGTCTGTTGTTACTAGGTCAGCATTCTTGTTCATTGAGGAGGTACGCTTTCTTTAACCTTCCTTTTCTGGTCGACATACCTGTAGAAGCCCTCTTGTTATTCTTTACATCCCTTGCCAAATTCAGCTCCAGCCGCACCTTGGCCTTCCTGACCCCATCCCTACACAACCAAGCAGTGTCCCTGTACTCTTCCCAGGACACCTGTCCCTGCTTCCACTGCCTGTGCAGTTCCCTCTTGCTCTTTAGTTTGACCAGCATGTCTCAACTCAGCCATGCTGGTCTCTTCCCTTCCTTGCCTGATCTCTTACACCTGGGGACTGATAGCTCTTGTGCTCTGTGGAAGGTGTCCTTAAAGATCTGCCAGCTCTGTTCCATTCCCCTGTCCCTGAGGACTGTTTCACAGGGGGTCCTTCTGATTAACTCCTTGAAGAGCTGGAAGGTTGCTTTTCTAAAATTTAGGGTCCTGACTGTACTCCTCACTTTTCCCATATCCCTCAGGAGCGTGAACTCCACCAATGCGTGATCACTGCAGCCCAGGCTGCCTCCAGTCTTGACGTCACCGATGAGCTCACTTACATTGGTGACCATCAGGTCCAGTATTGCATCCTCTCGCATAGGGCTGTCTGTTACCTGGCTTAGGAAGTTATTCTCAGTGTATTCTAGGAATCTCCTGGATTGCCTACAGCTCGCCGTTTTGCTTTTCCAGCAAATGTTGGGGTAGTTGAAGTCCCCCAGTAGGACGAGAGTCTGCAAGTGTGAAGCCTCCTGGAGCTGGAGGAAGAAGGCTTCATCAGTAGGCTCCCCTTGATCAGGCAGTCTGTAGTAGACACCAACCATAAGGTTCCCTTTGTTGCCTCTGTCTCTGATTCATACCCATAAGCTTTCGACGGGCTCGTGGCTATTCTTCAGGGACTTCTTCACACTGTGTCGATTTCTTGATGTAGAAGGCAACACCTCCACCCCTCCTTCCTCGCCTGTCCCTTCTGAACAGCCTGTAGCCATGGATAGCCACATTCCAGTAATGGGATTTGTCCCACCAAGTTTCAGTTATGACAATCAGGTCATAGCTTTCTAGCAGCACAGTAGCTTCCAACTCCTCCTGTTTGTTCCCCATGCTGTGTGTGTTCGTGTAGAGGCATTTCATCTGGGCTGTTGGCTGTGTCACCTTCTTAGTGGAACACCCCTTGTTTCCCTTGAGGTGTTTCATGGAGGTTTCCTTGTTGGCTCCTACTACCTCAGGACCCCCAGCTCATCTCCGCAAGACTTTGACTGTGCTGCAGCATCCCTAGCACGCCTCTTCGCAACAGGTTGAGGGCTCATAGTAGCACCTTGTCCCTCTAACCATTGTGTACCATCCCACAGCTTGTCACAGGCAAGCCTGGTATGTTCCCTGTATTTATGTATCTGACGTGTTGGTTAATGATACGGCATGATCTTCAGCTTCTTGGTGTTGACCAAGAAACAATATTATCTGTTGAATACTTTGTATCTATAAAAAGGAAATGTCAAATTAAAAAGAAAAAGAAGTGGAATACATTGAAAATGAGAAATCCATGGGGTGTTTTAGTACTTTGGTAGTCTTCTGTGGGCTGTGTAAAACTCATTGTTCTTTTCATTGAGATGCTGATAAGGTTATACAAACAGTGATGGGTTGACAGCTAGTGAAGTCAGTAAATGGAAAGATGGTTTTCCCTTCAAAGAAGGAAAATGCCCATTTCTTTGTAGCAGAGCCTTTTTCTGCATAATTCTGTTTAAGCATGGATGGTTAGATTTTTATTTACAGTTGATCAGATATTGAAATTCCTTATTTTGTACTCTCCAAAACAATTTTTACATGTGGTTTTACTTAATGCCCATCTCATTTGTTTTTCATTTCTTCCTTTCTTTTTTTGAGGAAGGATAGAAAGTATCTAGCTGTCTGTAAATACATGCAAAATAGAAATTTTCCAAAAAGATGTGTGTCCTCCCCCCTTTTCATCACTTTCATATCTGAGAGATTATTTGAATTATTCTCAAATGTATTAAATCTTCTTGCAAAGGAAAAGAAGAGTACTATTTCCATTAAGTAAATGGTGTTTAGAAGTTGCTTACAGGGACATTTCATCATGTATGGTGTAGCTCTTGATTTGCATGGAAAATATGACAAGGTAATTTGTAAGATAGAACATTTTTCGGTTCCATTTATATATGTGTATAAATGCGTTGTATACCTACAATATATAAGGATTAGGAACAGCAATTACTGCTGGAGGGAAGGTGAAGAAATTTTTCTTGAGGGGGGAGAGACAGAATGAAGGTATACTTCACTCATAACTTCAGATGCTTTCTGACTGTGGAAATAAATGTATCTGCCATGAAACTTTGCATTTATAAAAGCACAGCAAATACCGTAATAATTTCAAATCCAGTCTGTCAGGCATTCTCTGCATTTCTTAACTGAGGCAGTCCAAACTGTACATACTTTTAAAGTTAATATGTATTAAAGATACCATTCCCTTGATTAATTGCCTTATTGTAAATATTAAGAACAAGAAGTGTTTGGTTACCATCTATCGTTTTTTCATTATAGGCAATTGAGACTGCTCTGGACTGTTTGAAGAGTGCTAACACGGAACCATATTATCGGAGGCAAGCGTGGGAAGTAATCAAGTGTTTTTTAGTAGCTATGATGAGCCTGGATGATAATAAACACGCATTATACCAACTTCTTGCACATCCCAAGTATGACAATTCTTTAAAAATAAATGTGTATGTAAAATTTATAGCGTCTTTAGAACAACTAATTTAGAGACAATGGTTAGTCTAGGCAATGTATTCTTCATGGGATTTTTACCTACTGGTTTATCCTGCTTCCTTTTAAATCAATGCAGGACTTTCCAGTAAGAGGAGTTTTGTCAGCATATTATTTAATCCTGATGACATGTGTTAATGTATCATACTTTAATTTTCTTCCCCTAATCACAGTCCAATGTATAATCTGTTACATATGATCAGACTTTATTTTAATTAATTTATTTTTAATATATTTAAATAGTTGGAATATTCTGGTGCTTAATTGTGTTTTAAAGATTAATTTAGATTGTGATATTTTGTGTGTGCATCTAACTTTTTACTAAAGTGAAAGAGAGATAAAATTCAGTTTCATTTAGTGACCAAACTGTAGCATAGTCACACACATAACCTGTTTGTCTTAGTGTAGGGGCTTTTTATTGATTTTATTTATTTATTTTTTAACACATTTTACAGTTTTAGTCATTGATACTTAATGAGTTCATTGCTTTTAGACAACTTTGACATCTTTGCCTACAAAGTGTGTGTTGGCTTCGACTCTTGCAGTGTAGTAAATGTAGCTAAAGAGTACAGTAGCTTTTAAAATTCGGACTTGTTAGACTTGACGTAAGTATAGCTGTGCAAGGAGTAGGTTTTGTTGGGCAGTGATTTGATAAATAATGTTTCAGTCTTTTGAGATTAAAATCAAATGTCATTTCAAAAAGGGAAAAATGTCAAAATACTGAAAATGACATTCTGTAATTGAGTTGCAGTGTAATGCCTGTGTACCTACTATTTGTAATATACGTGGCTTCTTCTGAACCACCAGCTTTAAATGTTCCTGATGAAATTGAGCTATCCATCATGTCTGAGACCAGTGGTTGACAAAATTAATATGGACTGAGTGAACTGGTCTAGCTCTATCAAAATGAGGGGACAACAGGAGGTGGAGAAGGAGTTAGATATCGAGAGCAAACTTTAAATCAAGTACTTGACAATGCTCATGATTGAGCTGCCCGTACTGCAGTTTAGGATCATAATGAACTTAATTTTGTCTTTCAGTTTTACTGAGAAGTCCATACCCAGTGTGATTATTTCACATCGATACAAAGCTCAGGATACTCCAGCTCGTAAAACATTTGAACAGGCATTGACAGGGGCATTCATGTCAGCAGTCATCAAAGATCTGAGGCCTAGTGCTCTGCCTTTTGTAGCCAGCTTAATCCGCCATTACACAATGGTGGCAGTTGCTCAGCAATGTGGTAAGTAAAGCGGAATAGCAATTGTGTGGACTGTCATGAGAGGGGTGAAGAAGTTTATATTTTTTCTAATAGTAATTTGTTTTAAGAAAGTCATGATATTACAGTTGCTTCTGGATAGATATGTTGGGTTTTTTTTGATGGCTGAATGACGTTTTAATTCTTTTGAGCAGTGAAAAATTATTAAGCGAGTTTTAAAAAACAATCAGTCAATAATACTTTTAAAATGCTACGGCCAATGAAATAGTTACAGCTTGGTACAGTTTATACTTCCAGAGCATTTGTGTAACTTGATATACACAGTTATTTTTGTGGGTGGTCTTTAATTGAGTTGTTTCCACTTGTGGTTTTGAAGGACCATCAAAGGAACTAAGTAAATGTTAGAGCACTGCAGTGTCTTTATCTATGAAGAAAACTTTTTGTTTGGAGTTGGACTGTATGACAAGGAATTTGGGAAAAGACATACTATAAGCATATCACTCTTCATTGTCACATTAATGTAACTTGAATTGTTATGATTCTTCCTTTTAATTAAATCTTCTTGCAGTGCATAGTCTAGTGCATAGCAGAAAATATTCAAGTGGATGTAATCTTTTTTCTTCTAAGAGTGAAGAATGCCTTACAATCCATTTATATGCAAATAGACACAGTGCTTACTAGTTTTGCCATCAGCTAGTCAGAGGAGTAGTAAAATCTAATTGAGAGACTATTCATATCAAAATATCCATTGTTTTATCTTTTTTTTCCCCCTGCCTCTCTCTTTTCTTCCTCAATACAAATTACAGGTCCTTTTTTGCTGCAGTGCTATCAGGTTGGAAGCCAGCCTAGCACAGCCATGTTTCATAGTGAAGAAAATGGGTCAAAAGGCATGGATCCCTTGGTGCTTATTGATGCTATCGCAATCTGCATGGCATATGAGGAGAAGGAACTCTGCAAAATAGGAGAGGTGGCTCTAGCAGTGATATTTGATGTTGCGAGCATTATCTTGGGTTCAAAGGAAAGGGTAATATATATACTTTTTTTTTTTAATGTATTTAAATGATTTAGTTTCAGCCAATGCTTCTAAAATTTTGGAGGCTACCAGTGAGCTGAAAAAGCAAACCGATTCGTTTCTTTGTTTCCAGGCTTGTCAGCTTCCCTTGTTTTCATACATTGTGGAACGTTTATGTGCTTGCTGTTATGAGCAAGCATGGTATGCTAAACTAGGAGGTGTTGTGTCAATTAAATTTCTTATGGAACGACTGCCACTAATTTGGGTCCTCCAGAACCAGCAGACTTTCCTGAAGGCACTTCTCTTTGTTATGATGGATCTAACTGGAGAGGTATGTAATAAATGAATTACATCAACTAGTGTGGGGGAAACAAACTTTTGTTCTTAAATTCACACAAATTGAACTCTTGATAATCTTGATTTTTGCTTAATTTTGGAATGTATCATATCTGCAATAGTTACGAGTGAATTTTAGTCATTTTAACTTAAAACAAGACCTGAAGTTTAGGAATGAGGTCTGTTTTTTCTACAGAACTTTTCCAAAGTTGTTGGAATGACACTTGCTTCTTTCAGAGTAGAAATGTACAGGTTGTGTTCATATCAGTGAAAGAATGCTAGATTCACTTGCATGAAAAACACTGGGTTTTTTCCTTCTTTCTGTGTTTAGTTTGAACGATGTTCATCTTATCAAAAAGCTGTATATAGTTACAGATACCTAGAAAATCAGCTGCTTGACCTTTTCTCAATTGTGAATCATATGGTGATAACATTGCTAAGGGTTCCAGCGCTTGAGTTTGTTTATAAAATTGTGTTGCATTGCAACTCATGGTTTTGGAATGATTGGTGGGAAGACTAGTTGAATATGTGTTCTGTTTAAGCTTTATATGTTTTTAGCCATTTGCCAAGGATTCATCAAAATAAAATGCTAAGTTTGTTGATGACTAGTGTGTAGATTTCTGGTGTTTGTTCTGTACTTAATTAATAAAAATAATCTGTAATACCTTAGGTTTCTAATGGAGCAGTTGCTATGGCAAAGACCACATTAGAACAGCTTTTGATTAGATGTGCAACTCCTTTAAAAGATGAAGAAAAAACAGAAGAAATCCTAGCAGCACAAGAAAAGTCTTTCCATCATGTAACACATGACCTTGTTCGAGAAGTAACCTCTCCAAACTCTACTGTGAGAAAACAGGCCATGCATTCGTTGCAGGTACTTGCACAGGTCACTGGAAAAAGCGTCACAGTGATTATGGAGCCACATAAAGAGGTAAGCAGAAATACTTACTGAAAGTGAGTTTAAAGTTGGATTTGCAAAATGCTTTTCTGAGTACATTTTCCCACACTAGTGAATTAAGTTCTTAGTGCTTTGATAGCATATGTTTGTCATTTGCTAGGTTTCATTGTTCTAAAATGTGGCTGAAGTACTATAGAGATTCATACAAGCTGTTCCTGACTACTTAGCCAGTATTTATACTGTCTTCAGGTTGATTTACTTCCTGAAATTACGGACTGCTTGTCCTACAACCAGACATAGGCTAGGCCAGGTAGATACTGCATTTTGAACCTCAATTTTGTGTTATTCTCTAAATATGAGACATATTGCTATGCCTCTCCCTATCCAGAAAGAGACTGTGGAGATCGAAGCTGGTTGAAAGAACTTTTTGCTAGATACTCCTTAAGGCTAATAGCATTCATTCTCTTGAAAGACAAGTAAACGTACATAAGCCCTAAGGGCCACCACAACATATGAAATTATAGATGTCATTATTGTGGTTCGGGAACATACAGAGAAGCCCCCTAATTGATACCTTATTTTGTGAAAGGTGTTTGTGGAGGAGAGTGAGAAGTTGGTATAATGGAAAAACCTTACATGAATGTTTTTGCTTTTCTAATGTTTTAGGAGCTTAAAATACTCTTGTTTCTTGACTTGAACATTTGAAATGCTCAAGTCTGTGAATTTCATTGTTGTTTATAATGTTATGTGAAGTTATTAAATATCATAGATCTGTTCACTGAGAATATGTAATAATTGCAGATACTGAGTTGTTTTGCTAGCTGACTGTGAATTAGTTCAGAGAAATACTTTTCTTCTTGCTTAGTGACTTCTAAAGAGGTTCATTTGGAGCCACAACAGCAAACGGATAGAAACATGCAGCCATGACTAATGATGTCTTCTTAGTGGCTAGGTCTGTGGGGTCGTTTGAATAAGCTGCTAATTCAGTAATCTAAATTACATTGTGTAGGTTCTCCAAGACATGGTTCCTCCTAAAAAGCATTTACTTAGGCATCAACCTGCAAATGCCCAGATTGGCCTGATGGAGGGAAATACATTTTGTACAACCCTGCAACCCCGACTGTTTACAATGGATCTAAATGTTGTGGAACACAAGGTTTTCTACACAGAGGTACTTTCTTTGTATGTTCTTATATTTGAACGTAGATACTTAAGTAGTGATGGTGTTAGGACTTTCATTGTTAAAAATACATATTTTCTTTGTGCATTTTAAACTTTCACCAAAATATAAGAATTTACCTTTTGAAACATGAACTGGGGTCTGTCTTTACCTACAATGTAATAGCTCTGAGCTAAGCAGAATATTCTAATGTGTGTGAAATATATAAAATGAACTTTGGTGTTATACTCCTAGCCTTGTAGCACTAACTTTCATATTTAGGTCTTATTTTATGCACAATATATCTATTAAATAAATTGTTGTACCGCCAAAACATAGATATTGTTTGTTAAGGTTTTTGAGTCCCTAACAGTGTGGGTAAAATCAGATATAAAACTAGTGTGTAGATTTAACTTAGAGAAACTGTCTAGTCCCTTGGTTTCCTATCTGTCTCTTCCAAACATAAGTTCGGAAGGTCTTTGATACCAACAGTAATGGCAGTTAGCAAGGTAGTTATGGGGTATAGTTGTCAATGCGGAGGATCCTCTGGTTTTTCCTTAAGACAAACCCAAAGTGCTGCAGATCAAAAAACGTCTGTAAAGGTGAGAGTGATATATTGGTATTGTGAAGGTCTGAATCGTAATAGTATTCTTGGATATAGGTGCAACCTGGACATTGTTAACTTGCATAACTTTGTTTCAACCCGTTCAGGGTTTTCTAACAAAAAATATATACATATATTGAAAATACTTGACTGTAAAGAGGAGAGCTCTGTAGGAAAGAATTGTCTCTCTGGGCACTGACCCGTGACCGTTAGAATTACTGAAGACATTTTCAGCACATTTTTTCCCTGTTAATCTCCTGCTGTTCTCTTACCCCTTTCCTCAGTATTTTCTGTGCTCTTACTGCCATTCAGGAGGCAAACTTTTCTGTAGACCTATTGTTTTATCATATGAGCAGCCTGTTTGCAAGACCAGCTAGGTATTGGCCAACAAAATGCAAAATGGCTAACTTTCGCCTGACTTTTCTTTGGTGGCAATGCTAATGGGCTCTCTTGCCTCTGGCTAACCACCGATTTTCATGGGAACTTACACTCTTAATTCTGAGTAGAATTTTTGCGTGTTCGTGAAATTTGGAGATTGATTAGTGTGTTTGCATAAGCTTGACTCTTTGAGGAAACAAGACTCAAAAGGTAACTGGTAATACTGTTTCAAATGTGATTCACAATGCTATGCTAAAATGTTTGTTTATTTTTTTCCCCTAGTTACTGAATTTGTGTGAGGCTGAAGATGCTGCCTTGATGAAACTACCTTGTTACAAAAGTCTTCCATCACTTGTACCTCTGCGGATTGCAGCCTTAAGTAAGTAAAACTTCCTAAACAGGATTTGATGTAGATAAGCATCCTTGTGAGCAATGACAGTCTTCTTCCCAAGATCAGCAGAAAACGTGGGTGCTTGAAGACGGATGACTGCTCGCTAGAGGTCGCAGTTTAATGGAGAATAATGGGAAAGTATCGCTGCTTTCTTAATGACTAGGATATAGTTTGTGAAACGAATGCAAAATATTTTTAGACTAATTATGTTACATAGCATTAGGAAAACTTTAGAACACTATTAATAGAATTTCCATTCTTTTACTATTTTATGATGCCTGTTGCTTTTGGCAGAGCATGCTACGTTTTAGCTGTCTGTAATTTAAGATGAAATAAAAGAAACTTGAAGAGAAGAAACGTAGAATTAGGGTTTTTTTCCTTCTCTTTTGAAATTGAGTTAACAAAGAGAACAAATTTACTTTGATATTTGCAGATGCTCTAGCTGCCTGCAATTACTTGCCTCAGTCGAGAGAGAAAATCATTGCTGCACTTTTCAAGGCACTTAATTCAACAAATAATGAACTGCAGGAGGCAGGAGAAGCATGCATGAGAAAGGTTAGTATATTAAAACAATGTTGCTTTTGAGGCCATTGTTCTCTGTGCTTTACTTCCTTGTTACAAAGCTTCTTGGGAAAGTTCTCTACAGGAAATAATGGCTGCTCTGTTAAGTTTTTGTTGACACCAATATAGTTAAGTTTCTGTCAGATGTGGTTTTTTGGGGGTTTGAACTAGGCCATAAAAATTTCTTCTGGCTGAAATTAAGCGTTATAAGCTCTTGGACAAGGACCGTGGTAAGTCTTTCAGTCTTTCTGTCTGTTGGGTCTTTCAGTCTTTCTGCTTGTCTGGTCTTTGTAAGTGTATCTTCTTTTCTAAATAAACAGTGTCAGTCCTTCCCAGCAGTTTCGCAAATGTGCATGCGTGGCTTTATTGTAAGAGCTTTTCTCCTGTTTCTTCTTTGTTCCTAAAAGAAGTGGTAGAGACCCCATATTTGGTTTTGGAAAAGTAAGCGATAGAGCAGAGTTAGACGCTGCATCACAGAACGACAGTTACCTTAAGGAACAGGGCTGTGGCTGTGCTCTTTAAGGACAGAATTACTGTCCTTACATGGTGCAACACTACACTGTCTGTTCTGTGGATGCTAGGTCTTAGTGTAAAAAAGCTAGAAGGACAGGGAAAAGGATATTCTGTCATCATGATTTCTTGCCCAGTAGATATGCCTAATTCTGATTCAGCAAGATTTTAATACCATTCTTCTAAATATAAAAAACGATAACAAAAATGCTTACAGTTTCTTTGTAATGATGTGTAGATAGGCTGGCATATAACAGGGAATATAACTACAGTAGTACTGGCGGTTTACATTTGTTTAGGCCATTGACTGATCAGAGGGAAGACATTGTCTTTTCATGTCACTCTGGTCATGAAAGGGAGTGTACTTATTTATGGCTTGCTGCCAGTACAGTTGGGTTGAGAGGTAAGAGGGAGCAAATAAGGGTTGTTCTGACCTATGCATCTGGTATAAGATTTTTCTGATTGTTTTTTCCTGTGATAAATCCATGCCCACAGGATATTTGGTTATGACAAGAAATATTATCTCTGGCTGCTTGCAGCCAGGTTCTCTTGACTTTTTATGTTACTTGGGATGCATGCAGCTTGTAACACAGAAATACACTCTATTGCCTTCGGCCAGATTCACAGGCAGTTCTTAATAAAGCATTGTCTAAGTAGTTTGTCCATAGCTGTATATTTAATTTGTAGCTGTAGCTGGTTTTCAATACATCTGTAATTAAGATCTCCTACTTGATTATTTTGTGGAATATCCTACTGTGTGTCACAAATACTTAAGTGCTTCCCAAATCCACCTTGTTACTGTATATTTCCAGCAATAAACATTGTTTAAGCTATTGTATTCTGAAAGTACAAAATAAAACAAGAAAAGTCAAGTCAGCAGAATTTATTTTAAGATGGGTGCTTGCACAAAAGTTGCTCCCCTCTCCACCTGTATCTTAATCCTGTACTCTCTTGCAGTTCTTGGAAGGAGCTACCATAGAAGTTGATCAAATTCATACACACATGAGACCATTGCTTATGATGTTGGGAGACTATCGAAGTCTGACACTGAATGTTGTGAATCGTCTGACATCTGTCACTAGACTTTTTCCAAACTCTTTTAATGATAAATTCTGTGATCAGATGATGGTAAGCAAGTTCAAGTTTTATTTAGCTCTTCCAGAAGAAATTCTCTTTTAGCTAATATTCGTATTGTTGAAAAGTCAAAGAACAATTAGTTTAGTAGTGACTCGATTGTATATATTGGAAGTAAAAGATTTTTGTTTCACAATAGGAAAAAAAAATCTTTAAACATTTTGTGTTAATTTTGAGAGAACTGCTAAACCAGAAAGTTAAGAGATGTTCTTCTCTAGTGAAGACATGCCTAGTTATGCTAAGGTCTGCTTGGACAACTTTATCTTTAAGCAAGGTGCCAGCAGCATAATATACTAAGGAAACCCTTGAAAATATGTTTTACTTCCTAGTGGGCTAAGTCTGTTCTGGTGTTTTCTTGATTTATAAAATGGTGGAAGGTATTGCCTTTCTTATTTGCAGTTTTTAAACTGCGTATGTGAATTCTTTATCCTTTTGCCATGTATATTTAAATATTTAAATGCGTATATATAGAATCATAGAATCATAGAATCGTCTAGGTTGGAAAAGACCTTTAAGATCATCCAGTCCAACCATTAACCTATATTACCAAAAATCATTAAAAAAGTGTAAGCCTGTCAGACTTCAGATTTTTGTGCCTTTTAATGTATGTACTCTTATAACCCCTGCTTTCTTGAATATAGAGAGGACTTCTAGGAACAGTAAACTCTTCAATCTGAGGGAATGAAAATAACTAATAATTTTTCCCTCTGTTTCCTTCAAACAATCATTTCTGCCTCTACTTCTTTTCTTGTAGCACACGCTGTCACTTGCTAAAATGGAACACTACAATTAGAAGAATAATACTAATTATTCTCTCTTTATAGCAACACCTGCGTAAATGGATGGAAGTGGTAGTTATTACACACAAAGGTGGACAACGGAGTGATGGAAATGTAAGTTAATGAATGCTTTTATGTGGGAAGACAAGAAATAAATAGTATTAATGTTTTGGAATTACAGAACTCATTCAGTTGTAAATGTTGCCATAACTGATAACATACTGATGTTTTGTTACAAGCTAATGAACTTGTATGTATATTGAATATTTGTTACAAATCTGAGTAAGAGGAGCTTCTTATCTGCCAACAACGGTTACTTTAAAGCCTATTCTATACAAGTTGGTGTGGGAACAGCTCATTGATTTTTATTTTTTTTTCTCAGGATTTTCTGCTTAGAAATCTGTTCTTCATTGGCGTGGCTGATGAGCTCAGCAGCATAATCCCTCTTTTTTCACTAATATGTTTGATGTTCATAACATACTATTCTGTATAATTTTCAAAAGACTAATAATATGCCAGTTAATTTCAAATATAATTTATGAAAAACAAATTCAATATTTACCAGTTGAGATCACATTAAAACCTCTCTCCCATCTAAACTAATGGCCTCAATGTTGAACTATGGGAAGCTGATCAATTTTCTTATAAATGGAAAATTACAGAGTGTAATGACAACACTGTGTGCTCTTAGTAATATGGCACTGAAGGGAATTCCTGCTTCAGTGTTGTTTCAAGTAGATTACCAGAAGTCCTATAATTCTATTAAGATTTTATTAATAACTTATATTAAGTGCTGAGATTTATTATTGCAACTAGGAAAAAATGGGGGGGGATTTTATTAATTTCTTTGGTTTTCAACTTAGAATGAAATTAGATTGGCTTTTTATTTCCCTCCAAACATGGAAATGGCTTAATGGCTTTTCATTATTCTTTCCTGTCACTGCAAAGAGACCTGCTAAATCTGAATTTAGTTATTGCTTTGTATTTGACCTAGAAGTTCTATAATGGAGTAGAATTTGTTTCTTATGTTTAAACTTAAAAACTGTGCATTTTTTAGTTAAACACATTTTACTCAGGTCAGAGTAGTTCTAAGGCCTTCATATTCTTCTTTTGGGATTCACTTTTCCTCAAATGTGATGATTACAGATATCTTGCAGATCTTTTTGTAGCATTAGTCTTTCAAACTACAATGTGGTACCTCTAGAACAGTTTTTAGTTGTCCCTAAATCACATTTAATTGTGAATTCTTCAGCTTTTAATGTCTTCTGTTGATGTTTTCTATGTAGTTGTGTGTTTAGTCTCCTAAACCTGTAATTTTTTTTTAGCGTTGGTTTAAAACCCGCGTATGTTGAGGGAGAGGTGCACACCAGACACTTGAGAAGGAGTCTACTGTCACGTCTTGAGGGAGGAGGGAAGTCTATGGAAACATTTTCAAATAGAATTGTGTGACTGCAAAGCTGATGGAAATATTACTCCCCCCCTAGTTGTTGCTCTGAAGTTTCCTTAAAAATAAAGCCTCTAGGAAACTGAAGGAGGGCACAGACAGTGTGGTCTTTATATAATTGCTATGGCAGTTCGCGTTCATATGTCCGTATGTACAGTGTGCTGTTGCTGTAATTGTATCTTCTAAATGTGGAAAAACTAGGATGGTGAAACTGGTGGTCAGAGTTACTCTAGCTGGCCTTTCATTTTACTCTGATTTCTTCTTGACCGTAAGTGAGTATCTCAGATTTTGGAATCTCACTAAAAGCAATGTTGGGGAGTGTTACTGGAGTAGGTTGCATCATTCAGACTGAGTGAGTGAGTGGTTAGATCTAGGAGGTGGTAAACACGCAGTGGAGAACGGAAATTGGTCAGGAAAGTCTTATGTTTGCTAGCTGAAACGGTATAGAGCACTGTTACAATAACTTTTTTGACCTAAAGAGTTTTCATCTTTTTCCAGCAGCACTTTATGAAGGTGCCATTTGATGCTGATGGTGTCATGCAGTTCTCCAGCTTAGTGCAGATAGTGGCTAGTCAGCGAGGCGTCTTAATGAAACAGTCCAAAAGTCTATGGAATGAGTTTTCATATGTAAATGGCAATTCTAGACAAACTAAAAACTTTAGACATCTCAATTAAAAATGCTGCGTAATACTTAACAACTGTTGTAAAGATCCACATTGATGCCAGAATAACTAAGCTCTTTGTTCATCTAAATAATTTTATGACAGTCCTACTGTATTGCTGAACTGTGACTTGGCTCTTTAGGTAAATGAACAAATTAAAACATAACATATTTAGTAGCAATTCAGATCTAACTCATTGGCCCAGTGAGCGAAATCTTTGGTCTAAATACCTTCTTCCGCTCTTCCCTACCTCCCCAAGGAAGGCTGTGGTTTTTAAGGTCATGTCTGGTAACTCAAAAAACAAGTTTTGAATAGATAGTTGTCTCTGTCTTGTGAACAGTGGCACCATGGTGGAAATTCTGCATTACAGCCTATTAGAAGGACTTTATAGCTTGGTAGTTCAAGTATTGAAAGTGGTTTCATAATTGATGCTGGTCAAATTCGTCTTTGAAGATGCTAAAATATTGTTTCCCCTGACTTAATAATCTCTGATATCTTTTTAATCACTACAAATATTTGAGAAGCTATGTCTAAACAATGTACAAGTAGAAAAAAGGATGCTTTTCATCCTAATTCTTAGGAGAGCAGTTCAGAGCATGGGAGATACTCATTGTCTCCATTCTTTCAGTTTGAGATGAGAAAATAACCCTGCTGAAGTCAGTTTCTGACTGCATCCTGAAGAATAGCATATACTGATTTGTTCATTTATTTGATATTTTTGTGGGCTTTTTCTTTTCATGCTGTGACTTCTGTTTTGGTTCAGCCTGCTGCGGAAGGGGTAGAGGTGAGAAACTCAGTGGAGGCACCAGGAAGTTCTTTGTTGTGGTGGTTTTTTTTTTCTTGTTTGTTTTGTTTTGTTTTGTTTTTTATTTCATTTAAACTGTGGTTTATTAGTTTTATTGTTGTGTTTTGGGCAGAGTGCATTGTGCCTTTGAGTGCAGTGCTGTGAATTGTCTTCTGTTTGTCTGTGGCAGAGTTGTTTTGGTAACATTGCTGTTAAGGATGTTAAGCATGTTTGTATGAGGAAGAGCAGGATTTTTAGTTTCTGTGAAGGCGTAAATGCTTTCAAAAGATTTTATACGTGTTCTCAGTCCTGCACTTCAATCCATGAGAGTAGTCTTATGGGGGTCTGTCTAGGCAGATCATGTTAAAAAGGAGTGGGGCCTAATAGTCTGTGTTTAAATTCAGCTGAGGAAATGCAATGCACTTCATGAAGTTATTTTGTATACTGCATACTAGAAATTGGTTTTAGAGGGATGGTGAGGGTGGACGTTTTGTTTTGTTTTTTCCTTTCCCTTTTCTTCCTGAATGAAAGCCACACTTTAGTTAACTGAAATATAGTCCCCATTTAAATTACACAATGAAAGAAAAACACAAAATTATTTTGGACTTCAGAAGAGTTTAGTATCTAGTGGGAGAACAGACCTGACTTTTCGTTGAAGTAAACAGCTGTTTGCAAGATACACTGGATGGTGCTGTGAGAAAGCTGTATGTCTTTTTCTTCATGTCTAGTCTGGAGTTGTGGGGTGTATATGAGAAATGGTTTAGAAAGGAAGGTCTGGCTTCTTGATGCATGAGCCACTTGGTGTAGTAGAGTGAGCACTCTGTAACTCCCCCATCACCATTATCATTACACAGTGTTTAGCTCTGACCTGTAAAACACCACTATACTGACAAAGAAAATAAAATTAAGCCATGATATTATGAGGGGGGAAGGGCAGACTTCCACAAGAGCAATTTTCTCCATACATCATGGTAAGTAGATGCTGTATACATGTTAACCTTTTGCATTTGGTTGCTGGCTATGTTAATATAGAGAGGAAAAAAAAAAGTAGGATGTGTGATACTGTTTTTATAAATTTAGCTGGTAATATTAATTTAATTGTGTTTCTTTTTACCTGTAGGAAATGAAGATTTGTTCAGCGATTATAAATTTATTCCACCTGATCCCAGCTGCCCCTCAGACTTTGGTTAAACCTCTGCTGGAAGTTGTTATGAAAACAGAACGAGCAATGTTAATTGAGGTAAAAGTGGAAGTGCACGTTGCTGATATTTTTGCTTTACAGTATTTTTAAACATTAGTATGTAACAATTATAGTATTTTAAACATGGTGTGGGAACATTTGATGTAATAAATAAATATGCTCTTCAAGCCTTTTAGGAGGTGTTAACATTTGTCTTAGTCTCTTAAAAGTGAAGTTTTGAAATTGTCAATAAATTCTCATCATAGAAGTTCTGAACATTTTGTATCTGCATAAATGCCAAGTCAAATGTATTTTTCTGAGTGCTAGTAAATTAGTAGAAAATACTCTGTACTCTGCATTTTTAATTTAAGCTTTACGAATTTTTCAGGCTGGCAGTCCATTCAGGGAACCACTGATAAAATTTTTGACACGTCATCCATCCCAGACTGTGGAGCTGTTCATGATGGAAGCCACTTTAAATGATCCACAGTGGAGCAGAATGTTTATGGTAAGCTGTGTGAGGAGGGGAGCAGGAAAAAGCCCTCATCTTCAAATTTCTGATGAACGACAAGTTTTTCATCTTTTCATAGAATCATAGAATGCTTTGGGTTGGAAGGGACCTTTAGAGGTCATCCAGCCCACCCCCCCTGCAGTGAGCAGGGACAGCTTTAACCAGATCAGGGTGCTGAGAGCCCCGTCCAACCTGACCTGGAATGTTTCCAGGGATGGGGCCTCCACTACATCTCTGGGCAACCCCTTCCAGTGCTTCACCACCCATCCATCTTTTTTTCCCTGTATGACCTTGTAGTCCTTAATCATGGTCTTATTCTGATTGTAGGGTGCCTGTTCTCAGTTTCGTATTTGTTTGTTCTGAGATCTTGATTTTATACCTTTCCAGATCATGTCGGATTATTACTGAAGTTGTAGACGTTATTTTTATATACGTGAAATACAACCTCTGCAACTTTAGTGAGGAATATAAAAGCTACAGGATGATATAGCCTTTTGGTATTTTTGCTTTTAAAGGTTGTTATTAAAATTATTTCTTCCCTTTCTTCAGAGTTTCTTAAAACATAAAGATGCCAAACCTCTACGAGATGTACTGGCAGCTAATCCTAACCGATTTATCACTCTACTGTTACCTGTTGGTACCCAAGCAGCTGTTAGACCTGGTTCTCCAAGCACTACCACAATGCGTCTCGATCTTCAGTTTCAGGCTATAAAGGTATTAATTTATTCTTGTTTGTCTCTGCAAAAAAAGTCTCTTTAGCTACAAGCCTATTACATACAGGCTTTCAAGTGTGTGTGTATGTATTATAGCTTGTAGAAAAACCCTTGTAAAAATGTAAATTGTTTGTAGTCAGAGTCACTCTAGGAAGGGAAAAGAGGCTCAAATGAACTATACTGTTTCTTTAATCAAGCGAGATACAAGAGGAAAGCAGGGCAACAGAAATTTTTTTAAAAACAAAAAGAAATTCCTTTAAAAATTGATCTAAACTAGTTTTTATTTGACTCTTTAATATTTTAGAACCCTTAATTGACCTTAAAGAAGTGGTTTTATGCTATTGTTTCTACTGACAGATCTGTTGCACGTTGACTGTGCATTTGTCTTGTTTTGCTTTTGACAGATCATCAGTATTATTGTTAAGAATGATGAATGTTGGTTAGCAAATCAGCATTCCTTGGTGAATCAGCTGAAACGTGTATGGGTGAGTGAAGCTTTTCAGGAGAGACATCGTAAGGAGAATATGGCTGCGACAAACTGGAAAGAACCGAAGCTATTAGCATATTGCTTACTGAATTACTGCAAGTATGTAAAAATATTTACATTTATTTCCTATAGCTTGCATACTTTTTTAAAAAAATTTTGAAGATACTGTAAAGGTATATGGGGTACTAAAAAGGCTTTGCAGTTATTGAAGAGAAAGTTTAATATATTTCATAATACTGCCATTAGCTCTTAAACCATGCTTCTGGTACTGCCTGCTCTTGGCTCTCTGCTCATTTAAAACCAAGATCAGTTTCTTCATGTCATCAGCATAGTAGTTTGGGTATTTTTTCACAGAAGATTTTTAAATTATGTTTTTTTTACAGAAGGAATTATGGTGATATCGAGTTGCTCTTCCAGTTGCTTCGGGCTTTTACGGGTCGATTTCTCTGCAATATGACTTTCTTAAAGGAATACATGGAAGAAGAGATCCCCAAAAACTACAGTATTCCCCAAAAACGGGCTTTGTTCTTCCGTTTTGTGGACTTCAATGACCCAAACTTCGGAGATGAGCTCAAAGCCAAGGTAACTAAAGCAATTAAATCAAAGAAGCCTGGTATTTAGGTTTAATTTTCTTCTTGGGAACTAGGGCAACAAAACTCGCTTACTTAAATGTCAACGAGTTTGATAATTGGCGGAGACATTTAGGTGAAAATATCATACCTGAAGAAGAGCGATAATAAACAGAGACAGCAATTCATCTTGCTTTCAGTGCTGACTAGTTTACACTTTCTAAGAATCTTTGCCCTTGGAGGGGGGAAGAAAATCGGTGTGTATCTGTTTCTTAAGGTTTTATTTATAGCTTCCTTTTGTAATGCAGTGAGTGTGTCTAACATGCAGGTTTGCATGTGAAATTACTTGAATGTTGACTGCCATTAGAAGAATCCGATAGTTGAGCATGACTGGTTTTTTGTTTATATTCTGTAGGTGCTGCAACACATCCTGAATCCTGCTTTCTTGTACAGTTTTGAAAAGGGAGAAGGCGAACAGCTGTTGGGACCCCCAAACCCAGAAGGAGATAATCCAGAAAGCATCACTAGTGTTTTTATAACAAAGGTAACAATCAGTGTTTACATTAAAGTGTTTGAAAATTAAAACAAAAAGTTGTTCCTCTCATTTGGCTCTTCAATCCTGATTTGAATTGGTTGTGCTATTTCTAAATGCTGTGATTGGTTATATCAAATCACATCATAACTTGGAACTGTTGTGAGATCCATCACTTATCAGTAGGATTGGATGACAATTTTCAGTTTATGTCTCTGACTTGAACGTCTGTCTTTAGGATTACAGCCATATAAGGCCCATTTCTAGTCTTTTTCACAAGCAAAGCTTACCATGACTGAACATTGGTATCTTTGTAATTCACTTTGGTTTCATTGAACCAGTTAGCAGTTACAAAATAAATGTTATTGAAGATGAGGGTTGGGGTTGGTTTGGGGTTTTTTTTTTTTTTAAATAGGTTAGCACTTTAGAAGTGCCTAGATGTGCTCATTATCTAAAAGTTCTCACCTCAGGAAGTTGTTTTGTGGGTATTAAACTGAATAAAAAATCTGATTGTAGTTATTAGGCTTCTTAAAAAACACTCAAAAGGCAAAAAAATAGGACTTTGCTTTTCTAGATAATAAAGTTTTGCTTTGTTTTGTTTTTCTTGCCTTTCTCCTCTCTTCTTTGATCATCCCTGGGACTAGGTACTTGATCCGGAAAAACAGGCTGATATGCTGGATTCTCTCAGGATATATCTCTTGCAGTTTGCCACGCTTCTGGTTGAGCATGCTCCACATCACATTCATGACAATAACAAAAACCGGAACAGCAAACTACGACGACTAATGACATTTGCTTGGCCTTGCCTCTTGTCCAAGGCATGTGTGGACCCAGCATGCAAATACAGTGGACATTTGCTTTTGGCACACATCATCGCAAAATTTGCCATACATAAGAAGATAGTTCTCCAGGTATTGACTATGGGCTTCTATTCATACATTTAAGGGATGTTGATAAGTTCTGTAGTGTGCTTTCTTTTATTTTAAAATGCAGAGTAGAGGGTGCACCCTAGTTTTGGATACTTAGTATACAAGCAACAGTTAAATTCATATGCAACAAACAAATACAAAAGCAGCAAGCCAAATATTAATACAAATTTATTTGGGGATAGGAGAGTATAGAAAGAAGTTTGATGATAAGTGAAAACAGAGAGGATAAATGGGACAATGAAAAGTCCTTTTGGTTGAATTTACAAAATTGGTAATGTTTCTTCATTTAAGAGAGACAGGCATTTCAGTTGAGACAGAATGTGGGGACCAAAGGAAAACCTCAAATTGGACAGTGGAAAGGGAAGAAGAAAAAGTGAACGTAAGGAAGATGGAAGTATATGCTGTATACTTCTGATGATGAAGTATCATCATATATTTAACAAATTATGGGCCTTTAGGAAAATAATTGTGTTGTTTAGAAAATGTGTGTTGTAGTTTCTTTTTCTTTATAAATGCTTTATTTTTTTAAATATGTATAATATTAATGTTGATGAGAAACTTTGCTGTTTAGGTTTTTCACAGTCTTCTAAAAGCTCATGCGATGGAGGCCCGAGCTATTGTCAGGCAAGCAATGGCTATTCTGACTCCAGCTGTGCCTGCTCGAATGGAGGATGGACATCAGATGCTGACTCACTGGACACGAAAAATCATTGTGGAAGAGGGTCATACGGTTCCTCAACTAGTACATATTTTGCACTTGATAGTACAACACTTCAAGGTACTTGTAACAGTTATTCTCGTAGTCACTGTATCTCAGATATCAAGGATATAAACTGCAGTTTGATTCAAAAGTAATGTAATCTGATTTATATGGTCTAACTCTAAAAGGCATCAGCTGTTTGCAAAGATATTTATTTAAAACTGAAAACAGTAAAATTAAATAGCAAACCACTTATTAAGCTTTATCATGATTGAAGTTAGAACTCAAAATGTTAGGTGAAAGTCTGCAAGATTAATTCATTGCACATGCATTAGCAGTGCTCTTAAAGAATCTTCACAGCTCTGTTACAGTTGTTTAACAAAAGTGCAGAACCATATTCTTTTCCATCCTCCAGTAATCCTTGTTTGTTTGAATTTATATATTCTGGGGGGTTAACTAGGTAACTTTTATCTCCAGCTAATGTACATTGGGAAACATTAAGCAAATGGGGGAATGCTGCAGAATGTCAATGTAGGAGCATTTTTGAAAATGCATATTAAAATACAGTCCACAGTGACAGCTAGCTAATATGCATTTAAGTCAGTTTTCAGGAATTGATGCCTCAATGCTTTTTGAAAAAGTATCTGAGTGTGTTCAAATGTGAGTTGTAGCTCTCTAAAAGGATCGGCTAATAATTGGAATGATTGGTCCTTGCGAAAAATCCTGTATCTTCATTTGGTTACATGAAATCAGTAGTCACCACTGAAAATTGTTGCCAAAATTTTATTTTTCAAAGCACCAGTTACTTTTCTGCATTGCAAACTTTGAACATGGTACAGATTTAGCAAACTTTGGGATTAAAGACTATATTACCATTTTGCTTTATTTTGACTCTAGTTTTTGTGTAGAATTTTATTGGTTAATGGCTAACATGACTGTGAAACCGTCTTTTCAGGTTTATTATCCGGTGAGACATCACTTGGTTCAGCATATGGTTAGTGCCATGCAGAGACTGGGCTTCACTCCCAGCGTTACAATAGAGCAAAGAAAATTAGCTGTGGATCTTGCTGAAGTAGTTATTAAATGGGAATTGCAAAGAATTAAAGATCAGCAGGTAGGAAGTCTAAATAAACTGGTAAAGATTGAACTGTTATACTGTTAAATGCTTTTTTAACGTGCACATTGCTGATATTTCAGCCAGATTCAGATATGGATTCAAGTGCAAGTGGAGAAGGAGCAAGTTCTGCCTCATCTGCTGTTAAAAGGGGGTTGTCTGTTGATTCTGGCCAAGAAGTAAAACGATTCAGGACAGCTACAGGAGCAATAAGTGCTGTAAGAAAAATTCAGATTTTGTTCAGAGACTCTGAAATTATAATCTGCAATTTAGTTGTTTTTTCCACATATCTCGAAACTCCCTGAATTGAAGGTTATACTCTAAGAAAATATTCTAATTCTGTTCTGCTTGTTGTTATCCTTCTTCAGTGTTGCTTATGGTTTTTGTGTTTTGTATACATGCAGGTATTTGGACGTAGCCAGTCCTTGCCAGGAGCTGATGCGCTTCTTTCAAAGCCAATTGACAAGCAGCATACAGATACAGTCGTGAATTTCTTGATTAGAATTGCTTGCCAGGTAATATGGTTATTCTGATATGCAACTACCAATGCGGCATTAGTGGTCAAACCCATAAATCTCTCTTTTCATAAGAGTTCTTTTATGCCTGGATTATTGTAGTGTTTGTATACTTTCTTTTGGTGAAAGGTTAGAAACTAATGCGAAATTGTACAAAAAGTAAAATGTTTTTATTTTAAGGAGGAAAGAAATTGAATTTGATAACCAGTTTCTGCATGTTTGTCATTTCACAAATGATGGATATTATACATGAGAGGTATATTTTAGCTTCTTATTGTTGGCTTGGTACATTTATAGCTTGATGCAGGGAGCGTACACTTTGAAATTAAAACTTTAAATGTGAATGGTTGCAATCCAGATTTTGAAATTGGATGAGTCTCCATTTTACTGTGCTGTTGATCACTTCTGGCATTTTGTTTCTTCTTTACTTTCTCTTTTCAACCAAGTGCTATATCAGTTGTGACATGACTGAAATAAACATGACTAGTAGAATTTGGCTGGAGCAAGGCAAAGACTTCAGAAAGTTCCCATAACTGTTTTTTCTTAATTAATTTATGTATTTGCCTGATGCTGCAAAGTGCTTGTTCTATTGCCTGGATTTAATGGCAAAGATATTTTACCCAAAGGCTGAAGAATATTTAGAGAGTTCAGTAGGGAAAGACTGTGTCAATTACATATCTAAGGATAATGATTGTAATTGTATTTTCAAGATCAAATACATTGAATGACTTCTTTTCATGCAGGATGTAGAACTAAAGCTTTTCACCAAATTTTGTTAAGAATTAACTTTTCTAGAGTGGGGACAATTAGCTGGGTGTAGCTCAAAGCTGACAAATTTTATGGCTTCTGCTTCTGCAGCAGACTCAGCTGGTAAGTAACCTGGGATTTTATACACCACATTTATACACACAGAATAGACATGCTCTTGAAGTATAAAGATGAACTGAGTGAAGAGCTATGTATGTTTATGGATACCTTGCAAACAGAAAAGGTTAATCATCTTGAGCATGTTCAGAGTTATAACGTATGGGATTAAACTTTTTTTAATATACCTTTGATGGGTCATTTGGGGTAATTAGCTAGCAGTTCAGACACCAGTTCTGATGTTGACTATTAGTTGTCAGCTTTTTACACAGTTAAATACTCTGTGACTATACTGATAAAACTACTTAAGCTCATCCATTTCAGAAATAAGAAGTTATATGCTTGCTTGGAGTGCATAATAAATTAATGAGTTGGTTACAAAAGGGTGTCATTTTGTTAACTCTGACTAATTCCTAGGTAAATGACAACTCAAACACTGCTGGATCTCCTGGGGAGTTGCTGTCTCGCCGCTGTGTCAACCTTCTGAAAACAGCTTTACGACCAGACATGTGGCCAAAATCAGAACTGAAGTTGCAGTGGTTTGATAAGCTGTTAATGACTGTGGTAGGTGACATGCTAGTCCTGTAGGTCTTTAGGTTTCACCAGCACCTATTTGATTGAATACTAATGATATGTGGACACTGATTTTTACAGTCTTAATATTTTCTTCTTTGTAGTGAATACATACATTGTTAAATATGTGAATTGCATCAGTGGTTATAATTTGTATAGCTGCAGTACTTACAAATATTAAAATAGGAGCAGGGGGAGTAATTTCTTGTATTACTTTGATTTTGAAATAGGTTGTGGTTTGCTTGTTTGGATGGCCTACTGGTTGTGGGTGTGGTTTTTTTGTTTGTTTTGGTCTCTTTTTGTTAGTAGGAAGTTTTACAAATTGATTTTATTGGTTTCTAGTTTTCTGACTATGTTACGGTAATATGTAGTTCACTCAAAGTCTAGCTTCCTGTATCCGATGAGAAAACATATTTTTTTATCATCTGTATGCTATTTATATGCTTTTTGCCATATAGTAAGTTTTTCTATACCTATTGTATTTGTATCATACTATCTAATAGACTAAGAAGTCTTGCTGTGTTAAATTTTTCGGAGCTCTCTTGATGTCATTTTTCTGTTTCTTTGAATAAAGGAGTACTAGATCCTACTTTTGGAAACTTTAAAACGTCTCAGATTACATGAAAATTCGCTGCGGCCCATTTTTTCCAAATGTTGAGCTAAGTGTGCTATGCTTTTGTAATGCTGTTGTCTTTATGGAGATAGTCCTTGAAAGTATCTGCTTTCATTCTTCTCTCCCTCTGTTGGAAGAGTTTTTGATGTGGCTCCATTTGTTTTGGGTTTACAAGTGTTGATAGTGCTCCAGGGAGCTAAAGTTTGTTGCTTTACTTGTCTTTTTCCAAGTAGTGTGCAACCTGAGTGAAAATTGCTATTAAAATTCGTAATTTTTTTCCTGTTGATTGCATTTGATAGCCTACAACAGGAAGAACTGTAGTTAGTTCTGACCATTGTTGCACAAGGATTACCTCCTACTCATCTTCCTTACTTACACAATTGCAAGGCTACTTAAGTGCAAAGTAATGGAGGCTGTGCAGTAACAGCAGTATGACTTCAGGGGAATCATGGCTTTAAGTGATTCCTCTGCACTGAAGGCAGAGGGTTGTGAGTATCTATGTGCTGGCTGCTGAAGAAGAGCTGCATGTTATGCACAGACCATTGTTGCCCCCTCTTTCTGGAACAGAGGGGAAGATGGTGGAGGTAGAAAAATAACTTTAGAGAGTGCAATTCAGACAGTTCATATGCTTGCAGAGTGTGTGATCTTCTCCCTCTGCCTTTCAGACAAATCTTTGAGTTTATCGTCTT
Source organism: Pelecanus crispus (assembly GCF_030463565.1). Lineage (NCBI taxonomy): Eukaryota > Metazoa > Chordata > Aves > Pelecaniformes > Pelecanidae > Pelecanus > Pelecanus crispus. The sequence goes on along the minus strand of NC_134653.1, from coordinate 8,303,306 downwards.
TCATGAATTTGGGGAAGGTGGGCAAAGTGCACTGCATCTAAGAGCGAGCCAAAAATCAAAACCTAGCCTACTCCACTTCTCCTTCCCCCACCTCAAAACAAATGCACCATACCACCCCTCAGACCTGAGGAAGGTGGACATGGTTCATGTTTACTTAATACAAGGATAGAAGCCCTCTGGAACAGGAATTTTATATCTTAATTTTGTGCTATGTGGCATCAGTTATTCAGGAGGTTCAGAAAAAAGAATAAAGCTTCTGCAGCAGACTAATTTACTATCTTAATGATCATTTTGTAGGTTTACAAAGTTATGTCTAGGAATATTTTTTTTTTCTTTAGTTCCAAATATCCCCTTTTCTAACCTTTTAAGCTATAACTTGTCATAGAATATGCTGGTTTAGCTCTTCACTGAAGGCCTGTCTCTGAACGATGTTGACAAAAAGATAAAACATTATCCTCTGTCGAAAGCATTTCTAACCAGCAAGGTTGCAGGCAACTTTCAAAACTGAGGACCAGAAAACACATCAGAAGGAACATACTGCAAATGCTTAAGTAACATTTTTATGGTTAAAGATTTTATAGCGCCTTGTATTTTACAGTTCTGTATTGCATGACTTACCTAAAAGATTGACGTGAAACGTCGCTAGTGTAGAAACCTCAACTTTATTACAGATTTTCAACAGATTTGATCTGGACTTACTATTCTGTGTAATACTTGTGTGATTTTCCCCCACTCACTGCATTTTTGTGTGTGCTCTTTTTAGGAACAACCCAATCAGGCCAACTTTGCCAACATTTGCACTGGCTTAGAGGTCTTAAGTTTCCTGCTAACTGTACTGCAGCCCCCTGCTATTCTTAGCAGCTTCAAACCCCTGCAACGAGGTGTAGCAGCTTGTATGACTTGTGGAAACACCAAGGTTTTGAGAGCAGTCCACAGTTTGCTTTCTCGCTTGATGGGTATTTTCCCTACAGAACCAAGTATGTGGTATTTTCTTCCTGCTTTTATCCTTTATTGCTGCATAACTTAAGTGATTAAGGGCAGGGTGAAGACACTCTGGAATGTGCTAATATTCTGTTTTACGATTCCTGCATTTAATGGTCCATTTTAGCTTGCACTTTCAACCTCTGTTTAAAAAAAGAAAAGCTGAAATAAGTAATCATGTGGAATACATCATTATCCATTGACATAAAAACTTAATAACCTGTGTCTGTCATAACTTTGGTTCAAGAAATGCATGCTATAAATTTAATGTATTTTTGCAATTATAATTTTTCAGCTTCAGAAGTGCAATTTTTTAGTTGTTAAGCTTTGCTGTTTTTCTAAAACAAGGAAGGGAGATGGAGTGTAAAAAAGAAAGACAATAGGTAATATGCCATGTCTTAATATAAACTAATTTAGATAGTCTTTTCTTGGAAAAAAAAAAAAGGAAAATCAATAATCTTAAGACTTCTCATCAAAATGAGTTATTTAGAAGTAGTGGTGCATTATTATAGAAGACACATTGGTTGTATAATAAAGAGGAATCTGCTTTTGTTACCTTGGTTTATTAGCAAGATAAAGTTCCAATGATGGTATAGATGACTGTATGTTCACAGTGTAACTGTTCCTTGCCTGTTCTGTGGCTAATGTTACCAAAAGTAAACACAACTCTAAACTCTGCAGGTACATCAAGTGTAGCTTCAAAGTATGAAGAGCTGGAGTGCCTTTATGCTGCAGTTGGAAAGGTTATTTATGAAGGACTTACTAATTATGAAAAGGCCACTAATGCTAACCCTTCTCAGCTCTTTGGTAAGTTTCTCACATCTCTAGTAGACGTATGTAGAGTGCCCGCTAATGAGTATGATCTTTGTCACAAGCTTTTATTTTCCGTAAAGAGATTGAAATCTGATATCATGCAGAGGAAGCTGTGGGAAGCATTTGGAGCTAACTTGAGAGACGAGCTTGGGATGTCTGTCATCTGTGAAGGAAGGGACTGGGGCGTTCGTTGCATTCTGTCATCTCCTGGTTGCTGACTTGGGAGCAATTATTGAAAATGGGGAGCTGCAGCTGTGCTAGATGGAAGCCCTCTGTATTCAAAGCGCATAGGAAAAAGATGCAGCATTCAGATTAACCAAAATATAAAGTAAAAGTTACTGGGAACTTGTTACGTGGAAAAACCGAAATCCTGTGGATACTACTCTGAGATACAATAGAATATTTCAAGGAATCTGTGTAAACATTCTTACATGTTACTGCCTTATACTTTCTTTTCCAGTTGTTTTTAAAGCCTCATTTATCAGCTGATTTAAACAGTATAGGAAGATTTATGTATTTATAGGTCTTGAATTCTCAGTAAGAAAGAAATTACAAAAATACTATTTTTTTCCTTGAGTGAGCAAATCTGAATTTTTAGCATATACCATCCTGAAGAGCTGAAATGTTCTTTTCTTGTTCTTTGTACTTAACTGGTAGAGAGCTCAGCCACATATTACAATTACAAAGATATATTGGAATAATACAGTTTGGCCCACAACTGGTTGTGTTTGTAATACAGACCTGAAATTGCACAATCTTGGAAAACTTGCTGATTTAAATGGCAAATGTCCTTCACTATTCCACTCTGTGATCTGTGTAGATAGTTGTAATTTTGCTTTGGGAATTGCCTATTTGTCAGATGTCAGGATGTGCTTTACAACAAACTAACCAAGAAAGATGTTTCTTACACTGTGCCCAGAGCTCACTTAAAAGCAGCACTACAATCTGTCAGGTGGTGCATATCTTATTAATTCTGTGTTTAAGAGGCTGAACTTTGCCAGATTTTGTGCACATCTGAGCAGGAAAAGAAATAAAAACTTTTGAAGGAGCCGTTCAGTGAACAAACCATGCTTCTATAAATATCGTTGTAGGCTTTTGTGGAATTACGAAGTTGCGGTAGAAAGGGATAGCTATAGGTTTTTTAGAGGGTATAGCTGGACAGGATGTGTGTACTTTTTTTTGAAGAGTGAAGTATTTAAAGCATAGGTATTGCTAAAACTGATTGGTTTGCATGTATATGAGTAAGCTTGTATTAGGATAGGCATCGTTAACAACTGTGTAATTTGAAGGGACTGTGATCTTGTAGGCATTGTGCATTCATAAGCTGTGCCGAAATTGCCTATTTTAACAGTGTTAACTTTTTCAATCAACAGTAACTCATTTATGAATCTTTATGAAATTTCTATTTTAGAAAACAAGACTGTGTAATTTTTTTATTTTTAATTACTAACCCAGGCCTATTCATGTAAAAGTTTTGCTACTTTTTGCTACTCGAACAAATGTGCAACATTAGTAGTAGTTTCATTTTGCCTGGTTAACTTTTTTTTTTTTTTTTTTTTTTTGAGGTCTTGGAAAAGTGTCTGCTCTCAATCCCTCTCTGTCCTCTCTTTCTCTCCCTTGCCCGCCATAACACACTTATATACAGAACTTTGAAATATTTTGATTAATGCAAAAATAACTTTCTAGTCTTAGACTGAAGACTAAAGATGAGACTGCATTTTTTCTTCAAATCTGTCCAGATTTCTAGTGTTTGTAACTTGGGTAGTCCCGTGCTTCTTTCACAGCAGGACAAAATACAGCTAGAATGTTTTCCTGTGTTCTTTGTTCTTTTATAGAATGAGAACATCCACATTAAAAACATGTATCTTACTCAGGTCATGCCCAATAAAAGTTTTACTTCCTTAAGTATTGTTTTTATCTGTAGGTACTTTAATGATTCTGAAGTCTGCATGCAGTAACAATCCCAGCTATATTGACAGATTGATTTCAGTTTTTATGCGATCTCTGCAGAAGATGGTCAGGGAACACTTAAACCCACAGGCTACAGCAGGAACAGCAGAAGCAAATACAGGTATTACGTAATATAGTCTAAGGATGTTAATAATTAGAAGTGTTCTAAAGTATTAAAATCTCTTCATCCTAAAGGGATTCAAATGATTTTCTACTTTTGTGCGTGTTATTACATGTTGCAAAAATACTTCAGCAATATTGAGAAATATTACTGAAGCATTCAAGCATAAAAATGCACTTTGAGTTCCTGTTACCTGCTTAATATATGAATTTCAATATTAACCCAAACATTTCAGTGAATGGTTAGTGAATATTTGTTGACCTACAGCATATATAGAAATACTGAAATTCTTCAACCGTTTATAGTGATGAGGGGAGAGGGGCTGAATTTTTTTGATTGTTCTGTGCTTTCACTTTTTTTTTTAACTCCTTACTATTTGATAATATTGGAACAACTGTTTGTGAAATTAACTTGTTGGAGCTGATGCTTTTGTTTTATCTTAAAATAGCATCTATTTTGGTCTGTACAGTTCTGTGTATCATCAAATGAATCAGGTCATGAGTCATTGGAAAAAATCAGATGTTCTTGTATAAGACAATTCAGTGCTAGTAAAGAGCACTGTAATTTATTAATGAATAAGCTACTGAAGAAAATACTTTGAAAGAATTGCTGCTGTTAGATTCCCAGCCCATATTTTAATTAGGTAAATGAGAACTGTGTGAATTTTATTAACACTGAGAAACAATTGGAAAATCATTAAACTTGACAGATAAGCAAGTCAGAAAATTAACAGAACAGGTGTGCTGCATCATACAGTATTTGTTTCACAAGTTTAATTGCAGTTTTTCAGTACTGGGATTCTGTAATACCTTTTACCAAAGATTTACTGAAATGAAATGACACAGGCTTGCCTTTAGGATTTTGAGTGGATTTGGTTTTTTTTGGAAGGAGTCTGTCTCAGTTGTTTAGGATGGAAAGTAGTAGTTCTGAAAACATTATTTCTAGGGATATATTTCCAGGTAACAGATACTGTTGTTGCTGTTTTTAAAATTACAATAGCTTATCTTGCAAATTTCTTTACTAGCTATTTATAGGTGTATACACAATTCTAATCCTTTTTTTGCATCCATAGCAGGTACAAGTGAACTGGTAATGCTAAGCCTGGATCTTGTGAAAACTCGCCTCGCTGTGATGAGCATGGAAATGAGGAAAAATTTTATACAAGCTATTCTAACATCTCTCATTGAAAAATCTACTGATGCCAAAATTCTTCGTGCAGTGGTAAAAATAGTGGAAGAGTGGGTGAAAAACAATTCCCCAATGGCAGCTAATCAGGTAAATTGAGAGGATAAAATCATTATTGCTCTCAAATACTAAATAACTATAAGCCACTGTTATAATTCATCAGTTTTTGACAGTGAGGTTTGTAAGGATCTGTTATATATATATGTTTAGATGCCCTTGATGAGGTTTGGAATATTTTGCATCCCCTGTGAAAGTAGCTGGAGTTAAAGATGTTTAGCATTTTATAGGTTTGTATTAGGGGTTTGAACTCAAATGCTGTTTTGCTGAGGACTTGTCTTAAAGTAAAAGTTTTAAAATATGTTTCACATTAACTTGGATAGAGAGATTCTTCAGGAGGAGGATGACTAATGCTGGTTTAAATTGTGTTATTCCTGTAACATTTTGTGGCCTCCTCAATTTGCCATATTTTCTGTTAGAGTTGAGTACTTGACAATCTAGCGCTGTATAAAAGGACCTGCATTTTTAAAAATATATGTTAGATTTTTGTAATCATTGAACAACTTAAACCTGGTTTTAGTCATGATTTTAAAATTCTCTAGCGTATAGTAGAAGGATAAATGCTTGAGTTATTTTTCTTTTTAAGAACTATGACCTTCTACCAAGCTATTTTTCAGTACTTCAGAAGTGAAAGTGATATAAAGGATGGCTGAGGTGTACTTTGAATGTGCCAGTTCACTGCATGTTTTAAGATGAATTGACAAAATTAATCATCTTTTAACACAGACACCTACTCTCCGGGAGAAGTCCATTTTACTAGTGAAAATGATGACTTACATTGAAAAGCGTTTTCCAGAAGACCTTGAATTAAATGCGCAGTTCTTAGACCTTGTTAACTATGTCTATAGGTAATTATAGCAATTAATCATTTATTGCAGCTTATTGGTTCATAATTTGTACCATATATGACCTTTATAACATGCCATCAATCTTTTTACGAGAGAATTAAGTGATATCCCCCCCATTGAAATGCGAAAACAGTTCATTTCATCAAGACCACAGTATGTATTTATGGAAGACAATTTGAAAATAGAAGTTCCTTAGAAAGGATTTTCTTTTTGGCTCTGCTAAAATATCTCCACTGCCTCAACCTCTTCCTTTCCCAAGATACCAGGGCATCCTCGTAGCTGGTTGTATTCTAAACGCTGTGGTGACAGCTGAAATCTGTCTGTCTTTTCACATCCGTAGGATACAAAGATTTTTTTTTTTTCCCCTTGGAAATTTATTGTAAATTATACTTTCAGGAGAGTTACTTTGCAAGCTAAACTGGCAGGTTTTGTAACATGATGAAATAATTGAAATAGTTACCTCATCAAAAAATGCCAAGTATTTAATTTTGTGCTGATGATTCATGTTACTTTGAATTACTGTTTACTGCTGTTCTGTTTTCTGGTTAACTGTGCAACATCCTGGTGTGGAAATGGTGGTCAGAAGTTTTTATGAATGAATATCATTTGGCATTTCAAACAAGATACAGATGTGGCTGAAATTGTTTCACAGTTATGATAAGATTTTATCGTGGAAGAGTTTTTACGATAGTTCTGGGGCAGTTTTCTAACAAGCAGCAATATTTTCTTTGCGGTTTCTCTCAAAATGCAGCACCTGGGTGCGTGCCATGGCATGTGGGCTTCTACAGAATGTCATCTCTTTTCATTTTTGGTATTTTGTATACAAAACCTAGAAGGCTTCTCTTTCTAATATCTCTTGTCATTTCATCTTTATCCATTTTAGGGATGAGAATCTTTCTGGTAGTGAACTTACTGCTAAACTTGAGCCAGCGTTTCTCTCAGGTTTGCGTTGTGCCCAGCCACTCATACGAGCCAAATTTTTTGAGGTCTTTGACAATTCTATGAAACGTCGTGTTTATGAGCGTCTACTTTATGTGACCTGTTCTCAAAACTGGGAAGCAATGGGAAATCACTTTTGGATAAAACAGTGCATTGAGGTAGGGAAATTATTTGTATCAGAAATACAGTTATAATGTGAGAAATACGTTTTATTCCCCATTTTTCTTGGCTGTGTGTAAAAGCATTACGCAATGTGTGTCTTGTAGCATGTATTATCTGTATCACAGCTAAAAATACCAAGTCTGCTGCCTCAGATACTTCCAGTGGTGCTTGAAAATAAATACAGTGTCTAAACCATGAGATGCTGATGCTTGGAAATTGGCTTTAATACCAACCTTTAAAATCTATTTTCTCTGCAAAAAGCTTAATGATGAGGTTAATGCTTCTTAAGAAAATCCATCTCTTATAAATGATGGTAATTATAAAAAAATACAAGTAGTGTTATAGTAGATGATTTCAAGAAAACCGTTAAGACTAGAGTGTCTGCTCTGCTGGTATGACAACAGTTGAGTGGGATTGCATTGAAATGAAATTGCATTTTTGGTTGGTTGATTTAAAACAAGATGGGAGCAAACATCTCTTCTTTTTTTTTTTTTTTTTTTTTTTAGAATTTGCATATTGAAACATGAGTTTAAAGTGGATAACCTGAGGATAACTTTGTACTCTTAAAAAGTATTAGAACTCCTTCCAGAAAGATAAAAAGCAGCACTGTGGTTTGGTTGTCTGTATATGTTAGCTGATTGAGGGCACTAAACATACGTGCTTAAAAAGTACCAAATACAGAATTTAGGCATAGAAGATCCATATTTCTTCAGCATTTTCAGGAGAGGCTTGAATAGCAATCTCGAAAGTATAATTGTGAACTTCAAAATGGTGACATAATGTGGTCAGATTAAGATGAAAATGTATTAGTGTATTTACTGAATAAAGGTGATAAATAGGCCTTAAACATATTATTGCGACTTTTATCTTGTTGGTAAATATTAAACCATAGTGATGTTTTCCTTGAAATGCTACAGTAAATGTATATTTAAAAAATCTTTTTGCTTTTTAATGTCTTAGCTCCTATTGGCAGTGTGTGAGAGAAATACTACAATTGGGACAAGCTGTCAGGGTGCTATGCTGCCCTCTATCACCAATGTTATCAACCTTGCTGACAGTCACGATAGAGCGGCATTTGCTATGGTAACCCACGTTAAACAAGAGCCTCGTGAAAGGGAAAACAGTGAATCCAAAGAAGAGGTAACTTACAGAAAATACTGTAGAAAAGGAAATCTTTTTGATGGAATATAGCTGTTCCTAGTTTCTCATCAAATAAGTTTGGAGAATATGTCTTGAAGATGATACGCACAGATTCTGCGGTATATCTTGTGTTTAATACATTGTAGTTTAACCATGCATGGGTTTCTGAGAATTTGCATTGCTTCATTTAGCCTTTTCTTTACTATAGCACAATAGCAATTCTATATCTGAACCTGAAAAATTAGCAGAAGCAAGTAGTGAGACCTGAAATAAGTTGATTGGAAGGTTATTTTGTATTTGTTTGGGAAAAAAGAAAAAGTACTTAGAAAATATGTGCATGCTTTGAGTTGTTTACTTCTGTATAGGATGTTGAAATAGACATTGAGTTGGCTCCGGGAGATCAGACCAGTACACCTAAAACTAAGGAACTTTCTGAGAAGGACATTGGCAATCAGCTGCACATGTTGACCAACCGGCATGATAAATTTCTTGACTCTCTTCGAGAAGTGAAGGTTGGTACAGTTCAGTGGTTTCCTGACAAATCATTTTAAAACTGAAGTCTTCAAACTGACCTCACATACTGGGGTTTTTTTGGTTTGGTTTTTTTTTTTTTAATTTCACACTTCTGATTTTTTTTAGCTGATTTTTTTTTTCTGTAGACATCTCTTATCTGACGTAATTTCTTATTTGCATAGGGTAAAAAATTCTTAAGCCTTCACTTAATCGCTAGTTGTTACTGTACCCCTTTCCTACAAAGTTAAATTTCATCCTCCTCCACCTGTAAGTGTATTTTAACTGTTCAGTTAAGAAAATAGTGATGGCAAAGACAGCGTATAGGATCAAAAAAGTGTATTGGCATCTTATGTTCAAATAATTTCTAAGAAGTTAATTTTAGCTGAAAGCAAGATTGAAATAATTCTCACAGTAGTAATGGCTCTATCCAATTAACTTGTTCATTCCTATTACTGAAATCATCAACTTCTTTCCTTTTTTTTTTTTTTAAAATGTTTACAGTAATGAATCACAAACTCAATCAACCTGAAAATAGGATTAAATTCTTGTTACAGTAGTCTGTATTGCTAAAGGAAACATATTTTTGATACAGTTGTTTAAGCAGTAATGCAAGTGCCTTTCCAACCAGCATATAACTGTGAACTGTTTTTCCATAGTATTAATTGTATTTTTCCCATTTATATACATCTCTTTTTGTTTCTAGACTGGAGCATTGCTGAGTGCCTTTGTTCAATTATGTCATATTTCTACACCATTAGGAGAGAAGACTTGGATACAGCTTTTTTCACGACTTTGGAAAATCTTGTCTGACAGACAACAACATGTGAGATTGCCTCTCTCCTCACTTACAAACTCCTCTTTTTAAATGTGTTTCATGTAAATGGTGTTTCAGGAAAATGTATTTTTGTGATAAATGACTTGTTAACTTGCTTTGAGGAGTTTATCATTCTTTGTGACTAGTGTGTACCTCTATCAGTACAGTTTTTGAAATAAGTACGGCCCTTCAGCTTACAAAGAGAAGTACACTTATCAAGTGATTGTTCCCTGTATTAACAAGATTTTTAATCTAAACTTTCTAATTGAAGAATCTGAACGAGCAGATAACTATCCTGTATGTTTTTTTCTTCTAGGCTCTAGCAGGTGAAATAAGCCCTTTCTTGTGCAGCGGTAGCCATCAAGTACAGCGAGATTGCCAGCCGAGTGCACTGAATTGCTTTGTGGAAGCAATGTCACAGTGTGTTCCTCCCATTCCCATCAGACCTTGTGTCCTGAAATACTTGGGTAAAACTCACAATCTCTGGTTTCGTTCTACACTGATGCTGGAACATCAAGCATTTGAAAAAGGACTGAGTCTACAAATTAAGCCTAAACAGACAACAGAATTTTATGAGCAGGAAAGCATAACTCCTCCTCAACAGGTAGTGTTATGTTAATTGAAATACCTTACGAAATGTGAAGAGAAAAAGAGTACAATAGTATCATAGAATCTTTTAGGTTAGAAAAGACCTTTAAGATCATCAAGTCCAACCATTAACCTAACACTGCCAAGTCCACCACTAAACCATGTCCCTAAGTGCCACATCTATGAGTCTTTTCAAATACCTCCAGGGATGGGGACTCCACGACTTCCCTGGGCAGCCTGTTCCAATGCTTGATAACCCTCCCAGTGAAGAATTTTTCCTAATACCCAATCTAAACCTCCCCTGGTGCAACTTGAGCCCATTTCCTCTCGTCCTATCACTAACTACTTGGGAGAAGAGCCCAACACCCACCTCACTACAACCTCCTTCCAGGTAGTTGTAGAGAGCGATAAGGTCTCCCCTCAGCCTCCTCTTCTCCAGACTAAACAACCCCAGTTCCCTCAGCTGCTCCTTATAAGACCTGTGCTCCAGACCCTCCACCAGCTTTGCTGCTCTTCTTTGGACACACTCCAGCACCTCAGTGTCTTTCTTGTGTTGAGGGGCCCAAAACCGAATACAGTATTCGAGGTGCGGCATCACCAGTGCCAAGTACAAAGGGGCAATCACTTCTAAATCTTTGTATTTAGAAACTTGTTAAAGTAGTGTCTTTTTTTTTTTTTTTTAAATTCAGTGAAGAAAGCCCTGTCCTTGTGTGTTTGTGAATACAGATACTTGCAACATTGACTACTTTGTGTCTTGCCTACTTCTCATGCTTTTCTTTCGTGTCACTGATATTTTCATATCTTTCTCGTTCTCCCTCTTTTCCATCTAGTTTTGACACTAATTATCTGCAGCACTGTAGAACTAGATGAAACCAGTTCTGCTCCTAATTTTAAATCTTGAGTAGAAGTCTATATTGTCTCTGTCTCCCTCAGAAAAGGAGTATGCTTTCCCTAATCAAGTCTGTTGGTATATGACCTTTAAGAATTATTAGCTAAACAAAATTGAGTTCCCTGTAAACAGGTGCTGTTGTGTTTAGTAGTTTGTCAGGTGGTTATGATCTACACTGGCATGTTTGTGATCAGGTGAGGAAGCTAAATATGACAGATTATTTTTACATTAAAGACCGAGTTGTTTGCTTGTTAAACAATTTTGTTTTCTGTGATTTCATCTGATATATTAGGGAAGATAAGCAAGAATCAATGTACAACCATAGGTTTGTTTTTTTTTTTTTCGTCATGTAATGCAGTGGTGTTCTTGTCAGTACTTGGTTTTTACTAACTGCTTGCCTTCCAGACTTTTTAAACAAATTTATATAAACAATTCTCTATTTCCATGGCTTTCTCAATTTGCCTCAGTGTAGAACATGTGGTTTTGCTATCTACTGTGCTTTATAATGACAGCTTGACTGTGGAGAAATATGCGTGCTTAACATTCTAGGAAATACTGGATTCCCTTGCTGAGCTCTACTCTTTGTTACAAGAAGAGGATATGTGGGCTGGACTATGGCAGAAACGCTGTAAATTCCCGGAGACAGCAACAGCTATTGCCTATGAACAGCATGGCTTTTTTGAACAGGTACACTCTTGATATTAGAAACTATTTCAATAGTTCTACTGTCAGGATGTCAGCAAATATTCTGAATATTAATAAACAACTTCAGTCTTCTAAAATAGAAGATGCCACAGCTTCTCTACTGACTAAATTAGTAGTCTAAGACCATGTAATACTTAGATAAGGTGAGATTTTTGAGACATCCGTTAGTTTTTTAATGACATCTGTAAAGCTGCCAAATAATGACTATATTCAGGAATGAGTTAATACGCATTCACTTTTTTTTTTGCTTAGAATTTATAAAAGTTTTCTTATCAATTTTTTTAAAAAGAAAAGAATGTTGAGCTAATGTGTATATAGCAGATGGAAAAATAAAATGGTTTGAATTTTATTTAGGCACAAGAAACTTATGAAAAAGCAATGGAAAAGGCTAAAAAAGAGCACGAACGGAACAATGCTTCCCCTTCGATCTTTCCTGAGTATCAGCTCTGGGAAGACCATTGGATTCGGTAAGACTTTAAAGCTGATGTGAAAAAAGTGTTTTTATCCTGCGGTAGAAGTGAAATACCCTGCTGGTTTAAAGCATTAGTTACGAGAATAAACTTAGCTCAGGACTTAACTCAGATACCAGGGAAACTTAAGGGAGTAAAAAACGCTATTTTTTTACTCCCATAACAAACCCTCAGAAGTGATATGCCTGAAGTGTTGTAAAAATGTAATTTGCTATTGGTGGAAACAGACTGGAGCTAAAATTTGTTTTTCCTGTTTAAAATGGTTGTTCAGGGAGACACAAAATGCAACTCTTCCCTGTTCACAGATTTCTGTATTATAACTGGTGATAAATAAATAAATAAATAATCTTCCCATCTGGATGAAACTTTTGCAGTTCTTACAAAGCTGTTCATAGACAAACAAATATGCAGATAATATTCTGATACACAGCATTTATAGTCACTTTTATTGAAATTTTATTTTTTTGGTAACCATGTTGACAGTGGTTTTGATTTTCTTAGTTGCTCAAAAGAATTGAACCAGTGGGAACCTTTGACAGAATATGGCCAGTCAAAAGGTCATATAAATCCTTACCTAGTACTGGAATGTGCATGGAGAGTGTCAAACTGGACAGCTATGAAGGAGGCTCTGGTACAGGTGAGTGAGGGCTTTTTATGCTAATATTTAGTTTCTTTGTTCAGTTTACTGATTACATTTCTAACAACTTAGCATTGCAGTTCATTTCACAGACACAGTGAATTTCTCTTTGGAAGTTTTCTTTGATGTCCCAGCACACAGCTGGGTATTTTGGCAATTGAAGAATGTTATTTCAACAGACAAATTTGGTTCTCTTTTTTCTGTCTGTTTATAAAGCTGTACTATGTAAGAAATTTATCCAGGGCAGGTGAAAGATGGTGCGTGGTAATGAGTAATTAAAAAGCAAAAGATGCTTGTCGTGGAAGTGTGTGCTAGCAGGGGTAGGTAGAGAAACTTAAAATGGGACCCTTGCAAGTATATGGTATTATTTAAAATAACGCAATGTTGGGGAGGGACATTTTTTGTATTTCACACCTTTATAGGAACAAAGGATCCTTTTGTGAAAGGGAATAAAGTATGAAAATACATCTATTATCATCTCCCTATCCGGGTAATGTAACTATGCTTCCAGGTGTAAAAGGGCAAAAGGCTATTGCCTCTGTAGGTTTTTGTTTATTTTGGCACCTGAAAGGAAAAGCCAAAGCGTTTTCAACTTCTACTGTTCAAACTGAAAACTGCTAAACACAATTTATTGTGTTCATCTCCACAGTACATGAAGGGGGATTAAGACATGTATCAAAATGTGAGGGTCAGGGACTTGTCAGCTAAATTTGGTTTACGCTAAATACCTTAGTGTATCTGAGGAATATTTCTAAGGCTGTGGTTCAGGACCCTTGTTAAAAAATTCCTGAAAAAACAACACACGACATCTCAGTTTCAGTGTTGATTGGTTGGTGAGGCTGGTGTACACTGCACATTATACCAGTAGTTATTGTTTTAATGAGGACAGTGACAAATTTGAAGTTGTTCATGTGTGGTGGGAAATATATTAGGGATTAGTTACTTGGCACATGCTGATTTTCTTGTTTCTTGGATTTTATAGCCATGCTTACGAGAAGCATAATAGAAGGTTTGTTGTTCTTTCAGTGGCAATGTTTTTCTGTACTGTCTGTCTGGGGATTGCTTCCTGTATCTGTCTTCTTTTGCTTTCTTTTTAAGTACTCAAATTTTTTATTACTGCAAATTAACTGCTAGATTTCTAACTTTATTCTCACTTTGAGTCTACTTTAGTTCCATTTAAAATAAGGCTCATTTTGCAATCTATCCATTACATACAATTTTAAAATGTCTTGGGAGCACCAGGAGTTGGAGCCAGTGTGGTCAAGACTGGAAAGTGGAGATCTAATGAGAGATGAGGGACAAGACAAACCCGGTAATGAACTTCAGGCAGTGAGCCTGAGATTGGGAAGCAATGAGAAGAATATGAAGTGAGGATGAAGGAGATTGGAGGAGTACAAATTTGACTAGGAGTGGCAGGGTTAACTGGGTAAATAGACTGAAGCAGGAAGTTTGAAGAAAGTGATTTCCTTTGAGAAAGTATAAAGGACTTGGTGAAACTAATGGAGAGGAGAGAGGCATTGAATTAAATGTTGCAGGGTGCATCAATGAGACTGGCTGTGCAGGAGACAGGGTTTGAATTGATTGACAGGGAGAGAGATGGGGACTGGACTTGAGCAAGATCACGGGGATTACAGAAAGGGATAGGTTACTTCTGGGGGAAAAAATACTTTGATTCTGTACAAGTAGGTGTCACGAATGCAGGTTTGTGAATCCTGCTGATTATGTTAATTTATCGTGAATGAGTGACTTTACACAGTTTGATTTAGTAGCAGTTTAGAAGTTACTTGTGGCAAATCGCAGAATTTGATTGTGATATTTTAATAGCACTCAGTCATCAGTGATTAACAAAGTGATTAGACAAAACTGATCAAAACAGTGACTTAGTTACAGATTCGAAGATGGCAAGGTTCACTATTACTACATGGAAGTGCATAAAGGAAAATTAAGTTACACTGAGTTGGAATGATTCACAGAGAGCTTGTGTATGCAGGGGATAAGGAGGACCCTCCCGTTGAGTCATGAAGTTCAGAATAGACCCCCTTGCTTTCTAAACTTCTCAGAGAGGAGTCTAGGTGCAGCTAGGTCTAATCTCAGTCTCAGACTTGGTTAACGGTTTATAGGAATAAAGATAATGCAGCAGTATAAGACTCACTTTGAAATTAAATCATACATCTACAGACTACTTAAACTGATTCACACATGCATACACACAAACATGAATGCATATATATATATATAAAAATAATTTAAAAAATGGTATATGTGTTAAAAATTCCCCTCGAGTTCAGTGAAATATTCACGTCGAGCGTCATGGCATTTCTCAACGGGCGAGGGTTGAGCCTCAAGAAGTGAAGGGTTTCAGCCCAGGCTCCATTGTCAGTCTTGGGCAATGGACTTCCGATTTTAGCAAACTTTAAGAGTTTGGTAGCTCTGAGAGGCGTCCTGCTCAGAGGGAGGTGCTAGTGCAGCCCGCTGCAGCCCAGCAGAGCTCCAAGGGCCTCACTTAGGACTGCTGTTTTATAGGATCGTGAGATGGTTGGCATTAGTCATTGTAAATCTCCATCCGACCCACAAACCGGGTTGGTAATTACTGCTCTGTTTCAAAGCTGTCAGGGGTAACTGTTCTCACTCCCCACTTCAGCCATGTAAGAGTTTCTGGTAAGGACAAGGCTGCTCTCCACTGCAACCATGTAGGAGTTTCTGGTACACCTAACTGACCAACTCACTACACAAGGTCACGGTCTGGCAGGAATTCATGAGGTTGTAAAGCGGTTGGAGAGAGAAAAGGTCTTGGGGGAGGATGCACCACCACAGTAGGTTTATAAAGTAAACTTTCAAACATGTTCCCCAAACAATTTTTTCTGTGTATAATCTTTATACTAGAAAGCATACAAGTAAAAATACCGAGACCACTTAAGAGGAGGCTTTTGTGAAGTGACACTGTTTAAATCTACAGTCTTAAAAAAAGAAATAAAGCTAAAAAGTATTTTTATCTCCTCTCAAATTGTGACACTTTGTGGTAAGTTTTGTGCCAGAAGTAAATATCATAATGATTGTACAGACTTCTAGATAGATGCATTCATGACGTAGAGTGCTGAGGCTTCGAGATTGCACTGCTAGTAGGAGTTATTTCCTGTAAGTTCCTTATTTGATGTTCTGTGGAATCAGAAAACTTGAGTTTGGAATTTTCTGATGTTCGAAGATTTCCTCAGAAGCTTAATGCATTGATGATTATATTTTTATAGTTTAATGTAAAGTTTATGGAACCATAAAATAGTTTGAGTTGGAAGGAACTTCTGGAGGTCGTCTGGTCCAATGTTCCATTCAGAGCAGGGCCCAAGGAAATCAGGTTGATTTGTCTAGTAGAGTTTTAGTATCTCTTAAGAACTGAGATGCCACAGCCTTTCTGGGCTTATTCTTCATCTGAAGTAGCACAGATGTGCTCTGCCTGTTACGTGTTGTTTTAGAAACCAGCACAGTGCCTAGCTGCTTTTGTTAGAAACTAAGGAACTTGTGTATGGCAGGTGATGTAGTTACCATCTTCATGTGGTACCGGATAATATGTATTGTTTGTACTTTCCTGCTATTGACCTTCCTGTTTCATTATGGAGTTCATTATTGTGTTCTGCTTGTAATTCATTTTGCTGAACAACATGCACTTGTAAAACATTTAACCTTCCCTTTGTCCTTTCCTGCATTTCACTCATGAGACTGTGTATTCTCTGCTATCTGTGTGCTTGATGAATGAATGCTCTGTAAAGTTTTGGCTGTTACAGAACAGTTTAAAGGAGGGGGCACAATACATACAGAAAATAACTTTTAGAAAGATTTAAATCTGGAAGATCTTTTTTATTTCCCAGTGTTCATAAACATTTTTTATGTGTGTGTGAATAAAGTTTAAATGGCTAAGGAAACATGCTGAAAATGACCCTCCGTTTTCTGAAAAGGTGCAACAGAAAATAACTAGGTAGATATTTTTTTATCTGAGAGCAAATTTTGAGGAATTCTTCCATGTGCAAAAGAAAATGGCCGTATTTAGATAACTTCCTCCTTATCCTCTCTTAACTATCTTCTTCCCAACTGTTTTAAAAGCCATCCCGTATGAATAAGCTAGTCATTATTGTTCTTGAGGTTGCTATAAAATGTCAGGCTATACAGCTATCTCAGGCTTCTTGGGACAGAAGACAGAATTCTGTATTGGAGTCATCAGTAGACCATTCTGGGATTTTTTTTTTAACTTTGTATGTGGTAACACTCTTCTATAGAAGGTTGAAAAATTTTTTTTTAGGGTTTGTTTTTGGGGTTTTTTTTGGGGGGGTGTCCCCAGTTTTAAGAAAAAAACACCCTTTTTCATGGTAGGTAGAGTTGTTCATCTGTGATTAGTTAACGTAGAAACATAAACCAGATGCAGAACTGAAATCTGAAAGGTGAGAATACTGCATTAAATCACAAGTGGAAAGGAGCTTGCTGATCCTCATTGCACCATTGCTATATAGTGTGACATTACTGGAATTACTCTGCTAAAGACGCTAGGGTTTGGAATAAAGGGGTGAACTGCATATTTAAAGCATAATTTTACTGACAAGGCTCTGAGCAGAGCCTTAGGCAGTGTTTTTTCATATTGCGGAGAGAGAGCCAGAAGAATTAGTCCATCACTTAATTGGGATTTGTTGTTTCATCAGTGCTATTTAAGTTTTGAACCAATACCTACTGGTTAAAAGTATTACATGTCAGATTGACAGTTAACTATCTAGTTTCATAATATTTGCAAGATAAAACATAATAATGAAAAATGCTGAGCATCCTTTAATTGCAATATCTTGCATACAGTTCCTGTATACAAAATAGCTTAACAGCATGCTTCATTGTGACAGCTAAGTCTGGCATGATAAATATGCCGAGTTGTTGTATGTCCCTCTTACTTTCTTCAAAATCAGATGGAATATTACATTTTTTTTAAATGTAGTATGTTTATTCTTCTGTAACCCTTTCTTTTGTCAGAAGGGAAAATAGGTGGATGCAATTGCTATGTTTTGCTTTAAAGGCTAAACTGTGAAAACAGTAAGAGTTGTTTAATTAACTAAAGGTATTGTTGTCTTTTGATGGAACCTAAATTAAAGGTGTCCAACCATTGCAACATTTGAAATGGAATTTTTCAATATTTGTAGTACTGATGGTTCAAATTAAATAGGTGTCTCTAAAGATGGATTTTGTCATTTATCAGCTCACGTGAAGCCAAATCTATAAGTTGCAAGCTGCTACTATATAGCAGCTATAAGCTGCTACAAAAATTATCTTATAGGTTATACTTACATTTTAATTAACTTCTTTTGGTTTTATACCAATTGGTATATTGTATCCTATTTAAGTATGCAACTTCAATGGCTAATTATAGAAATAATATTATTTGAGAAACCTTTAAAGCCTAAAATAAGAACTGTATTGTACAGTATATTATAAACCTTGAGTTTGAACAGAATGAAATAGATCATGTCTGACAGGTTCTGGTTTTAGAGATTTGCAAGTTGAGTAGAAGTGACAACCACAAGAAAATGCTGATATGCTTTAGCTGCTGTTACATTAAATGAGATATTTTCAGTAATGAGACATTTACTAAACGACTAAGGAGAAGATGCTGCTGAAGCCATAAATGGAGCTTTTGTGGCTCTACTCAGATTCTTGTAAAAGTGTCGGGACATGTTTGCATAAATATTAGGATATGAAAGAATAATTGATTCTATGCTGCCATACTCACTACTCCAATTTTATTGATATTCTTTAATGTGGCTGTTTTTTATCAAGTTCCATGGTTGATTCACAAGAGGGGTCAGAAAAGATGGCAAATATGTATCAGTTTTCGTAAATCTTTATGAAACATTTTTAATAATCTGCCTATTAAAGTTGAGCTATTAAAATAGAAAGTGGCCTTTGATAGGACCCAAGACTCATTTCCATTTGCTCACATTGCCATTGTGTTTAATGATCCAGTAGATAATGTAATAAAGAAAGATTATTTTCACTGTGTAAGGCTGCTACCTGGCAGTTTCTCTTTGCTGGCTCAGGCGTAAAAGTCAGTTAAGGATAACAGAAATAACAATTGTAATGGTTAAGATACAGTATATCAACAAGAAGATAATGCAGAGGGATTTCTGGGTTGCATATCAATCCATAAAGGGTTTGATGTAAAGCGGAAGAAAGAGAAGTGAAAAAGTTCTAGATTTAAGGCCTTCAGTGTCAGCTAGTGAGCATTTGTTGAGTGCAAGTTTACTGTAAAATACTCACAGAATTTAGTTGCTAGAGAATTCAAGTATTCTGCTGTTTTTAGTTGCCATATTTCTACTGTTCTGGGATTTTAAGAGAATGGTTTAAAATTATTTTCTAAATAATTTTAGCACTTTGACCTCACTTTGCACCTGTACTCAGAAATTACTTTGACATAAATGGGAAGGTTAGTTGTAGATGACTTAAAATTAACTGTTTATTCTCATAAACTTAGTAATGTCGTAGAGCAGTTAGGAAGTATAATGCTGGCATAATGTGCTGACAAATAGGGACGGGATCCTTTTAAGTGAGAAGCTGACGTTACTTGTTCTGGACCTCCTGAAGCATTTCAGAGGTAGTATGTGTTACCTGCTGAGAAGCATCTTTTTTCTTTATACAGGGTGAATTGGTTTGCAGTAAGCTTCATGCTCCTGTTGTAAGACTGCTTTCAGCTTGCTCAGCTGTCTCTGAGCTACACTATGGTTGTCAGTGTAAAAATACCCTAACAGCACACTGTATGCAGGCACTTCTACTCTTGTGCTGAATTTGCAATTTATTTGCTAGCCTGCCCTTGCCAATAACTTTGAGAGCTGAAACTCCTCTAATGACAGAAATTTTGATATTTTAGTCTGATATTTTTAGAAATTGAGGTAATTTTTGTAAAAAATGAATGTTTGTTTAAGAAGGCTTTAAAAAAAAAAATTGTACAAAGTCTGCATTTGAGTATGAATAATCTTTACTAGACTTTTTTCCATTTCATTACCAGGTGGAGTTGAGTTGTCCAAAAGAGATGGCATGGAAAGTGAATATGTACAGAGGATACTTAGCAATCTGCCATCCGGAAGAGCAACAGCTTAATTTCATTGAGCGCCTGGTGGAGATGGCGAGTAGTTTAGCTATTCGAGAATGGCGAAGGCTTCCTCATGTAGTCTCGCATGTTCATACTCCCCTTCTCCAGGTAAGAATGAAAAGGTTTTTTTGTTGCCAGTTATTTTCCAGTAGCAGGTTTCAGGACTTCTAGTAACTGTGAGCATAAAATATTTTACTGTATAGTACTGATTGGGTTTTTGTAATGGTGTTTTTTTGTTAAAAGTTGTAGAATGTGCATTTTGATTTGGATTCCTTTTAAAGTTTTTATAGTTTACCTGAATCTGTTCTGTTTGTGGCATACAGAGGTAGCTATTTAAAAATTCATCAGATTGCTCAGCTTTTTTTGTAGGCTAATGCATAATGCACTGCAGTACTTGGAGATCTTGAACATTCAGTGGGTTTTGAAGTGAGGTCCATTTTGGGTGGGTATATTATTACATTTATGTCATTTGCAGAAGTGTTGAAATAACCTCCTAAGTGTTATTTTCAGTTAACCATGTTAAATGAGGTATGGAATTTTGTCAACTGTAACGTACTCCTGTAGTGTGGTGGGGTTTTTTTGTGTGTGTGTTTTTGGTGGTTTTTTTTTTTTTAAAAAAAAAAAAAAAACATCTGAGCTGTTACTGCCCCGTAAGGGAAAAGTGTATTTAGAAATGCTGGTGTTTCTTTGAGGAGTAGCGTTCTGAACAGACTGAGCAAGTTCTGAACATCTGCATGGTTTAAGCATTAAGGTGAAAGAACCAAAAACTGTAAAAGTCTGTTGTTAGTGAAGGACTTTTCAGGTGGGCACTGCTACCTTTAGAAAAAATACCGTAGGTTCTGGCCAATGTGAGCCTTACCTTTCCTTTGCCATTTCTGTATGATACCGCTAAATGTTCCAATTTGCATCAGGGGAAGGAAGTAAGACGTAATCTAGTCTTTAAGTACATGATATTTCTCATTGGACAGGGACTTAACTGTATATACAAGTTCTGCTGAAAAGGAGAGTGGACTCTGTTAGGTAAACTAACACGTATACCTCAAAGCTTCATGTACTGGTCTTCAGCTTTATTAGTTGTCCAGCTAGCTCATTTGGCAGGTTCTGTTCAACATTGCATTAAAATCTTGTAGTACTGTTGTGAAAAGAATTCCCATGTTGAATCACATTGCTTCACAGACTGAGGGGTGTTGGATTGGGAAGAGTGATGTCTGATTCCCTCATC
This sequence comes from Pelecanus crispus, assembly GCF_030463565.1. Taxonomy (NCBI): domain Eukaryota; kingdom Metazoa; phylum Chordata; class Aves; order Pelecaniformes; family Pelecanidae; genus Pelecanus; species Pelecanus crispus. The sequence continues at coordinate 8,282,161 of NC_134653.1, read as the reverse complement.
TAATCTGATGCCAGCTACAGGAAAGAAAATTCCTTCGGTCTGAGTGGAAGGCTGTATTTCAGTAACGCTCCTTGTCTACATGTGGGTGCATATCGTCCAAATTTAGCTGTGCTGATTGAAAAGGTTACTGCTTCCAACTAATTGGTTCATTTTAATTCCAGTCTGTTGTGGAGCACTCGTGTGAGTAGGTCAGCTAGCAGATTTGAGTCAGTGGTAACCTCTGTCAGGGGCCTTTTGCTGAGCTGACAAGGAATGGAGTGCTTGAATCAGGAGTGGGTGGAGCCCTATGGCCTTACTAGTTTGTGATCTGAAAGAGATCTGTATGCTTTCTGGACAAAAATGGACAAAGCACGCCTAAAGTTTTGAGAGAAGCTTGCTTCTAAAGTCGGGGCAGGATTCTTGCAATGAAGCAGTGAGCTGTCCTATCCAGAATGAAATGAGGGACGACTAATGAATTTGGGGTTACAAGAACTCAAAGAACAAATAAAACTCCCAACATCTCCCCCAAAAACGAATTAAAAAATCCTGCCAAAAGCTGAGTATTCTCTAATCTTAAGGACCTTAATTCTTTGTCAAGAATGTTTAAAATAGGGGAAGAAGTTTGTAACTTGATTTCATACTGTCTTGTAAAATTACTGCAGTATATTGCACATGACTTTTAACAGCACTGATGTTCAAATAAACTCTTGCGTGCATGCTTGAATCCTTGACTTAGAAAGGATGAGTAACTTTCCAGTTGGATAACCCAGTTGCATACACAGAGGATGGGCAAAGCTAAAATTTTTTGTGCCATTTTTCTACTTATTTACTCTTTTCTTAACTCTGTTATCCATTTCTATGAAAAGGTAGAGCTCACTGGCTGCTTCTGACTCATAAAAGCATTTTGCTCTGAAAAGTGGCCGTGCTGTTTTCTGTTTCTCTAAAGGATTATGCTTGGAATAAGGAAAGTAAATGATTACTTTTCTTTCATCCTTGCTGAACAGGTTCTTAGTGCTTATTTAAGTACACCATATTTTAACACTCAAATCATTAAATATTACAAGGCAAAGAATGTACTGTTTTCCAGCATTTATTTAAAAGTAAACTGGCTTAAGATGCTGTGTACCAGGTACATCTTTATTTTTGCTTGTCAGAAATCTTTTATTTTGTTCACACAATATTGACAGTTCAAAGATGAGATGCGTTTAAATCCTGTGCTTTTGGTCTTTCTCTTTGGCATACATGTTACTTGCAAATGGTCCACTTAGAAAATTAGGGAAAAGTACTTGTTTCTTGTCCTGTCAGGAAGAGCTTGTAAGAACTTGAGACCATTTTTTTCAGACCTCCAGAAATATTTTTGTGAAGCAGCTGGCACAACTCTGGTAATATAGAATATGTAGTTTAATTATTACGTGAGATGAAGTAACATGTGTTATGTGGTGAAAAATGTATGGCTTGTGTCCTTTGCAACGTTTACACATATTTGACCATAACAAAAATGGTCTCCTGTTTCCTTTTGAAATGTGTGAACTGTCAACATTTACACAGTATGTGATCTGGACAAAACATGGCATTCATTTGTCATTCAGGCTGACTGTGTCCCTGTTTAGATGTCCTGATAAACATGCACCTGACGAAGATTAGCTCTCGTTATTGTTGAGGGAACCTTTCATCTCCAGAGGAGATACTCTGGAATATCTCAGTGCAACACAATCTGAAATTTTGTAACAGGGATGCATTTGTGGATGGACTGTTGCTCGGAGAACTAGGAATGAATCTTACCAGTAGAAATACAGAGGATCTTGCTTTCCGAGTTCTGTTTGATAGAGTGGCTTCTGTAATTCTGTTTAAGATCAGTAGTTTCACCCTGTGTGTCATGCCCCGTGTGATTCATAAGCAACTAAATCTGCGTGATCTAAAGTACCTCTACTAAAATGACTGTCCTTGTGGGTAGAGCTTACACAGCAGCCCATACCGCTGTACTTTAATATGTTTCGATGCATCAGATAAAGTGAATAAATATGGATGTCTTCTCCATATTGAAAGGAAGTTTTCAAGTAAATAGGGACAATGTTTAATTTGTTTGAGCTGATACAATACACCTAGAAGGCTTCTTGATGAAATGAATTCCTTCCTGCTAAGTTTTCACTGATGTTTCAAGTTTTTCCTCCCCTAAGACTGGCAGTATCTGCAGCATGAAAGGATTGGTATTGCTAAATAAAGAATTTAAATGCTTTCAGATATCAATTAAAACAAGCTTTTAAAATAATCTAATATGTATATATCCCTCACGAAGAAGTGATAAATTAGTCAATGACTGACAGAGGTACAAATGCAGCCATGAATTTGCACTGCAGTAATTACTTTTTTTTAATATCAGATAGTATGTGATTAAATACCTGTGAGAAAATTAAATTTATGTGATGAATGGGTGCAGGATGAAGGTTAAGCTATTGTGAGAGCTGATACTGAGATGATTGTAGGAAAATATTACTTTGTTTAATTTATTTTGTTTCAAGAGACTTCACGCTGTAAATTTAGACTGCCTTTTTTTTTTTAATAGTTATTTTATTTGGTTGATTAACAATGAATGCAACTGTTATCTGCCAAGAGGTAGCTTAGAGAATACTACATTGGTTTTATTGTACTACAGGTAATTAAATTCCATTAAAGTTTCTGGGCCTTTTCTTCAGGTTGTTGAAGTTTTAACAAAATGTCTGTGCCTTTCGTAGGTTGGACACTACTGCCCTCTTCTGTTTGTTCCTCTCATTAATTTGAACATAGTAGATGTCAGTGAAAAACCATCCTTAACTTAAGTAATTTCTCAAAGCTAAGGTCTTTGCAGAATATCTTAAAGTAACACCTTCAGGAGCAGGTAGATAGTATTTCTGTTTCAAGTTTCTATTAAATCAGATCATGACCAGGGAATTTATACTAGTAAGTTCTGTTAAAAGTTTTGATTTTTAATTACTAAAAGATGTGTTAAAAGTTGTGTTTAAGGTCAGTATTTTTACTTCATCCTTGTATTTAGCACACTGTATATATATTTAGTTGTGCTTTTCTATGATTAGGGTTGATGTAGTAAGTCCAAACCTGTATGCTAGAATTCTAAGCTGTGTTTAGATGTGTGTGGGGAAGAGGATGGGGGTGATCTTCAGTGTAGATCCAGTAAACTACCTTTCCTTTGGTGTTTGTGTTTTTGTGGTGGGGCTTTTTTGGGGGGGTTTTTTGGTTGGTTTTTTTTAAGAAAAAAAATGCTTCGTAAAAGCAAGACACTGCCATTTGAGGGATAATTTGTGAACACATTTGCAGTTCAAAATAAAAGAAAGGATGAGGGGATTTTTATCTTACTACTGTCAAGGAAAGACATGTCATAGTTGACCGAAGTTAAACCTAGCAAGCAAACCCATAGTATTATAGGAAGAACACATTAAGTATAGATCAGTAATGTCTGTTTGCAACCAAATAACGTTAGTGCATCTAGGTTTTGTCAGAATGAGGTGTGCATGAAATAAACTATTTGATACTTGTGCCCCATCCCTGGAGAAGAGGGGAGCCTGAAGTTATGCAGGGACATTTTGCAAGAATGTAAGAAAATACTTTATGGCACCTTTATTTATTTTTTTTTAAATAATCTGTTTGTTTATTAAGACTAGTGACCCACTGGTATAAATTCTGTGCTGATGATTCAGTGGATGAATTCAACATTTCAGTCAATGACTTAAGTGTTGAATCAATCTCATGGAATCTTTTGCTAGTTTTTTAAAGATTAGGTTGGCTAAAGGTCATTTATGCAACTAATGGACAGGTCCCTTAAACAGCATAAATAGTTTCATCTTTACTTGATCATTTAAAGGCGGCATCATTCATACAGATCTTTTTCTAACAGTGAAATCAGCCAGGTTATTGTATTATCGTTTATGATAATTTATATTGTTTAATGTTTTCTAGGCAGCACAACAAATAATTGAACTTCAAGAAGCAGCTCAAATAAATGCAGGATTGCAACCAACTAATCTGGGGAGAAACAACAGCTTACATGATATGAAGACAGTTGTAAAGACTTGGAGGAACAGGTTACCTATTGTGTCAGATGATTTATCCCACTGGAGCAGCATTTTCATGTGGAGACAACACCATTACCAGGGTAAAACTGCCTGGTCCAGCATGCATTCATCATGTAATTTTCCAGACAACACATTGTTTGAAATAAGTTCTTGGGGTTTTTTTTGGTTTTGTGTTTTTTTTTTTGTTTTGTTTTGTTTTGTTGTTTTTTTTTTAAACATGCAAGAATGTTATTGATTTTGACAAGTGTTTGTTTTTATTCAATTTTCATTTAAATGTTTCATTATCTTAGTCATCCTTTGATATGTATTGCTGTGTGAGATATTGCTGTATATATAATTTAATTTATAATGACAAACATCTAATTTTTTTTTTCTAGCCATTGTAACTGCATATGAAAATAGTTCTCAGCATGATCCTAGTTCCAATAATGCTATGTTGGGAGTTCACGCTTCTGCATCGGCAATTATCCAATATGGAAAGATAGCTCGAAAACAAGGGCTGGTCAACGTAGCTCTGGATATACTGAGTCGCATTCATACAATTCCAACTGTGCCCATTGTGGACTGCTTTCAGAAGATTCGCCAGCAAGTTAAATGTTATCTTCAGCTGGCTGGAGTCATGGGCAAAAATGAATGTATGCAGGTATGGTAGCTTTATCTCTGAAGTTGTTGTTGGAACTTGGAGGATTACAAGGGCCACCAGGTACATTGATTTAAATAAACTGCCTGTATACAGAACAGGGTCTGAATTTCATCGGCCATGTTATACCATGCATAGAGTGTTAAGTAATGCTGTTAGTCAAAAGCAATCATTGTCCTCTTTGAACTGAATTCTGTGAATATATTAAAAATTAGCCAAATTAAAGTGGAAATACGTTTTTTTAAATCTTACAAGATGGATAAGTGGAAGGGACTTTGAAAATGATATTATTTGCAATAGGAAGAAACAACACTATTGCAAGACTAACTGAAGCTCTCGGGCAGTTTTGAGTGTCTGACTCATGAATGAGGGATGCTGGCGTACTGAAGTGAAATTGTATGTGTTAAAAGGAAAGGAAAAAATGTGATTGTAGGCAAACCCCACTAACATGATTATAAGGTCAGCAAACTAGGACTGCATAATAATAACAATGAAGTAATATAACGTAATATATATAATAATAATATAAACAAACAAGGTGGAAAAGATAACCCATCACCTGATGAATGTTGTCTATAGTATCTATAGATACTGTATCTATAGATTTCTCTCTATGTCTATCTATATATCTATCTATCTCTATATAGTATACTATAGTATAGTCTATAGTATCTACTGCGTAGGCCAGTGGAAACTTAAAATTGTTGTCAGTCCAGATTTTTTTAAATTAAAATTAAATACTAGAAACTTGTGCTATTTAAATTTCAAGAGAATATTTTGGCAGGTTTTTTATGGCACTTTCATTTTAATAAAACCTTCCATTTTAGAAGGCTTTTCTTACAAAGGCTTATTTAACAGGGTCTTGAAGTTATTGAATCAACCAATCTGAAATACTTCACCAAGGAGATGACTGCTGAGTTTTATGCATTAAAGGGAATGTTCTTGGCACAGATTAACAAGTAAGTATGTTGGCTGGAAGGGGCATTAGCACACATCTGAGAAAAATGCAGCTGAAGTATTTCAACACAATATTTGAGCAGTGAAGTTGTTCCATATGTTTATACCAGCCTAAAATTTGTCACACTGTATAGAAGTAAAAGTATATGTGAGAGTTCCTTTGCAGTTTGAAGATGTAATGGTTGGTCATATTTCTAAGTATTGTAGGAAAGAACTAGTTAAAGCAAATGTTGCACCAGTTCTTATTTTAAAAGTTTTCTATTTCAAGGGATGAGATGGGAAGAGGCAGAGAGAATAGGTTTGTCCAGAGCTTTGCAGCTTGAGATACATTCCCCCCTGCCCAGTTCTGTGAGTACTTTGTTAGAGAAACTGATGTCTAACTGACGTCTTAGTGTAGTTGATGAAAGGAGGTTGCTTTAATTATGTTCTTAATGTAAATATCACATGTAAAACCAAGGGGAAAAAAAAAAGTTGTCTATAAGCTTATAGCTACTTCAACAAAATTAGCCTACTTCTTTGTTTCTCTCATTTCTGTTTCATTGTTCATGGTGTATGTCCCATTAATAGCTGCAGCTGATCAAGGTGTAGGAAAATGTGTGGTGGCATAGTTCAGAGTGCTTGGACAAATCTGGTGTGCTGTGCAATATGGAAATGCAGCACTCAGATAATTGAATTGAAAAGACTAATGTGGTGTGTGTTGGAGACATCTTGCATTGCAGCAAATAAACACCTAGGTGCAAGCCTTGCTTTCACAGAACTACTTTCATAATATTTTTGCTTTATGCTGGCAGGCATCTTACTATTTTGAGGAAGATCTCCCTTTAGTTCAGTAAACAAATATCTCAGCAGTCAAGTTTTGTTCAGTGATACCAAAAAAACCCCTTCAGATTTCAACAGCTTTTAGTATGCATGGTATTTAATGGCAGTATTGCTACATGTTACATATGGGTGGAATAATTCCTTTACCACTATATTGTGGATACTTACAGAATGAAATCCATCCGGTTTTAAGTGGTACACTGCAACCTTGTGTAGCAATTTAAGTCAGGAAATGGTGAATATCATCTTCTGTGGATACAAGAGAGAATTTTAAATAGGCAGAATGTAATTACTTTGATGGAAAGTGCAATGGGCTTTCTTTTTAAAATATGGTTCTGATAACATGGTTCTGATGTACTTACGGTTTCTTAATTTTGCCAAAAACCATACAGGCACTTTTTTTTTTTAGCACCGCAGCTGAGGTCAGGAATTTAGGAAGGTTACGGTTAGGAACATGGCAATGTTGAACCTGAGAATGTGTGACTACTGATTACCTGTGTGTCAACTGAACTGGAAGTGAAAGGTCACCTCTGCTCTTGCATCTCCCTGTGCTGCCCATTTGCTGAGCAAGGTGATAGAAACCATTTTGAAAAAAGTCATCTCCAGGTGTCAAGAATGATGGATTGTAGAGAAGGAGAAAAGAAAACCGACTGAAAAGTCCCCTTTTTTGTATAGTAGTGATACAAAGTCATCTATCAGGTTGCTGCTGTAGTAGTTCACTTTGAAACCTTGAGCTAGGGTGCAGAAAACCTCTGAAAGCAAGTAACATTATTTGTGTAACATAAGAACTAATACACACTTTGAAAGACGAAGTTGCTTTCCTTTTTATTGTTTTGCCTCAATAGCTAGTAATTTTAATTTATCACTGTAAACCTCCAAGCTAATATTTTATATAAAAAATACAGTTAACTTTAAAAAACTAGTCAAACAAACATTACGTTACTTTTGTACTGTTTATTTCAATACTTATTCTGTAAGGGAGAAGTGGACCACTTTTATTAATAAGGAATCTTGGAATGCATTAAAAGTTCCTTTACTTCAGTAATGTGTATGTGAGCTTTCTCATCCTTTATTTTTATGCCTGAAAAGTTAGTAGATTCAAGGGCTGTATATATACTGGGATGAATCATGCCAAATCTCGAACTAGGAAGTCTTGAGGAAACCTAGAGAAGACTTCAGAAGTATCAAACAAATAATTTTTTGGTTACCAAGAACTGTGTGATTAACCTTCATACTCCTTCACTTTTCCTGTTGAAAAATAGACCTTTAAAGCTGTGGGGATGAGGAAATGAATTTTTCCAGATAATGTTGATTATAAATTTTTTTTATGACTTGGGTGGGAGAACAGTTAAGTAAGATGTAGTCCTCCATAAGATAGCTAATATAATGTCTTCCCAATGTTGCTTTTTCTTACTCCCCTTTTTTGCTCAGCAGAGAAGCACTTTTTAATGCATTTGCTTCTGCTCTTCTTGTGTTATCATTCGTTCTTCTTTCTCCCAGGATCATTGTTTGGGTTGCAATTGCAGTGCACTGGAAGTTTTCTAGGTTTTTTTTCAGGGAGTGTCTAGAGATCTTAGACACTTAGGTAATTGCTTCCATTATGAAGCATTTACTTTCATAGGTGCTGAACTTTAAGGAAAGCTAAGACAAAACAGCCGTAAGAGACATTACTAGAGAACTTCATGGAAAAATACCATTGAGTATTAAGAAAGTAATTGAGTACCCTATCAGAAATCTGACTCTTACATAATTTAGAAACTTTATGTTAGTATAAAACTAATATTCTTACTCGTCACAATGCAGGTCTGAAGAAGCAAACAAAGCTTTTTCTGCAGCTGTGCAAATGCATGATGTGCTAGTAAAAGCATGGGCAATGTGGGGTGATTACCTGGAGAATATCTTCGTGAAAGAACGTCAGCTTCATCTGGGTGTGTCTGCTATTACTTGCTACCTGCATGCATGTCGTCATCAGAATGAGAGCAAATCAAGAAAATACTTAGCAAAGGTAAGATCTAGATGTTTAAAAAAAAAAAATTGGAGCTCCACCCCTTCAGAAAAGGCTGGAATAATGTTCAATGCACAAATTTGTGCAAATAGAGAAGTATCAGTTACTGTCGGAAACCTTTAATTTAGACTGAAAGTCTGCATATGGTTGCTGTTGGGTCATTGCATGTAACTCATCGTGGGTTTTTCTACTTCACTGGGATATCTGGGTTGTTTTTTTAAGTGTGGAACTTTTTTGTGGGAGAAAAGGGACAAATCATATTCAGCACTTCTGATACATAATGCGATGAAATATCTGCAGAAAGGCAGTGCTATAGAAGTAACATAATTTGATGTCTGTCTATGATTACTATAGATAATTCATGTTAGCTTTTACCTCAGTACTACATTTTATTCCAAATAAGCTTTTTCTGTAAATTTTTACTCTAAATCAATAATTTCAGTCAAAAGTTCTTTGAGTTTTGTATTTCTGAGTTTGGGGATATTTACTTTAATCTCCCCTATGAAGAAGATTTTAAAAATGATAGCAGACTGTGGAAGACAATCTATTCTGAACATAAAACAAACACAGAAAATATTTTTCTTAGATTGAAGATGGCCTCCGTAGCACTCTGAAGTTTATTATTCTCCCTGTCTGGTTGTATAACTGTTAGTGATTTTTCGTCAGTGCTTAATATATTTGCATTTAAATTAAATTGTAGAAAAAGTATCATTAGGGGTGGACAGTTAAAATAATTAAAAACCCCCAAAGAAATACTCAAGCTCTCACTTCAAAGTTAATATATCTGAATAGCATATTTTAGGTTCTGTAAACATGCCTCATTTTCCACCCACTCCCCCAACCAAAAACCCAAAGAATTTGTGGAATGCAGTCGTGTTCATTAGCGTTTTTCTGTCTTGTTTCATAGCAAGTAGTACACTTACACTTATTTTTGACATCCTTTAAATATTATTTCTAGGGGAAAAAATGACATTGGCTAGGCATAATGAATGTAAGTTCTTGTGTCCGAGGAGGCTTTGACACTTGCAAGGACTCATATTAATAGGGTATCTGTGGGGTTTTTTTCTGCATCATATGATTGAAATGTCTTGACTTTAAGCCCTGAGATATCCTCTTGAAAATCTCTTTTAGGTTCTTTGGCTACTGAGTTTTGATGATGATAAGAACACTTTAGCAGATGCCGTAGACAAGTACTGTATTGGTGTCCCACCTATTCAGTGGTTGGCCTGGATTCCACAGCTGTTGACATGCCTGGTTGGCTCAGAGGGCAAACTCCTTCTGAACCTCATTAGTCAGGTAGGTGCAGAAGATGATGACTAATTCATTATTGTCTGTAATCCTTGTTCTTGAGATAGAAATATTTTTCAAAGCCAATTAAGAAAATGCTAAGCTTTTAAAAATGCTATTGTTTGCAACTGTTGATGAGTTAAAAAATGCTAATTTCTCTCTATAGGTAGAATATTTTAAATTTCAGAGTCAGTGTTACTTAATGAGACTAAATCCAGGGAAATTGTATGCCATATGTGCATTATAGCTTTCCCTCTGGAATTCTATTTATAACATTTTTGTGAACATTATGGAACACATTTAGAAATATGTAGTTAAATGCTTGTAATGTAGTAGTAGGGATAAAGAATTGTTAGCTTTAGTGACTAAAGGGCAAACTGTTTCATTAGTGCTTTGTTTTTTATTAGACTTGATTTTAAAAAACAAGGCTCTGTCTGTCACCGTCAGAAATCTTTACCAGGGCTTTGTAAATTTTCACTTAAGTTTAGCATGACAAATGATTAGATAAATAAGGATGAGGCTTAGGGAGTTAAATGAGGAAACTTACTTCCTGGATTTGTACCTCTGAACTGTCAGATACGAGTTTTGATTAATCTTGCTTTGGGATTTTAAGCTTTTATTGCCTATTGCTGTCTGCTGTCAATCAGAATCTAAGAATAGAATATATACCTGTATCTCAGTATAAAGTTGGTTTAAGCATGTCTGTAGACTAAGGGAGAAAAAGTGACTTCTTTCTGTTAATGTGTTTTTAGATACTGTTTTGTTTTGGCTTAGTGCGAACAGAGCTGAGACATCATGTTTTCAGAGATGTTAACTCTTCATGGTCTGATTTCGGCTCTGTTTTAGCATGCACACAACCTGGAAGCATTTTGACGTTTGTTCATTCAGATTAACGTAAAACAGTTGTGAAGTCCTATTAATGTACAGGTGAACATATGAAGCTCTCACATTAGCCTGTACCCCAGGCTACTTCTGTCTGCAGTGCTCCACTGTTTCCTGAAAACTGGCAAAGGACAGCTGTTGTGCTGAATTCCTCACAGTATTCTTCTTTCCTTCCCTCCACTCTTGGTTTTTGAGATATGGACTTGATGGTCCATGTGGGTCCCTTCCAACTCAGAATATTCTATGATTCTATGATGTCTAGCTCCTTTTATACTATCCCTTATCTTTGCTCTTTCAAAGTTCTGAGAACGTGTATTTTTGTGGAGAGACAATATGTCAATGTGTGTTTGCATGTGCATTGATACTTGCGTACATAAATCTAGATAAGTATGTGTGTGCATATGTATACGTATGTTTCCTTCCCCCTCTCTCCATGAAATTAAAATGAAACTTGGAAGAGACCATGCACTCAAACAGCTTAAGAAAGCATAGTAGTTAAGGAAGAATTTCTGATGTGTATGGTTTGGTATTGTCTTGCAACACCAGTGTGTTCCACTGTCTTCTGACAGCAGACAGAAAAAACTTACTTCAGTGAGTTGTAGACACTTTTTATTTGTCAAGATCTGTATAAAACTTTTAGAAATGAGTGCCTACTCAGAAGTCCTAATGTAGTTGGAGCTTAGGCTCATAAATATCGAAAATATTTTTCTTTATCTTGCCTTTAAACTTCAGGTCCATAGAAGGAATATAAAATAAAAAAATACCAAATTCTCTGTGTTACTAAGTTTGCAGAAGTACTAGAACCTCAACCTTACAATTCTCTTCAAATAACTTACTCTTGAATTACAGCATGTAGCATATATGCGTCAGGTTAGTAATCTGCCATAAATATCATATTACTGAACAGTTAAATGCCATTGCAAAATTTCTACCACTTACCATACCTATTTCGATGGAGAAAGAATCCATGATTTAGTGAAATTGTGGCTGGCGAAGCCTCTAATCATCTCTTAAGATGTGCTCTGTCATGGGGAGTACTTAGACACATCGTTTCTTTCCTTTAATAGATACTGAGATTTACAGATTTTAAAGGGGATGTTGAATGTTAAGATCTCTTTAGCTTTTTTTTTTTAATGGAAGCCATAAAATCTTTTTTATTTTTCAGTGAGATTGGTATCCCCTTACATTAAGTGCCACAATTAGGTGGAGTAAAGTTACTCTCTAATGGGCCTTCTTATCAAGTATCATGGGGCTCGCTGGGAATTGTGGCCTAATTTAAAGACTAACGGCTGTCATTATGTCTGTTTTTCTTCCATTATGTACATGAGTAAGATCTTTGAACTGGCCCAGCTGGTATTCTGGCATTATGCTGTTTTCAGGTTTATTAGGCAATATGATCTGTAAGCCCTCATTAAGTAATGCCTTAACAGTGTGTGTAGGGAGTTACCATTTCATCTTCTTTGGGTTCCTGTTACTGAAAGAAGCTTTAATTTCCTAGTTTTCCATAAGCTGTTATTTAAAACAAGGAGCTGATTATTACTGAATTGCGTTCATTTACAAAGAGAATCTGTATGTGTTGATCTAACCTATAGTCAGTTTTCCTTAACTGAGAAATATGTATATGTGTATCTCCAAATAGGTGGGAAGAGTCTATCCCCAAGCTGTCTACTTCCCTATCAGGACCCTCTATTTGACCTTGAAGATAGAACAACGAGAGCGCTACAAAAGCGGTGAGCTTGAAAGGATCAAATTGATTCAGCAATTTGTAATTTAGTTATTGAGTTTCACGTGATGTTACTGGGAAAATAGATTCTCTAGAAAACATACCAACTTATCAAGGCTAAGGAAAAAAATTCTTGATAAACTTTGCTTTCATTCATTTCTTCCTGTGATGTTAAAACTACAGATGGCTTGAGCTGTATTAAATTTTCTTGAATAAAACATTCACCAAGAAGAGTTTAATTTCCTTCATTCTCATGTCACCTTAATTATTGAGAATCACATGTTCTTTATTGGAGTTTTATCGTTAAAAATTGGTGGAGAGGTAGAAAATTCTTGGATTACAAATACAGAAGAGCGTCATAGTTTTCTCAGATGTTCTAGTCTAATTTTGATTGGAAGTGTGAACCACGTGACACTCAGTTTCCTTTCAAATGAGTCAAACTTAAAAATAATTTAACAAAACATGAGTTCATGTAACTCAAGTGAGGTAAACTGCTTTCTTTGAATAATCTGTACTTTAATGTCTCCATAATAACTTCTTATGGTGAATTTTCAAGTAAAATGAGCATCTAAGTTTGCACAAAGTCAATTTTAGCTTTGAAGAAATGTTTGGGAGGTGGGGAGCACACTAAGCAATTTGCACAACACCTTCTTTTCAAGAACAAATCCTGTTTAGAATTATTATGTCAAATGATTCCACAGAATTTAATTGTTCTTTTGTTTCTCATACAAAGAGTGTAACAAAAAGTGCATTGTTTATTTAATTGTCCTTTTCACTTGGGAATCGGTTCACTAAATTTCCGCATACAATTTTGAAGGGCACTAATTAAATAATGTCTTCCTTTTCTTTGGGTGCTCCTTTGGAGGAGGAGGAGATGCCCACATACCATAATACTTAACTACATTCATACCCAGCGACAGAGGTTTCTGTGCCAAATTCTTCATATTGCCACATACCCACTTAGTAATAACCAGTAAAATGTTTTCCTATAGGTTATGCCACAAAGTACTGCTCTGTTGGTGGGTTGTGTGAAGTAGTGGGGGGCCATCTGATAAAGCAAAACTCTCTGTTTTATCACTGTCTGATGTAGTTGTAATGCAAGAGATCAGTTGTACTAAAAGATATGCTCGACAACACTTTTTGTGTTGTTGGCACCATCATATTTATTCTTCAGTTATGTGTGAGAGATCTCCACAAAAGGGAGGGGAGCAAAACCCCCATTATATAAATAATTTGATCCTATATGAAACAATGTCAGTTACTTCAAGAGCATTGTTTGGTAGTGTAAAAGCTAAGGCTACACCTCCTGCGTGTTTTTGAAGAGTGTTTATACTACTCTAAGTTCAGGAATTCTGTACCACTGAACAGCATTTGGAGCAGAGTTTTCTTTCTAAAACCCATTTTCTTTCTAAAAATTGAATTTTCTGAAGTTCAGTAGGTAATACTGTATGTATCAAGTATTGCATTAAGTAAGATTAATACTTAATGCAAATCTAAAGCAAATTCCTGGAACAATTTTTTTTTTTTTTTGTGCAGGCATGTATCAAGTTTATGAAAGGAAATTTATTTATTTTTTTTAAATTTTCCATTTTCCAGATTCTGGGCAACAACAGCCAAGTTCAGTTGGAAATCAGTCCCACTCTGCCTCAGATCCTGGGCCAATCAGAGCCACTGCACCAATGTGGCGATGCAGCAGAATTATGCATATGCAGCGAGAATTACATCCAACACTTTTGTCTTCTCTGGAAGGCATTGTAGATCAGATGGTCTGGTTCAGAGAGAATTGGCATGAAGAGGTATTTGGCTTTAATACACCTTCGTATGTATGATTCATCTAAGGAAAAGTTAGCTGCAAAATACTTATCTAGAATTATTTTTAAACATTAAAACATAACTATTTGTTTTGATTAGTAAACTGATGTATTTGTAGAAGTGATCGTTCTGATTGGAGTTTTAAGGAGCTTGGTTATTTCTGGAAGCAATACAGAGGTTTCCCAAAATTATTAACTTGAAGAATGCCTCTGGATTTAAGCTGTTGCTTGTACTAACTGAAAACTTATATTCTTAAAATAAGTTTCACAGATACCAGTTTCCTTCTTGATCTGGAGGTCTGTGACAGGTGGTAATTATTGTCCAAAGGTTGAATTATAACAGAGAGCAGATGGACAAGCCACTCCACTTTTATTTGCCTCTCAAAGTGTCAGGCTATTCTTTTCTCTGTACCTAGCGTGGTGTTTGTTTGAAGAAGGATTCCTCATATCACATAATTTTCTAATATATCACAAAATACGAAATCTAAAACTTAGCTGCTGTTGAAGGAGCAAGGTGTACTTTGTGATGCAGCATTTCCACTGCTCAGTTTGTTCATTTGCAGTGCTAATAAGAATCAGTGCTGTCATTCTCATTGATCCTCTGATGCAATTCAAAAATACAGTTTCAAATAAATGTTTCTGAGAGGATTAACTTTACTTTATAAAATGCAATGTGGGAATAAAACTTAGTGTCAAATCAGAAGGCCTAATCTTCCTGACTATTGTGTCTTTTTTTTTTTTTTTTTTAAATCTTTAGGTTCTTAGACAACTGCAGCAGGGCTTGGCGAAGTGCTATTCAGTTGCCTTTGAGAAAAGTGGAGCTGTTTCAGATGCCAAAATCACTCCTCATACACTAAATTTTGTCAAGAAGTTAGTCAGCACTTTTGGAGTAGGTCTTGAGAATGTCTCTAATGTATCCACCATGTTTTCTAGTGCAGCCTCAGAGTCACTAGCTAGGAGAGCACAGGCAACAGCTCAAGATCCCGTGTTCCAGAAGTTAAAAGGGCAATTTACAACAGGTAAATGTTTAAAATGTTTTTTTTAAATGTTACCTTTAATCTCCAGAGAAATCCACCCCCCCACCCCCGAAGTTCAATTGTGAAGGCATTCTGCTTTTTTATTCTTCTTTCAATATTTTTCCTGAGAGAAAATATAGAAAAACAGCACCTTTCTTTCATTCAAAAAACCTGAAATAGTTTGTCTGTTCTGGTGTTGGAACTTAGTTGGAACTACTCCACTTACTGTGGAGTAATATGCTGTGGATAATTGAAGTGAAAAACAGACCTCAACATAGAGAATGAGTATATTGTTGTATTTTTGTTACCTAAAACTTTGGTCAAATCACATCTGTGTTTAAAGGTAAATTAGATTACTTCACTATAATATTTTTGCAGTTCCTGTAGAACTGCCTGCTATAGAGGAGGGACAATAATGATCTCTATTTTACGGTGATGCCAAAATTTAATGAAATTTTCACCCCAGAACTCTGAACTGTCAATAGTATATAAAGTCTTCCAAAACAGCCTACTTCTGCTGAGTAAGATTACTTTAGTGTTTTGGATAACAGGATTGTAAAAATCCTACTACACAAATTTACATCACTGTTAGGTAAACTGAATCAATAACCTTAATCAGATCTAGTAAAAAAGATACTTAAGGGAAGTAAGCTGTTTTGCTTCATTCATTTTTTCTTTATCAGTGGAGTTGCATGATATTGATTTAAAATTCTAAGAAAAGCTTGTGTACAGTAGAATGTGGTTTTGATATATTTGGTGAAAAGTGTTAAGGCCAGGCAGTTTGAGTTTTTGTGTAAATTCCTATCTAAACTACATCAGCTTTTCCTTAAAGATAACTGTAGAATTAGATGAAAATGAATAGTTATAGATGTTGGTTGTTTTAACAGAAGAATTAAAACTTATTAGTTGTTCAAAATTGGAAAGATAGGATTTTTGTGAAGATTTGGGGTTTCATCTTTTTTGAATCTCCTTTTCTCTTTACCCTACTGGGACTCAGATGATTCTGGCATGAGTTAAAACTCTATCATCTTAGCTTTTATAATGATTTAAAAAACACCCCCTTTCCACATCAAGCTGGCTCCTCTGCAAAAGTGAGTCTTGCATTGAAAAGTTACTCTTTCTAGAATTCTAAATTACGTAAAGTTGGCCTTAACTTAAAATTGTTTGAGGTCAGCACAGCTACTGAGCATTTACAGAGTTTGACAAGTAGACTTGTGTTTTTTCAAGCATTTTACTGATAATGCTGTGAAAATAAGTGAACTGGTGGGAACCTTGTGAAAGTAACTCAGTTGTAGGTATGACCTATATATCTTGTGCACGCTATGTATTGCATGATGTCCTTTTTGAGACACAACACTTGCATGACAGCAGACAATGAAAGTCCTGAACCATATGATTAAATTTTTAATGGATAGAGTGTACTAGGGAGGGAAATGGAAGTAGAAACATTTTGTGTGTCTTTGACGGAAGCTTACAGCGGAAATAAATACATTTAGTACAAGTTTAGATTTTTTTTTCATTTTCAATAATGGTTTATATATCTTTACATTGCAATAATAGTATAGTCTCTTTTTTATTGCTGTAAGTGTTGATATGCTCAGATTTTGTTGGTTTTGAGTTATTTTTGGTCTGTCATAGTACCTCTTAGTTTCTTTCCTTTGAGTGTTAGAGAGATCTGGGGTTTCAGAAGGTGTAAAGGAAAACTTCAATACAACACCAGGCTCATGTCTGCAAAATCTAAACTAATGTTTTAGCACATTTCTAGAAGAAACAACTAAGAATAATTAAAATTCAGTTACAGTTTTCAGTTAAAATAAAAAATAGAGAGGATTTTCAGTTTTTATATGCTGTTGTGTATTTTTTGCATGTCTTTATGATACATAAATGGCATTTAAAGTTTTCAGGTTTGCTATCTAATCATATAATTTACAAAGAATTATATGGAACAACATATAAAACAAAGAACAACAACATAGGCTTGGACATAAATCATGTAAAGTCATAAAAGGCGTAGTGTTTCTTAGTAAACTTCTGTTTAATAATAAGCAATTACTTTCTGTATTTTTTTGTTGAAGAGTTCATGTTTTATTTTTCAAGTATGATTAAACATGAATGTCTACAGGATTAAAATAATTATTTTGCTTAGTACTGGATTTGATTTTATTTTAATCTAATAAATTCAGTGTTTTAATTCACAAATGAAGTGTGGGAAAACAGAAGAAATTAAACTGATCAATATACTTATGCATTTTAGTAATTTAATTCATTATGCAGAAAATGAAAATAAGTTTTTTATTAATTTTGCCATAGCAGTAAAATGTACATAAATTAATAGGGTTGTAATTACTGTACTAAAGATAGCAAAGGCTGTTTTAACATTATGAGAAACCATTTGTAAGTCATGCCTACTTTGTCCTTTTGTCACACTAGAATGTTCATGTTTGTTTTCCTGATTCTCAGTACCAGTTGCATTTAGATGATGGACAGATAATTACAGTGGTTGCCTTCCATTTCAAAGTATCCAAGCTGAGGAGCTGTCTTGGCGTAAACTGTTTTCTTCAGTTATTTCCAGATTAATGTTGACAGCTATGTTTTATAGACACTTTCAACTATGGTTGCATAATCTCTTCCACCAACGTCTTGAGTTGCATCTTGATGCCTGTTTGGAGCCGCTGGGGACTCTCACACCATTTCTTACATTCTAAATGCTTTGTCTGCAGCCATCTGGACCACTGGAGCTTTGATAGGTCATCTTTTTCCATCCTAACGTATCTTTTAGAACCAAATTTTTCTTTGAATTTTTTTTCCTGGAACTTCAAATGCATAGTTCTTTGACCATCTGTTCTTTGTTCCTTCTCTCCTTTTCTGCTGAACCTTTGACATCAAAGAACAGGCAAATGCTGAGAAATGCTCCCTTTGAGAGCTCTCTCAGCAGTGAAAGGAGGAGAAAAACTGCCTCAATTGTTCTTTTGTGGGCAGATGATAGTTTAGAGTTTGGATTCTGCTTCTTTCTGCAACTATCTCTGCACTGAAGCTGAATACAAATGGAAAATTCCAAAATATACCCTTAAAGGGCAAGATAATTTTCTTGAGAGTTTTGGCACCCAGCACAATGAATTCTCTATTGCGAATGGAAACTGTATAATCAGAAGGAAGCTTCTTGAAGTCCTACTGTTTCTCTGAAGTGTGGGGAGAGGGCAGAGGGAAGAGCTCTGTTATTAATTTTAAGCTTTTTTAAGGTTTTTTGTTTGTGGGTTTTGGGGTGGTTTTTTTCCCCCTTTTCTCAAGAGTGAGCATAGCATCACTTGGGTAGCTCTTTCTTTACTTCTGTTCAAAGTTTTAGATAACAGGATGTTATCCAGAAAGTCTAGATCAAGAGATTGGAGTTAGTATCATATTTGACCTTGGTCTGGTCTTTACAGTCTTGGTTTTCTAGAGCTGAGTGATAAACCAGAATTCCTGCTTCATATTTCTGCTTACCTGTCACTGAGCTTTTTCATGCTTGTTGGTGCTTTCCAAAAGTTCTTGTGGGATTAAAAAGAACATTTGGGAAGTGCAGAGTATATAAATGTCTGAATAATAACTTCAAAAGCAAGACAGCTCTTTTCTCTTGGAGAACGCTTTTATCTTCTTCAGTATCATATGTATAAAGGATTTGAACTGCTCGGCGAACCTAAGCTTACATTTCAGTCCTAAATGTCACCCATCTTACATGATGGGTGTCCTGGCTCTTTAGTTGAAGATCCTTGGGTCATGAACATCAAGTATAATCAGGCTTTGTCTATGGTCAGAATAATCTTTAAAATCTTGCAGATGAAATACTGCTTGGTCTAAAAGCATTAATTGTCTGTTACTTTTAACTGATTAGAACTATTTTCTGCCAGTGTAGCAGAAGGGTTTTTTTAGTTGTTAAGTCTTAGTTTGGAGGCGTTTTCTTTGTTTGCTTTTTAGTGCTATGTTAATGTTCTGTAGGTCAAGGGTTTTGGGGGGACAGGGAGTTTGGTACTCTAACTCAAACGTATTCTTTTTTTTGTGTTGCTTCATGAGAACTGATGGTACAGCTCTCATTCAAAAAGTATTAAGCTTTGTCTAGTTGTGCTAAGAACCATCAGGATTTTTTAGGTTTGTCTCACTGGCAGGAAGATTGTGCCCCATTTGTCCTTCCATTGAGAGTGGTAAGAACTTGCCAGTTATACTGGGTTGGATGGATTCAGGTAGCAATTTCTGAGGCATTCAAGACTTTGAATGAACATGTTTGTTTGAAATACATATATCACACTAAAATCTTTAGCAGTATTGAGAACAGAGAGCAAGCTTCTTCAGTTGCAGTCTGTATCATGGTCTTCTGGGAATATCTCTGTTAAAGATGAGGGGGTAACCTTCCTACTCTGTTTAGCAAAAGATTGTCTAAGTAGTAAGGTATTTTAGACCAGCATGTGTTAGCTTGAGAAAGGTGTTCTCCAGTAGTAAGTACTGAAAAAGTGGATTCATTTGGAACAAAAATACCACTTATATAGATTAAGATGTCTGCAAAGCAGACTTTGTACACAAATAATGTCTGGGCTTGTATTTCCCTTTCTTCCCGTTGAAGTGATTTTTCTTCTCAGACTAATTAAACTCTCTGTTTTTCCCATCTGCCACTGGGAAACAAAACAACAAAAATCCTAAAATAGGCATTTCAACAAACTAGAGCTATTCTTGTGGTGAACTGAATGACTTTTTTTTTTTTTGTAAGGAATATATATTGATGCATATTTTTACGACTTTAGTGATTCACATTAGCACAAAAACTAGTTGTAATTTGGGGATACTTTCTGGCACTTCAGGGATTCAGGAGCTAAATGATTCAATGATTTTGTCATTCTTCATGAAATGATTTACTCCCACTGCTCACTAGAGGGTAGGCTTGGGATTATAAATAGGAGTGTTTTACAGTGATAGTGCTATAGAGGCACTACCCATACCAGGTAGAAAAAGAAAAGGGAGTATTACAGAGTTACACTGATTTCTAACATCCATAAATATGAACCTGTATTTTTGATTATAGACTTTTTTCTTATAGAAGTGGAAAGGATTTTATATGTGCTGGTTTTTTACTCCATTTTGGGCTAATAGACTTAAAACTTTCACTGAAAGCTTTTAGCATATCAGTATATTATGGATACACAATGTAATATGTTGGGTTATGTGTTCTATGATATTCTGTTTGAGTAACAGAATAGCAAAATGAAAGGAGTCCTATGTTGCATTATTTTATTTGGTAATAGTATCCTCTACACGTAAAGAAGAGAACTTGGAGAGCAAGAGTGTACGTGTAGAATTATATTAACTCTTCTGGCTAAAAGAACAAATGTTCTGACCTTGTTTGTAGGAGTAAGTGTTGTGGATAATCAGAGTTTTCACTGCTTTTAATTGTGGTTAAGAAAAACTTTTATATGCAGTAATAGCTGTGTACATGTACTTAATTCACTCTTAGCATAGTTGCAGATAGATGCTTGTAGCGTATTATTGTGGTCAAATTAATTTCCCCTCTGAGCAGCACTCATGATGGTTTTGGTTTGGGTTTTGGTTTTTGTCAACTTAGGAAAATATCATCTGTATGTAACATACTGAAATGTAGATTCTGCAATAAGATTCAAACTCATTTTTGGGACTGTTAATTTTCTGTTGTATTGAACCATAATGAAGAGTCTTTAGCTTTAAATCTCAGAAATACTGAATTGACATTCTGTTTCATTCTTGCTGTTGCTTTTTAACTTGTAACATGTTGAACTTAAAATGGCATCATTTAGACTGTTACAGAAATGCTTTTTAAAAATTCAAGTCTGTTAACTTGCGGAATTTGGGATGTCATAACAAATGAGGTTTACAGAGAGAGCACTTTATCTTCTTATCCGATTGTGTTTAATCTCTCATTCTTGTGATACTGAAGTGCTGGACCATAATTTCATGTGTATGTGATTTATTCTTTTTCCCACTTTTGGGAAATTCAAACACATTCATTCATTCATTCATTTATTTACTGTGTTCTGAAACTGTAGTGAAAGCAGTGTTGAGAAGATGGCATTGATGTTGGCCCAGAAAATGGTTGATATTGCAGTGATTTCTGTTACAGAATTATCTGCACAGTGTATTGAAGACCACGTATTGACCTTGAGAAAGTTCTGGCTTCACTTGCATGTGGGCTGGAGGAGATAGTTCCATGCTGCAATACTGTTACGTTGCAAAGCAAAGAGCAGGCTGTTTGCATAATATTGTCATTTTTGCTTAGGCTGTCATATCTGTTCTTCCTGTGGTGGCATGCAATTTTTATCTATGCCAGGAAAGAATAAAAAGTGTTTTCTTGCAGCTCAGAATAGGAGAATAATAGTAATAGCAATTTTACTACTTGTCCTGCAGTTGCTCACAGATTCTACATTGTATCCTCAGCTGAGGCTCTTTCATCCCTTTTAAGAGTAAAAAGCCTCCACTGATTTTAAATAAATAAATCACTTTTAATAAAACAGGCAGAAAATTATAGTGCTAGACTGTGAAATAAGCTTACTTTTCCTCTTTCACTAAATGATCTATCTAGTCTAATCAATTGGTTTATTACTGCTTGCTTTCTATGCAGTCTGTCTGGTTGCAGTAAATAGTTAAATACAGTAACAGTATTTAACAGTTTTCACAGTATGTTTCTCTAATGTTTGCATGACTGTAAAACAGGAAAATCTTGGGAAGTTTGTTATTTACTCAATAA
Organism: Pelecanus crispus; assembly: GCF_030463565.1. Classification (NCBI taxonomy): domain Eukaryota; kingdom Metazoa; phylum Chordata; class Aves; order Pelecaniformes; family Pelecanidae; genus Pelecanus; species Pelecanus crispus. The sequence continues at coordinate 8,260,236 of NC_134653.1, read as the reverse complement.
TAGAGAATATTTTAGAGCTGTGTACAGGAAAGAGGTAGCAGATTCTGACAGGTTTGTTTATATATAATTGTAGGACTTCACTAAAAGACTTTCTGTAGAGATGACATATTCAACAGAGCCTGCCTTTTAAAGGCAGTACAGCTCTATGTGTGTGTTTGGTTTGCACTACTGAATTGTATGATTTGCTCTCCTCCAGCATCTACTGTTGTCCTGATATTGCTGTTGTATGATCCTATATCAATTATGCTCTGACTCTTCCTTAATTATTCTTGTGTCTCTTTGGTGTTTGTCTGAACCTACTAGTTTTCCTTTGTGTTTAGGGTTCATAGGTAGCCATGTTTCTCTGCTGGACTTGCTTGGTAGTATGCTTTCTTTTTTTTTTTTTTTTTGTGCGAGTTGCTGATTGTAGTAGCTTTCCATTTTACTATCGTATTCGAGACCAGTGTGATGCTTTTGTACATAACAGGTATGGTGTTGTATGTGGGTCTTTGCTTGAGGCCATGTGGCTGAAAGAACCTCTTTGAAAATGCAAACTTCAGACACTTGATAGTTAAATACCCTGTATAAAATTTGAAATGTTGAGGATGTTTTGTTTTGTTTTGTTTTTTTTTTTCTTTTAGACTTTGACTTCAGTGTGCCAGGGTCAATGAAACTTCACAATCTTATCTCTAAACTGAAGAAATGGATCAAAATTCTGGAGGCAAAAACTAAACAGCTTCCAAAGTTCTTCCTCATAGAGGAAAAGTGCCGCTTTCTAAGTAATTTTTCAGCTCAGACTGCAGAAGTAGAGATACCTGGAGAATTCCTTATGCCAAAGCCAACACATTACTACATCAAGATAGCAAGGTAACCTAAAAATACCCTTTGGTAGTTGTAATTCTGAAAACAGAGAAGAAAATGAAAGCCTCCTCCATTCGTCCACTCTGCAAAAGCAGATGTTGTGTACATTTCATATATTTAAATTACATATATAGAGTCATACTTTGGTATAACACCTTTATTTTTTTATTTTATCCTCCTCTGGTAATTTTATATTGCCTCACTAAGCAACTGTACTCTTACATGAAGAGTATATTTGGTTTTCTTCTATGTTGATACAAGTTGAGATTAGTTCTTCTGTTGTAGTCAATAGAGGTACCTTTCTTCAAAATATTGATAAAGGTCTGATCTAATGATTAATTCTGCTCAAGAACTGTGTTCTCTTAAATAAAGAAATCAAACAGAAGAGCTTTTTGACTATAAAATACAAACCATGGCCTAGCTCGATAATAGAATTTGTACCTTGTAATACAGTTGTGCTGCCTTATTTTTTTGGTGGTGGGTTTTTTTGGTTTTTTTGTGTTCTGCAGGGGGGTTTTTTCTTGTTTGTTTTTTTGGTGGTGGTTTGTGATTTAATATTGGAGGAGATTAGCACAAGTGCTTTAATATCCCTTTCTTTCTGATAGGTTTATGCCCAGAGTGGAGATAGTTCAGAAACACAATACTGCAGCTAGAAGACTCTATATCCGAGGCCATAATGGAAAGATTTACCCATATCTAGTAATGAATGATGCTTGCTTGACAGAGTCTCGTAGAGAAGAGCGGGTGTTACAACTTCTTCGCCTTTTGAACCCCTGCTTAGAGAAAAGGAAGGAAACCACAAAAAGACATTTGTTTTTTACAGGTACTGAAAAGAGAGATTTTATGTTATTTCTAAATATATGTTATACTCAAAGGTTATAATTGCTAAAGTTTTTGACAGCTACTAATCATTGATACTGAAGTTTTTGAATATTTAGAAGGTGAATTCACATTTGTCTACGTGATTAGTCTTTTCTGGCATTGTAGCACCCCTCTGAAGAAGTAAAGTTGATTACATGTGATCTAGGGTGTTTTTAGAAGAGCTTACATGCATCGTTTATGGTATAAAGTTCAGTTGTGAGTAACGTATTTAAGGCAGAGGCATGGCCATTGGATCTGTTGCTATGGAAATGGATGCATGTACTTCAGAACAAATATTTAGAGACAGTTGGGGAGGGACAGAACAAAGCTTTTTCTCCCCAAGTTGCAATATATGAATATTGAATTTCTTTTACCTCTTCCACATAACACAGAAGAAGAATTAATTGTTTTGTAGAGCTTTGAATTTGATATATAGTTTCTGAATTCTCTGGTATGAGAACATATCTTTGTAATTTTTGAAGTAACTATATATCCATGGTGGTGTTTACTTTCAGGAATATATACTGACTGGTTAGTTGTTGCCAAATAAAATCCATTCATAATCTAGATATTGGATGCAGGACTTCTGTTGAGCATACTTCTATGATCCTATAAAAGGTTACTTGGTTTGGAGAGTGCACTTTGACAAACAGCACCACGGCAATGCTTAAACATTACAGAATTAACAAACATAATGGTAGGGGGGCCTTAACGAGGAGAGTTAGGGAGGGTTCCAATATGATTTATGTCTATAAATTGCCAGAATACTCGTATATTAAAAAGGTCACATATTTAGCCATTTCAAAACAGAAACAGTGAATGAAGGCTGAACACACAGTCTCAATTCTTTATCTTTCCTTGTGTATCTTGGCTTTTTCATGTGTTGATTATAAACAATTAATTAATGAAATGAGAAACAGAGTATTGGACTCTCGCTTGGCAACATACTCGATCTGCTTGTGACTCAAATACTAACGTAAATGCTTTAAAATAGTTAAACTGTTGTGTTTTCCAGGTATTAAGGCTGTTGGCAAGTTCCAGCTTACAGCTGTGTAGCTACTTCATATTAATATATAAACACTTTTCATTTCAGAGGTCAATGAATCACTTACTAACTTCATATAAATAAGTTCTGTACATTGCATTAGTCAGTTCTAATAATCTCTGGTTGGTGAGCAAGAAATATATTATGGATAAGGGAAACTTCAATGAAAGACACTAAGACAAAGCTGCTACTTTGCTGTTGTCCTTTTAAAAAGTGCTGAAATGTGATTTTAAAAAAAGTGTGGTTTTATCAGTCCTCCTCTTTGAGCTAATAGTATCTATTGACATGAAGGTGCTGTCATGAGCTTAGGTGCCCAGATGATGCAAGTTGCACTTACAGAGCTAGAAATGCATATTTGAGTTCTAACTTTTAAAAAGGCCAAAATGTACAAGCCAAAGGATTTGTTGTTGAAACAAAAGGTAAATAAAGTATCTCTACATATGTGAAGACAATTTTGCATCATTCTTAGGCCAAAATAACAGAAATGCAGTAGATAAAGCCTTGGAAGATGATATAAACAAGGCCACTTACAGAAATATATCCTCTATATAATATGATTAGTAAAGTAACATGTTTTGCTTCAAAGAGCTGTTTTAAACTATAGTGTTTCTGGCAATAATTCTGTACCTTCTGGTTTGATACTATTTGAAAGAACCTAAAGAACATTAATTTCTCTGCTGCCGGAGGTTAATGGAAGTGGACCAGAAGAAACAGCTCATTAACACCCCTTCTGCAGAATACATTTTCTCCTTTAAGATTGAAGAAATTCCATCAAACAATTTAAATGCATTTAAACAACTTTTCCTTATATTTCTGAGGTTAATTATTACAGCTTCTGAGGGAAATGATGAAAGAACAGTTTTGGTGGTAACTGGAGGTCGCTGTCAAACAGTACAAATAGTGTCATTGGAAAAGCTAGCTATGGAAGAGGCCTTGGCTTTCTTGATGTGGCTCGGGATGCACATAAGACTGTAGGATGATACATCTGTTGAGCACCATGAAACTACAGATAGGGTTTTTGCAAGTTTACTGTTCATCAAGGAAAAGCTCAGTGGCTTAAGTTTTCTTATTATTGAATATTTTGCCATGTCTTCCCTATGTTATTTTCAAATAGTGTAATTTAAACATCTGTTCCTCAAGTACATTCAGATTTTTTTCCCTCTAGTTTTTCTGAATCACTTTAAATACCCTATTGAGTTTAGTAGTTTTGTTCTTCAGAGTCATTTTTATTGACATAATACCAGTGTCATGTAATCAGATATTACAAACCTGTTTGCATCTGAACAAAGTATTACCATCTTTTCTGCAGGTAAAGAAAAGTAGGAAGAATAATGAGTGCTCAATTTTTTTTGCTAATATAGTTGATGTTTCTGTTAAGATAAAAAAAATCTGCTATCATACTTTCTTTTTAACTGAGCTTGTGAATTAGTTATGAGTGTAGTAATAAAAAATTTTCTCTTGATACACTTCAGTTGATTATCACAGTTGTGTTTTAAGGGCTGATACAAACAGTTCTCTTAGTATTTGGGTTATGGATTAACTGTTTTGTTTTTCTCTCTCTGCCCCTGCCACCATCCTCTCTCACCCTTCTCAAATTACTCCTAGTCCCCCGTGTTGTAGCAGTTTCTCCACAGATGCGTTTGGTTGAAGACAATCCCTCTTCTCTTTCCCTGGTGGAGATCTATAAGCAACGCTGTGCCAAGAAAGGCATTGAGCATGACAACCCTATTTCTCGTTACTATGACAGACTGGCAACGGTCCAAGCACGGGGGACTCAAGCTAGCCATCAGGTATTAGAATACATAATGAATTTTAATCACGGGCTTTTCTTGAGGACTCTGCTATACTGTGTCCAATCCCCTCTGCCCTGACTCTTTACCTCACATTAGATGTGAGACAGATACATTTTGCATGTAGGTGGTGTTTTGATTTTTGGGGGTTTATTTTGTTTTTGCGTAATGTATTCTTGGGAACTCTTATATCTCTTTGGTATTTTAGACTATCTTGGAAAGCTTGAAGAAAGCTGTATTTGATTTACTCTAGGTTGTTTTGGGTAACTGCAAGTGAAACCGAAGTGTTGATTGCTTTTTGGCCCTTTCGTATAGCGCTTTGAAAATAATTAATTGATAACATGGGAAACAGCATTCCTAATTTACATAAGCAGTTACAGCATGGTGTGTGATGCAGGCTTCCCCACGTTCTTCTAATGTATCTCTAAAATTGCCAGTGGATTACTTTCATCTAAATCGAATAGAAACAGCTGAGTAATCTCACCCTAATAAATGATAGAACAGACCTCAGAACAAAGCTCCCTCTCTCTGTAACCTCCATCAAAAATCCAATTGTGATAAATAAGGTTATTTTATGTTTTTTTATCTTAAGGTTAATGCAAATTCTTAGGCAAAATGCCAGTCCCATTTCAAATATAGCTATTAGAAAATCCACAGTATACATGTATATCACAGACATCATTTAGCGAAACTATCTTTTCAGGCTTTCTTTGTTACAAAATAAAATGAAGTGTTATGTAACATCTGTTTCTATTTTGAGAATTTTTTCTTCAGGTTATGAAACTCTTTAACAGCCATTTAATTGAAGTCAGTATGTCTATCAAGCTTTCTGGTGTAATAGAACAGATCCTGACTTTATTTCTTTTTCTAATTAATTAGGCTAGTATATGCTACAGTAATTAAATATTTTGGTAGATTGCAAATGTTTACATCTAGGGAAAAACTATTGCACAGTGTTCACTTACAGAAACAGTTGAATACAGCTCTCAGCTTTTATCTTTTTGTATTTTTGAGGTAATTTTGCTGTAATAATACATGTTACAAATTACTTTACCCAGTGTCTTTCCCTATCTTGTGTAATAAAAATTCTTTACCTTTTACCCTGCATATGAAGAACCCACGCAGAGAGGCACCTTTAGGTTGCGTGCTTTGTAGATCCCACGTATAATTTCAAATCTCACCATTATGCTTAAAATAAAGGATTTTATTTTATTTTATTGCTGCAAAATGCATATCCAGCTTGCACTGAAGCTAGAAAATAGTGAAGTATGTTCCGTTAGTTTCCCATGAGGAAGTGCAGCATTGTGAATTGAATGCCTCTTTAGCTCACTTTGATTTTCTTGAAAGTCTTGAATAGAAGATACTGCAAATCAGGTTTATATAACTTTTCAGTCTCAGGTTTTCTGACATGCCTGTTTGCAGTTCTCATGCTTATATTGTTTTATTAAAAATTTAATCTTTTCAGATAAAGACTGTTTTCTAGCTGTGCAGGAGCTGTGCTAACAAAGTATTATGTGTTTTTTGACAAAGAAGTCGTGAAACAGTGTTGGATTGAAAGTGTCCAAGTTCAGGATGTTTTTTCTAAGATGGGATAGCAGTTGAGAGAACAAGTTTGGTAGTTGCTTTTGGCATATTTGTCTGTTGCTAAGAAGTATATTAAAAATTATCTCTTTCAACTAATATTTTTCATATGTAGGTTCTTAGAGATATACTTAAAGAAGTACAGAGTAACATGGTGCCACGCAGTATGCTTAAGGAGTGGGCTTTACATACATTCCCCAATGCTACGGATTACTGGACTTTTCGAAAGATGTTCACTATTCAGTTAGCCCTAATTGGCTTTGCAGAATTCATCTTTCATTTAAATAGACTCAACCCTGAAATGCTGCAGATTGCCCAGGTATGCTTTAGTTTGTTCTAGATGCATGCTGTCGTGTTTAATCAAATGGAAATTTGGACTATACTTTTGAAATGAGTCAAAACGGTAATTCGACATATATAATTAACAGTGCATCAGTAGGCTTTTCATTTATATGTGATTGCACATCATGTAGGTGGTAATTTAAACTGCGGTCCCTATGGACATCAACTCTACCTTCTGTGGTGAGAATTTAGAACTTTGTCGGTAAAATTGTTCTTGGATATTGGAACTGTTCATGTAAATGACTGATAAGTCTCTCCTTTTAGTCCTTCAAATATACTGCTTTGAATATATCTCTGTGTCAAACAGATTTAAAAAAAAAAAAATTAGAGCTTCATTTTATTAAAGGGGAATACTGTTCCCTTTTCGGCATTGCCATCATGTCAAGCCACAACTCCTATTAATAGTGATTTTTCTGTTTTAACCCAACATTTAAAATGAGGCTTGCCACCTTAGTAGGGCAAAGGTTGTATATATTAAAGTCTTAATGCTATTTTAATGCATGGAGGGCTATACTCTGTATAGCCAGTAAGATTCTTTAATCCCTCTAGGTAAGCATTCAGGTGCTTACCCAGAGTGAAGAATGCATAGAGAACACTCACACAGAGGTGGGATGCACAGAGATCTGTCTGCATGACTCCTTATAGAGCATGCTACAGAAGAATCTATTCCTTAAGCTTTGATACTACAATAATGTATATTTAGTAAGGGGTTTTGAGAGAAATACATACCTGACTTTGTGCGTGCCTTTAACTCTTTTGCTCAAAAACTGTTTGACTGAAAGCTTTTGGAGTACTATTTGTACTCTGAGTATTAACAGTAAACAAAAATCCAACTTCTTTTGGTTTCATGAATGCACATCTGTTCCTTTAATTACTTTTGTGCATCTTGCTTTTCAATCCAGGATACTGGCAAGCTGAATGTAGCTTACTTTCGCTTTGACATTAATGATGCTACTGGAGATTTGGATGCCAATCGTCCAGTTCCATTCCGGCTTACACCAAACATTTCTGAGTTTCTTACCACCATTGGGGTGTCTGGTCCGCTGACTGCCTCTATGATTGCAGTAGCTCGCTGCTTTGCACAGCCCAACTTTAAGGTTTGTATACCTTTTGAAAGGTTGTTTGCAGGCATGTTATATTTGGCAGTTTATGAACTGAACAGCACTTTCTTGGTTAAGGTAGAAACTGAACAGTCCATATTTGTTTTTGAATCTTACCCTAAGGTCATCGCAAAGGCCAGCTGAAATGTTTCCAATTTGCCTTTTTGGAAAGAATAGGAGGAGGATAGGTGTAATTCCACCCTTAATTTAATTTTTTTGTCCAAACATGTTAATTCAGTTAATTCAGATTGTTTCAGTGCCCTAGCCTCATAAATCCTTACAAATTCTGGCTGTGGTAAATAGTAAAATGATAAATGCAACATCATTTAGAATCTTCATAATAATCTGTGAATAGAAATAAGTCTTTGCCCTTTGTTAGCGGAATAGAATGCTAAAGATATATTGTTACTTTGATGAATTCTAGCTCTTAGCAGGGTGTAGTTTTCTAAAGAAATTGTCTAACTTCCTTTTAAATTCTAATGCTTTCCAAAAAAGAGGCATCTTGCACTTAGGCAAGCAATTTGCACCAGAAAGACATTGCACAGAATGTACTGTAGCTATGGTGTGAGCTAGTTACTTTTTAAAAGATGGAAAAGATCCTAAAGTGATTTTTTTTCTTTATCTATAATACAGAAAGCTGTGTTAGAATATTTTTTAATAATTCATCATCTTACCTTACAAAGCTGTATCTATGTGTGCAAATGAATTTGCAGACATAGCCTGTAATTTCAGCATCTGAATGATGTCTGCCCAATTGGACTTGCCACATAGATTTGGTGCGGCCCCACCTCAAGTACTGTTTGCAGTTTTGGGTGCCTCAATATAAGAAGGACATCAAGCTATTAGAGTGTGTGCAGGGGAGGGCAACCAAGATGGTGAAAGGTCTTGAGGGCAAGACTTATGAGAAACGGCTGAGGTTACTTGGTTTGTTCAGCTTGGAGAAGAGGAGGCTGAAGGGTGCCCTCATCGCAGTCCACGGCTTCCTTAAGGAAGGGGGAGGTGTTGATCTCGTCTCTCTGGTGACCAGTGATGGGACATGAGGAAATGGAATGAAGCTGTGTCAGGGGAAGTTCAGATTGGACATTATGAAAAGGTTCTTCGCTGAGAGGGTGGTCGGTCACTGGAACGGGCTCCCCAGGGAAGTGGTCACAGCACCAAGCCTGTCAGAGTTCAAGGAGCATATGGACAACACTCTTAGTCATGTGGTTTAGTTTCAGGTAGTCCTGTGAGGAGCAGGGGTTTGGACTCAATGATCCTTATGCATCCCTTCCAACTTGAGATATTCTGTGATTCTATGATTTCTTGAATATCAGAGCACAGGTGACCATTTATTCTTTTTGGAGTGAGGGATGCCCAGCTCAGTTCAGGCATGTGGCGATTATCGCTTTAGATTATCTATCTTTTGGACTGGAGAGGAATGCTTTTAACATTTTCTGCATTTATCTTTTCTACAAATGTCCACGAAATATATTTAATATGTGTTTGTATATGTTGGCCTAACACCTATATGTGGTATTAAATGTTTTATTTGTTACATGCAAACAGTGAATTTGACTCAGACTGGATACCTAAAAGTTTGGTTTAGAAGCTCAAGACTGTTGGAGTTGACAGATTAATGTCAGTAGCTCAACTCAGTCATGAGAAAAACCAGGAAACTATTTGTTTCAGGCATTTCTTTTTTGTCCGAGGATACAACTGGTCTATATATACACACATACGTATATACATATATATATTATATACATAGATATGTGTGTTGCAGTCAGCATTCTTTCCCTGTTTGGCAGAAAACGGTATTCCCTGAAAGCGTAATCATTGTGCAGAAAACCCCCAGCTTTGCAAAATACTCTTAATCTTTGCACGACTTCTGTGTTTGTGTGCATGTGCATGGGAAAAGTCATAAATTTAGCGGACTCATTTAAAAATAGAATATGCATGATTGTATTTGTGTATGAAGATCTTAATATATGTTGTAGTTTATGTGATTTTTCATTTCTGTAAGAGTCATTGTGTTGTGTTTTCATAATGAAAGCTTTTTATGAAAAGAAACACCTTGAGAGGAAACAGTTGGAAGCCACGCTCATCTTGAAAAGACTGGGATTGCAGTGCGGGACCAAAAGTGTCAAAATACCCCTGACTAAAATCTAGTTACAATTCTATAATCCCTGATGGTTCTTTGGATTAAATATAATAGTCTGATTTTTCTCCTTCATATAGGTTGATGGCATCCTAAAAACTGTGCTACGGGATGAAATAATTGCATGGCACAAAAAAACACAAGAGGATACTTCCTCTCCACTCTCAGCAGCTGGGCAACCCGAAAATATGGACAGCCAGCAGCTGGTTTCACTAGTTCAAAAAGCTGTTACTGCTATCATGACTCGACTTCATAATCTTGCTCAGTTTGAAGGAGGAGAAAGCAAAGTCAACACTCTGGTAGCAGCTGCAAATAGCTTGGATAATCTCTGTCGTATGGATCCTGCCTGGCACCCCTGGCTGTAACTTGAAATTTTCAATAGCTTTTTTTGCTGCTCTTTGTGGTGTGAGCCTTATACTGTGTTAAGAAAATGTGAAAAAAGCTTTCCAGCCCATGGCTTACCTGTCAAACTGCATTTTGTCAGTCTTCATTTTAATTGTATCTACAGTAATACAACAATTTTACTGTTTTTAATTTCATGAGGGGACATTTCCTTCTGTTTAAGAAAGGTTGTTTAATATGCAACAACAGCTTTCACCAATAGCTTAATATGAAGAGAGCAAACTTAAATAATGTACAGAAGAATCTTATTTTATGTTGAGGACTATGAAACTAGCACTGTTAGATTTAGGGTCTGCCACTCCTAATAATCTGCAGTATATAAATTTTGTATACAATAGTAATTATTAAAAAAAAGAAGACAGTATTCCCAGTTACTGAATTTTACTTTGAAATTTTACTTAATCACTGCCCCTTCATTATAGCAAATTGAAGGCACAAATAAATACTCTTCCTTTAAGTTTGCTTCAAAGTTACATGAGCAAAGTTGGTTTCTACAGAGAATTTTGTACCAAATGTATAGAGGTGACTTTTTGTTAGGAACTGAGAAAATGATGATCAAATTGTGCTAGCTTTTCTTGGAGCACAAGCTGTGTACAGTAAAAGTGTAAACCATTTAGAGTATTTGGTTTAGTTGTGGACAGTGTTGGGGTTGGAAGTTTATAAAAAGGATGGAAAAAGTCATCCTTTGATACAAGTGTTTGGCTGTAATAGATAAAAAAGTAAAATCTTATAAAGTTCTCTCTCTTTTTTTAATGTTTAGAATTGCAGTAGCTTCTTTAGAATGAATACGTTTCTTTGTAATTTAAGAAGAGATCAGTTTAATGTTTCACTCGTCTCTCTGTTGTGTTAGCATTTTTATAAAACTTTGGTGTTGAGAATGTTAAATTTGTACAGAGTGATTTTTTGAAAATAAATATTTTGTAAAACTCTCTGTGGTATTCATTTTATTTAGAATATTTTTAATATTATACTATGGACTAAATAGAAAAGACCCAGAAGGAGGTGTAATCTTTAATAAATGAAAACAGCCTGTATGTTAAAGGGTGATGACTGTATTAATGAGATGTGGATGTGATGTTCTCATGTATGGTGTTGAAGTTGTTTACAGAAGAGCTGCAAATAGGAAGTATATATGAGACAATAATTTCTTCATTCAGTGTACAGTCTTTTTTGCTAGCCAGTCAATTAATGTTTTCTAAAAGTCTTTCTATAAGGAGTCTATTTTGTGTCTGCAAGAAATTCAGCTTTTAAGTAATTGTTCAGAGGTCAAGTTTATGTCTGCAGATGAACTCTGTTAGGGGATTTCTGCTATTCCCACAGAAACAAAGATGATGATGATTGCTATAGCAATGGGTCTGGGGTTTTGGGGTTTTGTTTTTTGTTTTTTTAGTAAGCAGTCAACAGGTTCTCTAGAGACTTCAGAATAACAGGAGAGGAATAATTGAAGTTAATCACCACCATTGAGTAGTGTACTGTCTGTGAGACAAGGGGAATTTCTAAAAGCCGATATGATGACTTTTCCTGGGTGGGTGAGCTCACCTGCAAGTTAACAGATGAACACCATCTAACTCATTGGTTACCTACAGATCAAGGCTTGCGGTGGGTATGTACCTGAGTCATTATTTAAAAACAAAGCAACATGTGCTTTCCATAGGTCTCTTACAGAGTTGCAAAAAGACCTGTTCCTTTAATCTTTGCAGCCATTAGCAGAACCAGTCAACTGATACGGACTCGACTGTCAGCATTACGCAGGGGTACAGGTCCCTCTCTACTGTTTATCTTATGTGACAGTTCTGCTAACACCATGAGCAGCACTGAACCTGGCGCAAAGAGAGATGTGGCTGATGGACAGAAAGTGCTATGTATGTATATACAAATGTGTATATAAATACACACACAGAGAGAGTTTGCATCCATGACTGTAAGATGAAGTCAAAATTGTGAAGTTGATGAATTCAAACCCATTTGAAGGTTAAGTGTTAAATAGGTTTTTACTGTATGTTTGGCTGGGAGGCATCACTGTCATGTCAGACAGACCTCAGGTATCAGTTATTTGCTCAGTCTTCACTACTTTTCAGGTGGGATATTCCAATGTTGTACTAGGCATAAAGCCTTTGGTGGTTAGTACAGAATATTTTGCTATATGTTAGTTATGCATGAAATTACATAGGTACCAATTAAACACAGTATGTAGGATAATTACAGTTTTGCTAGGTTAATTTATGAATTTGCACCTGTTCTTTACTTTTGACTAGTGACAAGCTCATCTTGTATTAGAAATTAAGATACCTTGCACTCCAACTTAAACGCATTTTTTTCCCCTTGGGATATAATTATAGTATAGCAGGAAAAATAAAATGCAATTTTGAAAATGGAAATTAAGATATTGACTTGAAAAGGAAAGCTTTACCCTTAGCTTTTGTAAATGGAAAGTAAATGTGCAATAATGAATTTATGGGAAAATGTCATATTTTTAGAGAAAAAGCCTGGAAAATAAAGGAATATTCCATTTTTGTTATAAAATACAACACAACGTTAAGGAACAGTGATAAATTTAGCGTATTCTGTGTAGGAGTTGTAATATCTAATCCTAGAAGTTTTGGAATAAAAAGTGAATTGGCAGTACTTGTTCACTAGCTTAAACTGCAACTGCAGTATGCATTATATGTTTCTCTGAAATTAGTTCACTTAAGAGGATTTCCCATGCAAGCTTCTTTTCAGTTCTTTCCTAGGCGAGATGGACCAGAGCTTTTTCCAGCTGAATCACAACTGCCTTTCCCTGTAGTTGGTTTGAGGACCTTAGCAAGAGCAAAGGGACTCTCACCAAGCAAGTCATGACTTTCCTAGGTGTCTACCTACTTCTTCACTGGGTCCAGAAGAGTCAGTAGCAAATGAAGTCCAGCAGAAACAGATGGTAAGCGTTCAGTCCTCAAAAGTTTAAAAAAGAATGGTAGCCCACTGGTTGGCCCTGAACCATAGCCCTGTGATGACGGGTAAGGCAGGTCACTTTGTGGACTTGAGATGCAGGCATTTAGATCAAGGGGATCAAGCCTTTCTGCTTAATGTAGTTCTTACGTGGATCAAAGGATTTGCTGTGGGATTTGGCTGGGAGCAAGAGTTTTATTACTTCTCACCAGATACTTCTAGATTATGGTTCTGTTTCCTTGTATGATGAATAAAGCATGGTCCCTTTATTCCTGCATTTGGTTTCTGTGCTCCATATATATCGAATAGAGGATGATAGATTTAAGTCATGCTGTATGCCAGTATATACAAGTGGAAGCTCAAATACATGAGCGGTAAGGACTCTATAAGGATTTGGAAAACAAACATATCTTTTTTTTGGCAAAGACTTGCTTCCTTATCAAAATCATGTTGGCAAGAAGAATCTGAACTTTCTTCTTACGAAACATAACACTTCCTGCATGTGTCACAGCATGTTCTATGTGCAGTCATTCACAACTAAGCTTAGTGCTTTCATGACTTGAAGGGAATTGTTGGCTTCCTTGTATTGAAGATTGTAACGTTTGTAGCTGTGAAATAGGGCACATGCTGTATCAGAGGAGTTGCAGTATTTTTTCCTTAATCATTTGCATGTCTTAGATATGTCCGACTCTGGGAGATGACAGCATTCCCTGAAAGGAAATCATCAGATAATTCAGCCACTTTTCTGTTCATGAAGAAGATCATAATGGAAAAATGAGAATGTAAGTTAAAAGAGATAAACTTCCTTGGTTTTAGATTTGTGACATCTCTCTTGTTTATTCAACTATACTAAAAGAAGACTTGGGGTGAGGGACCAGTGCTAATAGGGAAAAGAGTTATATTAATGAGGTCCCTGATGGTGTGAATGTGCAAATGTTAATATTTGGCTCTCTTTCATGAGTATATGCTATGGATTTACCTTATTTTGTGAGAAGGCTTACACAGTCTTAACCCAGAGTTTTACCACTAGCTCCAAGGAGGTAAATCCTGAAAGCTTTTAGTTATACATGAGCATTCTTCAGAGTGTGGAGGAAATCTTCTGACATACCTTGTATGATCAGCAACTGTCCATTAGCAGGTAAGTGGTTTGACATAGTACAGTATATGAAGTTCCTGATTATCTTCAAGAACACGTGGCATGTATCTTAGCTGTGTTTAATTTTTTATGATTGTAGATAATGGTTCCCTCTGTCTCATTAGTTCAGATATATGCTCAATATGCATCTTGCTGAGCAGATACTTGAAAGTGAAATACATTAATTGTCAATTCACTCTAAGTGTTCCCTTTAAGGTTTCTTCCCTCAGGTTAGATATTACACAAAAAAGGCCCATATTATTACTCTGTAAAATCAAATGCTTGAGAATTAAGAGCGATCAAATTTAAAATTGGCTCTGAAATTATGTGCATTGGCATTATGCCATTCTTAAAATTCGTCCTGTTGTGTTTGGGTTTTTTTCCCCCTGTAGAGTCCTGGGTAGATTTGGCTGGATCTTCATGAGGGTAACCAGTGACAAGACCTTGACACCAAAGTTGTGCCAGCCATGTTTTAAGTCTGTATGAAATGCATAGAGATACACGTGTCAGTAGACTTAGGCACACATACCTGTGTTGGTGTGAAGTGGGCTTTATAGTAGATTGCTCGAGTGACAGAAATATTAGTTACTAAGAAGCAGATTTGGCATAAAGAGCAATAAACAAAAATGCGAGCTGTGGATTTTACATGGAGAATAAATAGTTGTTAGGTTTCTCAAATTATACTGTATTATTTCAGTCTCCTGATTTTTGTAATCATGTTTGGCTCCGTCTTTATTAGACAATGCTGCTGCAATTTAACCATTTATTATTGCATTCTGCTCTCAAAGTAGATGATCAGAATTCATTTGCTGAAGTGAATTATACTCCAAAACAAAATCATTTAACATTAGCTGGGTGTTTGAGTCCACCCTCTGAAGCTGGTATGCCGCTTTCCTCTCCTGTAATTGGGCTGTCCATGAATTGTCAGCTAAAAAGAGAGCGAGCGAGAGATTAGTTATTACTGGAAGATGACTCAAAGCATTTCAGCAGCAGACAATGAAAGCTCTGTTTCGTAATGGCAGTAGAATAAAGTTGCTTTTAAGGCTCTGATCTGTTTCAAATATGATGTATGAAATGTTCTTTTGTGGTGTAGAAACCTATTCAGGGAGAAGAATTCAAACTCACAGGAGCTTTTAATCAGCTCAGTGTGGGTGCATTTCACAGTTAAGAGGTTCAAGAGAGCACATGTGAAACAACTGGTGTCTCACATGTGATTTATCATCCTTCACTGGATGTGTTGGGGTCCTCGGTGTCCTTGTGCGTAGGCACTAGGCTCGCTCTAGGATGTTAGTCAAGTGGTAGTGCTACATGGATTTCTTTTAAAGGAGGACGCAAGGTGCTGAAATGCAGGGTTAAAAAAAAAAGTCTGTGAAATTGTTAACTTAGAATTTCATCTCTTGACTGTGGCCTTTTCACTTGCTCTAAATTAGCACTGCCTTTCCTTGAGAGTTTCAAGAAAAGAGCAGAGGAAATGCTATTTCTGTGTCAGCCATGTTGCATCCCCTCTCCACTTTCAGACTTTTCCCTTTGCTGTTATAATCTAATCTTTTACTTTAAGAAATCTTTTATTTCTTTCAGTTACCCCACAGAAAACACCACGTATGTAAGCGTACTGGGCGTAAATGCCAGGGTCTGGGTAGCAGGGGCTGGAGCACTGTCCTGTGGGGAGGAGGCTGCAGACTGCCCTGTGCCGGTCCCAGCCGTTTCGGGAAGCTGGCGGGAACTTCAGCCACTCGAGGAGCAGCTCGGGTGTGCCCGAGAGGGAGGAGCAGCAGCAGCTCGGGTGTGCCCGAGAGGGAGAAGGAGGAGCAGCTCGGGTGTGCCCGAGAGGGAGGAGGAGCAGCAGCTCGGGTGTGCCCGAGAGGGAGGAGGAGCAGCAGCTCGGGTGTGCCCGAGAGGCAGGAGCAGCAGCAGCTCGGGTGTGCCCGAGAGGGAGGAGGAGCAGCAGCTCGGGTGTGCCCGAGAGGGAGGAGGAGCAGCAGCTCGGGTGTGCCCGAGAGGCAGGAGCAGCAGCAGCTCGGGTGTGCCCGAGAGGGAGGAGGAGCAGCAGCTCGGGTGTGCCCGAGAGGGAGGAGGAGGAGCAGCTCGGGTGTGCCCGAGAGGGAGGAGGAGCAGCAGCTCGGGTGTGCCCGAGAGGGAGGAGGAGCAGCAGCTCGGGTGTGCCCGAGAGGCAGGAGCAGCAGCAGCTCGGGTGTGCCCGAGAGGGAGGAGGAGCAGCAGCTCGGGTGTGCCCGAGAGGGAGGAGGAGCAGCAGCTCGGGTGTGCCCGAGAGGGAGGAGGAGCAGCAGCTCGGGTGTGCCCGAGAGGCAGGAGCAGCAGCAGCTCGGGTGTGCCCGAGAGGGAGGAGCAGCAGCTGTGAGGGGCCCCAGCTATGGGCGATCCGTGCAGAGCAGAGGAGCAGTAAGAAGCGAAGACCTGTGGAGAAGAGTAGAAAGAAGCAAGGAGTGGCTGAGAGGCGCCGTTATGCGCTGCCAGTGCCCTTAGCCAAGGGATTGGGAGAGACCGAGTGGAATCCACTGGAAAACGAGGGAACTTGAGGCTAGGAAGCAGGGAGGAGAGGTGGCAAACTGAAGCTGAGCCTGGCGAAATGGGAAGAAAGGTGCTTCCCTAAGGGTTTGTTTCATTGTTGTTTTTTTCCCCTTAATAACTGAGTCAGTAATTAAAGTTTTATGTTAATTGGCAATAAATTAAATTGAGTGAAATTCCCCCAGTCCAGACTGATCTGCTGATGACAGGAAGCAGCCTGGCAAATGTTTTTAGCTGTGGTAATTTACTCTGATGGCTGGATCTTGTACAGCCAGGACTTTGAAGACATTGTCATGGAAGCACGTTAAGGGAGATTTTGGTGCTAGAAAAATCAGTTACTTCCCGCCCCTCCTTAGGTGATGCTTTTCCCTCTGACTCCACTGAAGCTCTACATGTGGCTCTTGGAAAATCTTTTTTGAGTGAGCTATAAAACTTGTCCTGACCTTGTCTAGTCCTGAAAGGTCGTATCATGCTCCTCATCAGAAACCAGGTGCGAATGCTGCAGTCATGGCCAAGTTTCAGGTGGTTTGCAACGTTCTGCTATGTCTGCGTTTCCAAGGGAGAAGCAGTAACTAGTGTAGTTGCTTTCTTCCCTGTCCCATATTTTGGCAGTGTAGTCTTTTGGATTTATGAGGGCTGAAGCTGTTTATTTCCTGTTGTGTTCAACAACGCGAACCTCTTTAGCACTTTGTACAAATATGTATCTTGCCATTTAATCGGTGACGGTTGCATATCTTGGAAGAAAACTAACAGTCCCAGAAATCAGCTGTCATAACGAAGTGCTGATAAAAGCCCTTTTCCAATCCACCTGGTTCTTGTGCTCCTGAACATGGTATAGACATTTGTTATATTTAGAAGTGATACTAGCTTTGGCTTTTAAAATTCATGTGCCCTATGCCCTAATGCTAAGCCTCACTTGCTGCCTGCATCCTAATTTTATTTTGTTAGGAAAGAATATTTATCCAGGCTCTAAGATGCTGTCAGAGTTGCACCTTAATCAATCAACCGGTGCTTACCCTCAGTCTAGCCTCCATGAACCGTTACAGTACCAGCTATATTAAAGAAGCTTTCTCAGTCTGTTATCTGGGAAAGGGCAGACACCTTTGTAGGCTCTTTGTTTCTCTTGGTACTAGCACATTAATTATTGTCTCTCTCTACTCCTTGCTGCTGTTTGTAAGAAATTGGCATTAAAGAATCTATTCTGCTTATTCAGCAAGAGTTCTCATCAGTAGCAATTCATAAACCACTTTACTGTGGGTCAGTATTGCTTAACCATCCCTTGAAGCAATACAAGTGCCACAGAACTTTTAACTGAGGTCTGGTGGTGTCACTGAAATGTTGTTTCATTGTGTAACAGCTGTTCCCATTCCTTTCTGTAGTAAAAAAAATAGCAATTATCAAGTAGAGAAAGATGCCATATTAAAATTCTGTAAGTTAAATGCATGCATTATTGTAAAGGTATTTTTTAACATCTCATGCAATAAACTCTATGCTAGCCTTAATTTTTTTTGTTAGCTTGAGTATATGAAGGAACTACTCTTTGTCTTTGTGAGATTCTGTAGAGGACTGGGGGTCAGGACTTCAGGATTCCTTGTCTAACTTTGTGAGTGATGCACACTCTCCAGTATGAAGTAAGTGGGGGGAAAAAAAAAGGTTTGATATTTTGATACTTTGGGGGGTGTTGTAAAACATATTTGCTTTGTAGTCTGTGGGTGAAAAATGCTGCTCTCAGTTAAAATAATCTTATCTTTCTTATTAAGGTACTGCAATCTCTGTGGTCCAAACTTAATTTTGTTGGGATTAAATGAGTTTTGAGACACTTTTGTGTGACAGTGCCCAAAATTCTGTGATCTCCCATAGCCCCTTTACCCTCTTCTTCCTTTTACTACACATGCTTGGCAACAACTAGCAGAGACTAAATGTGTGGACATGCACAGATACATAGGAGATGGCAAGATCACAATAAAAAAAGTAAGTGTGGGCAGATGAATTTGCCTTGCAGGCTGCATCTGGTTTCCAGATGTGTAGCTAGATGCATCCTGTGTGAGACGTGTTGCTCTTGCTTTAGCCTTTGGAAATTTCTGGAGAGAAAATAGTATTTTTTTAGTATTGTATATAAACTTTTGGTGGAAGAGTTGGGTGGGTGAATGGGATTCCGACATTCTAGAAAGCAGTTACTGCATATTGCTGGGTGTGGTTTGTAACTGCAGTGGCTTTCTCTGTAGGCAAGAATGCATGGAGAAATGTATGAATAATACCTTGGTAAAGGATTTACCTGTTTCTTTATGGAAATAGCTCATCTTTAGTGCTCTCTTAATGTGAGTTTGAATGTTGCCCAGAATCAAGATTCTCTTCTAAGGGACCACACCTTCCTCTTTTGGTGGCACTTTCAATTCAAGCTCGCTAATTCTAGGGTGTCAGTTGGCATAGAGCTTCACTCACACACAGAATCCCACAGCCCTGCTTCAGAATTATGTGGCATTCAGATGAACTAGATGAATTTTACAGGAGCCAGTCTGACAATAGGTAACTTAAACTAACACTGCTGCAAAGATGTAGTCTTAATTGTTGAGTGTAGCTGTAGATACTAAATGGAAAACCTTCAGGACATTGTGTACTGCTCATGAGAGGTCCTTAACTGACTGCAATGGGGCAATAATTTAATCCTTAACCAATGAATTAAAGACAGTGTAGCACAAGAATTACAATGCAGGCCAGTCCAGTCTTCCACAGCTCTGACAGTTCAGTTCTTTCAGTGAAACATCTTAATATGCCTGTCAAAATATGCATTGTGAGATTTTGTATTCTGAAAATGGATCTAAAACCCGAAGACTTATTAAACAGAGACACTAGGGGACTGAAATAGTGGGGACTCTTCTTCTGACCATCTGCTACCTGGTTTTGATCTGGTGATTTTGGAAAAAGAAAGACTCAATCTTCCTGAGCCTTTCACAGCTTTGCAAGAAAATAAGCATTAGTTTGGGGTGAAATGATGACTTGCTTGTCTCTGCTTTGGCTGTTTCACTAAGCCGGTATGTTGTGAACGAGGTAACTATTGAAAACACAAAAATGCTTGTTTCGTTCTTTTTTGACAGATGTGATGCTGTGGAACTGTGGGATGGTTCAGTACAGATACGAATTCTGTGTTCAGCTCTCAGAACAGGCTATTACACAGGAGAAGCTATCTAGTAAGTCCAGTTTAGCTTTCATTCGGACGTATTTTTTAGGAGTTATGTGTACTATGTGATTCATCAGTTCTTTTCTGTGACTTGAATGAAGTCCTTAAAATGGTGCTTTGTTGTAGTAATAGTTACATACGAGGGTGCTCGGCTTCATTTGTTGCACTCTTTTGCAAATCCACCCAGAATGAGATCTCAGCTTTGGTAACTGTTTTTAACCCTGGACGTGCCGTCTTTATGAAATACGAGTATTCATATTCATAAATATGAAATGAAAATTCATAGATTGATGCAATAGTTGTTCTTTAGTGTGGCTCCAGTTTAACTCAATTTAGTGTCTAAAACCCCACTTCTTAACTGAAAGTTTTATTCTAGAAAACTACTTGTAACTTTTTAGGCTGTTGCTGAATAAGATAGGATACTTGGTTAGGATGTGTTTGCGTAGCCCTTGGTATTGTGCAGCATGATAAGCAATGCTTGAGAAGAATATTTTCACCAGTTTTCAGTCCTGTCTTTGTAAAATAAGAGAACCATAGATTTCAGGGGGTTTGTTAAGAGCAACTTACACACAACTTACTTAATGGCATAACCTGTCATTCCAGATTCCAGTTAGACAAAGCACCAATATATTTCCTTTGCAATGAGAAATATTACCTTCAACTTCTCTGTGTTTCTCTCAATTTAAATGTAATTTAGTCAAAGAATAGTCATGAATTTGCTAAAGAACAAAGTAGCTTTGTCAGATCGCAGCCTTAAAAATCTCCCTTTTATTTATGCAGAATTAAGTGTAGATGAAGAATTGGTATTATCCATTGACTGCAGATCATTCTTAGAGGAATGCAGCTGTATGAATTGTAACTTAGTTTACTAATGCCTACATCTGAGGACTTGAGAGAAACTCTGATGTCGGCTAGCTAGGGCACAGGCTGGAAAATTTCAAGATCTGTTTTCTGTTTCTCATTCAGCCGTTGACTTGCTTTGTCATGTTGCTCAAGTTACTTCACTCCTGTCTGCTTTTGATTTCCCTGTCACTCTTTTGCCTTTTCCATAAAGGGAAAAGCTTGGACAGTGCTTGGCACAGTAATGAGGCCCAACACAGGACCATGTCTTTAAGTGTCCTTGGTATGTAAATAATATATTGCTATTCAGCTATGGTTAGTTTCATCATGCAGGAGCTAGATGCAGACATAGAAAAGAAATGTTGCCCCTTTTACCTTTAGCAGAATTCTTCCCATTTAATTTATTTGTGTTAGTTTAGGACTTCTGAGGTATCACACTTTTCCTAGAGTGGAAGACAACACAAACACACAAGTTAATTGCCTCAGTTCCAAAATTTTTCTCTCTGTCTTCGTAGGTTTGGTTGGCAAATATATTCTTATTTTGCCTGAATCAATGGTAAGAACTGCATACTTAGAGTTGTATGATTCACCTCTCTACCTTCTTTTAATATTATTCAAAACTAGCAGGGATAAATGCTGTCAGTTGAAGCAGTAGATTACAGAACATGAATCAGTGATAAAAATGTGCAAATGGACCTGACATCAGTGGTGTAGCTGAAATATTATTTCATGATTGCTCTTAGGGATTTGCAGTATCTGTCCCCGCCATCTTTAATAGGTAGCTGTTCATGAATCAAATACAATTTCAGTCAAGAAGCAGCATGCCAGTGGGAGGAATTATATGAACATAAATTACATAATTATTATTCCACTTGCTTTTATGCATTTAATCACAAAAGAGCAGAAGCCTGAAGATACAAAATAAACCTTAAAGGCATCATAAACCTAAACAACAGCAGCAACACACCAACACATGCCCTGTAAAATATAAAAAGATTAATGAAAGAGCGGTCGGGACACTTCTTAATTTATTTTCCTCTTTCATGGTCATTAGGCAATAATACTAAATAAGCTTACCATATTTGCTTATACTAAGTCAACAATTCTTGAAGCAAAAACTGCAGAGGACCGGAAACTTACTGAGAAAAGGAGATACGTGGATGAACCTCCTCTCATTAAAAGAGAAAAAAAGGGTGGGGCTTTTATCTGTATTTTCTTAGGGCAACTGTCACTGTGTGATAGATATAACCTGATGCAGTGATGTCTGCCTGAATTTGCAGAGAGCCTGAAACAAGAGATCTGAGGTGAAAAGTGCTTCATCTTCTGTGACTGGTTGCTAACACCAAGGTCAGTCACGGATTTTTTTTTTTAGGTGTCAGGATTGTGAACTGCATCCCTATTTATCAAAGAAGAGCGAGAGTCATGCAGGCGATTCTTGTCATCCATGGACAGTTTATCCAGGCTGTAGATTTTGTCATGAACACAGATGCATGGACATGTGTTAGGGGCAATGAGTGAAGCGATAATGGATATTTTTAATGATATTAAAATCTTACTTGCATTTCTCATAAGTGGAATATGTCCCAGTGTTTGTTTTCAAAAGTGGGCACAAGAAAGTTCCACAATAGTGGAATTTTCTGCCTTCCTCAAGGGCAGGTCAGCTCAGCCTTCTTAAATGTGGAAACTCTGTTCTAAACCCTATCATGGCTATGTACAAACTTTTTCCACCAAAGGAGCAGTACTTTCACTAACAGAGGGTACAATATGTTTGGTTATAGTTGCCTTTATTTTTATTATAGGATGGGCTGCAGGAATAATAGGTCATTGCATGGGATGTGCCTGGATCCCATTGCACAGAAAACATCTGGTCACTTAGCTTGGAAAGCATCATGATCTCATGGAAATTGTCACAGTAGTCTTGTTGATCTGTATTAGTACTCTGAACCTAGTTTACTGGCTCCCATTGTAGATTCATTTCACTCAAGCTCCATTCAGAAATGGATTCCTGAACAAACTGAAGGAAGAATTTATCTTGTAGTCAGTGAACAATCAAAATTAAATTCATTCTTCTTGCCTATGAATGGATCTCTCTAATCCTTTTCCTTTTTAGGTATATTTCTAAGATTTTAGTGTACCTTGAAGTCAAATACAGAAAGCAGAATAGATGTTTAGCTGAGGGAGTGCAGAGCTTTAGTGTGTCAATAGGGTGGCAGAAGAGTGAGTCTTCTGCAGGAGGTTAGAAGCAGTATATCTTAGTCTGTAGCCACTGGCCTAGGTAAAGGAGACATTTGTGGTTTTGTTGTGGCACAGTTTGTTTCTTGGTAGCTTTTTGCTCTTTCAGCAGTGATTTTGACTGTTTACTCATTTTTTCCCTGGTCTTCTAGATAACTGCCATTCATACCTATATGAACCATCCTGGTGTCTATAAACTACAGCACATCTGTTTTGCCATGAACAACATGGTATGAGATCCCTGAGCCGCCTTCAGATGCAGAAGCAGTGTAACATGGTCAACTGGATGATCTGCCCAACCTAATTCAAACTGATGAAGGGTAGAGCTTATCAGCTAAGGCAAAACAACAGGGCAATTTGGCCATAATGCTTTCAGAACTGAAGCTGGTATCGCCATGTGGCTCTGCTCCAAGATATGTGGTTGCATTAACACAGCCATAGCTTCCCTGTGGTGTGTGAATGCAGCTAGTGGGTGACGGTTTCCACCGTGCACGACAGACACCCCTAGGTCTTGCTGAACATCTCAAAAGGGCAGAGAAGAAGCATACAGAAAATTGATTTAGCCATAGGTTGCTGGTCAAGACATTAACAGCTTTGTTTCACGTCAATGTAGCGCAGCTGGGAACAGGCCCATTGCTCCTCCCTTTTATATGACTGCCGTTAAGTGTCCTACAAGCATACACATTCAATCGGAATGCATTCCCATTATCTTCTCCGCAAGAAAGGAGCAATTCTTGGGCGGAAGATACATGGCATGTTAATAAAGCTGGCTGAGGAGTTAACCTCATTGGAGAAAACGACCTAGGAATCTTATTTTTGTCTCTTTAATTCTGTATACATCACAAACAAACAAACAAGCCATAACAGGAAAAACATTTTATCAATATACTGTGTCAATGGTATGAAGATTAAGGGCAGCTGAATTCTAGCACAAGCACAAAATTTTGGACAAAGTACTCGTATACAATTTAATCCTTTAATCCATGCAGTAAATAAATGTTTTTGATGTGAAACACAATCACTTTGATTACAGCAGCAAAGGGGAATGTTTTTACTTCTGCTGCTTTATGTAGGATAAATGGGAAAAAGACTGACGGAGGTTTGACAGATTAAGCCTTATGAATATAGTCTCCTCCTG
The DNA here is from genome assembly GCF_030463565.1 of Pelecanus crispus. Lineage (NCBI taxonomy): Eukaryota > Metazoa > Chordata > Aves > Pelecaniformes > Pelecanidae > Pelecanus > Pelecanus crispus. The sequence continues at coordinate 8,236,164 of NC_134653.1, read as the reverse complement.
TCCTTTAGACAAACTAATCTTTGGATAAGGGCACTATTATTAGCAGAATATGCCATGGCTCAGTTTCTTATCACTGATCTCTCGAGTATGATAAGTATTCTTCCAGAAGAGTTTTGTTATTGATATGGAAAAATGTAGTATTTTTTTGAAGCCCTACTCTTTAAAGTGGTCTGTGAATGTCCACTTGCTAACTTTAAGGTCATGATCCTGTACATTTCAGTACTTGTCTCAGTCAGGCTTCAGATGTGGTATCACAGCATCACCTTATCCTGTATGAAATCAGAGGTCACCCACTCCATGTATTTATGGTACACATTAAAATATTTGGGGATAAAGTTCTACCACACAAGATAAAAAGAGGTCAAAATGTCAGCAGAAACTGGTGAGAAATACAGAGCCACCAACATCAAAGCGTTACATTAGTTCATTCAAATGTTGTGAAATTGTTTTGTTTTCAGAAAACAACAGAATGGTTGGGTTTTTTTAACCATTTTCAAATGAAATGCATTTTGATTTTCTTTTTTTAATTAAAAAACTTTTTATTTTGAAAATTTTATATTCAAACTTTAGAAATAGTGAAAATCTAATTTTTTTTTTTTTTAGTTCAACCAGAAACAAAGTGAATTGCATTTGTTTTGGTGGGGTGCAGTTGGGATGTTCTCAACTTTACAAGCATTCCATTTCATGTCAACTTGATACCGAACCATATATTTTTATTTTTGAAAATGGCAAGAAAATAGAAAAGTTGTTTTTTCTTACTATGCTATTGTTGGCTTACATTTGCAGCTGATATTTTAAGGAACCTCAGGTTGTTATTGCATGCCACTGGGCTACGTTATGCTTTGGGGCTGCATTGCCTTGGGGCTACTCAATTAAAATAATTGTGATTCTGCTACAATGATGGGGAGCAGATCACTGTGATTAAAGGTCCTGAGTTATTTTGAGAGTATGAACTTGCTGTAGTTAAAAGAATATTTTCAGACTGAGGTGCATTTAGACAAATAGGCAGAATTTGAAAAGATTCATCCAGAAAATGATGTATCCATACACATACTGAGTGCAGTTTTAAGTAGACAAAGTAGCATTAACTAAGTTAGTCGTGTTCCTGCACTCTGGGGGGGTATTTGTGTGGCACATATATAAAAATGTAAGAGATGAGGAAAGTTGTGATACTTCATTCTAAGCTTCTTAGTACTTGCTATCAATTATCAATGGTAACACTATCTAGAGTTCCTATGGCAGAGCTGCCTTCCACTGGGTGCCATACAGGATTGGGCCTTTGAAAACTCTAGGGATAGAACTGATGGTTTAAAAGTGAAGGAGAACTTAAGCAGGATGGATTATAATAATCTAGTTTAATTAATTGAGATCTAAATGGGGCAGACCTTTGAACATCTCCTGAGTAAATATTGGCAGGATTTAGGGAGCCTTGAGTTTAGTTTGTCCTTCAGAATTACCTCTTGGCATCTCTGTTCTATGCTTGCAGTGTGGCTCCTTGAGAACTTTTGTTAATTAGTTACCCCTTATTAATTACAGCGATGCAGTTCTGAAGTCTCATATTTATTCTTGATTTATTTTAGCCTATTTTATTAGAATAGCTATTGGGGCCCTTAAAAGAAATTCTACTGTCTAATGTCTGTGCCTGATTTCTTTCTTTCTTGGTCTTGCACCCCAAACCTGTTGTCCTTTTCCAAAGTTTGGAAAACATTATCCTGAATCACACATGGATCCAGCCTTGGTGGCTATTTAAATTAAAGCTAATTTAAATTCCAAGTTGTTTGTAATGTCCTTTTTCTTGGTAGAAGAGATTATTTCCATTTATTTTTCTTTAAAGAAAAAAAAAAGAAAAGGTTGTGGATCCAATTTTATTTTTTATATATTAATTAACGATACTTTGATTTTTGCATTATCAGTCCCTTGTGATGTCTCAAACAGATATTTTTAAGTGTAGAGCTTAAGCTCCTTGTGAAAGAGCTGTTATTTTCTGTATTTATATACTGCCCACCACAATGGGGTTTTTATTCATACCTCCTGTGTGCTATCCCAATGTAAATAGTAAAGTGATGATGCATTTTCCTCAGAAATCCAGAGGGGCTTTTTAGTACAATTTTTTTTTTTTTTTTGGTTAAAATGTAATATTTTAAGTCTGATTTTCCATCAAGCTATATACAAGCTATAAATCATACCTGTTTACAGATATGTATAGAATACTGTGGACTAATGATTTGAAAGTGCTATCACATGAAAACAATGGTGTCGCACAATAGTTGACTCCCTTAGGAAATTACATAGCTATCTCAGTACTCAGGAGGTTTAAAACTGTCAGTGCTTGGTAAAGATGAGTAATAGCAATCCTAGGTGTTCTCAGCCTTGAGTTTTAAAATTGTTTTCAACTCTCAATGCAAATGTCCCTTTCAAGGTGAGAAATGTCACACCAGAAAGGCTGAAAAGTTTCCAGGCAATTACACTGGTGAATAAGTATATATGGATTCTTGATAACTTCTAAATAAGCTCTTTTAAAATAAATAATAATAGTGAAAAAGACAAGAGCCTCTCGTAATTTATATATGGGTTGACTGGACTGTAGAAAATAAGGCATTGAGTAAATCTATTTAGTAAATCTATTGAGTAAGGCTATTTACTGATTGCTGAAATCTATAAATGATTTATTTATCAGTGTTGCGCTGGGCTTGCCACTGCAGATCCTGCTCTACAAAGGCCATCAGGTATTATGTAATGACATGATGTAATCTCAGTCAGTGACATGCAAAGCCCCGGATCTGATTTTAAATTGCAAACCAACGTAATAGGCAGTAGACCATCCACAGATTGTCTCTTGTTAATTTGAAAGACTTTATCAGCAGTAAATGAGAGCATATATAAGCAGCAAACATGGCTTCACTTTTGTCTCACCTATAGTTATCACTGCTGCAGACAACATGAAGTCTTATACAATAACTTTTTTCATGTTCATATTATGGCAGGAATTTGTCTACCTGTTCAACTGATGCAAAAAGCCTGCTTTTGCCTTTTTCTGGCAGTTTTAGGAGGTTGGAAGACAGAGATGCAGAAAGAGGATTGTTACTACCATGATTACTACTGAGCAAATTAATGTTAGTATTTCAGAGGAGAGAGAGGAATTTGTGTAATGTATGTCGTGATTTTCATAATTTTCTGCTGACGTGTGGCAGTTGGTTGATGGACACCCAAATGGCAACATGTTCATGTTCAGCACTGCTAAGATTTAATTGCCCTGTTGCTCCTGTAATATGGGCCCTGTATAACACTTGAAAGCAAGAAGAATTTGGGTCAGATGTGCTACATGACAAGTTCCTGGTCAAACAGTTGGTTTCTATGAGAGTGGGATTAGAACTCCCCACAGTCTGGGGAACACCTGAGCTTTGTCTTTAGTTGCAAATTGAGCAACCATTTAAATGTTGGCGCTGCTGTTGAATCCCTCAGTAGTGTTGAACATATCTTCATGTCTGTGGTTATTCCCCTCAGTCTTTCTACTCTACTATTCTTTGTCTCTTGTTGCATCATGTGAAAAGGCTCAGGGTAGATTCCCTGCTGCGGTAGCTCAGCTTCTCTGCAGTTTTCACATGTGATGCACTGAGACCAACTTGGCTGCTGAGAATGTGCAAATTGTTGGGAATGTGTTGGGGGACTGTGAAATGAACGCAGCAAAAGCCACCATATCTTCCCCAATAACTTTGTGTCTCCTTGACCATGAAGTAGAGCACATACAGGATGATGTGCTGATGCTGAATGACTTAGGTTTCAGAACAGCGTAGAAACCTGAAGTGAGACTTGCACTCGTAATGATGGAAAGGGCTAAACAGAGTGTGCCCAGGTTGTTTCCTATTCTGGACATGATACTTGTGGCCCACCGCTCTCTTTGGCTGCACAGCCGGTGTAGAGCCTCTTTGGGTATCTTTAAGTTGGTCCACACTAAGCTATGAGTGCACCTGCTGAGTGAAAAGGGGACAGGTCTTCTGAGATGAAGACAGGTTTTCAAAAAACAAGCTGTAAGATTTCAATGTGAGAAAACAAGAATCCTAGTATAGTTGAAAACAAACATGCTTCCTTGAAATTATTATTTGTAGCCACTTTGAAAAATTACTTTTAAATCCCTGTTTAGCAAATTCCCTATGCTGGTTTTGGCTGGGATAGAGTTAGTTTTCTTCAGAGAAGCTAGTAGGAGGCTATGGTTTGGATTTGTGCTGAAAACACTGTTGAGAACACACTGATGTTTTAGGTGTTGCTAAGTAGTGCTTAACGCTAGTCAAGGATTTTTCAGCTTCCCATGCTCTGCCAGGTGCACAAGAAGCTGGGAGGGGGCACAGCCAGGACAGCTGACCAAAGGGATATTCCATACCATATGACATCATGCTCAGCAATATCAAGCTGGGGGAAGAAGGAAGGGGGGAAACATTCGGACTTACAGCGTTTGTCTTCCCAAGTAACCGTTACGTGTGATGGAGCCCTGCTTTCCTGGAGATGGCTGAACACCTGCTTGCCAATGGGAAGTAGTGAATGAATTCCTTGTTTTGCTTTGTTTGCACACACAGCTTTTGCTTTACCTATTAAACTGTCTTAATCCACAAGTTTTCTCACTTTACCCTTCTGATTCTCTCCCCCATCCCACTGTGGGGGAGTGAGCGAACAGCTGTGTGGTGCTTAGTTGCCAGCTGGGGTTAAACCATGACATTCCCTTATGCAAAAGAGAATTTTTATTACTCTAACAATTATGATTATTTAATGTGAATTTGAATTTTAAATAACACATTTCCAAAGAAATATGTAAACTTGATTGCAATTCTTTTCCCTGTCATTATCCTTTAAGGAAATAGTACATAGTGTGCCTGGAGAAACCTGAAGGCCCTCTTAGTAAACTTCCAGTTATGCCACAGAAGGAAGGGGGGTATATTTAGATGCTATACAAATGGCAGAAATAAATCTGATGCCATTTGGTATCACACATAGGTTTGTAGGCTAAATGGAAAGAGTAAATATTTTTTTAACATTGTGACTCTCAGAAGTATAGCAGGTAAAAGAGCTGAAAATACAAGTTTAAAGCAACTTCTCTTTAGGCAAAAAGAAGCAAAGAAGGATTAAAGCAGGTAAAGGAAGTACATAAATGGGTAACTGGAGGAAAGTAATTCTGTGAATCATCTAGTACAGATAACTGTCAAAGATATGAGGCTCTACAACTATTTTTATCTAGTGCTTTATGGCTGTGATCTGGAAAAATGCTTACACACATGTATAACATGGAAGCAATTCCATTGCTTTCAGTGAGTTAAGAACAAATGGGGCAGCCATATGTGAATATGTTTTCAAGCTTAGAGCTATCAGACTCATTCTTTGTGCCTTTTCAAAGGATCCACTGAAGTCAGTGGGAATTCAGGCCAGTTAGAGATTTCATCTGGAGTTCATTTGGAGCAGTCTCATAGCAGAACTTGTATTTCCTTTCAGGATGTAAGTCATAAAAAAAGAAAAATTAGGCAACCATTTCACCCCTCCACATGGCCTATTCAAGACAAAACATATTCTGATTACTGCTCATGGAGGCTAACGTCAAGCAGACCATTGCTCAGCCTGGAGACATTTATCCTCCCAGCCTTGTAGTCTTAAGCAGATGATGGCTTCAGCAGATTGCAGGGCTTGCTGAGACAGAGCTATGAAAATATAGCCAGGCAAGCCTCATGTTAATGACAGTGATGTCTACTGAGGGCAGCCTGAATCTCTTCTTGAAAGTTTAAATTTGGGGTTCCTGACCACATGGTGAGTGTCATGAATGGGTTGATGCTAGTTTAGAAACTTCTTGTCCTGTATCCTCCCTGCCTGGGGTGAGCACACTTTCCCTATCTTGTATTTAACAGCTAACCACCCTCCACTCTGTCCCAAATGTGGCTTGGGATGGACAATCCCTGGGTAAGCTTGGCGTGGCAGGGTAGTTTGAAACAACGGGCCAAACATGGCCACTTGCAAAATTATTTATAGCACAGTTGAAAAGAGTGACTACGTTGATGTCTGGGTATCTCTAGGTTTCTCCGATCTAGTCCTGAAAATTGTAATTATGATTTCAGTTACGATTCTTACCTTTAAGGATCAATGACATGTATAAAGCTGCAACCTGTTTCCATTATAACTTACGAACAGAATAAGAATGTCTTTTTCTTGGAAGCCTCTCCTTTTTGACTGTAAGAAACAAAACATTGAAAAATATTTTTTCCCAAAGGATTACTTTTCCACTACGTATTGATACACACTTGAAAAACAGCACCTAGCATATAAACATCATTCCTTACCTACCAATTACCTAGAGTCATTAAGTTGAAAGCCCATTATACACTCCTACCATGAGTAGATCAACACCACGCATCTATGAAACAGTCCATTGATATGGACGTAATTAGATTTTTATCAGTTTCAGCTAGGTGTAACCATTTCGTTATAATTGACCTGGATCAGTTTCTACATGTCTCCCTCATTAAAACATATAGCACCTGTGCTAATGGGTTTTGTTTCTATCAAGATATAATGAGGACTGGCATATCTGCATATTCTCCGAGCACACCAAGAACAGAGACAAATACTCCATTATATTACCATCTGACGGAGACATAATGATTGCTGAGAAACTCATTACCATCATATTATGCAATGATTTAACTTGAAAACCTTGCCGTGCTGCAACCTGGCAGTGGTAGAGCTCTTGGAAATGCATGGTTTTTTGTTTGAATAGTGTGAGCTGAGCCGATTCCCTTCTCCCCATGTGCTGTACAGAATCTATTTGCTTTGCAGATTTCCAACTGATTTTGAGTGTTTTTCATTACTGTGCTATGTAATTAAGGAATATCACTGAAAGATGGTGAGAAAAACACATATGACGAAACTACAGGTAGTGCAGGAAGCTTATACAAAAGGCAGAACTTTAAAAATATTTTTTCATTCTCTCTCAGTACTCCCTCATTTGCACACCCCCATGACACTGTGGTTTATAGGTAAGACATCCTGGAGCGTCCTCTTTTGAGGCAGCTGGTGAAAGAGTTCTTGCTGCTCTTGGTCAACTTTTCTGCAGCTTTGCAGATATAGACAGGTACTTACAGATAAAAGCTTTTCAGCTGTAATTTGTGTCTTCGTTCTCCGTGCAACTTACCCTCTTCCAACTGCTACTGCTGAGCTGATTTCTTCAGAGCTCAGTTTAGTGCAAAGACCATGACAGAAAATGTCATGGAGCACAGTTTATTGTTTGAACACAAAACCCCTCAGTAATGTAAAATAACACAGTTCATCTGGCAAATGCTGGCTGCAGTCTCTCTGCCTCCATGCTAGACAGGGGAGAGAGGGGTGTACTGATAATTTGTCTCTGTCACCTGAGATGGGAGGTCCTTAAATATACTAAACATCTATATGGTAGTCAGGAATGCCAGTTCTAACCCCTTTCAGCCTGTTTGGCAAATTCACCTCGAGGTTTAACGTTTCACTGTATGTGAAGGGGTGGGTGCTTTAGAGAGAGATCTCACTTCTCTGCCTTACATTAGGTAGTAATACTTAATGTAAATAGCCAAAATTATTGTACTCTGACAAGTGCTCATTAGTTTGAATTAAATGTTTTATTGTTTCCATGCAGTTTCTGGACAGAAACATCCATATTGCAAATTAGTCACTAATTAACAATCTCGGTAACAGTAATGGTATAGAGATGAAGACGGAACTTATTTCTGTCCTAGCCAGAATGGATATTTCTAGTGCAGGAATCATGGTAGCAGTGATCAGAAAGACAGACAAGTACATTGTTCTGGAAGCAATGTTTCCCTTTCTTCTTTCAATGTGTAGAATTCACAATGTTGAAATATGTTAAAAAGTTCATTCTTTCATATATGGATGTATACACAAATACACACTTTTTAATGGGGGGATGGTTAGAGAATTTTGTCATTTTGTAAACTTTTTAAAGTTCAGAAATTGTGTTAACATTTTGAATTTCAAACATTGAGCAGCTCTAACCAAAAAGCCAGGCTGGATTTCTGTTTGGGGTGGCATTGACGTTTTAAATTGCTGGACAGCTACTTCAGCAGTTTTGATCCCTTTGAAAATAATTTGTTCTTTTAAATAAGTTCAGTTATTAAAAAACCATACAGAGTGTTCACACAGACATAATTTATTTGCTGAGCTAGAGGAGGAGTGGCTCAGGTAGCAATCTAACTCTAGCCATTTCATTTTGGTACTGTAAAGTCAATGGACAGAGATTAGTTCCAGGCTGCCCTTTAGAGGAAACAACCTGTCTCCTGTGCTGATAGAGAGAGACTAAATATGGATGCCTAAAATGAGACAGTGCTTTGTATTCAGCCAAAAAAAAAAAAAAGATGGGGATGTTTCATAAACCTTCTGTTTTCATCTAATCAGCAACGAGAACTTTGCAATACAATGACTTTCAAAACTTAGTTCAATCCTGAGCTTGTTTACCTGTGTTTTAGTATTTAGACAGGAAGGGGATGGGGAAACTTCTTAGTCTGTCTCTGTTTATCAACATTGGTGAGCAGGTTAACAGATTCAAATGCCTGCTGAAAAAGATAATGTGAAATTGATAAAATAGGCTGTGCATACCTGAAAATAGATGGAAAGCTTTCTCCATATTTAGTGTTTGATCATGTAAGTAATTTAGCTGTGTTATGTCATAGACTTGTAAACACAGTATTTCACCTGAGAGAACTGCTATCGGTTTATAGAGCAGGTTTCCCAGTTGGAAAATGAACCATATGGTGCATATGTCAAACCAAGGGAAGGAGGTAAGCCTCTCAATACATAGCGTTAACAGATTGACTCTTAATTAAGATCAGATGGTGCCTACCATTAATCAGATACCCAGGCAGTCTATTTATAGTTGCCTTGATCTTGGGTGTAAAGTTGTTGTATGAACAAATTTCTCCACTCACCCAAAATCAATGGAGTTTCACTGATGTGAATGAATGTTGAACATGACCCTTAATCTGTGTTGGGGGAATTCTTGTGAGTGGAGATGAGAACCTATCTGGACAAGCATCTGTCTGCTGTTCGTCTGGTTGTAAGGTTGTCATTCTTGGAGGAAGACAACACACAGAGCAGCAGGGAACTAGGAGGAGCTGTGCACAACAGAACTTGTTTCTAAAGTGCAGAAAGGGTGAGATCCTGTAGTTGCTTCACCTGCCTGCTGTTTCCATCTAGCTCTTTGCTCTTCACCATGCTTCCAGATCCTAGAAGGCACCAAGGCATTTCAGTCTGTGCAAAAAGCTTATTTGCTCTCAGAAATATTAAAGATTATTTTTAAAAAATGGTGGTGTGTATAAACCAAAGAGATCTAAAAGTCCTTGGTGGTCTCCAGATGCCATCAGCCCAGGCAGTAAGAGGGGGAGAGCCAAGACTTGTCTTTTACCTCTTAAAGAGGTCCTTTATAATACAATTTGCACAGCCCTGTGCAGCATGAAGTTGTCCCCCTTGGTTACCACTTCTAATAAGTTTTGTTTTATAAATTCCTTATTCATGCAGTTCTGCCCTGCATTACTGGTGTTCCAAGTCAAGTGGTGAATGAAGACATTTGAGAGGAAATGATACAAACTGATAATAAAGTTTTGTTTTGTTTTCTGAATACATTTAAGTTAGCCCCAACTGGCCCCTCTTCGAAGTGGCCTAAAAGCATTTGGCAATGTTGTGTCAGCCCCCACAAAAGCTGGCCTATTCAGGCCAGGCATTTCATTATCACTAACGCCATCAAAGAAATACTCCTTTTGTAATGCAACTTATGAGGGAAGGGGAAGAATACGCTCCTCTAGAAGAGTCTGTGGGTAGTAGTTACTAGCCAGGCTTGGCACTGGGGCTACAAAAAGATGTTCTGCAGATCACAGCATTTCTTTTTCTTTCCTGTAGCTTTTTCTGTGCTTTGGCTAAGGTGATCACTCTACCTATTTTGTATATTTGTGTGTATAGAGTGTGTAAGAAAGTGCCATAATAGATTTTTCAGTAATGAGGAGGAAAACACAGTTGTACACAGAAATTTTTTCCAACAAACTTTAGGATTGCTGTCACAACATACAACTTTGGAGCTCAAACGCTTGCCCATCTTGCATTATTCTTGCACACAGAATTTTATGCTGATTGTAGTGACTAGAAAAAAATAAGGTCACTGCACAGTAAGGCATTGAGCTTATTACTGATGTTGTAAAGGATTATTTTTCTTAAGTAAGTACAAGGATATTGATATCTAAACTATACCATGTGTTTGTTTTGGGTAAATATTTTGCTGTAATTCAATTTATGAGAGGGATCCTTCTCTTAAAGGCATTGGACATGCCTGTGTGCTAATAAGAGATTATGCTTTTTAGTCCTACATATTGGAGTGGTTGAAAACAGGTCATTTAAGTCCAGCAGAAATTTGTTTACTGTGTAATTATGAAATGCAAAAGCTGGCACCCAAAATGGCAACCAGGGTACTGACTTTGGAAACCTTCTGTCTTTGGAAACAAGAGTTGTGTTCATTCTTGTATTTCTTGCTTTGGAAGACTAGTATGTTTTAATGTTGTAAAAAGAAAAAAAAAAAAATCTGTATGGTAGAGGAAACCAGTGAAAATAAGTATAGCTGTGAAAACCTTAGAAGGATGAGAATTGCTGTTGCCCAAGAGCAGGTTTGTGTCTGCAATGTACCAAAAGCAGTCTGTTGCTCGTGTGCGTTGGTTGGGTTTTTCCCCCTCGAGCTGTAAGCAAAGCAGCAGGTTACTCTGTCCTGAGCAATATTTGGTGTGGCAATGGGATCTGGAAGAAACCAATTTGTGGTTATCCTGTAAGAATAAATTCTGGGGGAAATTCTTTTACATCTGTAAGCGTTCAATCCTTATTCCAGAGTTCGGTAAGTGATTCTTTCCAGTAAACAAAACCATTCTCCTTTCTAAAACCATAAGAGGTTTTCTAAGTAGTATTATACACAGTTTAACTCTTTAATTTAAAATTCTTGCCTCGGCGGCTGTGTCTGCACGGCCAAGGGGAGCCCCGCCAGCAGGCTTTTGCGCTCTGGATCACAAGATGGCGAGCGCGGGTGTCAGCGGGGCCGTGGGCGGCCTCTGGGGTGCGCGGGGGCCGGGAGGCGCCCAGCCATGCGGCAGCGATTTCCCTTGGTAAATGACACGCTGCAACAGAACCGCTTCTTTTTCTTTGCTGTGTTTTCATTGTCTTTTAATTTGGGTGAGTTCTGGTTTGCTCTAGGGGAATGTTTTATAAGTCAGTCAGAAACTGTATTTGTGGATCTGATACAGCAAAGGCCTGCACCTGCTGTGAAACATGAGCCTGATTCAAAGCCCTCTCGAGCTCTTGGAAGTATTTCCATTGATTGCAGCGGGTTTGGATCTATTCTTATTTCTGTGAAAATTCCGTAATAAATGAAGCTGCTTTAGGTCGCTGGGAATGAAGGATAGCAGCTGTAGGTAGAATGTTATTACTGTGGTGCTAATAATCTCCAGCTGTATTAGGGCTGTTCCAAGGTGTCCATGGGAAATGACTCTTTTTGTGAGGGAGAGATGGTTTCAGAGGTCCGTAAGAATTCTTTTTGGCTTTTCACACCTGGTTTGTACTGGTTTCTCTTAGGTTCCTGACTTTTTATTCTTTTTTCCCCATTGCTGTTCCAGTCACCCAGAGAGCCAGTAGCTCATTAGATACCTTGTTAGATTCCAAAGTTTAGCTTCTAACCTGGATAACTTATTTAGACCATCAGCATCTTGCATAAAAGACTTCATCATGTAGCAGTCTCAGACTGTATCAGCCTCTTATATGAGAGTGTGTTCAGTAAACAGGGCTCTGTAAAATACTGTGCCTGTCCCATGTTACTAGAATGTACTTCCAACTAACCCTTAGTTGATAAAATGCTTTTGGTACACCTAAAATTAAATCTTTCTCCTAGTACATTTTTGCTATTTGGTAAACACCTTCTTCAGATATCTAACTGAACTTAAAATGTAGGTAGCTTTTTCTGTCCGGTCTTTTGTTTTAACATTTTTTAGCAGTGATGCTGGTACAGCTCAGAAATGCTTGATAGCTAATTGCTGCTGCAGGACCATCAGAGGGGAAAACAAGCATATCGTGTTGAGATACTGAGCACAGAAATATTGGTTGTTAGCAAGCCTTCTACCAAGATTTCAGGAGTCACAGAATTTGAAAAAGCTCTTTCCCTCTTGCATTTCCTCTCCCTTCTCTTCTCTAGCTAGGAGTTATGAAGAGGGCAAACCTGAAAAATTTTATTCTCTTCCATTTAACCACAGAATGTGGTACAGCAGTAATGGTGCTGGTGATGCTGTCAACGTGCCTTGGCTCTGAAACAATAAAAACAACTCAAAAGGACAGTGAGGACTGTTCAGTCTTGGACCTCCTCACTCCTCCTCTTCCCTGTTGAGACAGGTGCCAATTAATGCCAGTAACAGTGGATGGCTTTGATGATGTAGAGACTCCTAAATGAGGAACAGGAATAAAACTGCTAGCTCATTTTATAGATGTTTCTATACAGACATTCAAAAGTGTCCATTTGTCATTGTTACTGTCTGGGATTTGGGTCAGAGAAAATCTCCATGTCTTTTTGCTATTCTTCTTATGGACTTGATCATCAAAGTAGGTATTTTAATCTCTAAATCTAAGAAGTGATGGCAAAATAAAATGTTGGGTGTCAAACTGTAAGCTGTAGCCAGTCTCCTTGAAACAGGTCTGATTCTTCTGGCTTTTTTGTTTTGGTTTGGGTTTTTTTGGTGTTGTTTTTTTAAAATATAAACAATGTTTTGCTTTGCACAACTGGGTTTTATTTTGTCTGTTACTTCAGAAAAATATCTTTAAGTTTCCAGTTGTTTATCTGCATTTTTAAAAGCAAGGTGTATTCACGTCGTACTTTTCCTTCCCTTTCCTTAGGCTTATTTTAGGTCTTTGACAATACACAGAATATTGTCAGGCAAATTATAAACAATATGAATTGTCATCACTGGTTTAACTCTGTCAAAACCAAAGCATAAGGTTTCCCAGGCACTAAGTTATCTTGCTTTTATTATAACGTTTACTTTATTATTAATTTGAATATTATAACAATATAGTAGATAAAATTTCCAGGCATATTTGCATATCTATAAAAACTTTTTGACAACAAAAATCTTAATAACTGAAATGAAAACCAGCAAACAATTACTTTTTCCTGAGAATGAATTAAAAGATAAATGAGGCTGAGTTAACTAAGCTGTTTACTCTGGCCATTTTGCTGGTAAATATATTATGTTCCGAGTTTTCTAAAGTAACTAACTGGGGGACAAATTGGAGTGTTTTCCTTTGATTACATCATGTCATTCAAATTCCAGGGACACTGTAGACAGGTCTAAAGTAGCATTAAAGAAATTCACTTATGTTATTTATAGGCCTTGTACCATTGATGTTCGCAAAATTTAAACATGGTGCTTAAGTAATTTTCCTTGCCCCATCAATATTTTTTCCATCCATTTCTACTGCTGCCTTGTATTTGATTGAGTTACATATAGCCCCAGAAAGCTCTGTCCAGTGATTCCATTTTTTTGAAAGATAGTGTTCACATTCAAAGATGCACAGGTTCAGATAAAGTTATTTTCTGAATTGTTTCAATTTGACATGTCTGTGTCCAAATGGGATCCTCTGAAATCTGTTGAACCCTGACTTCTGGAAATACTTGAATTTGAAATTTGAATAGAATGGATAGCAATTGTACAACACTTAATATTGGTTTAGCTAAATAAGAGAAAATTATGAGAAATCAACAAAAACCAAGTCCCTGTCCTCGCCCTGTCTCCTTGGTCCAGTTCTGTGCAGGTTGTTTTCAGTAGTGCACATTCCCTCCTTTACTGGGATTAGAAAACTTGGTATTTTGATTCCTGCCTGGTCTGCCCAGTTTGAGAAACTAACCTAAATATATGACTTAAGATGAGAAACACTCTTTCCCTAGCATGCACCCATGGAGATTCCTGATGGCCATTTGGATGAAGCCCAAGTTCTTGTAGTGGTTGCCTGTGGTGAAAATCCAACTGCTTTTGTGCATAAATGACCTCTGAGCATGGATGGAGCATGCTTGCCTGGATCCAGTTGTAGGATCAAAGCCCTCATTAGCTCTGCTCAGGCTTTTGTTGGAACCTTGATCTTTCATTTGCATGGATCTCCGCTTTACTGCTGTGGAAGTGTGTAGCTAGATCACATGAATTTGCAGACAGGCTTAGCAGAGAGGCTGTAACCACCACATTAATTCCCACTCTCGTGACACAGTAGGAACTTTGCAGCCCACCCAGCTGCATGTATTGCACCCAGCCCTACATACACATGTAGAAACAAAGCTCATCTGTCTCCTTCAGCTAAACGTTTTTTACTGACCCTAATTGAATAATTATCCTTATGATATAGTGCCTTCCTTCTTACCATCGCTTTCTGGTCACCATTGGGTTTGCACCATTCAAGAACCTGCATATTTCAGAATAGCTTTCAGTGAATAACCGTGTTGCACTAATTCAGTGGGGGAACAGTCAGGACAGAGGGGTTTTGCCCAGGAGCTAGCATTTCTGTAACAATGCCATCAATTGTCTAAATGATACTAAGTGTATTTTCACATGCACTTTGAGCCAGTATAAGCAGACATTACCGCCAAGAGCAGCAGTTCAATCCTCCCTACGCCCCCAGCTACTTTTTCCCATTCCAGAATTGCCCTCTTTGGTGAACTACATTGTTTTTGTTCAGATAAGTTCCCTGATCTACTTCCCCACATGGCCACACAGATACTTGTCAGCACGGTGAAGGAGTGGAGCTGGGAACAAACAACTGGAACCTAGGGGGAGGGCAGGACTGGCTCTTCTCGTGCCTGTGCTAGCTTAAGCCAATTTAAAGTGTATGTGAAACTACTGCCTCACATAAAATAATGTTATTTTACATCCTGCTCCTTTAGTTCTTCACAGGGTTCCCACTTCAAAGTGCCTGTGCTGTAACATCTGGTTAGAAGAGCTGCAGTGAGAGAATATTTGTTATGTATTAGAAGATGGACTTGGTTAATTACAGTCTGAAAAGGGGTTGCATCTTCTCTCTCAAGTCAAAGAGTTTATTGCAGGGACAGAGTGAGGGAATGGTTCTGGTGGCATTTTAAAAATCCATCATCTGGAGGCGTGGATTCTCCTGGACTAGGGGCTTTCTTTCCCTAGCAGATTTGTTGGCCGGTCAGCCCTCTGACTCTGTAGCAGCCAGTGCGAATTTAAGTAGATTTGGAGTTGTTTTCTGTTGCACACGGCTATTTCTTCTCTGGCTTTGGATTTGGGAGAAAGAAGGAAGATGGGAGTCAGGCCACCTCAGCTACCTGTCTTAGCTGAACATGTGCTTGCTGCCCCGTGGAGCACTGAAACACCATCTGCTTCCAGCACTGGGATCCCTGCCAGCTGGAGAAGCGTGGGGGTGCTTGGACAGACTGAGTGCATTGCCCCATGAGCTGTGATCGCAAGGTGGACCTTTTGGTTTGTCTCGTTGTGCTTGCTGGATGGTTAACTCTGTGAAGGGACTTGCTCATTCTTATGCAGGGCCATCTTTACTCGGTCTCACCAGTAACATCACTGCAACTCAGATTTAAGTGGCCAATTTTTTAAAAGCTGCTACAGTCTTTAGGTTCCTAATGACTCCTAAAACATGAAGTGAATTCCTATTCACTGAGACTGAAACAAAAATAAAAGAGAGCTCAGTGCTTTCTCTACTGTCTGCTTTTCTTGCCTTTTCATGGGTGAATTATTATAAAGGAAGCTATGTAGCCATGGAGACATGCATTATTATAATGATAACTGGAAGGGGATTCCTGTTGAGGAAATAATAAGTGTGTACTGGGTTGAATAAACTCCAAGAGAGAAAACTCTCTCCTTCTGCCTGTCCCAGTGTGGTGCTCCTCCGCAGGAGCCCTGATGATTTCTACGTAGAGCACAAGGGAGCTGCTTCTCACAGCACCCGTCTCCGGCTGTGTTGGGGTCTCCAAACGGGAACCCACATGGGAGGTAACAGAGCTGGAAAATGCGTTTACCTCCCTCTGGCTTTCACCTGCTGTCACCTCTCAGGCAGGAACCCTGCCGGTGATAAAGTGGGTGCGACACCGCAGCAATGGGGAAGGTATGGTGAGATGTTATCCATTTGCTGGGGGAAGGCTCCTGGCTGCTATGGGAGGAGAATGGCTCTCAAGGGAGAACTCTATAATCTGTGAGTTTGAGAGAAGCAGAGCCTCTAGAAGAGCAACCACTCCAGTGCTTTTCTCTATTAAGGACTGTTTTAGAGGGAAGAATGAGAGGGAACCCTTGGAGGGTTCCTCTTGTTTCGGTAACTTCTGCGGCAGTAAGCAGCCTGGCCCTCAGTCCTCTGAGTCAACTGCGTAAGGCCTGTAAATGGGGGATGCTGGTAGGCAAGGCAGGAAGGAGAACCATGTGAAAACTGTTTGGCTAAAGTCTTCCTCCTTTCTACGCGCATTTACTTCTCCTGTGCACCTTTTGGACAGTTAGGGTCATTTGCTGAAGAGTATTTGCCCAGGGTGTTGTAGGATTTTTAGATTTTGTTTTAAGTAAGCTGGGGAAACATATCTGTTCCAGCAGGGAGCGCAGAGAACCATGCAGAGTGTATGGCTGATTGAAAAAAGAAAATAAAATTACAATAATTAAAGGAAATCACTGACCTTGGATTAAATGTTGCTGTCAGCTGCTCAGAGCATGGAGCTTTGCATAGCTGTGGGGTGATTATGCAGATCAAATGCACAACCAACCAGAAAATAGGAATTCTGTTTTGTGAAAAGCTAGAATTGTGCAACAGTACCACAACAGCATCTCTGCACCCTGGGTGGCTGGGGCAGGACTCCTTCAGTCTGTATCAATAAGCCACACACACAGAGGCCAATCAACATTCTCCTTCATTCAAAATCCTTTTATTCTAGATAAAAAATTTCATGGTTAATCATTATCATCGTGTTCCCTTGCTAGGTAATTAGTATTGCATTGTTGCTTTGTGCCTTCCCCTATGTTCCCTTCATGTTAGAGAAGTTTAATTGCCATTAAAAGAAGAGGAAATTAAAGGGATTTTAATCAGTTGGTCTGTCCTATCTGTTTTAAAAAGAAAAGCTGGAGTAGTAATAGAAAAATGGTGTCTATGCTCTCTTATCATCCATTTTGCCGTTCTTTACTGAAGTGATGAGAATGTCTGCTTTGCATATTTAATCATGTAACTGATTAAAATACTGCTGGGGTTTCTTACTGTTAGTGGGTCTATAGGCAATGTTATAGGTGGTCAACAGGCTTTTGTCTAACTATTGTCTCAACTTTTTTCAGTTTTCACTCGGAAACCAACACTGGGAGTGAAAAATGGACGCTTAATGCAGTGTTCTCGAAACATCCATGGATATTTACAGCAAGACTTCATCTCATAAAGAGCTAAGTAAGAAAATAATTTTCTTCTCTATAAGAACTCTTTAAGTGTATACTTTAACATAAAGGTTTGCTTGAAGTTGTTTACTTAGAGATTTTCTGAATCAAGACTTTGGTGCATTAAGCTTGCAGAATCTACAAATGCCCAATGTCTTAGTTATAAAATTATCAGTAAACTTACACTGAAGGCAGCAAGAGAACAGTATAGGTCACAAAAAAAAGAATATTTTCAACTATATTAAATATTCAAAGCCTGAGAAAAATTTAAAATGATAAAATAATAAGTCCTTTCTGGAATTTGGCCCAACAAATAAAATCAGTTTAATATACTTTAATGACCTGGGTGAAAAGAAAAAAAAAAAAAAATCGGTCTCATTTTTCTTAAGCACAGATGTTGAAGAACTCATTGTTTTTCAGTGTTTCTTACAGTGAAGAGTAAATATGGATTTTAAATATAGTATTTATTAGGCTCTCTTCTTTTCTGGAATTTGCAACAACAAAGAAAATCAGAGACCATTCTTTAAATAGCCTTGAAGAAATTTACTAGAAGAATAGGACTTCTGCAGTTTATTGCATGCTGTTGAGAGGTGAAGTCAAACATGCCTCTACAAGGCAATTAATACAAAGCAAATTGTTAGGGACTTCAGGCTGTACACACTGGAATAAGCAGGAAGGCTCCCACTGATTTAGTGTGCTTGGAGTCAGGCAGTGGAAATGAGATCCTGGCAGTTCTCCAGTGTAAGCTGATGGCAAAAATCCCATTGCTTCATTAGGGGCAGGATTTTATACTAGGTTTTGCTAAGACTTCATTCCCACAAAGTTTTTGTCCTCAAGAGAAAGAAAAGCAGGAGATGAATCTCATTGGGTCTCTGCTGTTGCTATTTAGGTGGAAAGCACTTAATGCTATAGTCAGGTCTGGATTTAGCGGCCTGGTTGGTGGTGGGAGGTGGCCTTCAAGAGCTTTTTTAGTCATTGTTAAGAGATGGAGTCTTTCATGAGGAGGTGCTTACAAGCTCTGACTGTATAGAATCTGCAGAGTGACATGTTGGTGGGAACACGCTGCGTAAATGATGTATATGGAGAGGAGGCTTCCTTGCTTATATCCTTATTAGCTGTGCTCATTCATCTACATCTCAAAATCATGGAGGTGGGTAGGTGTGTTCTGCCAAAGGGCAGTGTTTCTATTTCATGTTTCGTTCCTTTCTATTCTTGGCATGTGATAGCAAGTTGGACAAATTGCTTATAAACCTCAAGACCCTCCCTAGGATTTGTCATAGCCCCGAGCTAAGCCTTTCTAGGTCTCAGGGCAGCTGATGACATGCTTCCATGCACCCCTGAACACCAGTGACTGTTCTATCTGTGGTGAATGTATTAGAGGGAAGATTCCAGCCTCCTCCGTAAAAGCACTTAAAATGGAAACTTTCATAATATCCATTTTGATTTGCTGTCCATAGAGTAATGTTGGAGATGATTTGAGAACTGACAGAAAATAAGTAGCAGGGTTTCTTTGTCTCATAATTTTGAGACTTGCTGTCCAAATGCGATACCTGAGCTAGTTCTGATTCCACTGAAATGAACGCAGACTTTTTTGCTTTAGTTTTAATAAATCATGGGTTAGTTCCTCTGTCTACATGTTAGTAATTATGAGAATAATCATGTGTGGCTGTAATTACTCCTATGCTTAATTTTCATCCTGGTTAAAGGCAGAAGGAATTTATCAAAGCAAAAATGGAAATGGTTTGATCCCAGATATGGAGTCATGTTCTTGGATGTAAAAAGATGGCTGACAGACTAGATGAAATGCAGGTCTCTTCAGAGAGGCCTTTGGCCATTGTGTACCTAAAAGAAAATGTATTTACAACATAATATGCATTCCTCTCAGATTTTATTTCAGGTGTCTTTTGGAGAAGGCTTCTTTGTTTTTTTGAGGGACATCATCTGCATGAAAATCACATACTTCTAGGAACATCTATTACAGGAGTATCTGCATCTGTAAATGAAAGCAAGCAAGGACAGGTGTAGTGTGGTTCTCCTGGTAGTGGGATGAATCTTTATCCATAAGAGTGGCCACTTGCACTGAAAAGAGAAAATGTACTTACTGCTACTTTTCTGAAGCCTTTTATTTGAGAGATCCTTAGACTGATGTAATTTCAGGGTCTCTTTATAAATAGCTGCTCTGGTACAGGAAAGCATGGAGGTAATTTAAAAATGTCTTCTGTGTCCTATGATAATACTGCTACAGTACTGTAGGTGTTGTCTAATCTGCCTTTAAACTAGCTTACACATCTGGAGAAGTATAGTGCCAGCAGTACAGCGTAGTTATAGGCTAAAAAGCCATCTGAAAAACAATGTAAAAAGGTAGCAACAGAATTCTTTACAATCCTTCAAAAAAAGACCCTATGTCTGCTATTTTATGAAACATAATGTTCCAGACAGCACAGAAAGGAAAATATGCTTCCACATTATCCATCTGCCTTTGTGGGACTACCTTTAAAAGGCTTTTTGGAATGGGGGTTGGGGGAAACCCTTCATTTTTAATTCAATAAGGCCAGCACTAGAATAAAGCCAGGAGCACTTCTGAAGCTTTTTTCTGTTTCTTTTCTTTTTGAGTGACTGCAGTCTCTAAGGGGAACATGGACACCACCGTTAGCAGGGGTTGAAGAGATAGCTGTGTTGCTTTTCAATAAGTAGACAAATAGAATAACTTGGAAAGGAGATCTGAGGAGAAAGGAGACTCAGACCCATGCACCTTTGGTTAATGAGCCATCTCAGTCCTGTAATAGTCCCTCTAATAATTCCTGAATAGGGCTATTTCCTAGCAATGGAGTTGAAGGACGTTACACGTCTCCAGTCTTCTACTCTTTCCCTTCTTGTCCCTGTCTTGTTTCTGCACTCAACAAGCAGAAAGCTTTCTGCAAATTGACAAAAGTCCCAATGGTTTCATAGCAATCAACAGCTTCCTGCAGGCTTCGCAGGGTGTGCTGATGTGAAGGCTGCAAGGATGAGCAATTCAGTCTGCGCCGGTGGTGTGGTCACTGCCTGAGTGCACTGAGGAAAAACAGTAGGGTCTCTTGTTGGACCTTGGGTGTGATTTCCCTGTGGAGAGGCTTGCTCCCTGAAGCTCCACTCTTTTAGTCTGAAGTTCTCTTTATTTATTCTAGGATAAGAGCCTTATAGTAAAGACTCCATGTGCCAATTTATTTTAATGAATTAGACCTATAAGGAGCCATTAATATAGGACTATGCTCTGTTAAAGCCATCAGCATTACATGGCACTGCTTTATCTGCTCCTTCATAGCACTTCAGCAGGGCGACGCATGACAAGGAGACAGTGAGCCAAAGGGAAATGTACTCTTGCAAGCACAGTTCTTTGGAGCCTAACCAGTTTATGGCAATGCGGGTATGATTAGGTGGCCTTTGCTAGGGAACGGGGCTCGAGAGGACCAGATTGTCCCCGTAACCTGTGATGCTGGGATGCTCTTTGCAGTGGACCACAAGGGGGAGGTAGATGTTGCTTTATTTTCAGGGAGGATACCGTACAGCAAGGAGATGCAATTGGAGTAGCGCATGAGGGCAGGGAGGCTGTGTGGCCAGACCCATAAAACCCAGACCTGTGATGAGCTGCTAAGGCCTCGCTCTCATCATCACCTTTCAGTAGTCAGACTCGCAGAGTTTTCAAACAGGAGCAGTGTCCCTCTGTCACCCATTTCACAGGCGGACAACCTGAGTTACAAAACTATGAGCCGGCAAGGATTACTGAGAGGAGCTGGGTGACAAGGCACTGGATGCCTGTCTCTAGCCCAGGGTGGTTTGTAAAGGGCAGAGGCTCCTTCCTTGTCTTGTCCTCACACTTGCTTGCGAGGAAATACCTGTATTGTTGCAACATTTGTTGTATTGTGTGCTACTCTGCTGTTCCTCAGTGCTCAAAGGTAGCCTTTTGCAGTCCTTTTGTATCAGGTGTTATAGATATTTTTTTCAGCTCCCCCCACATGGGAACATGCCCTGGGAACTTGCTTAAGCAGAAATTTTGCTGTGCTTTGTTAGAGAGCTGTGACCCTTCTTCTGAAATGCTAGTGTTGCCCTTGGTTTTCAGTAAAGATGAGCACATATTTACAACTTCACATAATTATATTTTATGATAACCCGATGCTAATGCGAACACCAAATTGAACATAAGAATCTAATTGTGTACTTCCTGTTGAATAATGCAAGGCAGTAACAGTAATTAGCCTTGTACTGTCTGAGAATGCAAGGCTCTTCCTTTTGTGGAAAGCACATAAACAGAAGATAAAGAAACAAAATCTTCTCACAAGGTTGTCATTGTTCCTTTCTCTCAAATCAGAAGCAGTGTCTTAGTGAATCAGATTCCCAGCACTGAGCACTCCCTGGTGTGCCAGATACTTAAAAAGAGGGTGTAAAACATGTTGTACCAGCCAGCAAGTCACACTAGCTTCTTTGAAATCAGTGGCTGCACTAAATGCCCGTCTGGTCTTGAAATGTGTAGTTCTCCGCTAACGTGGGGAAGTGGAAGGAGAGGAAAGAAATGAAAAATTTCATGTTGAGGCTAAAGAATAGAAAGAATGAAAAGCAGTAAATGGGCCAGCACTCTCTTGGTAACACCACCTGTTTCTGGGTGACTACTTTCATACCGTTCTGCAAAGTGTCTGGGTCCAAATATTTCCAGGTTCACCTGCAGATTCAGGTTCAGGACTTAGTGTGAGGTCTTGATGTTCAAAGCTTCTTTCAGTAAGGAACCTTCCACATGGATAGGGTAAGGAGGAGGAAGAGGAATTTTGTTTGGGAGGTAAAATCATTGGTTCAGCTGAAGCAGAATGTAAGACCCAAGAACCTACAGACCGAGGTCATTAATGAAATCTGGTAATGGCCTGCAACATTTTGACAAGGCTGTCAAAACTATTGTTTTCAAATATCTGACCCAAGTTGTGGATGTTCGGTGCTTCTGCAAATCCAGGCTTTAGTATGGGTCTATTTGTCAATTTAGAGAACTGAAAAGTAACTCTGCAACAAGAGGAACTTACAAAATGGAATAGAATAACAGAGCAAAGATTTCCTGATCTGTGCCTCAGCCTTCCTCTCTGTCCCACTGCTGTTCAGGGGGCAAAGGAAGAGACTAGAGGGGATCTTTTCCTTAATATAATCTCCCAGCAGGAGAGGATTTTCCTCTTTAGCAGGCAGAGACCTGGGAGAGATTAAAAAAGGCCTGAAGGTTAGCCTTATCCCCAGTGGAGCACGTATTTAGTGCTGGTACTAGGAACAGTGGCAGGATTTAATCGACAGTGTGTTTCTTTTGTCTGTCCTGTGGCAGTCACATCCCACTTATAAACAGTCCTTATACTTTTAAATTAGCTCTGGTGGGATTCTGACTTGCACCGTGGGAGATCTAGGTAGCATCACACACCTGGATATTCTTCCTGTCTGTCAGCAGAGCTTGGTGGTACGTGTATCTGACAAGCCAGCAACTCCATGGCCCTGAGTAGGTAAAAACCCTAAAGGAGGTAAGAGTGACTGCCACACACAGCTAAAAGTTTGAGAGCATATCATTATGTCTGTCGGTTTGCACTGAGAGTGCCAGCTGCCAATACACAGCAGTAGAAGCTCTGACTCACTATTGTTCCTGTTTCTGGCAATCGCAATATTTGCAATCACCATTGGGCTAATTGTTATGAGAAGTGCCACTCTGCTTCACACATCTGATGCGTGTTGATTGTAGTTGTATAACAGAGCAGTTTATAACCTTCTGCTTCTTGTCTGCACAAAAGGAATGTTTCTTTTCACCCTTGTGACACTTGAGAAATTAAAAGGTGTCTCAGCTAGGGCTGTGCATGATCTAAGACTCGGACCTGTCATCGTCTGTCATACAGCTCCCTTTAATCCTTTGGGGCAAGCTGTGGAAGTAAGGGTTTGCTTATGTGAATAAGCGTGGTGGGTTGTGCCTTCAGATTGCAATGGTGATAGTCTGAATTTCTAAGAGTTCAGAACGTACGTATAGTTTTGCAGTCTCTGAAGGTGCAAACCACTGCACCTAAAGTCAACTTAATGTGATTTGGGGGGAGTATGGGCATAGCAGAAGTGTCAGTCCCTTGACTGGGTCACCTGGTCAGGCTGGCCTCTGCTCAAGGCACTGCAATCACTGGTGGTGCACTGAGGCCAAACTTTTCTTCTGTGGCCCAGCCTTAAGAGGAAAGGAAGGGTGCTCCTGGCTACTGTGTAATTCACAGACTCGGTCTCCCAAATGTGTCTGTATGATGTGAGTGTATGAAAGATGATAGTAGCCTAAGTTTGGTTGCTTTTCCCTGGAGTTGAAGGCTTATGATTTGCAGGATATTAGTGGTGTGGGAGAGTTCCTTACACTTTCCTTTTTCCTCACGTTCCTTCTAGACCTGCATAAATCCTAAATCCCAGTCCTGTTTGGCCCTGCCCAGGTGCATTGCTTGGATGTGAGTCAGGTGGGCTAGGCTTGGGACTCTGCCAGCGCTGACGTACTATTACTGTCTGTCTGTCCTGTGAGTTACTGCCTGGCTCTGCTCTTTGTTTTTCTTCCTGATTTTGATCAGATGTCTATATACAATAAAGCTGATGCGTAATATGAAGATAACCAGTATTACGAGCTCTCCTTATATCTGTAGACTGACTAAAAAGTGTTCAATAAAATTTTCTTAATGGCAAAAGCAAGTATCTAGATGTTTCCAGGGTTGTATTTCTGTCTGTACTATGTGCAGGTTGCAAGGTGAGTTGAGGGTTTTTCTGTGGGGCTGTTTCACTCTGTGCTTACCTTTCCCCCCTGTACACATCTCCCATCTGGTATAAACGGGCTTTTGGATAGATTTGTATCTAATCTGAAAAGCTAACTTCTCTTTTGGTAATTTCTCTTTTTCTGTCTTTCTGTCTGTCTGTCTGTCTTCTTTTTTCTTTTCTCCTAACCTGAGCAAGAGTAATTTTGCCTTGCTCAGTGTCAGATCTTTGGAGAGGAACATTTTAACTATGGTTATTTGAGGATTTTAAAGCAGCAATTCTAAATTTACAAAGAATATTGTGTTCCTACTGAGAGAAGGAAGCAACGTCTGTATTTTTCTGGCAGACTGTTAAACCCTCTGCCTTCCCAGGTTGAGGCTGCTTGTGTCTTTTTCTCATTGTCACATTTTTGCTATTGCAAATACTTCTTTCTCAGACTTCTTTAGTACTGGTCATTTTCCCAACTCAAAATTTGTTGTCCAGACCTTAGACATCCTTAGAAATGAAGCTATGCCATTTAATCGCTAGTGATGGTCCCCGCAGTTAGTGTAAAGTTGAAACCAGCTGCCTGCTTGTTTGCACGTCTGCTTCACTCGCTGTGATCCCTGGGTCTTATGGGCACTGAGCGAGGGAACGAGATACACTTTGCTCCGTGAGAGGTTTAAAGCAGAAGTCTTGTGTCGATGACCTTTAGCAGCCTTCAACATGAATTAACAGGCCACTCTTTCACCAAGTCAAGCCGAGTCAAGTCACCTGCAATGCCGCCCTTGGTCTGACACTCTGTACGTGCTGGTGGCCTCAGCCCGCGCCCCGGGGCTCTGCAGCCAGCGCCGGGCACGAGGCTGCGAGTGTTTTACACTGGCGAGTACCTTGCTCGCGTACCTGCACTGGGCCTGTATCTGTGAGCAATCACTCCTCGAGGTGAGTAAGGGCATCTTTCACAGATGTGTCTGGCTGGACATTTCACCTTGCTCTAGCGTAGCTGTGCTTGGCACCAGGGTGCTTTCTGCTTCTGGACCTGTAGGGAGGAAATTGCCTCAGTGGGGTACGCTGTATGATTAATGAGAAGCGTCCAAGCAGTCACTGAACTTTAAATAGGAAACAAGGTGCTTTTAATAATTCTAGCATGCACTTAAATACCTTTGTTACTCTAGATTTTGATTACTTAAGAGCCGCGTTTCCTTGAACTCCTTGAAAGTCCTTGGGGCTTAGGTCAATTTAGCTAGGTTTCCAAGGGGGCTAAGGCCACATGCGCTGATGCCTATGAAAGTTTTACAAGTCTACCCACCTAAGCTGGGTATAACACTAAGGATGATGAATGAAATGTGTGTTTAAAAACAACAAAAAAAAGTACTGTCAAAAAGCACACTAGGAGGCTTAGCAGTTGTTTGAAAGGAAAAAAGTTGTGGAAGATCTGGTGGACAGCATCACAACACGTTTCTGGGAAATGGCTTGAAATGGCATGCAACAACATTTTCTAATCCTTCAGGAGCAGAGAAAAGGCTTTCAGCTCACTGCTTTTAGCACTCATATGTTGTGGCTTGGCTTTATACTTAAATCCCAATAATTTAATATTTAGCTGAGCATAAATGTCTTTGGAAGCAAGAGGGTGAGAATGGCAGACTGCAATCTGAAAGGCTTGGTGTTTTAGGCCTGATTTTCATTTGATTTTTGAATGTAATGAAAATGCTCTTGATGCATTGATAACCAGTAGCTTCTTCGAGATTCTTAAATAAAAAGGATGAGTGGGTGTCTGCAGAATGACATCTTGTGCATGCACAACTTTTCTTTGGATGGTTTTGCCCTTTGTAATTCGTATCTCACATGGTAGCTGAAGCGCTGCCATTGTTTTGGAAGGTGAAGAATTTTTTCCTTCCAAACTATTCCTGCTTATGCAACTTTACTTAAATTTCCTTAAACAGATTGGCCTATTGACTTACTGACTGTGTAGTCACTAGAAAGATGGACCAATCCTGTGAACACCAGAGGATAAATCTATTGGGCAGAGAAGCAGGACCTTGTGTTAGAGAGAAGTCAATATGAGACTGTGGTTCTGAAGTCCATAATCCATTTAAGCTCTTGTCTCAACACAAATTAGTATGTACATTTTCCTGTAGAGTCATTGCCGTTTGCCCTGAGACGTGTGTAGGTACCTTGTTGGGTAGGGACAGATGAGCAGTGCTGTCTTCCACTCCCTGAATATGGCGCCAAGGTCTGCCCATGTGGTTGATGGAGGTACCTGGTCCAAGGCTCACTGGCTTCCAGTAGAAATCTTCATTATTTGACTCCCAGATAGTCTTGTGCTATCTTGGCAAAACTGGAGAAAAAGATCACTGGGTAGTAATATTTCCAATAAGACAAACTTACTTAGCAAGTTTCTATTAATTATTCCGCAAAACTTATAAATTGACCCTTTTGTTTTCTTCATCTCAAAGTAATGAAGAAATTCTGTCTCCGTTCCAAACCCATATACACAAAGAGGCTATTCCCTTGTGGAAATATGGAAAGCAGTGGGCAAGTTTTCTTGAAAGGATTTATTTTTATAAATTCTGTAAAGGAATTTCAAACCTACCACACTCTTAATGTATCATCTGGGGGGAGGGGTTGTTTATTGCTCTTCTGGGCTTTTTGTTACTGTGTCACTGCTTTGCACCAGTAGCTTTTAGTATGTTGTCTTCATGAACTAGTGTTGTATTCCCACTTCTCCCTCCTGTTTGCCACAAATGGAGACTCTAGTTAAAAATCTACTCACTTCTCCTGTTAAATGTTTCCAGCTGAGAGACAAATCAGGCCTGTATCGTTTTCATTTGGTAGCTGTCAATGTCATTTTCCTCTGAGGTACTTTTTGTAAACTGTGACCATGATTGTTTTTGTAGCTATTGCTTTCAGACATGCCATGTACTTCATCTGTCAAAGCCAGGAAATATGTCTTAGCCTAATTATGGTGTTTGTGAGGAACAAACTAATCAACTGAGTTCTAGTTTATTATTTCCAAAGATAGACTTAAATAGCTGTATGTACATAATGAGGTGGCTCTTTGTGTGGTCAGGGGAGCTGACAGTGAAACCTGGGAGAGAGGAAGTGGTATGTGGGTGTTACAGCTCTTGCTGCTGGTTTGTTTCCAGGGCTGACCAAAGGAAATGGGTGAAGGATTTGGATGTTTTGTCCCACTTTACTTAACCAGGCACGTTTTGACCTGTGGTTTATTTGAGATGATTAAACCGAAGCACTTGTAGGCAGTTCTCTACACAGGCATAGTTCTTACATTTGATGTAGTATAGGCACCAATATTGACCAAGGTTTGTTTTGAATCGTAAAGACGAGTTGCCTTCTGGATGTTGATTTTCCTGCTTATCTTTCGAAATCCGCTTCTAAAATGTCAGGTTGCTCTATGCTGAAGAGCCACTACCTGCCTGCATGGTGCTTTATTTTACATGCGGATCCGTGAAATAGATAGCATGACTCAATGAATAAGGTATTATAGAATCATAGAATCGTTTAGGTTGGAAAAGACCTTTAAGATCATCCAGTCCAACCATTAACCTACACTACCAAGTCCACACTAAACCAATCAAGGGTAGACTAGACTAAACCATGTCCCAGAGTGCCACGTCTACCCGTTTTTTGAATGCTTCCAGGGATGGGGACTCCACCACCTCTCTGGGCAGCCTGTTCCAATGCTTGACTACCCTTTCTGTGAAGACATTTTTCCTAATGTCCAACCTAAACCTCCCCTGGTGAAGCTTAAGCCCATTTCCTCTCGTCCTATTTTTTGTTGTGTGTGAGAGTAGCAGGGTAAGAAC
Organism: Pelecanus crispus; assembly: GCF_030463565.1. Classification (NCBI taxonomy): domain Eukaryota; kingdom Metazoa; phylum Chordata; class Aves; order Pelecaniformes; family Pelecanidae; genus Pelecanus; species Pelecanus crispus. Next base: position 8,208,161 of record NC_134653.1, on the reverse strand, counting down.
AGTTGTTGGTCATGTGTTTCATAAGGCTTTTTGGAAATCTCCTACTCTGGCATTTGGCCATTGCATTCCCTGGTATCGCAGAACCTCCTCTTCTTCCCTGTATGTCATGAAGAGTAAGTGGACGGTCTTGCTTAGGTGACCCTTTCCCCAGCAGAAATAAATAAATAAAATACATAGGGAGTGTTGTCAGAGTCCACATCTGTAAAGAGAACTTTACATGAAGAAGTCAGCTGGATTAAAGGATCAAGACAGCTTTCTGAAATTCCAGGGTTGAGAGTTCTTTTCTGACTGTGAATAACCTATTACAAGCTTATGACAAAGGAATGTACTAAAAAATGGATGGTAGCAAATATCCAGCCATCAAATTACTAAATTAAATAAATAATCTCCAGAAAATAAAACCTGATACATGTTTTCAATGGGTTGTAACTAATAGAAAATGCATGATCATTTAGATTTAAAATGTCTTTCAGTGTGTTCTTTAATGAAATTACCTTTTTGTGGAATTGGTGCAACATATGTCTTCATACACAGTGGCAGTTTATTGAGCTAGAGTTGAGGTCTTTTCTGGAAACGTTGTTACAAGAGTGAATCAACTTACCAGAAAAACACTAACCACCTACATAGCTGTGAGTTCTGTATTTACAGTGGAGCTCTTAAATGCAAGAATGGCACATGTATATACAAGTCCTACCTTATTCTCAATGTCTTCTCTTTCATTATGGATATTTCCAGTCTGTTCCATGACTGAGGATGGGTAAGCACTGTTTGCAAAGTTCTGCTGCCCATATTTGTCTTGCAATATTTAATGGGTACTTTTTCACAAGGTTGTGCTAATTGAGTTAGCTCAGGGTTCCCTCTGTGTCAGGGCAAAGTCCTGAGGTTGGCTGTATAAAAGTGTACACCTGATGTCAGAAATGGTCTTTGGAAAAGCAGAACAACATAATAATGGTGCGCATGTTGCTTACCCAAGAAAAGTGAAGCCAGTCTATTCAGGAATAAGAGCTTCTCTTTTATTCAAACTTCTGTTATTTCAGAACAAAATTCCAATCTGAAATGAAAAGCTGAAATATCAAGATTTCCTGCAGTTTGGAAATTAGAAAAATAAGTGTCAGATCAGTTTACCACTTCTTATTATGACAATACTGGAATAGTTATTCAAATAAAATAGCTTTAATTGAAATACTGATTTTTAACTCATTTTGAATCTGTGATTTTAGTTTTGTTGTTTAACTTCTATACTTAAATATGCTGAATCTATACTGAAATATATCAAAATAAAATAGATTTTCCATATTGAAGTGTAGATGCTCTGATAACCTTGCACCAAAAAAGGGAAGTAAAAAAATGAGTAGCTTTGAATTTATATTCAACTCTTAACCTGTATCTCAGAGAAAGCTAACTTCACAAGCTCCCTTCTTTATAAATAGAATATAAGGACTGTAGAAAGCTTCATTCTAAACTAGCGTCCGTGAATCCAGATGAGATGGTTTGCTTGACTCTGAGGTTATTTAGGTGTCCAGTGTATAGAAGTGGTTCGTTCTTTTCCACTTTTGGGAAATGTCTTTTACCTAGCTCAAGTCTGAACCATTTGGAGCCAGTTTGTACAGCGCACAATGCGTGTGCATGGTACAAAGCAGCTGTCTCTGACACCTTGGCTCTGAGTAACTATGGGGCGATGTCACCGTCACTGACTCTCTGTGCAGGAAACAACTGTTACATTTGACATGGGACACTCAAGCTGTGGACAATTTTTAAGAAATCAGTGATTTTTACATCTCTGAATTCTAGTGCTGTTAATAGAAAAGTTGATACTCAAGTGAAAATTGCTGTCTTTTCCCCACCTAGATACTTTTATGTCCTTTTCTTTCTGATTATTTCACCAAATCTCTTCCATGGGCTCATCTTGGCCTTCCAAGGACTTGGTGTTACAGCTTCTTTTACTCCTTAATAAATCCTCCAGTGGTTTTGAACAATGGGAGAGAAGTGGCAGCCAAGACAGCTTGGATCATTACAGTGATCACCTGTCGTATTTTATCACTGGTAATTTTTCTCCAGCCTAGCTGCCTGTTGTTGTTTGTCCCTTTCTTGTTCCCAGACTACAAATGTAATCAGTGAGTTGGAAGGTTTTCAGGGGTGGTGGCTGTATTGAGTAGGAACATCCTGCTTGCTTCAGGTTCAAATTTAGGCTAGGTGGGGCGTCTTCCAGTTTTTGGCAGACTCAGCCTCATTTTGTGAATGCAAGGGGATTAATAGTGAATGGGGTTGTTTTATATAAAGCTTTTCTGTTGTTTCTCTTCAGAAAGCACATCTGCAAGCAACAGCTTCATTGTGTCATGTCTGGGATCCTGATTAAACCAAGTTAATATCCTTTTTTGATTCCTGACACTTTAGGACACAGAGAGCCAGATCTAGTATCTGTGAACTGATTATTTGCTGTATTCTGGTGTGTTGCTTTGGGATTGTATTTAATGGCATCACTAAAATAAAAAAAACACACATCATCATCCTAAGACAAACCAATGTGTATTCAGATTTTTCATAAAGCAACTTATGTCTCAGCTGTAACCAGCAGACTTTACATTGTCTTTACCTCAGACGGCAGTTGGTATTTAGTGCCCCAGCTCTGCTGCATTGTTTTCTTTAGGAATCTCAATATTTCACCTGCCAAATTGCTACTCAAGTTGAAGGGTAACACTTTAAGTATCCAATTTCTACCACAACTTACCCTAATGACATTGAGGGACTGTTCAGTATGCTGTGAAGTCCACTGGATAACAGCATGAGGCAAACCAGATAGAGAATGGTATTGTTCTGTATGGTGGCTGATTGTAATCCAAGCGTATCCTCCTTCTACTTTTTAATTTCTTAAAATTAAAAATACCCTAAGTAGGAAACATACAGTAAATCTTCTTTGCTTACTGAACCTGTTCATCAAAGGCTATGATCATAAATCAGCAGTTATCAGCGGCAATTTCTTGAGAACTGCAGGGCTTGGGGCATGTGTACAAAATTTCAAGGCTGACGCAAACAAACCTCAGGGTGGTTCCCAGAGAGGCGGGGAGGCTTCTCTCATACTGTGATTACTGGCAGGCAATGGTCTGTCCACCTCAATGTTTATACTGTGTTCAGTCTTGTTATTCTCATTGTTTTCTCTGTGGTGCTTAAAAAAAAAAAATCCAAGCCCAAAAACTTAACTGTCATTTTTTGTTATGGAAGAATGTTTTTGATAAATGCAGTAGTTCAAGGGATGTGGCGTCTGGCATGGTTATGACCTCAGGGAGGAAGAACACATGAGTTTGGACCTGTGCCTCCACACATGTGCATTTCAGGACAATTATATCTGTGTTCCAGGCAGAAGGGAAAGCAGTAACTTCCCAGCTATCTAAATGCTTGTTTGGACCATTCCCCATCTTCATTATAACTGCACTTGCAGCCTGACCCTAATACAAGGCAGTTGCCTGCTAGCGCTTGGCATGAAATCTTTACAACCAACCTGTTTCATAAATAAGTTTGTGTTTTGTACAGGTGAACCAGAAAGTTTCCATTTGTGGTTTTCTCCATCTCCTTGTTCTCTTTCTCTTTAGTCAGAGGAGCCTTGAGTCATGTTTCTGTTTGGCTATTCTGCTTCCAGCTCAAATGGAATAGATTACTGCTTGGCATTGGGTATTTACTAAATACGTTTCAAGTAATTCCACCCTAGGAACCAGGGGAATGTCTGCAGAGAGTGATGGTGTAATTAAAAAAAATACAGTGGGGTTGTACAGCAGCGGTGCAAAACACTGCAGTAATAAGAATGAGTTCTGGGATTAAGAGTTTTTGAGTGGGTTCCTGAGTTAAGCATCTAAATCAGTGACCTGCCTTTCAAAACAAATGAGTCTCTGACAGATTTCATTACCTTTAATTCTCCTTTCCCTCAGTTTGCCTGTCTGTCACATGAATGGGATGCTTTAGCTCACTGCTGGGATATGGCAGGACTTGATTCTTTTGTACTTTTAACAGCGAAATGATAGTCTAAGGCTAAAGCACTGGCATGAAACTGAGGAGACTGGGATTTCATTTCTGGCTATACCACAGAGTACACGTGACCCTGGGCAACTCGTTTGATCTGTCTGTGCCATGGTTTTCAGTTGTAAAATAGGGCAAGTCATATCTTTCACACAGCTTTTTCCACTCCAGCTCTAGTTTGTCACCTCTCCGGGCCAGAGGACTATTTTTTACTGTGGGTACATTCAGTCCCTCATAATTTAGTGGGACCTAAATGTAATTCTGCTAGGAGGATAAAGTAAAGAGCGAACCATTACACAGAATGTAAAGGACATGGAGCTCACTTTGCTGCCATTGAAGTTTGCAGAAGTTTTTCTTCTGTATTAACTGAAGTATTAACTACAGTTCACTTGGGCTTTTTCAGTGCCTTCTTAGAAAGTGTTTGAAAAGCATAAAAGATGAGCATGCTCCAGTCATGAGTTCTGCATTAAAATCCTCTACACCTCCTTTCTCCCCCATGAGACAGACAGATCTCCATGGCTACTCTGCAACAAGCTCTCAACACTTTTCTAAAGCTCCTTTACTTTTTTTGCTACTGTTCCCTTCTTCCAGGATTTTCTTAAGTTTGAAGCATTCCGTTTAATCAAATTAGACTTGCATGCTCGCTGATGACCGTGCTAAGTGTGTTTAATTAAAAAGGCCAGCTTCTTTGCCAGGGAATGACTTCCTGACTCATTTCCAACTCAGTGTTCATATTTTTCCAAGACAATATTTTATTTACAGACACCACATAAGTAATTTGCTTTGCTTTGATATTTTCCAGCTATCTAAAAGAAAGCCACCTTTTTGCTATTTTTTTCAGTGGGTGCCTTTCCATCAGGGGACTCCTTTTTCTGCCTATATGTGGTTTATGGTGATACTTTGTTTAGTCAGAGTATTTTTTCCAAGTTAGGAAAAAGAATCACTTACTGACCTGACTTTTATTGCTGCTCTGAGCCAAACATCACCCATAAATTGAGCATCCTCTAACTTTTATCTGAATGAAATGCTGTAAATTTTATTAAACATTTTACCGTTTCTCTGTCTTGCAAGAATGTTGGGAGTGTCATCCAACCCAGAGGAATAGTTTCATTTTTGTTATTAAATAATCTGGTCCTGTTCTTTATCAAGCTCTATTTTAAATGAGTTTGGTTAAATTAAATGACTTTTTCTAGTGGCTGGCAAGACAGAGTGGTTTAGTGCTCCAGCCTTTTATCTCTGGAGACCTGAAGGCCATGCTTTTGGTCCAGATAAGGCTGCTTTGCACCTCTAAGGTAGTATAAAGTGACATTCAGCTAGCCTCAGAGGACTGTTAGCAGAATCCTTTATAGCTTGAGATCACTGCACAAAGACTTTTAAGAAAGTGCCTTTCCAATCATTGCAGTGTACTGGTATAGTGCAAAAAGTTGGTTGGAAGACTCTTGACTTATGCTCAAGAACAGCGTCTTGTGCTGGTTTTCTGCTTCAGGTCACAAGCAATCGATATTTGTTTGGATTTGTCTGAGTCTAGTGGGTACTGGCCACATCACAGGGACATGTTGCAGTTTGATTTAAGTATAGCATGCCTGCTCGCCAGCTCCTGGAGTGACCAGACCTGTGGTCTTGGGCAATGCCTGCAAGTCCATCCTGGCAGAACTGTCCATTGCTTTTTATTACTCTGCCCTACCCTAAATCCCCAGGAACTCATTTTACCTAGAGGGTAATACATTTCCTCATACGTGTTGGGCCCAGTCCAGCATTCTCCAGTGGTGTTGCGTGTTCTTGACTTCAGCATATGCCAGACCAGACTTTGATTTTTTTAATGTCTATGGAAAGAGCACACGGGTGTGTTGGAACATTTACAGCATAGACATGCAGAGGTAATGTTGTACACAGGTTTGCCCCGTGCTTCCAAAACATGAGTAGTTGTGAGAACAACTGCATTGCTCAACCCCACAGCCTCTGTGTGTTGAATATCTGTCTTGCTGGAAACTTTGGGCTTCTGCAATTATTTTAAGTCTTGTGTGGTTTGATGAAAAGGCAGTTACCTTCAGGGTTTTTATTTCTGTAAGTTTCAGTGAGGAAGTTATTTTGATAATGTAGAAATAGAAAAGCTTTAAAAAGTAGTTGCAGAATGAAAGGAAATTGGCTGGCCAAGAAAAATAAGCCTTCAACAATCTAGGGGGATATCTCATGTAATTGGCAGAGATGTGTAAAGTGACATTGGATGCTGTTGTACTCAGGTAAGTGAATCCACATTTGGTTGCAGAACAGGCACGTATCAGTCTGTCTCTGAGAAACCTTTCAAACCCGTAAGTCTGGCTGCTTCTGTGGTGATCTGGCTTTATTCTAATGTTTGTGGAAACCTTGTTGAAATTTAGGAGCCCGGGTACTGGATTTGATGTGGTTCAGTGTTACTCATGAAAAAAGTTCTGCCATTTTCCCCTCCCTCCAAAACCAGCTACAAAGTTACTCATGCAAGTGCAGCAGAATTGCCTCAGATGACAATGCAGTAGTTGAACATTTGCTGTAAAAGGGCTGGGTAAGGAAGCAATTGGATTTATACCATGCTGATATAGCAGCATATGACAGGGACTGGAGGAACACCCAGATCTGCAAACCTAGACTTTTAGGGAAGTTCAGATCCTTTGGCTTCTTTCCTTTAACGTGCTGTTGGTGCAGTTTTCTGTGCTGGACTCTGCTGAATTCAGCTGAGCTAATCTGAGGTAGTAGGAGCGCTGTGTGCTCTTCTCAGCTATAGAATCAAGTCTTTAGTGACCAATCTCTAATTTGATTAAAAAAAGGAAAAGAAGGAGGGGAAAAAAAAAAAAGAAAAGGAAAAAAAGAACTTGCAGTTACAGAACAGTCTCAATGAACTTTCTAGCTGTCATAGTAATAACATCTATTGCATTATGTTTGAAATTTCATTATGCTCTAGTCTGGCACTGATTCACCTACACAGTGAGAGGGTATTAAGACCAGCTTGTCAAATAGTTGCAGTAATAAAATATTTCCTGCCTTTCTGTACAGACCTTTATAGAATTAGGGAAGAGGTAGAACTACAGCTGATGAGGGCTTCATGATGCTTCATACCCCAAATGCTTTTGGCGTGTTTCTCTATTTCACAGTTTTTATCAGATTTCACATATAAAAGACTAATTTTGTCGCTTTTTTGGCTTAATTTGTTTTGTCTGCTTCATGCAACTAGGTGATTTAAATGATCCACAAGTGAGAGATACCTTGGGGACAAAACTTAGTTTTATGCTTCATATTATTCAGACTCTAAAGCTCAAAGTAATTGAATCTCTACTCAGAAACGAAGATAGAGTATTTTTATTTTAAATTTAAGTGTCTATATAAACATGATGCCTCAGGGCTTTGCTGATTTATAATATATGTGATTTGAAGGGTGCCTTAGTGGCTTCAGGAGAACCCTTTTCATTATATTAGTCTTTGGGAAAAAATATGCAGCCCATAATTCTTTTCTTTCCTACACTATAATATTGCTATTGCTCTTTTCTGTCAGGATCCTATATAATGCTATTAGCTAAGCAGCTGTTCTATACCTCAGACACATGACAAAACACCTTACAATAGTGGTTCCTCCGTGCACTAATGATAATCTCCATGCAGTTTTTTCCCTCTTTTTGTGTTTGCCTCCTTTCCCCCTCTGCCTCTCAGCCAGGTTATCTGCAGCCTAATGGCCATAATGATAGACGAGCTCGTGTTTCCAGAGCCTGCTACTGTTCTTTTGAAGCCTATGTGGTATTATTGTACACAGTAGGATGGCTGCCTTCATCCTGGAGCCTGTTCACTTTGAAAGGCAGGGCCTGAGGGCCTGCGCGGTGGCTCGCTGGCTTCTGTGGGGCCCTGCCCAGGTCTGGAGGGTGACTGCTCAGATTCCCAGCGTGTGATTTAGCTGCCTCTTGCCAGAGTGCAAGTTCAGAGACATGAAGCATGTTGAGCGATTTCACTCATCCTTTTTTGTGACTAAAGTTCCATGGCAACAGGTGCTAAGATTATGGCAACAGGTCGGTTTGATCTTTTCTAGCCAGCTGGCAGGCTGTGTTATAGCTTAATCTATGTCAGATGTTTCCAGACACAATGAGTTCAAAATACATTCCTTTAAATGAAAAACTGTGACAGGTTAGAGAGAGCCACAGTTGGAGTGATCAGAGACAAATCCTCAAGATGACCTAGTGGGGACCAATGTGAATACTACCTTGTAAAGACATCCAGTTTAGTTTTCATTTGAGACCCAAAAGAAAGCTTGAAAGTTGCAGAATTGGCAATTTTAATGACAGCGCCAGCTCAGCCTGACTCGGATAAGGTTTCATGAGCCTGTATTTTCCTGTGAGGACCTCTTGCCTCTTCTTTCACTTCATGGATGGCCAATGGTCCATCCTTTGCCAGGCAGTCCAGGGTTGAAATTTGGAATGACCACACGTTTGAGTGGTAATCTCATAAATGCAGCGATTTATATACTGTAACCTGATGGCAAGACTATAGCATTGCCTCAAGAACTGTGTTGTTTTCCTCAGGGAGCAACAGTAAATTTGCTACAGGTTTGGTCTGGCTTTTTCGTGACACTCTGAATGTCTTCTGTTGATGTGTGTTGAACTGGGGAGTTAGACTGGGATAAGTGCTCCTAGTGGCACTTTCTATTTGGGCTCTTATTCTTGTCAGTCAGGCAAGGACAGTGGACAGAATTATCTATTGCTTGGGATAAAGCCCTCACCTTCTGCAGAAATGCAGCAGATATGAATTGAGGGTTGGGGTTTTTTTTAAATTCTTTTTTCTCTTTCTAGACTCGCTTACTGGCCACTGAGATATGAGCTGGCCTCCTTTTGTGTGCAGGAGGCAAGAGTCCTTTTGCACAGTACAAATTCCATGCTTTTTTTAAAAACTTCTTTTTCTATGGGCTCTATAGAAGAACACTCATTCTGTATAGATCTGACAAGAAAATTGGCTTTAAAATTGTTCAAATTATTTGAGAATGGTGTTTTCATTGCTGGTACTTAGATACCAGTGTAATAGGTCCCTTAGAAAAACCTAAGACAGTGAGACTTAGATATAGACAAGGTAGTATTAACACTTCCATTGCAATTTTTCAGCATGGACTGAAAATGCTTATGCTTAAAGGAGTTATAATTTTGCATATTTGCTGGTAAACTTTTACCCAGACCTCTTTTCAAGCTCTGTGCAAGAGTCCACATAGGTATACATACAACAGAACCTGTATTTTTGTCTTGTCTTTGCTGGAACAAAGTAGTTGCTTTCCATAGTGTCCTGGTTTCAGCTGGGATAGAGTTAATTTTCTTCCTAGTAGCTGGTATAGTGCTATGTTTTGGATTTAGTATGAGAAAATGTTGATAACACACTGATGTTTTAGTTGTTGCTGAGTACTGCTTATGCTAGTCAAGGACTTTTCAGCTTCCCATGCTCTGCCAGGTGCACAAGAAACTGGGAGGGGGCACAGCCAGAACAGTTGATCCAAACCGGCCAAAGGGCTATTCTGCACCATATGACGTCATGCTCAGTATATAAACTGGGGGGGGTTGGCCGTGGGGCAGCAATCGCTGCTCGGGAACTGTCTGGGTATGGGTTGGTGGGTGGTGAGCGATTGCATTGTGCATCACTTATTTTGTCTATTATTATTATTATTTTCCCTTTCTTTTCTGTCCTATGAAACTGTCTTTATCTCACCCATGAATTTTACTTTTTTTTTCCCCGATTCTCTGCCCCATCCCACTGGGATGTTATTGTGCATGTGTGATGTGAATCTGATTTGTATCAAAGGAACGTGTTGGGACCTGTACCTTCTGACGGTGCAAGATCTAATCCTATTTTAAGGAACCAAGTGCTAGTTCATGCCCAGATGCTAATACGTGCAAGCACAGGCTCTCAATGTGCAGTAGAGTGTACATACACAGCTTTTCATGGTCAAAAGGGAATGCTAGCATTTGAAAGATGAGGTCTGTAAATCACATTTTTTATTGAATTCTTTTTCTGTGGCCCACACATCCCTCAGGCCACTGGCTATGAATTATCCCACGCTGTTGGCCTATTCTTATCCTTGGGCTTTCCTCATCTTCACATTTGTATAATTACATGTGTTACCTAAGTACACTCTATACCTCAGGAAGAATGTTTATTTTTTATTCTGACTACTATTTCATTTCCTAGTATACCTTTTGTTTCCTTAGGAGCCATAGAGAGTAAGAGTTGGGGCACAAAATGTACTTCCAACAGATTAGTAGGGTTATATGTGGCTTTGGTTCCTCAGAAAACAAACATTTTGTTTACCATTTCCAGGAGCAGCCTCTTTTCCACTGAGAACAAATACAATACGTCAAACTAGGAATATTCCTCTCATGCCTAACTAAACAAAACAAATTAATGTATAGTATTTCTTGCTCTAAATACTTTTGGGATGCATTTGGACAGTCATTCAGGAGAAATATTGCTAGTTCTGCTAACTTTATAGGTGAAAAGAAAGAAAGAAAAAGAAAGAAAGGAAATGCTGTCAATTAAAGAAAAACTATTTTGGCTGGAATGTGTGAGACTAATGAAGAATTTTAAAAATCCACCTTGACATTAGTTGAGTTTTTCATTTTGCTTTGAGTTCCAGACCCAGTTTTGAGTTCCGGGAAGATGTGTTCCCCCTCCCACCCTGCCCCTGCTTTTTCAGCAGCACAGAGGAGTTATAGAAAGGGAAAATTAGGTATCAAAATTAGGATACAAATGCCAAATTTTTCCATTTTGATGTAGTGATCTGTGGGGCAGACTCACAAGAAAGTTATATGGTATTTCCTACTGAACCCTGGGTGGGTAAGCTCTCTACTCCCCCAAGAATTTTGCTTGCTTTCTTGTGGAGACAGATTGTGTGGTAAAAAGGAATGAGTGATATCTGTGGAATGATGAAATCAGTAGATTGATGTGACTTGCCCGTAGTCAATGAAGAGGTCTGTGGTAGAGCAGGGAATTGTTTTGGATCTTGTGAGCTATAACATTTGGTGGACTTTTCTGGGGATCTTGCTTTTTTTACTTTTTCTTTTTTTTTCTTCTTTTCTTGTTATTCTTTCTTGGCCAGTTTTCTTTGGTGGTTTGGCAGCATCCCAGATGCCTTCTGATAGATATCTGAGAAATGAATAAAAAAATAAATTAATACAATGGAAAAAGCAGTCAACCATTTCAGTGACAATAAGAAAAGGTATGTGTGGAGGAAAAAAACCCTCAAAACCCCCTCAAACCTCTCCTATAATAAAAACATCACTATTCATGAGCCATTACTGAACTTTTCTTTCTAACATCTGATTTTTTTTTTTAATAGCTTCTTTGAGGAAGAAAGAAAATAGAATCAGAGCTGCAATGCAAAATGACAAGTGTTTAGTTTGTTATTGGTTCCAGCTAATAAATGTGAATATTGCTGTGAGCCTTTTTCAGACTGGTGGGCATAACAGCTGAAATTCCATTCAAGCTAAATGAGGGAGCAGTTAAAAACATCTTTGTTTAGTGAGGGCTGAAACAATAGAGGCTGCTGCCAAAAGCATAAAATGGTAAAGCACAGCAAAGAAGTTAATCTGGTTGGATTGAGGCATTTCCTTGGATTAATAGAGCAAACTGAGAGATTGGGGTGCTGGAGATGAGGAGCATATTTTGAGAGAAGGAAGCAGGACCAGAAAAGCTGAGGAGATGGTCAGAACAAGCATTACCACCATTGGGAATATGCCTTTGAGAAATAAGACGGGAGATGTTCCTCTTGCAAGAAAATGGGGTGTTATTCCTTCCTTATTTAAAAGAAAAAAGGAAAAAAGCAAGATTGCATGAAAACAGGGTCTTGTCTCCAGCATCTGTTTCTCTTTCGGACAGCTCAGGTTTGGCTTGATGGTCAGGTGAGAAGGGAGGTAACGAGGTATATCTTTTGGGCTGGATTCTCAGCTAATGTAAGTGAGCACAACTCCGTGCTCTTGACCCTTTGTAAGGACAAGATGTGCAGAAGCAAGTAGGAAAGGTGAGCAAGTTCTCTTTTCCTTTGTTTAGGGCAAATTAGATGTCATTTGACACAGGATGGTTTCCAATTTTGGCATATTTTACTGCCAAAAAGTGATGCTAGGATGAAAATAGAACTGCTGGAAAGAACTAACATTCATGCCTCATCTGACCAAACTGCAGAAAACAGGATAATTATAGATGTGTGGGGGATAAGGAACCTTCTGAACTTTGCCATTTTCCCTGTAAACAGTAAGCCCACTGAGGCTCATCCAAACTCTGTCTGGAAGTAAACAGTGGGAGTCCATTGCTGTGGTGAGGTTAGGGGTGTAAAAGGCTTTTCTCTGGCTTGTTTTCAACTTTTCAGTGAGGAGATAATGACTTCGAACAGGGTGTATGGTCCCCAGCTGACGCCATATACCATGGATGTGGTGAGGCCCAGTGCTGTGATTAGGATATCTAGTTTATCAGAAGGCAAGTATTATTAGGAATGAACACCCTGCTGTGTGCTTAGAAACTTTTTTGTGGCTTTATGTGCAGGGGAAATAGTTTGAAATATTTCAGCTGAGTACATTCTCTAACCTTTGTTGGCACTGACTGGGAGGAAACCTTGCTGACGCCCTTAACAGTGAGGGCTGGAAAAGCCTGGTTATTGAGCCTGAACTTCTTGTCCTCTCAGCAGCTGGAGATGGGGCTGTGTGGGGGATGTGTATATTAAATAGTTCCCAGTGTTTTCCATTTGCCACCTTCTCTCTAGGCTGCAGTCACTATTCATTTAAAATATGTGCCAAATACCAAGGAAAACAGCTTTGTTTCAGCTGTGACATCATACCCTCAGTTTTGCCTTGATGTTTCCTTATATACACCTGACATCCACACGGGAGGGCTCATGGGGGACCTGAGCATCTCTTGAGTTTATCCCCTTCCAGCTGTTAGAGGTTTGAAGAGACTATTCGGATCGCTTCATCAGTCTCTGATCAATGAGATGGTCTGGTAGCATCTTGCAGGGAGCACTTCCAGTGGGAGTTCACATAGGAGGAGGTATGGAGATACTGCTTTGAAAATTTAAGAAGTCAGCTCCTGCCAGTCCTCCCTGCAATTCTGTCTAAGAAGCAGAGGGCAAGCAAGGTCTCATCCTGTTGTTTGACATATTTATGGGTGTTTGGTGGCCAAACTCCATTGTCTGCTTGCTCTAAGGCACTCCTATTCCCATGCTAGTGAAAGCACAGATGTTACAGACACTTTTATATCCACTCACAAGAAAAGGTACTGCAAATACGGTGCTATCTCCAGGTTTGGTCTTCCCAGCACAGATCTATTTCTGTAATGGAAATGACTTGGCTTTGCAAATGAGAGATTTACAATTGGCTACTACTGCCGCTTTGGTCCTTGCCTCCTTTCCTTGAACAGTATTCTACTCTATTGTAAGCCTTCACAGCAAATTAAGTTTTCTTATTGTGACATGTTCTTACCTATTTGAGGAAGCCATGTTCTCTCCTTTTGTGATTGAATAATGCTAGCTGGAGAATTTGTTCATCTGCTGACTTTTTTAGTTACATCCATGTTAGCAGAGAAAGCTGTAAGAGAGCACTTGAAGGGACCAGACACTGTGGGAGGAAAGAGGTGCTGATTTGTAGGGAAGTACTGTTGTGGTTAGAACAACTCCAAAGCAAGAAATTTACCTCAGAAGGTGTGGGATAGCCTCCATCTTTTAAAGCTCTCTTTGACTACAGTTAAAATCTTGTAGGGTCTCTCATTATAAGGCACAGAAAGACTCAGAAAGGCTCATCTGTACTGTCTTGACTTCTTTGCTACAAGATAAATTGATATATAGCACTTTCAGTTGTCTCAGTCTGCCGATGCGTCTAGGACTGCTGAATGTATGTTGGAGCATGAGCCCAGGGGGAGGACAAACCACACTGAAGAGTAGGGAGAAACTGGAAGGAGCAGAAATCTTTGGAGAGGTGACATCAAAGAGGTCCAGCAATATGGCTTGTCAAGAGTTATTCTAGCACCCTGCAAGTGTACTTGGCACCTTGTGCTGTATTTGCAGCCTAATGAGAGAGAATGGTATGCAATGGTTTTTGCTTGGGGTTTTTTTGAGGCTGAGTTCTGTTTGAACTTAAACTCTTTCTCATTCTGGATTCTATGTCTATGTGTATTACAGTAAGTGTACTACCCCCTGGCCCCCTGCCGTGTATGAAATATCCATTCTGTAATGTCAGACCCACAGCTAACCACATCTTACCTCTAGGAAGAGGTATTTTTCCCCATCTTTTCTTTTTCAGCCTCAAAAGAGCATCTGTTCTGCTTTTGCAAGGCAGAATGTTTGGCAAGGCTTTATGTATAATAAATATGGCATGCTGATTATAAATGAATAGTGCCACCGCAGTTAATTCCACTCAGCCATGGTAAATAAAACAATGGGAAGTTACCTAGTCGGTGATTTGCTGACACATTTTAGTTAGTCAGTTGCTATTTCACTCTGTTTTAGTGACTGTAAGTTCCAGACCCACAGAAACTGCTTTCTACCATTATCATCCCACATTCTGTAGCTATTTTGCACTTTTTACGGTGTCAACATTATTTCCTATTCAACTGCATAACAGCTAATTTAACTTAGATAAATTAGCTGAAATGAAAACATAGTGTGACTGCAGCCCTAATTGCTTTCTTTTTATTAAAAAAAAAGAAAAAAAAAAGTTTTAAAACCATGAAGCGTGTATGCAGGATATGCAATTAACTCCAGACTGCAGAGACCCTGGAAGAAGGTGCTGTGCAAGTTACCCATCGCTTTTGTCACTTCTCACTCGGTATGTACCATATGGGAACATTCAGCAGAGATTTGTGTGGAGGTGAACATCATCTTTTTGCAGCAGCTCACCTATGGAGCAAGGTTTGACAGGCAGCATGCTTAGATTTGCCTGTAGAGTTGTATTTCAATCTGAAAACCCTCCTACATATTCAGCCAAAACCTTCCTACGTATTCAGCCTTCTACCCATCTTGATTTGCTTTGCTGAACATTTGAGTTTTGTGGAATGGGGAGATAAAGTTAGCTCCGCACTGAGTTGCCTTTACCCGTTGGAGTCTGTTATAACGCAGCTGCTATGTCAGAAGACCTACCTGGTTAACTTTTGTTAACTTCCAGTCTGCTTATAGCATGATTTGTGGTATAAATGAAACACAGCCATGTCACCAGTTCTTGCAAACTTCCTAGATTTCTTGAAAGCTTCAGCATTCCTCAGGGGAATGATAAATTCTGGAAGATAGGCGTATTTGGTGAATAGTTGTTCTGTGTTTGAAGGCTTATCTATAATAGTAAAATGGGTCTTATTGTAAGGGAATGCACAGTCACAAGTGATTGCCTTGCCTTAGCTTAACAAGTTACTGCTTGCCAGCTGACACGACTTGTGTCTGAACTCCTTGCTGGTGGAAAATGAGAAGAAAGGTGCATTAGCTGACATCAACAGGGTACCAGTTTGGGATAGGTGCAATAGTAGGAGTGACCTTCTGTTCTGGAATCTAATTTGGTTTACCTAACCCAGAGACTTGGTGATTTTTATTTACTTTTTTTAAAGGTACCATAGGTATAATAGAGGTATGACTAAAGTTTTCCTGGAGAATAAAGGTATAAGTATCCTTTCACTGAAATGAGAAACATATTTTCCAGAGCATGAGATGTTAACTGCTGTTTTCTATTTAGATACCCGTATTTATTTATACCTACTTTTTCCTACTGCATGTACAGTTTGAAAGATGCTAATCTACACTTCAGCTGCAGATTCTGTTGTTGTATTTCTTTAATAACTAACCTAATTGGAGTGTACATTATTCCACTGGTCATAGGGCATGAAGGATGGTGCTAAAGGATTACAGGCAGGCCCTCCTGGTATTAATGTCTGTAAACCTCAGGCAGTAGCTCCCACCCCACATGGGAAAACATTGTTTGCATAGCATATGACTAATGTTGGGATGACAAGGAACTGCTGGGGCAGATATGATAGTAAAAGTTTATTAAACCAGCATTTCTGCCAAAGAAATTACATAAAATATTTTGCCCTGATTTATGATACAGTAGAAAACATTCAGGGCATTCGTAAGTTAGAAAAACACCCTGATTTAGCTTCATCTGCTTTTTTTTAACCAGTTCTTAGATAGTCCTGATCAGTCTCTAGTACACAAACTCTTCTAACAAATGCTCAACTCCTTTTTCATGTGTTATCCACACTTTGTGTCTGAACCGTTCCCCTCAAATCCCATTAAATCACCTCCTGTGTGCTGACATTCTTCTCGATCTTCTGACCTTTTCAAGCAAATTAAAAAGACACTCATATACATCTCTTTAGCCACGTTTTTTTGTTGATAAAGACTTTGAGTGTTCGTCTAACACTTTTCAACTTCAAAGCTCTTCAGAAATGAGGGGCCTGATCCAAAGTCCATTGAAATAAATGAATAGTCTTTCTGTTAGCTTCACAGGGACTTAAACTCTAAATTGTGCTCCTATTCCTGTCATTTCCCCCCATCTGTTCTCTGAAGACCTGCTGTCTTTTGCACCTACTTAAGTTTTAGACTCTGGGTAGTAACTCTCCTATTGTGCTCCTGTTTGGCAGTGGCATAATGAGACCATTTCTGACAGTAGCTTTCTGAGAGATCTCAAAATTGGGCTATAAATATAGTCTCGTAAGTCCTTTGTAACTAAAAGGTGTCTTTATATGTGAGCCTCTAGCTTGTCATTCGCAGTAATTTCTTCAGATGAGATGGCAATGAGGGCTCTATTTTGGTAACAAAACGAGCCCTCCTTTGAGTTTCCAGGTGGTTCCATGATTGTTCCCCTAAGCCCCTCTCACTGTTAGAGAACTCCTCCTTTTCCTCTGTCAACAAATTGAATGGGTAATTCCACTTCTTTAAGGACTATAGGAGGCTTTATCCTTGTAAAACTATTTCAAGGGTCCTGAGATCCTTTGCTGCTCACAGCTTGATCAGTGGCTATCTCTGTGCAAGGATGTAGGTAGAGGTTGTTCATTTAACAGCTCCACTTTGGATTTAACAGTGCCTCTACTTCGGCGTCCTTTATAACTCCTGGCTTTCCTGATTTTTTGTAACATTACTTCTTTCTTTCTGACAGATTTTCCTTTCTCTGTGATGCTTCTGTGTTAGTTCTTTCCCCCATTCGTGTTTTCTCTTCCTCATCTGTTGCACACATTTTGTTTCTGTGTTTTATCAGCTTTCCTATCCATTTGTTTGTTTGTTTATTCATTCCCAGTATTTGTTTTTGTCTTCTCCCTGCGGGATACTCTGCTTCTGTGGAGGCAATGGAATGCTGTCAGCTGACAACGTGTAGGCAGGTGGTCAGTAGGGATTACTGATACCAAAAATAGTCCTCCTTCAGTCTGTTAATGATGTGCTGTTGCTGTTTTCATTGTTGCTTTTTCTGCAGATCAGCTGGAGCCATTTGAGATCTCTGTGTGACAGTTAGTGTGACTTATAGGTCTGAGAGCTCCGTGGGCATCAGCGTTGTGATTTACCATGTTGCTGCCGGTGTTTTTGAGCGCTGTGGAACCTACATTCAACAAAGTACACAAGCAGTGCTTTTATGTGACTGTGTAACCTTCTGTTCCTACCACTGGTAGGCTCTTCATTACCTCCAATTATCTGTCTTTTCATTAGGTTGGAGCTTGCATTAAATTAGCTCTCAGTTCTACTTATTCCTGTACTTGACTTCCTGGACCCTACTCAATTCACATTTTCATTTCTCCTTGAACAGCATCACCACTTAGATCTGGTACAACGGATGTTCGTAAAACATCCTCATCTTGCCATTGCAATTAGATAATGCTGCAGCTGAATTACCTCTAATTCTCTGGTTTTAATATAAGAAAAATAGATTCTGCCAAGGCAGCCAGATTGCCTCTTGCTTGTTTGCTTTCCTCACAAGTATCTTGGCACTGCCTGCCATTTCCCTTCCTTTGAACTGATATTAAGTCCAGATTTATTACAAACAAGATGCAGGTTTTATTTAACAGCCAGAGTGATTAACCATTAGAACATGCTGCTGTAGAAGGTTGTGGGAATCCTCCTCCTAGAAAGTAAACATGAATCAGGGGGTTTAACAGTGGCTTCTCTGGGTGAAATCCAGTGTTGTTTTACGAAATGTCAGTCTAAGTGGTGTGATTGTCCCTTCTGAATCGCTGGTATGCTAGATGCACTGTGAGACATGCTCTTGTTATTTAGTGTCCAGTGGAACTGCTGATGTGAGATCTGGGGCTCCTAACTCTTTCAGAGACAGGTGTTGACGGGCTTTATGAGCTGTGTGGGTTTCCTTAACGCACAGTTTAATGATCACCACCTTCCACATGGTATGTAACAAAATGGTTTAGGAAAAAAATACTTCAAGGAAATTATAGAGCTGTGAAAATCATATGTTTGAATGCAGCATTATAGACTTCTGTGCTTTCCTTCAAATGTTATCTCAAATCCTTTCCCAAAGTGCTAGCACTGGAATTATTTATATGTGCTGTGTATGCTTAGCTTCTACTTAAGCAGACACAACACTGTGTTCCAAATCTGCATTTCATGACTGAAACCAGCACTACTCCATAAAGATGTGATAACACATTGAAAGAAATTATGAGGTACCATGACACACGAGTGCATTTTTCTAAGGCTGTATCAAATGCTGATACTAAGGTTAAAAAAAAAAAAAAAAATCAGTATTATCAGTATTTCACTTCAAAGATTTGTTTTCAGCAATTATTACTTATTTGTTAAAGAGTGAATATTCTATGGGCAGCTAAGGTGTTTGGAAATAGTTTAATATGGTATTTTGGTTGTAATTCATGTTTCTTGCAGCTGCCAGCAGTTTAAGATTTGTGAGCAGGGATTTGGTTATTATACCTTGGTTCTTTGGGGCCAAGGTTGGCAGGGAGAGAATCTACATAGAAACAGTGCAGATGGCAGCTACTGGTGTAATTATTGGATACTAAGTGGTGATAGACTATGGAGATCTCCTACAGCCTTCAGCTTTTCTCTCATTCATCATAATGATTAATCTCAAAAGTTATACATCTCTTTCTTCAAACACATCTCTCCTTGATACTTTAGCAAAGAAAGAGGATTTTTTCTAAAGGCAATTTTCTTCCAAGAAACAACACAGGCCATTTCCTTTTGGACTTCATTGCTGGCAGAAAATTTTCACCCTGGTAATTTCTGCAGCAAATTGAAGAGTTTATAACAGAAAAGTGAAAGCAATTAGTTTTCTGATTAAATTCACCTTGGCATTGAGGAGCAGGTAAGTATTTTCAGTTTCCATGTGCATTCAGATGAAACGGACTGGTAGAACAATGGAAAAGCCCTTAGTATAGAAAGTAATAAAAAGATAATTGGCTCTTCTGTGTTTTTAATAACTGTCTTAAGTTACTGTCTCCTTTGGGGAAACGAACACATCTGTCCAATACATATGTCATAGTAATCACAGGGATCTGTGTGTGCACACTTGTGTAAGTGTGTGTAATCATATGTATATGATTAATTTGGTTTTTCTTACTCTGAGTTGATAACCAGCATTGCATTTACAAGCATCCATACAACTGATAACCATTGCCAACATTAGTGTTGTAAGGCATTGGTGGTATGGCATATGGTCTTCTGCAGACTTGAGCAAGAATCACCTGTGTCACTCTGGAAGGTAAATAGGACTAGAGCGAATACTGTGGATTAGATCATACCTTGAATAAGAGGACACGTGTCACCTGCACCTTAAGCGGTAGCTCCTTGTGCTCTAAGATACCCCTTTTACTAGCAATTATTGTCTCTCCTTTCTTTCCAGGAGAAGGAGCAGGATGATAAATGTCCTGTCACGGCCCCAAATGTGAATGTGCCCCTTCATGTCTAGTGAAAGGATATCTATAATCCAGGGTCTGCCTTTTCCCTGCCCCTGTCAACCTCTCCTCCTCGGTTGCTGACCTGTGGAAAGGATGTGAAGGAGGAATTTCAGGCCCTCAGCTCCTGTGCAGGTCTATTATGTTAAAAATCTAGTCTTAAAATGTGGTACCTTAAAGATGGGAAACTGTAAGAAGCTCTAAATGGTTTGACCCGATAACAGAGGTAATTGCTGGTAAGATGGTGCTTCATCTTGGAGACATCATCATGTTAGAGTGAATGATGACAGAGTATATTGCAATGACTGAGTGAGGGCTACTTATTTAAACTGCAGCCCTTGTTCCTTCAGTGTTTTATTAGGTTCAATTTGCTTTTCTCAGATGTTAGATTTATGCTTGCATTCCGTTGTATGAAAACACAGTTTTATCCAACTAAAAGAGTTTGTTGTTTCCACTTGCAGGGAGATAATTAGCTGTTAGTTCACAGAACTAGAAGAGGATATTGCCCTTGTGTACTGAAATGGAGAGAGATGCTAATTTTTAGAACAATAATAAATTTAATTTGCATGGCTTTGGTAGTTGAAACAGCCCAGGTGTTTGTTGTTAGGTCATAGCCTGAAAAAAAAAGGCCACCATTTCGTGTTCAGTGTTTTAAATTTATAAGTTTTGTATGCCTCTAAACTTTACTGACTCAGTCTGAAGTGTACTTTTGAAGGGCATGATGCTCTAGGGCCTAAAAGGGAGTGAAAGTTGGATGGAGGTCTGAATCACTGAAGAAGGCTTGTATTCTGAAACTTGTGTGTTCTTTACAAACTATATTTGACTAATGAAAATGGACCAACTTCCTACAAACTTTGCCCTACTCAGAGTTTGTCTTTGGTGTAAAGGGTATAACCATAGGCTGTTCTAGATCTACATCTACCATCTACAATGGTCTAGTAATATTTAGACAAAGTTTTCTTTGGTTTGGTTTTGTTTCCACTCCAAGCCAAACTGAGGAAGAAGGATAGGTATTTTCTGTTTTGATGCCTCTTCTGATTACTCCCATTATTTTGTGCCATTTTTGACTATTTATGGACATAGTGGCATGCTTGACTGAGGAACGAAAAAGGTATCACATCCTGTCACATATTTCTTGCTGTGTTGAAGATGGCCCTTCACTTTAATCCTGGCTTTACCTGGAGCATACTGCTTCCTGAGAAATCATCCTATCCATCGTTTGACATGTGATTTTGTAGGGTCATATAATGAAACAACCCCACAAAATGTATCATCTGACCTGTTTTGATGTGATGTGACATAAGTCATAAAAATTGCTACTTTTTTGCTGCTGGTGCAGTCATTTTGATGGCATTTTACCTGCATTACCTATGAAGCAGCAGTTTAGCCTGTTTGCTGACAATACACATTACTTTTGGGATTTTAAGCATATCTCTAGTTTCCACTCTACTGTAGGAAATCCAAAGGATTCTTAGGGATATATTTGCAGCATGATTTCTAGGGATTTGTCGCACACCTATTTCTGTCAAGGGAACTTATGTTGTTGTCAGCACATTCATCTCATGAAAGATGAGCCTATACTCACTAGGCAATGTTGTATGTTGAAATTTGATTTCAAACTCCTTAAAAATCATAAGGCAAATATGCGAAAGGGGGGAAAAAAACCCCCAAACCCTTACCACTTCTTTTTCAAAATGAATTCTTCCACAACTTAAATTGTAAATTATAAATTATGTGAGGCAGGGACTCACATTGGTGCTTTTGCAGTGCCTAAAATAATAGGATCCTGACCTGTGACTTCTTATGTGACACTGCAATAAAGATAAAAAATAATATACTTAATAGGAAAATGTGAAGAAATATTCATGGCAAGCAATTCACCCTCATGTTACCAGCAATATTGACCTTTAAGGCCTTACAGCTGTACAAATATCTTTGGTACAATGATGTGCAAGTGTATATCAAGTAATTTCACTACCATCTTTGAACAGTTCAAACCATACCTAACTAAGTTTCACCAAAATTTAGACACAAACTCATCCATCAGCTCATGGTCCTTTGAAAGTGGGTCCAAGTGTTTTCAAATATGTTTGGGCTTTCAACCAATCTCGGCTGAGTTATGACTTTGTAGCAAAACTGCAAACCCAGATGAGCTTTGAGGAGGCTTTAGTTTTACTATGACATTTTATTCAAGCCTGAAATCTGATGAGGTGAAGCTTACTAGGGAGGTTTTTTTTTTTCCTTCTAAAGCTTCTGATGAAAGTTATTTACTTGATCTCTTCGCAAAATCCCCATAGGTTCTATACTGTAATGTTCCTTTATTGTTGCTCATCTCTCACCTGTAATGCAACCACAGAGGCTGCACATTGTCTGGAGACTCCTGAAGTCGAGGATGATGCCCCAGGCATTGTTACATGTCCTGTGTGTTAAAGTCAGATGGTGGAGGGGAAAAACAAAAAAGAAAAGCAAGTGTAGTATTCTCTGCAGGCAGCAATTTTTGCAAGATACCTCAAGGTAATTTGTAAATGAGAAAGAAGCCTGTGTCTTTATGTTATAGCAGTTTAATTATGTCTGTATTAATAAAGATTTTGAAGAGGACTAGGAATGATTGTTACAGTTTGAGGATGTACTCATGGATTGTGTTAGTGCAGTGCAATGGATGGCTGGAAAACCTGGCCAGAGAATTTCAGGTACAGATCAGAAATTACTCACTGGAGCAAGGTTGCATTGTCTTGCTCTGGGCCTGGGGCAGCAGTCAGTTAAGTGGCATAAGGAGGGGCTCTGGGTTGCGCAGAGGGTGTACGTGTGCATGTGTGGAGAGGATATCTCTACTTCAGGAGCACTATTTTGATACATACATTCAAAAATGTGCTTTTCACAAATGTCATTCTTCCAAGCAGTGAACTCTGTGCAGCTAGGATTTATTCTGGTTTCATCTCTATTTTTGTAACCAGTCAGCCAGTCAGATGCTAGATACTCAGTACCCCATAACTCAGATACCTGTTTCCCTTGATCTATACAGGCAACTGCTGGAAAAGATGAAACCCCTTTTCCTTTTAATTGCAAAACTGTACAATGCTGGTTCTTGTTCTGTAGTGCATTGCTGAGTACATTTCTTTCAATAATGACTTCTGTATCAGAAATAGCCTACATATCACTTAATGGGATGCTTCTTTTGAACTTGGCTTTGACTTAATAGCAGTGTCTTACTAAATTCATCGTGACTGTCTGAAATTTGTATCAGAAGTGAACCTAGGCAGTAGTCTTTGAAATACCCCTGCTTTGAAATTTATAATAATGTAGCCTCCTTTTGAGGTCAGTCCATCCCTCTTTAGCTTTGTTGACATCAAGAAGGTGAACAAAGGTGCTGTATGCAGTGAATGAATACAGATTTAATGAACAGGAGAGAAGCAGATGACGCTTCTTATACTGTGAGCTGGTTTTGAACAAAGTCCTTGGAACCCGTATGCAAATAAAGGAACTATTTTATTGAATGGACTTCTTCATGTCAGCTGCAAAAGTGGACAAAGCTGATGTCTGTATCTTCAAGAGGCAACTCTTTGAAACAGTGATCCTGTTCCTAGGGGAAGATATAGTAATCCTAGGTGGTAGCCTGGGAGGTCAAAATAATGTGCGATTTGAAAATCAGTAGGGCTTTATCAGTGTAAACACTATTTTACAATAAACTTTCTAGCCTTAGCAACTGATTGCTATGGTACTCTCAAGTTGTGCTCTTTAATTGTCTCCATTAATACTTTGATCTTTGGCCGTGTGTATGAAAAGCATTTTAAATGACCACCAATGCAAAGCGTTATGGAAAAACCTAACCTTTTATATTTTATATCCTTTTCCATGCAGTAGCATTTGGTTTCCTATGAAGTTTCTTTTTAGTAAATTTCCCAGCATTTTTTTTTTTTACTAGAGAAACCATATGAAAATAACCATAGCTTGTACTTGGTAAATTATTAATCTGGCAGCAGTTGCTTGCTAAACAATTCTCTCTCATACTGAAAGTGCTGTTCTTCAGTATAGTGGAGAGTTATTTTGAGCTTTTGTTTAGAGACAAACAAATTCAAAGTTAATGCATGTGACAATACCTATCTGATGGCAGTTTAAGTGCCACCTCCGCCCACTGACTCATTTCTTTTTACCTCTTTTCTGGTGGCTGATGAAATTAAAGGGGAACATACCATGATTTCTGCATCTGTAGTTTCGGTATGTGATCTTTGACTCTTCAAGCCTTACTTGAAGAATTTGTAGTTCTCACAGTTAGTGGCTGGGAACAACTGACTGACATTCATTTGTCTTTGGAAGATTTAATGAAAGACCTTTATTTATAGTGGGTTTTGGAGACCTCTGAAGCTGTAAAGCTAAAGCCAACCCAACTGTTAATACCACTGGACTGAAGTTAGCCCTACAGATAACCAGTAGGACTTAAGTACAAAGCTAGTCATGTGTTTTGCATAAGGTCACTTTAATTACTTCAGCAACATTAATCCTAAATTAACAAGGCTTATGTATGGCAAATGACTTATCTGTATTAAAGAGGGCATACATTTTCACCCGGCAAAATTGGGATCTTTGAAAGTGATATGCTGTCAATAGAAAGGATAGAGAAAGAAAAGATCTTATTATACATTTCCTTCCAACGGGCATTTGAAAGTCATCCTTCCTACTACAAATACATAACATGTTACAGTATTTCCTTCTAAGCTGAAGTTTCTTTCTTGGCTCTATGTGCTTTTTTTATGCCATTAGTCCCAACAACTTCTGTACCCTAGACCCAGTTAAATGTAGTTATGCAGATGCATGCAGACAATCCCAAGCTGGAAGGAAGAGAGCATATCCTGAAAGGGGAGCTATTCTCTCTGTTCCCTGCCTGGGATGGGTTCTGAGTGCTGGCAGGTAACTGAGTAGTGGATTTCAGGAGCAAGGATGCAGTTCCCTTTCTTCTATTTTGGGGAGAAGTGTATGGAGACCCGGGGTTTTGGTCACTTTACCAGTCTGGCTGTAGAGAACTGAAAGGTTTTGACTTAGTT
This sequence comes from Pelecanus crispus, assembly GCF_030463565.1. Taxonomy (NCBI): domain Eukaryota; kingdom Metazoa; phylum Chordata; class Aves; order Pelecaniformes; family Pelecanidae; genus Pelecanus; species Pelecanus crispus. The sequence goes on along the minus strand of NC_134653.1, from coordinate 8,183,247 downwards.
TAATAGGAGCTTAAGTCCAGAATTAGGTTATAATGATTGCATGGCTGATGGATTAGAGCTCAAAGCAGGGGTTCTAATGGAGCCTTAACATGTAACTCAGAGAACAGTTTGGCCTCTTTCACCTAGTAAAACATAGGCCTGGAAGAGCTGTGATTTGTCTCTCTAAATACAGCACAGGCATGAAGACTAGAGGAGAAGACCTTGCTGACATAAGAGCAGAGGGTGAGAGTTGTCCAAGAGTGCATTTGGGTTTGTAATTAGAAGAGTTTTTCTCAGACCAGTGGAGCAGTAGACTTCTGCAACAGCCTTCGAGGAGAGATCATCAGGGTGAAAACCTAAGCCTTTAAGTTCTATTAAAGCTGACAAGAGTTAAGAGCAGCTTCCCATTGTAAAGGTGAACTTATATATGTACTTTAATAAGTTATTGAAACACTTAGCCAGAGTATTAGAAATGCAGGGCATCACTTGTAAATTGTTGTCATGATTATTACTTATTACTATTGTATCCAAGTGAGGTCAGCACCTTATTGGCTAGATATGCTGACAATGCAAAGAACACTCCTGCTTCAGATTATTTTAATTGGACAAGACAGACCAAAGTTAGCAAGTAAAACAGCAGCAAAGAGAAACAAAGAAGTGAAGTGACTTGCCCAAGGTCACCAGGCATTCCTCGTTTCTGTTTCTGTCTCCCAGTGCACACATTTTCTCTTCCTGGAATAAAATGGGTGAATTCTGCAAGGCATGTCTCATTTGTTATAAGTAGTCAGGTGAGAATTCTTATCTTGCAGTTTCAGGAGCTGCTGGTATGCTGCTACTTCAGTGAAAGGAACATTTTCCTTAACACGTAACAGAAGCTATAAAATAAAAGGTGAAGTGAAAAATGGTTAAGATACTGTAACTTGCACAATTAAAATCCGGCACTGAACAACAATAGGAAGCAGAGAATTTGCTGAACAATGGGGAACTTCCCCTCTTGTTGTTATGTGTTTGAACTTGCATGCAAAAACAAAGTTTGTCCTATATGCCAAATAATTACCATAGACCATAAATGTAAAGAAAAGAATTGTTAAGGTAATGTCTCTAACTTTAGCTGAGAAAAACCACAGCATGCCTTGTCCATGCTCCACCATAAATAAATTGGCTCCTCTTGTCTCTTCCCATTTTTAAAGTCCTAAAATGACCAGACATCCTCTTTGTTCTCAGGTCTGGACCCTCCCACACATGAAGAGAACCCTATAGTCTTTCAAATATCTTATTTTTAATTAACTATAATGATGTAAAGCCTCCTAATATACAATTTTGCTTAAAATAGCACCTAAACGCAGTCTGAACTCACAGATCTTGAATACCTAGATACTAAGATACTTAACAATTTTTGGTTCTCTAATGTAAATGCAGAAAAACGACATGACTTGCACATAGAGGTTAGCAATGTGGACTCCATTGCCAACATTAAGTGTAAAGCACAGTTCAGTGGAAGGATGAAAATAACACTTGATTTTTCTTGTAAAGAAAGATACCTGTTTATTTCTTCTAAGTCAATGAATGTTTTGTTTGGATACCACCACCAACATACTTTTTTTTTTTTTTTTTTTTTTTTTTATGATAGTTGCTTTGCCTGGAGCATTTCATAAACCAGTAAGTAGAAATAAAGTATTATGTTTCCTGAGATGTGAAGAGGACTCTTCGTCTTTAAAAGACATATTCTCTGTCCTATTTTAATTACTATCACCCTTCTGTACTAGAGATATTTCCCACATAGGTCAGGAAAAATTAATGACGTCTTTTCCAGTGCTTGGAGCAGCTGCACCTCCTCACAACCTTACTCCCCTTTTAACAGTTTTTGAAATGAATTTTGCTTGTAAAACCTTTTGACAAGCTTTGAATCAAGAAGCAGCAGGAGTATGCAAGGACCTGAACTGATGAAATTCAGTTTATTACAGGGTTGACAGGGATGCAACTTTGAACAATCATGGCTAAAAGAATGAGCCTCTCTTGCTTTAAGAGAGCAACCCTTCCAGGTTTTGAAAGGGTGGGCTCATTGCTTCTGCAACCCTGATGTCAGGGGACAACACTCAATGTGGGCTGAGACTGTGGCTTGGGAGGCCTCTGGGATGCACCCAAGTATAATGGTTTACCATTGAGAAAGTGTGCTTCCTCCTGGTCCTTCAACTTTCCAATTTCTCACTGTGACATAAATTGTTGGAGTTTAACTCTGGATTTCTCTATGTTGCCATAGGTGCATTTTTTCTTGGAAAGACTGTTGATAACTCTTGAAGTGAGCTAGTTCGAATTGCAGGTTTGGTCTAGTAACTTTCTTATTAATCTCTCTTAGAAGAGTAATTAACTTAATGATTTGCAGTGGTTTATTGGTGAAATTCTGCTAAAAAAGTGATCTAAACAAGGTCCTATGAGCTGCAAGGTGAGATGAGTAGCATGCTGTACTATATGCTGAAAGGATGGTCTCATCTGTTTCTTCTGTAAAGTGGGAAAAATAAAGCCAATTTACTCTGTTTATATACTTTTGATCATAATTCACTAGTGTATGTGGTGTTATCTTCAAACAAACATGTTAGAAAAAAAGTATTCAAGAAGGACCAAATGCATTCTCTAGATGGTAAATTCTTTACAAGCTGAGCAAGGTGAGGAGAGGAATCTTTCAAGGTTTATTCCCCTACACCAAGAATTTCTGCCTGAGTTGCTGAAATGAGATGTGGCACCCGCTAGATACTACAGATGTTCAAAATATCTTTGTGTAGTTTTCTGTGCCCACAAACATGGTTCTCTTCTGTGAAGGTGCCATATCCTTGAGTTCTGCCAAGCCTCTGAGCTTGCCCATGGTAAAATTAAATGTCAATGTTACTTTCCCAAATAATGTTACAGCAAATGATCTTCCATTTTGTGTTCAGTGCCAATTTATGTTACTAGGGACAGTAAATGGGGCACATAGAATGATAAAACTTGACAAGATTTCCTGATTGTCAGTTCTGGTCTCATGATATCTGAGTTTCGTTCCCTTTGCTGTACAAGGAATGAAATGATCATGAGTGCTGACATATAATTTATCATTATCCATTTTTCATGGACACCTCACTAAGTTGAACAGGGCAGTTTGTTTCCGAGTGATATTCCAGATGTGTTCTTGACACCTCTGAATTTTTACACTGTGCTTTTGTTTATGTTCATCAGAATTCCAAAAGATAGAAATTTACTTTTTTTTTTTAATAATAAAAAATAAACTCTGGAGAGCTAGGAGAGTAGCTGACAGAATTAGCCAATTGGACTTGCTCATTTTAATCCTAAAGACAAGCTTTCTAGAATGGAGATCAGAAGTTCCTTATCCATCTCCATGTAAGGGGATCATATTGTTTTATACATCTAGGCTCCTCTCATGCCTTTTTAGTTGGGTTTTCAGTTCAGAAGTGATTTGAGAATCAAGGCTTTGATGTGGAACATAATGAAATCAAATGCTTCACATTTGGCAATGAGTATTTCAAGAATTCCTTGGCTTGGATAATGCTGTAATGTAAGCCACTCTTTTTGTTGGCTTGATACTTACTGCGACGTGTGTAAGAATTAATCAGCAAATAGAAAAAAAGTAGCCAACTTTCTCCTTTTATTGCATCATAAGCATTTGCTCCAGGTTTTACTTGGAGGGGAAAGTAATCCATGTGAGCCAAATGGTGGTTAAATTTTTTGGTGGCTATGAGTTTTGGAGAGTACTGTGATCCTTTGGTCTTTGCTTGCTGTTACATTGGGCCTTAAACTAGAAAACCCATGAGCAAAGCCCCACTAAATTAAAAAGAGAGACTGTTCTTTTATGAATAAGCCACTGTGTGCCTGGCTAAAGTTAACTGTTATCTCTGCGTAGGGGATAGCCTCTCAGCAATCTGCTTATTGTGCACAAGTTTCTCTTGATTTCACAAGAAGAATCAATTAGAAAGGCAGCCCCAAGTATCACCGTGTGTCATATTAATTTAAACATTGTTTTCTGCAGTTGAAAACTTTATATTCATCACTAAATTGTTAGATTTATCCCCCTCCCCCCCCATCCTCCCAGTCTCTGATGCACAAAATTATTAAACTTAATTGGGTTTCTCTGGACACTACTCATTTCTCAAAATTTATTGCAATTATACAATGCCCATAGCTCATTTATTTTTCGTTTCCTGGTGATTAAAACTTAAGACACTGAAAAATGTTATGTGTGTTTTCCTTTTCATCACTAATCCTTCTCTCCCCTACATTCAAGACACACATTCTTTGGTCATGAATCATTAAAGTAGCAAAATTCATAGGCAGACTTAATTTATAGCTAAGTATAGGAAAAGTAGAATGCAGGTCAGAAACTTGAAACATTTTTAATAAGATACTGTGGTTTTGTTTCGGAGTGTTTTTCTTAACAGTGAAAGCATTCCCATATATCTTACCTCAAATTGAAGTAAAAATTAGGTTACTATAGGGAATCATAGAAGCTGGAGAAGGGAACCGACCTGTGGGTATAGCCGCACGGTGTTGTGTAGTGATGCCCCAGTGAGAGGCTGTCTCTGCCTGCTGTGGTACTGGAGGTCTCCATCTGGTTTACCCTGATGAAGGGAGACCTGAGTGGGACATTTTGCCTAGTTCAGGGTGCAGAGAGGAAAATTTTTTTTAAAGGTGACACTTAGCCTCCATGACTAGTCGCACAGACTTATTCTAAAATGTATTAGGTACCTACACAGGACTGAGAAGAGACTAGGTAAATTAATGAAAGAAAGCATATCCATCAAGGGCTCCTAAGCTCAGAGATTCTGCTGCTGAGCTGCTGCTTTTTCAAGGCTGGGCAGTATTCCATGGAAACACCATCACATGTTTACCCTGTTTTTATTCTCTAAGTGGCCTGCTATTAGCGACTTTTTTTAAAATTGTAATTATTTAGCAAAACTATTATGTGAGCAACACTGAGTGTTATGGTTACACGCAAGCAAAAGGGAGGAGAAAGGAGGAGAGGTAAAAGTTGTGGAAAGTGTTTGGGTTTCATGAGCTGGCACTGGTCCTGATGACCTCCACATTTTCTGTGGAGGGCTAGTTCTGCTTGTCTCCATCCAGGAGGTGGAGGCTGTGCTTCTCCCCCACCGTGTTGCCTGTAGCTGCTGGATTAGCATCCCAGTGACTGTGTTGTTTTCTGGGACAAGAAGCGCTTCTCAGGACTATTCGCACAAAGTGGCAGCATGTTGGTGTGGGGTCCTCGTCCTGCAGCCTGTAAATGTTCCAGCTCATTCACCTCCATCTCCAGCCTTGGCTTTGCTGCTCCCCCCAGAGATGACTGATCCCAGCTGCCTACTCTGCTGTGAGTGCTTTCCTGACAGGCAGTGGCCCCTGGCTGGACCCTCCCTGAATGCCGTCTGTCACCTTTCCCATATGCTGACTCAGGGAACTGAGCTAGATGGGCTTTTGGTGTGATCCAGGGTAGCTGTTGTGACATTTTTATGTCAGGAGGGGTTGGAGGACCCTCGAGTATCCCATTCTGCATAGGCAATGTACATTCCATGCTGAGACGCTGCTTTGTTGTGTTGGTAGGTGAGTGATTGAGGTGAAGAGGGAATAATTAATACCATTATAACTACTAGTGGTATTTTTAGCATTAGCTAAAGTAGGAGCTAAGTGGGAGACACAAATATTTCTTCAGGCAGAAAAACTCCCTAGATAGTGCAGAACAACGCGTGTGACAGGGCAGTGGTATCTTTTTCAGGACAATGCAGCGTATGTTAATTTGATATACACTCAAATCATGTAGCGTCTTTCCCAGCTGAAACAGCAGCAAAGCTATTCAAAGCAAATATATGCAGTGGCTGAACTTCCTTTAGCACTTTGTGAATGGAGTTCAAGTACTGAGAGGCTGGCCTACTTCCAGAAAGCAGGGCTTCTGTTTCCAGTGCTGGCAGAACAATGTTTGGGAAATAAACTTGCATCTGAAATCTAAACATATCCTCTAGTTCACCAGACTTCTGAAATCAGCTAAAGTGAGTTAAAACAATTAAGTACTGTGAGGTGGAAGTATGGTACTTGAAGATACTGTAGAAAAGTGATTTGAAGTGTTCATGTCTGGAGCTGAGGAGCTTCTTTGTAGACAGAGATGGGCCTGTGGTGTGTTGTCTTTCTGATTCTACTTGAGAAGCCCACAAAATTCAGTCCACAAAATCACCAATCGTTCTTGCTCTCAGCGTTAACAGAGGAAAATAACTTAGTATGCAGGCATTTATCTCTGGGCAGATTCATTATCTTCTCCCTCTTCTTGTCTCCATGGTGAAAGATGGGTGAAAGCCAAGGCAAATAGCGGCCATTTGTAAGTTGCTTTAGGGACCTTGTTTATAAGGAATTCTTATAGGCCTTTTAGTCCAAATCTTGCTCACGTGGCAGCCAGTGGAAAACACTCCTTTTGACCTGAATGGGAAATGAGTCAGGCTTCTCATATTTTTATAAGTTCTATAAAATGTTGGCTTTCCTCTCAGGTATTTCTTTGAGTGAGTGAGAAAAATAATAAAAAAGTGTTTCATTTCTGTCATGCCTTCCAGCTGAAGTCCTCTAAGTGCTTTAGAACTTGTGCAGATTTAGCTTCACAGCATCCCTTTAATTCTGGTAACACTCATTTCAGCATTATAGATGGGGAGGTGAGAGAAGCTACTCAACATTCTCAGGCCAAATCTGTATGAGAACCGATCTCCTCTTCTGGCACTGTTCTCACAATGCTATTTTTCTCGTTAGCTATAACGGGCCTCTACCAGCAAGCTGGATTTTCTCCTCTAGTATGAGCACTTGAAACAGCTGAATAAAGTGTCTCAAAATCATAACTAGGCCTGAGCTGCACAGTCTTCAGCGCTACGTGACCTTTAGGTGCTGTCAAGGAGTCTTGCAGAGAAAGGTTGAACTGTTCGCCTGAGAGGCCAGTTTGCAGCAGGAAATAAAACAGGTGGATTTTAGTGATTATTGGACATGCCACGCTCTCCCCAAATTCTAGGTGGCACCCCACCGCACAGACTTACTTCATCTGTCATCTGCCTGGAAACTCCCTGCTAATATTAAAGATCACTGCTGTTTAAAATACAAAATATCCTTTACTAGTATAAAATGAAAATCAAGCCTCCCATATCTAACACCTCTTCTATTTCAAACATTTCTTTGTATGTATAAGCAATCATTCAATTCTCCCATGTTTTCATCATCCTCCTGCTCTCCAGTGGGGACTTTTCTTTATTTAAACATGTAAGGAAAGAAAAGACTCGCACTCTTAAATCGGGTTATTTGGTGTCATTGAGATGGTAGTCTGATGACAAACACCACAATGGTTGAGCTGAATCACGGTCTCATTTCAACTGCTGGCAACACAAATAACAATTGTGATGGATAAGGTAGGATAGGAATATCTGGCTGAGAGCTTGAGTTTTTAGGCTGCAAACCAGCTACGGATATGACTGCCTACAGTGATTTCAAAAGCTAACTACTCGCAACAAGTTGCTAGTTGTGTTGTCTTATCCAAATTTATTCCACCAACCAATGAAGTTAATGGACTTAAACTCCCCACTTTTCTCTTTCATTTGCTTGACAGGTTTCTGTCAGCTCAGATTTTGATTATTGCTTCCTGCTGACAGCAAAGGAGAAGTCCAGCTGCATTTTGTATTAGAGTTCAGTTGAAGTTGTCCACACCTGGGACTCCATTCGCTCTGAGATGGAGTTTTCATCCAATCTCAAAATACCAAATATACTTTGCAAAGTGGCATCATCTTTTCCCTACATATAGCTAAACAAAGCAACACACGAGATCACCAGTTTGAGAGTAGAGGAGTTGAGATCACAGGGCAGAAAACAATAACCTTACAAGAGGACCAGTTTAATTCAAAGGTGAATGACATATGAAATGCATTATTATGGGCACTATAGCATTTAGTTTCCTGAAAATAACTAGAATCAAATAACACATAATTAATTACAGCTTATAAAAGACCTCTGGAATTTACACTGATCTTTTGTTTTTCTTTGTAAAGCTGGTGGCTAACTTGTTCATCAGTCATTTCCTTGTGATTTAGCCTGTGTCCTCCATAATCATGGGATTCTTGTAAAAAAAGCTTTTTGGATGCATTTCATCAAGGCATTCTACCTGTGCTCAGGTCATGTGGAAATTAATGAGCTTTATGCACCTGCTTAACTTTAAACATACAGGAGAGGTGGTGTTTCAGAGAGAATGGGAAACCATTTTCATGTTCTGGGAAAAATGCTGGCATCCTGAAAAAAATGTTGTCTGTACACAGAACAAAAGAAACAAAACCGGAGGTCTTGTTGTTGTTGTTCCTAAACTGGAAATAGTAACAAAGCAATTGCTTCTGGTCAACTGAATGTTTTGTTTCTATTCCAAGATTTTGTTGTTAAGTCTTGAGTTGTTCTTTTTTTTTTTTTTTTGCTATAATTAACAATTTTCTAAATAAAAATTCATTTTGAAATAAAGAAACACAAGCTTTCAAATATGAATTACTACTGTCACATACTGAGTCTCTGGCAGCATGAGCAGTCTTGAGGTGAAGTTTCTTCAGCTGGAAATCGGCACATCTGTATGCAGGCAAACACTAAGGGTTAAGTAGAAGGGAAACAGAAGGGAATTTTGACTTGGCTTATGCTTCTGGAACAAAAATCTGTAAAAAGTTTAAGTCCTCCAGCACAGGTCTGCAAAGTCCTACAATCAAATTGATTTCCATGCAGGGAGAACTGCCTTTTGTATTGAGGAAATGAGCATGTGCATCATAGCACAGGAGGAAGTGGGAGGATAACGGGCAAATTTCATTTCACTCTGAACCTGATCCCGCTGTGACACGGTGAGAGTGCTCTGTCCCTTGTTCTCCTGCTGAACAATGAGAACTCACACAGATTACAGGAGCAAAACATCTGGTAAAGTGGATGGTGTAATTATGTGTGCAAATGTGAGACAAAATTTAAAAAAAAAAAGGAGATATTGATTCAGTGCTGTGTACAGTTTGCAGTGACGTCATTCTGTAAAAGTAAACATAACAGTGATGGTCTGTGGCTGCGGTTCTGTTGTCACTGGTGAGGCAAAGCAGGAAGGCAGAGAGGTGGGCTTATTTTCTTTCTGTTGAAAAGAGCTTTCTCCTTCAGAAAAGACCCCAAAACTAGATTAAAAGAACATCCTGGAAATGATTCAGTGAAGCAGCTTGTGGGATAGTCTTCAGCTTGCTCTCTCAGGGGTGTGTTGCTGTTACAGTTAAATTCAGACCCTTAGGAAGTTGTCTGCTTGTAGCAGTGCGTATCAACAACAGATTGCTCTGGGTTAGTAATGAAAATGCTTTCAGTACAACTGTGTTTGGGAAAAGCTGTTTCAATAGTGCTACAGAAAACCCCCATCAAGTCCCAAGCGTCTCCTATGGCTGATGTACACAGATGTTGTACATGCAAGGTAATTTTAAGTTTGGTCTTTAGTGTATCCTTAAGGAAACGAGATTACAGTCACGTTCTGAGTGTGTATGTGAGAGACCAACACCTTGCCTCATAACTTTTGAACCTAGGGATTGATTTCAGCCACATTTGATAAGAGGTGGACTTGTCCAAGGTATTTAAGTTCATACATGCTTCATGAAAATAGGTGCTGATGGAAAGGCAAAACTTCAGAAGTATCCTTTGTATGCTCCCCAACTGCAGGAAATGGTTTACTTGCAGGTTATTAAACATGCATAAAAATCCCCAGAGGAAAGGGTGACCTATACAGACCCCAGCCGCATATATCTTTGCACTTGATTTGTTAGAAGAAAGGAAAAAGAGCAGCTGTCATTTAAATATCATATTGTGTAGAGCTGGATGAAAAATAGAGAGTGTGTTGTCAAAAAACACCAAAACAATTTATTTGCAAACTTCAGCCTGTTGTAGTTATTTAAGCAATTAATGCAACTTGCTTGGCTGAATTAAATCAAATCCTTTTTCCCTTATGAGTCAATTTTTTGACTCTTCAGATTCATTGCTTGAAGGTGATCTCATGCCATGATAGGAATAAGACAGACATATCACTTTTCTAGGGCTGACCCCTACCTGACCCTTTGCTCTGACTATTGATTTCTCCTGGTATTTCCTTTCTGTATCAGGTGATAAGATAGCAATATGATTAGGAGGTGATGAGAAACTGAAATACATTCATATACATTAAGTTCAAAAAAAGCTAACTGAGAAATAAAAGCACAACACAGAAGCCAACTCTTCTCAACATTGACATATATCTTCTAAAATACAGAAAATCTTTTAAATCCCTCCAACTCTTGTTAGCTAACAGAGGTCAGATTAGTCACTTCAGATGTAAGGTGTACCCATGTAATTTTTTTTCCTGTTGTACTTTGAGATTGTTAAAGGACCTTTTGGTTGGTGAAATGCAGGTGATTCATTGTTCTTGTACTTTTATAGCTAGATGAATTCTTTCTAAATACAGTGTGTGTTTCTGAAGGAATTATCTTTAAAAGTGGCAGTACATATTTAGCCCACCTCTAAATAGCTTTTCGGAAGAAACAGAATGTGCCACTCCTTTTTGTGCCTTCATTAAAATGTTGCTGAAGTGACAAGCAAGGTCTCTCTTTCATGTGTACTGGCTTCCTTAAACTTACTGGCATCAGAAAGGTGCTGGTTAATAGCTTTGTCTTTTAATCTTTAAATAATTCAATTGCTTGGGCTACTACATACCCTTCTTAAAACTTGGCAACACTTGAACCTTTTAGCAGATCTGACACGAAAAGGAGACTGTCTAAATAGCTGAATTTGAACATAACTCCTCATGTCTTGATGGTCAGTTATGGTTAAAAAAAATATATAAAACTGAAATATTTTCTCTGTTGTCAACTGCTTGGGTTTTTTTGGATGTGCACTATTGCCAAGAAATAAAGCACAAAACCTAACCCTGAATCTTTGGGAAATGCTTAGAAAAACAAATCAGCTGTACGCCCTGCTCACATTAGCAAATGAGTTGCTGCCAAGTCCATGAGAAAGCAGAGGCCCCACTGAACAAAGTCACTGGGAAGCCAATGCTTGTCAGTGCTATGAGGATGTGTCTGAAGGAATATGACAGTGCCTGTGAAACTGAGGGCAATGACCCAAGTCAGTGAGAACCTGCTTAGCTTTTTCTTTAGCAATGAAGTACACAGTCAATCTTCTAAGTAGCGAGATGATCCTGGTTAGCTTTGCAGGAATAGTACATTTTCCTGTGCTTAATTATTTAAAGAAAGCTATATAATGGGTCTTTGGAATTGTGTGACCCACTAATCAATCCATCCACTTTTGCATAATGCATGTGGCATCAATGTTATTCCATTTCAAGATCACTTAGGAAAAACTTGCCAATCTGCTCGTTGCTCCTCTGCAGTGCAAACACAAACACACAGCTTGCAATGCCATTTGCCTTCTGTGCTTATTTAGAGCCAGCTGTAAATGTTCCCAACAATTAGCATTTAAAGAAGAAAAAAGAAGTCTGTAAATTCCTACATTTGAGTGAGATCACTCAAGGTGCCTGACCTTTGGACCTGTGAGAGGTTCTCTTCACAGTGCTGAGGAACATTAGACCCTCACTGTGAGACCCTAACGATGAGTACCTGGTGAGCCTTTCTCTTCAGGATGGTGTTGCTGTCCGCCTGGGGTTCTTCACCTGAAACCTTTTCTTCATCATATGAAGGACAAACCTTTCAGACAACTGCGCAGGACTTACTCTTGCCTTTTAAATCCCAATTGCACCACACTGTAAACTTAAGGAAATGGCTACCCATACTTACTGTCCATATTAGCCTAGCAGAGCTCAGACCCTCTTCTTTCACCCTTAGGGAAGTTCCTTCAAATTAGGCTTTTTCTGCTGAGGTGGAAAAGGGTGTTCTTCACCCTCTGGTTGAAGAAGAATAGGAAAGGAAGAAGAACAAAGGAGAATGTGCTTCTGTAGCTTCATAGTTAGAAAGTATTGGGGGGGGGGGGGGGGGTGTGCAAAATAAATCCTGTGGTGTAGTCTCCAAACTGTTCATCTGATGATTGTCTAGTGTGATCTGTGTAACTGGTGCCCAGGTGCTCTGTTCTGCTTGGATGGAGGCTGACCTCCATCTGGGCAGATCTGAAGTAAGAAAGAACAGCTGTAGGATTTAAGGAGCAGCTTGTCTGAGTTTTACACGACAGATTTGGATGAGGGTACCTATACTCTAGCTAAATTCATATACATGACTAATCTTTTTTTAGCTATAGTTGAGTAAGTGCTAACCAGTGCCTTGGGGTCTTGTGCACTCTGATGAACTACTCGAAGGGTCTTGTGAGCCTTTTTCAGTTGTGGCAATTTTGTCTGATGTATTTTTGGAGGAGAACATCCCTTTTGATGTGATACATACTTAAAAGCCAGCAACACAGCATGACCCTTGCATTTTATTTATATTTCCATAGGCATTTGTTCTGGCTCCTATGAATTGGACCTTTTCTTGCAAGGTTTTGTTTTAAGCTGTGCAGAAACAAACACAACAGGCCAAACAATTTTCCTAGGGTTCAATCCTGCATGGTGCTGATCTTTCTGGCCTGGCTACACTAAACATACATAAGAATTTGTTAATTAGTTAGGATTAAGAACGTGCTGAACAGGTTTTGCTAGTTTGAGGTCAGTGTGTAGCACTTTGCAGGATTGCACCTTTAATTAAGAAAAAAATACACCAACAAGCCATGTAGTAAGCTTGTTAATTATAATGTACTCTCATTTCATGTCTATTTACATAGAAATGCTTTTGAAATACCATTAAGCGTCTTCTGAACCTCCATTATTTTAGGAATTGCTATAGGATTTTCCATTATACGTTCCGGATATTTTTATTGACAATAATGCAATTTGTGCTTATGCAAGCTAAAAAAGTTCTATCAAATGCAATACTTGAGAATATAAGCTGCTTGCCACAAAGGTCAGGAAATAATTTTTCATCTTTGCACATCTATCATTATGCTATTCTATAGGTGCTTTATGAGGATTCTTTGGGTTTGTTTTCCCCTTTATCGGAGCACTGTGAGTTAGCTAATGCCAGAGGCGGGACAGCAGAATTGACAGTCTCATGGTCTAGTCCAGAGTCCTATCTATCATTCTCTTTTCTTTTAAATACTATTTCCTGTTTCAACCTCATCCTGGAGACTTTGAAATAAACTAGATCTCACAACAGAATATGCACCTCCTTAGAATATGACCTACTGATTTTTTTATTTTTATTTTTTAAAAAAGACCCCACAGTAATACATAATAGTGCCAGGAGGCTGAGTTAGAAATTCAGCTACTGGGTGCTTACAGGATATAATTGTTTTTAAAATGTTTTTTGAAGTGGCTACATGGCTCCTGCAGGCCCCTGGAAGCAGCAGAGTATATCCTTTTTGTAAAATATGCAGGAAACCTTGTGAAGGGAGACTAATCTTTGACAGACTATTGTGACCCTCTTGCCAATGAACTGTTTTCAAACACAGTACTAGAGAGCCATAGATGTGGGGAATTAAGGCAAACTTACTACCTAGCAATTTTCTCTGCCAAGTTTTTAAAGATATTTTCCCCCTGCTTCTGTTTTCAAGGAAAGCGTTTGGAAATTTTCTTCGAGAAAATCATACCTTTTATTTTTGTATCCTTCACCTGTTTTGATCATAAAGATACATTGCCCTATACATTTGAGCCCAGTTGCCTGATTAAATGAGTGATGTACACCACAACAGGGTTAACAAAAGCAAAGGGGAACAAAGGAGAGAGGCTTCAGGAATGGAAGAAAACCTGCGTGTGACACCAGGTTTGGAAATGCTTTCTTTAGTAGTTTACTGGGGGTTTGAGATGCATGTTGCTTGTGTTGCAATCATTGCTGTATACACGTAGGAAAATGTGAAGTGTGTGTAAATGCTTGCACATACGTATATCATTAGGGATTGACAGGCTTTTAGTGTCACGGAAGGGAGGAGAACACACTGTTTGTTATGACAAAAACTGCTTTACCCGGCTTTTCCTTCATCAGTTTTGCTGAGTTTATTTTCTTTTTGTGTTTCTGTTGGCTTCACCATCTCCTTGCTGGGCTCTGGTCTGTGGGAACAGACTCTTTCCTTTTCACTTTCACTTTATCCTTAGACTTCATATTTTTAATTTTTTTTTAAATATTGTCAGGGGAGACTGTGGTATCAGCAATCAGGGTAATTTACAGGTTCCATTCATGAGAATATGAGCATTTCCATCATCCTGGGTAAGGATGCATGGCAGTTTAATGTGTGTTTCTGAAGTATGCGTCAGCACGTATGTGGCCTTAGTAGTTTTGTGGCTAAGAGGAAGGAGAATTACCTTCAAAAGCTGTTTACTTGTAATAACTGTGAGGAGGGGGTAGCTGTCCCCCTCTTCTAATATCCAATGAGTTGTTTAGGGTAAGCACAGTATCATTCCAGTCTTGTGACCTTGTGAACACCATAATTCGAGAGCTCTGCATCTAATTTTAGAAAAGCAAACTTCCAGCTTTTCAAGGAGTCAGAAGTTAGTCAGAAGGACCCCCTGGGAAATGGTCCTCAGGGACAGGGGAATGGAACAGAGCTGGCAGATCTTTAAGGACACCTTCCACAGAGCACAAGAGCTATCAGTCCCCAGGTGTAAGAGATCAGGCAAGGAAGGGAAGAGACCAGCATGGCTGAGTCGAGACATGCTGGTCAAACTAAAGAGCAAGAGGGAACTGCACAGGCAGTGGAAGCAGGGACAGGTGTCCTGGGAAGAGTACAGGGACGCTGCTTGGTTGTGTAGGGATGGGGTCAGGAAGGCCAAGGTGCGGCTGGAGCTGAATTTGGCAAGGGATGTAAAGAATAACAAGAAGGGCTTCTACAGGTATGTCGACCAGAAAAGGAAGGTTAAAGAAAGCGTACCTCCTCAATGAACAAGAATGATGACCTAGTAACAACAGACGAGGAGAAGGCTGAGGTACTCAACAACTTCTTTGCCTCAGTCTTCACCAGCAACCTCTCTCCTCACCTCTCCTGAGTTGATGGACCACAAGATGGGGACCAGGGGGGTAAAGCCCCTCCCACAGTAAGGGAAGATCAGGTTTGAGACCGCCTGAGGAACCTGAATGTACACAAGTCTATGGGAACTGATGAGATGATCCCAGAGTCCTGAGGGAATTGGCTGATGTAGTTGCCAAGCCACTCTCCATGATACTGGAAGAGTCATGGCAGTCAGGTGAAGTCCCTGGTGACTGGAAGAAGGGGAATGTTGTGCCCATTTTTAAAAAGGGAAGAAAGGAGGACCCTGGGAACTACTGACCTGTCAGCCTCACCTCTGTGCCTGGCAAGATCATGAACAGATCCTCCTAGAAGCTATGTCAGCATAGCATATGGAGGACAGGGAGGTGATTCGAGACAACCAGCATGGCTTCACCAAGGGCAAGTCCTGCCTGACCAACCTAGTGGCTTTCTATGAAGGAGTGACTGCATCAGTGGACAAGGGAAAAGCAATGGATGTCATCTATTTGGACTTCTGCAAAGCCTTCGACACAGTCCCCCACAACATCCTTCTCTCTAAATTGGGGAGATATGGGTTTGATGGGTGGACTGTTCAGTGGATAAGGAATTGGTTGGGTGGTCACATCCAGAGGGTCGTGGTCAACGGCTCGGTGTCCAAATGGAGACTGATGACAAGTGGAGTCCCTCAGGGGTCCGTACTGGGACCGGTGCTGTTTAATATCTTCATCAATGATATAGACAGTGGGATTGAGTGCGCCCTCAGCAAGTTTGCAGATGACACCAAGCTGAGTGGTGTGGTTGACACACCAGAAGGACCAGATATGTCATCCAAAGGGACCTGGACAAGCTGGAGAGTTGGGCCTGTGTGAACCTCATGAAGTTCAACAAGGCCAAGTGCAAGGTCCTCGACCTGGGACGGGGAAACCCCCAATATCAGTACAGGCTGGGGGATGAAGAGATTGAGAGCAGCCTTGCAGAGAAGGACTACTGGTGGGTACTGGTGGATGAAAAGCTGGGCATGAACCAACAATGTGCACTTGCAGCCCAGAAAGCCAACCGAATCCTGGGCTGCATCAAAAGAAGTGCGGCCAACAGGTCGAGGGAGGTGATTCTGCCCCTCTACTCTGCTCTGGTGAGACCTCACCTGGAGTACTGCGTCCAGCTCTGGAGCCCTCAGCACAAGAATGACATGGGCCTGTTGGAGTGGGTCCAGAGGAGGGCCCCAAAAATGATCCAAGGGCTGGAGCACCTCTCCTATGAGGCGAGGCTGAGAGAGTTGGGGTTGTTCAGCCTGGAGAAGAGAAGGCTGCAGGGAAACCTTATTGTGGCCTTTCAGTACTTAAAGGGGGCCTACAGGAAGGATGGGGACAATCTTTTTAGCAAGGCCTGTTGTGACAAGACAAGGAGTAATGGATTTAAACTAAAGAAGAATAGATTTAGACTGGATATAAGAAAGAAATTTTTTACAGTGAGGGTGGTGAAGCACTGGAACAGGTTGCCCAGAGAGGCAGTGGAGGCCCCATCCCTAGAAACATTCCAGGTCAGGTTGGATGGGGCTCTGAGCACCCTGATCTGGTTAAAGCTGTCCCTGCTCACTGCAGGGGGTTGGGCTAGATGATCTCTAAAGGTCCCTTCCAACCCAAAGCATTCTATGATTCTATGATTCTAATTGTACCTCCAGAATGAGGAGGAAGCTTTGCTTTGAAAAAACGTTTTGCTTTGGAAGATGTGCACAGGATCTTGGACATGATGTGGAAGTCTGTTTGCTTTGGAAGATGTGCACAGAATCTGGGACATGATGTGGTCTGGACATTCTTCTTTATAGTTGAGCTTGGGTGGAGAAGTAAGGGCAAAATGAGAAACAGATCCAACTCTAGCTCTAAAACTGGAGTCTCCAGTCTCCAAAATGGATGAGCCAAAACTTTCTGAAGTTAAAAAGAAATTTGGAATTAACTATTCACTTTTTCTTCTAGCAGGGGCTGTCCTTACAAATAAGGGAAAGGAATCTTTGAAGCAATACTCATCTGACTTAAATTAATCTTACAGGGATTTCCAATGCTGTTTCCTGTTTAAAGAGGTTTGGATTAAGTCCTTATTTTTTTGATTCCTTACCTCAATCAAAATGAACTAGACCAAGGCTTTACATTTTGTTATTTTGCTTTCTTCCCCCTTCTTCCCTCCTGCAAGTGTTATGCTTGTGTTCTGGTTCTTCGGTCAACCACAACCTCTTGGCTCTTTTCACAGTATACCCTTTTTAGAAATACTTAGCAGTTGTGTGCTGAACACAGATGAAAGGAGAAAAAAGGTACTGTATCGATGGGCCCAATGTTAAAACTAAAATATCATTTGGAATCAGGATTTTTTAATTTTCATTTCTCATTTTTTAACATATGTAATGATTATAGAAACCTTGAATTAACAGAAATGTGTATCTAGCAGGGTGGACTAAGTCCCTTCCACACTGACTTGTTCCCTACTCTGTACCTTTCTAGTGCTTTATGTAGGCTACCTTGAAATGTCTCAGGTGCTGGGCCTTTCATCTCTTCCTCTGAGAGGATAAAAAGTGATGTAAGGGATCACGCTACATAGATTTTTCTTGCACTTAGTGAAATATTTCCTTATCTTGTCCTTTTGCCTTCTTTATTGGTTGTTGTGATGTTCTACACTGACAGAGGCACCTAGCAGACTTCCCTGTTGAACACTTGAACAAGCACTGAAACAAACAAGGTAGTCCTTGTCCCAAAGACTTGGAGTCTAAAGACGCTTTACTCTTTTGCCTCAGAAGTATCTCCTTTTGGCTTTGTACTGATTGCTTTCATATGACAATGATCAACATCCTACCCATAATGATACCTTTGGAGTGCTTGGTTACAGGTATTTGCTCCCAAGAGTGGGCTAGTAAAGTACAACTTTAGCAGGAGTTTATTTAGGAAACTGAATCATCAGGTAAGTCCTCATGATATTGGACTCTGTCACTATTTGCAGTGGAAGGCAATAGTGGTAATAATAGTAGTATTTTTTCAGCTTTAAGTGAGGATTCCATCTGTAGGAAAAGATCCCAACTTTTCTACTTTAAGAAGTCCAAGTATAACTTGTTTTTTAAATAATGAGTCAATAATTAGCTTAATTACTAATATTTTAAGATGGAACATTTTCTAACTTCTGTTACTTTCCATAACCTCCGGGAAATTTTGTAGGGACTGAGAGGAGGATATGGAAAATATTAATGACAGTAGTGTCTTGATTAGATGCCTTATCTTTTACCTCTTTAGTCTATTTCTGTTTCTGTTAACTTGTTTTTGTTTTGTGTAAAGGAATGGAAAGATTGCCTTAGTCCATGACAGTCCTGCCAGAGACAAAGGGCTGTAAATATCCACTTCTAGGAGTATATAATTATTAAACACCATGTGGCCCAGCAGAGAGGGAGTCAGAAAAGGTGTTTGTCCTTTTGCTTCTCTGCAACTGCCTTTGTAAGCCCCAGTGTTGCCACCTGCAAAATAAAGAAAATTATTCCTTCTTTGTAGAGCGATTTATGATTGGTTGATGAAATGTGCTATATTTTAGCCAGACCTAGTTTCCAGAGAAGTGTATGTATCTTCAGGATTATTCCATTAATTCATATATAAGGATTCTTTACTTACGATTGCTGATTCCTAAGTCTGGATTGGATAAATAAATTCAAATACACTGACTTCCTCCCCACCCTCCTTGTGCTGTAGAGTTGAATATGTTGCAAGAAAGCGTGTCACACCAAGATGCATATGCAACGTCATCGGTAGTCACAGGTGATACAAAGAGTATAACTTCATAGGTTTACATTTATCTGTTTTAGTCCATTTTACAGCTTTAGTCACAATGATCAGTTCATGAGCTGCACCTCTTCAGAGTTTAAGGTATTTTGATATATACTTTTAATTTAATATTATTTATGCTGGGTAGTTTTTTTAGGTGAAATCCTGGTCCTCAGTGAAGGAGGAGTGGAGTTTTGTCATTGGCTTTGTAAGGACTAAGACTTTACCCATTATATCTAGTAGTAACAATAGGTAAGTGAACATTAGCTTTTTAAGAAAAATGCCCTGCAGTGCTGCTTCTGCAATGCACAACACACACAAATATATTGTAGAGTTAATGATTTGTTCAATGAATGTAAAAGCTGGTTGCATAACAGAGATTTATTTTTAAGTGATTATTACCATCTGTCACTAGGTTTCACTGTGCTGCAATAAAAGTGTGTTTCAGATTATCAGCGGTTCAGTCATATGAAAAAAAAGGACTAGTTTCTTGTGATAGCTTTCCCCAGCTTTACCCTTAGAATTGCCTCTCCAGATGGTGGGTATGTGAGGTTGGAAATGCACAAAACATGGATGAAGCTCAGCTAAAAGCTCCCTAGGTGCAGACTGCAAAAATATTCAGAAAGAAAGAGTTGACCTGGATTTTGGAAGGTGGGTATATTCCATGGCTAATTTCTACAGTCCCCCAATCATCTTCCCTCCTGCAAAAATATGGGGACATGTATTTGCTGCGGCTATTGCTGCTTTCCTCTTTAGTCTGTATTCTTCCTAAAGACTGTTGGAGAGAAAAAAAGATAAAATGGAAGGATTAAACAGGTGGAAGGGTTTTTCTTCCTCCATTCACTTCTTTAGTCTTTGAGGGGAATCCTATCATATTGAAAAATGGATGCCTGTCAAATGTGGACAATTATAGAGACAAGCAAAATGGCTTGGAATTTTTTGATTATGTAATTTTGGTCATCCCAAGGCTACACACTAGTCAGCACTGTAATCAGGGAGTAAATATATTATGTTGTAACTAAATTTTCAGTAGTTTGCCAGAGAGGGTAATGGAGCCCCTTTCTCGCTAAGGGTTCATAGCACTTACTTATCCAGGCCTTAGACTTTAACCTCTTTCTTTTGTCTATCAGGTTTCAATGTATGTCTCTCCTCTCCTGGGAGCACAGGCTATCTACTAATCTGGAGAAACATTTTGTGCTCTGCCTGAGTGAATGTTTGTGTTCTGTGTGGTGTTGGGTCATCTCCAGCAGGAGGTGTAACAGACAGTTACCTCCCAGAGTACCTAGATATAAAGCTCTCTGCTTAGCATATGAAAGAGTTTGAAGATTCATTGAGTCGCTGATTCAGTGTAGTTCAGGTATGTCCAGGCACTGGGAGAGTACCCACTACCAAACCTATTTCCTTGCTGATGTAATTAATTTCTGTGTATGTGCAAGAAGAGAGCACAGAAAGTAAGTTGACTGTAAATGTATGTGTTCCTAAGCCCAGAGCAAGTCTGGGTCAAGAGTGGGCCTCTCTGTCTAAATCTCGTATATGTCCAGATGCCTCTGCATGTTTTTGTCTTTCATGTATGATGGGCTTGTTGGAAAAACATGGATTTTCAGTGTCTTAAAACTGATCTGCCCTAGGCTGTGAAAGCTTAGGGATATAGAAACCCTATGTAAAATGCAACTGTAGCCTCTTACAAGAAAAACAAAATGGCTTACATGCCTTTGAGCAGAGGATTGATGAGTAGCAACCTAATTATTGACACAGGTTCCTGCTCTCATGAGTTCCTTTTTTCTTAATGTCTTCTGAATGAATCTATAGCTTTGCTGACCTCCTTTAGCCTATGGCACCATGACACCAAATGAGTGACAGATGCTGGCATACTCTTCTATGCTGATTTTCCCTATCAAAGCTTAAAGCATTTTACAACTCAAAAACATTTTCATTTTCAGCTGAAGGGCTTCTACAGAGTTTGGAAGGAAATCTGTACAATTCCCTGGAGTATGTTTTTGCCTGGAAGGACCTGCCTAAATGCTTCTGTGTAAAGCTAGGGAGCTGGTAGCCTGATGAACATGGTTTTGCCCCTTCGACCTTTGCAATTGGGTGTGGGCTTTTTTGCAGAAGCCCTATTATGTGTTAATACACAAGGGAATTCTTTCCTCAACATTGTTGCTGGTTTTAACAACAACTAGCTAACTTGCAAGTTTAAAGTATTTAGAAGGTTTGAAAGGCCAACTTGCTTGGACACGTGTATTTCTCATTTTAGTATGAGAAAGAGCAAGATCCACCTCTGTTTCTTCTTTTTGTTTTGTTGCATCACTGAATCTTTTCTCACAGAGGTAAACACAGTTCTGGGTAGGAGCTGTTGACAGGGACCTGAGCTTCTGTTTCAGTCTGCTGAGCTACTCCACCAGCCCCCTTAAGACCTGCCTTCCTCCTGGTTGCCATGAAAATGTAAAACACAGAGAGAGTAGAAGGAAAGGAAAGAAGAGCACCAACAGGAGTGACACTATGGTGCAGTACTCCTTCAAATAATTTTGGTTTTTTCTCCCCCCACCCCCCCCCACCTAGTTCCCTGTAATGATTGGCAGAAGTTCACCTTTCCTGAACTATAGGGAGAACATGGCTTAGGATGGTATTTTTTAATGAACTAGCACTCTCTTTCATATCTCCTTTCTTCCTTCCTCTGACATGGAATCTGAAATATCTTTAATATGACAAGAAGAAAAAGGAAAGGACAGCATTAATAATTTCGGGGTTTTCCATCTCAGATCAAAAATAGCAGTACAGAAGGTTAGTATTATGCTATAAGCAAGTGATCAGGACATCAATCATGTTCTCTATTCGTGCCCTGGGAAAACCAAAGGAGGAGAGTCTGATTTTGAATCTTACCGAAGACTATTAATGAGTAACAAAAAAGAGAAACATGAAAGAAGGAAATGGAAAAAAAGTGTGCTGTCCCTGTATAAGTTTTTAGCTGATTTGTACTGAATCCTTTTCTTGGTGCTTTTGTTAATTTCCTAAAACTGATAATTTGGTATTTTCTGGTTTTAGTAATGCCTTAAGCTATTGAGAATTACTGCTTTGTTTCAATGGCTGCTGCAATCCATGGATTTCTGTGCCTGGTGCTTGTGGGATGCTTTAGAATTTTACAGGATGAAAGGATCAATATTATACACATAAATAATATTTATTTTTCTTGTTCAGACACAGGGTTTTCAGCTGCAATGTAGGCTGATGATTTGGTGAGCTACTCAACTCCATGTGTGTTAATCCCGTTCAATTTTTTTTTTTCCTGTAGGGTGTTTTATAGAGCCATTTTGTTTCCTTGTACTTGTGTTTTGTTCCTCTCATTTCACACTGTACTTCCTGAAGACAAAAGTGTAGAAGATACACATGCAGCATCTCTTCGTCTGTCTACGTAAGTAGAAGCACTGAATAGCTATTTGATACTCTAAGGAAAGATCCAATTTGGATTCTGTTGAGAAAGTCTGGGACTCTGAGCAGGGCTTGTCAATTGGTCTCTGAATAAAGATCTGATTGTCTCTGGTTTTGGATTGGCTCTTTGTGGCTTGCACAGTGAATGCTGTTACTGAAAATACTTCCCTTACCTATGGCTATAAGTGCTGCGCTTGAACTGTTTGTAAGTCATTTCCTTTCATTAGTGCTAAAAGTACCAAGTAGCTTACACCCACATTGTTTGATAGTCTGATTTGAAGGTCTTGATCCTGTAAGGCTCTGTGAACATCTTTTTGCTGAAGGAAATTTTTGCAACTGTAGTGTTGAAATGCTTTGTGCTTTCTAAGGCTGCAAAGAGATAGTGTTTGACTGAACTTCATGTCCAGGCTATCTCCCAAAAACTTGCAGCAAATTATTGACAGCAGAATCAAATGCGACCTTCACAATTTTCAAATGTATTTTCACTTATCATTTTAGCAGCATCAGTACGACGATCATATTATTTCCTCAAATCAAAGGAAAGAGGTCAGAAGGTTTTGAAAGGGGGATGGGTTATTTTTCATAAGCAGTGGTGCTGTGTAGTTACATATTTTTCTTATTCTTCATGAAGGCGTACTGGAAATGTATAGATGAATGGATTTATCTGGACATGCACTACTTGGTGCTTGTGAAGTATTGACCAAATTTTGTGTACTTTCTAGTTAGTTTGAAATAGTCAAAATCAAATCTAGAGAGTCTGAAGTATAGAACAGATTCTACACCCTAAATTTCCTTCACTTGGAAAAAAATTTTGAAAGAATCTAAGTGTCTTATAATCTCATCTTTCTTTGGATGGCTGTGTCCATGCTGTACTCCAGAGAGTGCTCAGGAGCACTCTGAACTCCAGGTGACTCCCAAGACCCAGTGTCTGAGACTGTTCTCACCATATTCTTGCAGCCTATGATATTAGGGCATTGGTGACAGCCTCTGAGACTTCCGCTCCTGCAAATGCCTAGTCACGTAGTGAGTTTTTAAACTTTATCTCACATATTCATAGGTAGACAGGACTTTATTGTTTTGTATGAGCCTTTGTATGAGGATGGAGTGGTTCTGTTTGGACATTCCTTAATTTTTATTGCCTTGAAAGTGGAGGAATGAGAGGAAGATGAAGGACTGTATTGTGTTACTCCTAGTCATAGAAACCTTTTTGGTCTAAGTTACAGTACAAGTATAGTATAGATAGTATTGTTATTCTCCTATGGTGTCGTGGTTTAATGCCAGCAGGCAGCTAAGAACCACACAGCCGCTTGCTTGCTCCCCGCTGGTGTGATGAGGGAGAGAATCAGAAGAGTAAAAGTGAAAAAACTCATGGGTTGAAGTAAAGACAGTTTAATAGGTAAAGCAAAAGCCGTGCACGCAAGCAAAGCAAAACAAGGAATTCATTCCCATCAGCAGGCAGGTATTCTGCCATCTCCAGGAAAGCAGGGCTCCATCATGCGTAATGATTACTTGGGAAGACAAACACCATAACTCCAAATGTGCCCCCCTTCCTTCTTCTTCCCCCAGCTTTATATGCTGAACATGACATCATATGGTATGGCATATCCCTTCGGTCAGCTGGGGTCAGCTGTCCTGGCCGTGTCCCCTCCCAACTTCTTGTGCACCCCCAGCCTGCTCGCTGGCGGGGTGGGGTGAGAGGCAGAAAAGGCCTTGACTCTGTGTAAGCACTGCTGAGCAATAACTAAAACATCCATGTACTATCAATACTGTTTTCAGCACAAATCCAAAACACAGTTTCATACTAGCTACTATGAAGATAATTAACTCTACACCAGCCAAACCCACCACATATGGTCTATTTAGACCTCAGCTGTCTGAAGTATATATTAATTAAGCATAATATATTTTTGACATATGTTAAAAGCTTGTTACTATTGAAAGATGCTGTAGTGGTCCTATCCTAACAGCAGCTCCATTTATCAGACTTCAATATTTTTTAAATGCTTTTAACAAAGCTGTACTCACAAATGGAAGGAAAAGGTAAAGAGGCATGAAAACCAGGATGGTTCATTTTTATGGAATCCTGTTTTTCCTTCTTCAGGTATCTCTCATCACTTTTGTGTGCATATTTTGTTTTCTTTGGTAAGCTTCAAGGGACACAGCACCAAATGTCATGCCTTTCATTTGAAAAATCACTGCTACAAAAAGAGGTCATTAAAAAGTTCAGAAAAACTGGAAGAGAAGCTTGATCCCCCATGATCTGCCTCTGCATGTATTTGGTCAAATTCTCAGTCAAACTAGCACTGTTCCATTCAACATATGCACTTTTTCACTAGCTGAAAGACAGATGTCCTACTTAATGTGGCACATACAGACTTAAACTAATATCTGATTGAAAAAGAGCATGAGAAAAAGTTACAAGAGAAGGGAAGAGAACCAAGAAAAAGCAAGATGTTAAATCATTATCTATCATCTCTCTAACCAAGAGTCCTGGTCAGTGTGAAATTGAAGATATTTTTATCTTTGAGAGAATGACAGTAGGTCAAGGAAAGTGTTAACCTTGAAGTCTGTTGTCTAGGTCAGCTGTACAATGATCAATGCTTCAAGAGTGACTTAAGAAGTATTTTCAAATTGGCTTTGGGAGAATGTTTTTATGTTCCTTCTTGTCTATTTATATTCTATCCAGGAACACAAATGTTTGGATAGTTCCCAAATAGGCCACTGGAACTCTTGGACACTGTCCAAGAGGCAAAAAGGATCAGATCCTCAGCTGGGGTAGATTGCTACAACTTCACTGTAGCAAGAGCCTCAATCCTGTTTGTTAAAATACTTTGGAGCTGATGATGTAACAAGTATTAGACTAGGTAAGAAGACATGCAAGTCAGCAACGCTAAACGCTTGCAATTTCTGCTGGAGAATATTGTACGTATATTTGCTGTGGTGGTTTCCTGTTGTCAAAGTTTGAGTTTCCTCAAGCTTCACCATCAAGAAATTACCTTTGAAAGCAGTCGGCATTACCTGCAATGGTGTAATATGTAATCCTGGAAATTACAGAGACACCAGCAAAATTGTGTAGGGTCTTGTTTTCTTTGTTGCATTGCATAGCTCCAGAACAGCGATAGTCAGGAAGTAGCATTGAATTAAGCTGTGGAGTAAGATGGGGGATCGTGTATTAGCTAAGTGTCTGGTCACTTGAATGTTCTAAGTAACTCTTCTCTGTGTAGAATTTCTCTTTGTAATCTGCATCACATGTTGGTCAATGTTAAGTAAATACTTTTGGATGAAGCTGGCTGAATAATGAGAAATATAGGAAAAAGGCACCAAAATGCTAGATCAGCTCAGGGAAACAGCAAGTCTACTATCTTGTCTCTGATAGTGCCAGGGACCATATGCTTCAGAGAAGACTGGCAGTACTGTGATAACCTGTACAGGCAGGTTTTCTAGCCCATGTCAGTTAATATTTGGCAATGAAGCTTGAATGCTTATGGTTTTGTATTTTTTTGGATGATACTTGCTCTCATTTTCTGTTGTCACCCAGAAGGCTATAGGCTTAATGCTGATTTTTATTCTGTTTGCTTTTAGACTTCCTGTTGATATTCCTTCTTTCTCTGTCTTTCTCCCAGGCACTACACTCTTCTTGGTTTATGGTATTACCATTTTGATATTTTCTTCCCGATCACCAGCTGCATGTTAAATAAGAAGTTTCTATTATATACACTAATACACTGTCATAATTTAACCAGTGATAAATTCATAAACTTAACAGTGATATTCCATGGGTTGGAAAATGCACAGAAGTTAGTGACTATGCAAGTAAAAAGTGAAGAGAAAGGCTATAAATTGGATGGATTTGTCTGCATTCTCACTTAAACAATAACTATAATGAAGAAAAGGCAAATCTTTCCTACATGATACAAAGTTACTCAGTATAAAAAAGTGGTGAATTAAACAGTTGTATTGAACATGCTTCTACTTTTCTACAGTAGGAGTTGCAATAAAGTGTTGTCTTTAATGTAAAGCTGGTAAGGCATCCCTTGTTAGAAGCAATGCATTTGTACAGTTTAGGAACTGAAAAAAACAGATGAATAACAAATAAAGGCTAAGTGTAAGCATCAGATTTTATTGTGGTGCCTTGAGAAATGTTTTCCTATTTTGTGTAGCAGAGGGTGATTCCTGAGAATTCTGCCAAATGGGCCTCTGATGGCTTTTGTGAAAAATGGTTTGCAAACAAAGGAAAGGTCAGTGTGTGTATGTGGGCACTTCACATTGGAACTTGCACGCGCTATGGTAGAAAATCCATTGATCACTTAATGGGCTTGACTGAGCAGTGTTCTAACAGAGACACAGCTGGGCTTGGTGTGGCTAGAAGTGAGCATAAAGATATTCTACTTCAAATTTTACAGACTTGACTGCAAGGGCCAATTCAACCTGCCATCAGGCAAAATAGAACAGGATAATTATTGTTACCCTATTGATATTCCAATACTGTGTTATATTTTGTATACCTTTATTCAAGAAGAACTTAGACAACTGTCTGAATATACACAGCAGGGGAAAATGCTGAGCTGCAGTTTTTACTATTTGTCACAATATTTGGGTTGTAGCTCAATAGCTTTTCTATTGTACTGGAAAATTCTCTTTGCTAAGAGAGCACAAATTGCAAAAGCAACTTTGCTTATCTTCTACATGAACAGCATTATTCTTCCAGATATAAGCTGGAAAAGGTCTCTCATTTTGAGATGTACATTTAGGACTGGGACAGAGACAGTTTTCTGACAGCTCTATGAAATTAATATTTCTTTATGACAGGGTGTTTCGCTGCTTGCTCTATGTAATAGTCAGTTTCTTTCATTGCCACTTATGTCCTTTGCAGGCAAAGAAATTTGCCTCTATATGGCAGTACACTTCGAGTGTCACTGGCTTTCATATTGTCTATTAAAAAAGATAATTGTGAGGAGCAGATCAGACTCAAGGAGGCCTTCTGAACTGAACCTATTTTGAGGGGGGAAGCGAGACCTGTCAAAACTTTGACTTTCTAATTCCTAAAGAGACATTAGTTCGCTTGGCTGCATGGTCTACTGGGAGTAGAAATGAAACTCCACTTGCACGACCTATGGTGTCAATCATTATGGGAGGCATCTGCATTTATATTGTCAATGCGTAAACTTTCTTTACTTCCTGAAGCATGAAATCACCTTTCAGATGAAGAAAGAAATATAACCCCCCATTCTCGAGAGATGTAGCAGTTCTGTCTAAGGCTTCAGTTACACAGAGAAATGTTTAAACACTATATTCTGACTTCAACATCAACCAATCTCTTGGAAGTTGTCTGTTTTGCAAGTGGAAGTTACCCTATTGTTTTTAAAGAGATCTATTACTACTTCATATTAATGTAGGGCTTCTAATTCTCCATCTCTAAGCCAAAGAGAGGTTTATCACTGATTTTAATACTGTCAGCAGAACTTGGCTCATAGTGTCCCACATTAAGTTCTCGTTTAGGCCTGTGTTCCTGTGGCACAGAAAAAAATAAGGAAGTACATATTTTAATGAAACTTTACAAACTGGAAGAGAAGGGTTTGTTGGTAAGCTGCAGCAGCAGGACACCTGCTAATGCATTTGATATACAGTCTTTTAACATCATTGAATGTTTCTTTGGGCTATTTTAGGGTATTTTGTTCCAGGTCTTTATGATCTGTCCTGACATTCATTTTATTGGTGAATTCACATGGACAGTTCTGTGGAATCCCATTGAATTAACTCACAACAAAGTCAGCAAAATGAGACATACTCATACATTTAAT
Source organism: Pelecanus crispus (assembly GCF_030463565.1). NCBI lineage: Eukaryota > Metazoa > Chordata > Aves > Pelecaniformes > Pelecanidae > Pelecanus > Pelecanus crispus. Next base: position 8,155,241 of record NC_134653.1, on the reverse strand, counting down.
TACATTTGGGCCAGAGATCATCAATTGCTTACTAGGACAATGGCTTGTTTCTTGCTGGTTTTGCTAATGCTCATGACAAAGTTCTTGTCCATCACCTGAGTGAGTCAGAGACTTCCTATTTACCCTGAGTTTATGTGCAGCTCAGAAGAGAAGTTCTGATCCTAAAGAAAACAATATGCTTTTGATAAACTTCTGAAAAGGTTAGCTTTTATTTTCAAAGTTAATGAGATCCCATAATAGACATGTTAACTTATTCTTTGAAGTACAGAATACTTTTCTTTACTCTAAATGTGCCAATTTGAAGCAGAAGCTTAGTCTGTCTGTGTTGGTACAGCCTATACTAACTACTTCTACATGGTCGTGACTGCCACAGCCTTCCAGGTATAGTCTCACTCATAAGGTGTGCTTCAAGCTGTGTCAACCCTCTAAAAGCAGTCTTTCTCATTTTTAAGTGAATGGGAGAGAAATTTGCTCCATTTTCTAGCTTTTTTTTTTTCTTTTCGTAAACTGTGATGTCTTTCAGTGTTCTTTTGTTACCTGAATCATGTGGTAGAAAGGTTTAGTATCAAATGAGGTAAAATAACTCTCAGGGATCTGTGGAAATGGAGCCAGTAAATTTGCTCCAGTGCATGCAGTTGATGCTCTAGCTTCAGTAAAAGGAACCAAGGCAAAAAACTTAGGAACACCTACACTGCACAAAATATTTCAGAGCTTTCCTCCCAGAAGGGCAGGTATGCCAGAGAACAAGATGGGACTGAGCTGTTTCCAACCACAGACTTCTCCTGAGTCCATTCAATATGGCTGCCATCTATATCAGTGATAGAGCTTTCAGAGCAGGCATTGAATAAGAAGAAATACATAAGCTTTAAAAATATAACTTGTGATTTAAAAAACTGGAAATTTCTGTCAGACCTCATTGTTAAGCCTGCTGTGCTTGCTGTTAAAATGTGGTTATGGTAGGAGAACTTAGAGTTAAAAATGGTACCTGCTTTACTCAACAGATTTGCTATTTTTTGGGAATCAGGCAGGATTATTTTAATGCCCAGACCGTAATCCTACTGTCCTTCTTAGCCCTTTGCAGCCATTAAGGTTCAGAACAGTCTGGTTCCTTCTTTCCTTGCTCATCTATCACCATATTTACTAACTGACACTCATTGGCTTTTCCTGCAAGGTGGCAATTGTTAAGATACAGAGTATATTCATTTGATGAAGGTCATGTTTCAATGACAGCAGCATCAGTATAGCATGGAGCATAAAGCAAACAGCCAAACTGCAAACAGCTATACCAAACCAGGATGCTTCTTTCTTGTCTTAACCATCCAAGGTACCTGTGTCCAAAGCAAAGGATACTGTGAGCATTCCTGCATAACAGTTGGCAAGAGAGAGCCCTGCGTGGATGGCAGCCTGGTCTGAAGGGCTTTGGGAGGGTGCTGGAAGGGGATGTCCTAGGATTCTAGGCCTGCAGCATCGCAATAAATTCCATGGATTATGTCTCTGCATCCTGACGAACCTTTCACATGACAAAGCTGGCACTTAGGAAAAAAGAAAACACAAAACAGTCCAGAAGAGATTCTTGGAGGTAAGGAGAGTCAGTTTAACTTACTCTCTTCTAGGTCATGATGCATGGGAATCAGGAGTCAGCCAGGAACTGAGAGGGTGGTGGGATTTGAGAGCAGTTTGTTTTGTCTCTGTCAGAAGACTGCAAGTTTGTTTATGGAAGACACATATTGAACTGAAGATTAAACCTGCCTGATTGTTTTGATCTCCATCTGTTTATATGGACTGACATGAGCCCGTCAGCACTATGCCATGAAGATCTTTGCAAGACCAAAAGCTCATAGAAGCCTGAATTTCTCTCTCTATCCCTAGAAACTTGCTAGAACCTAGGAGGGACATGGATATAATTAGAGGTTGAAGCCTTAAAGAAAATTTGTTCTTTATTCTTCAAACCAGAAACTATTTGGCGCGATCGACTTTTCTTTTTCTGATATTCAATAGGATATGAATATAGGAAAGCATAATCCTTTGTTTGCAAAGATAGCATGACAAAATACAAGACAAAAAAGAATCTAGACTGCAGGATTAATTTTCCCCTCCCCCGCCCATGAATATGGTGCCTTTCCATGCCAGTTCTGTAAAGGGGGTTTTTACCATATTGCATTGCAGTTACTCTGTTCAAGGATCGGTTTCATGCCAGGTGTAAGATGTCTTGCATCTCACATGACACATGTTTTGGCAGCTCTTGCCACATTTCTGTATTATTAGCACAACTTCTGTTGTCTTCTTGGCATAATGAAGATGCTAGCACACTACTCAACTGTCCTTAGATAATTCTATGTGTATCTTAGCCTAATATCTGTCAAGTTTAGTGTGACTCCATGTTATACATCTTTTTACAAAAGACCTATTGTTCCTAGTCAGATAGTCTTGGTTATATGCTTATTAGCACATTAAATAACCTGCTTAAAATGTCACCTGAAGCAGTGCAGAAAATCATCAATACCAACTGTGAATTTAGCCCAGATGCTTTGAACTTATATCTGATATGCCTCATGTCTAATATGTTCCACAGAAAAATTCAGCAAAACATCAAAGTAGCACTTTCCCATGAGCCTTCACATGCTGAAGAGCCAAGGCAATGGAAAGTAGCCAAGTCAGTTCATACTGCAAAGACATAACTCACTTTTCATTGAGTGATGAGCCCCTCATCTCTTGCAACTCACAATTTTAAGAAGCAGGAATCCTTCAACCAGACCCCAGGAGTGCAAGCTAGTGACCCCGTTAATCTCTTCTTTACTTCAATGTCATCTGTCCTTTTTTTTCCTCTCCCCCTCAACCCCAGGAAAAACCACCTGTACATCCTGGCCAGGAGGAAATCAAAACAGCAAAAAGTAACTTGTCTTCTCAGTAAGTAGGGCACCTTTCATCATGTGAAACAAAGGAGCTTTTTTTTAAACTCGAGCCTGAACTGGAAACTTGAACACATTATGAAGAACCTTTATCTGCAGAAAGCTCTGTGAACAGCCCTTCTTATTTCACCTAATGTTTACCACAGCTAACTGTGAGAAGGGCTGCTATTTGTGCTGGGTCTTGTTGCGGTGGAGATGGCTGCTATATTAGACAGGAGGAATGAAGGTGCACCTTCTGGGTTAGAAAACCCCATAAATATGTATGGATGAATCGATATATGACTGTAGCATACTATTATATGCCTCCTCTTCTGTGTGCATACTGGGAAATATGGATGTGGCCCTGGATTCTGCTGCTGGCCACTGCTGAGATCTCTTGGTAGAAGGGGTGGAAAACTCTGCAAGCCATCTTTAAGATGGCTTTGAGCTATCCCAGATCTCTCTCTGCTGCAACTCTCTCTTTTATAATGCTATCACTGTTGCATCTAGAAGAGGGAACAAAGGTATCTCTGAGTCCATACCATGTTCAGCTCACCATGGCTTGTTCTTTTTAAAGCTGGACCAGGGCTTCGGAGAGCAACACTGCTCTGCAATGTGTTCCCGTGCACTTACTACACTACAGAATAATGGTATGTGAATACAAGCTCTGTGTGTGTGTGTGATATACATGCATGCCTCTGTGAGCATGTGTGTATAAACAGTCTAAGCAGTAGCAAAGTCTCAAATGCCTTCAGTAACTTTGTGAATTTTCTGATTTAGAAAGAATATACAGTCAAATTTGCTATCATGATTAAATCTGTTCTACTTCTATTGAGTTTAGGAAGACTGTCTCTTGGCATTTGAAAGAGAAAACAAACAAAAGCCAGCTTTTAAAATTAGTGACTTCTAAAAACTCTATTTTCTGTAATAATCTCCCATATCAGTATTGAATACAGATTTGTGGTCTTCCAGTGCAGTCAGTTTCAGATTGACTACTTGTGCCTGTATTATCTCTTCAGGCTGGAGAACCTGCTGATTGAAGGCACACACTAAATACAGATTTCTTAGCCCTTTTGAGTTCAGATCTTGGCTTAGCCAGTGACTGTTTTGTGACATGACTAAATGGTTATTCTATGTTTTAAAAATGCTGCAGCTGAAGAAGTAGAGAACTTTGAGACTGTTGGAGGTACATATATTTGTAAAGGAGAGTAGGAAACTGAGTGGAAAGCAAATGTTAACTTGAAGTTTTTTGTGAAGAAAGAAAATATTTGTCTAGCTAAGTAATGAAAAGCAGCTTTTCTGGAAGAGCATACTAGGTGTCCATAAGCTTAGTATCAGTCAGAAGAGCAAGGATACTAGCCTGATTCTTTGTATATGTTTTTGTGAAGGTGATTGCTCATACTGAAAGCTCTAAATGCAACACAAAAGGCATGTATTATTCAGGATTATGTGGCTCTTGAAAGTATATTCCTGACCAGAAGTTAAACATACAGCATCATCAGTAAAAGCAGAAGCAAAATTTCCCATTCAGGTAAAAAAAAATGTGCATGTTTTCTTCCTTTCTAAATTAAAATGGAAAATAATTTCATCAGGTTTTTGTTTTGTTTTGTTTTGTTTTTTCCCTTCAGTACCTTTCTCTCTGACTATCCTTTATGTAGATATCAACAAGCTCCTTTGCTTTTGCTGTTACATTACTTAGAAATCAAAGGCATTGAGAACCTCAGAAAAACACATGCGTGGTTCAGGAACCTGCAGTGGTGCTCCTTGTCAGAATTTCTAGTTGATTTTCTGCGTTTGTTAGTTTTCATAGTGCCATGTAGAAGGTTCTTGAAATCAGCAAGAGAACAAGAACTGGGCAAGGACTGAAGACACACTTCTTAGTGCTTATTTGTCTGACTTGTTCTAGATACTGGGAATAAGGGAATCAAAGACCCTGTAGTCAGTCTCCTGTAGCCCCAGAGGCTTAAAGATCTTTTTATGAAGATCACAATTCTGAATGTTAGAGCATGTATGGAAAAAATCCCTGGAGAGAGGGAGAATGCTTAGTTGTAGCTTTTTTAATTAGCAGCCTATATTGTGTGTTTATAATAAAGTCTTACTGACAAAGCTAGAAACATTTCTTAAGCTCCAGATGGCTGCTTTTCTTTATGACTTGCTGTAGGGTACAGACTTTGATTTTATATATTTTGATAATCTATCCTGATTATTCAACTAATACTCATTGTTCTCCCTATGCTGCAACAATACCCATTGAGAAACAGCAGCATATGGCTTGGTGAGAGAAATTTCAAGGTTAAGAAAATCTTCTTTAGCTATGCCTCTCATTTCTTTGTTTCCTTTTTCTTAAGGCTAGGACCTGTAACTTTGATATCTCTTTAAATGTTTCCTAGTGACAAGATTCTCATTCTAGGCAGCATCTTTCAATGGATGGGGAAAGGTCTCAAAATATTCCCTCATCTTCAGAAGTCTCTTCTAAAGGCATACAGTATGTGGGATCAAGTTCTAATCCAAAACAAGCTAACAGCAACAACAACAATGACAAAAAACACATAGGAGAATTTGGTGGAAAAGAAAGTGCAAAGGGCAAAGCTGCACTTGTTTTGTGTGGGTTACAGAGGAGATGGGAGCAGAGAATCCAAAGCTCTTGTGCTGCTGAGTGAGACTGCCACGTCAGGAGGACAATTGGCAGGATGCAGTACAGTGTAATTGCAACACCTTCAGAATCAGAATACCATTATCATTAAATAAGTATCTGTTTAGAAAGAGGAAATAAGGAGCTTTAAAGAAAGGAGAATATTGACTTGTCTGGGAGGTTGGCATTTTGATTTTATTCCTTCTCTATTTCTCCAGGTTAAAATGTATCTAAATACCTGGAGCTCAGTTTTTGCCCACAGATGTATTCTTCTAAGAATACTGCATCATTGTACAGTTACAAAGCAAGCAACATGGGGCTGCACTCTCCATAGAAACATGCTACACCTTACAGTCTCCCCGAAAAGTTATCTTGAAACAAACTGTAGTTTGAAAAGAAAGAATTCCTCTGGCTACCTGTGAACGTCCATGATCTCTTTCTCTTTTCTGGACATGCCCTGTTGCAAATAAAACTCCCGTAATATTATTTCATATTAACTGTGAGTTGCTTCAGGGTTTTCTTGGAGGGAGGGAAATGTATGAATCAAGACACCAGAAAGCATCCACAGCACCCTCTGTCTTCCCAGAAAATAATCAAGATGAAATGGGCCAAAGCTGTGTCTGAGAAAACAGGAATGTATTGCAGCGATAGCTCTTAATGCAATCTTCAATTTTATATCCTATCTTAAACCAGTGCTTTGTATTGAGCCAACATGAGACCTCTGAGCTGCACACTCGCATTTCTGGTGCTATGCCATTCTGGGCAGTGAAGTTTGTTCAGGTGTTCTCTGACAACTTCAATGGGCTACTTTTTTTGTTCATTTGAAAGAAAAGGTATTTTGTGAAATGTTCAAAAATTATCATTGCTGCAAAGATTTCCTCATCCCAAACCTGCATTTTTTTCTAGAAAAACAGAAAAAGGAGTGAATCATAGCAATTAGTCCAAATTCTGAACCATGACTAGGCGCAGGTATCCTATGTCCCGTGGGAATTCCCTGATTGCTGGACTATGATTAGTCCAGTGGGCTGAATCAGTTACTATTTTACAGAGTTAGATAATGCTAAAAGGGAGTCTGTCTACTCTGGAGAGCAGAATAGCACAGACTTAAGCCTCTGATCTAAGTCAGAATGAAGCACAATGAAGAGATTTGAACCTGGGGTCTTCTTCAGTTCCATGTCGGCCTATTAGCTATATGTAGGGTCCCTCTGTTTGTGATGGGTGAAGTTCTGTGTTATTTCTCAATTGTTTTAAAAAAACGTTCCACAACAGAAAAAAAAAACATACTGAAACTCAAAATTCTAAGTGAAAAGGATTTTTTTTTTGTTGGCCCATGTAACTTCTTAGAATCATCTGAGGTGTCAAAAGAGGGCAGTTAAATTTGTCCTGATTCAGAGGTTTAGCTGTGCTCGGAGTTGCACAGATTTTTCTTTATGTTATATTTAAATAAGTGACATTATAACAGCAAAATTCATTTTAAAGGTATTTACATCTCTTCAGAATTGCCTGTAGTACTTTGCTGTATTTAACAAGATTCATAGTAAAAGTAGAAAATAATCAGTTTACCAATTCTGGTTTATGAAAAATAATGCTTGCTCGAGCTTTGTTTGTGTGTTCCAAACTAAGAAGCAGTTTTCCTAACTGCTTCAAAATACAACTGCTTCCTAATACAACTTTTCCTTTCTTCAGTGTGTTGCAATGTTAAATCTGTCCCCTGATTAAAAGCACCGATCACATTCTTAACAAATGGGGAAAAACTAGTGTCATGTGGACACAGATTCAGGAAAGAGTACTCAACATAAATTTTTCATTTGTTTGTTTTTGGAAAAATGAAGTTGAGCCAACAAGGAGTGTGCAAAATTTTTCTCTTTTCTTAAGCTCCATGGTGCTATTGTTCAATTTGTTGTCAAGGCAATCAAAAAATAATCATAATGATTAGATGATGAAATGGGTCTGTGAGTTATGGGCCATATAAATATTTTGGCATTAGTTCTGTATTCATACCATGGAATAAATTTGCTGAACCTCTGCACTGAATGCAAGTAAAAGGGAACATGGACATTGTTTTTCTTAGGGAAAAGTACTTCATTTATATCCCTATTTTTCAGATTTTCTACATGTTTCCTAGATAAATACAAATCCCACTCCCTCCCTATTTGAAATACAGCATAAAGAAGAATAGACAACTGTTGAAGAAAAATATTTTCCTTAACTAGACTCAAGGGGTTTTCTTGACCATGAGAAATCAATAGAGCTATTTACTAGGGAGAGATATATTCTTTGTTGTATGGGGCTTCACAAAGTCGTTCTGCACTGCTCAGCTACCATTTAATTGCGTAAACTTTTGCCAGCTGTCTGCAAACAGGAGAATTCAATAATAGGAGGCATGAATGACACTGATCATGTTACTGCTGTGACTACAATTCGGCCCAAAGAAACTTGCAAGGTTAAAAATTTGGGAAGTGCTTTCCTCCAAGAGAAGAGTGATAAAGGCAAGCTCAGTGGCATAGGCACCATGTATTTATTAAAATGACCTGTATGGCCCACAAGTGGGCCAAGATAAAGTGTAAGACCCCTTGAATATTCAGCACATGAGAAGATGTTAAATCTTAGTTCATCATCTATATTCTCTAGCTAGCTTTGCCCTCAAAGGGCTTGATGCTGTAATGGTATCTTTAGATGAGATGAAAAGCTCTCTGCCATCCATAATTTTCGCTGAGGTAACAAAAGAGTGAATTCGGTCAATCTTAAAAAGCACTGCTTGGTTCCTGAGTATTTTCTGCTGCACCCTGCAGTAGTGCCAACTATCAGAAAGCTGAACCCAAATACACAGACTATGACTAAAATCCTCTTTTCACATTGACCTTGCTGGTGTTACTCTGCATTTACATTCCTGTGGGTGAAAGAAGAAAGTGTGTGTGTGTGATTCATAGGGTAGACTGACTGTGGGCTTATCCTAAATGGCTTATTCAGAGACATCTGTGTAATTCTGACTTTCGGAAAGTTCTGACTTATTTACACTTATTCTGACTTATTTACACTTATAAACTTATAAGTATAAATGAGTATGTAGTTTACTTGATTGATCTATGTGTACAGTTTAATGCTGAGGTTTTTCACTTAGTATTCACTTCACAAATGAGAGATCTAAAATGTTTAAATTAAATGAAGCAGAAATAAAAAAAAAATATTGATTCTCTCCTTTCCCTCCATCCTTCTTACTAAAAGTTTTTGGCTCTTTTACATTAGTGGCTGTGCTATATATTGGCATTTACCCTAATGAAGAGCCCACGATGTTTCCTAAATGTTCCACTACAAGGACCTTGTTAATAGCTTCCATTTATCCAGTAAAAGAAAGGCTCCTACAATCTCCAACCCATTGTGCAATAAACCAAGGACATAGAAGGGGCATGAAACTTGAGTCTCTCCTTAACTGTGCCATCCTTTATTCCAGTACTGCCAAATACTTTGTTCAGGGAGATAAAACCTGCAGGTTAAAATAAGTTTGCCCAAGGATCTGTATTTGTTCCACTCCAGAGATAGAAACAGAAAAAATTAAATCTGAGTGTGACCCTGTGGTTTGTATCACAGTGGTTTCTGGTAATCTCACTGATTCATGTGGAGCTGATATTATACTTCATATAAAAGCGGGGCACTGATGTTTACAATTGCTTTCCTAACTTGCCACTGGTCTTCATTCAAGAAAGTGTAAACCACAAAATTTGTGGCTAATCTTGGAAGTTTTGATCTAGGAGATCTTAGGCAAGTCCAGTAAGGCTACAGCAGCAATGCCAAGGATATAATTCTTGTATAGTTCATATCCCAGCCTGTGCTCTAATAGCTGTTAAACTGAAGAGTAAAGATTCTTTTCATACTCTAAATGGGATAGTCACAAAGAATAAGAGTAGTTATTTTATCTGTTTTCTAACAGTTGTTCTTGAAACATTATAATGGATTCTGTAGTCTACATCTAATAAGCAATTTTAAAGTGGTTATTTAAAAACTGTGAGCCATAAAGATTAAAAAATACAAATACTAATAACTTCCTATGATTAAAAAAATCAATTGGATAGGAAATTAGTTTTATCTCACTGAAATTGCATAGTATAGGAGAAGTCATAAAGATATACAAATATAGAGTAATCAATGCCAAAATTTAAAACATCTCTTGGGGACATTAATATTATTTGCATATTTTCACTAATTTGTCTGTCTTTATTATACTGCAGAATGCAGTCTTCTAAAATCCTTTAAATAATGTAAGGGGATTGGAAATAGAAGCACTTAGAAATTTGAGCTCTGCTTGGCTACTGTGTTAACCTCTATTTTGCTAAGAACAGGAAAAAATTAATTAAAGGCTCTCTAGATTGATTTTTTTCATTTTCTCTTCTGAACAAAAAAGGTTATGTACAGAATCTTTTTTGGAGAGTGGTTTTTGTTGGTGTTTATTTCTGTCAACATTATTAAAATAGTAGGACAAACCTCTGTGTTTTCAAATTAGTCCTTAATAGAGAGTGAAAACCTCAGATATGCCACTTGATATTCCACAGTCTCTCTAGTTTTGGTAAAAACTTGGCATACTGTAACTTTTGCGAATACAGTAAGAATGTAGAACTTCATTGTTTTAAACTGACTGAGACAACCCTCTGGTTCTTCTATATTAATCCACAGAAAATTCCAGTTCCCTGTGTTTTGAAATGAAATCCAAGCCATGGAGTTCTTTGTAGACAGGGGATGAGTTGGATTTTCCTGTGCTCAGAAAGTAGACTTTGGGATGGAGGAAAGGGATACCTGTTGCAATGTATGAAAAAAGTTTATTCATAATGTAGTGGTAATTGGCATATAATTCTTTTACAGTGTATCAATAATGCTAATAAATCCTACAGTGCACTCAATACAGGAGAAAAATAGAAAACTGCTACATCATATTGGCACTGCATTAGAAACAGCAGGAACAATTTCTGGAAGCACTGCCAGATATCCCCAAAGATTTCAGCTACCTTTACTACATGCTAGAGGCACTAATTTGAAAATGGGACTGATGCTTCATGCATTCTAACTCTCACTTCTGCAAAACTTTATAAAAGGTTACTGTTTTGCTATGTATCAAACATAACAGCTCTTCTGAGGCTATGACACTGTTTTCTCAACTCTACAGTCAGTACTTCAGATCATTTAAATTAATACAACTGACTGTTTGAACAGAGAATTCTCTGAAAGCCAACAGAACCCAAACAAAATGAGATATGTCCTTGGATGTTCCCCAGTGACTAATAATCTGCTTTTCTTGGGTCAAAAGTCTTGAAGAGCAAAAAATACAATGGCTTGCAGGTGCAGCCTCTTCATTTTCTACCTGCAGGAGCTCTTTAATGTCAGCTTTGCTGAATTAGTGGTTCTTGAACGTTGCTGAAAGCCTGCTGTTGTAACAAATGGACAGATCTCAAAAAAAGTGATTAACACTGATTCAGTTGAATGCTTTTACAGGCTCCTTCAGTATCAGCTTGGTCTCCTAGTGGAGGCAAAACTCCATAACCACTGTCGTGTATGAACACATTTCAGACTTGAGCTGTGTTAGGGCATTCACTCTAGAAAATTGGCATTTTCTTTCCAAAGACTTGATTGCCACCAGTTGTCCAAAATTGGCCTTGTGTTCCAAGAAGTCTCTTCCAATCATATTTCTGTACAAGTGTAATGAAACATTGCCTCTGTTGAGATATTTCCACACTTGAGCTTTGTTTCAAATGCTGTGTAGAAATCTCAATTATAGGTAATGTAATATCTATAAAATTCCTTGCTAAGACCCAGTGAGACTGTAAGTGTGTTGGAATCAGGGTATTTTCTTGATTTGTTTTTCTAAAGTGTTTTTTTTGTGTTTCTGCTCTTTCTCTTCTACTTTCTCTCTTCATGTTATATTCACTGTTATTGGCAGCAGTTTGATTACAAAAATAGGTCACAGGGAAACAGTTTTACAACAGCACTCCCTTAAACTTGCCAATTATACTTGCATAAAGAGACCGAGTTACTTTCTTGCTTTCTGTGTTTCCAAACATACCTCCTGTGGACTGAAAGGAGTAGCTTCACTTCCAAAAAAGGTGTTCTGCAAGAAGAGGTACTGACCAGTCAAATCGCAACAACAGGCTTGAAATAGTGGTGGCTGGAAGTCAGCACTAAACTAGAAAGACCTACCAAAGTGCATCTCTCTCCTTCCTCAGGGTGACCTTGAGATTTTTGCTTTTCCAAATCTAGGGAAAGCACAGCAAAAATGCAAGACGTAGTACTGAAGCCAAATGATGTGTGTGCGGGGAGGTGCAGGATACGGCTTTATCTTTTGTACAGGCGATATTCTACTGCTTTAAAGAGAATACTTTATTTGCACATCCTGCTAGCAGAATATAAATGTATTAACACAAAATGAGCTGAAAGTAAATTTCAGCTGGAAATAAATGAGCTGACTCCATTTTTGACCAAGTTAAATCTAAATCAATCCTAGATAAGCAGTAATTAGGTCAGATCCTGTTCATCTCTCGAGGCCAAATCCCACATATCTTTTTATGTTCTGACTTTAGAGTTGCCATTCCTGTTAATTTTGTGAACAGGATTTGATACTCTAGCCATTATGTTTGTCAACAACTGCAAAACGCAGTATGAGCATGGGACCTATTTTGGCTAATGAGCACCCTGATTATCTCAAAGTATTCCATTAGTAAGCTGAAGGACGAAGTTTTGTTAGCAATTCAGTTAGCTTTCCTATAATCTTAGGCTACTTTTTAGATAGCCTTGAACCACAGCTCTCTGAAAGTGACAGATGATTTATTTTTGCTGCAAGTAGCTGCTGAAGTTGCTCATTAACAGTTATTGATACCATACCACTTTTTGCTATAACAGACTTCCTTTTGATTATTAGAACTTCTTTTATCTTGGGTTCTCAAGAGCTTACTCATAGTGACTTAATCAATATTTTGGTGTCTCTTCTTTTTTTTTTTAAATAATTTGTCCCATTTTTCTTTATTTACTAAAACGTCTATTGGAATTGAAAGAACTATTTCCTCATTTTATTCTCCTGCAAAAGATTTTTTCAGATGTTCCAGTGACTCTCTGCAATAGCTAGGAATATGAAGTTCTATGTGGCATGTTTCTTGGATACCTATTTGAACTTCTCAGAGTGCTCGAAAGTTGTTATATATAGTGTCATCAAGCAAACTGTGTGCAAATAACATATGGGGATGAATCCAACATACTGTGATAGATATAACTGACTGTGAAAACTAGGCTTTATTCCGAATCCTAAGACATAAACCGAGCTAAACTAAAACATGGTATTCAGCACAGCAGGTTTTTCCCACCAAGCACTAAGCTCATCAGTAACAATTTTTATGTTATTTATATTTGTGTTTGATCTGACTTTTTGTCGTGGTTTAGCCCCAGCCAGCAACTAAGCACCACGCAGCCGCTCACTCACTCCCCCTACCCCGGTGGGATGGGGGAGAGAATTGGAGGAGTAAGAGTGAGAAACACTTCTGGGTTGAGAGAAGAACAGGTTAATAATTGAAATAAAGTAAAATGGTAATGATAATAATAACATAATAACATAATAATAATAATAATAATATACAAAGCAAATTATGCACAATGCAATTGCTCATCACCCGCCGACCCATACCCAGGCAGTTCCTGAGCAGTAATTGCTGCTCCCTGGCCAACCCCCCCCAGTTTATATACTGAGCATGACGTCATATGGTATGGAATAGCCCGTGGGGCAGCTTGGATCAACTATTCTGGCTGTGCCCCCTCTCAGTTTCTTGTGTACCTGGCAGAGCATGGGAAGCTGAAAAGTCCTTGACTAGTATAAGCAGCACTTGGCAACAACTAAAACATCAGTGTGTTATCACCATTCTTCTCATCCTAAATCCAAAACACAGCACTATGCCTGCTACTAGGAAGAAAATTAACTCTATCCCAGCCGAAACCAGGACGCTTTTGATTAAAAAAAAGTTGTTCATATTTTTCCATTCATTTAAATGGGAATAGGATTGGACTAATGTTTGTTTATAATAAGTTTGTGTAATACTAATCCAGAGGAGCTGTTAGTACTACAAGTTATTCCAATTGTTTGGTTTGCCTTGTTATTGCAATATTTATAATGAAATGTTTTCAACTTTGTTTGTGTTAGAGCTTTGTTCTTTATAATTCTTAAAATGCATTTTTATAGCAAGGCATTTCTCTTGGGTTTAAGTCACTGTAAAAAGTAATCTCAAGCATGCCAAACTTCCCCCAAGTTTTCCGTAATTTGTGCTACTTCTTTCTATTGTATGCACAGCATATCAGGTGGGTTCTTTTCTGTTGCTTCATGCTTCTTTGGGAGGTGGGGAAGTTTTTTATTTTCTGTTATTTAAAGAAGGCAAAAATAGAGTTCATTTGGCTCTTTTATTTACAGTCATAAAACTGCCCAAAGTTTGCTTGGCAAAAAAAGGAGTGAAGAGCTGACATGTTAGAAAAGAGCATTTCTCCCTAGATTCACCTAGATTTACCTCCCTACTCATTTTAAGAATCAGTCTTTCCCGTTCAAATTTGTAAGTTCAGATTAAAAGCAGGCATCGAATTTTGTATCAGTAAAAGAGAAATCTGATTAAATAAATCAGATTCAGCACTTTATGGTTGGTCAGTTCAGATTCAAAGCACACTCTGTGACTAAAGCAAAATTCAACAAAATGCTCCAGTATTAGCTTCAGCAGGCTAAAGTTAGTGTTCATGTAGTCACCAGAAATTTGAGCAAACAACATATATTATATATAACTATATTTTATCTTTTTATATTTAATTATGGATATGTATCTGTAAAAGTTATTCCAAATTTCTAGCTTCATAGCACATGAGATGATAAGAATATATTTTTTGGGAATGAACGTCTATACTACAGTTTGGGAGACTTCTTGACGCTGAAGTTTCCTAGGCTACAAAACGGAGATTCATGTTCCAAGTTGCAATATGGTAATTATCATATGTCTATTTATACACACACATAATGTATATCTCTTCCTTGTTATAAGACTACTGGTTGCATATTTTCATTAACTATTTGATAGTGAACTCTGTTCTCCTTTGTTTTGTACTTAGTGAACTACAACTGGCTTAATCCAGAAAAATGCTAATGTGCAAGTGTGTTCGTGGTAGAGTCTGAAAGTGTGGATGATGATTGGTAAGGGACTGCCAAAGTTCCATAGTCTTTAGGTTTTTGTTTGGGTGATCTTCCTAACAACATGTAGTGGATACAAGGAGGACCACAGAGCAGTATTTTGTTTTCACCACATTGCAGGTATCTGAGTTAGATTTCCATATGGACCCTTTCAATGGATTGAACCAGAATTGTTTTAAGGCATATTTCCAACTATTCCAACCTTATCCTGGGGAAAAGGTTTGGTTTTCAGCCAGCCTAACAATGAGAAGACATAAAGATGGCTTAGAAATACCTTTATTCATCAGACTCACAGTTTTACTGTGTGCTCTGTGACTGGAGCTGAAAGCTCAGTCCTTTTAATTCTATATCAGACAACAAACCTCCTTTTATTAAACAGACATTCATTCCCTATCAGAGGGTGATGATGGTCTGGGATGAGTATTTGAAATCCTAATAAGATGAATGAATTGCTCATTATTGTTCAATATTTGAACAAGAGACCATGTTTTTTCCCACTGAAATATTGAAAGGCTCTGTAAGGAACCCAGTGAAACATTGCCACTCTAAGGTCCTGCTGGACAATATTTCCTGTTGCTGTCTTGCTTTGTTATGAATTATTTTCTTTTCCCCCAAAAGAAAGATTATGTTTCTTTTGAGGAAGATTTTCTAAATGGAATTAGTCCATTACAAGAGCAGAGGGAAAGTTGTTTTTGTTTTTTTAAATAGTCTTAGAGGATTCAGTCTAATCCTTAAATCTCTGAAGTTGGTAATAGGATGTTTTTCCCAGTCCACGGTGCTGTCTGCTTCAGCGTTTCTAGAGAATTATACAAGTAGGGTTTGAAGGAGGTGAATAGTCTATCCAGGCTTCATATTATCTAAACATACATCTTCTTTAGGATTTAGGGTTTTTTTAGCGGCTATAATGCAGAGAGGAATTAAAAACCCAGTGCATTTCAAGGAATGATGTATCTGCCTGGACTCTTTGAAAATCAAACCTTAAGTAACAGCAGGACAAGGCACATCAGATGCAACTTTTTAGACGAGACTCATTGCCTATTTCATGAAGAACCCCTTTTCCATATTTCCATGCATTCCTGCTACCAGGGAAACCTCCTGATCCTAAGCTATCCCGCAGATGGTTTTACTTACTGGGGACTGAATTTGGTTTGTTTGTTGAGCTTGTGACATACGTCTCTGAAATTTTTAGTGTGAATGGCTTGCTGGATGACAACAAGTAGGTCTATTGCAGGGAGAAGATTAGAACAGAATTGTTCTGCCTCATGGCCCAGGCTTTTAACTACCTGAGAAAGCAACAATCTTCCCCGTTCTGTAAAGCTGTTATAAAAAGTCTTGGTATCTTTTTATTTTTTTTCCTACAGCTGTCAAAATGGTACTTAGTAGGTTTAGCCAACAGACTGTGAACTGGAGGTGTAGTCACTGAGCTGATCCTATTTTAATCATTGACCTTAAGTGGAAAGAAGGGAAAGATCAAACAAATATTTTTTTCTGATCTTTGAAAAGCTGCCAAAACTAACGAAGTTGAATTCATTTGGGACAAAGGAGATGCTTTTGTTTTTCTGCGTCGTTCAGTTTAGGCGCATTTTGGATGGCACTCACCTATTGCAGTTGGAATACAAAACAACTCTGCATTAAATCCCTCTGAAAGCTAGGTCTGCCTCATGTAATTACAATGCCACCCAGAAAATACTTGCTTGAGTATCTTACGTGTGTATACTTCTTACCTTCTTGGTAAATAGCCCAAATTCACACAGTGGGTTTTTTTGGTTAGGGGAAGAGTTGGGGAGATAATTTGCCTTTCCTGCACTTCCTTAGCTTGACCACAAGAGATCAACCTAAATCAAAGTTTGATCCAAATGCACCTACTTTTTAGAATGACAAGGTGAATTTTTAAATATGAATCTCAAATTTTTGGTATCAGACAGACTGCTGACATGAAAACTCCTGGAACTGTTACTTATATCCTTATGCTCAGTGCTCTGAGGGACATACACCTGTTCATACTTTAGCAGCCTCATATACATACACACGGCACAGCCTGTCCAATATTCATGTATTCTTCAGATTCAGTACACTGGGAATAAACCTTAAAGCAAAGCCATTTTTCTTAAAAGGTCATTAAAGCTTTCCAGAGGCTAGAACTGTTTGGTAAGGTTCATGTAGTGAGTGAAGTGGTGCCACATTGGTGATTAATGTCAATTAAATAGTGTGGGCTGATCTTGTATGATCTAAAGCAATCTCATCCCATATTGTCTGCCATGGGATTTTGCTGCAACTTTGGTTCTGGCTGTGGGCCGTTGGCTCTTCTCGAGCCAAGATGATAGATTATGAAGGTCATTTGCAAAGACTGTGAGGTGAATTGTTCATTAGTGGAGAGGTTGTTAACATATTCTTTACGCATTAGTCAATGTGGCCCAGAATATTTTATTCACTGAATTACAACAGAAACAAAAACACAAGAACAAAAATGAGTTCAGTTGGGCCAGCTTTGTTTCCTTAGGTGTGTTACTCTGTGTACTGGACCTGTGACAGAATAATTTGTTTTCACATGAGTGTAAGCATTTGCAGGATTAAATAAATAAAACCAATATTAACAGTAAGAAGTGGAAAGCAGATAGCTCCCTGAAAGTTTGATGGATGTTAAAATATAATGGCATGTGCCCTACAAGTCATCCTACAGAGAACTTGTACTTTGGGCAGTTATTTATGTTATATAAAGTTCATAGCAGGAGTGAACAGCCACTTTAGGGATTCTTAGCACAGTGTAAAACAGAGCTTTACCACCACTGTTGTGGATGCTGGGCTGGCTCCAGAAATGGGAGAGCACAGCTCAGGAGAGTCAGCCTTTTTTTTTTGATGGTGGAAGAATGGCTCTGGAGACCACTCCTAGGGGAAGAGTGGCAACAGCTCTTCCCCAGCAGCAGCCACCTTCAAAAATCCTTAAAGGCAGGTCTTCTGTCATTCCCTTAGCAGCCTGTTTCCTAAAGCATCTGCCTGCTCTGTCTTCTCCAAGCATGATCTGCTGAGGCCTAGTCCTGCAGCCAGACGCATGCTGTCATCTTGTCGAAGAAAGTGTGTTAAAACTGTCGGTTACCTGAATTTAAAAGGGGACCCTCGATTGAGCCAGGACTAAAATATCACAGGAACATTTTCCTTCATTATCTATTCAGAAGTGACCAAATATACTTCACCCCACCTCAAATGTAGGCCATGAGGAAGGAAGGAGAGGATTTGGATTTAAACATTAACTGGAATCCCTTCTCTCCCCTGCTTCTCTTTGGTGATGGATGGCTCTGAATCGTGCTGGGAGACTATACAGACTCATATGTAAGTAAGTTGGGCCTTTTCTTTTGTTAAACCACATAGTACTGTGGTAAAGGACAAGATGAATACAGTTTTGAAATCAGTCACATTCACCCTGAAATGTAAGGGCATTAGCCAGTATTTGATGCAGGAAACAATTTTCACTCACCAAGGGCAGAACTCATACACAAAAAAGAATAAGCTGAAAAGATGGTACTTAAGAATTCTGATAAAATGTGTATTTTCAACTGGAATTTGGGATGTTATCAAACAAGTGTTTGTAAATTTATTCTATTATATAAGTTTTGTAAACAGACGGGGTCATTTTTTTTTTTCTCTCTTCTGACTCCATTTTTATTTTTATCTCTCTGTATGAAGTCCAGACAGAGCCTATCATCTGTAATAGTTTGAGAATTCACCAGGAACAAAGATTTTTCAGTTGTATTGAAGCCAACATGCCTAGTTTATAGGTATATCTGTTCCTTTCCCTCATTTTATCATTTATTCATCAAAAACTGCAGCTTGGGGGAAAAAATTATTTAGAAATAGTTTTGGCTGAGTTGTTTAAACAGTTTTAAAAGCTTTAAGGCTTTTTATTAAAAGTAGCACTTCAGTTTTGTGAAGCTATGAACATCTTATTGAAACACAGCTAAAAATTCCAGTATTTGTTGAAACAATTTTTTCACACAGGTCTGTAGTCAGATTGCTTGCCTCTAATTGCTGATATTGGTTATCCTGAATCTTCCTTCTAGACACTCCTCTTTAATTTCCAGCCTAAATAGTATACGAGTTTGTTCTTATGCCAACATTGTCCTTTAGTTTAAATAGTTCTTCTGCCTCCATAATGCTTACTCCCCTGGGAATATTTAGAGAAGGCAATTACATTCTCTCTCAACCTTCATTCTGCTAAGCTCAACAAGCTAATCTCATAGTTGTCTCTTGTAAGTTGAGGTTTGTGTTCCCATCATCCTTACAGACAATTCCTTCACCAGCTCGTTTGTCGTCAGCTATCTTGAAGAAGAATGAAAAAAACTGTATCTCAGTATTACCAATAATGCTGAAAAAATGTCTTGTAAATCCTGTTAATAGGTCTCTCTAATTTCTGGAAATTACTTTGCCAATTCATGCTAGGCCTTGATTTGTCTTTTCTTTGAGGCAGGGATGCCACAACTTAGTGGCTTATAGCCATTTTGATACCCTTGAGGGCTTTCTCTTACTCTGTCATGTGGAAATCAAAATATTTTATGGCACTCCTTCTGTTCTGATGAAAGTAAACATCAAACATTTTCTGACCAGCCCATACAGTTTTTGGTTAGCAGGCTTCTTGATTTCCTGAGTGTTTACTGACTGTTGGGCTCTACTTCTAGTGCAACTTTGCCAGGCAGAGGCCAGCCAGGTGTATAACACTTCCCATCACGGATGATGTGGTGGGTTGACCTTGGCTGGACGCCAGGTGCCACGAAGCCATGCTATCACTCCCCTCCTCAGCAGGACAGGTGGGGACAAAATGAGATTAAAAAAACCCAAACTTGTGGGTCAAGATAAAGGCAATTTAATAAAAGAGCAAAAGCAAAGGCCGCATGTGGAAGCAAAAGGAAAACAAAGATTTTATTCTCTACTTCCCATCAGCAGGCAATGTCCAGCCACTTCCCAGGAAAGAGGACTTTGGTACAGGTAGCAGTTGCTTCAGAAGACAAACGTCATAAATAACAAATGTCCCCCTTTCCTCCTCCTTTCTCTTAGCTTTTATTACTGAGCCAACATCATATGGTATGGAATATCCCTTTGGTCAGTCTGGGTCAGCTGTCCTGGCTATGTCTCCTCCCAAGATCTTGCCTACCCCCAGCCTACTGGTGAAGCAGGGGGAAATGTTGGAGAGACAGGCTTGTGGAGTACTGCATCCAGCTCTGGAGCCCTCAGCACAAGAAGGACATGGGCCTGTTGGAGTGGGTCCAGAGGAGGGCCACAAAAATTATCCAAGGGCTGGAGCACTTCTCCTACGAGGACAAGCTGAGAGAGTTGGGGTTGTTCAGCCTGGAGAAGAGAAGCTGCGGGGAGACCTTATTGCGGCCTTCCAGTACTTAAAGGGGGCATATAGGAAGGATGGGGGGAATCTTTTTAGTAAGGCTTGTTGTGACAGGACAAAGTGTAATGGTTTTAAACTAAAGGAGGATAGATTTAGATTGCATATAAGGAAAAAATTTTTTACAGTGAGGGTGGTGAAGCACTGGAATGGGTTGCCCAGAGAGGTAGTGGAGGCCCCATCCCTAGAAACATTCCAGGTCAGGTTGGATGGGGCTCTGAGCACCCTGATCTGGTTAAAGCTGTCCCTGCTCACTGCAGGGGGCTTGGGCTGGATGATCTCTAAAGGTCCCTTCCAACCCAAAGCATTCTATGATTCTATGTTGTGCAAGCCAAAACACTGGTGTGTTATCAACACCTTTCTAGCTACCAATATAAGGCACGGCACTATGAGGGCTGCTGTGGGGAAGATTAACTCCATCTCGGCCAGGCCCAATGCAATTCCAGAAGACCATGTCTCAAGTAAGTAATCACTGGATCCAGCAATTCTAGTCCTCACCTACCTTGGTCTGAGGTAAACCCCCAAACTGTAGCTTAGCCATCCCAGGGCTGTTGGTACATGTGTGCTAGGATTCTCTGAAGTCCTGTTTTGCAATGAAATAAAATGGTCTATTTCCAAATTAAATTTGATTTCCCAAATGTTCCCCAGAACAGAATTCTTTCTCTAGCAATAGTAAATATCATTGTGCTTCTGGAGTAGTATATTAAAAGAGAAAGCCTATCTATATTTGTCTTTGAGTTTGGATTAAGACACTAGCAATGAGTACAGCCATTTATATGTCTCTTCATGGCTCTGCTATTCTTAGCTGTCAGCATTTTCTTGAAGGATATTTCCATTGTACATTGTCACCTTCAGTTTTTTCTTAGCTAACCACACTTTTCATCTGAAAAACAAGAACCGAATATGTAAGAATAAAGAACTTTACTCCTTCAACCCTTAACCTTGATAGTCATACTGGTAGCCATATCACACTAATTCATCACATACAGCTTTTTATTGTTAGAATTCTGCAGTGAAGGACAATTTGTCAATTATTGTGTTATTGAATGCCAAATGCAGTGGCTCAAAGCTTCCTTTTTAAAGCAATGCCTTATCTTATGTCCAGTAATCTTAAAATATTGGACTTCATTCTCTGGTAGATTGATCATCACTTTTCTGCTACTGCTGATGTCGCAAACTGGAGTTCCTTCCTAGAAACACCCCCAAACAGTTCTCTGTGATGATTCTCTCTTGCCTGCTTTTTCTCTCTCACTACTGTTTTCAATGATTCCCTCAAAAACTGGTTTGATAAGGAAAATCACACTGCATGATGGTTCTCTCCTATCAAGTAAATTTCAAGTTGATACACAGTAAAGTGAAGCCCGGTTTAACATTAAATGTATTTATTTCCTATAGTGCATTACTGTCAACCTTCCAGAAATATTGTTCAAGAGTGGAAGTTAATTCACTTACAGGAAAAGGCAGTTTTTCTTTTTACTGTTTATATTCATGCATTGTTGAATTATTGTCTACCAGTTAAATGTCAGGTTACCCTCCACTGCCTTCTTCAAGGAATGATTGTGCATGAGTGGTAAACCATAGTGCATATGACTACAGAATAAAGCATCACTGGAAATGTGATTGACATTTTTCACTGGGTTGCCTCTTTCTTGGTTTCTTTTCTCCACTTCCTTTCCTCTCTCATTCCCTTCCTCTACCCAGCATTGATAGGTTTTTTGAGTTAGAATCCACAAAATCAAATACATAACCTTCTCTAGAGCACAACTTTATCTCTGTATTTCATGACTCATTTATGTTCATGAATGAAATAAGTAGAACTGTCTGCTTTTATGAAGACTTGAGATTTTTTTTTATGGCAATAAGAGATAAATTGACTGGATATAATTGAGAGAAGGATGTGATAGATTCAGCTGCTCTGTAAGAGCAGAGAACTTTGTTCTCTAGTAATACAAACAGTATTTTCATGATGTGGTGTCAATTTGGAAAAGGCCCCTGATTTTTTCAAGGGAGTGCCTGCTCTGCCTATTCTAAAATTGGGTTACTTTAAAGATATACAGACCTGAGCACCCAAAATATCTACACACTTCTGAATAATTTGGGAAGTTGGTTGTTCCAACAGGTTTACTAGGGCCAGAGAGACAAAAAAGAGGACAGAAATGTGAAATAAGCTAAAGCTTTTTGAATGCTGTCCGTGCTGTACTGAAAAGCTTTGAAGAGGGAAGAAACAGAAGTCTGTGGGTAGTAACGCCACACAAAGAAGAGAAGGCTGTGGGTAAAAGGAGAAAGGAGAACCCTAGTTTACCCAATCCTGAACTAAGTCTTCCACTGCATAGGGACCCAGTTTTCTGAGTGACTGATGGCAGTTGAAGACCTTCTAGTTTGTGGTGTGCGAACATAATCTGATACATGTCATTGTACAGATCTGGTGAAGGCATTACATGTGTGGGGGAAGTGGTTACAGGACTTGTTGGAAAGCAATGTTACACAGTGACTTACCTGATTAGCTACAAAAGCCGATGTTCAGGAGATGATTGTATTTGGTGTATTATCTCATCTAACCATAGCCACCTAAACTAGTAGTCTAGGCTGCGTTTAGGGTCAATGGAAAGGTAAGTGCATCACAAGAGTGTTTCATCTTTGGATGAAGCCGCCTCTGGCCTACCTGTTTCCATTGTTTATTAAGTGAACAATGTGTAAAACTTAAGACTAAATCCTTAATTTTTAGATGGCAGAAACTGCTCTGAAATCTCTTGAGAAACAGTGTTGAGAAACTAGTTTTTGCGTATTGATAAATGCTCGTGTAAGAAAGTAGCTGCAGTTACTTGACACTGTTAGTTGACATTTGTCAGCACCTTCTAGAGACTACCTTTAGCTTGCTTGTATAGGGCCCATCAGGGTCATCCCCAATGCTAATAATTGTCACTACTGTGTAAATAATAATAATGGACTAGACAGTGAAAAAGCACATGTAAAAAAGGTAGTTAATCTAGTGAAAAAAGTAGTTCATCTTCAGATATCATATAAAGTTAGTTCCTTATGAAATCTCATTATAAAGAGCCATTTCCCATCCTAGCTATCTAGAATACTATACCTGGTCAGACAGAAAACTTCCTCTACATGGTCCTTTGCAATAGTAGAATACCCACTTGCATATCAGGCAGGACATTTATGTATAGGCTTGTGTACTGTCTTTCTACTCCAATGAAAAACCAATTAAGGTTGCATGCAGTGTTTCATAAGTACTATTCAAGCCTGACATACAATTTAAATTTAAATTTCAACTTAAGATTGAGTTCAAGATTTTGCTACTGTCCATTTTGTGTGTCAGAAATTGGACTCCACCTTTAGCTGTTGGTCTTTTGGGGTTTTTTTTGTTTGGGTTTTTTTGGACCAGGGTAAAACTGGCTTGGAACTCACTTTCTATTTTCATTAGCAGTACAGTCCATAGATAACTTCTTTTCTATACAGATACAACAAAATAATACAGGTTTCTCTGTTTTTCACAGACTACAGTAGACAATTTTTTACAAGTTGCAGAGTTTACAGTTAAGGTAATAGATTGGGATGTGAGAGACCTGAGCATCAAGTTCTTTGTAATAACCTAGGCTTATGTGAGCTTAGGCAAGACATTGTTATTTCCCTTAAATAATGACCTACCTTTGTTTTGTCTTGTGTACTTCTGAGCATAGGAGCTGCTCTGCCTCTGTAGAACATCATTCCAGTCTTGTCTGTCAAAAATAGACAAAGATCTTAAGATCTGGCATGAGACAAATAGACATCAGTTGCAATGGATTTTAGTGTTTACTGTAACATTGTATTCCTTTGAAAATCCTAGCTGTAATTATCATCATAATTTGTTATGAACACCAGAATGGAACAATGGGACTAGATCAAGGGCCTCACAGCACTTGAGAAAATTATTTAGGAAAATATTCTAAGAAAATTTATTTTTTAATGTAGCCCAAGCTCTTCCATTTCCATTTCTTTGATAACAGGACCAAGCTCATTTGAGTCTGAATTTCAGCCTGATTTTTCCTTTTACTTGCAAATCTCAGTCTTGTCCCTGTATAGACTTATGGCAGATGTGCAACCTTTACTACATTAAGGTTGCAAAATCTTGTGATTTTAGTATGAACTTCATTAGAGTGAATGGAAAATGTAGTTGCTCATTGATGAGGATTTATGGTGTGCGAGTCCTCTGTGCAGGATTTTCGGTTGGAAATTGATTATATTTTTATTCCATTTGATGGTTAATGACTTTTATGTGTTTTCCAGGAGCTTTTTATAAATATTTTAGCGTACATCATGAAGAAGATGGACAAAACCTTTGCTATATGAAGGCAAAGCAATGTGGACTATTTTTCAAACCAGCTATCCTTTTACTTTACATATAATCTCACACTTGCTGGGCTCTGTAGCGATAAAATGGTTCCATATCTAGCAGTTAAACTTAATGCCAGGTAAGTAAGTGCTTTAGTGTTTCAAATTGACAAACAAGGTATTATTTTTTCCAAATCAAGGTAGAAAATGGATGGTGGGAAAGGGATGCAATGCTCATAAAGTGCCTTGAAAGCACTGCTTTGCTCTTAATAAGAGCTATGAAATGTTTACCTCATTACTATTGCTCTATTACTGTTGAGAGTTCATTGAATACTACAGGAAAATGAAGGACCATCTGTTAGAAACAGGCTATATCAATCCAGGCTTCCCTACTGTATGTCCTCTTTTCTGTGATACCACACCGTTGTGGTTTAACCCGGCAAGCAGCTAAACACCACGCAGCCATTCAGTCACTCTCCCCCTCCCCAGTGGGATGGGGAGAGAATCAGAAAAAAAAAGTAAAATTCATGGGTTGAGATAAAGACAGTTTAATAGGACAGAAAAGGAAGGGAAAATAATAATAATAATAATATACAAAATACGTGATGCACAATGCAATTGGTCACCATTGCTGACTTATACCCAACCAGTTCCCGAGCAGCAATCGCAGCCTCCCAGCCAGCTCCCCCCAAGTTATATCGTGAGCATGACATCATATGGTATGGGATAGCCCTTTGGTCAGTTTGGATCAACTGTCTTGGCTGTGCCCCCTCTCAGTTTCTTGTGCACCTGGCAGAGCATGGGAGGCTGAAAATGTCCTTGAACTAAGAACTACTTAGCAACAACTAAATCATCAGTGAGTCAATGCCAAGGATGCCAAGGATGCACAGAGCCTCTGGGCCAGTCACAATGGGGTGCTTCTGCCACTCATTCCCAGTTAGGCTCACTTCAGCCTCCAGTACAGTTAGCTGTTGGGATCCCCCCGTCACTCCAGAAATACAAATGGGTTCTGCCCCTCTATAGTTTGATGGCATTAGGGTACACTGTGCACCGGTGTCCACTAGAGCCTTATACTCCTGTGGGTCTGACGTGCCAGGCCATCAAATCCACACAGTGCAGTAAACCCGGTTGTCCCTTTCCTCCCCCTGGCTGGAGGCAGGGCCTCTCTAGTCCTGGTCACAGTATTCGTTACTCACTTCTTTTAAATACGAGTCAGAAATCCTTTTACTGAAATCAGGCGTAACATCAGCCCTTCTAGTCTATCAGGGGAATTGCCCGCTGGAAACTGGAGCAGCAATTTTCCTGGAAGAACCCCCTTTTCATTTTGTGATTGTTCTTCCTTGCAACTCACGTACCCGTGCCTCTAGGGTCGAGGCAGATTTTCCATCCGACTTCCTCATGTCCTCTCTGTGGTCACACAAGTAAAACCACAGGGTGGCCCATGGTGTGTATCCACTACATCCTCTCTCTTGGGTAGAGGGACGCTGACTCCTAATGACTGAGATACTGGTCCAAACATGTGGGGAGTAGGACATATCCTCTTTGAGTTGCTGGAACTCTTGAGACAGTTTTTTGGACAGTCTTTCCACAGCTGAGACACAGGCCTGTAGAGAGAAAGAGAGACTTTCTTTGTGCTGCCGGAGTTGGCCAGCCAATTCATCCACCACTGGTTCCTCTCTGTCTTTCCAGATGATTACTGCCGGTGAGTTTGCATGCGATGATGGTGCGCTCCATACAAACTTCTGCCACATGGGCCGTGTGCGCCTGACTTCATCTGGAGCTTTGGATAACTGCTCGTTGTTCAGGTCGCTATAAATCACCTCCAGCATGGCTAATTCTCTCAGGCACTGGATACGTCTCTCCATGGTGGTCCACTTGCCTGGGTGACATATAACATCTTCCTTGAAGGGTTACCTTTCCTTCACATCTGACAGGAGTCGCCTCCAGAGGCTGAGGGCTTGTGTTCCTTTTCCAATCGCTTTGTCAATGCCCCCTTCCCTAGAAAGGGATCCCGGCTGCTTGGCTTTCCTGCCTTCTGATTCCAGGCTACTGTCCCATTATTCCACCATTGGAGCAGCCAGGTGATGATGTGCTCGCCTGGATGATGACTGAAATCTTTTTGCATATCTTGCAGCTCACTCAGGGGTAGGGATCAGGTGATTACCACCTCATTTATGGGTTCTGCCTCTTCCTCCTCTTCTCGTGATGGCCCTGGTTCGTCTTCATCCCTTACTAAACGAGCCAATCTTCTTGTGTATAGGGGTGACTGATACCGGCACGGGTTGGTTCTCTAGTTCAGCCGCCGTGTCTTTTGCTGGAGTTTGAGTAGCTGCAGTGTTTGTCACTAGGGTTAGAGTCAGTGCAGTGCCTGTTGCCAAGGTTTGAGTAGCTGCAGTGCATATCACAGTGGCTGGAGTAGTTGCAGTGCCTGTCGCTGGGACTGGAGTGGCTGCAGTGCCTGCCGCGGGGATTGATCTCTCGATGATATTCATAAATAGTCATTTAAACAATTAAACAAGACCTGAACTGCTTTCAGGAGACATAGCAGTAGGAAGATGGTGGTTTGAATATCCCAAGGAGATAAAAAATTCTCAAGAGCTGTTGTAACTAGCCTGAAGGAGAAAGGGATGGCAAAGGAGCAGGGGAAAGTGTCCCCCTCTGTCTGCCCAATAGATCGGTTCTCCGAGGATAAGAGGTAAAAAGTGTAATTATTAATAGTTTCCGAGAAATGGCTCCCAAAGTATGGGAATGATGGCAGTGCTGAGTACAATCTCATGACCGATAATTTTATCATACCTTAAACCAGTGTTACACAGTACAGCAAAGCGATAACTTTAATCCAGCTCCCAGAGGTGATAAACAGCACCACAGGGAACGCGTACGGCAAGTAAGGTGTTACATAGCACAACTGAGAACAAGCATGACAACTCTGAGAGCAAATGAATCAGCATTGTGACCAGTGACTATTAAACTAATATAATGAATGCTTATCGCAAATTTGTTTTAACATGCTCCGGTCAGATCTGTCATTATCTCAAACCCTTTGTGCCCCACGTTGGGCGCCAAAAAGGACTGTTGTGGTTTAACCTGGCAGGCAGCCAAACACCACACAGCCATTTGCTCACTCTTCCCCTCCCCAGTGGGATGGGGGAGAGAATCAGAAAAAAAGAAAGTAAAATTCATGGGTTGAGATAAAGGCAGTTTAATAGGACAGAAAAGGAAGGGAAAATAACAACAACAACAACAACAACAACAACAATAATAAAAACCAAAGCAAGTGATGCACAATGCAATTGCTCACCACCTGCTGACCGATACCCAACCAGTTCCCGAGCAGCGATTGTTGCCCCCCAGCCAGCTCCCCTTCAGTTTCTATACTGAGCATGACGTCATATGGTATGGAATAGCCCTTTGGCCAGTGTGGATCAACTATCTCGGCTGTGCCCCTTCCCAGCTTCTTGTGCACCTGGCAGAGCATGGGAAGCTGAAAAGTCCTTGACTAGCATAAGCAGTACTTAGCAACGACTAAACCATCAGTGTGTTATCACCATTCTTCTCATCCTAAATCCAAAACACAGCACTATGCCAGCTATTAGGAAGAAAATTAACTCTATCCCAGCAAAAAACAGGACACACACATAGTACTTGTCTACCCCATAATAAATAATACAGTGCATGAATTCAACCTGACCTGCAGAGGTCATGATCTGGGGATCTTCTGTTCTTTCCACATTACATGCACCCACTGTCTTTATAGTCTGTGTGCTGAGTCTACCAAGTGTGCTGCATTAGCTGGACCAAAAAAGCTGGACACGTGGCAGAAAAAGCAATGTCTTTGATGGAAGTGGTTGACCTTACCTCTCTTTTCTACCAGTGGAAAGGCCAAGTTTTACAGCTGTGCCAATGTTTTTGTTTGTTCATTCTAGAAGAAGCAATGGCAAACTCTGTAAGTGAATGATTTAAAACTGTATTAAACTTTCAGCAAAAAGTAAAAAAAAAAAAAACCAAACCAAAACCGCTTCTGGGCTACCTGGAACTTCACAGCTCCCGGTGCTGTGAGACACTATGCAGCTGCAACTTCTGGTACAAGGTTGAGAGGCAGGATGTATCAGTTGGACAATGACAAAAGGCTGTGTTACTATCATAACATAATGCCTAGCTCTGTATAGCCCTGCCATTTACTGTATAATCTTACCATCAGATTGTAGGTTCTTTGTACGTTCCTGCTGAGTTTTCCCCTGAAAGAGCTAAATTCATGCTTTAAACCTGGGATGATGTGATAGTTGTCCTTCTCTTTGGGTTTAGTGTGCAAAGCTCTGGAAATGGATGTGTTGTGAAGTGCTAAAATGAAACTAGTTTCTTCAGTCTGTGGGAATCTGTGTGTGTACTGTGTAAACATGGTATGATCTCTTATTACATTTCCACCTCTTTAATTGAAATGTTCATACGGAAGTTACACATAGGAATTCTTATTGGAAAGTGATTTCTTTTTTCTTGTGCTCAATAACTACAATTCCCAAGCGATTAAACTTTTTTTTTCTATTATACAATCATAGAATCTCTGCTAAAAATTTCACAGGAACATGTTGCAGTTACAGAAGAAATAAAACCTTTGAAAAACAGGATATTTTGCGGTAAGGCTAACCAAACACATAAACATTAAAAATTGTGTCTTAACTTTGGACAACAAAAAGTGCTGGGAAATATTTCATACTGTGCTTAATCTTTTTCTGAATGCATAGAATTTGACGCTTGCAGGCAGTGGCCTTGTTTAGAGGAATGGAAGCACAAGGCTGTGATGACTGATGAGTTTTGGAATAAACCTGTATATCTGTAGGTTTTTCTGTTTCCTGAAAATTTGTACAAAATTAATTTATATTATACACTTTGTCAATTTTTGTTTGCTTGTTTTCAGCATGAAAAACAAAGGAAATTTTGTTAAGTTCTCCTGGCCTAAAGAACCTTTCCTGACATTCAGCATGGTCATGCAGCTCAGAGGTTTTCAGAATACCCATTGCCCTCATTCTTATGGCCTGCAACATCGTTTTATTTATAAACTTGCACTCAACTGTTTATATTTCAAATGGTTTAAATTGCAGCTTTAAAATAAAAGAATTGAAATTCTTGTTCTTGCCCTTGTGCTATTCCAATGGCACAAAGGGGACTTAAAACCTGTCTTACTGAGAATTAGATCCTAACTCAGAAGAAAATATTTGAATTGTTGCTCAAGTAAAGTATAAATCAGTTTCACTAAACTTATTGTGACTTAATGTGCCTCAACCTAAGAATATGTCTGTATGTTTTACTGGATCATACATTTAGTGCTGGTCATAGACATATATTTTTGTAGGAGCTGTGTGATGTTTGCTGGAATTCATGCTACATATCCCAAGAATTTTTCAAGTCTGTGAGACCTGTTGCTTTTCACAGAAAGTTAAAACTCCTGTGTTTCTTCTGTCTTGGAGAAGGAAGTTTATAGTTCCATTTGCTTCAGATTCATAATGAAAATCCTGTAGGATATCAGTTGTGTGAGAACAGCTGGGTCTCAGCCATGCTTTGGGAAAGTGGTAAATCAATGACAGTGGGATTCGGTGAATGTCATCACAGAGGGAACTGTCAGTGACTGAACCAGGGAAATTTTGTGTGAGGAGGGCCTACCTTGTTAAAATTAAGTATACTTTTAGTAAGTATACCTCTCTCCAGTAGAATCAGGGCATCTTGCACTTTAGTTGCTGAAAGTGTCGTTATTTGGAGCATAGAAGATAGGCCTTCAGTGAAAAGAAACCAGTCCAGCACCATGTCATCAGTGCAGTTGTATCAATACATCAGCAAGGCTTGAGGTCCTCAGAAACCCAAGGTGCTGTCAGAGGAATACAGGTTCTTCTGTACCCAGATTGCCAGGCTCATTATGTAGTGGCCAAAGAAATGCTTCCGTCTTGCTATACTATGACCAACCAGTATGGACTTCTGACTTCATCTCCTAATAAATTAACACCCCCCTTACAATCTAATGGGTTGTGCTTGCTGGCAGCAATAGCAAAAGTGGCAAGGAAGACATGATAATTCACGAAATCATTTGGGACAAAGTGTGAAGCTCAGCTTATCTGAGTTGCTGCTTCTCTGTTATTGCCGAGAACTTCACTCGAAATCCTTTAAGTCCTTTAACTGTGATGAGTTACCAGCCCATGCATTGAACCTGGGAAGGGTATAATCAGATGACTGTCTTCTTCTTTGGAAATAACATCTTGCTCTTTGGACTTGGATTATACCTATGTGCTCAGGGAACATAAATACAGACACTGAGAGAGTTGAAACACTGTTCAGGTCCCTATGAGCAGAGAGAAAACCAACTTTTATGTTGGAACAGAACTACTGTTCCCAGAAGAAAACATTTAAAGCTTAATTCAGAGTTCACTAAGGTTGATGAAAGGTTTCCATTGACTTTTCTACCCTATTTCTATGTAGGATATTGTACTGCAGAATCAGATGTCTTCCAATAGTACATTTAGGCAATACAACTATCATCTGTCATGTGTTTTCTTTTTTCATCCTCTCTTTAGGACGCAAATTATGGCTGCATTATGGCCGTCATGTTTTTGGAGCAGCATTTTGTATACATGTTGCTTTGTGTTCTTATTAGCAGGTGTTTTGCAGTTGGAGAAATTTGAGAAGATTCTTAGTTTCTGAGAAAGTTCAGTTAAGAAATCTGGTCCCCAGGAAAGCTCTGTTGGCCTGCAGACATTGTAGGGGGATTAGCTGTGCCAGACAAGTTCTTCCCAGACTCTTTTCTTAGGAAAGTATCTTTGGATATTATGGGTTGGGCCACAGAGAGCTTTGAAATTAAGGACTTTGGCTGACTTCAGATCACAAGAATCCAAACCTTTGTAAGCGCTGGAAAATGGACTGAAAGCCAAGAGCAGTAAGATAATATCATAGTTTGAAAAAGTGCATTTTGTGATAGATTTCTGAGGAATGCAGGAAAACTTCGCAATTTTTCTAGGTGTTAAATTTGGAAAAAATATTGAAAATAGTAGGTGCTATGCTTTTCCCCTTTATTTTCCCTTTAAAATGTTAGAATTTTGAGTACAGTTTTGTTATCCTCTGCTCTTTTCTGCAACTAGTTAATATGCAGGATATCTGCACAGTATTTTGTTGGGCTTCTTACAGAATATTGTATGCCTCCTCGTCAGGAATATCAATTTACCTCAGTCTTGCTATTAAATGCTAGAGATGGATGGAAAAGTACCTTGAGAGAGGAACGGGGATGCTAAAGTCAGTTACGCCTGAATAATCTGCCACTTCTACTTTTGTGTCCACCCTGATTACCTTCCTATTTCCTACCTGGTACTTGCATCACCCTTTTGTATCTGCCTTGTCCATGTGTCCTACCTGACATAAGGATTCTAAGTCCTCTGACTTCCCTGTGTGGTGCACAACATAACAGGGTCTTTGGTGAGGCTACTGGTTAATTATATACGCTGATGGTATTATGTTCTGTCTCAGAAAGAAACATTCTTGGGTCTCTTGGGATGAATGTATGCTCACTTTCAGATCCTCAATGTGTAACATCAAACCCCTGCACTGAGGATTCCTGCTTAGTTCTTTGAATACACTTTTCTTTCAAAGTTGTCCTTAAAAAAAACCCCCAAAACTCATTAATTTGAAGGCACGATCTGAAAGTTTGTCCCCTACTGCTGTAAAATTTAGCGTCAGTGTTGAAAGCTTATTTCATGTTGCAGATTCCTCTGTTTGTACCAGTGGTGGTGTTTACAACACTCTTCCTTTTTAATTATGGTTTTCCTGAGATTTTAGGACAAATAACCATGTCCTTTTTTCTCCTTTTACCCAAGACAGTACAGGTTTCTCAACAGTTTTTAGTCACAAGGAACATATTCTATGTGAGTGCTGGTGTTTTGGATAAATTTCACTACTGTAAGAGTCAAAAGATGGAATTTGCCTTTAGATATATGTATGTGTGCACCAAAGGAAGAAAAGAGTGCATTTAAAAGCAAACTTAATTTAAGGTTTGATAGAAAGCCTCTTAGGGCAGTAGGAAACCTTTTATTGATTTCAGCGGATTTGCAAAAACCCAACCCAATAGGTAATTAACTCAGAAACTTGACCTAAATTTTATGGTATTTGCTTAATGACCATATGTGTTGTTTACTTGCTGTAGTTTCAGAAATACTCTGTCTTGGTTATTGTTCATTGAGCTTCCTTTGCTCAGGTCTATCTGATTTTTTGCTTTTCAAAGTTGAAGAGTGAACAAGAAGTTCAGGAATTTCATCAGGAAAGCTGTAAAATGTAAAGGAATTGACACCTAGAAAAACAAGCAGAGTTAAACAGGATTTGACAGGTTGCAGAAAAGAGAGGGAACAAGATGGGAACAATGCGCAGGAACTAATTATTATTTCACTGGTCACCACAACACATTAAAAAACTTTCAAAGGCTGTGAAATTAATTGCATGCAGAACAGCACTCAAGGTGCTTAATATTTTGTCTCTCTGGGACAATTTGCTAGAGACATCTTTTGAACTACAAATACAAAGCAGGAAAGACGGGGCTCTCTCTGGCTGTGTCATTCTTCATTTTAATGAGGAAAAAATGTCACACAGAGCAGTGTGAATTTGAAATATTATAATATGCTTCAGTTTTATGTCAGAGTAAGTATGTTTCTTTAAAGAGCCCTAATGATTCTAAATTCTAGACCTTGTTGACAAGATGTCTGCTTACTTGGCCAGTGGTTGTGTCTCATCTATAAGCTCATTATCATATATATTAAAAGAAACCTATTAAAATATTTGCATTTTAAAATGAATGATAGAAACCCCCTACCCATCTTTCAGGAACTTGTTCTTTTTGTCGTGCAAAACATTCCACTAGGGAGAAGGAAATATTTCAGTTATTTTCAAACCATTTAACATTTGGGTAATTTTTGTAATTACTTTTTTCTTTAATGTAAAGCTGGAAGGCTTATATAATATTACTTTTAAAATTCATAGTTCAATGTAAATAATCTTTTATGTACCCAGAGACCTCTCAGCTGGATGCTGACTATAACCCTAAGGGTGCTCATTCTTTCTTTTGGTCCTATTTATTATTTTCTTCTCTCCTCATCAGTTTTCTATTATTCTCTTTCCTGCCTCTTCAGCTGTCTAGCTGCACATGTAATGGGTGAAATGACACTTGAAACCATGCTGGTTGTTTATTTAAACAAATCATATTGAGATGAAAAGAGCAGATGATTGTAAAGATATAATAAATCTGATCTAGAAGCTCATCAGGCTCTTGAGAGGTCTTACCATTTTAGAAAATCTCCCACCTGGACTTGTGGCTCTGAGATATTTAGTGTCAGCCCTCCTGGTCTAGCACAGAGTGCAGGAAGTTCCTTTTCTTCTGGTTGTCTGGGTCTGGTCCTTAGTTGTCACTGTGTGAGGACAGGCTTGGATGAGTTTGGCTGCTCAGCCCTATCTCAGCTCTATTAAGTTCCTCTGAGAGCAAGCTGGTGGCTTGCAAGTTGCAGGCAGTTCTTTTGGGTCTCCTTCTATGGCAGGATTGGCAAACATAAGAAAAACATTAGAATATACCCACCAGCTAAGGGGCTGCCCGCTGACCAGGCTATTTTCTAGGTTCTGTTTGTTAGAAGACCTCTGCACAAAGTATGAGAGGGGTGCTACAGCAATTAACAGGGAAATAGCCAGCTGAGAAGATTCAGATGTTTTCTAGAACCTACGCAGCACAAAAAGGCATCCTCAGAGCACGATGTTTTCCCCAGCAAGCTCAGCTGGTGGAAACTAATGGGCAGATAAAACTGGCTTCATCAGCAAAACCAGAAAGGTGGTCTTCTCTGAAGGTGTACAGCAGTTCCTGTCACCTCTGCTCGAAGAGGTGCATGGCTTGGATGGCATGGGTCTGTTAATGCGCCCACCATGACTAGCATCCGCTATCACCATGCTGTGATTTTTTTTAATTTCATGAAACAGATTCCCCAGAAGGAAAAGCTGTAGAAAAGATGAGATAATTTTACTCTGGAGTACCACAGGTTACTCTGAGAAGAGTATTTCTTGGTGACAAGACTAGCAAGGAACAATTTTGGCAGCTAAGGTTCTCATACCTAACAAGGAGACATCTTTATTACCTGATGCTCCTCTTCCAGTCTCCTCTCTCAAAGAAAATCTTTACTGTGGCAGTTTCTTAAAACATCCCTAGTGCCTTCTCAGGCATTTAAACCATTTTGTTGCATATTGAAAGCAGCTGTATGGGGAAAGGAAACAGCTCCTGCTGCTTCTCAAAAGCAGTATGTATAACATCACAGCTGGAAATAACATGTTTTATGAACTTGATTTATCCCCTCTGCTGTGTGGTATAAATCCTGCTTCCTCACTGCATGGCCTGCACATGCATTTTTGATGGCCTCATCCTGCCAGGTCCTGAACAAGGTGCAGAGGAAGGATTTAATTAAAAGCAAACATTGGTTTGGGGATTGCTAACTCCTACACATCCTCTGCTGCCTAGCAGGGGGAAGCACTAAGTAGAATGGTAGGAATCAGTAAAAATACTTCCTACCCACTGGAATTGTTAGGTACTTGTGGTACCTAATACATTATTTCAAAATCACAATTATAATCCATGCAAAGCAGTACATGATAATACCTCACTTAAGACAGCATGGTCTGTTTGTTCTGTTTCATAACAGCTCGCGGAGGACAAACTTCCATGACTTCCAATTTACTTTGTTTTTTCCTCTCAGACAATACATTTTGTTGCTAATTTTAATGGACTGCCAACTTATTTTTTTTAATGGGCAGCTGCACAGTCCCTATTCTTAGAATAGCTGAGTCCCTCACAGTCCTTAGGTTGTTTTTTGTCCCTAGTCCCTGTGTTGGGAAGGTTCATAGATAACTGAGGCAGAGAAAAATGAGGTATTTGAGCACCTTAAATGATTGAAATCTGTAGGAGTTAAATGTTTGTAACTGAGTTGCTTGCTGTCATGCAGGACTAGAAATAATTAAACCCCAGATGGAGCTATGTTCCTAGCTCCTGGCCCAGGCTGCCATTTCAGTCTTATGGTACTGCTGGTTGTCTTTGGATATGATATACTCTGTTGAGTATTAGAAGGCAGGGAAGTTGTTTCCTGTTTCTTGTCTTAGAAAATCTGGTTATTGATTTAGATGCCCAAA
The DNA here is from genome assembly GCF_030463565.1 of Pelecanus crispus. Lineage (NCBI taxonomy): Eukaryota > Metazoa > Chordata > Aves > Pelecaniformes > Pelecanidae > Pelecanus > Pelecanus crispus. Next base: position 8,119,644 of record NC_134653.1, on the reverse strand, counting down.
CATCTAGTCCTGTGATGAACGTTAAATATTGAACTACAAAACCTTGAGTAGCTCTCTGTCCTAATTGTGTGCAGTATGTGCAACATGATTATTTTTATGAAGGTAGCACTTACACGATGATCAGAAGCCCATTATGGTTGTTACTGTACAAATCCATAGCGAGATGTCCCTGTCCTGCAGTTTGAAATATCTAAGATGTTTAAGAGGTGGGAAGCTTTGTTTGAACGCTGAGGGAACTGAAGCACACTCATTAAATATTTCACCCAGCATCACACAGGCAGTCTGTGGTGGCTCTGGAAAACTCTTCTGTCTTCAGTCTTATGCCTGTATCTTAACAGCAAGGCTCCTGCCAGTCCTGTATGTAAACCTAATAGATATATAGCCCAGTGACAGTTATGAATTAACAAAAAAAGCTGTTAAGCTATAGGAAGTGTTGGAGTATTTTATCTTTTCATGTCTGTTGTGGTGTCCTTTCCTCTCAGCATGAGAGAGAAAGGGAGCAAAATCATCCAGATAGCAGTGTCCTTATTAATGAGAAGTTCAGCCAAGCATGTGCTAGTTTTTCCGTCACTCTCTGCTGTGGTTATCTGCAGAACAGGAATAGAAAACAAATATCTAATCTTTAAAAAGGGCTTTGGAAGATTACTTCAACCCTTACCCTGCCCCAGCTGAGCTCCACTTAAATCCTAAAATGATCTAAATAACTTTTGTTTCAAAGATGGACATTAGTGTACCATGCTGGAACCATGCAAAAGCAGCCAGTAGGAACTAGCTGGCGAGAGATTTTCACATAAAAACAAAACTAGAGAGTGTTGCCTTTTCAACTTTCTTTTTTTTTTTTTTTTCTTTTCCCTAACAAAGAAAAGTGGAACTGTGCATGCTGGAACAAACCAGCGGGAGCGACTGAAGGTCAGACGAGGAGGACTATTCCTTGAATGTTAACAAGAAATGCTAACTCTTAACTCAGTGTGGGCTGAATTCTTTCCCTATGTCATTGTGACTTCATAGGCTCCCAAAGAATTACTTGGATCTTGATTTTCACTGAAACTTTTAGCAAAGAGTAAATACATTTTCAGTAGTCTCTAGGGAGTCCACCTAGATCAGCAACAGCCTTAATTAGTCCTGCTGCTGGAACATGTTTAATCGCAGTCTCCTAAGACACCCTTGCTCCTTCAGGAGTGTCCTGAAAATATGACCTGAGTTTAGGGTGGAAGAGGATGAGATTGTATAACCTTGTGATATTGGCTTGCGCATATTGTCTGACACTGCATTTAAAACATAGAAGTTGCGTGATTGGAAGGAGAAGCTGTAAAAGGCCATTTTCCAGAAGAGTGCTTTCCTTTGGCATTGTGGGAAAAGAGTGGGCAAAGCTTATGCAATTGGAGGGCTTTTTCTTTAACCTCAATTTCTACTAGAAAAAATGGTTGATTTATGACCATATTTATTAGGTTCAAACTCATTATTAATTTACCTGTATGTTTCCCTTCAGTCTGGACTGTGCTGTCATACAGAGCAGCTGCCCCATCCAGATCACACTCTCTGCCCTTATGGAACTGGAAGAACTTCCCTGGTAGGCGAAAGGGACACTGCAGGGCCTGGGTTACTGCCCGGCTTGCACACCCTGGTTGTTGAGTAGTCAGGGTGGCAAGAAGGAGAAGCTGGCTTATCATGAACCAAAATAAGGTTTAAGGAGCGGGCTGTGCAGCACTGGCTGACTGTAATATTTCAGGATGTTTCAGTGAGATTTGTCTCAACTAAACACAAAGTGCCTCTGGCTGCTCCACTTCATTAGGTATCTACACACAGTCTGGATGATATTCCTAATGGATCAAAGTTGATCTAACTGTAATAGAAACTTGATTTGCTTTAATCTATGTACTTTTGGATTCAAAGCGCTGTCTTTCCTCTTCCCCAAACAAAGGCAGAGTAATGAAAGCAACTGCTAGTTACCAGGTATACAGAGGAGATTGGGAATAGTGTTAGCAATTCTCCGGTCACACCGCTGCCCCTAGGAGATAGACACTGGGGAGTGCCTGCCACCACTCACAGAGTTTGAATGCTCCCTGTCACCATAGCAGTCAAAGGAACTTAATGCTTTACAGGAGGTGTTTATGGCATCAATCTCCAGGGCAGCATGTGAATTAGAAAAAGGATCATGTGTGTACCTGTCCTTGCTGTTAATTACCTTGCCATTGAATAAAACAAAGCAACATAAAATGGCCTTAGGAAATGTTTAGACTAGCTGGAACATAAGGTTAAAGGTTTCTAATCTGCTTTATGATGGATAGTCCCAGTAGTGCTTGGGGGGTTGGGGAGGGAGGGGAAGAGCAGTTCTTTCTCTTTTTGGTTATAATATGGCTAGAAAATTTTCAGAATGCAAACTAACTGCAAACTTCCAGCACCTCCCCATCTGCAGTGCAGCTGCAGTCCCTCTCCCTGATGTTTGCACAACAATGCAGCAGTCTCTTGTTGCTGGAAGAACAGAAGTAATCTTTCCTAGTAAAGCAGGATGATATATTGTCCCTCTGTATGTTTTCCTGATAATAAGTATGTGTTTCAGCTGTTTTTTTCTTTATCATCCATAAAGTTAAATTATTCACAACCAATTTCACTCTAAAGACCTCTCATGTACATTTAAAAAATAGAACATATTTAAATGAAAATGAAATCTTGTTTTTAATTTATACAAGGGTTAGTGCTTCTGCTCCTAAGAGACGTCTTTGAATTGCTGTGAGAAGGTTACCTTGTACCTTCTAACGTACACCTTTATCTGACAGCTGGTCCCCCTCAAAGCCACTCTTTCCAGCTCAGTAATTTCAGTGTACAAATAACATGCTATGAAAATATTGTCTTTCTTAAGACTTCTTTTTTTAAATTCTTGGGAATTCTTTATGGGAAGAAATTTCTGTACCTACAGACAAGAACTTCAATAGCGAAATAATGTTCCCCATTACGCTGAACTTCCCCAGAGCCCTTGTAGATCTTAAAAAATAATTCCAAATTCTGAAATAATTAGAAATGAGTATGCAAGGAATGAGGACTCTGATTTGGAAAATATCTAAGGTCAAGGGGGAAGGGTCTACTGAGTAATACAAGGCAGCATTTTGCTACTCAGAACTGCTTAAACATTCAAAATGCAGAAAGCCAGTCAATCCCTTTCCTCCTCTACTCTTTTCTCCTTCTCTTTTTCCATCGGCAGTGCTGTTTTTAACTAATAATCTTCAGAGCCCAGTGATTAAAAAGTCTTTCTTCTGAGCAGTATGAAGACACTACCATCCTTCACATTACCCCATGAACATCAGCAGTGATCATCCCTATAAAACTGTGCACATTTTGTTAAATGCTGTCATTTATTTCAATGCATTTATTGCTATAAAACATCAATGACAGTTTAATTAAGAGCTTAAATTTTTTATACTGCGAAGTAGAAATATTTATGAAGGAGATCGTTGGAAGCAGAATATTAAAACAAAACAGGTGTTTTTGCAGAAACACAAATAAAATGTCTAACAGTAGACATTAAAAAAATCAATTATTAATCATGGTTCTTTTCATTCCTATTGAATTGCCTTCCAAAGATTTTGTGTCTAACAAAGTCTATGGCTCTGCAATATTGTCTTATCCCACCACTTGGTCTTCCTATTTGTATCCTGTAGTACAGCTGAATAGATTATTTGCTTCTTCAGAAAAAATCTTGGAACCAAACTAAGATGAAGGTTGTAAACTAATGGGGCCAAGTGTCTGAATTCCTTCTGAAGTGCTCTGTTGGAAGAGATGTCTTTGCCATTTCCTTGGCATGGGCAAATTTTCACTCTTAATGTCAGTATTTCATCACTGTTGATGACACCAAACCCAGGAACTTCATTATGAACCTTTTGGGGCCCTGTAAAATGGCATGATGTTTTCTAGCTTTGGCTCGTGTTTCCATTGTTAGAATAAAGTTGGTCTGTCATCTGAGATACCTCAGGTTTGTTGCCCAGTCCAGCTAGGAGATATCTGGGAGACCGGAGTGGGAGGTGGGGCTACAATGTCATCCCTTGGTTAGGCAGACTCTACCTGGGGTTTCATCACTTCTGAAGTTTCATTTTTCTTCTCTTTTCTTTCTTTTCTTTTCATGGCGGGTGGTGGCAGATCCTTCAATGACCAGCACTGTCTTTATTTTTATGTCAACATCTAAAATTTTCTAGGCCTTTGACTTACTGCAGTCTGTAGGTTTTCTTCAACTCAGTTCCTTTCTGGTGATATTGTCTTAAAGTTTGCCTCCCACTGCCTCTATGAAACACTGTGGTTTTATTACAGCAAGCTTTAAATTACATATTATTTATGGCTTGCTCACATATATTATGGAAAAATGTTGCTATTGGCTCTACTGAAGGAATGACTGGGTTGTAATAGGATTCATGTTACAAAATCTCTGCTATATTTTTGGAGATAAAAATTGTGTTTAATTTTCTGCCAGGTTTCTGATTAGCTCCAGACTGTTGAGGACAGAGGCTACCTCTGTACTTAGTATTTAGCAGCACAGTGTCATCAGCTGTGCTGAAGTTGTCTGATTCACAGTAGGTGGCAATAAGGAGATAATGCTATCATGGTAATTAGCAGGAGGGGTGGAAATGTTTTACTTTCTATAGTTCTGAGAACATAGTCCAGGGAAGTCCAGATTTTCCTTGGTGAAGAGAAGTGTGATGTAGCAAGAAGATCCATCTTGCTAAAACTTACACAGAGAGGTCAGGCAGGGGTTGTTCCCTTTGTGCAGGGAGGCACTGAGACCCAGGAAGAGCTTCACCAGGTGTTTGCAATCACCTATAAAAAGCTCTGATCAGGGTGGGGAAGGCACCTGAGTTGCAGAGAGGGAGTTTTTGTTGCTGTAGGTGAATCTGGGTGTTTGGTAAGAGGTACTGGGCTGAGACAAGATGTCAGTACTTGGTTCAACTGAAAAAAAAACTTTCTTAGTGTAGAGATCTGCTTCATCCTAGTAGGGAATAACTTACTCATCACTGCTAGCTGTGAGGCAGTAAAGAGAAATGGAGTAACCTTGAGATTGTGTACATCTGTGATGCAGTCAAACCAGCAGAGTGGATTATAAGCATCTGTTTTACAAGAGGTGAGGGTAAAAAAGGGAACAGATTGCTTGGGAAGGAAGTAAGAAATATGTCTTCCTGTAAAGCTCTTCTATGTCTCTTTGGATCAAAGAAAGCAGAGTCATGCTGATACTGAGAGTGGTTTGTCTGCTAAAGGTAAGTGAGTTGCTACTGCTGTTGTGATAACTCCCCCACCCTGCAAAGGAGACAGTGATGAGGGGCTGATGGTCTGGAGCAGTTAGGGACTGAGGTTGAACATTTGAGAAAGAGGAGTTTGCTCACACCTCGGTACCTGCTTGTGGAATGGAGCCTTCCTTGAGGATGACCCTGACTTGGTCTGTAGCTGTTCTTTATCTTCTGCCCTTTTTTATAAAGCTAAAAACACAAGATGAAATACTTATCTAAAGGCTTTACTCCCACAGTTAAACTCTGTGATATCCTGCCAAATGTTTTCTGAAAAGTAAGACTATGCAGGTAAACTGATCTTTCCTATACCTTCACACTGATGGCAGCGTTATTGTTGCAAAACTTAGTATGCCAGGTAAATATCCTCTGTTTCATTGATCTACCATCCTGTTCTGCTGTAATCAACTGCCAAGTGACTTTGTTTTCTCACTCCAAACTCTTAATGGAGCTATTCACATTGTTTCCAACAACTATTGTTAAACTCAGCGGGTGAACTTGGCTGGCAAAAGCCCCGTTGGTTGTAGTGGAGGCCAGATTCCACATATTGCTGTTTCTCTGTTAATTAGTGGATTTATGTTTTTTCCCCTTTCCAGTCTTCACAAACAATTGAAGGAACCGCAGTGGGTGCCTCTCATGCTGTCTGCTGCTTAAGAGAGTGAGGGAAGGAATTAAACTGATTAAATCACATTTATTCTTTGTGATGTAAATTTGATGATTTAATTCTAGGAACAAAACAGCAAGTGAGTTGGTCTGCCAGCTTTGCCAATATTGTGGTACACAAAAATAATGAGTGCCTCAAATATAGAGGGTTCCAGTAACTCAAACAGTGGAAACAAGTTTGTTGTAGCTCTTTGATTAGGGGCTCAAAACTCTGTATTCAGTGCTGGCTGTAATACTGATCCTGTCTTAATCTAAAGTTAGCAAAGAAATTGGGCTATTGGTTAAGAATCTTGCTGTCTTTGGAGAAACAGAGCATATTCCCTCTTAATTCTTTCCTCCAGGGAAGTTTTTACACTAATGCTGTGAACTTTTTCTTTTGTTAAGCTCTCCATAACTTTCAAATTATAGAAATACTAATCTTTCTCCTGTTTTAGTGCTCAAAACCTTTACTCACTGGAAGCCACAGAGAATAAGTGGCATGACTCAAAACACAGGGCAAAGTTCTGGTTTTGCTGGTGGGTGGGAGAGGGAGGAGAAAAATAGCCCTTGTCAGAGCAGCCACTGCTTGGTTAGAAATAAAATACTGCATAGTTTCATCTGAAGTGTTCCCTCTAGCTTTTTTAAACTATTCATTTTATTCATCTACTTTAAGTCAGCCCATAAACTAAGGTGGGAAAGTCATATGCCAGTTCAGAATTATTTATCCTATGGATAACATGATCAAAACTCCCTTGGGATGGCATTAACCTTTGTATTGATTCAAAGAGCCTCGCATGATTTCTCAAGCTGCTGTATGCTAGGTGTGAAGGGAGTGCAATTGAATATTATTCATCTTGTAGCAGTGTAATTAATTAAGCAATGTTTTGGTAAGACTAATACAGCAAAGATGCTCACTCTGATATAATAGGTTATAGTTTTATAATTACAGAATGTTATTCTGATTTTTTTATTTTATTTTGCCTCTACCTTTTAAATTTCAGAAGTTATCATACTTATACTGAAAAGTATATCCTCCTCTTACTTCCCTCCCCCATCAGCTGCTGTTTTGAATGCAGCTGTACTTGTAATTACCCATCAGCACTTGCTTGACCAGGCTGAAGAATATTCTTTCCTGTCTTGTGACTTTTTGGATCATGTCTTACTAAATAATCAAATAAAGGAAAATCTGTTGTGCAACACAAAGTATTGAAATCATGTCTCTGAACCCCAGCAACAGAATGGTAATGTTAGAGTAATGCTACAGGGCAAGATGTTCACTAATATGAATCAGAAGGGAATAGCGGGCTGAAATCAATAGACCATCACTACATGTCTACTAACGCTGCTGCTGCTCCTTCACCCCCCTGTTTTTAATGCAAAGGGTGTCATTCATTGTTTGAACCTGTTGAATACTATATTTAGGTAGTACTTTCTCCATTAAAGAAGGCTTGCTTTAGAAATGTTGCATGCGGTAAAATTAAATTCTTTGTGGAGTATGCAACCTCCCCACCCCTGCGTTTGCACAATGTGTTTTGGGAGCAGCAGTGTGCTCTAGTAACAGAAATGTCTATTTCTAATACTTCAGCAGGGTAGCAAGTCATAGAGGTGTACGTTATAGGATGTGCTGCTTCTAGGAGAAGATATGGCAGAATCTAATTAGCCAAGAATTACCGAACGTATAAATTGGCTACAGCAATATATTTACTACTGCTAATTCTAAATACAGCATCATAGAGATCACTGCAAAAGGCTGCCTTGAATTGACTAGCTTCCTTTCAGAGAGCTGTCATTAAGGGGGGTTTCCATTCAAGTCCCTTGTTTACAAGGTTGGAATATGGCCCTGTGGTGTGTAACAGGTGAGCAGCTACAGGTTCCTAAAAATCTGTTGCCTTGCTTCCGTAAGTTGTGATTTTGTGGGGCTTTTTTTTTTTTCTTCAGTCCCCATTGGTCTGCCTGTGTTCTAAAACTGAAGAATGTTCATAGCCCTGGGAATATTAGGTTGTCAGTAGAATGTGTTCATCATACTTGGTGTTTTTTTTTAATGAGGACTTTTTAGGGAAGAAAAAAAACCCCAACCCCTACCCCCGCCCCCCCAACCAAACCGCCCTCCCTATTGTGTGTGATTTATGGTGTCAGAGGAGCTAATTAAAAATAATAGGGAGGAAACTGCCCAGAAGAGTGTAATTGGAATTGAATCCAAATGGAAATCCCAGTGTTGGCCTTTCTTCTACTTTCTCCTGAATTTTGGAGCTCTTATTTGAGCATTGTGGGATGAAATTTATGTTACAATATGCTTAAACTAGAACACAGAATCCAAAGGCATCTGAGTGTAGGTTAAGTATAGAACTCTTGTGGCTTGTGTATCTACGTAATTGCAACCTTTTCGATGTCTTTTTTTTAACTATTTGAATACTTCTTTTTGCAATTACATACTTAGAAAATACAATTTTACAGTAGTTTTTGTATTTTATAAGAGCAATCTAAATATTATGTTAGGAAAACTTTTTATTCCTATATCATTAGCAATAGCTGCTCTTGATGTTCCTTGTTGCAATTTCTGTATAATTTCACTGTTTGTTGTCACTGTAAACCTCTTATGTTCCTCTGCATAAAGTGCAAACAAGTGGTTTGTGGGCTGAAAAGAAGACAAGGTTCTACCCTCTTTACTTACAGTTCTGAGAGTCTATTTTAGATGTTTTATGAACAGCGAAAACTACATTGAACAATGCTAGTAAAACAAACTGAGAAGCTCCCAGGCACGTAGACAGTATACCACAGGTTATAAATATCTGCCTAAGGCTTATTTCAGAAGAGACAACAGTGTGGACTCCTTTGCAGTTAAACAAGAAAATTCTTGTGGCCAGTGGTAAATGATCCAGCTGGCATTTTGATTAGCTCTAGATGAGAAACTTGCATTCAAGGTTTTTATTGTCGTTTATACAAGCTGTCCAAGTGTTTATGCCACATCCCCATAGAAAACAAAAGATGATGTATATGCAATTTAGTTCTGATGGATTTGCTGCTACAATGAATGCATGTGCTGCTTAAAAAGAAGAAACATTGAATATGTCGGGTTTAAAAATGTATTACTTAATGGGAATAACCCGGGTATCTTTTTTATCAGTACAGAACAAGGCAATAGGGGGTTTTGCAGTCTGTGGTCTTGCCAATGCTTTCTCCTTCATTCTAACACTTTAAGTCCTTTCACATTCAAAGATTCAGCAAAGGTGTCCATTAACCTCTCTGCCTCAAAGCCCTTTCACTCTAGTGGGAGGTCCCCCATACATCCTCAGTGCTTTGTTGACTTTTTGCCCTTAAAAGGTCAGTGCTTTGGGTACAACTGCAACCTTTCCCTCACTCTTGCTCTCCATTGCCTTTGTAATCCTCTAAAGGAGTCAGGCTTCTCTTCTGAAGCCAGCCCCAACCAAAACTTGAATTTCTGTTGCATGGTGAGAGAAAGGGATGAGAAAGGAGGTGGTGATGGCAAGATAGCAGCCTATTCAGCTACCCAGCTCTTGTCCCATAGGGTGTACCACAGTCTGCAGTAAGCCCTCCTCCCATCACCATTTGACTTAGTGTTGTTATCACCCAGGATTCCACTGGAGGGAAGAGGACAGCCAGGAGGAGTGAAAGTCAGATGGGATTTTCTGAGTCGTACTTGTGCTTCTGCCCTTCTCACCTCAGAAGAGCAAGCAGCATTACTTGTCCACCCTGCTTTGCTGGAGAGCCAATGCTGTAGCACAGCTCTGTTTTGTTATGAAGCTGAACTTAGAAAATAACTTTTTTCCATGCATTTGGTTGATGTCAGAACAACTGTGACCTGCAGGCTCCTGAGGACTGTATATAATACAAGTTGTCACTTGTCTGTGGGTAGCATAATGCCAAAATGCCTGCTGCGCTCTGAGACAAAACCTGGCACTTTTCCCCTTAAGCAGGGTGGGGAAGTAATAAAGAGTTTAACCTACCAATTTCCGCATCCTCCATATATCCAGAATGTCAGGCCCTCTTACATAAGAGATGTGAGTAATAAAAAAAACAAACATTGTTACCTATAGGTATCTATTAAAAGCCTGCTTTGATAAATCAACTTTTTGGGTTACAGTGTAAATTGAATTCCATAGTTTCTTCCTCAATCCACTCTGCCTGAACACAGTCAAACCAGTATCATCTTGCACTGCCTGTATTTAGAAATGCACCAGAATATCTGCTAAGGAGTATCTGAAGTATTCATGCCTACTGTCTTTGAGGTGGTGAGGATTTCACTCTTAAATTGCCACTTTCTTGGTGGTGTGGTCAAAAGCTAGATGGGCTAGTGTGAAGTTTAGAGTGTCTTCCTAGTCCATCCTAGGTGGCTAGCTCTGACTGCTGAGTTGATGAGAGATCACGGGAATGTGTTTAGTGTGGTGACTGGCCAGAGCTAATGCCCCTAAGGGGGAATGATGTGCGGTTGAGTACAGCTCAGGGCATGGCTGAGCACACTTAAGCAGAGGCAACTTGCTTGTGTCTGCAGTAGATGACATGGATGCATTGTTAGAAACCACAGTGTAGTGTTTGCATACCAGAAGTGTTAGTCTAGTTGCTTAACGGGCTTTTTGACATAATGTCATAGACTGACCCACTTCAGGTTCTGGTTCCTTTGAGGTAGTCTGCAAAACCACTTCAGATTCTGGTTCCTGAGCAGTAGTCTTTGAGGAACTTCCAGGTTTTCTGCCAGGAGCTGTCTAGTAATAAGGAATATGTGAGGATGGCATGCTTAACCACTGACACTGAGTTGAAGCAATTCTAGTGATAGCATTAGGAAATGGTGTTCTCTGACTTGGTGTACGTGGAAGGGTCCAGGGCAACCCTTTCCTATGGTGTGGGATGAAAAAGAGAGTTCAGTTCCTAAGTTGTCACATGATGGTTCTTCATCAAGTGGTGCTGAATACTCTGTAGGTATGTGGCAGAACAGTATGAATTATCTGTTCTAACCACTCTTTCACATTGGTGGGTGACTGCCTTTTGTCAGTCACAACTGTTGCACTTCTTTCTCCAAATCTATAGAAACAGGAGGTTAAATACTGTCTTGAAATGTTTTTGTTGTTTTTCACAACTGTGGATAAGCTAGTATTTAAAACCTTTTTTTTTTTTTTAATAGCCATGAAGTCCCCAGCAGTGTGTTCAGGATGCAAATTAATCAAGGGTCCTGTGGATAAAATACTGTGTGATCATGTAATTAAAACCATGCATATATACAGTGGGCCAAATTGAAGTTGCATGAGCAATTCTAATTCTGGCAATTCTTAATTTTGGAGTGCTTGGCTTAGCAGTAAAATGCTGTTTTATTGTAGTTCTTGGATGTAATTGAAAATATACTGGGAGATGAACAAGTGAAGTAGGAAACAACACTGAAGATAATTACAAGCAGATCATCATTTCAAGCAGAGAAGTTAATCTTCCTTTGGGCTCTTGGGCCTGTTTTAACAGGGTAATTAGCCATAGACCCTGTGGCTTTTGACTCCCAGTTCCAGCTCAAACCTCAGTGTCCTAATAAATGAGGACACACAGTTCTGTGACTGGAAGAAGCTGTCAGAGGCACATGTATTATGCATGTTTGAACCATAGGGAAAGCAGTCTGAGTTCAGCTGGACTCTACTTGCTTCAGCAAGGACGTACATCCAACTGGTTTCAATGAGGCAAAGAACCACTAAAACAGTTTAATTTATGTGAATGGATGAATTATATTAGCCCTCTTTCTTTCCTTTTCCTTTACATTGTCTTTTACTTTCAAAAGTATACAGTCATAGCTGAATGCAGCCTGGCAGAGCTGTAAAAAGAATTTGATTTCTCCTTTAACTTTTTCCACACTTTGTTTTTGGGTCATCATATTCAGCCCTTCTGTTTCCTTTAGTTAGATAGGCATTGCCAGAGGTGAGTCACTCTTGAATGTCCTTTTGTTATGAATCTGGTGCAAATGATTATTTCTGTCTCTCTCTTGTTCAAAAGCAGGCCTTGTCTTCCAGGAGCAGGCCCTTAATGTTTTTTCACTTGTTCATTTCCTTTGCCTTTTAAGGCTCAAAGACCCTTCCAGTAGAGTCTCCTTCAGAAGACATTTGGGAGGAGATAGGTCTCTGGCCACCACTTCTGCTGTAGAAAGGGAGTTTATGGATTTGCAATAGCAGGGGAAGGGTTCTCATCTCTGACAATAGCTTGCTGGCCCATTTCAGAGGATCACATCCAGCCCTTTTAAAAACTGAATGGCCCTAACAATGGGGGGAGATTTGAGTACAGTGGTCCTGGGCTGAACTGTATGATTAGTGGGCCCGGTAGCTGCAGTCTGTGCTGTCAAGCCCTGCAGGATCACTCTGAAAAATCTATCAACCTCAGAGTGCTGGCTTTTTTTTTTCTTTTTCTTTTCAAGAATACTTACAATAAGAATGGATAGAGATTTAAAAAAAAAAAAAAAGCTGAGGATAATTTGTGACATGTATTTCTCCCAGGCAACTGGAAAGGAAGGTTTTTGCCAAGCTAGAAAGATAAACAGTGAATCCAAGATCTGAAAGATGAAAGGGCAATCTAATAAGGTAGAAGAAATAAATACTACTCTCTGCTTCTTATGGAAGTTAACATTTTTTCAGGTTTATGCAGTGATCAGTCTTTGACACCAGCTGATCCTTCTTGTAAAACTGTTGACATGAGCATACAATGTAGGGCTTACCATTAATGTCAGTAGGAACAGGCTCAAACAGCTGTCATTGCTCCATTTTTGCACTGTTTGGTACGGGGGGGTGTGGGTGGGGAGAATCAATGTTAAAAGCTTCTCATTGAGGCTATTGAAGTGAAAACCAAAAGAGCTGCTAGTTTTTTGGGAAGACTATTCCCTTTGGCAAAATGTGTGTGCACTGAATAATCTACAGTTCAGCCTTATTCTGTTTCCAGTTTTCTAAGGTACTTGCAGAGAGCTCGCTGGGCTCTACATTAACACTTTCCCCTTTCCACTGCATTGTGGGTAATGCTGCTCTTGGTCCTTCAGCTAAAACAGTGTGATATCAAAAGGTGATCAGCAGAAATACATAAGCCCGCACATCATCCTCCCCACTCCATCTCTGGGGAATTTCTTACCCTTCCATTTCTTAGACATGTCAAATGTTTTGTTCTGTACGTAGCACACTTCACATTTTTTCCTAAAGAAGCTGTGTTGTACAGCTCTATCCTCTCACTGTAAGACTGCAGCTATGCCAACTAATAGACACAGTTTGAAGCTGAAGAAATATTAAGCTGCTCAGGTTTTTTTGTGTGCATGCATCTGTGTGCTATAAATGGAGGAGGAAGGATTAAAACTTTACACAGTCTGAAGGTAGCTAAATCTACTAAATATTGTATGACTGTCTTTGCCATCAATAATTCAAAAAAACCTTGAGTCCAAAATGACAAAAATCTCACTTGGACAGCTGTTGCTGCAGGCAGAACAGAAAGCTTTTGAGCCAATTGCGAACTTGGTGCTTTGTTGACTATAAAGGTTGAAGAACACCTGAGGTCCCTGCAGTCATAAAGAGAAAAGAGCAGAGCAAAGCAGAATATTGCTGCAGAAAAGGCAAAGTACGTTTTAACATTCACTACAACTGTATTGATAGATGTAAGGGTGATGAATATCTGCTGCAGCACAAGTAATGCTACCCTGAAACGCCAGATTAATTTAGGAATGTGCTGAACATAATTTTATCCTATTTGCGTAAGGAGATCACTTAGCCCCTGCTCTCTCTTAATGCAGAGACAGGAAGGTAGAACATGGATTTCTGTCACCTGGAGGATGCGGGTATTGATCCACGTGCACACGATGCCAGCAGGAGGGTGGAAGGAGTGAGAGTCATAACGTTAATCCAGCACTGCAGGACTGGCCTCAGTGCGGTGCACAGTGATGCTAGGCTGTGCCTCTCATTCTTGGGTTTCTCCAACTTTTGCTGGAGGATGTAATGTTATAGCAATGACTATCCAAACACCTGTGGACCTCAACAGTGGTTTGAGGAACTCCTCTCTCCAAACCTTTCAGAGCCCTGTCATGGAGGCTTCAGATCTAGTGTCATTGTAGGATACTGAATGTTCAGTGTTTTCTTCCACTGTGAGCTTAAGAAACCACCATGAGAAACCAAAGTCACAAACTGAATTAACTGGAGCACAGAGGAAAGCTTTCTGGTTATGCCAGATGAAGGGTTTTTAAAAAGTATTTGAAGTTTGTGGGGTTTTTGATGTCTTTGTTCCTTTTCAAAATGATTTTTAGTTTTACACTAACACATCAGAATGAAAAGATATTTTGAGCAAGAAAACAACTCTGGTATTTCAGCAATTTTAAGTGAATTTGGTCTATTTTTCTGGATGGGAAATGTGTCAAAAGTGACTTTTTTTTTTTAAGGAAAAGAATGCTTTATTCCATATCTCATAACTTTTGGTATGAGGTCCAGCTCTTCAAATTCAGTAGAGATTTTCTTCAATCCTTGTGTTGTTATTAGGAGGATGTATTCTTGAATTCTCACTTTTCTTCAGAAAAAGAAGAGAAGATAGTTCAAATGAAGGAGCAAAGGGGTAGTTTTATTAGTTGGTAAAATGCCTGTAGATGTATGGAAGGATCTAAAAATAATCAGACTAGAAATTCAAGAATTTCTTCCTTCAAATTTAATCTATTTCTAGAATTTCAAATAAACTTAGTGACCAAGAGAGCAGAATATTCAGTTCACAGCTTTGGTCTTCATAATAATAAATTGTTCTCGCAATACTTCTGGCTGAAGTAAGCAGATCATGAAAGCCTTGTCTCATGAAGTTTTCAGCCCAATTTTATGCTGTTATGCAGTCTGGAGCAAAAATTTTTCTTTTCTTGAATTCTTATCTGAACTTCATTGATACAAAGGTTTTTACTGACTACTAACCTGCAAACCTCCAATGTATATGTGAGCAATTCTATTAAATTTAAACATCAATGAAATTACTCAGGTGAATAACTCTAAAAGACCAGTCCCTTTAAAGTGTGCAGATAAAATTCTGATCATTTCTCAGAGCTCTGTTTGAACTCAATGATGCTTGTGAGAGCAGAAGATGAAATCTTGGTTGGACATGATTGACACTTTGATGCCATGTATTATCTGACTTCTTCCAGTAGCTTCATACAAAGCCCATAGAAACAATTGGATCAATTCTTAGGTGAGCAGGGCATAGACCTGAGACCCAAGTTCTCACTCCACCTCAGGCTGGGAGTGAGTTCATATTGTTCTCCTCCTTCTAGCACCTGGCCCAAGTACTGTCAAGTCCCTTGGACTTTAAGATGTGCTGTCTGTGAAAAGGTCATGATTTTGCCAGGGTGTCATCCAGTGTACCCTGAAGCCAGCTACAGCCTTTGCAACTGGCCCTTGAGGGTTTTTATATTAGATTAAAAAGTAATATGTTTAAAACTCAAATTGTCAAAACTTCCTCTTTAATATAGTTTAGATTAAGGCCTTTACTACTGCTGACAGACTGCTAGCTTTTAAGTAAATCTATTCTACACAAGTAGTTAATGCAAATAGCTAATTTAATATGAAGTGTTTTCCTTTAAGCCACATGACTATGGATATAAGTAGTATATTTCCTTTAACATGTAGTAGCTGTATTATATATTTCACTTACATTTTAATGTAATTGTAGGTACAAATTGTTCACGTTTGGTCTTATGAAGCCCTGAAAAGTTATGTCTCATGAGTCAGCATGTAATTTCCTTCTACGCAAAATGCAGAATTATGCACTGAAGCTAAGTACATTGAATAATGGTAATTTACAATTGAATTCCTATGGATTTACATATTACAATCATGTTAATGCCAAAGGAATCCACAATATTGTGAAATAGGTTAATAATGGTTACTATTAGCACAGAGAATACCAGTGGAATTAATAATGATTAACCGCTTACTTTAAATGTATGCAAAATTATGCAGCTACCTTGAAATTATGAAAATTACAAAAATGTCATGGGAAGTAAATGCTGGAAAGTGAATTAAATGTCTCTGTTATGAAGGGTTACCCATATACAACTGTGGGCTTTCCTAGGGAGCTCCGTTCACATCTGAAAGCTACTGGAAATTTGACACTCCTGAAACTGTAGAATTTTTCCTGCTTTCCAACGTACTTCTTGTCATTTAGGCTTGCAGTTCTGGTGTCTGCTCCATTCATCTTTCTCGTGCCTTTCTCACAACAGACAATGCCAGACTGACAGAATTACGTACTTATTCATGGGTACCATCCTAAAAATCCCTTTTCATCAGTTCTTCACTGTTAAGACCACTGTTCATGAAATCATGTAGGACACTCCCAGTGACTTTGAACTGGCTTATAAATAACCTGTCTGTCTTCATTCTAATCTTTTGCAAAATACAGTTTGTCTATGAGAAGCTTCAGAGATAAGCAACCAAAAATAGATGTTGAGAAATTGGTACTACTTGGAGATTAAACCTTAAATGTAGACACAACACGCTTTTTGCACTGTGGTGTCAACTTGGTGACTTTGAGTGCAGGCTCCTTTCAAGTGGCTGTTTCCCCTTGTTTGCACACAGCCAAGCGTACTTAGCCTAGAGAGAAATAGTCTTTTCTACTGTGGACTGGGATGAGGCCACATGTATCTTTGAGTGGAGGTGATTGGAGCCTCAGTTGTACAGTTAAACACCGTTAATCTAGCTAGTGCATGGACGTATTCAGCTTTGCGCCCATCTCGGAGGACAACAAGGACCTCTCCTTTGGGGGCTTGCATTAGTCCAGGAAAGCAGCAGAGAGGGATTAGTCCAGGAGAGAAGCAGAGCCTGAGCAATGAACAGGGGCTCCCACATCAGGAAAACGAGCACTAAAGTGCTAATCTGCGGATTTGTTCAGACTCCTCTTACGTGCTTGTGATACAGTGCTAGCGTTCAGCTCCTCATGACTGAGTGTTCACATGTATGTCAATGCAGTGACAGTAAAAACTTGGTTGTATTATAACTGTTTTATGAATTAGTGGCAAGCCTTATTTGGTCTCTTCTAGAATGCAAATAACACATTCTGGAGTAAATGGAGGAGGGAAATAAATGGCACTGCAAATGGATGAGGCTTGTTATTTGTACTGTCATTAATATTTAACTGTCCTTTTTCACAGGCTATTACCACTTGAATTTGTAGGATGTCAAAGCTTTCCTGCTTTGGATGAAACATAGATTTGATCCTGGCAGACTTGAAAGGTGTTCAGATTTTATTTTCTGGATCGCTATATATATATATAGTGTATTTGAGATGCATTTACAACTGAAAAGCTTTCAGCCCTGGGCCTTGGCAGCCTGGGCTTTGCAGCTGGCTTTGCGTTTCACCCTATTTGATTAGCTGGGGGAAGACTTAGCCTCATACAAAAGTTTGGAGGGTTTTTTGGTGTGTTTTTTATTTTACCCTCCTGCTCCGTGTGAGTTAATGGTATGTGAGCTGTAGGAGTATGTATTAATGCTTCAGTCAAAGAAGGAACTGATTTTGCTAATTGTTTCAGCCTGTTCAGAGTGGATGGCCACATCCACAAAACAATGAGGCTGAACAAAACATTGGCACTTTGCACCTGCTTTCAAAAAAAAAAAAAAAGGCAAGGATGAAATAAGATGTGTTTGTTTTTTCCTGCTTCATTCAGAGCAAATGATTGTTGTCTGTTTAAAAAGGATGCTATATAAGAATGCCTTATTGCCAAAGGTTGGTCTAAAAAAAAAAAAAAAAAATTGTGACATGGGAAAAAGAATTAATCCATGACACCACCTGGTCTCTGTATAAGCAAATGGCTAATAAGCCAGTTCCAGAAAGCAGCTGGCTTGCTTTCTTCACCAGAAAAACAAAAGCATGCTTAAGCTTTGATTTAGGACAACCTTTTGATGAACAGGAACAGTATAAGGAAAAATATTCTTCTAGTCAATTTGCACATTTTATGGAGATCTGTCTAGAAGGTGGCTGTTAGAGGAAGATAAGGATTCTAATTTTGTAATTGAGTGCACTCTGAAAAGACAATTAGGAGCTAATGTGATAAGTAATTGTAAATTATAACAGCAGAAGAAACCTGATTCACTGTCCTCTGTGGAAACTGTATTTGTGTATTCAAATGATGCATCTGTACTTTTATTTCCCCTGCCTGTACATTCTATTTAATAAAGCTAGAAAAAAGATTTCTGTAGAGTTTTGATTTAAAAAACCAGGAATCCAAAAAATGCTGGAATGCAGATGCATCTCAGTCTCATGCTAATCTCAGCAGTACTGGAACAATGTAGGTAGGATAATAATTTGGCAGCTCTGCCACTTATAAAGAATTATATGGGTATGGTGTCTGGTATCTCTAGTCTTATGGGTTTTGCAGGATTTGATCTATGTCTCTGACAGGGATAAATGCCCAAGTCAGTGGAGAGCAAGAGGAAGTTCTAGTGCCTTTGTTATGGCAAGAAGACAGCACTGGGGTCTGTCTGTGTAAATCCTTATAGTGCAGGTTACAGTAATAGTTCCAACACTGTGGAACTGAAGCCCCAGGCTAAGGAAAGATGCTGCTTTGATTATGGTGCTGCCTTATTGCTTGGCAGAGATGTGCACGGTTCCTTGATATGCTCTGTGTTTTTTGCCTTGCTGTAGACTTTCCACATGGTATTGCTTCTATTTCTGATCATTAAAGGAGGGATAATATTTTTTACACTGCCAGGGAAACACTGTGATTTTTAGGGAACTAAGTACATGGGCAAAGTGTCCCAGCAGCTCTAACACTGTCCACCTCTAATCGGGTCTGCACTGGCCCTGCATATGTATGGTTCTGCTCTAAAAAGGTGTCAGTAACTCCTACCTGCTGCAGGCAGATTAAAAAACTTCCAGGAGCCCTCTGTCAAACATGGCTCGAGCAGGCCACTATTTGAGAATTGGGTAAATGTTTGTGAGCTCTTTCTGCACTCTGCTCTGATTTTTTTTTTAAATGTATGTATTTATTTTAAATTCTGCTTAATTCTATGAACAAACTACTTGAGTATCTTCTCCCAAGGGTTTTAATGTAACAAAATGGTTTCAAGGAGCTGAAACTTTATTATTTAAAAAAAAAAAAGCAAGGGTCCTGCTTTCTTCCTATGCCTCCTCATGAGTCTCTGCTCCAAAGGTCTCATGCTACATAACTCACTAAAGAATTATCTGGAAATATTCAGGTGGGAGTAGGGGGACAGAGTTGAGCAGAAATCTAAATATTTCCTGTAATACCTAGCTGAGCCAACTTTCTTCTGCTTCATAGACTGAACTGTACTCCAGGAACGGTGCTACCTGAAGCTGTCTACAGCTGTAGACCAGCTGCCCTCATCAAGGGAGGGTGTCCTGGTCTTGTACACAAAGTATTTTTATGGTCAGCCACCAAGCTGTTAACCCTGCTGGATAGACTTTGAGCTCTTTTCCTCTAGAACAGTTGTATGGCTGTGGATGCAATTTCTTAAAGCATTTTTCACTTTCTTAGGGCCCTTTATCTAGGGATTATTCCTGGTGCTGCTAACCTCATTTAAAGGAAATCCAGCTTTAAAAAAAAAAAAAAAAAAAATTTCAATGCTTTATGCTGATCTTAATCAGCTTGATGTGACTTCATTTTGGGATCATATTATTATTCAGGACTTTTTATTATTCAGGACTTATTTATCCTTGGATTTTATTCTAATTTAAGTGTCAATCTGTCCTTCATGAAGTAAAGCTATTGGAATTTTTTTAAGTTTAGAAATAACAAATATTTTGAATTCTTGGACTACAAGGACACTTTTGATAACTAACACCCTGTTTTCCACATGTTTCTGTAACTGCAGTTAATGGAGTTCTTGTACATAATCCTTAACTCTCTAAAAGTAACTGGTTATATATAGTTTGTTGAAATTTCTCTTATTTGTTCCTTGTGATAACAGTTCCCTAAGATTCTGGTGGCAGCAATAATTATTCAATTAATGAAAGTGTAGCTTTTCTCACTTATTAATGTCACAGCCTTTTTCAGGGAGTATTAATGAAAACACTTTTTGAAGTGTCTGATTATGAAACTGTCAAAATAACTAATAATTTTAGTTGTATAAGTGCAAGACCATGTAAATGACATTAAATACTTATGTGAATAAATTCTTAATGTTAAATTTAGGAAAGGGCCCATAAGAAATGATCCTTGTCCATTGAAAAGAAACAAAGAGTAAAATTGCTCTGAGTTGTCCCATACTAGCAGCCAAATCATAGTACTGAGGTCTGAAATCCAGTTTAGAAAACAAACCCATTCTTGCGTAGGGAAGAGGGAAACTGATTAGTTTATCACTGCTGAAATCGGCCTAGTGCTTAAATCAATCAAACCTGTCATATTACTTCTCTCAATTTCCCCAGTCTATAGGCTCAGAACTGCTTCAGATATAGCAGTGCCAGTTTAGCAGGTGCTAAACCTACAGCAATTTCGTGTATCAGCATTTTTTCACTTGATAATAAAACTTCAACACTAGTGGAAGCTGCTAGTACATGGAGACTTTAGTGCCACCATAAAAACAGCATTGTAGGAAAATAGCCTTAAGCTGAGAATGGATGAGTACTTTCAAAGTTGTTATACTGTACCTCCAAACAGAGCCAGGATGGGAGATCTGAACAGAATCCCAAATGCTACCCTTCTCTTGAGTTTTGTTGATATATGGTGAAGGACCGTGTTGTGATTTAGTTGAAGATACGCTGCTATGTTGCAATTTGTCATAAAGCCAAACTTCCTGGGTATTACATATAGCTCTCTATCCAAAGCTTACTGAACTGGTATTTACCAGGCAGTTTTCTCCAAGCTTGCACCATTTGTCCTCATGCCTACAGGTTCTCTTTTGGTAAATATGCACTACAAGGAAAATAAGGTAAAGCAAAACCAGAACAGGAAAGCTTTGTTTGCTAAAAAGAATTTAAAGTTACAGGCAGGCTTGACGAAAAGAAATCAGTACTTACGAAGGCTTCTGAAATCTGTAAGTGATTTACCAAGCTGGGGACTGTTAACCTTGATTTTAGTTATTTCTTGATCTGACCTCAAGATATTTCAAAGCTATCTTATACAGCTAACTTACAAAGCTAATATCTTACAAAGCTAACTAACTTATATTGTGTAGTCTGGCAGTCTTGTTCCTGTAACTATTGTGATGGACTCTATCTATACAGATAAGAATTCAGTAGGAACACTTATATGGGCTTTGTAGCCTGGTCTGGGCATCTGGAAAGGAATAAACGCATATATTCCAAATATGCAGTCATCAGGTTAGGTGTATGCAAAGCAGATAAAAAGCCATCATCATCTTCCAAAGAGCAGTGATATTGAACGACACAAATGCTGTGTTGCTCTGGAAGTCAGGTTTAAGTTAAGATTATTGCAATTGGAGTCCATCTTTTTTATTTCTCTATAAATGCTCAGATTTTTCTATTAAATCATAGAATCACTTAGGTTGGAAAAGACCTTTAAGATCATCAAGTCCAACCATTAACCTAACACTGCCAGGTCCACTGCTAAACCATGTCCCTAAGTGCCACATCTACACATCTTTTAAATACCTCCAGGGATGGTGATTCAACCACTTCCCTGGGCAGCCTGTTCCAGTGCTTGACCACTCTTTCAGTGAAGAAAGTTTTCTTAAAATCCAATCTAAACCTCCCCTGGTGCAACTTGAGGCTGTTTCCTCTTGTCCTATCGCTTGTTACTTGTGAAAAGAGACCGACACCCACCTCGATACAACCTCCTTTCAGGTAGTTGTAGAGAGCGATAAGGTCTCCCCTCAGCCTTCTTTTCTCCAGGCTAAACAACCCCAGTTCCCTCAGCTGCTCCTCATAAGACTTGCGCCCTAGACCCTCCACCAGCTTTGTTGCTCTTCTCTGGACACGCTCCAGCAACTCAATGTCGCTGATGCCATCAAATATAAATTCTGACCTCATACTACATCATATCAAATCAGGCACTAAGTGGAGGTGCCAGATATCTGTACTTATACTTCATTCAATGTCACTCATTTCTGTTGTTATAGTGTAATGTTCTAATGCAGTGAGCCGCATTAAAAATATAATTTAAAATATATTTGGGGTTAGTCTCATTGCTCTACTCTAAACAATGAACTAAATGCTTTCTGGTTTGGTATATTTTATCTATAGATTCACTGAAGTAACAACTGGGTTTTCTCTGTTGGTGACATCAGATTTCAGACTTCTGGGAAAGCGAGTAAGAGGCTATTTTGAGTGTATAACACACTTCTGAGTGAGAGGTCTGCTTCTCCAGTCAGTGGCACTGGGCAAACAGCAACACATTGCACTCTAGGTCGGATTACCGTCTTCTTTTAAGATATGACATGGTTCTTGTTTAAAAAAAAAAAAAAGTTGAAGGTGCAAAAGTCAGCAACCAGTCTGACATGATGCAAAACAGGTAGCAAGCCCTCAGCCTGACACTTTGATCAGGAAGGCTATCATAGCAGCAGTAATATCATGTAACAATAATAGCATTACAATGTAACCTGGTATTTTTTAGGAAGAGATTAAAGGGGAACTTTTCTTGATCAGTCATAGGGTTAGAAAGTAAGGGATCATTCTGAAATGATCTAATGCAGCAACCCCTTCAGATAGTGATCTATATAAATAATTTTGAAATGGGATCTTTGTGGAAAAATCCATGTTTGTAGGAGTATGAACAAAACAACAGTTTCTGTCTATGTCAGGGAGCATATTAGCAAATAAGTACAGTGAGAACAGTGTTAAGCCAATGTCTGCTATATAAACCCCACATTGTTAGACTAGTTGTTCCAGGAAGCTTTTAAAAAATGATGGGGCATGTTTTGAAACTCTTATCCTCTCTGCAGATAATGAAAGTACAAAATCCACTGCAGATAAGCTGAAGGCAGATCTGATTATTACCATATTTAGACACTTGAATTTTGGTCTGGGCCAGTAGTGGGAGATTTAAGTACCTGAATTCCTAGAATTTTCTATATCTAAGTAAAAATACAATATGGAGTCCACATATGCAATAACCAAATATCTGGTTGCAGCTGCTTTGAAGACTTCTCCAGCATGTGTTAATATGTATGAGCCCATACCAGCACTAAGGTTTTAGATCTCCCCTTTAAAAACTGGGGACAGATTTTTGTGCGTTAAATGATTGCTATCAAGTTAGTGTGATGAAAACTATATGAGTCTTTTGGTGACAATTACTGAGTAGCAAAGTACAAGTTAGCAAGACTTTCCTGTAGCTGAAGTCAGAATAAATGTGGTAGAATGGTGCTGCTGTTAGTGGGATCATAATTATATGCAACAATGTTAATCAGAGGAATTAATATATATCAGTCGCACCTCAACTGGACAGACAATTTAAAAACCAAACCAAAACCAAACAAGCAAATAAACCACAAACCACAAACCTTTCAACTAGTCTAGTCTGCCCTTGATTGGTTTAGGTGGGCTTGGTAGTGTAGGTTAATGGTTGGACTGGATGATCTTAAAGGTCTTTTCCAACCTAGACGATTTTATGATTCTGTATTGTTCCTGAATGTTATCCAAATTCCTGCTGATGTGGAAATTGCTGTGTGTACCTGAAAGCTGGGGCCATCACCTACTGCTTTTCTCAGCTGCTTTTGGCTAGCACTGCTTTATGAACCTCATCAAAGAGCACTTTGCTATTAAAACCTCTTCTGACTGTAGAGTGATTTAATTACATTCAATTAAACATCTCTTGCTTAAAAAGAAAAAAAAATCAAGATATATTTCATTGATGAGAAGAATTGCAAATGCCATCTAAAAATGATGCTGAATCAGATTCCTCTGGGACATTAATTTCCTATCTGGGTTACAGGCATGTTGTTTATTAGACAATAATAGCTCTGTTATTCCTTTTTCAAGCAGGTAAAAGCCTTTTGGCAATTTTACACTGCTGAAACTCCTGTCACCCTCAGAACCTCTTACAGGAACCTAAAACCTCAGTACGAGATTAAGCATTGAAATTTAAAAGCTTTTAGGTTTTCTGAGACACTGCAAACATGATTCTTGTGAAAATACATATATGTTATCACACGTGTGTGCACACATATGCATATATGTATTCACAAGGAATACATAAATTCTTTTGTGAAAATATATATAAATGTATATGCATATGTAATAAAAAAATCATGGTTGGGGATTGGCTGATTCCCATATTCTTTTCTATGCTCAAATTCCTAAACCTATTGAACTACCCAATTACTGTGAAACTTTTATTCTTTCCTACAGAAATAATTGCTGGAGACTTATCACTAAGAATATGAAGCAACAAAAGTTACCTTCAGCCTCCCTAAAGTCTTTGATGTACTGTTTGTTTGGAGTTCGTGCTCACTAGAGGGATACGATGCTGTGGATAACACATAGATGAATTCCCTGCTGTGGACTGGCTACCAGCTGTTTCTCTTACAACTTTAAAACACAATGATTCACTGTCAAGCCCACAAAACCTGTCAATATGCTCATTACCCAAACCAGGAGCTAACTAATGTAGAAGGTGGTGGACTTCTGGCTACATTAAGCACCAAGGAGAATTCCGATTCCTGCTCAACCCTCCACCCCCCAAAAAAACCCACCCCAAACCCCAGAACCCAAACAAGTCTTTTTTCCCTTAGACTTCAAAGGGGGTTATGTTTCTAATAGCTTTAATTAAAATGGCAATTTCTCAGTATGTTTAACAGATTGATGTTTATCAATCTCCCAGCCAATAATTAGCTGTCTGCTATGCCTCAGACAGGACATTTTTTCTTGCTGTTCACATATTTTTAGTGGTACTGTGTAATTGAAACAAAAAGCCCAACTCCCAAGCCGGGAGTCACCTCTGATTTTTAACAAAGTGGGGGTCTTCTATTGCCTGTCAGTTGTCATCAGATAAGAGCACCAGGCTATTGCTGACAACATGGCATTAGGACTATTGAGCTGGGTGTGAGTGTATGGTGTTTCCTCCTGGGTAAAAATATTAATTTATGTACCTGTCATGATCCTGCTGTGAGAATAGAAAGTATACGTGATCAGAAAAAGTGGCCAGTTGGCAAGCTGCTTATGAAAATCAATAGTGGACATTATGGATAAATCTTTGAAAATGAATCTCTTATTTCTGGTTTTTCTTCTTTTGTTTTATCCTCTAAACTGCACTTGGAGAAAGCTTCTCTAGTTTTTAATAGGTGCCTTTAAAGAAAAGTTTATTGGTCTATTAAACTGGTTACATTTCCTTTCAAGTAACATGCTGGGTTTTTTTAAAAAACAGGTGAGCCATGTTATGACACTGTAGCAGATCATTCTGTTGTTGAATAATCTTTTTCTTAGATACAGATGTAAGCTCCTGATGCTGTAGGCCTCTCTTATACCTGAAGACATATGAATCCCATTAATATAATTCATTATCATTGTTGTGAGACTAGTATTTAGCAACCAAGACTGTAATCTATGTTCCTCCAATGTACATAGCCATACAAAATGCTAAATAAAGGATTTGGAAATGATAAGCATGTAGACACACTACTTATGCTTCATACAAACATTTTAATAATGCTTCATGATTATTGTCTTTTTGTCGTTTCTCAGTTCTAAGATAGGATTTTATGGCCACCTGCTTGCAATTGCTGGTTTGGCTGAGAAAGATTTAAGGGGTCAATGATATGTTCATGTCAACGGTTTGGAGAAGAAGTAGAACTCCAGGAGATCTAGGATATGGCCTGAGAGAGGACTTCTAGAAACAGCCCTATTCAGAGATTAGTTGAATAGATTTATATATGATTTTATATTCCCTCTAATGGCAATATTGCAAAGTGATGAATTTTGACTATGTATAATGTGTACACTTTGACAGTCAAAGAGATCTGGGAAGCCTCATGATCACAAATCTGTTTTTGAAGTGTTGCTTTTGATATATTGAACCAAAGTCAGAAAGCATGATCGCTCCTGCCTGTCTCAAGGATTCAATTACTTCAGACCCAATTCAAGATGCACTTGTGAAGCATCTTTCTGATGCTTAATGACAAAAGCTCTCAGTTACACTGCTTGCAGCTCAATTAATGGAAAGGTTTTGGTAAAGGGGTTGAATTAATTTTATTTAATATGATGCAGAATTTTGTGAAAAGTTTTCTTTTACAAAAGTTATGCTCCCAGACTGGCTTTCTTGACTATAAGATATTTTCAAAACATATAATTACAATTTACCATGATGAGTTGAATTTATTTTTGTCTGCAAGTAAGAAAAAAGAAAAACGCCAAACGAACAGAAAAAACCTACTCCCCTGGGAAAAAATTCCAAGTTTTTCTCTGGTTTTGGGGAGGTGCAACCCTAGTATGTAAAGCCAGCTGGAGAATAAGCAGCCTTTCAATTCTGAGTGCTGGGGCTGTAATTTTTTTTAAATAAGACAAGATGATAATAATATTGATTTGTTTTACACATTTCCAAGCTCAAACTAAAACAGTGACAACTGGCACAATTAAACATATCCAAAGTTGTAGATGTTTTCTACTGAAATTCCTTCTTGGAAGGAATTGCTTCCCTATGTAGTGTATAATTAAGAATGGGGTCTAACTATTTGCAGAGTTTGTTGGAATGAAGGCAGTCATTTGGAGGAAGGAGGGAGAAGAGAATCAAAAGAATGTCTAAATTTCCACCTTTAAAAGACAAATATTCTGTTTCCTAATATAATGTTTTGGCCCTGTGTGGTGGTTTGACCCTGGCTGGATGCCACTCTGTTACTCCCCTTCTCAACTGGACAGGGGAGAGAAAATACAACAAAAAAAGCTCATGGGTCAAGATAAAGACAGGGAAAGATCACTCACCAATTACCGTCACGGGCAAAACAGACTCGACTTGGGGAAATCAGTTTATTATCAATCAAATCAGAGTAGGATAATGAGAAATAAAACCAGATCTTAAAAACACCTTCCCCCCACCCCTCCCTTCTTCCCAGGCTTAACTTCACTTCTGATTTTCTCTCCCTCCTCTCCCGAGCGGCACAGGGGGACGGGGAATGGGGGTTGTGGTCAGGTCACCATACATTGTCTCTGCCGCTCCTTCCTCCTCAGGGGGAGGACTCCTCACAGTCTTCCCTGCTCCAGCGTGGGGTCCCTCCCATGGGAGACAGTCCTCCATGAACTTCTCCAACATGGGTCCTTCCCACAGGCTGCAGTTCTTCACGAGCTGCTCCAGTGTGGGTCCCTTCCATGGGGTGCAACCCTTCAGGAGCAGACTGCTCCAGCATGGATCCCCCATGGGGTCCCAAGTCCTGCCAGCAAACCTGCTCCAGCGTGGGTTCCTCTCTCCATGGGTCCACAGGTCCTGCCAGGAGCCTGCTCTGGCACAGGCTTCCCGTGGGGTCACAGCCTCCTTTGGGCACATCCCCCTGCTCTGGCGTGGGGTCCTCCCCGGGTGCAGGTGGATCTCTGCTCCCCTGGGGGCCTCCATGGGCTGCAGGGGCACAGCTGCCTCACCATGGGCTGCAGGGGAATCTCTGCTCCGGCGCCTGGAGCACCTCCTTCCCCTCCTTCTTCACTGACCTTGGTGTCTGCAGAGTCGTTTGTTTCACATATTCTCACTCCTCACTCCAGCTGCAGTTTGTGTCCCATTGTTGGTTTTTTTTTTGGTTGGGGTTTTTTTTTTTTTTCCTCCTTTCTTAAATATGTTATTGCAAAGGCACTGTCGCTGATTGGCTCAGCCTTGGCCAGGGGTTCATCTCCTTGGAGCTGGCTGGCATTGGCTCTGTTAGACATAGGGGAAGCTTCTAGCAGCTTCTCACAGAAGCCACCCTTGTAGCCTGCCTGCTCCCAAAACCTTGCCACGCAAACCCAATACACCCTGTTAAGGCTTATTGCAGCCATTACAGTTGGTAGTGAGAGAAGGGTACTTCCAGGAGGTCACTGCTCCCTATCCTCAGTGGTGATGGAGGGAATCTACCCCATCAATGAAAGCACTGGACCTCTAAGCAGCTCAAGGAAAGGGAGGTGCATCTTGCTGTCCATAAGAGATTGCTGATTCCCTGAAGAACTTATCATAGAATCATAGAATTGTTTAGGTTGGAAAAGACCTTTAAGATCATCCAGTCCAACCATTAACCTAACATTACCAAGTCCACCACTAAACCAGTTAAGGGTAGAGTAGCAATTTTGTGTTTCCTGGCTTGGTGGCTGGATTATTTTTAATTAAAGTAAAAACTGGGAATCATTAAGATCGGAAAGGATCTCTAAGATCATCAGTCCAACCACCAACCCAACACCACCATGCCCACTAAACCATGTCCCAAAGTGCCACGTCTACCCATTTTTTTGAATGCTTCCAGGGATGGGGACTCTACCACTTCTCTGGGCAGCCTGTTCCAATGCTTGACCACCCTTTCCGTGAAGAAATTTTTTCCTAATATCCAATCTAAATCTCCCCTGGCGCAGCTTGAGCCCATTTCCTCTCATCCTATTGCTAACTACTTGGGAGTTTTCTGGGTGTTAACCACTCCCAAGATCCAGCAATGGGAGACTGAGGGACTGATATCCTCTTAAAGGAGTAGTTTTATTAAAGTATTGTTAAAGTACTCCTATTAAAGGGATTAGATCTTTTTCTGTTGACTTTAACAAAAGCATGATTGAATAAGAAAGAGGGAATTATGACCCCAGTCGTTGCTGCCCTTGATCTATCTAAATACAGTGCTCATCCTGCTTACCTTGCTCTGTAATGGTGTGGAGTTTAAAAAAGTTGAAGTAGCTTTAAAGGAGTAAAAAATAAGGCTCCCCTAAACTATGAAAGTCAAAACTGTAAGAGTTTTTTTTTGTCTATGTCTTTTTAAAAAAGCACCAGGGATTAAATTTCTATAGAAGGTATCACAAAAATACTCCATTGGGCATGGTGACTGATCTAGGTAAGAGTTAAATGAGATTACAGCTGCTAGCACTTTAGAGGCCTGTGTATGAGTTGGCAGGCAGGGTGCTACAGGAAAGCCCTTTAGTCTCTTACTTTTAAGACCACACAGCTAAAGTTTCATGGAAAAATATTTTCGGTGCTGTGTGAATTTCAGTGCACTGTGATTCCTGTGACCACTCGGAGAGTTTCTGTGTAATTTGGCTCAAGTTGTTGTTTGACATGTTTTTCTGTTCACACTGAGCAAGAAGGAGCGTCACCAGGGGTCAGAATGAGATTGGGACGTAGCAGTAATGTGTTTTGGTGCCTTCTTGTTACTCATGCAATGACTACATGGATATTCTGAGGCGAAGACTTTTCCAAGCCATCAGTTGGGTGAGAAAGGTCAAACTGTGGTACTGAAAGTATGTCTGGGTAATGAAAGTACTAAGCTGGTTGTTTTGGCCAGAAAAAATTTGCTTCCAGAGATGCCAACAATATGGCAGGATTTTCCCAAACAGTGAATCTATTTTGTTGCCTGAAGTTCCAGACCAGAGAAAGAAACAGAGGGAAGAGGAACAATGAATAAAATGTTCTAGGTGACAACTGTCTATTCCCTGCTAACGCAGGTTTATGTTAACATATTTTAGTTTAATAGGGTTTTTAAATGTCAGTCAATTAGTCCTTGGTATTAGTGTTTTAGCACTCCAGACATAAATTAGGGTAGATTAAAATTTGAAGCTCTTGAAGGGCTATGCAGGTTATTTGTTCAGGGTTTCGTGAGCATCAATTTCATGCATGCATCTAATTATAAGCATCATAAGCAAGAGTGTGTGGAATGTTCCAGCACATGAATCTCTAATATTGAGTAATTCCTTATAAAAATGAGGCAGCCCATATGGGTGAACAGATGAAATATTGATAAACACTGTGAAATAGAGCAGATGTAGGAGTTATGCCAAAGGTTGTTCACTCCTAATATTTACTGTCCATGAGGAGAGAGAATTAATTTGTTACACACCTCTGAAATTTTAGGTACTAAATACAACGGTGACATTACAAACCCAAACCACCAGAGGTATTGCTATAGAAGGACATACTGTTTTAAGGCTGTGTTTGTGGGTGATGGTGTAATGTTGGTTAGAACAATCGTGAAGGGAGTGTTGGATTGCTATCTTGGTGAATGTCATCTAAATAATGGAGCATAATGTTACTTTGACAGCGTGCTCTGCAATAACTTTGTTTCTATTGTTCAAAGTAATTGATGTATATTGAATAATTGCATCTAATGCATATTGCAGCTGGAGAAAGACAGTTGCTTATTATAGCCTGATTGCCTTGAAGTATTCATTCTAGATGGGATATGCTATAGCTGAAAAAGTAAGAAAGCATTGATACTTAAGTGTTTATGAATGACTTTATTATTTGTGATGAGTTACTTAAGGCAAATATAGTGGATGGGTACATAGGCTCTTGGCTTGTATGTAAACAATAAAGAGATTTGTGTGTTTCAAGTGTTTGTGAAATTTAGGTTTTGTATGATTAGGTTTTGTAATAAGGCCCAATACCTTACAAGATGATTAATAAAGAGATTTTTGGTAGCAACAGCATCATGATGTATGAGCGGGTGTTGCTCCCTCTTCCCCTGACTTCACTGGGCTTTGGACTCCGCTGCGGTGAGTGAATATTTCTGTTTGTTCTCTTACAGTAGATGCCTGTGCAGCCAGGGCAGAGGTGCACTCATCTTTTATTTTTTGCTACAGTGAGGAAATGTTTATTTAGTGAAGCCCAGTACCTTTGTTTGGACACACTTATGTCCATAGATAAATCAATTTTTTTTTAGGCTTGATTACACTTGCCATATATTTCCTTGTAACAACAAAACTGTAATGCCTCATGTTTTGACACACATAGGTGTTAAGAGTACAGGTAACAAAAATGGAGTCTGTGGCTAATTCTGCTGTTTTCAAGTCAGAAGACACCGAGGCTGCCTTACTGCAGCTAGGCACAGACTTCTTAACACAATAATCTGATTTACTGTATTCAATATTGTTCAGGAAGGCTTCTTTGCCACAAAATTGGAAAGGGTGTTTTGGGATGTAGATATTACACAGCCAGCACACCCAGCTAGTGTTTCTATAACCATGAGACACAGCAAGATTTATTTCAAAGATATAACTTACTGGAGAAACCCAGCCTGTTAAATGTGTATTACCAATGATGGCATTGTGGAGATGGAATTGGTTGTGCTCAGCAAAGAAATGAAACCTAGATTGTTATATACAGGCTACGATAGGTACTGATTTCTTAGCATAAAGACTGCTTGATTATTCAGGATTTGTTAGTGGTTAGTTAAAATGTATTGAATGAAAAGGTTGATCTGTCCAAAGGATTTGCAAGTGAAATAGATGAAAGCGTATGCTTTATCAAAACTAATAAAAAGCAATAGGGAGATAACTTGAAGTTTCATGAATAAATTATTCACTACCTTTTTGTTCATAAATTTGTTGCAAACAGATGGCAATAGTCTAGAATGCATTTGAACTTGTTCTTGTAACTTCTCTGAATAATTTTTCATCAGGGGCTCACTGGTAAGTTGGATGCATTTTGTATAATTTGAGCAATTTTATTGGCTCACCTGTGTCACCAGAGATGCTGCTCCCTGATTAGAGAAGTGAAACTCTTGGTGCAGTGCTCTTCATTCAAACCCAGGCTAATTCCCTGTGGTATTTTGCCAACTTACTGTATATAGATGATACTTTTATCTGAGGGCGCGGCAGGGATCAGCAGAGCAAAAGTAATTAAATTTGATGTGCAGAAGAGGGAACATCTTTATTTCCATTCTTTACAGATTTCTCCCAGGGTGAAAGCAGGTGAGCAGCACCCAGCACGCAGCCTGCCTGCCTTGCCTGCCGCTGAGGTGCAGAAGCACCAAGGAGCAAGTTCTCCGTGTGTGTGAGAAGGGGAGAGGACCATTGAAATTGATACACAATTAATTTGTCAAATAGTAGGATCTCTTACTGCCTTGCAAAACCACAGTAATCTGCAAATGCAGCTCATAGTACATGCCTATCAGCTTCTCGTGATGTAAAAAGGGGGGAGGGGGTCAGCAAGCTGCAGGCTTTTCATAACAATCTGAACAGCAGTGTGGCTCCCAGTGCTCTGTTGGGAGAGGCAGCTCCTAACACCTAGCTCCTACCAGATTCTGAAGGCAGCGGGACCTGGAAAGTGCTGCCTCGTACAGAATGAGGCACTGCCAACAAAACCTCTGGCAACAGTTGGCCTTTTTTGAGGAGCATTTCTTGATGCCCATTGGCTTTCTGCTTAATCTGTACCTTGCAAAATAAAATGTGTTCTGGCACATCTTCCTGGGACCATAGCTCCTGTGCCAATCAGTGCAAGGGGGAAAGATAGTAAAGTGCCTTTTATAACCTCCTTAGGTCTGATAGCACTCTGCTCTATTACTATGTGTCTGAAAGCCAATGAATCCTAGGAGTATGTTAACCATTCACTTAAGTGTATGTTTAAGCAGTCTGTAAGATCAGTGAGGCCAAATTTTTCATTAAAGGGGGGAAAAAAAAAAAAGGAGCAGACAATGTCAGAATACTCCTTCAATTGGCTTTGTTTTTTTCCTGTAGTAATGTGTGCACAATCTTTTATATATGGGACACTTTGTCATACTAGATTGCTTACAGCTACTTCCATATAATATTTAATAATAATTCTGTCAATATTGTTAGAGACACATACATTTTATTTTCCTGGAGACATTTAGGGAGTACTCAGGAGTAAGTAATATTTCCATAATCTAAATTCATGCTCTATCCAAGATGACTGTGCCTAAGGTACATAGAATTACGTTTCACAAAATATGTTTATTGCTGTAACTATATATTTTTTTTATAGTTCATTTGTTAAGCTAAGTAATGATGTATAGCTGCTTACGCTAAGGTAATAACAATTCTTTCATATTCTTCGCTCTTACAATCCCTTCTTCTCCCCTTAAATATCAACACTTGTTGAGGGCTTTGTTAAAAGAAGTCTCTGTGACATACTGGTAACAGTTGGGGTTTTTTGTGTTGTTTTCTTTTTTTAAACCAAAATCAAACCTAAAAAACCCCAACTCTCTACTTATTGTAAAAGAGATGAGACAGCATAAAACAAAAGCCTCCCCTGAACAATTGTTGGGATTACTTTTTCCTTTGAAATTCAGACCTTTAGAAAACACCAATGCCATAGGAAGAAACTGTCTGTAGTCCAAAATAAAAATGAATTTTAGAGAAACATCATCTTTGAAATGGGACTACAGTAGAAATTACTCAGTAATATTTGACCTTTTATTTTAGTGAGAAATGTAAAACCTGGAGACTAGATCTTCACCTACCATAAAGAAAACAGCCAGTACTTGACTTGTGCTTATATAACACTTCTAGATCATACTGAGTGTAGTAACTCCTAAATTTCAGAAATCACATGGTGGAAATCCACAACTGAGTGGTAAAAAGAAGAGGAATACTTTCTGTATTTAAAACAAACACCACTGCCCCCCCCGCCCCCCCAGCTTGTCTGACAGTCAGTATCCTCCTCACCGGTGAAGCTAAAGAGATGCCCTGTCCCCCGTTGCCTAAGCCTGTGGAAATGGCGCCTACCAAACAGCCTTGGTCATAGCGGCCTAAGGGATCGGTTACTTTTTGATGCAATTGGGAGCTTATGAGGTGTGCTGTGTGAATTTCTCTGTGTGTCTGAGCAAGAGGGGATGGCTGGTTGGGGAGAGCTGAAGTTATATGCACATTTCTTCTTTTGGTACTATTTTCTGCTGAAGATTTATGCAGCATAAACGTTAGCTCAAATATAAGCTTTGATATAGTTAGTCCTGCAGCTTTCAGACCTGTTACAGGCAAGCTTATATGGCTATGTGCTGCATGGTGAGAAGGCAAATCAATGTTTTGGCATGGTACCATAGGCTTCCCAAAGTAGTAATTCATATTCTTCAAGCTTATTTTCATAAAAGGGTTGAATCTGTTTTTTAAAGTTCCTGTCTGCCATGCAGCTCTGTGCACTGTGCTAAAGCCCAGACTACAAGCCTTCCCTCTCAGCTACAGCAGTAACGCAGCTGCTGAAGCCTTCTGCGTTTTTGCAGAATGCAAAATTGCTCAGACTCGTTCTTATGTGGTCCTTATAAGGAAATTCTTATAAGAGAATTCTTATATTTGGTTCCCCCCCACCTTGTTCCAGTTCTATTGCCATTGGTTGCTCCTTTGGTTGCTGTTGTGATGGATTACCCCACAGTCCTTCAGATATCCCAAACTGAGTGGCACTGATGAGATGAGTATTCAGCAATTGATACTTTCAGAATAGGGTATGTGACAACAGCAATAAATATGCAGTTGCTTCTGAGGCAGCTCATGGAAATGGAAGTGCTTTAACTGACAGTGTTTTCAGTAGCACAGGCCCCGGGGAGTCTCAGACAAAGGAAATATTCCACAAGACTTTAGGAAACAGAGTCCTATTCAATTATTCATATTTTCACTAGGTTTCCATTTTTTAAGAATGGCATAAATTGCTTGACACAGACTTGGTTTATTTTTGAGGATTTTTGTATGATTATTTTTGTTTTAAGAATATTAGAAACGCTATTTGAAATGGTAACTATGCTGCAAATTTCAAAGGGGTTAGGGACTGCCTGGAAGTCAAATGGACTTGGGAACTCAAACCCTCCGGCAAAATGCTAGTTCTTATGTCCATCATTAAAATTGACCTGTAAATAGCTTAAGGGCAAACAGAAAGCAAATTAAGTTTTTCCCTTATGTGCTAGAATACACACACGTAGTTCAGGAAGGTGATACAGAGGCTGAAAGGAGAAGTCAGATATCACAGGATACTGAAGTTTTGGGGAGAAAGAAGTGGGATGGGGACGATGCCATTATCAAACCACAGTGCTCTGGTATAGTTGCAAAGTGCCCATGGTATTACATCATCATCTGTTTTTTAGCTTTCTTGGCAGTTTTGACAAAACGGCAGCTGGAGCAAAGTTTTATTCTGTCAAAATGACTTTCTTGGCTTTTTTGTGCTTTATGTCCTTATTTAAAATACATCATCTGGAACACAGAGCTGTCATGCTTTTCTGTTTTGTAATCTCATTCTACAAAAGAAGAAAGTTTGGGGATTGACCTTTTTCAGTGTAGGCATAAGGAACAGGAATTGTTCTGGGACACTTGTGGTGCTAGTATGTAATAACTAGGAAATACTGCATGTTGTCCTTGGTAATGGGCATTTACTGTAGGAATACGTGAGTTTATGTAAAGGTGGTTTCCTGAGAGACAGGATGGGAGGAGAGAAGTATGCTTGAGATGGCAAATGCTTGTGGAACAAAGAGAGGCCTCGAGTTTCCAGACTGACCTCCTGTTGAATTTATCCCACTACCTTGGTTGAGGAGGAGAAAAACCTGAGCAGTCATGGCTGTGAAAGTAGTTGGTCCCTCTCTTGAGGGACATAAAAGGACTTTCTTGCCCAACAGGAGGGAGTCATGGTGGGAGCTGTCCTAGATGTGCAGACACTTCCTCTGGCCTCTTGGAAAATTAAGGCCGCCTTGGTTATCCCCGGGAGACAGTAATATCCAAGACAGACATATGTTAACACTGTCTGCTTTAATATCGTCTTTCTGTTATGTCTTATTCCTACTGGGAGAATAAACTATTTTGAGTATGAGCAGATTCTTTGTTTATGGTGCGCAGCAGGAAGAGCAGCATGTATCAAACATAGAGTACGCAGGGAGCTTGTAGGATGTGGTCTAGGAGGGGTAGAACGATCAAATGTTGGCACAGCATAGTGGGAAGGGAGAGACAAGCATGGGGAGGAGGAGCACATAACTCTGAAGACAATTGCAACCCAAACTTATTTGCAAGTCCCAGTTACTAGGCCTCACAGAAGACTCACCAGGTGAGATGCATTTGTTGGAGGCAGGACAGAAATACAGGTCGCCTCTGATCCCAAGAGTTATGTAACTTTTTGACTTGTTGCTTTTAAAACTGGATTTCTCTACTTTGTAAAGGGTAACTTTCAAAGATAATAGAACTATTTATTTTATTAAGATATTACCATCACTTATTAAATTAGCTCAGAACATGATTAACACAGACCATCTTTATAGCTTCATATTTTCAGAAAATGAACCCAATATGAAGGCAAAGGAAAATTTTCTTTGCAATTTTTTTATGTTGCCATAAACGATACAGCTATTGAACTGTATGTTTTGATTTTTTTGTTGTTGTTCTATTCAAAATCACAATGTTCGTACTTCCCAGATTATTTGTATTAAACCAATTATAGTGCAGTAGTTTTCTAGCATTTGATTTCAGGGGCAAATGTATTTATTATAGTAGAACAAATGCAAATATCATGCCTTAAAGTGCTGCTATTTGTTTATGATCTAATTATATAAGAAACTGAGTCTAGCTATTATTGTAGTATGGTGAGACTTCTCAGTGAAAGCCAGAAACATTCTTATGATCCCACCAACATTTTCCTAACTCAGCAATCTCTATCCCTGAAGTAATTTGCAAGCTATTAATTCTTCCCCGCAGTTTAATACTTTGCTTTCGGATGGATGGTAGAGCTGTGTAAGAATCAGAAGAGCTTGCCTGACCTTTTTTCTTCCAGTAGATTAGAATCTAGATATTCCATCCATGGATGTGACAGAAGACTTTAGATGACTTTAGAGAGATGATTGTAGAAAGATTTCTTATATGTAAACTGGTTATCTTGAGAAAGGAATCTTTCTTCCCATCCACTTCAGGCAAGAGCTATGTAGGTTAGGATTTACTTAGTTCCTGTGGTCTGACACAAGTGCAGGATAAACCATAAGACTCTCGGGAGTCGCAAAACGGCACATCAGGATTTGCACAATGTAAATTTTATTGGATGATTAGAAAGTTTTTCATAGGCCATCATAGGAGACATCTCGCACTAACCATGTTGTAAAGAGAACGGGAATGCATAGCAATGAAATAACAGTTCCTGTGAGTCACTGCAAAGGCATTGGAGAAGCCAAACATCTTGAGTTTTGGCTGAAATGTTTGTGATTCCTTACAATTTAAACAGCATTCTTTCCTCATATAAGACTCAAAACATACGGAGAAATAAGAATATGGCAGGAAAGGTACGTTTGTATTCAAATAGGATTGACTTGTGGAAATCAAGGAAATAGGTTATATGATTTCTCCCATGTTATGACACTTTAAACTGTGCTTCTTTGTGATGTTAACACCTGAGAAAGATTAGCAAATACAAATGGGAAAGGCACTGTGCCAAGCAAAGTGTACATTTGTTTTATTTCCAAGTTGGGGTGGTCTAAGGATATATATACAAGGGGTAAGAAATTGGCTTACAGAAGTGTGGTGTACACTTAAGAATGAAATTGCAAGAGTCTACCTCAATGCACAGATTTCTGATGTCTGAAAAGTTGTCAAAAGATTAGAACCGGGACAGAGGAAGGGAAGACAAAGGAGAGGTGCAAAGATGGAAGAGAATGGGGGAAAAAAAAGAGAGAAGGATGGGGCAAAGGAGAAAAAGTTTAGAAGCAGTGTTGAAAATTTTCTAGGTGAACATCATAAGGTGTTGCTGAACAAGTAGTTAATCATTTATTAATTAGGCTGTGGTCTCTTCTCAAGGAGAATGGGAGCTGAAGGGAGTATGGTGTCCTGAATTAATGCTTAAGCCCACAGGCCATAATTAAATATGGAATCTGGCCCTCATCCAAAAGAGTTTGATACCTGTGCCCTAAGCACCAACATCTATGAAGTCAATCAAATGTGATGCCATTGTCATACTTCTCGTGCCAAATAGGGATGAGAAATTATGCATTGTTTTTCCTTGAGGTATCCGTTACTTCTTTGACTGGTACTTACTTTTTCCATACAGGCAGCATGATAATCAACTTTCATTAAGACTAATGCTGAGTGTTGATTTACTATGAAGAGTATTTCCATTAAATTTAGCGCTTTGGGTAGGACACAACGATTATCTGGTGTTGATGTTCAATTTTGTAGGCCTGAAGTTTACAAACAAATCCCACATCTTTGTTAGGTGCATTAGCAATTGAAATACCCTCCTAAATCACTGTCTGTGTAAATGGTAAATCTCTGCAATCAATCTTCTTTTTCTTTAAAAATAAATTTAGGAGGAATTTGCATAATTGGCCATGCTTGATAAAAGTCTGATGTATAATGTGTTCTTTTAAATGCACTGCTACCTGGAATCATGATGAAGTGTCAACATGCAGGAGGTAAATATAAAACAAGCATTTAGTAAAGGATGCAGCTGATCTCACTAGGTGAGAAATGGCATCTGGTGGTGCTATAATTTGAAGTGGCTTTGTGATTTGATGTAGGGCTTTCACTATGAAGGATGCGAGAGAAAAGGACAGAACTCAATTGCATCAAAAAGCTTTAATTTGCACTGAACTTTGAAGTGAATTTTACACTGAAAAGTGCTTTTAAAACACAGTGAAGGTGATGCAAATGAATGTTCACACTTCTGTTTGAAAATACATGAAGCTCGCTGTATGGAGTTAGTATGGGCTAATGCCTGTGTAAAGGCATGGGTTTCTCAGTAGCTTGATAGCATTCCAGACACTGCCCTGCAAGATGCCATGGTTGAATTCGGCAGCAGGATTTTACCTGCATGTCCTCTAGTAGGTTATGTTGGAGTCATGTCATTTTGCTATTTAAATTCGGGGTGGCACGGCCAGCATTGTCCCACTCTTCAGCATGTGCTCCTTAAGCTGTCACTGTCAGCACTATGTGCTGACTCCACTGCAGTCAGTCCCACGGTCCTCACCATCACATGCTTGAGACAACAGGTTTTGTAACATACCAAGTGCTATGTATCATACTACTGCTCTTATTGTCTGAGGTATGTTTCATATGAGAGGAACATCCACTATGACACAAGCCCCATTAGTGGGGCAAGGCATCATGGAATACTGAAAGGCTAAGCACTTAATATTGAGACAGTCCCTGCTGTGCAAAGGAAATGACCCGGAACTACAGCAGGAGATGTGGATGTGACTGCTGGCTATCCAGCATGCACTGTGGCCCAGTCCAGGGTGAAGTAAGCTCCTCATGTAGAGAAACCCTGAGGTTTTGTAATGGCAAAGTAAACCGAGGAAACTGCATTGGAATATTATACAGTAGCTGAGTTGGTGGGGTACCTGTTACTGTAAATCTATACTGCACTGCTAGTTCAGATGCAGTAGTAGATGGTAGTCTGGTCTTATATTTTGCAGCTGTCTGCAGATTAATTCTCCCTCATCCTTTAAAATGAAGAGGGAAATGTCCAGTTATTCGTCTGATAAAATAAGCAGGCATTATTTCAATGATACATATGTGCTCACACTATTAATGACTAGGGATGTGTTTGTGCAGCTAAATAACTGTGGTCCCCTATTCTAATGTCACAAGGATAGGGATTAAGAGCAATGCTAGTGTAACAGTTTGGAGGTTAGCATGCGCTAACAACTGGAATATGTACTTGGGGGTCTGTGAGGATTTGTATTCTGGCACACGTGCCCATGTGTTTGTTCCCATTTGGGGAGCTAACCGAACGAAGCTGGTGGCTGGTGTGCAACAAACAAGGTAGTGATGCTTCAGGTCCACAGTCCATATGTATGGAGCTGGTTGGGAGTGTGTCTTCTGGAGTGCTGGCTGCATGAAGGTCCTGTGAATCCCAGAGGTGGAGGCAGCTGGGGTTCAGAGCAGGCTGACTCAGGTTGAATGGGTAGGTCAGAGAGCTGGCTCTGCTGAACCAGAGGTGCCAACTGCACTGAAGGGGAGGGGTCAGACCCCTGTAAGGGTGCAGA
Organism: Pelecanus crispus; assembly: GCF_030463565.1. Classification (NCBI taxonomy): domain Eukaryota; kingdom Metazoa; phylum Chordata; class Aves; order Pelecaniformes; family Pelecanidae; genus Pelecanus; species Pelecanus crispus. The sequence goes on along the minus strand of NC_134653.1, from coordinate 8,080,031 downwards.
TCATTGCGTGGGCTCCTTCAGAGTGAGTGTGATACTGCTTGCATATCTTTGTGCTTCTATACAAAAACTCTGCAGCGACTCAAACACTTTTTCAGTGACTGCCATTTTAACCAGAGTTTGTGAAGGTGAACTGCCAAAAGTGTACCTACCGTTTAAGCAGTCACAAATCAGGACATCCAGGTTAGAGTCATTGAGTGTTTTGTTTTCTACAAGTAGACTTTGAGAAAATGGACTGAAATACACTGATTACAGTAACAGATGTTTGATCCTCAGTCCAGAATAGACAGAGAGCCATCTCTCCTCATCTTGTTTCCTTTTTATTGTTTCCTTGCCCAAGATTTTAACAACTTAAGTTGGAGAGCGCCTGATTTTCCAGAGAGGTCATATGTGTGCAGCTTCAGGTAACTTAATCTCTGAAATACAGATTAGTTTTGTCTTTTGTAGATGGATGGAGTCAGACCAGCAAATGCAGCAACACTTTTATAAGTAATGAAGAATGCACTGATTTTAGGCAGTGGTATGTGAGACACCAGTGCTTCACACTGGCACAGTGTCTTCCCTTGAAATATAAGGTTTATAAGGAAAAAAATGCTCTATTGTCCTAGAAAAAACATGCTTACTGCAAGCTACTTCAAAGTCTCTGTCATACTTAAATAAGAAACAGTCGTAGAGCTTGATCTGTGTGTTGTGGTTTTTTGTTTGGTTTTTTTTTAATGTTAACTTTGAACATTGTTTTTTCACTGGATTGAAGAGAGGCCAAATTCCTCTGTTACCGTCAGAATTGTGTGGTCTCATCTGCAGTCTGAAAATTAAAGAAATAGGTCAGTTTTACTTTTCTGCTATGGTACAAACAGTTTAGATTCCATAAGAGTGCTGATAGCTCTGCCATAACATAAAGCCACACACTCACCCTAGGGCTGTATAGGATACTGCATGCCTATGCAAACTACTGATGGGGCGGTTGTGATGTGGAAATGACCTGCCCAGACCACTGGTGGTATCTCTAGCATCTCTTTCAGACATGCAACTTTTGTGCTTGCCTCTCCTTTCCCTGTGAGTCTGGAAACAGATGTAACAGGTGAATCTGCTTTCTAGTATCTTCTGTGCTCTGTGTGATAGATGTCTTACGATCCCATCTCTGCAGGTGCTATAATGAGGTTACTGTAATATGCCTTGGGCTTTTACAGTAAAAACACTGCTGGTATGTTTAAGACTCTGTATTTACCCTCTCTACATAGTGATGTCTGCTATACTGAATGCTCCTTTTATTCTAGCAGTTCCTTTTGAGAAGATAAGAAGAACATCTTCCAGCACCCTGGCCATTTTGTAAGTCATGACTCACGGGCCAGAACTGACTAATGTAATCTGAGCAATGATACGCAATATCCTCAGCTGTCAATTGTTAAGGAAAGAAATTCAAATAAGGCTGCTAGTGTGATGAGAGAGTTGATAATGTTAAATGAACTGTGTGCTGCATGTGGTATCAGTGTGAGGATCTTAAATTGCAGAAGAAGCACAAAGTACCTAATTTCCATTCTTCTGTACGTATATTAGGGAATCTCTGAATTCTTGTGAATGGTGTTCACACTGTGGACAGAGTTCACGACTACTTTAAAAATTTTAAAAAATGCCTACTGGAACCAATGAATTATCACACAATATTATACACAGGCAGAGTTGGGATTTTTTTGTTTTGTGTTTGAACCATGACTGTACCACTAAAACCAAACCTAATTCATCACCTTTTTCTAGTTGAAAGAATTATCTATGCCTGTTTTGTATTCTGATTCCAGTTCTTTCTTTATTTTCAATCTGCTGGGGTTTCCATGTGCACAACACATCAAAGAATCGAGTTGATGGGATTTCTGTCACTTTTCCAGCATAATACACTGTAAGAAATAACTTAATCTGTTTCTGCATTGTATATAATATATTGTAAAACATCATTGTCATCCTGCCACAGTAAGTGCTGACACTTATTGTTGTTACAGCGTTGCACGTGAGTATATGAACTCAATATTACACTTTGGGGCGGGGCGGGAGGAAGGACAGAAAAGGTTGTGTGTAGTCAGATGTTGGACAAAGCCCACTAGAGTGAGAGCTGCTATTTTTGGTGTGCCTTTTGGTTTTCTGTAGCCCGCTTGTATGCATGCACTGATGAATCGGGAAAGCTTGTGAGTCTTTGGGGATTCTTCTGTAGAGCCTTGGCTAAGGATTTTTTCAAGCCCTTTCATTCTGTTCCCATGAGAATGAGATGATCCACAAGAAGCATACTGATTTTTAAAGCCTAAATAGGTGAATTTTTGTTTCTGCTGAAACCACAGGCAAAAATAACCTTCTTGACTTGGATGCAGGTAAGCTTATTTTCTATTTTCTCTTAAAAGCAGCAGCTGAGTAGACCAGTGATGTCAACCGACTAGATGTGAGAGCAATGGAGGTCAGCAACAATGTTCTGCATAGTCATGTGCGCTCAGGTTCATTTTGCAACTCTGTCACTGTGCCCTCTGGGTGAGTAGGACCAGAGTATATAGAAGGGATGGGGGTTAGGTGGGCAGAAGTTGTGCAGTCTTATTGATCAGTAATTTCATTAGTTCTATAGATAGAAACACTGATGGCTTTGCTAGGAATCCATTTCACTTTCTGTGGCTGATAACATAATGGATTTGGGGGAAAGACTTATGGAAATGAGAAGTAATTAGTAGTATTGACAGAGTTGCCAACTTTCACTGTTTTTTCGGGTGGATTTTTTTTTTGTTGGGATTGGTTTCGGTTTTTTTTCCTCCCTCCTATTGACTCAGACTTGCCATCCAGGCTAACCTCCTGATTAGTGTTCTGCTTTTTCGGTCCATTTTTTTATTTCTGTAGGCAGGCTGCAGGAATCTGCCGCCGCCTCTGCTGAAGGTAAGGTATATTAAGGAAGCCACAAAAATATCTTTGAAGCGCACTGTGCTCTCCATGTTTAAAACAGGTGTATTGGGTTATGTGATTTCATCCCAGAAATATATTTTCTGTCATCCTGTGTGCAGTCAAAGCTGCAGAGGAAATCCATATCACCTCACAAGTAAAGTGGTGTTGAAAGTCCTGCAGGCTCTTACTTGTCTATTCTGTCCTTTGTTTACTGGGAAGCTTGAAATGTGCGCAAGCAAAGACACATCTGCTGCAAATAGGGAAGAGATCTTTCCCTTCTTATTTATCTATTTTGATAACACAGCTATTTAATTATAGGAGGTCTGGGTTGGGGGTAAATAGAATTTTGGTTGGGGGACCACTAGAATCATAGAATCATTTAGGTTGGAAAAGACCTCTAAGATCATCAAGTCCAACGGTAAACCTAACACTGCCAAGTCCACCACTAAGCCACATCCCTAAGCACCACATCTACAAGTCTTTTAAATAGCTCCAGGGATGGTGACTCAACCACTTCCCTGGGCAGCCTGTTCCAATGCTTGATAACCCTTTCGGTGAAGAATTTTTTCCCTAATATTCAAGAATCTCTCTGGGATAAACTGGCATTACTCCGCACTGGAACTGCTCTGATTTAAATCTTCTGAGAATCTAGTCTTCTCTAGCTGTGCCATCGCTCTTGCATACTTTAGTAGATCTAGCTGTAATACCAGTTGCTTTGTATGTAAGTAGTCACAAGAAATATTTATTCTCAACCCAGTTCAAATCTTAAAAGCTGATTTCCTGGACTAAAGTTGAAGGCCAAAGTTTATAAGAATGTATATAAGAATGTTTATAAGTATAAGAATGCAGTTGTATTGATTCTGTATTACAGCTAAACTGTAAACAGTCTAATTTGGTTACTTGCTGTTCTTTGGTATTGTGAGCAAACAGCTTTTTAAGGAGATGTTTTCTGAACCTTCTGAACCTTTGGACCTTCAACACAACACTTTTTCTTTTTTTTTTTTTCTTTACCCATCCATTTGTATGTGTGAGTATATATGAACAGTATAAAGAGTTCCTTACTAGTTATCTGCAATATACATACACTAGAAGCACATTTACTTTTTAGATAGGTTTTTTTTTTTTAATTTTTCTACTTTCTGATGTCACTGGGATTGACTACTACTTTTTTTTTTTTTTTAAAAATTATGAATGTACCTGCATGTATGTGTGCCGATTCCCACTGACTTCAAAGGAATTTAACTAGAATGGAAGAAACTTTCTGGACCAATCCCTTGTTAAGCTCAGTGATCCTTGCAACAGGTCAAAACAAGGAGAAATGAAGCACATACTTCTGGATGAATGACTTTGCATTTTGGATCTCTTTAGAACCTGTACTAAATTCTTTGACTTTAGGTGGCTAAAACCAATGTCCAAAATTTATTTTTCTGCATAAAATACAAAGCAACATGTGCTGGGATTTAAAAGTGGGAACGATGACTTAAATTGCTATTAATTATTGATATTCTTGTTGAATCACAAAATCCTTGACTTGTTCTCCTGACAGATTGCTTATTCCTTAGACTGCTTCTTGCTTCTGTCCTGCATGTGCCAACTTAGATAGGAAAAAAAAAAAAAACCTATTTCAGATCCTAATCAGAGTACTATGCCAGGAATTTTCAAAGGGCCTTTTCTCCTGACTGGTTGGGTCCAGAGAAAGGAACAGGACACATCTCTGGAATATGGAATAAATATCAACAAGAAAACATGGAAACAGTGGGTTATGCCTTTGGGTGCTCACAACCAGTGTTCTTTCCCTAAAAGTACCAGGTGACCATTATGAATGAGAGACTAAGTGACAGAGTGTGCCTTTTATGTCCTGGTTTGAATACATACCTCCAAAAGGATATTCTCCTTCTAGGCAGAAAGCCCATCTGTCACAAGAACAGCCAGCCTGGCTCTGGTCTCCTCTGTCAGAGCAGGGAGGGAGAGTGGATGATGTAAGTTTGAACCTCCACTGATTTAAGACTCTTCCAGAATATTGTCATGGATCAAACTAGAGCAGCCCTTAGGCTGCTCAGGTCCTGCCAGTGCTAGATGGCTTCTTTCTACACCACATTGTGTTCAGAGAAATTAATCCTCTGTCTATGAAGCTTTAGTGAGAACTTTAAAGCCATATTAAGCCTTCCATGGCCAGAGGCAGAACGAACACTTATTCATTTAATAATTTAAAAAATTGGCTGAAGATAGATATCCCTTTTTGTCCTTTCCACCCCCCACCCCCCACCTTCCCCTTTCCCTTCCCTCTTGACTGTTTGCATGGAGAAGCCCTTCCTCTATTCTTAACCTTCATCAACAGCAGGATAGAAAACCCTTAGCAAGTGGATTGATGGTGTGAAGGCCAATCACTTTCCAGTCTGCCTGTGAGTGAGCAATTTTGGTGATGAAAAGCCTGCTTAAGATGCACTGATCTCTATACTATGTGTACTACCAAACTGTTCTTCAAAAATATCTAATCAGTGTGGGAGGGATTTTTTTTTAAATGACATCTCTAACAGGTTGCTTCTTGCTCTCAAAAGTGGTCTTATTGACTGCAAGGTGGTGACCACCACCTTTCTCTAGTTTTTTTTTCCTGTATTATCCTATGTAGCATATATAGGAGATATGGGTGCCTTCATCAGTGAACACACCCCTCCTTCTGCTTAAACTCTTTTGGTTAGTTTGAAATAATTTACATTGGAAAGGCTAAAATCATCCCTGAATGCCACCCTGGCAGGTGGCATATTGGGAAAATAGGCAGTTCTGGCTCTGTGTGGAGGTTGATTGCAACTAGAGGTCTCATACGTACTGCTGATTCTCCACTTTAAAGACTGAATTAGAGCAGCTACACAACCCCATCAGGCTCCTGCTTGCTTTGCCTTCTGGAGGAACTCTCCCTGCTCCTCCTGTCCACCTACTGTATTGGGAACCAGGGGAAATTAGAGCTGTGGCTCAGTTGTGTGATGGCTCCCCAAAACTATCTGTGAAAAGCAATGCAGAGACCTAATTTGACTTACAGGTGATGGTTCACCTTAATGAACATCATTACTGAAGTCAAACAGATGTCATGATGCTCAGTTTCAACCTATTGTGGGGTAGGTCCAGGCAGGAGAAGCAACCTTACTTTGTTTTGTTATTAACATGGTTTAATAGCCTGTGGTCTGGTTTCTTTGAATGGCTCCTGCACTCAGGATTGTGAAGCAGAGAGGAGTCAAGTGTGTGCTGCTGCCAGGCTTGTTTAGGTTTTGTAATGAAGAGTCACTGAAGTGCTGTACTAGTGCTGGAGCTGGTGTAACACAGCATTAAACAGTGAGGTCTAGCTGGCTTGTGGAAGGGATGAGTTGGAGGCTTCATGGTCCCATGTGACACTCAGCAGTGATATCAAGCTTCACCAGAGATAGAAATAGTATAACATTCATTAAACTGGTACTACCGATTATCTGACAGAGCTGTAAAAGGGTAATAATTCACATGAGTGTAGTTTTGGTTTAGCAAGAGGGCCTCACAAGATTGGGACACTGCCTCAGAAGGAGTAATGAGTTCTGTTGTAGTTAAAATGATCTTAATTGCAAGCAGTGACATTTAATGCCAACCAGCAGATCCTTCTTCAAGGGGATTCAGAAGCAGGGAAGAAAATGTCTCTAAGTATTTTTCTAGGAACAAAGGGCACACTTTCAGTTCTGCTGTCAGTGGCCACACCTAATGATTACCCTGAGGAACCTTGTCTGTCAAAAACATGCCACTCATCACTGATCTCATTTAGGCTTTAATAAAGCATATGACCCAAAGTCTTTCAATTCAGTTATGCAGATGCAGTGCCCTATGCATTTAATTAGGGAGCTTAAAAGCCACTAGTGTTTAATTCTCTAACCTACCTTGTCCCCTTTCCCAGCCTTCCTTTTGATGCTGAAACTGTAGCTGCATTGTGGGGAAAGCAGCCAGCCGAGATAATTGAAGGGCTAAGACGGGTGGTCCAGTGTGTGGTGTAAGTGTGTGTGTGTATATATTTATATAAAATGCTGCAGAGGAGGCTGAGCTAAAAAGGTTCAGCCTGCTCTGTGGGTGAGACATGGCGTGTATTTGACAGTGGCACAGGAGAGTTGCGGAGTACTTGAAGAGAAAATCATGGAGGAGGATTTTGGTGAAGGTTTCTGTGTTGGTTTCTTCCCAGGTCCAGAATCACCCCTTTTTCATTGTCTAAGAAAAGGTTATTTTAAATTAAAGCACAATTTGTTTAAACTTGGATATGTCAGACTCTTGGAGAGAATCAGTACCCAACACATTAGTCAAAGTGATTGAGACTAAAAACAACTGTTGTGTTGTGAGAAATGGAAAATACGTGATACTTTTTCAAAAGATTATCAGTAGTAAAAATTTCAGGACCCACTGCCTTGGGATTACCAGCCAGGTAGAGTTTTGAACTGCTTTTTTTTCCCCCATATCTCTTCAAAAGATAAAATTACATGCATTAAGACTGCTAAAATAATCCTCCTCTTTTTTTTGACCATTGGAAAATTGTTCCCTGCAGTTTTTCTCCAATTCTTTTTTCCAGTCCAGTTTCAAATGACCCAAGTGATAGCTTTCTAAGACTGATTTAATGCCTAAACTGTAGGTATTAAATCTCTCCTTGAACTTCTGGCTGAGCAGCAGAATTGAGTCACGATTCTCATATATTAAAAATTAAAGACCAGATTTCCTTTGCAATTTGCATCTCCAGAATTCCTGTTGAAGTTCTGCCTTCTTCCTGCCCCCCCCCCTTTTTTTTTTAATGTAAGACTGGGATTATTATCAAGTTAATCATATTTTCATCAAACACTTTGCCTAAAACTTTAAGCCCAACATCCTAACTCTGATAGGTAGTTTCAGATGGGCAGGGGAGATGAGATGTGAGTTTCAGATGAGAGGTGTGGAGCAGCTGGTGATAGTGGCAGCAGGAACAAGCTGGCAAACATGAAGTAGTTCAGTTTTCACTTGTCAGACCTCTGTTCTAATGAACTGCTCATGTGGTTTTCATCTTGAACAACAGTGCTGCTGAAACTCACACCTGCCCACCCCTCCACCCCACCCCCCCCGACCTTCTCCTTTTAGTGGAGTTACAGATTCATGAGCAGAGTTGCATGCAAGTGCAACTGGGCAGCTTCAGAATTGGTCTTTTAGCTATTGCTGAAGTGCTGGAAAAAACTTTTCTTTTTAACTCTGAATAGTTCTTCCTATAAAGCAGATGATGAAGCTGTGCCACATGGGCGAAAAATGTCTGTATGATGCAAGGAATGTTGAAAAGGGCGAACACTCACAAGATAAGCAAATAAGTAAGCTCCAGCCATGCTAAATACAAAATCCCCTCTGTTTTCTTTTTTAAAGCCTAAAACAACAGAGAGGCTACATTCAGCAGAAAAATAATAGTACCGTCTCCCAGGAGATACAGAGTTGTGACAGCTAAAATGAGCACAATTTCATTCCCATGATGTGACTGGCACTTCTGAGGTACTGTTCTTCTCTGCCATAGGATGATCAAAATATGATAAAGTGTATGGTCAAAGCCAGTAATCTTACTGCCTTTCAACCATATGATGATGCTTGCTAGTAGAAATGAAAAAAAGAGAAGGCAGGAGATTTTCCACACTATGCCTGAAAGTGTTCAAAGACTTCTTGCCTCCTGAGAGAGTCTCATCTCCTGCAGCTGCTGTGTTGTTGTGCTGATTTTTATGGTGGGGTTTGGAACTGATCCAAAATTTATTCCCACTATGGGAGGCTTTCTGTCAACTCTAGATCACTGCTTGTTGCCAGCTGCTGCAATAAAATGAATTATAGTCCATAGGTGTGGAAAACCCACTGTATTCTTGGATTTTCAATTATTTAATTGTATGGTTTTAATGATTTCACACACAAGAACTTCTGATACTTGCAACCTTAGCTTTTAGAAAATCACATAGGAGCTGAACATTAGAGACTTTGATATTTTGTGTTTTTCATGATGGGATTTTTTTCCTGCAGTTGGAATGTATTTTTAATTCAGTATCATATGCATGTGTAATGTAGAAATTAATATTGCCACAAGTGTTTTTCGAGGTGGGCCCATTTTAATATAAAATACAAAGTCCAAAGTGATGCAATATTTAAACTTTGGCATTACTCATTTGAAAGAACGTAATTCTCCGAGGTGGTATTTTCACTTTCAGTAATAAGATCATGTCATTTTGGACCATGAAGATTTGGGAAGTAAGTTGCTTGTGTTTGAGACAGACAGCTACAGGGCATGGTCATGAAACACAATAGAGTAAGCGTGAAATTGTCTCCACAGCCATTCCCAGCTTTGAAAGGATAGAGAACTGGCATAAATCCACCTCTTCTAAAGGGTGATGCACCTTGAGAGTTGGTTGTTTGGAAATTCCTTTGAGATTCTCTGTTCACAAAGCAAAAACTGTGTTAGTCTCCGCCTGTGAAAGCTAGAGAACCTTCCCTGTGATTAAACAGACCTTAGTTCCAGAGAACTGCAAAAGTAGCCATTTAGTAACTAAAGGGGGTGGGGGCAGGAAAGGTAGCATGAATGTTTGAATCAAATAATGTTCCTCATCCAAGAGGGTTGAAGGACTTGTAAAACACAGGGCATGTGGAAGATGAGAACTCTAGCCTGAAGTTTATTGTATGTACCAGGACAAAGCGTGAGGAGGGACAGAGGACACAGGCATACTTAATTAGACTGAAGATGCCAAAAACTATACAAAAAAGACAAAGGAAAACCAAGGGCATAATCACAACTTTCTGGATAGTATTAGAAGTAATCTTATTGTAGTAAGTAAGTAAGGAGACAAATACCAGGATGGAAAATCACCCTAGGTATCAATCCCCAGTTTTAAGTGCTCTCACTTTGTGGACCTCCCAGTATTTTCAGGGAGGGTGCAGACCAAATTTAAACAGACCGGAGAATTGCTTTTGATAATTATTTTCTGGAGCATGTTAGAAGTAATGTGACCTGCAGACTGACAGGCCTACCAGCTCCAGAAACTTGATAGTGCTGTGAACTCTGGGGTAGATGAGCTATCAGAATTGGAGAAAATCTTGACTGAAATGCAAGAAGCTGGAGGTACTTATCCTCTTCAAAGTACAGCAGAACTGTGCAGTTCTCCTTTCCCCTCAAGGACAGAAAATACGATCATATGGAAAATGGATGCTCTTTTACAGCTGCTGCACCTGGTTAGCCTCTGCTGTCCAAAGGCCAGAGCAATAACAGTGAGAAAAAGGCCAGGGATCAAATAGCTTGTTATATTTTTCTCCTCCATGTCTCATCAATCAATGCACTAGGGGTCTAGATTTATGACAGTGCTCTATACTCGAACCTTCCCAAAGTTCAGGGTTGGTTGGATGGAGCAGAGTGGATGAGATACTGATCTCTGACACTTCTGAAGTAATTCTGTTGAAGGGAATATATCTGCCTACAGGAGCAGACTGTAGCTGCATCAGGTGCTCTAGAAATAAGCATCCTGTGCTGGCCAGTTGCTAGTGAGGAGGATTACTATATCCTAAATCATACTTGCAAATCTGCCTCTGGCAAAGACAGATTCATAAGTGAGATCAGAATTGGGGCCACATGTTTGGAAATGCATTTGTATTTCATGCTTTGTGGATAATCTGTACTCATTAGCCTATTGAAGAAAATAAGGTGTGTGCTATTTATTTTTGCTTTGAAAACAGTCTAAATAGAGGAAAATATTCCAGAAGCAAACAAAAAAAGCTCATGCTGCATTATGCTGAGTTTCCCCCTGACTTTACTGCCTTTATTCTGCTGCAGCTACAGAAAACTCATTTAAACCATGAAACTTCTTTGGTGTGGATTCTTTATATTGATGAAACAGAGCTGACTTTCTCTGGAGAGCCAGAGATGTTATTACAGCACTTAACCCAGCACTGCTGTGGCTATCAATTATACCCTTCATTTACACCATACAAGGCTGATGGCTTATTTGAAGTTCAAGAGGTTTTTTTAATGAGATGTTAATTGAGTACACCTGCAGTTGGCTAAAATTTTCATGGACAATTAAGTGTGGTCTTTTCCCTTCCTAAATTCTTTGTTTTTCTTAGATTCCTATACTGTATTTCAGTAAATGTGTTCAGTGTAGACATATGGACTTTTAATATATACCATCTAGAACAATAATCGATGCTTGTGATTTATGACTTGCACTTTAAGCTTATTGTCTAAGTCACCATGACTTTTCTATTTACATGAACTAGAAGGCTAAAGCTCTGTGCCTTGTAATTTGATTAAGCTGGAAACCATTTGTACTCAAGCAACCAAATCACCTTGCACGTAAAGATCCAAATCCTGGAAAGCCACCTCGGTCCCTCGTCATCCTGAAGTAACTTTTGTGTTCCTTGCTGCTCCCTTCTAAGGGGACTTGGTTACAAAACCCTCTCCAGATATGTGGTGAAAGTCAGGTCGTACTGAGAGTGTATATAAGTTTTTGTTGTTGTTGTTGTTTTCTAAGTGGGCCTAAGTAAAATCCACCTTGTGGCTGGTAACTGTGTTTCAGGATGGTTACTTTTGGTTGTTGTCTGGTGGACCTGACGTGGAGTTTACAGTAGTGCTTGGGTGGACACTTGGGTAGAATGGAATTGTCAAAATGTAAAACATTTTTGCTACTATTCTACTGCTGCTTCCAACTTAATTAAAACTGCATAAACGTATCAAAACAGGAGATAAAAGTAGAATTTGCTGTGCAGTGGTTTGCGTTACAGGTTTAGAGCATAAGCATTTGTCTCTGGCTCTCTTGGATAAACTTTATGACAGTGCTGTGGCCTCATGTCTTGGCAAACAGCAGAGTTCTTGTACAAATGAAAAACCTGCCTTCAATCCACGTGAAATCTTCGTTTCTGGACTTTCTCTGCAATTCTGCAGTTCAGCATATCTAACTTAGTTTGCACTAAATTAAAGGGCAAATTTAGGGCAGAGTGTCTGCTGATAGGGAGAATTTGGGGGACAAGAGAATTGATCTATTGGATAAAAAAAACCCCAAAGCACCACTTTATAAAATACCGGCTTTGAACAGACATTTTCATGCTAAACAGCAACAACAAAAAAGCTGTTTATAAGTATTTTAGAGTTGCATGAAGGAACTTTTAAGTATGTACAGAATTATAGAATGGTTGAGGTTGGAAGGGACCTCTAGAGGTCATCTGGTCTGACCCCCTGTTCAAGCAGGGCCATACGTTGCAGTAGTTGACAGTAGTGATACTCTACATTTGGAAGCTGAAGTCTAAATTGCTTTAAAGATACCATTATGGAGACAACTGTATGGTTATAACAATTACTTACTCAGACAGTAAGTAATTGTTATAACCATGCAGTTGTCTGTACATACATAGTCTTACTATGAAGCTAATAGGTACATTGCTAATAATCCTTTGCACTGAATATGGTCAATTAACACTTAGACCTGGGAAACTGATGGATCTATCAGGCAATGATGTTAAAGCTAGTAACATTTCTAAACTTTTTACATCTGGGTTAGTAATGAGTGTGGAACATGAATAGTCTGTGAGTGCCTGTACAGTAAGTATTATTGCTGATCAAGGCCATGTGTGTTACTTACAAATAACGTCACTGAAACAGTGGTGTTAGTCACTGAAAAACAAGAGCTGCAGACCAGACTCACTCTTCTTGTCTCTAAAAGGTTATAAATTTCTACAGGTTTTTGTTAGGATACCCTATTTCTGAAAAATATCTGCTCATAATTAGAGAGCAACAAGAAATAGCATGTAATTTAGAAAGGCCAAGAACAGGTCAGAGTATGGGGAGGACAGGACTAGGACCACAAAGTAATGAAGCCTGAGCTGAAAGTAAAGACGTCCAAATAATGAAGAAGCTACAATTGAACAGAGTGTTAATTAAGCATTAGATCATATAGCTGTGGTGAGTGATTCATCATCTCTTGAAGTCCTTAAATTGAGACTGAACGTTCTTTGGGTGAGGGGTGGGTGGAGAGAAATAAGATTTAGTCAACACTATAAGTTTTTTACCTTGAAAAGTATTCAGTAGACATCACAGTTAAATAAAAACACATAAACATATGCATTAAGTATGTGCTTAATTACTTCTGATTTCAGCTTCAAAGCATTGTCATGATCATCATTATTTTCCTGAATCAAGTTATGTTTGTTGGTCAAATAGGTTGCCTCTGCAGTATTCCAGCATGAGATTTTAGTAGTTGTCATAAAAGGGGTCAGGCAGGGTTGCTGGTTGTAGCAATTCTTGCTAACCTCAAACTATAGTAATCAACACAGAGAATTTCTGGCACTTTGTAGTGATTAATCTGTAGCAGGGGAATAGCATTTGTTAAAGCAAAGGTCAAGCAATCTAGAAAAGGAAAAGGAGACTTTTAAAAATTATTTCTATAAAGCCTCTGGTTTTGCATAACAGATGAGCTTGTTTTACATACATACCGCTTTATACTGAGGACTCTAAGATCACTTCAGTAAATGTGATACTTAGAACACAAATGTGTATTGGGGAATGAAAAGTTTGTAATGGCACTGAGTGAGCTGTGTGAGAGAGAACTGGAAATAAAGCTGAACAGTTTTTGGTCAACATCATTGGACTTTTTGACTTGAAGTTGCAAACATTCAGAGGAGAAACATGTCACAATGGGAAAACAATAAACATTTTAGTAATTAAACACTGTAGTGGTCTGGTAAGTACCTTTCCTCAGCTTGAAGAAGGCTGAACCCATGTAATTTCCCTCTGCAGGTAGATGTCTTTGCCATCATCCTGTGCGATACCTAAAGTGAGGAGGAGAGAGGGACACTGACACAGCTCTTTTCCCAAATTATAATATTCTCCTTTGTATAAGGCAATTGAGTATTCACTGAGCTGGAAAGCAGAGGGCGGAGTTTCTAATTAGGAACTTAGGCAGCTTAGCTGGGCGATAGGACAGTTTGTTGTGATGAATCCTCACCTCTCTGGTGCCAAGATCCAGGTGGTCTCAGCAAAGCAGGGATATCTATCTGCTTCCCAGGTTAATGTTTTGGCTACTGAGAACTGGGTGGCACAGGAAGGGCACTGCTGATTAAGCTTTGTCAGCCCTTTGTTTACATTAAGATCTTTCATTTTAGTGAGAAAATTGTTTTGAGCCATGCAAACCTGAATATTTTGTTTAACATTTAGTCTGGATGGCAACTGAAATTTCAATAACTTATGGAGTCCTGTATCAGTAACTCTGGTGAATGAGTGTGAAAACTTGAGTGTGGAAAAGGGAGAAAAAAAATCTGATCACAGATAATTTACTACTACACATTTTTGCTTTAAGCAAGTCATTTTTGACCTGTGATCTATGGACCTTCTGGGTTTTCTCTGTTGCTTCTAAGGGGTTCAGGAGAGGCAAGTTTATATGCAGAGTCTACAGATGTGAATGTTCCACACTCTCACTGGAACGTTTTTTAGGGTCCATAAATCAAAAGATTGAAAATACCTTCTCTAAACATACTAAGCATACAGCAATTTTCCACAAGAAAAGACTGAAGTGATTTGTTACAATGCAAACTAATTTTAGTACCAAATTCTCTGGTGTATTTGCTGCAGGCTCCTTGTGCCCCCAGAACAGCAAGTTTGCAGAGCAGAAATGTACACACAGCTCTAAAGCAGAGTTTACTCATTTATATTCACAAGCCTCTAAAACCACAGTGCATAACTTGATTGGTCTTCAGTCAGTGCTGCACCTCAGTGGTGTGTAGGCCAGAAAGCTCCGAGTCTGCCAGGAGAGAGCATTTCAAGCTCTGGCAGGAATTATCCACTAATAAATTGAAGGAAGGCTTTGAAAAGTCTCCAAAGAGGCAGGTGTTCAAACTAAAACATTTGCACTATTTTCACCTGAATGACTGATTAACCTGAAGTCTTATCAATATATGAACACTGGGATGAATTCTGCTCTGGTACAGTGATGTGACTCTATTATAATGATCTGATGTTTATGACTAGATGCCAAGATCAAATAAAGATAATGATTCCCCCCCCCCCCCCCCCCCCCCACTTCTCTAGAGGGGACTAATTGCCTGTCTGTTGATGAGAAAAGTGCACTTAAAATTGAAGAATGTTTAACAAATTCTATGAAGTTGCGTGAAAGTTCAAAACTGCATAGAAAAATCTACTGAATATATTCAAGCAGATTTTTTAAGAGGGGGCATCTAGATGAAAAAAACAAACCAAACGCCACCTTATACACAGAAAACATATTTGTTTTGTGGCTCTTGAAGTCATACTGGTATAGCCAGTATGATCAGCTGTAAGTGAAGTGATCTGCACCAAGCAGATCCTTTTCAGCTGTCTTTGCAAAATAGAAGAGGCTAAATGCAAGCTCCCTTTGGGGCCTGATCTGAAGTATGCAGAAGTAAATGGGAAGATTTTTCCTAAATCCAGTGGCCTTTAGATTGTGTCCTTTAAGGTCAATGGTTCCACGATTTGGGAAGTATTCTTACTGTTCATGTGGCCAAAGCCGTGGATAGTGTCTTCTGGCTCTGTTTTTGCGAATAGCAAGATTCCCATGGATTTTAGCTAAGCTATAATTATATTTTTTGTGCGTAGTGAATGGCTTATTACAATTTATAACAATCACTGACAATTAGAAAGTGACATTTTTCTTGTCTGTCAACTTTAAACAATTTTCAATTTTTTTCTTTAAAGTGTGTTGCCTAAATCCTACTGCTCCTACTCTATGTTTTTAAAGTTTTTTGAAGTGTTGGGTTTTTTTCTTAAGTTTCACCAAAGGTGGAGAACAACTTAACTCAGAGTAGGTTCAGTGGAGAATGTTTGTGCCCTTTAATTGGAGCAACACAGTTATCTTAATGTAGCCATTCTTCTAAATTAACTTTAAATAGCATTTGTATTAATGATGATCATTATGTATTAATGAGAAATCATTTGTTCCTTCACTATTTTCTAATTGTATCATGATTTCCATAGCTGCCAAAATGTGCTTGGTGGTGGTGATTACCAATCTGAAAAAATAAATAAATCACCTTCATAAGAACAGATCACTTCTTTAATATGACACAAACAATAAAAGAAGAAACAGATCCTACTCATTTGCTTGATTGTAATCAATATCATTGCATATTGAGATCTAAATGTTTTGTGCCGTGTCAGTCTCCATTTCACACGGAAGAGTCTATTTGGTGTTGTCTTGATCCCTCACTCTCACACTAAGGGGCATGGTTAACAACAGGAAAACAACAGCAGAGTCGTAAGCCTCTTGTTATGTTGTTAACTGCTTCTAAACAAAACTTGCATGGCACTAAATACAAAAACATGCCAAGGTGACTTAGCCTTAAGGCTATTTGGCTTCAACTCCAGACATGCATTTGCTGGTGTCATAAAAACTAAAAGGAGGAGTTGCAATGTGTCCAGGCTTTTCCTAAGTGATGCTAACTGAGCTAGATGTCTGGAGAAAGGATGTTCAAATCTAGCCAGTATGGATTTGATCCAAAGGAAGCTAACCTTAAAACAAAGGTCCTGCTAGCTCCATTCAGCTTTGACTGAGACCCAGGAAGAGATTATGAAAGCTTTGTTTTCAATTTCTTCTGAATGCAAAACCAGATCTGCTGATTAGAGGTTGGAATGATTTTGGAAGAGATGACCTTTGTTTACTGGTTGGTTCTGTGACCTTGTACATTGCTAAGGTTGAGACTGTCATCTGAAATGATTTACTAAAAGGTAGAAATATATCTGTGAAGTCCTTGAAGGTAGCTGCTTTCAGAAATCAGAAGGGTGATGAAACTTTTTTTCCTTGCAGTATTCCCCAGATGGCTTAAATGTATACAGCGTAAGAACATTGTGTGAGGTGGGGTCAGATCCTTGCCACTGGCAGCAGCCTTGGATGGGACAGCAATTTAGCTCTTATAGATAATGTATAGTAGCAAAATATCAGTACGAGGTCTTGTACTTTTCTAAACAGCTTAATTTTCCAGACACTTCAAACCGCTGCTGAAATCCTCTGAAGAATAATTTTTGTAGCCAGGGCTTCAACACTTCTTTTTTCCTTCTGGGAACAGTTTCATCTTATAAAAATGGGTTGCTTCAAGGTTTTTTCTGGTTCTTCAGATGGGTTAATATTAAAAAAAATTTTTTCTTTTTTTTTTCTTTTTTTTAATCACTATTGAGCTCCTAAGATAGGTAACTATGGCTGAGACTTTGAAAGGCATTTTAGGGATAGGAGAGCTTGTTAGCTTTAAACCTTCCCATTAACTATGTCTTGTGGTCTTGCAAATCTCAGCCATTAACTGTGCTGTATAACATTGCATATATTCAAACAATCTAAATCCCCTTACTATGAACTGGCATTGCTCTACAGGCATCAGTAAAGTTGTACCATTTATACTAGACGTGTCATCTTGTTTAAAGTTGTTCCTTTAAGAGTTTTCTAGATACTGTGCCCAAGCTATATAATCAGATTAATTTCTGAAAAGGAAACTTGTGATTCCTTTGATCCTACTCCAGTTCTTTTTCTGATTTTCTGTCTTATCTAGGTATGTCTGAGTGAGCTAGCATGTATGAAAATCTAGCTATGCTCCAAAGACCTCTAGGTGTTGAGATCAGGAGGTGGCCTGGACTGTCCTACGGTGCTCTTCAGCTTCCATCCCATAGATTGAAAGGTCAAGTGTTTTGTTGATATGGAAAGAAACAGTCAAAACAAACACAGCAAAGTCAGGGAAGTGAAAATCCAGCCTATTTGTGTAAGAACAACAATTCTTGTACCTACAGAGAGAATTTGCTAAAAGCAGTGCTCTTTCCAGCCATGCTGAGTTTATAATATAATGGTCATAAAAGATTTGTTCCCCTCCCCTCTATTGAAAAGTGGTTTAACTTGACTTAAGGCATTAACCTTTTTTTTTTTCCTTTTGAAAATTTCTGAGCCCGTATGGCAGCTGCTTTTTCTGGTCTCAGCTATTAAAAACGTATCATTTTTATTGGTTGCATGGCAACAGATAATCCCTTTGTTCTGTTTTGTTTAAACAGATGCTGAGAACTCTGCCTGTCATAATAAGTAAAAGCACTACCCTCAGGCTTCCTTTAAAACTGCAAAAGAGGGAGAGTATGGGGCTTGAATTAATGTTACTTCCAAAAGTAAAACTTTTGGTTGTAGCAAGCAACAGACTTATAATCTGCTTAAATAGTTAAGCTTAAAATGTACTTTGATGCCATAACCTAATGAGCTTTGGCAGGCTTGCCTGGAAGGTTAACTTATATAGACCAGGACTGGGATTTCCAAATCAAAGGCCATAGCTCCTCTGACCAGAATAAAGGAATTGTTCTGCAGAGAAGCAGTAAATTGAGACCAAAAATCTGTTGGAAATCTGAAGCATTTTTCATTAACTTTAATAGGCCATAATCTCACAGATGTTTAATGAGCCTGTTGGATAGCATAAATTGTAAGTGGCACGATGAGGCCACAGTTCTGATTTTGATTTCTCTTGGATTGATATAATTTAACTGATGCCTGGGAAGGTTCTCCTGAATTTCTTCAGCTGCAGTAAGATAAGAAGCAGGCTGTAGGAGTTTCACAAAGAGCCAGCATGAATGCTTCAGTGGCCAATATTACCTGTTACAAAATGGATGAGGGTGTCATTGCATCAGAGGTTTTCCTGACAAATGTGAGTGGAGTGCAGCCCTCGAGACAAAAGGAAGAGACTTGCAGCGTATCTGTCACAATAGAGCTGTTATAAACACTTAAGAAGTTCATTTTGCCACCTTTGAACATTACCATGAGGAATAAACCTCAGCATTTTCTTTCTTTTTTTCTTTTTTTTAAATAAAATGAACACTGACATGGTGCAGCCAGGTGTCTAGCTTTTCTAAAGAAGATAAATGAACCTGTAGAGAGTTATTTAGACTTTACTGTTGCTCTATATGATGTATAGACTTGGAAGCCTATGAAGCATGAGAGAAGTGACTATAACGTATGCAGGTTAGTCACAGACCCAAATTAGACTCCAACAACTCTCCTATGGGATATTTTTAGGAGGACTGGGTTGCTTGGATATTAGCATGTCTCCAATAAAAATTCTCCCTAGCCATTTCTGTGGGGCCCCAGGATTTCATTCCTGGATTTGAACTGAAGCCTCAAAAAGGGAGGCTTTTTTCTAGTTTATTTAGAGAGCAACGTTGTAAGAAGATTTGGTAGATGAGAAAAATCTCACCTTCTCTGGGTTTACTCTAGACTCAGAGATTTCTATGGCAAATGAAGGAAATGAAATGGGTCATGAGAAAGCTGGGTTTCAGTCCTCTGAATCACCGACAGGCATGGCACAAATAGGGAAAACATGGGCAACTTCTCAACTATCTAGTTAACAGTTCCTCAGGGAGGAACAAGGTGTTCTGAACAGTCTCTGCTTCTGAGGGACATGAAGAGAGTAGGTAAGGATGGTTCTCTGTGTATTTTTGAAGCTGCACAGAGATCCTTGAACTCAGGCTTATTGGTAAGATGTCTGTACACTATGGCTTAAACATTGACCCTTTTCAATGTAAGGATGAAAATATGGATGAGATAAGACAAGGGCTTTTTTGTCCTTCAGAAATGTAGTATTTGTTTTTCAAATGTAGCTTTTACTAGTCAACTGTTAGATGATGTCCATGCAATACTAATACTGCTTAACACTGAATCTAATTTGAAACTTGTCTTTCTGCTTCCATATACTTTTTTTATATTTTAGTTATTAATGTCTGTATCTTGTAAAAGCTCTTTCATTCTATCATACCTTATGAAATGCTCTGGTTAAGCAATTAGCTGCCTTTTGATTATTCTGTTGTCTGGAGCCACTGATTTAAGCTGCATTTGGAAATGAGAAATTGAGTAGCAACAGTAACTTTCCTAGCTACGTGTAAGGAGATTGGGAAAACAGTCTGCTTTGCGGTATCAGCTATTTGTATAAGTGGTTTTGCTGGGTGAAGGTAGCATAGTCCCAGCAGCTGATCTTGCATATAGGAGTACAAATCTGGAACGATTTTGTTAGCATCAGAGGAGTCATTTTGAGTTTGCACAGGTGTAAGTGAGATTATTGTCTGAGTGCTGAAGTGCTTTGCAGAGGAAAATCTGCTGTTCTCATTCTGGTGGGAACATAGATGAGCCTATGCTCAAAAGAAGTGTGGCTTCTTTTTTGCCCTGCTTTCTACCTCAGGCTGTAAGTGGAAGTTATGCTGGAGGGAAGCTTTATTCAGTTCTTCTAAGGTTAATTTTAAAAGCACACATTTTTATTGTCCATTCGGTTAAAATAAGTGCAACAATTTGTGCTAAAGAGATGGTTCATATGTCAGTCTTGACTATTCTTTGTTATGTCCTCTAATTAGCTAGGTTTTATTGTCTTTCTCTGTGCTGTGGCACTTCTAATACGTTGCTTTCTAATTCCTTTGTCACATAAGCCATATATCTGAAGCCTCCATAAATTCAGAGTGGCTCAAACACCATCTGCCTCTCTGTTCTTCCATCATATCAGCAGGGATTTCGGGGTCTCAGTCTCAAACTGACTCCATGCCTCTCACCTGACTAATCATAGAATCGTTTAGGTTGGAAAAGACCTTTAAGATCATCCAGTCCATCCATTAATGCTCTGGAAGAAATAATAAAGGAACCCCCATGTCACAGTTATGAAATTGTCTGAAGACATCAGGTAAATAAAAAAAGAGCTGATTTATTCTGATGTGTAGGCATTGTTAATTAAGTCATACAGGGGAACGAACACTAAGCAAAGAATGCTATCTGACATCAGTAATTATTTTATTGATGCCTCCGCATCTCAATCAAATGCAACTCTTTCTTGACAAGTAGTATTTAGCAATGATGGAAAAATGGTAGCTTTGAGAGGAGGGGAGGTGAGGGTCTCCAGTGAATGGTGGAATATTTCCATTAGCATCAGATTTTCTGGATACAGTTTTAGTTGCAAAACTGAGTTAACTCCACCTGGGGAGCTGCATGAGTTTATTCTAGAAGATGAGTTCTTAGTTGATGCAATCCAAGGTATTGATCAAATCCTCAGAAAATTGGTACAGCTCTAAATTAATGGAATTGGATCTATTGGCATGATCTTTAATTTTGGGTTGGTTTTATGTTTATTCCTCAGAAGTACCAACAAATCTGTGCTGTGATCAAAGGTGTTTCATTTTTATGGTATAATTTTTAGAAGTGTTACTGTTTAAAGCAGAGGTAACCAGTTGCTTTGTCATATTTGAAGATCCAAATATCAGTCTTACTTGGGCCCTGGCAGATGAAGTTCATGTCTGTAAGACCTATATTCATATTTACTTGTGTGCTTAAACACCAGCTAATCATCTACTAAAAAGAGACACTTCTATGGTCACCAGAAGACAAGACAACCTAATTTTCAATATGAGCTACAGTCAGACAACAGTAGAATGTGTGCTGATGAAATAAGCTATTATGCATATATAGTCCAAAAGAAACTAATCCTGAAAACTCAGTGGACCCAATTTTTTGTCACCTGAAACATGAAGAAAAGAGTAAAATGGACTGAAATCTTATGTAAAGGTGTCTCACAACAAGAGAGAATGCCTTGACCAGTGAAACTATAATGGTGAGAAAATAAACTTTATAGACTGTCAATAGGATAAAGGCAGATTAATTGTACCTGAACAGTTACCTCCTCCTTTATACTGTTATTCAAACTGCACTATCCCATGAAAACAAAAAGGAACCTACTGTGCACATGCAGTTTGCAACTGTAAATAAGAAAGTAGCATAAAGGAAGCTTCTAGTTAGAGAACAATAGTAGTTGTAGACTGCAGATCACATCAAATACCTAGCTTACAAATTACAGATACAGGCAGGAAAAATGGCTGCATTAGAATAGTTTCCCAATTACTATTTCCCAATTCCTGGTGTATTCAGAATTTGATTGTGTTGTGCAAACAATGTAAGAAAGCTATTACTTGCCCATACACCAAACATGGGCTCTGAGTCAACTAGGCCTGTACAGGCTTGGAGATAGCCAGTTTGCCTCTTGCTCAGGTCATCAGGTTCCCCAGAATCCTTCAGTATGAAATGTGCTAATTTCAAAAAACTTTGATAAACAAGCAAGAAAAGCTCAAATCTTAAATTCGTGCATTTATCCAGCTCAGATATGAAAGGAAGTCTGGAAAACTCAGTGGTAACTAGAGAAAGAAGCTGAGAAAGTGGGGACCCAGGCAGCAAGTTATTAGCCTATTTCCTGTGCTCGTGCTTTCTCATTGGAATGTCTCACAGCACTAGTTCATTAAAGCCATTTTTTAGATGAAGAAATGTAAAGAAAAGGGGGATGTTGTTGAAGGTATCTCATGACATGGAGGACAGAAGGACATTCTCTTGTGTGTTAGTCTGGTGCTTCCTCATGACTCTATATTTATTTTTGAAAGCAGGAACAGAGAAACCTTGCCAAATTAGGCAGCGTTGGTGTACCAGGAATATATGAATACTTGCTGAATTAGAGAGGTAATAAACTGTATTTAGATGATGTGAAAAATCTTTTGGTTTCATAACACATCTCTGATGGAGAATTAACAATGGGCCAGTAGCAAGAGATGTCTCCTAGAAAATCAATTTATCCTGCTTATAAATATGCCTAGAAAGTTTTCCCTTGGTAATGGTAAACTTTCAAAGAAACCTTTTTCCAACAATGACAGATACCTCTAGTGCTGCTATTGTTGCTGGTGACTGTTAACACTCACAAATCAAAGCAGAAGGATTTGAGTTATTCTCAGCAATGCATTTAATTAGTGAGTTAATGGGAGGGGGTTGCTTTGTTTTCACTTACAATCTATGGTGCAGCTCAATTTTATGGTGGTGCACATCAGTATAGAAAGTGTTTGTCCTTACAAAGGTTTTCCTTAGCAAATGAGTTATGAAAGGCTGCTTTAGACCTGCTGTTGAAATAAATAATTCTAAATGGGAATTTGATCCTCCTATCATAGGTTAGTTGTTATCTTGGCAACGAGTATAGGATGGTATGCATAAATGGGAACATTTCATTGTAAAAATCTCTTATCCCAGCACTGAACTTTTTAGCAAACACCAAAAAGCATCAAATTTTCGTATCTTTTTTTAAAAGTTGGAAGTACTCATGTTTCTATTTCCTTCAAGCATTATAATGTCACTACAGTGATTTAATATGCTGTATGTGTATGAAGGCATTAATTCAAAGATTCCTGTAATACTACAGTAGTAAACAGTGGTCACTATTAGTCTTCCTACCTTATCCAGCATTCCTGTAGACAGAAACCACTCATAAAATGGCTTACCTGTATGCATATGGCAATGAATGTGTATGTGACTTCTGTTAATGCTAGCAGTTGTAACAATACTATGCTTGTGTATGTAATGAATTCCAGAATAGATCCTCACTAAGATTGGTTATGTCTTAAAGCCTTTTTGCTACTTTGTTTGGATCCAGTATGCATATGTAGCTTCATCCCATTTTTGATAACACACCCAGCAAGCATATTGGTAAATAATAACACAAGAACATATTTTAGGGCTCACTGAGTTGGGCTTTTTTCTTGGGTTTTGGGTTGTGGTTTTTTTTTTTCTTTCCCTTTTTTTCTGTTAAGCCCATGTTCTTACCTTTTAAAATTTGATAGCACTTCTTTGAAATTTCCCAAACACACATTTCTTGATCTGTGGATACTGAAACCAAAAAAAGTATTCTGGGGGTACTTATGGCAGTGTCAGAGACAGAGGTGATGTAACTTCTCTACTCCTCCCTTACCTTGTATTTTTTACCTCCAAAGAGCATATCAGGGTTTTTTGCTCAACATTGAACTGGGCGAGGGGTCATATTGCACCATAACCTCTACAGAGCACATCCTAGAAGTGACTCCTTCCTTTGTCAATGTGGACTTTGTTTCTCCTTACTGTCTGTGCAAACTTAAACATGTTCTTATTGAAATAGCATGTTGTTTGTTTGTGCTCAGTTTACCAGGCAATACAGAAAGCTACCTATATGGAATTCCTTCTTTTCCTCTTACTGTTCTGTTATTTTTTTTTTGTAGATATCATTCCTAATAACCTTTAGAGACAGTGTCTTCATTAATGTGACTGATAAAAATATTTAATAGCAGAGGATGGCTATTTGGGTGGCCAGTTAGATGGTACCATAAGAAAAGTAATTATTTGAAGGTAGTTTTCTGCTTAGTTTCAGGTCTACTAAGTAGCTGGGGTTTTAACCATTTAATATGAGCCATGCTGGCTTACATGTTTTCTAGTGTTTTAATCAAAACTTCACATAAGATGAAAGCTTTACAGCACACTGTGCATACTACATAAACACTGTTGTCTGCATCAGCTAACCATAGAAATGTGGTTTGAGCTCAGTTTTCCATAAACTCACATGCATTAACTATGCTATTATTGCTGAAATCTTTTTCAAGCTGTTCCTGATACTGCTCCATCTATCTTTTGCAGTACTGGTAGGCTGATGTGCCTGGGATCTGCCTCCCTGATTCTGAATTTTAAATATTAGAGCAGCTTTAGCCTTCATCAGCCCTCTAGAAGTGCTGTGGTGCTCTAAAGCTGTTACTGAATAGTCTGTACAGGAGGTCCTCTCCTACATTTTTGACCACCTATTTTAAAACTCTTGTATGTAGGAGTATTTTTAGTTTTGCTGATCCTAAAATACCTTCTTCTAATATACTAGCTTTTGCTTAAAGCTTTTCTTGTCTACTGTTGAAATACAGTATTCATCATTGTTATCAGATATGACTGTATTGTCCAACTTTTCTTCACATAGAGGAAATGTGTTTACTGAAAACATTTTCTGTGTTATTTTTGACCATTTGACACTTCAGTCTGTGTATGGAGAGAATCACTACACAGTTTCTTTTTGTTCGTGATCTATCTAAAAATCTCGTTCTGTTGGCCTTTATGTTGTGGTTTGGGTTTGGTTTTTTTTTTTTACACAGCTGGACAAAAGGAGAAATCTATGGCGTTCCTGTACATTTTTGGCAATTTCTGTATTATGATGTGTAATAAAGCTAAGAACTTTGCCTTTCTTGCATTTGTTATATGTGTTTTTTATACCTGCTTCTACTTCCACCTAAGCCAGCTTGGTTTTTTAGCAGCTGCAGCTTTCTTTGACTCAGACTGTGGTTTTCCTGGACATCCAGAAAAAATGTTCTTAAGCTGTTCCCAATTATTGTAAATTTTTTCTTCTACAATTCTTTCTCCCCACTGATTTGGCTCTTCTACTCCCTGCCCTCCTCCCCCAGCTTCATGAAATCGATCCTTTTTAAGCAGCAAGCATGTATATTAGTAGTTTTTGGCGAAGTAAAATGTCTTCTGTTTGCACTTGAAAAATGCAATCAAGTCATGATCACTTCTTCTTTGGATAATACCTTTTTTTTGTGATCAATTTTACTCCTTATCACACAGATGAGCTCTAATATAGAATTACCATGTTGGATGCATCTTTTCTGAGTTAAGATTTTGTCATCCATAGGTTCTTAGCAATTGCAAGGACAATTTAACTCTGGCAGCATGAGTTTTCTCTGCATAAATCACAGACTGGAGTCTTCTTTTCCCTTTGTACTTTATATATTGGTGTTCAAGGAGCTGCTCATACTGATTTGTACTGTGATTTTTGTCCCCCTTTTTTGGGGGGGGGCGGGGGGGGGGCAATCTTTTTCTTAGTTACTTGGAAAGGGGCTGACCTGAGATATTTTTACTCTAAGAACATTTTTATTTTTAGCCATGTGTTCAAATCATAGACTTAATTACATTTGCGTGATACCATGCAAAACTTAAGAAACTGCCTACAGTAGTCCCTACACCTTTCCACAAATACACACACCTCGCCCCCCAAATATTGTTGACCTCCTGACTGCTGATACTTTCCAGAAATCAGATAAAGCTACCCTGCAAACTGGATCTTGTCTCCTTTGTGCTATTAGTTGGCCATCCCTGATGAATTCCTGTGCTGATCCTGAAACAATGAGATTCTTGTTCTTTAGATACTTGGAGATTTTTAATTAAGTTGCTCTGAGAATTGAGAAATCTAACTCTACACAGGCTGTGTATTTTTCTTTGCAGAGCAGTACTGCCTATCTGAAAGAAACTGTAACCAACAACTGTGTGCACCTCTGACCAATTCTCTTTGTGATTAGATGCAGACTGAATCCTGCAGGATTCCTGTGTGGACCAAGCTGGCACACTAATGCACGCTTATTCTCAAACACATTCCCCCTAACCCCCCAATAATTAGGCTTCTCTGCACTTTAAAACATACTTCTTGACAATTACCATGTTTATTCAAAATAAGCAAACTCAACATCAACATGCACAGTAACATGAAGATTTGCATAGGAAAACAGTAACTTGGGGTCAAATCATAGACTAGAATTATTGCTATTGTTATCACTTTACTGTGTGTTAAAGGAATTATTACAAACACCCAGGAGACACATAATACAGTTCCATGCATATGCTTTCCTTTGAGAATGCAGAACCCACATTGGAATTAAAATGCTTAATAAAAAAGGGTAGTTTGCATTAAATTTCAAAAGGGATTTATGAGAAGCTGTAACAAACTGACTGAAGAATATGGATCAGGCTGTGAAAGAAGGAGGACCTAGAATTGACATGAAGGCTTTTATTCTTAAAAACGATCTTATGTAATTGAAATCTGTGGTATTACCGTGTTTTTTTTTTTTTTTTTTTTTCTTTCCTCGGGAAATAATTAAGCACTTCCTTCTGATAATTTTATGGAATCAATGCTCTTTCAGCAGTGTTAGCATTATTTGTCTTTGGGAAGTGCACATTTAGGGATGGTAATAAATTTTAAATAGCTGACATTAAATACAAAATAGCCCTCTTTTCCCTTGACAGAGAACAGCATGAATGAAGGGCTAGGAGGGGTATTACTATCTTAGCACAGGCTGCCCCAGTTAGCTGTGAGTGGGCCATAGTCCCAGGTCCCTATTCAATTTTGCTTTGATTTTGATTCAGTCGGGTTCTTGTTTTGCTTCTTCCTCTGGAAGACCGGGTAGGAGCAAACCTCAGTGTCTCACAAGAGTCATCTTTAACCTGTGCAGCCTGAGCTTCGGGTCTGAAATCTCCTGGGAGCATTGGGTGGGAGCTGAGCAAAACTGGGCATGTGTGTGGAATAAACTGATGGGAGCAAAGGGAATCAATTCAAGCACATGATGGACGGCAACAGAGGAAACGGCAAGTTAGCTGTCTGGAGACATGTGTACGAATGAAGAAGGAAAACAGTTCTTCCCTTGTCTCTTCACTTTTCTGTTTTCTCCTCCAAATTGCTCAGGCAGATACACCATGGGACCAATTAGTTTTCTTCCCACAGCTGTTTTCTTTGTCTGCTCTTCTCAGAATCTAAACAAATCAGGTGGGTAGAGCTGGAGAAAGATGGGATGACTGTGATGCGTATGGGGGAATTTGTTTGAACCCCACTAGCTGCTTCTGCTGGTGGCAGAGTGAAGAGCTGACAGCAGAAAGGTGGAACAGGAGACTGGGAGGAACCCAGGGAAGGGTGCAGGATGCGGGTGCAAATAGCTAATCCAATCTGATGGAGAATTATTTAGCGTGTTCTTCTCCCACAATTTAACCTTGTCCTTTCCTTATTATTGTGAATTTGAGCACTTTAAGTCTGCAGCTTGTCAACCTTCCAGATATCCACATCTAATTTCAGAAAAAGCCATCCCAGAGAGTGCCTCTGCCTTCATCTCATGCACCTGCATGCAATGAGCTAAGGCACAGTGTTTTGTTACCGTATCTACTGTCCTTACCCTTTTGTGGGGTTTCTTCCTCTTCAGAACTTATTAAAAGACTCCCCCTAAAGTAGTAACACAGATAATGCTGCTAATCATCTCTGTGCTTTAAAATACTTGTAAATGAAATCTAAGAACTAGCTAGTTCTTGAAATCTAATTACAGGAATTCACTTGAGATGGAAGTTTCTTTGAATTTGTTAAGGATGGAACTGGAATAGAAAAATAAGCACTAACAAAGACCAGCTTCTGCTTGGAAGAGTGTCGCTCTGCTCCCCCCCCTCTGCCATGTCTCCCATGCCTAGCCAGTATGTCACTGGGTCACTAGATCTCAGATATTTAGCTAAACCAGCTAAAAGTTCAAAAGGGATACCAGAAATACTGCATTGTTCTGGCTTCATTCCTTCCTCTGCACAGAGGCTGCTTTAAGAGTCTCCTGAAAGTGGAAGGTCTTTAACTCCCACTGTGTTAAGAGTACCCATAAATCATGAAAGCTTTTATTTCGAAGCTCTCTATTGTATGTGGGACATCTAGAGCTCCTTCTCGGAGCATTAACTCTGTGTCGTGCCACTGGGACACTGAGAACACGCTTTGTGAGCCTGGATGATACCATGCTCGCCTGTGCCAGGGCAGCTGCTGCAGCAGGGATATGGGGAGGTGGTGTAAGAAGCAATAAATTCCTCTGACTTTCATGTGTATGGGAGCTGGGCTAGGCAAGCAGATTGCGGCCATTTTCTGTTCTCTATTCATTATGTGATTTAAACCACAGATATTTTTTGTGTGTGTGTATGTGTCCATGTGACTGTGGAGAACAGTAGGGATTTTGCAGAGTTTGGCTTTGAACGAAAAAGAAATAGCAAGATAACAAAATGTATTTCTTTAAGTGCAGTGACATAGAGACAAACCCAAGAAGGAAGAAATTATGCCAGGAATACAACACGGAGCCTGTGTTTAAGAGCCGGTGTGAAGGGGAGGAAAGCTGAACTTCGTGATGCTCTTTACGTTGCTTACCTGTAGCTGTATTGAAGATGTAACAAGGATAATGAGGTGATACTTATACCAGCCCTAATGAAAGCCTGTATCTTTGTAAGTGATGTATAAATTAGTGAGACAGTTTAAGAAAAGTTTCTGTCTCTGTTTTTATGGGCTACGCTGTTAGCCTGGCACTCGCTGCATACATCTATCAGAGCCCCCATGTGTATTCAGCTGTCTCAGGAGCACGCTATGTAGTAGCTTCATGAATCCACAGAAGTTGCAGTGCTAAGCAAGGCTGCCTTTTTCTCCTGATTACCTGTTTCTTAGTAGGATATATTGCTCTGCCAGTCGAGTCGAGTGCTAGTTCCCAAGACTGCGCATGGTGGATTTGTTTTGTGTGGCTTAACCAGGCAATGTGGACAAACCCTGGGCTTTCTGGGGATGAATTCGTTCCCTACCAGTGCTCTTAAATGTTCCCTTAGGCTTAGTGCAAAGTAAATATGACATTCTCACCTGCCAGAAATAAAGTCTCTGATGGGAGATATGATTTCCCTAATCCCCTCAAATTGTAATAAAATAAAACATTATCAACCAATATGATCTCGGGAACCCTTTCTCAGTCAGAATACTGACTCCTCTTCACTGCAAGAAGCTATTCCTCTAATAGCTGCCACTGGATGTAATTGCAGTGTTAAAAAGTGCCCTGTCCACAACAGCTATCCCTGAGGAGAGGAGTTTCATGCATATTTGATAACATACACAATGGAACCGATACTGCAATTAGTGCGTTTAGGTTGCAGCATTTGATTATCAGTGAAACCTAAGTGGCATCTAAGCTAGCTCTGCAATTGCTCTGAGTCCTCTGAACAGAACTGGCTGTTAAAATGTGGCATGACTTGCAGGGAAGACTTGTGGTGCTTGTCAAGAAATTTATCAAATTGTTTATTATTCAGTATTATGAATACACTGGCACATGAGCCTTCCACTTACAAGAGAGTACAAATTTACCTCCCTGCTTAAAGAAACCTCTTCCAACTCAGAAAGTGTGTTTGCACAGAGAGAGAAAAAGAGACCGTGAAGTGAATTAATGACTTAATGGCGATTGTTTATTATTTGTATTACAGTAGTGTTTAAACTGAGACGGGATCTTTTATGTGTTCGGTGTTGCACAAAGGCTGATTGCAAAAGTGGCTTCCCCAAAGAGCTAAATGCAGAACAGATAAAAGACAGAAGAAAAATAACTTTTCCTGGATATGAGAAGTAGAGAAAGGAGCTGCCTTGCCTGGGGTTACGTAGCTAGTCTATGGCAGAGATTGGATGTGAACCCAGATATATCAGTACACTTCTTTTCACACAAATTGATGTGGCATCTTGATTTTTATCTAGTGCTGCATTAACTACTTTGTGTTGCACTGGTGAAAGTGTCTGTGCTTTTCTACTTAAGAAAGCAAACCCTTTGGTTGTGTGTACCCAGGCATAGAAAGCTGAGATTCATGTCTGAAAATATCTTTAATCTCTCATTCTTACATACACATATTCTTACATATGTTTCCTAAGAAGATACATCTGTCAGCAACTGCAAATCCCATTAGTAATGCTTGTTAGATGCAAAGTTACCCTGTGTCTTCAGCACTGGACTGGGATTAAGGCAGCCTGAGTGCTAGCGTGGCTCCTGCCAGGTAGGCTTCTCTTTGGTAGGGTGCTGCAGGGTGTGTGTGTACTTCTTTTGGTTTTGGGTTTTTTGGGGGTTTTTTTGTGGTGGTGTTTTTTTTTTTTTTCTTTCTCCTTCTTTATTGCATCTTTCAGCCTCACAGTGCTCATCACCGCCACAACTATCTCCCAAAGTCAGACTAGGTCGTTACAATCCTTCTGTCTTGTCCTCAA
Source organism: Pelecanus crispus (assembly GCF_030463565.1). Taxonomy (NCBI): domain Eukaryota; kingdom Metazoa; phylum Chordata; class Aves; order Pelecaniformes; family Pelecanidae; genus Pelecanus; species Pelecanus crispus. The sequence goes on along the minus strand of NC_134653.1, from coordinate 8,049,497 downwards.
CAGAGCTGTAAGAGTCTGAATATCTTCCATTCTTGCTCTGTTCCTTGGAAATCACTTAAAAGGGAGCTAGAAGGGCATGCCAACACCCTCTTGCAATAAAGCATGCTGCAGAAGGCTCCAAGCAAGTTCTGAGCGTGCTGGTAAAATTGCAGTGATAGGGCTCGCCCTGTTACGGAGGTATCTTGGGGTTGGCAGCAGTGTGGATCTGGGGGAAAACTGAAAGAGGGTTTGGCTACAGCATGGCTCTGAGGCAGCTCCTTGCAGTTTTGGCACTAGCATGGTTGTGAGTAGCTGAGGCATTTGCACAAGATTGGTTTTTGCCCCAGAACTTCCCAATGCTTCTGCAGTGCACTCATCTGGAAAAAAGCAACATTCCTCCTGCCACTGGCTCCGCGAAGCCTGTGCTTCAACCCTCTGCCAAATTCCAGAAGTGAATTGTGTTTTCATGTTGTTTCACTCATGGTATATGAGGCTTTTAGTTGGGTTGGGCAGTAAGAGGGAATGAAGAGATCCTTTCATTAAGTATTTCCTGGTGTTTGCTGCCCCTTTGGCTTTGCACAGTTGGCACAGCAGTAATATCTGCTTGATGGTGTTTTCAGTGTCTCCCTTGCTGAAATAAGCATTTCACTGACACTACAGGGTTTGTGTTTCTGTTTTTTTTTAAAAAGCACTGGCTCATTTCCCAAGGCAGAAGTTTCTATAAGAAGGCGCTTCCTGCTGTGTACAGTATTTATTTTTTAATTAGTTGAGCTAACTTGCAATTAATGTTTATAACGCAAACCTATCTGGGGCTATCCATTCACTTAATCAGAACACTTTCAGTAGTTGCATTTTCTTTAGCATTTTTTTCTTTGTGAACAAAATACTGTGGCTGCGTAACTGCATTTTTCTTGAACCTTGCTGTAAGCTTGGCTGTCCCTACAAAGTCTGGTTCTCTAGAGACTAGCCCTGATGAACTTTTTGTTCTTTGCTAACAGGTTTGTAACACTTTCCTGGAACAAAATGAACCAGCAACAGAACATCTCCCACTGCCAGGAAATTTTTTAGTCTGATGCTTGTTCCTATTTCCAGCCTGGAAGTAAAATTCCAGTGTGAATTAGTAAACCTTGCTTCAGATTTTAACTGAAGTTGGATTTTCTCTGGTAAATATCTTTGCTCTTGGATATAGAAAGGCTCTTTTTGTTTGTTTGTTTTTGGTCATGTGTTGTCCTGTGTCTTCCTTCCCTTCTCCTGTCCCCCCAAAAGCAGGTTAGACATGACATTTTACAGTATGCTGATGCAACAAGCTTAGGCAAAGGACAATTAAACAAACTTAGGCACAAATATATGAAAATTATTTAATCCTGGATACTATTCAAGTGCAGACATTTAGAAAAGCAAGTATCACATTCAGTCAGTGTGACAGAAGATCAGGGGCTGGACAGTCTGTAGCAAGTATCCTTAACTTTTTCTGCAAAAACAGCAAAGAACTTGGAATAACTACTCTGTCCCTCGTGTGTATGTGCCGATAGGTGTACGTGCAGACTTGGTTAATGACATCTCAGAATGATCTGCCATAGACATGCTATATGTGACTACAGCATGTGGCAATTGCAACTGCAAATCGTATCAAAATTTGAAAGTGACAGCGTGTGTCTCAAATTGTGCTGAACTCTTACAGGTTGCTTTACATGTTTGAACCAACTGGCAGACATAATGTGCACTTCAGAGATGGTAATTACAGAAAAGCCCCTGCTCATTTCCCTGGTAACATGTTGCTGGTACTAACCGATGCATTGCATGTCAAAATGCAAATGCAGCCTGCTGTTTGCAAAGAATGTAGTGCATTGCTCAAAGATGCTGCTGCTGGTGAGTTTGGCAGGTACTTGAGTGCATCCGCAACTCCAGACAGAGCAGAAATGGTGTTAATAACTGTGTTTTTTGTTTATTTCTGTGGGGATTTTTTCTTGGTTTTTGGTTTTGGTGGGTTTTTGGTTTTGTTTTGTTTTGTTTTGTTTTTTTTAAAGTAGCATCTGTCATCTACAGGTGAGAAAGGAAGTTAGTTTCACCAGAGGATATTTGCACTGCCTGACTTGTGACACCCTGCTAGGTAACCTGCACCAGGACGCTGGTCCCCTGAGCTCTTGGTAGTTGCAAGAAAGGGACGTTGAAGGGGGAATTGCAAATCAGGCTCTTCCTTTGAATCGTCCTCTGGAGGGCCCGGCTTTCCTCAGAGTGCATGGGGAGCCTATGGAGACTAGTGCCTGTGTTGATGCCTAAAGCTGTCTGCTGTGAACTACGTGATCTCTATCTGAGCAATGTTATCCCTGTTTTAAAGATCAGGGAGATAGATGTAATATGGCAAAGGCAGACTCAGAATTTAGGTTTTCTGACTCCCAGGCCGGTGTCCTGTACATACTGAGGCAAGTCCTATCTGTCACAAAGGAGCTTCTTATGTGCTTATAATTAAAACAATGTATGAGTGTCTTCCAGACATACAGGCCATTATTGTCATATCCTGCTCGGTGTAGAGTACAGGTGTGCTAAAGGTGCGTTTGTGTGAACAGTATAGAAAGCCTACTGTCCCCAGCATATTGAAGTAAGAATAACAATGTGCATTTAATTGCATGTTCCTGGCAGATGCCCTGAGCCATCCACCTCTCTGCAGCAAGGCGGCTCTAGTAAACATTGCAATTACCTTGCATTGCAAAGGTCCCTCTGCTGCCTAATGACTTCATATCACTATTACAATACTCTGTTCTCTGCTGCTCCAAATTAGGCTTGTCAGAGAGATTATACTGAATCTGATTTCAGGGATTTATATTATTTAAATTATAAATATCCTACAAGAATAGGATTTGTAATGGAAATTGGATTTTTTAATATATTTATATAGGTAACATAATTTAAAAAAATTTAATTGTTGAAGAGTGAGGTAAGGAACAAAAATTTAGGGGAATTAACATATTTTGTCTCTTAGTGCTGCAGCTAAGAAGGTAATCTTATGTCTACACAAGCCTGTAGGAATTGGCATGGCTAATATGGGGTAAGTGTGAAAACTGTATGCTGTGTCTGTACAGGTCATACTTTTTGTTTTCAGCATGTAAGTGTGTAGAGTGCTTTCAGAAACACAAATAGCTGGGGAAAGCTGTGCATCCTACTGTGGCTTGATCTAATGGCTCTCCACTGTAGGGAATTTGGATAAGTGCTCAATTTACTTGTAGGGAAACCTGTACTGGGTGATGGCCTTTACGGTGTCTGGAGGAGCTGCTTACCAGGGCTAGAGGAGGTGTGATGCCCTGGCTTAGACAGCTTGAGTTACAGGGAAAAACTCTTTACGGCCTGTTTCTGCACAGTAATTAAGCACTATCAAGCTAATCAGTCCAGGAGGAAAACCTACTACTGTTCTTGGACTTCCCATACGTGCTATGGAGAGTGTCCCTCTGGTCTACTCAGTTCCCAGGTGATCTGTAGCTCTTGCTCTAGTTTTGCTCACATTCACATACACATACCTCTGATTCTCTTCACAGGCTTCATTTTTTTGACCTTGGTTCCTTCTGGTCAAAAGTCTGTTAATATTAGGACCTAATTGGTACGAATGCAATGTACTCAAAAGGAGCTTAACTGATATGGTGCGCACCCAGGAGGGTCTAGTGAGAATAGCTACTCTGGCAGGGGAATGGTCAAGCTCCTCACCCTGGACGGTCAGGATTGTAAACAGCAAAGAGCCTTAAAAACCCTGATTATCCTGGGGCTCCTCAGTTTTGTCTCTTTTGGTTTTAGAATACCATCAAAGTAAGAGAAAAAACCTAATATCTAAGATATTTATGCCCCTTTAGTACAGGGAGTAAGCCAAATGGTCATTTGTCCCTTGATGCCACACAGTTCTCTAAATAAGTTTCTCAAAGTGGTGGCAGACATGCATTATAGCTAGCATTCAGAGGTGAAACAGTGGAGGCGTTTGAGGATATAATAATAAAAAAGAAAGAAAATAGGAAAAATACAGTGTAGCTGTAGCAGTCAGAAAGATGACAGATGTTAGGGAATTGAGACTTTCAAGACGCGTTATTTGGTAATATCCCTTCATAATTCAGACTTAATCCTGTTCAGTAGTAGGGTCCAGTGTCATGTAAGTGAAAGGCAGGGAACCCTACTGTGTGTCAATAAGACCCTTGCCATGTGGGGACCTAGTTCCTCTTCACAAGCAACAACCCCTAGGGCTTTCTTAACATAGTAAGATCATGTCTCCTCTGTCTTGCTCTGACTGGTGAAAGCACTGTGGAAATAAGAGAATATGAAAACTTGCTATAGTTGTGTGGGTCTGGCTGTATGTAACAGCACCTGAAGCATGAAGTAGCCTCCACCTGACTTTTTGGAGCTATTCAGTATCACTGCTGGTGTACCTGTGTTTATTAAGGAGATCGTGGCTCATCTTGAGATTATGGTACTGCCATGAAGTTAAGTGGGGACAGAAATGTAAAATAGTGATTTGATTGTACAGCAATGAGTCATGTTCTTCATACCATCAGTTTCTGGGCTGTTAATTACAGTGAAGTTTTTCATGGTAGGAACTGAAGTAAAATCCATTATGGTGTTGGTCAGCATGGAAGTAATGATATCCTTTTGATTTGGTCTGTGGTGAAAAAAGGGCTCAGTAAAGACTTTGATTCTTCCTTCTGAAATAGGAATGTTCCAAAATAATTATAACTATCGTCATCAATGCCTTAATGGAGGAGAATCAAGAAAGAGGCAAGACCACTGGATGGGTCAATTTGTAGGGCATTGAAATCAATATCCAATTATCAGACAGTGCTTTAAAAATACTAGTGAAAAAAATCAGAAACAGTGACCTTGGAGTTAATTTACTCTTATTAATTTGAGTAACATTTCTTCTGAATGTACAAATTAAAACTTAGCTGAGGGCATTTATTTCAGGCATGATTATGGGCTTTATGAGTACGTATGTGTGCAGGAAAGAAAAAACTTTTTATGTAATTTTGCAAGACACAGTGTGCAAGCAGTTCTCAGTGCAGAGTTTACATGCTTTGTTCAGTGATAGACTGACTGGACTTGTGCATTGGAGAGGTATTTGGATGAGGAGCAGGTAGTTCACCAAGATGATTTAGCCAGAGAAAAGTCAAGCCCTATTCTGGGGAAAAAATAGATAAAGTGTAGGTAAGCAGTGCTTCTTTCAGTATCTTCTGCTCATGGTGTATATCCTTTCAGGAATGGCATCCAAAATGAGTTAGAAGAACTTGCTATGCTTCAGAAAGAAGAGTAAAAACAAACAAGGTATGCTATATCCAAATGAAGGCTGTAGAGCATCAGATACGTGTTGCCATAGCAATACTGCATGTAGGGCATAAAGAAGTGGAATAGTAAGAAGCCAGCAGGGTCATTAACATCATCAGCAGGCTCAGTGGAGCACAGCTCTGTGGTAGATAAAATGACTTCATATTTTCCTCAAAAAAGGTCTGCGGGAGTGATGTACAAAAAGAGAGACGATGGTGAAAATACAACAGTGGTGGGAGTCCTCCCCATGGTAAGGCTGACCCTGGCATCTGTGGCAGCTGCTTTGGTCCTCTTGAATGCTGTGATGAGTTTGTAAAGCTCCTACACTGGGAACATCCAGGGATATCCCCTGTCCAGGGGATTTCTTGTAGATACTCCAAGGATATGTCACACCTCTTTGAGGTGAAGCATATGGCCATGGCTCAGAAATGCTCTGCAGTGTTCCCCAGCATTTCTAGGAAGGTGAGAGTCAGTCACAGTTTCATTCTTCCCAGCCAGAGTCTCTGGGATTCTTTATGGGCTTTGATGTATCAAATGAAAGGAGTAAAGTGAAATTCCTTTCTTGGTTATGTGGGAGATGCTAAGCAACAAAGGGAGGAAGGAATAATAGTAATTAAAAAATTAAGTTAAAAAAAAAAAAAATCTGTTCCATATGCTAAAGCAACAAGGAAAGACTATAAATGCTACTGCCTACAGGCATTGAACAGAATATGTTGTGTGATCCACTATGTGGGGATACATCTGTGTTACAGCCACTTAGCTTGTGGCTTGTACTATCAACACAAATGCACATTTCATTTCTTTTTTGGGTTTCTTCTAATGCCATTTCCTGAATTTCCAGGGAGCAACTGTAGCAGGGGAAATAGAATGATTGATGCCATATTATCACTGTTGCAAAATCATCTCCAGAGGTCTGTCAGCTTTAAGCAGTATAACTGAAATCAGTGTGGGCTGAAGAGCTGCATGGAAATCAGGGTCAGTTTTAACAGGGCCAGATCCTCAACTGCTGTGAGATGGGATAGCTGCCTTCAGATCAGGAAGATTCTGCTCCCTAATATTAGTTTGTGACAGGAGTAGATCTTTTGCATTGGTCAAATTTAGTAGTTATGCAAGTTACTTAGATTTTTAAAAATAATTGGGTCAGCTTATGACTAAATGCCTTAAATTTTTTTGCTCATTTTTCGTTCCTCCAAAATACCTTTTAGTGCTGAAGTGAGTAATTTTTTTACAGGCTTTCTATGGTTTTTAATTAAAAAGACAATGTTTGGAGCTTGAACTTGCTGATTAAATTAAATGTCGCTGTTTTAAACAGGAGTCATAATCAGAAAAAATCAGAAATAGTTAACCACTGAGACAAAGCTTATGTAAAAATAGCTGGATTAAACGATGATGACTAGGGTCGTGTCTAGTTTTAATGCCAGAAACATCTTTTCAAAGCAATCATGCTTTCCCAAGACAGTATCAATGAAGGATTAGTACTACAAAATGTTACACCTTGTTTAAATTTCCATAGAGACAAAATGCTTGTTTTCTGTAACAGTTGTTCATGTTTTACTGGTAACAATGATGCTAAATCACAGCTGTCTGACTAGGAAGAAGCTAAGACTGAAAAGAAACTCCCAGCTCTGACCTCTTGTTTTGACTCCTTTCCTCAGCAGCATGTTATTGCCTTTGAGTTGAAGTGCATTTGAACTAAGCTATTTGTAGACACATACTCTCTCCCTGCTGTTGGTGCACTTTATAGATCTTTGGAGCAGATTGCTTGCAGACATTATACAGGGGTGAGAGATGCAACTGGGTTGGAGAGGGAGGTCAAATATATTAGGGAACATATACTGCCTCTACTCTGTAGCGATGAAAAGGTGCAGTTCGAAGATGCTACCCACCACCTCTCCACCTCACTATCTGCAGGAAATGATTGTGCTTTTTGTTGCTGCCTTCCAACAAAGTCATGCCTCCATATCCATTGGGGATGGGGATAAGACTAGGACACCACAACTCTTCTCCCAGTCCAGCAGGGGTATTTGCAGCCCAGTTTTGGACTAAAGGCATGTAGACAAAGTAGTGGCAGTGTGAAAGGCACACCAGAACTGTATGACGAATGGGACTGCGATCCTTCACCTGGTAGCAAGCTGTGGAAATACAAAGCAGAAAGGAGTCTTGCAAGCTTTACACTGTCATTCCATTAAGGTTCAAGAGCTTTTGGTATTTGCAACTCTGTTCTGGATAAAATCCACCATGCTGAGTGTTAACAACTTCTACTGGCAGTGCTACTGTAGAGCTGCAGATCAGTAATTCTGTGACATGCAAGTGAATCAATTGAACTCCTGCAACATCTAATTAATTTGCAGGTTTTTTGAAGAATCTACAAATGGTCATTATTGATAATGAAAGCTATTGATCCAAAGTGTACAAACTAGAAAAAAAGAGGGACAGGTGAAGGCTCCAGGTCAGATGCTTTGATAGTCATCACCAGCACTTTAATGACCTCAGTGGGGCTTTGTTGAGTAACATCAACTGAGAACATGGCGCATAAAATTTAATGTTCCTTGAACAGTTTCAGGATTTAGTAATAATGTAGCTTATGTATACACCCACCACTGAAATTTTCAAAGCTACCTAGGGGAACTGAATGCTAATTATAATGGAAATGGGCACTCAAAAACCTTAAAGGGCCTTCCAGATCTCAGCTCCATTGCGTGGGGAAGCAGGCAGTCACCCATTATACAGATCTGTTGCTCAGCCCCTCACTGGTTTTTATGTTTCTATGGACTTTTCTTTCAACCAGAAATCAGCGCCTTTCCCCTTCTTTTAAAGAGACTGAATTGTAATCATCATGATACAAATTTTGGATGCTTTGCTAGTGAACCTGTAGATTGCTAAGAAAGGGCAGTGTAATATGAATTTTCCAGTTTTCAGTTTTTACATGACTTTGTAATTTAGAAGGTAATTCAGGGAAGATGTTTTGAAACTCATTGCTGCTTGTGCTCTCCCTGCTCTTTCTTTTTGACTGTTCAGAATACAACTACTGTGTGAGAAAGAGAATGATATCATTTCAGTTGTTGCTATAAATTCATCCCTAGCACAAGTCCATTAAAACTAATGGAATTAAATCAGGATTAGTTTTGGCCCACTTTAGAACTGTTAGACACTGGGAAAAAAAAATCAGATTATGCTTGTCGTGAGGTAAAATAAGTCTGACACTACCTTCTATGAATTCATACTTCATCCTTTATTAACATTAGAGGGTAATGATGCCCTCTATTACTTTTCTGGCAGCTAAAATATTATGCTGTTTTAAGGGATTTTATTCAGTCCTTCAGGGACATTCACTGTTGCCTGCAGCAAAATGTGTTGAGATGTGCATATGTAAGTGTGCTTGTATAGGTGTAAACACACATATAGGTGCGAACACATAAAAAAGACAGGAAAGCTCTGTGTGTGAAGGGTTTTTAAATTGTTTTGAAGGAATGTATAAACCTTGCAATTTTTCAACCTGGTTCTATTTATTAAATAAGTCTTAAAATTAGGAGCAAAATCGAAACAAGTTAAATCTTACTACTCATCATGAAAGATGAATCCCTAATTTCTAGGCACTCAGCTGTGCTGCCGCTTTCTTGGTTGGATCTTGAGAGAATTTTTATTAAAATGCAAATAGTGTAGCTACAACACTGTTCCCTGATTAAATGGAAGAAGCATCACTTAGTACTCATTGAAGTAAAATGTAATCAAGATAGAATTGATTTTATATTCAGTTCATGTAAACGCTGCTCATTCTAGCTCTTAAAAATCCATAAAATAACAAAAATGCCAGCTTTATTTTTCACACGGCTACAAGGTAAAGAGAAAACTGCTTATATGCTTTATACATTTATAATGGAAATAATGCTAGTCTAAGGTAAGTGCAAGAATGATAGTCCTCCACTACTATAAACTGATATTGAAGCTATGGCTATGTGATGAAATTTTCACAGGCTGAGTAAAGTTGAGACCTTTCAGCATGTTTACAACTCGAATTGAGCTCTCCATCTGTATGTTATTTACCTGGGATAGCTGCTCTTCCTTCCTCATTCACTGAGGGGTCAAGCTATCTTGAATCACCTTTCAGGTATTGTGTGATAGGGACACAGAAACACTAACTGCGGATCAGACATTGCCTGTTGGCTTAGTCTTTGGCATCCATACCCGCTTACTTCTTGGGAATAACACTACAGGCCGGGAAAATATCTGTTACATGCGTATCTCCCACTGACACATCATACCCCTCGATCCAGACAGACAGTTAGGGTTAGGATTAGGGTGCTGAGGGCCCTTGGACTTCTAGAAGAAGAGAAAGCCATTTGACAGGCACAATTAAGTTTGCAGAGTTTTAGGCTCAGTTAAATGAGCTTGCAGTTGTGCCCATGGAGAAGTGCAACTGTGTGAGAGGAGCTCTAGATCAGGTTGGCGAGTCTCTGAAGGTGTGCAAATGTGCAGGTGCAATTGTCTGCTCCTGCAGACACAGAAGCCCATTGGAGGCAAAGCAGGTGCTGCGTTATAAATGATGGGCTCTGTGTATCCATTAAACTCTCTGACATGTGACACTTCAATTGCACTGTTGTCTGCAACCAGTGCAGCACCCAGGAAATCGGGGTGTGTAATTATGGGGATTTACTATGCCACATCCTCTCAATTGCATTAGGAGATAGCTCATAGTTGATTTTTCTGCCTGAGAAAGTGTCTATTTTGTCTTTCTCTGTGCAGACACAGAGGTACAGACATGCATACGCAAAGGAAACCTTACAGTCTGTACTAAAAAATTAGGCACTAGACATCCCAGTCTCTGCCTCTCTGACTATGGCTTTTAGGAATCACTTTGTATTAAGAGAAGTAATAGTGTGCTTGCTAAGCAATGTGGTGTTTTGCTTACTAAGAAGTAACTCCTAAAATCTCCCTTAAGTCATAACATCTGAAGAGCATGTGAATGGAAGATAAAAGCTTCTATTGATGTTGTGTTAATGCAAAGCCAGGGAAAAGTTTCTGAGTTTTGAGTTCTCTGAAGTGCTAGTTGGGTTTTGTGAAGATCACTCTGTCATGAGCAATGTTTCAGCTCCATTAATTGCTGGGGAGGAAACATGGTAGAAGGTGGAAGAGTATAGGTGGATGGCTTGCGTTTTCCCAGCTGACGACTACGTTCCACCATGATGTATGGAATATGTAGGCACTGCAGAGGGTGAGGAACCTGCCATACAGGCTGCTGAGCAAATGGAAACATCTCCACCTTTGGTGAAGGAGGATGCTATGAAACTCATCTTTAGAGTGAATAAACCCCCATGAGCTCAGTTTGCAGGTAGAGCATACAACAGAGCTGTATCTCCTTCCATGCTTTCTTTTTTACTAGATTTTGGTTTTTTCATATTGATCTAAGGAGAGCGATTGAGCTTCTAAGTGAGTTGCCTGGGGTTTTTCTGAAAAGTTTAGGTCATGTACAACAAAAACATTAGTGTTAATGCTATGATGGTCTTTTAGTAGCTAAAATTAGATTCTCCAGGAAGAAAATTATATTTTGAATTACTGTGAATTCTCGTGGGTTTATGTATTTAGTATTTTTCCCTAGATGATGACCCCTAATAACAATCATTAAGCACATTTCACAAACATTACATTGAATGATTTAAACTTTAAGAAGTTTCTTTTTTAGAAGCCAGTCTTTACAAAGAAAGATAGAGCACCAACCCATTTTAACATAAATGATAAAGTGCAAATGAAAGTTAATTCAGTTTGCAAAATGTGTTTCAGGATGTGTTTAAGCAAGCAAAAATCAACAAATTAAAGGTCATTCTTAGAAGATGCAGAAATGTGGAGCGAGTGCCTTGGAGCACATCTCCTAATTAAATCCCGGTAGAGGAAATCATGGTGAAATTTAAAGACCAGAGTCATTGCATCTAGGACAGGTCAGCACATCAATTACCAAGATGACTTTGACTGTCTTATTGCAAATGACTATAGCAAAAAGTAAGCTAGAGCATTTGGGAGTAACAAGATGTAATAGTTTCATAATTCCTACTAGTAATAACCTGCTTCACTGTAAATTCCATATGCTTCCATTTAATATGGCACTCCATTTCCACAGAAAATACTTCTGCATCATAAAAGTGTTCTATAAGACATAATTGGAAGGAAAGGTGGAATCTCCGTGAATCCCATTCATTTTGCTTTTTTCACGTCTGTCCTTTTCCTAATGCAATATGGAGCACAGAACGTGGTCTTCTAAAACCAGTTCACCTGTAAGGAGGGCACCAAGCTAATGGTGCTCAAATATTTCTGAAATGGCTCCTTAATCCTTCTCTCCAAGGTTTTTTGTTACTTGCTCTTAGAATTAAAATTTTGGAATCAATTTATTATATTGAATTTCCCCTACTTCACTGTAAGTGCTTACTCTTATTTGTTTGTTTATATTGAATATTATTTAGTGTTAGTGAAGATTATATTAATTACGTGTGTGAAGCACTTTGGACAGCTTATACATAAACAACTGATGTAGTCAAAGAGACAAAGGTACAATCCTACAAGATTTTCAATGCTTCCATCAGTGTTTTGTGTGACAGCAAAAATTAGTGACACTGTCTTCCTAAATGCATGTGATTCTGTCACCTGACACTAAGCAGACAGACATTACCAGGGGCTGGGAGCATGGGGTACCGGTCACACCTGCACAGGGCAGAAGAGCCAGAAACAGCAGCGGGGTTTATCAGTGGCTGTGTAGTGGATGATGCACCTTATTTTCATGCTGGAAACTTCCATCTTAATCTTAGCTTGGATTATTCTGTATTTGACTTGCGCCATCTCCTTAACCGAGTAGCTTAAATACTAGCTAACTTTTTAAAAATACAAAAAAAAATTGTTTGTGCATCTTTTGGTACAAGTGGCTGAATTTCAGATTTGAAACATTGGCCTTGAGGGTGCAGAAAACCCAGACTGTTTTTATTTGGCGGGGGCAGGGTTTGTTTTGGTTGTAATCTCTTTAGACTGACAAAGTCTACTAAACCTGCCACCATGTTATGTTTTAGTTTGGCACTTTGTTGTAAACAGGTCAGTAGTGCAGGCAACCTAAAATCCATGAAGGGGCTGAAAATAAGAGAAGAGCATTAGCTATTTCACAGGGTGAATTAAAAAAAAAAAAAAGATGAAATCATTCCAGAGGCAGAGAGGAAATGTGATTTCTATGCTGCTTTGTGTTTTATACTTTCAGAGCTGTGCTACAAAGGGCAGCAATGAAAGGAAAGCAAAATATCCTCTGGTGATATTTCAGTGACACTGCAGATTATGGAAGGATCGTAGTTGAAGACTGTCAAGTTCTTCTAAGGGAGGCTGTGCAGAGGAGGTGCTGATATTCCCTCCAGTCCAGCTCTGCCAGTGCTTCTGTGCTCTAGTCAGATCTGTGCACACTGTGTGACACCCTCCATCTTTGCCCCAGTGTGTTCTTTTCCTCCCAGCCCTGTTGATAATTTTGGGAGTCAGGAGCACGATTATGGTGAAATGGAAGCCCAAAGCAGCTCTCCTGTATTTTAGTATTATCTATTGGCCCAGGTAGGTTTAACGCTGCATTGGAGATCAGCATAAAAAGGATTTTAGTGGATTACAGAGGAAAAGGTATAGACAAAACCTGTGATTCCTTAGCAATGTTTCCTGCATGTGTTGGACCAGTGCCGGGCAGTATAAATCAGCCTTATTCTGCTGAAGTCTGTGAAACCATATGGAGATGGAGCAACAAATAAATTAAGGCACTTTTTGGTTTAGCCCCCAATATTAGAAGGTTAATGTGAAGAACAGTTCCTCCATCATCACTCAATAATTAAAAAAGGCACAGTCCTCCTGTGCTTACATGCCAGTAACATACCCAACTGAAAAAACCTTTCCACAACTTTTCATAACTGGTTTCTGTTAAACTGTGATGATGGGCTATCTTCAGAGTTGCCTGATCATCAGTGGTAGAATTGAGGAAAAATCTTTTCTGGGATAATATATAGTGATATTCAATTGAAACCTTCTTGTGCCTTCTGGTTGGAGTCCAGGAGGTACAGGGCTCAGCACAAATGTGGCAGGGAGAGCTCTGATAAATGTGGTCCATAAATGAGGTGGAAATTATCCTTAAGCTATAAAAGGTGAAAGACTGCTACAGCTGACATTTGGCCTGGATGTCTAAGCTTGAAAAATATGTGTTTATTTCATGACCTTACCGCTCCCATTTCAGCAAATTTGATTCTGTTTTAAGCAATTCCTTAAATGTAAGACCCTCAGTTGAATGCAGAGAAGAAGTGAACGACAGAACAAGGGCCTCCCTGACCACAGCAATGTCAACCACTATGCTTGAAAAGGATGCATGGGGGAAAGACCTACTCAGCTGTAAATGGGCAGAGACTTGAGACAGAGAGGGGGGAGTTTCTCAGGTTTGCAATGTTGCTTTAACAATCCTTCATGTATGCAAACAACCATGGTAAACTAAAACTTATTCTGTGACTTGAATAAACTTCTGCACAAGATTTCAGACTCCTTTGACTTGGTCCCGTGTTTCTTCTTACTTCTTGCACTTGTGAATTTTTGTGCTCCTCTTCTTAACTGTGGCTAATTCAAGTCAATAAGGTATCTTTGATGTGCCATGTAAGCTGTTGAATGCAACCATAAAATTTAACATGCAAAACTCTGCTGTTTCTTGTAGCTATAGGGTAATAAGATTCAAGAAATCTATCTAAAAGATGCCACATTCAATTCTGTTGGACTTTTAGAATAACTGTTTATACTATCACTTCTGTGGGCTCCATACATATTTTGTTCAAAAGAACTTCTCCAAAATGATGGGAGGTTTAGTATTCATTTCAGCAGAGTATGGTTAAATCCATTCATTCTTAAGGAATTTGTGACTAGTTTAACGAAAGTTAAATGCTTGCTGTATTGGAGCATTAAGGATATTTCTGCAGGGATGTGTCTAAGATACTGAGTTTGAGGAAGGGGACCATATATTTAGTGGAACTCTGGAAGTCTCAGGTTCACAAATTTAGAACTACTGCTGGCTTTAGGTAGGATATTCCTCAGATCTGGGCAAAAAGCTTTAAAATGTGAATCCTCTGATCCACAGAGAGAGATGTCAAGAGGGAAACTTTGCTGTCAAGACTGACTTCACTGGCAAAATTCAGATCTAGAGGGATAAACCCCTCTCATACGTTTTTCAATAACTTTGTCTTCCAGACTGCCGAGTATACTCAGGCAGTAGCTTGGGTCACTGACAGACAGAATCAAGATAAAACTCTTACTCAGACCTTCTTTTTCCAGGATTTTCCAACTATGTTTTTTATAGATTTAGCAAAGTTTCAGTTCTTTCTGTATTGCCTCGGGGGCAAAATTTCCACACTCAAGTTCATCCTTACTGCTCTATGCTGGCATCCTTCCAAACTGGTCTGCGTATTTGCTAAGATGTGATGCTCCAAGCTGAATGCAGGACTCTCACTGAAGCTGTGTAGGGTGAACTACTTCATGTCTCGCATGTCCCTCTTTAAATGTCCTGTTATGATGCTCACTGAGCTGCAGAAATTTTATTCTATATAATCCCTTGTCCACAGCCGAATCAACATAGTAAGAAACAAAAGCATTCCCTAACATGATTGCTCAACCTGTTTCATGAAGAGCTACCACATATTTTTCCCCTTCTTTCTGTTCTTGGAGGAATAAACAATTTGAAATATTCCAGCTATCTGCTGTTGTTGTAAGCGTAGGTCTGTCTCACACCTGTTGTGTTGCTAGGGAATGTGTGCAGCTTTTGTTGCTTTTGAACTATAGCTGCTAGCACTTATCTTTTCCTCCAGCAAAGAGCATTTATAGCAAGTTCTTTGAAAGCAGTGCAGTCATTTGTACTTAAGACAGAATTATGGCAGCAGCAAACAGTTACAGGGCAGAATTTAGCCCAGTGTTGCTTCTATTCACAGGTAAGTCTGCTTACTCACATTCGTTATTCATTTTTATGAGAACAGCTTTCTTAAATTTCTGGAAGAGTGGAAGAACAGGTTTTTACTAGTGCTGGCTAAACCACAGAATTTCCATTTGCCAAATGTGCTTTCTGTGAAGCTATAATATTTTGTGGAGACTTAAGTATTTCAATGAACCACTGAGAAGGGGTGAGGATCAAAGGAGTAAAAGAGGGTTTGGGGAAGCTGACTTACTGTGGCACTGATCTGGGATGAGAAACAGGGGCTTGAATTTTCCATATTGCTTCATAGCTAAAACACTTTTGTATCCTCTTTCCAAATGGAAAAGTGCAGAGTTTATTCAGAAAGGGGACATTTTTGCCCTTTTTTTTTTTTTTTCCATGGCAAGATTTTGAAATGGGTTTGGTTTTCTTCCAATGTAAAACAGAAAACATTTGGAAAATATTTTCCACATTTTGTTGTGGTTACATTGAAAGTTCTCACAAAATGGAATCGTCATTGGTCAACTCTAATTTGCTGGCATTCAGAAATTATACCAGACAGTTACATGTCCCCATTCCTGTTTTATGGACATCTTGTTGCATATTCTAGCAACACGTGTTTTGTTCTGTAATCAAGACAAAAATGGATTGAATGGACAGAGGGATTTTTGTTCAAAACTCCAAAGGTCTGGTTTAAGCCAGGGACATCAGTGTGTCATCTTCACAGAAAGAAACCAATGCTTTAATCCAGTGTAAATCAGCTGTGTCAGCCTGGGAGTCAACTGAGAGGATCTCAGTAGAGAGAAGTTAGAGCTAAAAATTGCCCTAGTGTGGACTGGATTAAGTTCTCATCTTTTCCTTCATGTTAGTATCTAAAGCTTCTGGGGAGACAGTGAATATACCTGGCATCACCCTGATGAAGAGAAAAAGCTTTGTGACAATACAGCCAATGTGAAACTGTGTGTTAAGTGAAAGGTTTATTGTTTGGATTTTATATTCTTTCCAGCCTGTTTTATTTTGAAATGCCAATCACTGACTTTGCCTGTCAAAGTTGAAGAACTTAGTGTTCTTTTCAGAGAGCCATTTCAGCAATGGGTGCTTCAAATTTTTAACCCATATGGTGGAAATCAAGTCATAGTATAGGATTCTTTGTTTTTCTCTTTCCAAATTATGAGAAAAACAAGACCTCCCATTCCCCAATTTAGCCTAATACATTAGAGGCCTGTAAAAGTAGACTGAGGTATGTATGTATGGTGTTTTTGGTTTTGTTTTTTTTTTGTTGTTGTTGTTGTTTTGGTTTTCTTTTAAACCATCATGACTTTATGATGGGACTTCAGAAAAGTAATCTCCCTCTATTGACCTGATATGATTTGGATGTGCATTTCAGTGGCATATATCTCTAGTCACCTTTACCTCATTCAGATCTAAATAGTGATGGTCATGATGTAATTTTGGAACTTGGGCCTTAAGGGAGTGAAGATGAGTGTTCTCTGCCTGTTTCTGCCTTAAAAAAGGATGCAAACAGAAAACTGACCAATGAAACCTCTCTGAAGTGGAGGTGGTGTTAGGTGGGTTGGGTGTTCTGGAACAAGGAGCAGTTCCATGGCCAGTAGAATGAATATTTTTGTAACAGGGTAAAAGGAAAACTGCAGGCGGTCAATGTGTCTAGCATGTAATTTTCTTCTTTGCTCATTTCGTTAGGGAAATAGAGTAGAAAGTTCCTCATATAAATTAACCTACATTCTAGTGGGGAAAAAGCAGGGAGGAGTCAGGCGGTATGATACGTGATCAGATATATTAATCACAAAATCCTCTTACTGATTTCATGAATCTTGATGCCGCTTACATGGTATTGAAAGGAACTGCCCTATCCCGCTAACTCTAGAAGTAGAATGACACACTTGTGCTTATCTGCCTCCTAAGCAGTTACTGTGTGCTGCAACCCAGAGTTGCTGCCCGTTTAAGCATCCACTGTTACCACCAGGAATTGTCTTTGGCTTTGCTGGAGCTCTGTTACTTTGTATCAGTCCAGGCTCCTGGACTTGTGGTGGCAAAGAGAATAGCCTGAGTTTGCTGCCAGTAACTTTTCACTTTCCTTTAGCTCCCAAACCCCTCTGTAGGAAAATATTTCCAGCATCACTGGAAATCACTTACTGTGAAGAGTGCAATTCTTGTTCTAGCAAAACACGCTAATAAATTTTTTTTGTCATTTTATGCGTAGCTCCTACTGTCTTATGAGATTGGAAAATGAAACTAGCTTGAAGCCAGTGTGTAATTCTCTGAATATGCAGTAAGTGAAATAGGCTTTCTAATTAAAGGTGTTTATAGCTATGGAAATATTGGATCTCAGTTTCTTCTCTTTGAAATAATCTTTTCACCATTGAGTGTCATTCATTCTGAATATCGGGGCTGTATTTTTCCTCTGTGGCACTGCTAAGAATTCACAGTAAGCTGGGGCAGATCAGCTGGATTCTCCACAGTAGATATCTATAGTAGATGCCCATTACCTCCATAATATTTTTATATCAGTTGCAAGTCTTGCTGTAGATTTTGTTTCTCATTTCCACAGCTGTGTGATGCTCTGGAGGAGAATGTGAGCTTCTGGAGATACTTGAGTTCTCCAGGACACCAATGCTAAAGAGATAGTTTCATTTTCATGCTGAAGTGCTTCTTTTTAGGCTCTGCTTGGTGAAAATATCTTTGGGAATATCTTAGATCTAGAGATATTGAAGTAGCTTTTTTTTTTTTTAAAGTATTTTTGAAATCTCTGTAGGCCCTCCAGCATATGCAGTGTATTATCAGCAGCTATTGCTTTTCCCACTGCTTTTCAGTTCAGTACTGTCACTGCTTGGTTGATGTATCTCTACACACTGCTTTAATTCCGTTTCATATCATACATTATTTATACATCCCCATGTTAAAATACAGGTTCTATTATATGGTCTGAGCACCATTTTGGTGCTCAAAATCACAGGTCGTGATTTTGCAACAAGAAGCAAGCCTAGAAGAGAAAACTGTTAATACAAGGATTAACCACTCATTTAAATGGAAGCGAATACTTGGTTAGACAAAGGAGGAGAACAAAACACTCTGTCTAACCTGATTTCTAGCTGTATGGAGACTGATAAAGGTGGTCATCAGGAAAGGTGGAATTGAAGCAGAGTCTATAAAGCAGAGGTCTCTCTTCGCAGCAGTTTTAAGGAAGCTGCAGAACCATAAGCCTAGGATATGCAGGCAGTAAAGAGGCAGGAAGATAACCTAAAACATAGCCTAAATGCTTGTCCTTTTCTCCCCTTGATATGTAAGTGAATTTAAGGGAATAAGAAGAACGTTGCCTCCACTTCTCTGGCTGTCGACAGGAGTAGGTGGCCCAGTCTGCAAAGGGAAAAGAGCTGATAGAAAAGGTGAAGTGAGCCAGTGCTCCTCTCACCCCTGGAGCAAATAAGGGTGCAGGAAAGGGTGAGTGGTGCCATATGGCCCTTAGCCAATTTCAGGCTTGTTCCTGGGGCGCTTCATTCCTTATGACAACAAGAAAAGGAGTTCAAGTTAATTCGTACATTAATCCCTGGAGCTGTCTCATCCTCTGAAAAGAAAGGCAGGAGAGGGTAACCATTTTGGACCTTGTCTGTGGCTAAGCTGTGAGCCTGTAGTATCACTCATTGATGTAGATGTGGAGGCTGGTTGAAGTGGACCAATATTGTCAACTTATGTCATCATCATCACACATCCTGGCATCTCAATTACTGTTCTAAAATAATGAAAGGACTTGTCAGGTCAGGTAGGTTAGATGAATTACCCAGCTCAGTTACTCCTATCTAAAATAATCTGTATCACTTTACTGAGTGTCAGCATGTTGCTTACTTGAAAAATTGCACTTTAACACTAGTTTCCCTCAGACATAAACAGTCATTAAAGAATTCTTTGGGGTTTAGGTCTCTCGATTTAGTGCATAGCAAAGAAAATGTCGAACCATTTCTAAAGAAAATATTTTAACATGGGAAAAACATTTAGGAATAGAGTAGAGGAAAAAACTACTATGGGCAAAATAAAGCTATTTACAAATTAAGGATTTTAATATGGGTGAACACATTGATTTCTAAATTTACCTTTATTAATAAAAATGGATGACTATGCAGTTGCAAAAAATGCAACACAGATCCTGAGCTGGGGAATCCCAATAGCAGTAATGCTATTAGAGTTCATTTTCATATTTTATTATGTTAGTAATTATTTAATCCTGTCATAATAATGCTAAGACAGGTAAGAAAATAATGTGCTCACATATCTTCCAGGTAGGTCTTCAGTACTGCAAGGAGAATCCATGTGCTCATATGATTTCATTTGGTAAGATGAGGAACTAGAAGAAAAAGGAAAAAAAAAAAAAAAAAAAGAAGAATTGCAAACAAACTTAGAACAAATGTAGAAGTTATGAATGACCATTGATTCCCAAATTGTGTTAGCTGGATATTTCATTTACAGTTACCATTTCTTTTTTAGTTGTTACATTAGTGAGATGTAATAGAGCAGGAACACCACATTAGATTGGTGCTACACATACCCAGCAAATCCTCAGTGTGGCATACTGATATGATATAACACCCTATAGACACCACTTCACCTTCAGCTGGAGCATGATTTGCCTGGAGGTTGCTGGTGATAAGAGATGTATGAAGACAAGCATCAATTAGAGCTAGATGGGATTTTTTCCTCGTAATAGAGAAAGCAAAGAAAATTAATTTGTATTTTTTTCTAAACACATATTTTAGGAAAAAACCTATAGAGAGATATAGATTAAAGCAATTACATGTGCATTACTGTTGAACTGTTAATTAAAAATATACTAAAACATTAAATTTTTTCTTTAAAAGTAAAAATGTTTTTGAAAGGAAAAATCAGTTTTTCAAAAAGACTTTTCCTTACATCAGAATTTCACCAGAATTTATACTTTTCTAATAATGATGCTGATAACGTCAGCTGTAATAATGAGCTGACATTTATTGGTAAAGAAACATTACCCTAGAAGTTTGCTGCCTGCTGGTGAAAAATTAAAGACTCCCCCCACCCCCAGCTACAGACATGACAGAGTTCAGACTCTGCACGAGCAGTGTGTGAGGGCAGGAGGATGGATTTCACCCCAACTTCCTTTCTAATAGGATGGAAGATGGATATGTGGGAACCAGCAGTCCTTTCCCTGCTGAGCCATGTGGTTTTTGTGCTAGAGCAGAGGATTGGTTCAGTGACCCCATCTTCTCCTCTTTTTTCCCCGCACAGGGACATAATGGATTTAAAAAAAAAAAAAAAAATTAATCTCTTGTAATCAATCTCTCAATTGCTTGAACTACTACACTGTCTCTGGCAAGGTGGCCTGCTTTGTGTGCTCACATATT
This sequence comes from Pelecanus crispus, assembly GCF_030463565.1. Taxonomy (NCBI): domain Eukaryota; kingdom Metazoa; phylum Chordata; class Aves; order Pelecaniformes; family Pelecanidae; genus Pelecanus; species Pelecanus crispus. The sequence continues at coordinate 8,028,899 of NC_134653.1, read as the reverse complement.
TGCTTCCATGTGATGCCCCCTCAGAAAAATGCCTAGAATGGTTGCCCATTGCCTCCAAAAAATTGGTCTCATTTAATTTGGATCTTGGTGGCTGCACTGAAAGATAAACCGTGCTTGGCAATGATGTGGTTTACCTCAGTTACCAGCTGATACAAATTCAACAGCTGCTAATTGTGGCTCTTCTGGTCTCTGCTTGGGATTTGTGCTGTTGCTTGGTGAGGCTCAAATATGTGCAGGTTTTAGTCTGGGGTATATAATCCAAAATACATAATAGAATAACTGCTTTGGGGAGAGAGGGAGAGGAATTCATAATACAATCTAACAAAGTAGCACTTTTCCATTTCCAATTAGTGTTGTTCTACAATAAAGCTGCCTTTGTCTGCAGCGATAGTTAGGAGAAACTCAAATAAATTAGAACATATGAATCCAGAATATCAATAAGGTTCTGAACTATGTGGGATTCCTAGAAAATGAAAAAGAGTAGATTAATATTGGTCAAAAGCGTGGATGAAAGAAAAGCAATAAATTCCAAGAGCAAATGTAACCAGATACAATGACACTTACAAAGAATCAAGGTCAATTGTTGACTAAAACAGTTTCGTATAGATAAATGAAGAGGAATTGAGACTTTATGAGTCTTATTGCATGAGTTTTTCAACCATTTAAATAATTGAAGTAAAAAGGGCAAAGAGTTAACAGGACAAGTTGGCATTTCATATTACTGAGAGATATGAAATAGAAAAACAAAAGATAGGTTTTCATGTATAAAACAATGACAATTTTTTTAGTTCACAGAGATTACTTCTTTGGGGGCTTTCATGAAATACAAAAATGTAAAATGTCAAAAGATAACTAATTTGACAAAGCAGAAAAAACCCTCATGTGTCAGGGACATCTTAAATGTGAGGGAGATGAACAGTAATGTTTGAAAGCAGTAAAGCTACTTGAAACACCATGCTAATATATATACTTAAGAAACCAGTATCAGTAACTAACCCATCCTTGTTACCGTTTTCAAAGCCGGGTTCTAAAAGATACTTGCTTGTTCTTTGTGACACACATGTCCTGAATAAAATTCAATCCCTTTCACTTGTTCAAAAAAACTAGTTAACCCAGGAGAGTGGATGAATAGAGGTGGCAAAATTCTATTAAACTAAGATCAAAGTTTTAGTATGCATTCATTTTTCCAAAACTATTGACTTAATGAAATCTGCATTTTCAATGGATAGTTGCAAATATAGTTCAATATATAGTTTCAATGGATAGTTTCAATGTTATAGTTGCAAAGTATCCAGTGCTGATCCAGCTGGGGTTATGATAATGGACTGCACTGGGAGCAGTAAGACCAATTTTCAATGCTTTTGAAAATCCTGTCTTCCTGTCAGTTCTTTACCAGTGATATCCAGGTGTCATTCCTGTTTGCATAAGCTGTGGAAATAGAGAACCATCTCTCTGCCTGGTCTGTGACTAGTATTTCAGAAATGCTCTCTCTTCCAGATTTTTTTTTGGCATTGTACCTCAAAATTTACTGTCTAGTTTAATCTCCTAATTTTCAGTGCAGCTTTACTTTATTTCTTTCCCCCTCTATAAAATGGGAAACAACTCATTTATGGCAAATAATTAAAAAAAAAAAATCTGTACATCTAAAAAACCCCAGTCCTTTTGGAATGAGAGGCAAACAGTTAAATATTCTCCTTGAAGTTTTTAGCGCAAAATGGAGTTGAGCTTCAGGTTTTGAAGTCCTTTACATGACTCTGGTCCCAAAGTCTACATCAAAAGGCTATCTAATTCCCTGTTGGCTTTCATCCTATTTATTTTGTAGTGAATATAGTATATTTATTTTACACACAGTTTGGTAACATTTTACAGTACTGTTTGCAATGGTTTGATGAATGCTGGAGAAAACAAAGCAGAAGTCACCAAGTCTACTTTTTGCAAACCTTAAATTAAATTGGCTTGGTAATATGTGAAAAAACAAACCCAAATCTATTCTTCAATTGGCTAGACAGCTTGGTAGTTAATTACATTTCTTTTTTCAATATGTACAAGGAACATGGCTGTGCTATATTAATTTCCAAATATTACAAAGTGCTTTCCCACTCCAAGAAATTGTAATGTGTAGAGGAAAGAAACAAGGGTAGTAGTGATTGCTAAGCCAGGTGAGTGATTACAGAGATACCTGTTCTTTCTGCCTCTGCTGGTTTACTCAGACTAGTCTGAATCTCCCTGTCTGCACTTAGCGAGCTTCTCCCCCTTAATGGGCATGGAGGCAAGCAAGCTTTGTCCATCTGACAAAAGCCAAGACTGGAAAAAATCTCAGCGACCCTTGCATGTTTGTATACAGCTGTATCAGAGCATATTGACATGAATGTATTTATGGTTTGGAGTTGTACCTTCTCATAACTATGTTCTTGCCATATGGTGTGCACCTGTGGATAGTTGACAGCACATTTCAGTGCAGTGTGACAATTTTTCAGGTTCAAACTCACCTTGTTAATTCCCCCAGCTATGAACAGCAAAAATATGTATACAAAAACACTTTTCAGAGGGAAGGATAAAGGCTAAGAGATTTTAATGATTCTGTATTTTTCCAAATAAAAATAGATGGGACATTATCCTTATCTGCCGGTGTATTCTTATACAGTAGGATCTAGCTCCTTAAAGGTGATCTTGGAATGTTTCGTGTGAGCTAGTATTATGATCCTTTACGCAGGTAACACAGGGAAAAAGGGACTCGGACAAGGACACCCAACAAATCATGCCAAAATCATGAACAGCCATGCAACCACAAAGTGGCTGTTTAAAGCACTGTTGGTAAAGAGGTTTCCTCCCTACACTTGGGCTTCATGGTGGTCTTTCTGAAAAGAAGTAATAAATACATGAAGGCATTGTGGAGCTTAGAGATGCACAGTGTGCTTGGTGGCACGTGTTGTGGTTTAACCCGTCAGGCAGCTAAACACCACACAGCCATTCACTCACTCTCCTCCTCCCCACTGGGATGGGGGAGAGAATCGGAAAAAAAAAAAAAAGTAAAATTTGTGAGCTGAGATACAGGCAGTGTAATAGGACAGAAAAGGAAGGGAAAATAATAATAGTATACAAAGCAAGTGATGCACAATGCAATTGCTCACCACCTGCTGACCGATACCCAGCTAGACCCTGAGCAGCGATTGCAGCATCCAGGCCAACCCCCCCAGTTTCTATACTGAGCATGATGCCATATGGTATAGAATACCCTTTTGGTCAGTTTGGATCATCTGTCTTGGCTGTGCCCCTCCCCATTTCTTGTGCACCTGGCAGAGCATGGGAAGCTGAAAAGTCCTTGACTAGAGTAAGCACTACTTAGCAACAACTAAAACATCAGTGTGTTATCAACATCATTCTCATACTAAATCTGAAACACAGCACTATGCCAGCTACTAGGAAGAAAATTAACTCTATTCCAGCCAAAAGCAGGACAACATGTCACCTGGCTAATGAAATAGCATAGTTGCAGCAAGCCTGGGAAAGCTCTGCTCATCCTGGGCTCTGTCTTCTGGGTCTGAGGAATATAACAAGAGTCATTCCCATCTGAGCTTGAAGGCCATAAAACAAGGGAAATCTCTTCAGTGCCTTGCTGTTCCCACTATGATAGCAGTATTACACTGTGAAACATTGAAATGTCCAATAATCCTGCTTTTTTCTCTCTGGCTGGGCACAATGATGATTGTATGCTAGATTGCGGGGAAAAACATATAGATTAGTGTTTCAAAATGATCATAACGCTTTGTTGCACTGGTTTACAGTCTTCCAAAGTGCTCTACCAATATTCCTTACTCAGTCTCAACACAGGGACAAGACAAAGATTATTAGTATGCACATCTCGTAGGTAGGTGTATGCTGAATAAGTAGAATGGTTATGGTGACTGGTTCTGGTATATTCACATGTAAGTTCACTTTGTATATTCATGACTCTTGCAATTTTTGGTCCGATTCCTATAGCAGTCTGCCTATACCAGCCCACCTCACTTTTGTATATAGCAAAGGATGTCTTTGTATAAATCCAATTCATCTGTAAATGAAGCTAAGTCACAGGACTATGCCCTAATGTGGCAGAGGAGTGACTACGCACTTTACTTGGGCAGCTCTACTATGGCAGTGAAAATTTTGGTAGGGAAGCAAAGCATGTATCTGGAGAGGAGAGGTAGCTGCCTGCTTGCTGGAGGAAGCTGTGGCCCAATCTTGCCTGTCAGCACCTTTAGGATAAGTTTGGAAGACCTGTCAGCAAAATTAATTTGGGCAACCATATGTATCCTGTCCCATAATAGCATGATGCCTCAAAACAAGGGATGCATGCTGTTTGGCTGAACAGCATTTCAGCTGGTGCGGGAGGCAGCTCTCAATTGGAGTTATTAAGTTGATAGAAATGCTGCTTTCAGACATTTTCTGGGGAAAACCTGATTTCTCAAGCATTAATTCAATACAAAAAACCTTTGTCAATTAGCCCCATAATCTTATTTTTAGCTCTGAATATGAAGAGCACACACATGTGTGTCTGACTGCCTAACAGCTGCAGTCCACTAGGGAAAATCAGAAGGCAAAAAACAGAGCAGGGATTTTGTTTGTCTGAGCAGATGAGAATAATTTATATGTACAAGCTATTTATAGAAAGGCTGCAGCAAGCTAATTAATTGTTTATAGGGAGAACTTTAAAGAGCATAACCTGAGATCTGACATTCTGTGTAATAATTATAATTAGAGATGAGCTGGAATCAAAAATCAGGATGTGAACACAGATACATTTTGGGAAAGTTTTGAATCTGATCCAGATCTCAACTGTGCAGCTTTTTGCAGCCATTAGGGTAGGCTAGAATGAAATCCTGGGTTGGAATTTGGCTTTCTGTGTTTTGGTAAAGTGCAAATCTGGATCCACATTATGTGATGAGGGCCAGCTCCTAATTAGTATCTGGCATACTAGGGGAACAAAATTGAAGGGGGTTGCTATGCCTTTATTGGTACATATTTTCCTTTTTTTTTTTTTTTTAAGTAACTCAGAAAAGCTTACTGAGTTATGCGTTAGGATCTTGGAAAGCTAGCATTGACATTTATAAGGTGATTGTCAAACTTCTAAATTATTTTAGAAATAGCCTAATTTCTGTGAAGTCCTCTTGAGCCTTATAATAAAGGAGTGGTCTATTGGTGTTTTCTAGGTCTTGAGGAGTAATGGAAAAGACTTTGAATGCTCAGCTTGGAAAGGCAGCCGAGACATAGGCATTGATTTATGTCTAGCGCTTGCTAGCACTTCTGACTCCAGTGCAATAGTACCTTAATATTTTGAAACTTGGTTCTGATTCTAAACTAATTAGAAGTCAACTACTATGTGCTATATAAATATACAATAACGAACCAGATGAAAGACCAATTAAGGAGCCAGAGAATTAAATCTCAGTCAAATGTTTATCTTAGCCAGTGGATCTCAGTTTGTATGACGTATCTCTAGGCAGAAAGAAAATTCATCCAAGGAAAGACTACATCCTGTCTGTATGTTTCAATTCATTAGCAAATATGCAACGGAACCTCAGATTTTGTTTGTTTTTCTTCCATGTATCAGAGGTAATTGCTGAAGAGTTTATGATACTTTTCATAGGGTACTGCAGAACTTGAAAGACCTTTTTATCTCTGTGCAGCAGCTAATCGATTTCTTAAGGTAGATCCAGCAAAGCTTGCAGGGTGGGGATAGTAGCACAGGTGAGCACGCTTGCTTCTGCAGCTGGTGCAGCCAGTGGATTGTCAGGTAACAACAGAGGACTTGCACATAGTTGCAACACATTTGGGTCAAGTTAGACCCTGTATGAGCAGTTCTGACCGTGGCTGTCCAGCATTCAGCATCGCATAAGTAGGGCCCTTACACACTGCAGTGCTCTTAAATCAGTAGCTATGGGTATGATTCGCTGTTGATGCTGTTTTGCTCTTGTTTTCATCCTTTTCATCCCAGACAATTTTTTCTGGCTGCTGTGGCTGAGCTTATGCTGCCTTTTCCTTTCTCTCTTAATTTCTTCTCCTATTTTGTTATGGACCTAAACCTTTTTGCATGACAAATGTGGGACTGTTTTCAGCTTGCTGTCAATACATTTCCAGACAAACAAACCTGCTTTCACTGGACCAGTTCCTGAGCTGCATAATCTTCTCCTCCAGGAGCTGCAGCTTTAGGCAGGCAGGATCTTCACTCGTAAATGAACTGCTCCCTCCATGTTCATCACATGCTAGAAACTGTTATTTTGAACTAAAAGATGATATTGCTTTCCCTCATGCTTGTCACAGACAATATTTTGTGCCTTGGGGCAGCTTCTGTAACACCTAAATATGTCGCTATGAAAACATTCTTCCACCACAGTGGGTTAAAAGGGTGGCGGTTGTTTTATGCAATGCAAGCTAAACTGCAGATCTGAACTACTGCTCTCTGCGGAGTATTGCTGCTAATCCAGTGCTGTTTGAGGAACTATTTATCGTTCTTGTCTTCTTCAGTGAACTTACAAGTCTGTCTAATAAGGACCACACACATAATCTTTTATTTATATAATGGTCTATTTATTCATGTGAGGTGAGATTTTGACCTTATTATACAAACTTCAGTATTCCCAAGATGTGTTAAAATCCAGTTTCCTCTTGCAGCTCAGCCCTTCCTAACCCCCTTTTGCATTTTCATTGCACTTTTTGTTATGTAGCTAATTAAGCCATGTTCATATATAAACACCATTGCACAGTTTACCAGCTAGTGAAAAGTTCTCTCATATATATATATATGCATACACTGATATATAGTGTATGCAGCATGGGATTTTTTTTCTGAAGTAGATTGTAGTTGGTTCAAATCAAAATGACAGTTTACCAATGGCATTGCCATGAAACCAGACTAATAGAGTCTAACTGAGATTTCTTCTCCCTCTGGAAAATAAATGAAAGCATACAGTATTTTTGTTCTTTCTTGTTGCATTTTGTGCCCAAATAAAAATTTCAGAAAATACAAACCAGCCAATATTAAACTAGCATATAGAAGTTGCAACTAAGCTTGGATTTAGCTGTGAAAGTCAAACCATGAACAACATCTCATCTGTGCACACAGATCAACCCTGACTTGGGATGATATTATAAGATCTTTTTCTCCATGTGCACGTGTATCCTTTGCAGAACCTTTAAAGACAGGTAGAAAATCTGTACACGAGGTGACTTGACATGCATACCTGCATCTTTCAGTTAAACTGGGCTGTTGTTTGCATCTGGTCTGTCCTGCATCACATCACAACAGCCTCTCCTTGTCTTACATGTGAATTTTTAATTCAGAGATTTAAATTAATCTAACTTGACTTTTCAGGCAAGAGTCCAAACCCTGTGAACAGAAACACAGAATTTGGTTTATGAACCCACTGTGAACTGAAGCATGCAAGGTTTGTCTGTCTTTAGTTACCTGTTTCCAGGGAAACTTGAATCTGCTTAAGTAAACTTCCATGTTTCTAATTTTCACTCTTCTTATCAGGAGAATTTTGTGCATTAGGTTTCTTCTGCTGGCTTCAGATACTGCCTGGGGGATGAATGACAGTGAAGTTCAGTTTCTGTTAAAGAATATGCCTTTGTAAAGTATATTTTACATGTTTAATTGACACCAAGTAATTTATCTATTTATCTTCATAAGGGGATAAGGTAGAAGGCACACATAGCTGAATGCTTCATTCCAAGACCAAAATACGGAGAGTAGTCTGTTGGATTTGATGTAATGTGCTGTAAATATGGGTCACTAGACTTATCTATTAAAGGAATAAAAAAAAAAATATGCAATTCCAAGTATAGAACAAGTACCTTAGGATATTGTGTTAAAGCATGGAGTGATTACTTGCATGCATAAAGTACATATAACAGACTGCAAGACTGGGACATGTACTATCATGTTTTCCCGCACTGGTTGTATATTAGAATAATCCTTTCTCATGATAGCATGCTGATGGGCATTAATAAAATAAGCCCACTAATTTAACAATATTCTACAACTTTGCCTCAAGTACACTTTTTGTTCTGGCATGTAAAAAAATAAATAAAATGCACAGAACAATTTCTCATCACCACTGGGACTATATGCCAAGATGATTTGTCAGAACTCCTACGGCTTCAATGCCTTTTCACCTATTTCTTCCACCTTTTCCCCTTTCTTTTATTTTTAACTTTCAATTTATTGTTTTAAAATTCAATGAGATAACATAGCTACCTCAGGGGAGGAATTTTACGCCATTCCACGGTGAAAATGGCATTCTTTAAAAAGTTATGGTATTACTTTACAACTTTTAAGAAACAAACGTACAAAACCAACGTAATGAAAGTTTTTAACTAGACTGAACAGTTTCTAAACAGCCATAGGGCAAAGTCCTGGCTCAAGCCTCTGTTAGCTAGCTAATTCCCAATTAATCTGTACTTCATTAAGTAATAAAGGATTCGACAGACTACAATAGTTTTGCTTTAGACGGAAGTGTCAGGAAGCTGTGAGAGATCTTAAAACCCGATTCTGAGTTTTACTTTCCTACATCTGTAGAAGATTGCCTCAGTCTCTGTTATTAAAGTTAATGCTTTTGGCACAGGAACCGATTTTGGTAAATGTTGCCTTTTCATATAGGTGGATGCTTTTTGTAGAAAAGGCATAAAGACCTAAAAAGGAAAAGAATTTAATATGTAGAATTTACTTTTGGCAGTTGTTCAGAAATATGGAAAATTTAGGATTTCAGGAAGAAGGCAGGATTATACACATAATTCTTCCTTCCAAAATTGGGTGAGGTAGTATTTGGGGCATTAGATATCACTACTGTTTTTTTCAGTGTAACAGATGCTGGAGAACTGTTGAGGTTTAATCCCAGCCAGCAACTAAGCACCACACAGCCACTCGCTCACTCCCCCTGCCCTGGTGGGTTGGGGGAGACCATTGGAAGAGTAAAAGTGAGAAAACTCGTGGGTTGAGATAAGAACAGTTTAATAATTGAAATTAAAATAAGGTAGAATAGTACTAGTAATAATAACAACAACAACATAATAGTAATAATAATATACAAAGCAAGTGAGGCACAATGCAATTGCTCACCACCCGCTGACTGATACCCAGCCAGTCCCTGAGCAGCAATCGCTGCTTCCCGGCCAACCCCCCCCAGTTCTATACTGAGCATGACATCACATGGTATGGAATAGCCCTTTGGGCAGCTTGGGTCAGCTGGCCTGGCTGTGCTCCCTCCCAGCTTCTCACTGGCAGGGCATGAGAAGCTGAAAAGTCCTTGACTAGAGTAAGCACTACTTAGCAACGACTAAATCATCATTGTGTTATCAACATTATTCTCATACTAAATCTAAAACACAGCACTATGCCAGCTACTAGGAAGAAAATGAACTCTATCCCAGCTGAAACCAGGACAAGAACCAAGACAAGTTGTCTTCACTGTGGAAGAATATGGTAAAATATTCATCAGTTGGGAGGGCAAAAAAAGACCAAAAGCTGAGGTTCCATTGAGACAGTTATAACAAGAAGAAAGAAAAAAAGTTAATTGTCAATATTTTGGCTATTTTAAAATTTAGGATAAATGCCTTGAGTGAAATACCAGTATTTCAATAGAAAAACCCCAACAGTTAGGGTAATTATTGCAGCAGAACTACTTCCTGAAACCTCTTTTTTTTTTGGTACTGATAACATTCTGAAATTTTGTTTGGCCTGAAGTCTCTTACAGTTGATCTCTGTCAAAAGACACCAAGCATTTTTAGGTTTGCTATAATTTGATTGTTTGTACAAAATTCCTTCAACCACTTATAAATTATGTGAATATGAAAAACAAATATAAGCTCTTTGTTATAATCCTAATTGAGTTGTAATACTCTCCCACTGGGTACTTCTCTGTCCCTTTAGGAAATTAAATCCCTTAAAAAAATCTAACACCTAATCCACTTACTTTCTTTTGAAAATCAAATTAGGCAGCCAAGTGTACTTTCTGATACCTAAGTACCTTTGTAATCCAAACCCAGGTCATGTTCTGAAGTGAAACTGCAATTGCATGTTCTGCTTAGCCCACGTTTGAGCTGTTACCTGCATTGGGGCGACCTCTGTGAGATCATGTCTGCCTCCTTTCTTCCTCCCTCCTCCTGAAGACTACCTGTTGCCTTGCCTGTGCTGGTCATAGCTACTTGGGGAAAAAAAAGTTGTTTCCTCTGCTGTATGAGCCAACCCAGATCACTGCTGTTTTCTGTGATGTTGCAATAGTAATAGGGCTTTGGTGGCAGTGATGGTCTAAGAGACAGAGGAAAACTAAGGTTTGTAGATGGAAGTAATATCTTTTATTAGACCAAAGTGCTATAGCTGGACCTGTAATGTGTTTTCAAACTTGCCTGCTTCTGTATACAAAGCTAATGAAAGTTATTTCCTCTCCCTGTTGATCTAGCCTTATTTTCTTTAGAGCCAAATCAGCAGGGACAGTGGCACTTAGAGCTGATGTTTAAGCTCAGTTCCTTCCATTTGAGGAGGTCCCTCTTTTCCTATGGAGCAGCCAGCCCACTGAGCTGCAGTAAAGGGGCAGTAACTCTCTGCTCTCTTTAGCTGTTCTGTTTTTGATGGAGGAATTAAAGATTCAAGATTGAGAAGGAAGGAGGAAAATCATGGTTTGGGGATGGTGGTTACCCTGGCTCCCAGCCCGCTCCAAGGGCTGCTCATGTGTATCACAGGAAGAACAGTCACTGCATAAATTGCAAGAGGGTCCTTAGAATGAATGCAATGCTGAGTGCTCTTGGATTTTTTTCTTAAGCTTTTACAGTTTTATTCCATCTCTAATTATGCGTGGAACTAAATCCTGAAGAAATTTGGAAGGCTGCAGTGAAAAAGAGCTATGCTACAGTAGGAAAGGGGTGGCTTTCACTCTCGCTGGCTTCCTTTCTGTCACACATCTCAATTAGACACACACTCCCCAAACTTCAGTTCAAGTGGAGACAGGAAAGCACACTTCCACTCATGCATGATGGTCTTTTGTTATGAAAATATCTGATAGCCTTTTTCCATCCATGACTGCATGGATGGGTAGCTCTGTGGGTTTCAGAGCTGTCAATACAAAGGTTGGTGATGTGAAAACAAATGAACAAAAGATTTCTCCTGGAGTTCTTGGATCTGTGCAAAACATGCATGGAAAAATTGTTAACTGCTCTGTAGTTGAAGGTAATGCCAGTATATGAATCTGCCTGGGCTCTTTTAGCAAGAACGGTCCTTGTCTGACAGAAAGGTCAGAGTTGTATTTCCTTGTAGGAGTTCAAATTCCCTAGTGAAAGAAGAAAAGGGATGTCTGAGTCTGGACAGAGGAGGTCTGGTACTGGTTCTGGCATGCATTCAGATAGAGGAGCTTGCTGTGTCCCTGTGACATGTAAGTCTTTTTCCAACTTACTGGTGTCTGTATTGATAACCTAACTGCAAATCTTTCTAACATTGCCAAGGCTGAATGAGCCTGTTCATGACAAATGGCAGATGTGACATTTAGCATTCAGTACTGCAATGTCTTCCTTCTATCACAAATATCTACCCTACAATCTCTTTACATAGCAACCAAGTGCCTCATGATATTTGAGGTATTTGTCCTTGCATTGATCTTCTGAGGCACACAGCGCTCTTCTATAGTTCATAGAATCACAGAATGCTTTGGGTTGGAAGGGACCTTTAGAGGTCATCCAACCCAACCCCCCTGCAGTGAGCAGGGACAGCTTTAACCAGATCAGGTTGCTCACAGCCCCGTCCAACCTGGCCTGGAATGTTGGGCTGGGATTTGTCTATAGTTGTCTGAAATATTGGTGTCCAGCCTGAGTGAGTCGTTCAACAGAACTGTTTACTGTAAGAGATGCTCTTCCAGGAAAAAAAGAACCTTCTTGTCCTAAGGCAGATGGGGCAGTCACCTTTTGGAAGTATCTGTCTCTCATTATTGACTATAAAAGGAGTTTCTCCAATAAGATTAGGCAAATGCCTAATGCCTACTGTTGCAGACCCTCTTAAAAATTGCATCAGGCATGAAAGTATCTTTAGAAATGTGGTCCTGTGTTACTTTCCCAATGCAGTAAGTGAAGCATAAGGGAGAACAAGAAATTGTGGTGTCCTGTGTGGTAAGCACTGTGATGCTGACCAGCCTCCAATTCGCTTTGGCTCTCAACCCACTTGAAGAACAACATATTGGTAATTATTACAATATTGTCACACTGCATTAGTGTACCTTATTTGTTTTCCTTACCTCTTTTCTACTTTTCATAGTGGGAAGGAAAAATCATAAAATATGGAGGTATGCCCGTACAGTACTGAGGCCATTTGTGTCCCATCAAAGTGTTGTTTTCATCTTTGTGTTGAAAAAATATTTATTCTATTACTGACTGGCCTTACAGGCCTCTGTTTTTCTGACTACATATTTAACATGAATTACCAGCCTCAGAGGGGATGTGATGACCTGTCTATAACTGCATTAAAAGGTGTTTCATGTTTAAAGAAAAAAATATGAATTTTGGCAGATTTTTTTTAAAAAAGGACCTTTTAAAAAATTTGCATTTCAATACAAAAGTAGTCTTATTGGCCCTGAGTCATTCTGGCATTTACATATGCACTCCCAGCTGCAAGAGCACAGTGGTTCCAGTCGTGCCTGTGGTAGTCAGTACTTGCTTAAAAGAGCTATGATTAAACTGAATCACCTCCAGCTATTAGAATTTCAATGGTCAAAACTCAGACTTGTGCCCAACGCAGAAACTTCATGCATGGTTTCACCCACACAGGAATTCAGGGTTTAGGCAGTACCCTGTGCACTCTGGAAAATTTTATGCTGGTTGTGGAAGTCCACCCAGCTAGGCCCACGGGCACGTCCTTCAGTGATGCTGGCATGGTTTCTGCTTATCCACCAGCCCTCGGGGTGTCTTGCTTCCACTTAACCCACAGAGCTCCAAACAGGATCCCTGCTCTGAGAGGAATCAGGCCATAACCATTGGGATAATGTTTCTGTAAGGTTTTGTGGCCCACTTGCACGTGGACTGTTTCCCTTAAGTCTCTGCAGTGTTTCCCTCGGCACCCCGTGTGGGATGGCTGTGCTGCCTTGAATAGGGCTCCCTCCCAGCAAACTCTGTGCCAGTTATAAGATACCAAGGGAACCCAGATCATATACTCATGCAAGCTTTCATTACTTTCTCCTAATTATGATTGTACTTTTATTTTTTTTAATCTGCAGAGATTATTACAATTGTATTGAGACTCTTTATCTCCTTTGTGCATACTTACCCTTTGATGATCTATGTATAGTATTAGCTACCTCTCCTCTAATTACATCTGCCTGATTCTTCAGCAAATCTTTTAAGGCAACATTAATCAACTGAATTTGGAACAGAGAGCACCTGAGGTGTCTCATGCAAACCCTCAGACTGAATTTAAATTGTGCTCTCAGAAATGAAAGGCTATTTCCCAAAGATTTTTTTTTAATTTAACTTCAAAGCCTCCCAAATATTTTTTTGTTTTGATAGATCTCAAAAAGAAGAACCTTTTTTTTTTTTTTTGCCATTATATTCTGCTCTTAGATATATTCAGTTTACACCACTAAGTCAGAAAACAATCACTACTCTATCACACAACATTTAAGGAGTTTTCGGTAGCCACCTGGGAACGATAAATAAGCTACAAGCTTGTTGCAAGAGGGTATATTTTATATATCCATAAAGAAAAGATCTTTACTGGCTGAAGTGTTATGTGTTTCAATACATACTGCTGATCTTTCTTTTTTTTTCTCTTTTTTTTTTTTTTTTTTTGGCCAAGTTAGGCACTTTTCTTGCAAAAAGAAAGTTATTTTGCACTGGAAAAGAGGAAAAGAATTTAGAGATTCACTTTACCATTTGACAGCTGTTCCTCAGAAGGTTTGCAACAAAAGCCTCACATGAGAAGACATTACAAATTCCAAACTCAGGGAAAAATCGCAGTTGGGTATTTCTGAACAAAACTGAAGAGAAGCTGCCCTTTAAGTGTAAGTCAATCTGGATCTGCCCTTCAGCAAACTTTGGCTGATTAATCTTGTTTTACATCAGACTTGTGGAAATCAGATAGAGGTTTAGAGTGAAATGTACTTTGCATCAGACATTAAGCAGCAATTTGAGGTTTGTTGCAAGACATTTGAAGCTGCAGCTGAATTAAGGACATACTAAATCATAACTTAAAATCACTTACTCCAGGATCTTTCTCTGTCAAGAGCACTCTCTGCTCCAAAGAGGGAAACCTGTCTTCTAGTTTCCATTCACCTCCGCTAATTCAGTTTTGTACCATAAGACGTGGATACCACAGTTAGTTTTACTTTTTCTTGCGACAAAAGGAGATAGATTTCGATCTTTAATGTGCATGCACAGAGGCACAAATTAAGATTCTGTTCAGACAGATGTCATCTTTGTTCCTCATTTAAAGCTTAGAAAAAGATGGTCTGGCATACCCCGCTATAGCACGTCTTCCAGAATGGCTTGTGGAGGGTTCACCAGGGTGGGATAATGTAGTTGAGTAGTTTCCATGAAAGGAGGTGATGATCCACAAAGCCCATGAGGGGAGAACATTCATGTCATTTTATATTGTCAGACAAGTAGTAAGGATCTTAACATAGATGTAATTTGGCCTGAATGTATTGGCAGTGTGGAACCATCAACTCTTTTCTTCTGACTAGTTCCTCCTTTGACAAGTTACTGTGTAAGTTGAAGGTTTTCCAGTTACAAACTTCTTATTGCCTGTAACTGAAGCAGAGATGTCCACTGAAATGAAAGCCACAGGGTTTTTTTCTTAGCTCTCCAAACCTACTTCTCCTGGCCATAATGAAGCTGTATGTAAAATACAGACATGCAAAATAATAGAAAACTGAGGTTTTATTAGAAAATTTAGTAAAAAGTAAAAAGCAGAAGGGAAAAAAAAATCCCTTACTCAATGGATGGATGTGTTAATGAATAAAGGATTTTGGAACTGGAGGTGTTAGTCATAGACCATGACAAATATTGCTCTGCTTGAGCATTAGGCTCCAAATATTAAATCTGGCATATATCTTAGTTTTATTCAGACTTCTTAGAATGACAAGTTAGTGACTTTTCTACAATAGGTTCCAATAATCTGTATTAGTGAAGCACTAGCTCTTCTGCATTTTTATCATGTGTGCCAATGGATCTACAAACAAGACTGGCAGAATGAACCCATATAAACCTGCCCGATGCAGCTTTTTTTCCCCTCTTCTTTCTCTGTTTTCTTTGGTTTATTTTCTTCACTCAAGAGTGCATTAGAGCTCTAAAAATAAATAAAAAGAAACACTTTTATAATGACTTCCTGAGCTTTGGTGCTTACTTTTTGTGATACACTTTTCTACTGCTAGAGGACTTCTTATCCTATGCTTTCAGCACCCTTGATAGTTTTTTGAAACTGTAGCAGTAAAATTGCAGTAGCATCTAAGGGTCTATGTGGGCTGAAGTTTCTGTTGTGCTCTACAGTTGCTGGCTGTGTCTGCTGCCAGCTACTTCATCTCACTAAGTGAGATGGAAAAAGAGGGCTTTCAGGACCTAAGCTGGGACCTAGGCTCAGGGACCATGCACCCAAAGATTAGGAGAATTGTGCCTCTGGTATTAGAAACATATTGACGTTTTCAGAAATAATTCATAGTGCCATTTGTACTATTTAATGGTCCATGAAGCCGATAGATATGTTAGAGCTGGCACAGCTTCTATGTGCTTCAGTAGCTTTAGATTAGAGTATGTTCTCTTTGAAATGGTGGGAATTATTTGGCTTGTGTTGTGGTTTAACCCCAGTTGGCAACCAAGTACCACACAGCCACTCGCTCACCTTTCCCCCCTGGTGGGATGGGGGAGAGAATTGGAAGGGCAAAAGTAAGAAAACTCGTGGGTTGAGATAAGAACAGTTTAATAATTGAAATAAAATAATAATAATAAATTGTAATGAAAAGGAAAACAACAAAAGAGAGAGGAACAAAGCCCAGGAAAAGCAAGTGACTCAACTGCTCGCCACCCGCTGACTGATGCCCAGCCAGTCCCTGAGCAGCGATTGCTGCCCCCTGGGGCCAGCTCCCCCAGTTTATATGCTCAGTATGATGTCCCATGGTATGGAATAGCCCTTTGGCCAGTTTGGGTCAGCTGGCCTGGCTGTGCCCCCTCTCAGTTTCTTGTGCACCTCCTCGCTGGCAGAATATGGGAAGCTGAAAAGTCCTTGACTTAGTATAAACACAGCTTAGCAACAACTAAACCATCAATGTGTTATCACATTATTCTCATGCTAAACCCAAAACACAGCACTGTACCAGCTACTAGAAAGAAAATTGCCTCTATCCCAGCTGAAAAGAAGACAGTTTGGGAAAAATAAAGAGATCTTCACATTTTAATAGCACTATTACAGTAATTTTTGTTTGTTATGCCTTTACTGCTTTGCCTCAAGATGCATGCGGATTGTGCTGAAAACGTGGCATGGCTGAACTATGCTAAATGCTTAAAGCTTCTTAAATCTAAACCACAGCTTCTTGTTAGACATCACATGGGGGAGTCAGTAATGTTCTCAGTATTCTCTGTGCACATTTTCATAGAAGGAATATGCAAGTAATGTGGGTTAGATTTCACTCACATTCATCTTTGTGCTATGGCAAAAAAAGCACTTGAATTCTTGTGTGAATTTAGACTTGTGAGGGGCCATGTTTGATTCAGCGGCAACATTCAGTTATTTGCAAGCACATGGAATATAGGACTGGCAGCCAGCTCCAGTCCTGCAAACAAAACATACTTGTACATTTACATTCCTGAAGACAGTAGTTTTGTGTGTAAAGATACTTCCCTAAGATCTTTTGTAGAATCTTGAACTGAGAAAAAAAGACTTTTGGTATAAGAAATACGGAAGTGTTTCTGTGCATTGAATACTACCAGCTGACACCACTAGGTATGAGTGTATAACTGAAAATAATCAAACAGTAATAGATGTGTACATGTGTTTGTATGTAGTAAAAAATAAAAGTTAAACTATATATACTATTTGGCCCTCAGGATGGGGGAGCTCATTTGAGAGCCTTGAATTGTCTCAAATCTGAGCCAGGTGCTGAGCCCTGGGGCATATATGCTTGAAGTGTAGCCTGCTCTCAGTTCAGTGCTGCACGTTGTCAGCTTCAAATGTGTTTATTCCAAATTCACATGTTTATGCAGAGATGTTTCATGAATTCTGCATGCCAGGTCACACTATCTGTGCACATTTCCATTGCAAAATGCAATTGTGCTAGTCGGTGGAGGGAAATCAGATTGTTTTTTTAGGACCGAGTCCAAGATTGTTTATTTCCATATTTTTATTTTTTCCATTTCTTTTGTAAAAGCCAGAAAAAGAAGCCAATTTAAGCTATGCCCATATTGTGTCTCTGGCGCAAGAGAAATAAATCAGTCGCATTTTACTGAGACAATATGTAAATACAGCTCAACCTTCCTCACACTGATCACTGGATTGCCAATTTGGCCTCTGTGCAAGTACAGTGTGGCAGAAATGATATTTCTTTAAAACTCACGTGCCACCACCATTCAGCTCTCCATATATTGAGCATTTTTCTGGTTTTAATTAGTGACTTTGATATTAAGCCAACTGGCAAATATTTATTTGATGAAGATTCTCCATTCATTAACAAAATGAGAAAAAATGAATCTATAATAGCATATAACCGCCCCATTAAGCAGCATTAGCTATCCATTTGAGAGCTAATAATATAAAATACAATTTTCCGACCACCAGATGTTGATGAATAAACTGGTGCTAAATTGGTGGCAGTAAAGCAATAAACAGGTCAGAGGTCAATTAGTTCCACCAGAAAGAAGCAACCCACTGGGAAAATGGCAGCAATGCCATGATGGATGCTTAGGGGGTGACTGACTGGTGTTTTATTCAGAATTATGTGCACGCAGCTGAGAGAGACTGATTCAGGCCAAATTGATGTTTACCTTTATGAGTTACTGTTGTTTCTTATTGCAGCAAACCCAGGAGATCTCAGCCAGGTCTGGGGGCTGTGGCAGTGCTGTCCCCTCCCCAAGCAGCCACCATGCTGGAGGGTAATTTTGGCCCCACTGGAAGCAATGGCTGAACAAAATCCTATCAGCCTCACCGGGAATGAGAGTCTCCTAGAATGCCTCATCCTATACAGATATTTAGATATGACTCAGCCTTGATATGCTCAAGTGAAAGCCACTGTGCCTCTCCTTGGGTGCCAATCTAAGAAAAAAAAAGATTTATTCTTACATGTAATTCCATCCTTTGAGAGGAAAACACCTCAGTACATGCCGAGCTTTGATTTCAGGTGACTTGAACAAAGGAAGATGAGAGCTACAAGATGAGACAGCTGAGCTGGAGGACCCAGCAAGGGTGCGTAGGATGAGAGCTGAAAAGTAGCCCCACATTACAAAAATCACTGATTGTTCCACTATCTTTGTGCGAGTAATGCATGGTCATGCAGGGAGGATCACAGCTTCAGCATTGCTCCTTTCATTTTACGTAATTAAGATACTTGGAAGGAGTAAGTCAAGTTTCCTGTTCCAATTCATCTTTTTGAAATAGTGCTACAGAAATTAATCAACTTTTTTTAATCATCCATTCTATTCTGACCTATCACCTTTCCTTACAGCACTAGCATGTAAGTCTTATGCACACTGTGTTAAACTATGTTAATATATTCCACAAATCACTCCCAAGGTTTGCTGCATTATGTTGAGCAGAAATGTGATGTGACAGAATAGAGAGGAGAGAACACACGCACCTTTTCGGAGACACACTCCAACTCTAATTAAATACGAGTCTTGGAAAATACTCAGTCTCTACAAAAAGTACTCTAGTCCCAACAGTGGCCTTTATTTTAATTTCCACTTGTCCCCTGCAAAGTTCTATCATCTTAGGACAGTGTTGGAAAGCAGACTTAAGGGATGAGGAAAAGTAAATATCCATCATAGAGTGCAAACTGTAATCAGTGGTGAGCTGATAGCATTTAGTATGTGTTACTCGGCAAACGAGAGATGTCAGTGATCCACTGTGCTTTTTGTGCTGCTGATCATCTTTGTCATATTCAGGGTTTTCTTTCTCAGGAATAATAGATCACTGTTTTTCTCTCTGAATAGCTATTTCCTCCTCCTTGTATACAATACAAAGGCTATCGCTTAAGTATAAAAGCTTCTCATCAAATCTCTGCAGGACGTTCTTTGTCCAAATCTGCACTTTAAAGACACTTTTTGCAGTGCAGTATCTGAATTACATCAGATGTATGGCAGCTTTTTTTTTCTGAAAATAGCAGCTGTGAGCAAGATTTAGTGTTAGAGTGAACAAAAAACTGTTGGAAGTGGCTGAGTAGAAAAACTTGTGGAGTTTTCTCAGTAAAACTATGTGTGTTTTTTTTTAAATTCAAACCTCTAAAAAGTCTATATAATATATTTTTCTCCCTTCCAAAATAAAGCTGTACTTTCAGAAAATTCCACTGGGTGCAATTAGAAGACATGGTAGAAATACTCATAGTGAAAGCTGAAGCTGCTTAAAATCCAAAGTGGTTTAATTCTGAATTAATGCTGTGATCCTGCACCCACTGATATAGGCGCTTAGCTTTAAACACATGGAAATCAATTCAACCCAACTAAAAAACCACCAAAACCGTTTATGATTGAGGCAATATAAATGCTAGATTTGTAGGCCAGAGGTGGTGCCAATAAGCTTTCCTCCAGCTGTGCCCCGGGATGGAGGTGGGGGCACCCTGGGGACCCTGCGCTGGTGTTTCCAGGCCTGGGTCGCAGAGGCTGCCGGCCCGGCGCTGCCCTGCCTGCCTCGTCTGCCCCGGGAGCTGAGCTGAAGCCAGCCGTCCCCAGCACGAGAGGCCATGCAGCCCACATGATGGGGAGGGAATTTGATGTGCTGTGACGCATGTGACGATGATCATGAGGAGGAGGAGGCAGGCTGCTACGCTAAGCGATTGACTTAAGTGCTGCGTGTGCTGGAGGCACCTTCCCACAGGAGGCACTTGGGGAACCCCGGGGGAACCCTCGGGGAACATCGCCTGTGTGTGCCCACGGCCGTGCTCGCCCCCTGTGTTCCTCTGCGCGCCTGGGGTAGCGATTGGGTGAGGAATCGGCCAAGGGCTAAAGTACCCACGGAGGGCTGTGCCACCCCGGGGCCCGGGGGATGTTTAGACTATGGGAAGCTGGGTTGGAGAGCACTCTGCTGTACCACTGGGGATGTCTGATGTCAGCTATAATTTCTGATGGGAAAGAGGTAGGGCTGGGTGTGCAGCTGAGTACTCATTAACATGCATGGAACAAAACATACTCAAATGATGCATGGAGTCTCCGCTTTTCTCTCTCTTCCCCCCCCCCCCCCCTTTCTAACTTTACTGAAGAAAATCACTTTCAAAGTCTTGGTTTGAACATCATCTTCCTTTTCTGTCCTATTATTTTCTCTCTGCTGTGATTTACAAAAAACCCATGTAAATATTTTATGATAGGGCCAATTTTATTCTCTCTTCTCTTCCCTTAAAGAAAGCAATGATAAATGTTGCTTTGTTTTTGAGTCACCGTCTGTAATAGCTTTCTCCCAAGCCCAGAAAAATCCTTTACAGAGACACATACACGCTTTCTTTCACAGAAAAGATGTATTGACTTATTAGTATAGAGAATAGTCTTTTTTTAATAGCACAGTCTTGTATTGTTGTCCTGATATTAGCATCTGCATATATCTTCTTCAGACAGATGGACGACTTATTGTGAGTCCAAACCCAGGGTGAATGACCACAAAATGAATTTAAAACAAAGAATTAAGACATTGTTATTAATTGACAGTTCCATTTTCTTCCTTTCCCTTTCAAATATGTCTCTGTGCTTGTACATATATATACGCACATATATGTATACAATCACAGAAAGAGTACTCACCCTAATTTTAGCCTGTATGTCTCAGCAGATGCACACACAGAAAAAAATGAATAATTCGCTGATGCACAGTTACAAGTGGATGTTTGTTTCTGAGACCCTAAGAACCTGTAAATGTCAGCCCAGATCCCATGGCTGTCTCCTGTCAGCTTTCACACTCGGTTTAGCTGGGACACATAGCAGGTAAACCTTGTAGAAAATTCAGCCTTCAGCTAGGGTGCGTATTTTAAATGCATTGTAAGAATCTGTCTTTGCTGTCCACTATTTTGCATGGGGAGTGCATTTACAGAGAGCCAGCAGTTCTATGCCGTGTCTCTTGGCATGTGCCCTCAGAGCTTTGAGCTTCAAGCTAGGACCCAACTGCCCTGGCAGCTCTCTTATACTGTCCTGTCAACTCATATTTGTCAGAGGAGCAGTTTTAAAGAAATGACTGGTGAGAGCTACCTCTTGGTCATGACATCTTTTGCAGTCTCCTTGAACTCTAATGCTGAAAATTCAGGCTGTTCACCTGTCCCCCACTCTGTTACTGATGTGGTACCAGGAGAGGAAAGTGGAGGGGGGGAGCCATAAAAAGTACGTGCTTATTCTTCTCTGTCATTTTTTTTAGTTGTTTCAAATTTCTGAAATGCAAGTTCAAAGAAAGGGTAATTACTTTCTGCAACGGGCATTCATCTAATGGGAGAGTCATTTGCAATGAAAATGTTTTAAGACCTAGGTGAAATGTTGCTAATGATTTGCTTTGTCAGGTCGTTAGGTAGCTTTCAGGCTTCACTGAAGGTAGCAGGAGTTTGTTCTCAGCATGACCACTGAGGAAGGTCTTAATTTCTGATCACATCACACCTGCTTTTTATAACATCAACTTATGATTGTAATCTCATCTCTTTGTGGGGAGCAGTGATGGGGAAGAAGGGGGTGGATTCCTGGAATCAGAGCCAAGGCACAGGACAAATGCATCCGGAGCAGGCACTCACTATCTTCCTGGCCCTTCTTGAACTTTTTCCTTGTTACGTTAATGGGTTGACTTCATCCAGAAATCTTTCTTTTTTGTTTGTTCCTTTTTTTTTGTTTGCTTGTTTGTTTTGTTTAAAACGTTGTAACTCAGCAGGCTATGGCTAGTGTGTGTGCCAAGGTGCTGTTTATACCAGGGTTGCTTCCCACAGGGTATAATTCTGTGTCAGACTGACATTCGTAGTGAGCACCGCTGAGGCCTCTGACAGACAATTGATTTCAAGGAACACACTCTATTATAAGAATCTCAGATTTGAGCCATCTGCAAAGCACAAGGATCTCTGTGCCTTTATAAAAGGGTTGGTTGCAAGGAGAGAGAATCCTGGCACTTGGGAGCTAGGCTTTACCTGCTGGTATTTGCACCTCTGCAGTTCTGCACACAGCTCAAACCCATTTAAGGCAGGAGCAGAGAGCAGAGCATTAAGACCTGTCTGACCTACTGGCAATGTAAGAAATCTTCATTCTCTCCTTTTTTTTTTTTTTTTTTCCCCCCCATGTTTCTTCCAAAGCACAGTGAAATAAAATTTCCAAATTACCCAAACACAGCTTAAAATGTAATAATCATTTGTCACTCAGCACCAGCCACAGCTTTGGCCAGGGTCCCTGTGAGGGATCTGTGAGAGGATGCTTAATGTCACCTCGATGTTTGTCTTGTGATAGTGGACTTGCACAAACAGGAATTCAAAATATTTCATTAACAGTGACCCAGTTTGATGATAATTTGCTTTTTAGCCATGGGAACCTGAAAGATCTCTCACAATTGTTTTCTGGGAGGGGGAGGAAAATTTTTTTCTGTCTCCCCCTCCCCCCACCCCCGTCCCCCCTTTTAGTTGTTATTCAGGTATTTAAGTCTGTCTAGGATAAAGGACTAAAGAAATGATAGAATTGGAAAAAATATTACTGGTGAATTATAATATTAATGTAGGTACAATATGGTACTAATCTTTTATAATTATTTTCTATAGAAACATCCATCAGACTGTTCACAAACTACTGCATTTAGGTACTTCAGACACTGAGTACAAAACTGTTCTTAAAATATTTTATTGGGAAATTTCACTTTAACTTGTTTAATCTAGACACCTTTTCCCATCACCAGTATAGTCTATTTCTTTATGGTTGGTTCAGGTGTCACTGTGAAGAAATGAATGCATTTTTACAGGGGAAAATTCACGCAGAAAAAAGAGCATTTGGTGCAATGTAAGGGAACACCAGATTTCTTAGCCTGTTTTCTTTTACTTCCTCCTGTTTCCAAATGAACTCTCAGATCAGGGTGGGTATAATGTAATTCAAATCCTAAACTCACTTATTTAATATCTTGTCAAAGTCATACCTTAATGTCTATCCACAACCCTAGTAGAATTAAAAATAAAGAGTGTTGTCAGGTCCGGAAATGTAGTTATTTCACTTGTCATTTCTTGTTAGTCCTTTCTTTCACCCATGATCACTGAGTGGATAAAATATTTAAAAGAATGTGCTGTGTTCTATCAAATGCAGTTGAGATGAGCAACAGGGGCTGTCAGCAGAAGAGGTCATCAGGCAATTTCACTCTCTGCTTTCTTTTGGGGACTTTGTAAGCCAAGTGTTATTTAAATAGGCCAGTCACACAGAAGGATCCCTGCTTTAATATGTAGTGTGTGTTTTCAATAACAGAATTTGGCCTGGATCCCAGGGATTATAATGACTTATTTCTGATGTGTAGTACTTTAGGTCTCTGGGAAATTGGTAGAGCATAAAAATTAATTTGTGTGTGACCCAATATAAGTGATAATTTAAAAATGGATTCAGATCTTTTGTGATGCAGGTATGTAGTACACCTACATTAACTACGGGATCTGTATCTACAAACTAGCAACACGACAATGCATAGCAGTGGGAGCCAATAGTCTAAAAGGCTCTAGCCAGATACAGCCAGTTTAGGATGACTTAGGTCTGATTCACAGAGATGCTGAGCGCTTGTTATTTCAGTGTTCAATCAAAGCTGAGTGCCTCAAAATGAAAAGTCATCAATAACCAGGTTCCTTTAGGTAACATTATATTCTTTACCAACTGCTGTACGTGGGTAGGGCTTTGTTGCACCAAGCCCTACACCTCGTGCACCTGTTCTTGACCTTTCCTCAAGCAAAATTATGGCCCTTCTTAGTGAGCTTTTGCATATCTGACTGAACCTGCACATCTCATCTATGTAAAGGATTCATATATGCTATAGGGTCTGCTACTCATCACAGGCACAGGAGGGTGAAGTATATCTAGCGTTGTCTGTTCTGCATACAAAATACGTGTGGATGCTGTAACTTTTTACCTTAAGGACCATTGACAGTAATCCCACTGAGGTCAACTCTAATGATCTGCACTTGTGTCAGAATGGACACAAATCCACAGTCCTAATAACAGGTCGGGATGCTAAGTTGCACTTTATCTCAACCTGTCTCGTACCGCCTCACAAATGAATGCTTTAATGGGCACCATCATTATTTTAATACTATGTTGGAACCTGAATGTTTTTTGTTTTTGAATAGTGTTCTGAGAGCTCCCAGTAGTACTGCAGTTGTTGGCGGCATCATTTCCGTTCACTCTTTTCTAAAGAGTTGGGGGGTTTGTGGGTTTTTTTTTTCTTTTCTTTTCTTCTTCGTTTTTTTTTTTTTTTTTTTTAAATCAGCTGGAAACTCATCCCAACTGAATTCTGTCATTTTTCAAAGACAAACATTCTCCTCTTCCCCCCAGCCTCCCCTGAAGGTCATGTCTACCTTTATCAGACAAATCTGAACTTCTTTTTTTAATGTTGTGTGAACGAAACTCACGACAGCACTGGGACACCCAAGTGAGTACAACATCCCAATCTATTGGCTGATGTTCAAATGCATGATGACAGATGCCAATCTAAGTGCAGAGGGAGAAAAGGAAGTAAAGGACATGAAGTAATTAATCCAACATCACACATATTGGCAGAAATAAAATCTGCACCTTTTTCTTAGGTGTCTTTGTCCCTGTTTCTTTCTTCAAAAAAATAAAGCACCATAATGTGGAGAGCTTTGTGTCCCTATCTTTCTCTCCCTGTCAGTACCTGAGTACAATTTTGGTTTCATTTTTCCTAATAGGTCTTCTCCACAAAGACAAATAATTACTGATAATATTTTACATTTCCAAACAGTCTTCTGCAGATTTGAGAAGTTTAGTAAGTAGACCCAATTTAACCTTTAAGTCATCCCACTTCCAGCATACAGATGATACCATGGACAAAGATATTCTGCAGCTATTACAGGTACTTTATTAACTTCCGTTCTCATGACAGCAGGGCTCACCATCCAGCCTTTGAATGGAAGGGTCACCTGGATCATAGATAAATTATATTCTGTTTTATCTCTAAATATTAATAATGGGAAATAAGAGGAGTGTTTCTAGTTCTGTTATACCTACCAGTATGTGTCCTGCCTGCCCTAAGAACATTCTCTGTTTGCCAGGATTTTCTTGAACGTTGCAATTATACAATTAGCATATTTACCCTGTGCACATAATTATACATAGTTACTGTAATCATGTCAATATGAGATAGGGAAAGAAAAAATCCTGCATTTAATAAGTCCCAGTGAAACTCAGATGAGAAAATCGGCATTAAAAGAACTTAAGGGCTTGATACAACACCAAAATGATGCATATTCAAATGCCACAGAAGAATATGGGATTGCCAGAGAGCTGCTGGTTTTAAGTATTCAGATATGTTTTCCAGTGTGAATTTCCTTGACTGTGTATGGTTCATGGCAAGATTTTCTGAGAGAATAAACTCAAGTGCAGTGACTAACAAATCTGTATATGTATTCTTCAAATACATACACAAGAGGGTGTACTTCAGGTGTTCTGAAAGTGATTATTCTTTAACTACCACAAAACCATAGCATGTCTGGACAAAACAGTGCAACAACTCAGACCTGTTGCTTTAGTATGGAGTGGAAGAAAAAGCAAACTTCCTCAGTTACCACTCTAGCCTTGAAATGGGGTAAATAAAGAGTAGCCCAGGATACTATTTAATAGCATAATTATTTTTCCTAAGTTAGAAGCTGGCATTGACATTGAATTGTTCTTCCAGACTTCTGATAGTACCGCATATTAGGAAAAGTACCATCGTAGCAAAGGTCACATATAGTTACTCCAAGGTATAGCAGCGAGAGAGTCATTTAACTGGAAAAGTTGAGTGAACCTGCAGGGACTTCATGTGAACGGAAACCAGAAAGGAAGATCTTGCCAATGCTCACCTTTTCTTTTTTTGTTCAAAGATGAACTGGTATGGTTTTGAGTCTTTCCATTGTCCGAGGACCCTTCAGTGGTCTACTGGGAAGACAGTAGATAAAATACACCTGTTCTTAAAAGAACAACTATGCAAAAGAATTGATGTTAAAGTTGTGGTTTGCAGCTAAATTGCTATATTTTGATGTTATAGTTAAGTTTCTTATTCAGTACATAATAGGGCAGGAGGGAACATTGAGAGGTCATGTAGCCCAAGTCTCTGCCCTAGGGCAGGCTCAACTGTAGCTAAACTGTACATGACAGGGAATTTCCAACCTGTTCTTAAAAACCTCCAATGAGGTAGAGTCCCCAGTTTCTATAAGTAATCCATTTTAGGACTTCATTAGACTTACTATTAGAAAAATATTCTTACCATGTAACTTAATTCTATCTTGTTGCTATTTAAACTCAGTATTTCTTGTCCTTTCTTTTTTGTAACTACCTTGAAGACTTTTGTCATGTCTCCCTTGAGGCTAGAATGGTAGGAAGCCAGCAGCAGCTTGCACAGAGCTGAGAACCACTGCCTGCTTCTCTTTTTTCCTTCCCCTCCTTTTGATTGCCTTTTTCAGTTATCTCAAGTGTCTGCTTATATAGCATGCTGTGAGTCAACAGGGTTTATAGAGAGGGTAAAAGGGCCTATTCTGAGCACTTAAGCCACTTGCTGCAACTCAGGATGAGTAGAAATGCAAGTGGAAGTGCAAAATATTGGTTCTTCCAATATTTCATTTTGGAGATGGGCAAGGAAAGCTCCTCTGTTGCAGACGAAATGCAGTGAGAAAAGGAAAGTGCTCCATGAGTCATTCCTGGCAGAAGGACTGAATCTCAATGGTGTAGTCAGATCACTGTCACTCAGTTTTACAGGAACATATCTAAGGTGAAGACAAATGTAAGAATTTCCCTTACAAATGCTTCCCCGAGGTGACTTGCATCAACATGCGTATGCTAAGTGGAAGGTGATCGCACCCCTAAAAACTGTAATCTCCCAGAATTCACATATGTCTACAGGTTTAAGATTCCTCTTAAATGCATACCAGTTTCCCTGAGGTGGGGCATAGCTGTAACTAACTTGTTTACAAGATTTACATCATATACTGCATAGCAGAGATACCTGACATAAGGTGTTGAGAGATCTCTTGGGTGTTGAAAGCAGCGTATGGGATGCTGTAGGCAGATCACGGGAGTTTTATGAGTGACTGCTTTTTGTTAATGCACTGATTAGTAGAAAGCAGCCAGCTCATTCAAAATCTTCCTCTAGGGATTTGTATTCTTACTGTAGAAATGTTAAACTGAATTCCACGTTGTGTGTCCAAACCAAGCTGGCTCATATGTATAATACATACTGTGCCAGCTCTTTTCTTACCACAGACCAATCAGTCTCCCATCAGGAGAGACCATTCTGAAATAATACAAAGTTCTGACTACCTCTTTTTAATAGCTTATGACTTGGCTCCAAAGCATCGTTGCATCTAGAGGCTATTACCAAACAAGACAGTGCAACCTGGTACCAGCCATTGGTTCAGCATATACAGAAACACAGCCATTAAATAAGAAACAGTAGTTTTGTAACTTTAATTGCTAATTAAAAGTATAGTTTGTGTTCTGTGACCTTGAAGCTAGGCATTCAAGTGCTAATGTGACCTCTATTTGACAAATACTGTTCTGATGTGACCTATATTTCACAGATATAATTTTAATTGGTTGCTACCACTTACAGCAGCATAAAATAATTTTTTTCCTGATTCTCTTTCCTTGACTAATGTCTATTACATCATTAATTTTTGTGTAGCTGTGTTGTATTGTTTGTGTTGGGGAGATTTAAATGCCCAGAACTGCATTGTTTTTCCTTGAATATTTTAGCCATCTCAAATTTTTGCAGGTTTAGAATAGCTGATTCAGAGGAAATTATAGATATCATAATGAAGAGAGGTTAATTCTTATGAAGGGCCAAATTCTGAAAAAAACAAAGGAGTTTAACCATGGTTAATGCATGAAATATTGAGGCTTTACTGTTCTGAATGTATTTCATAGGCTGATGGTAGGGCAGGAGTAACGAAGACTGTGATCCGTTCTGATAACATCTGCAAAAGCAGACACGTATTTTGACTTTGCTTATTGTCCAGCTGCACAGCACTTTTTTCAGTTATGTCTGTCACTTACCCTGGAGTAAGGCTTCATCACTGTGAAAAATGTTAAGTCTGTTTTAAGTGATATAAAAGGAACTTTATGCTTTCAGAGAGGAACCCAGCAATTTAGAAAAGAGGATATCTTCTGATATCACAGGTTGTAGCTTACCTTGATGGTCAACTTTAATTTGGACTAGAGTTTAAAACAATAAGAGGTGGTATCCTAGAATCAAAATGAATGTATGAAAAAGTGGGAGCAAGATCTTCAGCTCTTATAAATTTGTGCATCTCTGTAATTGATTCCAGTGTTCATCTATACCACCTAAATATCCGAAAATGGACTGGTAAAGAGGAAGACAAGAAGTTTTCAAGGAATTGCTGTGGAGCAGGTGGATATTTTTCATCAGGCTACCCAGCGCGCTGAGCGTGAACAGCAGCCGCTTAGGGAAGAACTCTAAAAATGTACTCTTGCAAGTCTCCAGGAACAGATTTTAAAGCAGAGAGAGAGAGCGCGTGTGGTTCAGCAGCCAAGCAGAAAAATATATTTAAAAATCACTATTCTGTTTACTAATTACCTTTGGGAACCCAGGAGAAGTGACGCTTTTACAGAGTAATCAGCAAAAAAGTTCTGTGGTCTCATGCAATTTTGCTGAGTTGATACAATCCTAGATAAGGTGTTTTTTCAGTGTGGATTTCTTAAGATTCCTTGTAGGAAAAGAAAGAAAAAAGTCTGAAATGCCTCCTGAACTGAATTTCTGATTTTTAGTATTTCCCTGTCATCCCAAGATTCAGGACCTGACCAGTCAGCTTCCAGCTACAGCAGCTTTCTTGTCAGGACAGTCAGGAGTGAAGCTGACCTTGTAGCATGATGTAACTGCATGTTTCTGTACCAGCCATAAAAAGAACATAAAAAGCTGTTTAGATAAAATTTTTGCTTTACTTGAGTTTTAAAGGGGCAAAGCTCACAACAGAGTTGAATTGAGAACATTTTCTCCCAGATCAAGGTAACTTCAGTTCTTGAGAGATAGTTTCTGTGATTGTGAAATGAAAGGTCAAAATGAGCAAAAAAAGTCAATTTGTTAAGAAGTGGCTTCTTGAAAAGATAAGGCTGTCTTCCTCCCTATATGCTTATCTTGTAGTTTAGTGTCTACATAAAGTGTCCTTAAAATATTCCTTCACTTCTCTGTTTCTAGGGAAGGTTCTAGAAAACCAGATTAGGATTTGGGATTTTTCAGTAAAAGGAGGTGAACCCCTTCTCCTCCCTGCAGCTCACTTTTCCCATGTGTAAACGCAGGTTAAAAATGTTTATTTGATGAAGAGATTTAGGGCCACGTTATTATCTCAAATGCTTTGTGACTGGAAACATCTTACCTAGTTATATTTTTCCCATTACTGCTAGTAATGCTAAAAAAAGAAAGGGAGCAGTAATAAGGCAGCCGGCATTCACCTCCAGCAGTGCTTCATGCCTGGCTCTTCACGCCTTCTCATTTACAAGCAGAAGAAACAAGGGGCGGTGTGTCCACTATTTCTGCCAAGGATCCTCACCTTTGTGGCTCTGGACTCCAACCGCCTACAGGGCTCAATGGCTCTGCAACACAGGCCAGGCCAAAAGAGGTGAGAAATGACCTGATGACTTTAAAAATGAAAAAAAGAAAGAAAAAAGATATTTGGTAGAAAAGGAGAGCACCGTTTACTTTCCTTGCCACTCTGAGTGACAGTGGTTTGTGGGGAGGTAGGAACCGGGGATCTAACAGGATAGAAAGCAATGGCTTCTGTGTTGTGGCCAAATTAAAATAGAGTTTCAAGAGCTGTTGAAATATTTCTATTCTAGGGGCACATTTGGGGGTTTTTATGTCAAAATTATTGTGAAATATCTTTAAGAGACTTCCATATGCACCAGGAAAGCAATTCTGATTGATGTTGATAGGTTGCTTATCCGTTTCCTCCAAGAGTTGAATTCACTGGGCACAAAAGTCTCTTTAGTCAGTTTTTCTACTGAGCCATGGTGTGTTCTCTGTTGGGAAAGGCCATTTTTTTACAGACCATGTTAAAAGTCCAGCATGAGAGAAGGCAACGTACTTTCAAAAAGTACAGTTGTGAAAGAGCTGTTCCTCTGAATATTTATTTATGCCTTGTTGTTGATTACACACTTTTCTATTCCATGTGAGAAGGAACGCTGGAAAACAAATGAGAGGTTGGGAATTGCTCAGAATATTTTCATGAAAAAGACTTTTTCAATTACAAAACCATTTTTCCCCAATATTTGGAAAATCAATTTTGATTACATTTCTGTTTATAAAAAACACGCAAGGGATTAAGTGCTTTGATTGAGTCAGAAGCCTATTTCAATTTCTGTGGGAGGAACATTTTTAAAAATTCCAAATCAACATTGTAGCAATGAAGAACAAATGTAAGTATATTCTTATGAGCTTAAAAAGCTGAAAATCAGCCCCCAAGATATTGATGAATCTCAAGCCAGAGGAAAAAAAAAATCCCAGAAAATGAATTACTAACATTGTCATCATAGCCACTAGTAAATATATGGTGATGGTTTTCAAGGACTAAAAATCTTTTGTTTTGAACTTACTGACATTGGCTGATCCAGCATAAATACTGAGAGTAGAGAAGGGCTGCTGCTGTCAGACAAAGCCTTAGGCTGCTGCGCAGCTTATAGCGTGAGGGATATATCGGACATACTTATTTTGAATGTATCTCCTTCTGTGTTTCTTTTCACCAAATGTATTTTAGATGCACACCAAGAACAGATTCAGTAATTTAGTGTGTTGAATTCTGGAGTCAGTGATTCCTCTGTAACATCCGTTGTATTATGGTTACCAGGAGGAGAAATTGAATCTCTGTGGTACGTGGCATGAAGAAGAGAGAGGGAGCACCTTGTTTCTGCCTGTATCTCATGCTTTCTGTTCACTGCCCTGCATGCCCACTCCCCATTCTCCCTGCAGCCCGGGTCTGGGCTGTTCAGCCCCATGGCTGCAATCTTTGCCGTGATCCATGCTGCCGCAGCCTGAGGCTCACAGCTGTGCCCAGCCGCCTTCATGCCTTTGCCGTCATCATCTCCTGGATGTTTACTCTGTGGCTCGATGTTACAGAGGGTGCGCCGTACCATATGCGTGTGCTTCGGTTTTGTGGAGCAGATGCTGCCTGACACTGACTTTCTGAATTTTGTTTAAATTCTGCATAAGGGGGATCTCCCCTGAAGTTTTGTTTTCCTCTTGCAGTCAATCTTTCCTGTGCTGCTGTACACTGCACATGGAGACTTTTCCTTCCAGCGCTGCAGACCTGCTGATTATTGCAATTTACTTGTTTTTAATACAGACTATGCCCTCCTCCTCATCCTCCCCCGCTCTGTGATGGTTTTGCCTGGGGAAGCAGTCCCAGCTAGAGCCCACAGTCTGTTTTTGTCCATTCCTCCATGTACTGAGAAGTTTCACTTGAAACAGTGTGAAGCTCTTCTTGCTTCTGCCTGCAGCTGTGATAATTTTTCTTTGTAGTTTATTTTCTGGATACAGCCTTTCTGTTATGCCTTCATTTGAGAAAGAGGATCTGCAACTTTCACATGATAAAAGTCTTATTGCTGCAAATATTCCCAAGAGCATCAATAGAGAGCGGCTGTGTAGGAGTTGCATCTGGATGCAGATAAGACGAACGCTTGTCCGTGCAACCTAGCTGTATCCAAGATCTCCTTTCCAGAGTCATGCGAGATCCCTGCTGCCCACTACACCAGAGATGATGGTTTGAGCTCTCTGAATCTGAGCAAAGACAAAATGCTGCCTCTGATTTCTCAGGCTTGGTTTTGGGGAGGTTGTGTACCAGCAACTCTTACGTGTCTCCCAGCTGTGTCCTTTGCTTCCACAAATGAGGTTTACATGTCGTGTAATGCAGCAAGTTCTGGCTGAACATTTTGGTAACAAGTAGTCCTGTCTGCAATGACTATTTAGCAGTTAGGACTCTGATAAAAGTTAATTTCAAAGTCCTGGTGATGGTTTTTAGGACATTTGCAAGAAATGACCAAAAGTGCCTGAGGAATTTAAGCTTCATTGGTATGACTTGCATCAGGAAATAAGCTGTTTCCCTCTTACCCCAATGTTGTGGCCATGCTGTTCCAGAGCCCATCAGCTTTACTCTTTCAGTGTCCTCACAAAACAAAGACAGCTATCCAAAATAAAAGAAATACTATTTCGCCATAGATTTATTCTGGAACAAACATGTCAATTAATTGTTCCAAATGAGAGACAGCTTGATTTGCACAGAAAGTCCAAAGGTTGCTGGGTGCTAATACTTCTAAATACTTTAGAAAAATCTCACCCTTTATTTTCTGGATCTCACTGACTTGACTAGAAACCTGTCTCAGTAAACAGCTGAGGACAGAGTTAGGAAGTAGCCCAAGTTTGTATTTTTCTGCCCTTCGGAGGTTGTACGTAAAAGGTAGGAAAACCAGATCCACTTCTCAGTCTAATCTGACCCATACTAAATCATTAACAATGTTAGCCTCATCCCCTCAGTTAAAATGTGAGTGGATGCTTATTCATTTCTTAATATAGTCTTACTTTTAAATGATTCATATTCCATTTCATCGTTTTCATTGCACTTTATAGAAACTTGGCAGAGGCCTGAAGGACCTTTACTCTTTCCAGCTTGTCACTCCAGATGGCTTTGCATTTCCATAGCAGATGAAATGCTCCGGTCATGGCAGTGCAGTTGCATGCATTTACTAATCCACTTTGCCAATCTCCCAGACCCTTGTAGGATGCTTCTGTGCACCACTTTTGAAGAGTTTGCATTTAAATTGGCTTTTGAAATTCATGTTTCATTTTCTTATTTTAATTACTGTCCCTGCTGCTCTCATAGTTAGTTATTATACTCTGCTGGAATTCTTAGGGACTATTCAGGTTTCCTGTGATTTTGGTAATAAATTTAGATCTGATATTATTGCTGTTATACCAGGATCTAAATACCTAATTAGTGTCTCCATGTTTTTTTGTGTAACACAAAACATCTATAGTAAAAATAGGCGAAAGAGTAGTATCTCCATTTTACTGGTGGTGAACTGAACCTCTGAAAGATTAATTGGTTTGCCTCAAGATGATCAAAAGACTGTGGCAGAATCTGGGACCTCCATTCTTTGTGGCTCATATGAGTTCTGCCTCATAAATTCATGAAACCTTGTGGGATCAGACCCACAGCAGCAGCTTGGAGAACCAATCTTATGCCCAAGAGTCAGTAAAATGAGATTCCTCACAAGTGCAGTTTCACTAAAACAGTGGGAAAATTTTTCTGACTATTAATTTACTTTTCATCCCTATTAATATATTTGAGTCAGCAGTGGTATGAAATATTGTGCCATTTGCAACTGAATCAGAGTTTGGACTATGTCCGGGTCAGCCAGGAAAGTTGTACTCAGCACACTGAGCCAGTGTATTTCAGAAACTCCCCTCTAGGCAGTTACTGGGTGGCAAACATGCTTCATATTCATAAAATGTTGGGTTTTTTTTTTCTGAAACACAGTCCTATTATGTTACTCTGAAATATACTTACTAGAAAATATGGTCCTATTGTGTTTCTCTGAGTCTGTCTTTGGGTAATCCTCTGGCTTTCGCCTGAGGTCTTGGTGTATGACAAGTGAAATGATGCTGTGACACTGGTGGCTTCAATTTACTACCCCTGTTTTGTAGTGCTCAAATTAAAGATAGCAAATTGATTCATATTTCAGGACCAGACCCCTTTTTCCATTTGCCTGGTCCCTAAAAAGGGTTCAACATTGCATGCAGGGATGTGTATGTTGAAGATCCTCTGCTTTGACCTCTCTGGGGTTGTTTAATACATTGCATAAGCCTGTGAAAAGGGAGGAAAGCACTCCTGGATTCGTACTTTTGCAGGAAAAGTCTTGCACAATCAGTATCAACAGCTTGTGAAAACAACAGAGACCTGATGCATGGTATAAGCACATCTAGTAGGCTGTCTCTCTGTCTGTCTGTCTGAGACCCATGGCTCCTGGCAGCAGCGCAGGAGGCATAACTGAATAAGTGGACATTGCTGAAAAGCTGTAATAAAGAGGAGACTTTAGTGGTTGAAATTTTCAGTTACACTTAAGACTGATTTTTGGCTGGTGTGATGTTTAGAAGGGGGAAATGTGAGGCATTGTATTTTCACACCGCTTGTGCAGAAGCTGTGTGGGGCCAGTTGGGACCAGCTGTTGTGCTTTGCAGTGATTCACATTGCAAAAAATGAATGTTTAGAAATCAGATGTGAGTAAGGAGACACAGTCTTCAGCAGGGCTGAACAACTGCTTGGCCACTTGGCTCTGTCTTTTTGTAGGTCCTTACTGATGCATTATGAGTTCAAGTTTAGTGCTAGAATGAACTATTCACCACTGAAGTCAAAAGAAGAATTTTCAGCTCAAAGTTTCAGGCATTTTTCTCTAGTCTTGATAGTTAGAGGTGCTGTAAGAGTCCTTAGTTGAATATAATTATAATTAAGCTCGGACCAGAAAAAAAGGAAATCTGAGTATCTCTGAGAGAGGATAAACATGGTAGGGATCTCAGACCATTTTTGCAATCCCTTGTTTGCGTAGTACGGAATTTTTAAGAGGATTTCAATCTGTATTTTGTGTATCGGCTGATTCCAAGCAAAGGTTATTTATTGCTGCAGTTGCAGTTTTTTTAGCATGTTTCCTTGATAACAGACCTGTTCAAGTTGGTAAGCTCCAAAATCTTTATTCCTCATCCCTCTCCTCCTGTGACATGTGAACCTGTGAGAAGATTACAGGGGTATTGGGTTAAGTGCCTGTGAAAAGGGGAAGAGTTTTAGCCAACTAGTTCCAAACTTCTCTTGTTGCAATCTACAGCAATGCCATTACTGTCGGATCTAACATTGTGGCTTAGCCTAACCCTTCAGTTATGCACTTAGAAAGTCACAGCCCATCAGAATAGCATTAGTGTCATTTCCAGTACCTCGCCTACCCACTGCCACCTCAGATCATGCCTGAAATATTAACTCATGTGCTCTCTTGTAGTGGTAAAGTGAGGATGATCAGCTACTTGTCAATCAGCCTTTCAATCCGAGCTTCTAGCTTGCTCATAAATGATACTACCATTAGCTAAAACACAGTGGGTGGGTTTTCCTCATATTTCTCATCTATTTTCACATCAGAGAGAAATCCAAGATGACATAGCCGTGCTCTGAGCTTAGAGATACTGCAGACTGGATTGCAGAAAGCCTTCTTCAGGTTTAGGTGGGTGGCTGCTCACCAGTCTCTGCCATGGCTCTCAACCTTTACTTGTGCACATATTCACATTTAGGAATGACATCCACAGTGTTGTCGTAGGAAAGGATACATCTCCATGTAACTAAGCTCTCAGTATTTCTCAGCATTCCTGCTAATTACTAATGACAGAGACTTTGTCTCTAGAACATCACAATATTTTGATTTGAATTTTTCTCACCAGGAGGAAAGTTGACAATGACGGAGCAGTCCACTCTCTCAAGACACCTACTGTCAAGAAGAGAAATTTTTCACGACTCCAGTAAAAGATACAAACCACTCAAATTTCAGTCAAGATATTGTTTGTTGAATATTTCTTTCTGTCTGAGATAAAGGGAAACAAACTGGTTTTAAAATTATATCCCTGGGGAAGATAAGGATACCAGGCTTATTCGTTACAAGGAAATCCCTTAGCTACTTGGGCAACTTAAAGGAGCCTTAGAGTGCTTGTAAAACCAGGTCTCTGTCAGGTGTCTGTGTATAACTTTTTAGCTAAAAAAAAAAAAAAAAAAAAAAAAGAGAAAAAGGAAGCGTGCATTTGTGTGGAATGAAAGAAAATACTATGCTCTGACAGAGCCAGTCCAGAGATTTCTAATAAAACCAGAGCTTTTGCACCCTCATTAGTTCTGTCTTCATGATACTAAACCTTTTGAAATCAACTGTAGACTTTATTTTGACTTAACTTCCTTTGGTTTAGAAATTTCCAACTAAGTGAAAATGGTAGCACTCCTGATTCTTCCAGGCTAATTTGCAGTGTGATTATAGAATAAATTAAGGTGTATTAATGAGAGCCATCTCCTGTACTATCTGCTTCATTTTATTGTTATTTAGAAGCAACTTATGGAACAGTTACCATAGTCACAACCTAAAAAGATAGGGGCAGTAGCAAAGCTTGTGAGCTAAAATCCAGTATTGCTACATGCATGGAATCATAGATAAGTGTGACAGGATGTGACATCTAAGATACAGTTTGACTTACCAATGAGGGACAAAGGTAAGATAAGACATACTGACTCTGGGGGTGGGGAGGAGAAGAAAGATTCACTGTAGGAATAATTTTGATTTTTGAAAGAAATCACAATGCTTCAAAATGATTGTACTATAATGGTTATAACATCAAAAGCAAGGACAAACTCCTGGGAAGCTATTTGCAGTATTTCCATTTAACCATTTCAAGGCAGGTGAGTAGATAAAATGCAGGAACTGCTCTCAGCGATGATTCCCCTTCAACACATACAGTTTAATCATGTTCTCCATGTGGTTTGTAGGGCTTGGTAGACTACATCCATAGCTTTTCCCCTTCTGAGACTTGCTGTCTCCCAGTAACCCCGACTTTTATAATTGAGGCCCTGGTTAATAATTGTTTTTCTCTTCCTCTCAACCCCACAGCAATACATGCCATCTAAAAAACTTAGTGTGCAGAGCAGGTAAAGGAATACATGCATAAAAAATGTAGGGCTGTTAGTTTTTCTGTGTGATAGCAACAGCGCTAGTACTGTCACTTGTGTTCACTTCCACTCTGCACAGTATGAATGACCATATGAGACCAGAGCAATTGAGATCTGGCCCCTTTACCTTTCTGATTTTGCACATCAAGAATCTGTTCATTGTAAAAGTGCTAAGCGTTGTAATACCATATTCTCATGGACAGGGCTACAAAACAAACAAACAAACAAAACCCAAAGAAAAGGCAGCCCACAAGATCAGCGAGATTTTGGTGTTAAAACTGGTGTGTGACATTAATAAACATAGAAATTAGTTGACTCCACTGCAACCAGCAAAAGGCCCCAGTGACCTTGCTGAAGACTCTGCAGCAGGGTCGATCTGAGCACAGGCAGACTGATACCTGTGAATACTGCTCAGAAAGCCAAATTAGCATGAACTTTTGCATGATCTGTCTTGCTGCCTGGGCATTTTCCCACAGTGCTTGGAGCTCTGATTAAGGCAGTCAACCATAAATCACTAAGGCACATGTCAATGAAGCCCTTACGACACCACTGGGGATAGAGGAATCATATCCTCTTATTGCTTTAATTGCAAGGCTGGAGTCCATTAAAAATCCATTTAAATCTATGAACTGGTGCTAGTTTTAAACTGGTAATTTATGTCCAGTGGATATTAGGAGCATTTTTCCCCCCTGTATCTGAACTATTGCCAAGAGCTGCTCTAACTAACCTATGATATTCATGTTCGGGCTTATACAATATAATCTCCTTCACTTTCTGAGTATATATCAGCAGGCAGCAGTAATGGGCATTGTCTGAATCAAAGCCTCTTATAGAAATGTTGCAAACCAAAATGAAAAGACTGGAATAGCTCACCATCAATACGTGGAAAGTATTCCCAACTGGGAATTGATCAGTGCATTTTCTGCCATCATCTTTCAAACTGCATTTTGGAAGGACTCAGAAGCAATTCAGTAGTATGTACCTGATACACAACATTCACCTACCAGGATGAGCTGTGCAATAGTAACAAAACAAATGTTTTTAGCAAACAAGGGCAAATTCAGTCTAGTTAATTACTTCATTATTTTTGGAGTTTGAGTATTTCAGAGGCACTCTGTCCTTGTACTCATCTGATTTGCAAGACAGGGTGTTCTGCAGGGTAAGAGTTCACACACACAGTATAAGCTTTTCTCCTCCATGCCAGTGTTTTTGCATGGTGGCCTTCAAAGGTAGGCAGCCAGCCCCACACTTCCTACTGACCAAAATCAGATTCTATAAAGGGGTCCAGTTGAAACAGTGCAGAATCAGTATCTATTGTACTGTTAATATAATAAGAAACACTACAGAAGAAAAGCAACAGCAATGGCACAGCCGGTACCTTTATTACTGTGTTTACAAGCAAACAATGTAGAAGCAAAGACAACTTGGGCAGGTGTATCCTGAGGCTGGGATGGTTCTGGCGGCTTCTGGGCTCAGAGTCCGGGCAGGGTCATGACCCATTTAAAGTAATCTGACTTTTCCCCTCTGTACTGTAAAAAACCTCTAACTGCTCTATGGCAGTTTCCATTTCAGTTTTCTTGCAGAAATGGACTTTGAATCACAGAGGTCAATGTCTTCTCATTTACTTATGGTATTAAAAAAATCTGGAATTTAAAACAAAGGGATGCAACATCTTTTGCTTCCATTGCCCATTTTCCCCTCTTAAATGATGTTCCAAAGTCCTGAGGACTGCAGGTAGTTCAGCTATCACATCCATCTGTCATTGCTAGGCCTTTTCAAACCTTCGTCTCCAGTCACTGTGCTTCCTTTGCCTTCTCTCCCTCCGCTCTGCAGGTCCGCTGCCTGCCTCCCCATGGTGCAACCGGCTGAGCTGCCAATAAAACACAGGTGTACCCCCAGCAAGTGCCGCAGGGACAGGCCGGGGCAGAGAGGATGGTTACGTATTCACAGTGCGTCTGTCTCCAGCTATTTTGTCCATCTGTTACAGTTTCTTACTACTAACAGGTGAGCACCTAGCTCTGGAGGGCTACAAAAGCAAAAAGGAAACTGGCACTTGAAGGGTGATGAGATAAGCATAATATTGGATGTAAAGGTGTGGATCACAGTTGGAGATCCATAAAGGGATGTAGGAGCAAATGTTGAAAGTTGTGATGAGGTTTTTTTTCTTGCCCTGCATTTAGAAATTATCCTCAGAGTGCAATGAGGCTGGCCTGATCAGCTGGAGACAGACAAAGAAACCGAGTGAAAATAGGCAAAGGCTCAAACATTTCTAAGGTAAAGTGCTGGTCTTTATTTTTTAAAGTGAAACTAATTAATTCCTACTGGAAATCTACCAAACTATTTACTCTTACTTCTGGTAGCAGCAGCAACAGAGGTAACCAGAAATCTCTAGGTAGTACAGGTGTTTGCTAGCAAGAGCAGCTGTTACTATTAGAAAAAAAAGAAAAGGTTCCCTTCAGTTTCAGCTTCATAACCCAGATGACAAGTTCTGAAATGAATTAAAAAAACCCCCACCCTCCAACAGACGCTTCATCAAAACCTGGCTCATTGCTTGGCTTTGCTTGCAGCTGTTTTGCTCCTTCTGGGGTTTGGCACGGGATAGCTATTGTGGGGGCTGTGTTCACCCTTCTGCATGTCCTTTTTCTGACTCACCTTCCATTCAGAAGCCAGTTTCTTTTTTCCCTCATTTTGTGCTCATTAGTGCAAAAGAAGCAACTGTGCTGCTGCCTTAGCTGATGCCTCAGCTACACAAAAGAGAACGGCTTCCTTAGGTGATGGAAGATGTTTGTTTTGTACCAGGTGCTCACTTGGGACAAAGAATAAACAATGAAACTAACTCATTCCCCCCATACTGACATTTTTGTTAGTTTTCTCATATGAAGGTTCTCCTTTGAAGTGACAAGGTTCATTGACTGGACTGGAGGGCATTCAGATAATGCCTCAAAAGGCAAAATTATACTTATGTCAGCAGCATTAGGGAAAGTTAAAGATGTGGATATAAGCAATCCAAACTAAGCCATGAAGCTTCTGTTTGATTCAGACAGCATATAGATGGCTATCACTGAAGTTTGCATTTGACAACTGCAGAACTATATCCTTTTGATTTTTCATGTACAAAGTCCTGCAGCAGTTCAGAAGTGAGGAGCAGGGTTTCATGCGTATGACTGAATAGAGACAGCCAGAAGCATTTTGAAGTTATTCAGCACAAGTTATGTTTTGTTCTTACTGCTTTTCTTTTTAGCACCAGAAATCAGTGCTGATGTCATTCTCGTGTTAGCTGCTTAGTGTAGTGAGAATAAAGAATAGCTAAATTGGGACCCTGCAAAATGCAACACCCAGATGGCTGAAAAGACAAGTGAACAAGGTGCTGAAATAAGAGGCTTTTGTCTTGGGTTTGAAAAAGAAATAAATAAATAAAAAAAAAATCAAGCAGCATACAAGAAATACACATGACCATAAACAGAAGTGAAGTTCATTTTGAGCCTGAATTTTGCATTCCTTCACATCAAAGCAGGCAGTCAGCATTGCTATACTTATTCTGTGTTAAAAACAGAAGCAAAACCAAAAGCAAAGCAAGACAAAGAGAATCAAACCTCAAAGGAGTCTCTTTGGCAGTATTTTGGTACTCAGAGATAGTTGTTGCTGGTGAAGTGCATTTCACAACCTCTGCGCAGGCCAGGTGGTGTAAGAGACATCTGTCCTTATGGTGATCCTTTGCAGTGACCTCCTAGGCAAATGCTCAAGTGCCAAGGAGCATCCCAGGTTTTGCTTCTATCCCAGATCCTGGATATTTCACTGAATACATTTCACCCCCTCGTCATCACAATGTTATCGCTGCAGAATGACAGCAGGCTAAGCCAGTGAGTTAACCTGGACCTTGCTGTAGGAGATGTTAAAACAGAGGTGAGAGTAGTGGCTATAAATTGGAGGACCACTAATCTGTTAATTATCAGGTAGTTACACAGCCACAGTAAGCCAGGTATGGCTGCTTTTAGAAATGTCCCAGGAGGAAATGAAGTGGAGAGGGAATTATTCTAACATATGGCAATTTATCAGTTGCTAACACCAGCAAGACTTTGTTAAAAGATTCCCTTAGGGTTCCCTATGACAACATCATGGATTTATGACTGGTGATGAACATCTTTCTGAATAGTGCAAAACGAAGCAAAGGATTACAGGCTTCTGGGTATTCTGTGATCTGGGATACAGGTGAAACAATTTCCACCATAGCTGGTATCTTGTGACAGAAGACAAAATGATTGCTGGTAGTCTGTGTGATTGGTAAGGTATGATATTATTTGCTTAGATTGTTTCACACAGGAGCTAGAGAGAGAATTGGTAAACAAAGAACCCAGAAGAAACTTGCTTATTTTGTCTTAGAAGATACTTTTAAATCCGATTTTCTGTATTTTTCCAGCAGCAATGGTTATATCAGACATAGCAGCATAACACATAGGTGCTAAAATTAACAATGCTGTGTTGTAAAAACCTCTTTTAAAAAATGGTGACTGGTGGGAACTGCTCATGAATAAAATTCAAAAGGAAGGAGGAGCGAGGCATCATGGAAATGTTGGCAGAACTGTTCTTTCAAAATTTAAAATATGAACATTTGTTAACAAGCAACATAGATTGCTTTAGGTAGGGCAGTACATGTACAGATTATGGTGGGTTTTTACTTATCAAAAGTACAAGATACAAGGTACTACAAGTGTTTTCAGCCTGGTGGGTTTAAATGGAGGGGTGGGTGCTTGTCGGTTTTGGTTGGGAGTTACACTGCAGGACAGAGAAGGGGGATATCCCCAGGCTTATCCTGGCTCCTTGCTGGGAAGGCCCAAGGTGCTATGCCAAAGCCTGCCTTTTCTTCAAAAGGGCTGTGGACATGTGGGCAGGGAAGGAGTCTGTGGTACTCTCTAACCACCTGTGCTGGGAGAGCAAGTTGGCTGCTCATTCCATAACTGGAGCAATCTTCCTTGCCCACTGCAAGGATACCCTTTTTTCTCTTTTTCTCACTGCTTGAGAAAGCAATTTCTTTGTTGGGTTTCTCTTTGTATATGCTGGAGTTGATGAACTGATGTGATATGACAGTATAGCTACAATTGCAGAAAAAAACAGGAAGAATGGCACATTTTTTTCAGGATACTCCATCTTGCTCTAACATTTATTTGGCATGTTGAAGCATTAATGCTTCGTGTGCTGCAGTAACTGACTTTTTGATATACAAGTTTTGCTAGAGAAAGCATTATAGAGTATACAGTGCCAGCAGGTTTTTGGAAAAGAAGTGGGATAAGGGAGGAGACATTTTCTTTTTAACAAAAAGCAGTAAATTCCATCATGGGAATTTATACACCAGCTGGAGCATCACAGTAAAAGTAAGAGTTAGTTTCCAGATACCATATGATGGTGATGAAAATTCGGAGTGTGACATTCATTTGTGTCCTGAACAGTCACCTTGTAGAAGAGAGCAAAAGCTCATCCAACTGAGGATTGGTGCACCATCTTCCAGTAGGTTTTTTAGCATCAGGTACATGACATTTCATGAACTTTTTGTAAGGGTGGATTTTTCCAGCCTTTCAGAGTGTATTACCTTTAGGGGATTAAAGAACTTTGATCTACGGTTGCCCATGTGCAAGCAAGCGTAGGAAGGGCAGGAAAAATTAATATGGGCCAGTGTTTCTAACCCTTTTGTTGTGCTCTTGGTTGTTGATCAGACTTTTCTTCTATTTGTATTTAGACTTGACCACAATGAATGAAGCTAATTAAACTTGGTTAAGCTGATAACACCACTGCAACAACCCAAAGCTGAGCCCTCCTTGTCTCTGTCAAAGAAAATCAATATTTTCATTCTTCCGTAACCTCATTGCTCTGTTTAGCAACACCAAGCCTACGTTATGCTGCAACTTATGTGCATAATTAGAGCTTTGGGGATTTGGAAGTGTTTTATCCATAATTAGAATGAAGGTTTTCAAGAGTAGGGATTTGCTTTCTATGGTTTTCTGCATTCTTAACAAAAAAGAACAAAACCAAAAATATAGGTAAAAAGAACTAACCCCAGATCTAGAAAGACTTCTCCAGAAGCTGTCCTTGCTCCACATCAGTCAGGCTCTCATGCTGGCATTTCTAACCTTTCTTTAACTGGAAGGTCACACAAGTGCTTGAGTTTCACTGACAAAAAGGAGGCACCAAAAGAGAAAGATTCCAGATGAAACCAGGTGTTGTGGTTTAACCCGTCAGGCAGCTGAACACCACACAGCCATTCACTCACTCTCCTCCTCCCCAGTGGGATGGGGGAGAGAATTGGGAAAAAAAAAAAGTAAAATTCATGGGTTGAGATAAAGACAGTTTAATAGGACAGAAAAGGATGGGAAAATAATAATAATATACAAAGCAAGTGATGCACAATGCAATTGCTCACCACCTGCTGACTGATACCCAGCCAGTCCCCGAGCAGCGATCCCTGCCTCCTGGCTAACTCCCCCCCCAGTTTCTATACTGAGCATGACATCACATGATATGGAATAGCCCTTTGGGCAGTGTGGATCAACTATCCTGGCTGTGCCCCCTCCCC
Organism: Pelecanus crispus; assembly: GCF_030463565.1. NCBI lineage: Eukaryota > Metazoa > Chordata > Aves > Pelecaniformes > Pelecanidae > Pelecanus > Pelecanus crispus. The sequence goes on along the minus strand of NC_134653.1, from coordinate 7,985,258 downwards.
GTTTCTTGTGCACCTGGCAGAGCATGAGAGCTGAAAAGTCCTTGACTAGAGTAAGCACTACTTAGCAACAACTCAAACCTCAGTGTGTTATCAGCATTATTCTCAAACTAAATCCACAACACAGCACTATGTCAGCTACTAGCAAGAAAATTAACTCTATCCCAGCCGAAACCAGGACACCAGGATAGCTCTTCCAGTAAATACTTCAATCCGCAAACAGTCGTAGTGGGATCAGGGCCATATCTCCTGGAGAAGAGTAATATCCCCCGTTAAAAGAGAATTATAAGCTGCACTTATGCACGTTTAGCTATGTTTAATTGCTGGCACACTTGAGTGAACTGCTTTTGGGAGTAATAGTTACATGATGTTCTTTGTTGTGTAATAGATTAAGGGAAATGTTGGGAGATGTGGTGTTCTCATACTGTGCACCATCTCCCACTGCCTTTTGGGATGGTAACTGACTGCAGTTTTTTAGGGTTTTGGCAGTAATAGAAATCCTGCCCTGGCTTTGGGTAATTGCCATAGAACATGCCAAAAGACTTCCCTCCCTGGACAGACAGCCCTCTACTTTACTATCCCTTGCATTTCCTTGCAGCAGGATAGATGAGAAAGGTCAAAGCAGCACAGAAACATACCTGTAGCTGAGCCTTCAGTAGAAATACTGGTAAGAGCTAGAGCTAAGCAATTTGACTTGGCCAAATAAAATATTTCTAGTGCTATTCAGAACTATGCACAATCTCCAGCAATATTTGTGTTGTAAACCCAAATCTCTTGATTTTTAGTAAAAGCAATGTGGTCTGAATAGTGCTAGAATATTCGGAGTGAAAGAAATTATTCAGAAAAGCAGTAGGAAGACCTGGTTTAACCTAATAGCTTTTACTGCAGTTGAGGTATAGTGCAGGGGATAGAATAATGAGCATACTCCCCAGTTTAAGCAGCCTTTTTCTGGGCTGCAATTGCACATGCGAGCAAATACATTATAAACAGCTTCAGTGAGAATTGTAGGGAACTGCATCCTTGGAAGGAAAGTACAAATACAAAACTCGCATCAATAGCAGCAGTAGGTAAAAGTATTCCTAAGTGCTCAGGAACAAAGGAGGTTTTAGGAAAAACTTCAGGCAAAGAGGGTTTACATCTTATCTGTATTCATCCTTGGTTCCATTTGCCTGCAGTGTTCTCTGTCTTACAAAGGAGATCAGCTTTTTTTGGGGACAGCTGGGACTGGGACGGCTTATTGTCAAGTCTCAAATGTCAATGACTAATGCTGATTTACATGCAGATTGCCTCTCAGCTTTATTTCATTTGGTTATTTATTTATTTCTCAGAAATATTGCCATTTGCTTCTGAGGAACAAATCAATGAGGGGGCAATAAAGAAGACGGAATCTTATTGCCGATTCAGGAAAAAAGAAAAAAATAAAAAAGAGGACGAGATAAGCATTTCAGCAAATGTATAACTGTTGGTAGTTTTTCCATTCAGGTGTTTGCCAGATGTCAGTCTGTTTGGGAATACTGCATGTTGCTGTAGATCTAGAGCTGCAGTCGAGCCCAGACTGTGTTTAGTCTCTGCTGTTTGAGTTAGCCTTTAAGTTGTTCACTATTTGTATGAAGCAAGTACCATTCCATTAGCTCTGTTCCCTGACAGCCAGAAAAGTGAAATCCTGTAGCTCTCACCATCTGGCTGCAAGCAGAAAAGGTTGTGGTTTTTTTTTTCTTCAGTGGGAATGTCTTCTTTCCAGGGTGTTCCAAATTATAGCTACGTGCCTTACTGAAAAAAATTAAACTCTTGTGGGCTGCCCAACCCCTGGATTCAATGCTGTACTTTGGTTCATTATTACCCTCTCCTCTCCAGTCTGCCCCATCGCCTGCTTTCTAACGCTGGATACTCTGTGGGGTAGGAATGAGCTCTTTGCTCTGTATCTTTACACTGACTTTGCAATCCTTTCTTCCTCCCTGAAAAATGTTTGTTACTGGGGATTATTTATAATCAGAAAGAAATTGGCTTAATATTTTCACAGAGTTCCTGTTGAGCTTGACAAGTTTGCATCTTGGAAGTTACAGACCAAATAGTGATGAGAAACCGTGAGGTACAGCCACTGAAAATCAAATGTTATGTACCACGAGCTTTATTTTGCTTGGTAGTTTCCAAAATTCAATTGTGTTGTCATCAGTCCTTGTTCTTGTTTAACTTCCACTGACTTCAATGGGAATTTGGTCCCAAACTATTCGAAGTGGCAAACTGCGTACCTGAAGAAAATGGGTTTGCATAAATAAAGCACTAGGTTTAATGTCAAGAGATCTGGGTTCAATTTCTAGTGTGCTGGCAAGCCTCCAGCTTTGGGTCCAGCTTCACCTAATCCATTGTAGATGAGGAGACACGTACAAGCCTTAGGTCCACATGTTCAGCTCCTTGCTGAGCTCAGCCTCGTGTGTGCGCACACATCTGTGAAATGGTGCTAATAACAAGATAGTCAAACTTGTAGTTACCCGAACATAAAAAAAACCCTGAACATAAAATGTCTGGTTAGGCTGGGGTAGATGCTTATCTCAGAAGATTTATTATAGTCACTTATTCTATGCACAGCCCTCGTGAGGACTCAGAAGAGTTAGGAGATTCATAAATAAGAAGTTGGGACTAACAGATAAAGACACTGTGAGACAGCCCAGCTCTTTTGGATTTATAACTAAATTGCATTGATTTTTATTCCCCCCCCCCCTTTTTTTTTTTTTTTTTTTGTAATTTGAGCAGCTAAGGACATAAGAAATTATCACAAATTGATGGTGACCCTGAAAATAATTTTCTAATGAAATTAAAGGTTTATGTAGAGTTAGGAACCAGGTGACAACTATTTCTGGTGCTGAGTGAATGTGCCTCAATAAGTAAACATTACTGATGGTATGAATGTTCTTTCTTGAGAATTTTTAATGATTAGAGAATTTTCTTCATTATAGTCAGATATCTAAACACTAATTACTCTGTTAAACTATGTTCTGGTAGCAGGAGAAATGCAACAACAAATTTATCTACCTATTAAAATCTTTATGTGTCTATTACTGCCACCAGTCTGTGGCTCCTCAGAAATATAGACTCTTATTGATGGGATCCCAGATGCTAACTAGAATTTAGTTTAGTTAAATGGTTTATACTACAGATTGTATTTCTCCATGGATATGCACAACAGAACAAGATAAAACCATTACCAATTACTTAGTTGTGGGGTTTTTTTTACCTATTTGCACCCTTCTTTCTTTGCATTGTAAATATAAAATATTTATAACTATTTATGTAAAATATTGCTTTTCTGAGTCAGAAAATCTGCTCCCTGTGCTATAAAGTTGCTTTCAATGCTGTCGCTCCAGTTGCAACTGTCCAGCAGTTTGTAAGACACTACATCTGGCTCTACTTATCTTTTTAGTAGATTACACTAAAGTGAATCCTTAAGGCTAAACCCTCTAATTTACTAAAACACATGCACATAAAATTACAGCTGTCTCACCAAGGCTTTCATTGATTTGAACAGAACTGGGATTCATTTAAGTGGTTATAAAACTTAGATAAGCAAACTTCTCTCAAATCCAGAGGAAAAAAAACACAAGTAAAATACCAAAATCAAAACACCCCAGCCTGCCAAACAGCCCTAATTACTGGTTTATTGATTGGCTCATCAGTGTCTTACTCTTTATCTCTGTGTCCGCTGACACCATCTATCCCAGATCCCTTGGCTCCAAATGCATCTTGGTGTGCTTCCCACACTGAGAGACAAGTTTATCATGGAAGTATGATGTTTCCTGTGATTAAAGCACAGTTTCACTCTTAAAAGTAAGTATATATACATTGTGTAAGATTCATGTCTCTGAAACTTAGCTGTCTAAAATTTAGACACCTAACAAGCTGAAGGCAGGTCAGTCATTGATTGCCCGTTACGTACAGAGAGAACATAGGTGGAGACCTTAAGACAATGACTAAATTTGAGGCAGCTTAAGTTAGGTAGGAGGTTGTTTCCTCCCTGCAGGTTTTCTGCTATTAAAAGACCCAACTGTGACTTTCTCCACACACTTTGAAGTGAGGCATTTTCCCCTAAAAGTCTATGGGAATATTTTGAAGATATACAAGAGATGTAGGAGCATCCCCTCAGGAACTGGTGTCAATCTAGCCAGCTCCACATATCCTCACTGCACGGAAGCGCCAGTAGCTTTACACCAGATGTGGAACCTCCTCAGCATCCTAGATGCTCACAGGAGCATGGGGTTCAAGAGGGGGAATGTGGGGGAAAAAAAGATGTAAAACATTGAGGAAAAGGGAAGTGAGTTTTCTTTAAATACCCAGTCAGAAGCTGTTCAATTACCTTCCCAGGAACTAATGCCCCCATTGTGTATTGTAAGTCTCATTACCCAGTTATGTCACCCAGCTTAGTGTTTCGAAGCGTTCAGGCATTACTGCTGCTGAGTGTTAGGGAAGACACCAGAATCCAATTTAAAAGAAAAAAAAAAAACAAAAAACAACACAGCAATATTAGAAACAAAGGATTGGCTTTAAAGAGAGAGTAGTTACAGCACTTTGCCTAGAAACACGCTGTATTTCCCACCACTAGTCCTCTCTGCTGATGGGCCCTATTTTCATTTCCAAATGGTATCCGTCAGTTCAGTCAGCAGTTACAAATTTGATACAAGAATTAGTGGAAAAAACAGTCCAGCTCATGTGATAAACAACCCTAGATGATCATAATCCATAAGCAAACCCTCCCTACTCTCACTTTTCCCTTGGGAGAGAGGATAAGAGAACAGCACATGGCAGATGTTAGTTACCTTGCTTAATACAGTGCTTCACATCTTGCGGTGTATTCATCTGCATGGCTAGCAGGTGCAGGAGTTTGCCTGTTGCTAATTTCTTCCTCTGCTTCTACCGATATCACTGGAAAAAGTTGATTATTTCAATGAAAATGGTTGAGAAAACATATTTTACACTGGATGGTTGTAGCATTATGTACTGTTGTAATGTAGAAAAGTGGAGTTTGTCCAAGGCTTCCCAACAGTGTGTGCAAAATTGAATTCTCCATCGCCAGTGCTGCCGGATGGGTGTTGGCTATTCCTGTTATGGGAAGTGAAATCAGAGCTGGGGGGAGAATGAAGAGGCAGGAGGATGCATTGTTACTCTTTTTGCTCTCTGGACAGGAGGGGTTGAGGAAACAACTGCTGGTTTTGGGACAAGTCATCCTGCAACCTTTCCTCAGCATTAGCTACTGCCCCATTCACCCTTTCTTTGCTTCAGCAGTTGCCCCAGCCTGGGGTTTTGGGGGCTTGGCTGCAGGCAAAGAAGGGTCAGAGACAGTTTTCTGACCTGGCAGTCTGATTCTTTGATTCACTTTAGCCTAGGGCTTCTCTAATTTAAAAATTGAAGTGGATTCCTACTCATATATCAGATGGATATACAGGCTTTGGACCTGACGGTACCTTATATAATTATGTATCATGGGAGGTGTATTTGCCTGTACACCCATACCCATATGTGCATACAAGTATGTAGACCCACAGGATGCTGGCAGCACCTGTTTGAGCAAACGTGCATGGTGTGTGCCACAGAAACATGGAGGCAGGTGTGCAAAATCTCCCCTGCAGCTTGGGAGCTTCTCTCTCACTTCTGCAGGGCTAGAGGGTGATAAGCTGAATTTACACCCATGTAGGAGAGACCTGTCCCTTTTGTGCCTCTCTTATTGGGAGCTCCATTTTTCTCTCCTGTTGTTTCCTTTCTCACAGGATAAACATTCGTAAGCGCCCAAATGACTCAGGAGCCCAAATGTTATTTTCAGACTGAGCTAGGTACTGTGATCCTACCTGGTCTCCTAAATTTTGTTGAAACTGCCATGGGGGTGTTTAAGGAACTGGACTGGTAAACTTGCAATGGCATTTCAAGCTCTGCTTCAGCAAAAAATGCTTGAGGATTTATTCAAGTACTGTGCAGTTAAGTGTATATTTAAGTGTTTTGCTGAAGCAGAGCATGTTTAGCTTTAGAGCGCTTAGATTTATTACATTTTTGTAAGAAAATTTGTTAAATTTCAGTACTGTAATCTATGTCTCTTCTGGACAGCTTGGGGTGTTTTAAAATAGTCTTAAGTATGTTGGTCTAAGGTTTGCTGTCTACATCAGAAATGTTTGAGAAAGCTACTGAAATCATAAAGAAAAAATTGATCTAATAGTTTTCTAAAGAGATGGTAACTTGTTGGCAGAAGGTGGTGCTGTTACCTGATATTGAAGCAGATAACTAACTCCCATGTCAGTGAACTTCTGCTAAACACAGTCCCTGAGTAGAAAAGAGATTTTCCTTTTTTCCCCCCAGTCATAGATGTGATACATGAATACATACAGATGAGGTTCCCAGTCTCTAAGATATAAGTCTTCTTAATTAGAAGGCAGATGGCCATGCCAACATTTCTTCCAACATAAAGTAGAATATCAGGTGAGCTTTGTTCTTTAGAGAAATAAATGCAGCTATATCATGCTTTTTAAATGGAGTGGCTGATTTCACTGAAGAGTACATGTGGACAGGATTTAACAAAAGCAAAAACTGATTGACATAAGGAACAGCTGAAAGTTTTAGAAGTTTTTTTTCATGAGCAGCATGCTGTCACACTTGATAATATCAGAAGACATGAGCGAAAATTTGGAAAAATCCAAAGAGAGGTTTTGGTTGGGAAAAGCTCTTTTAAGTTCTGTCTTGTGCATTGATAAAACAGTTGGTATGCTCGAGCTGACAGGTGATGCATGGTGACAGCTTGGGTGTATGGAGCAATTCACGTGTAATACATAAATCACTTCTTGGCTCTTCAGAATGATTTCAAGCTTCCAAAAACATCTAACATCTTTTTTAAAAGAAAGGATAAAATTTAACTAATAATGTAATAGATAAGAAGTCTCATTTCTGAGCCTTCAGAATATACAGAGATCATATTTTCAAAGTTTACATTATAATACTAGAAGTTAGAAACTTCTTTTGTATTTAATAAAAGATGATTTTCCCCCCTAATCCTATGTCTGTGGCACTTATGGAGCAACACACAGCTGTAAATAGAAATTGTTATTGTATTGTTTGTCATAAAAGATGTTAGTTCAGAGGTTAGAAATTGTGAAAACAGAATGTTTTACCTATTTCTGGATTAGAATACTCAGAGATTATTGTACTTTTACTCCACTTACAGTTCCGGATTTAAAAAATATTAGAACGTGAGAAAGGCTGTTCCTGAAATAGCTCACTGGTAACTAGTGGCAGAAATATCAGTCTGTGTTCCAAAGTGTTTTGATAAATTTTCCTAATCAAGCGATTTGGAAAACTTAAATATACATCCAGCTTTTTATCCTGAAGGGAGACAAAATTTCAGACCTTTGAAAATCTCTTTGCCTGTTGCTAATCCTTCAGTAATTTAAGATCGTTTTAAATACAAGCCTCTATAAAAGAGAAAAATACTTCACATTTGCTAGGAGAGGAGATTAAACAGTGAAAAAGAAAGTCCAAGTCATGAAATAAATCTTTCAGGACTCATGCTATCGGCTAATCTGAATCAGCAAGGAAAGCACTGATGGATTAGGAAGGGTGAGAAATACTTGTGCGCCTATGAAATAATACCCCTTTTGGGATGGCAGCTGCAGATAGGGGCTCCTGATACTGTAAGTGTCCAGAGCTGGGCAGCAGCCCTGAGAGACTGGACTCTCAATTTCAGAGGTGAATTTGTACAGTTGCCATGTGCATTTGGGGCTGTATTTTCAAATTTCAGAAAGCTCAGCTTTGATCCTTTTGTTGGAATAGCTCCATGGATGTACAAATAGCCAATAAATACCTGCACTTTGATGGGGGCTGTGTGCCTGGCTTTGAAAATCTGGCTTTTAGAGACAAGGCACTATGCCATATGTTTGGAGAAAAGAAAGAAAACTGGTCAGATGCCATTTAAGATACAATTGAGTCTGAGACTGAAAGGCTCTTGTGGGATTTTCAGACCTTGAGCATAAGGTTTCTTTTTTTTTTCCAATTGGATTTCATGGTTGAAACTTGGTGTAAGGATCCTGAGACTAGGGAGAAAATAGCTTTTTATGGAGATTTGAATTACATTTTACACTTGAAAAATCAGTCTAAGCAGTGAGTGAAATGGCCTGGCATTTTGTCTCTGTGCCAGTCCTCTGCTGCTCTCTTCCTGGCCGGAGCAAGTTACACTTACCAAGGTACCTTGAGTGCACTGTGTGTGGCTATGACAGAGCAGGGCACAGGAGGCTAAATGGGAAGAAAACATTAAGAACTGATGCTTCCTCCTCCTTCGAAGCCCTCCTTAAAACCTATTTTAAAAGTCGATGAGGATTTTAGCTCTCATTTACCCTGGCTTGGTCAAGTGATACAGCAAAGAGATGTGGGCTTGCTTACAGCTCTTTGCTGCCAGCTTCTCAGCATGAGGTGTGGTTATCAGTCCAGTAGCATTTCATTCACTTCAGCTGAAGTCTCCTCTGCTGACAAATGTCATCACCGCTTTAGTGGACTATTTGAATTCTGTGTCCAGTGATTCTTACTATTCATCTGATCATCGTCACACGGACCATGTCCCTTCTGTATGTGAAAATCCAGCAGTTTTCCATAGCCGATGGTGGTTTTGGAAACACAAATGGAGCAGGATTTCAGGTAGTCCTGAATTCATATGCAGTGCCCAGCGCTTACTTGGAATAAATCACTCTGAATTCTCTATACTTTCCCACGAGGTCTGCTGAGAGTTGTATCTTTATTTGATTCCATTTTTGGTAATATTTATCTACTGCAGAGATTAGCAAATTTCACTGCCAGTCAGGTTTTGAATTGAAGAGTTCATAAGATTGGTACTTATTTGCTATTGTCTTGTGACTTTTGAGGCATCTGTGGACAAATGGGTGACTTTACTATTGTTTTCCCTCAGAGCACAACTGTAATTCAGGGCCCTAAATGAAAAACTGTAAGCACAGAGCTCCAAAACCTGAATTCTCACTTGTCAGTGGGGGGAGGGGGGGGAAATCAGCCTGATGGTGGCACAATCTAGCCCTGTAAATAACATCTACTCAGGTGAGTAATCCTGGTCCTGTAGAGAGCAGTTATGTCAGCTATGATCATCTGTTTTGCCATTTTTTTGTGTGAGTTGCTGAAAAGCAAACCTTTCCCACAACTAATTGTATTTGCTAATTACCTGTGAAAAAGCAATTATCTTCAGGTGATGCAATCCTTTGGGAAGGCTTTTTAAATTGGCAAAGATGGGGAAAGAATCTCTTCTATGGATGTTGTTTTCAGAAAAATCTTCCCAAATATTGTATCTGATGTATCACATTAGACACATCAGATTGGGTTGCATCAGCAATGTTGCATTACATCACATCACCAAGGTAATGTGCTGTGACAGACTTGCAATGCAATGTGTCAGCTGGAAAATGGGGAAAGAAGTGATTTCCTGAACAAAATGCTTCTTAAGTTTTATGGTATTTTCCCCTCCTCCAACTAAAGAAGTGGCTGTTTATGTTTTCAGATATTTCTTAAAAGACTCAATTGCCTATTGAAGAATTCTAAGCATTTTTGTTTGTTTGTTTATCTCCTGGTTCTCCATGGATAATTAACAGGTCTAGAAATAAAGACTTTTTTTTTGCTACTTACATTTCCATACCCAGATTATAATACCTCTGTTTCCCAAAACTTTCAGTAAACTGAGAAAGCATTTCCTAGTAGGAGGAAAGTTCTGGCCATTTGTATAGCTCTCTGTCCATTGGCTGATCTTTTACCTTAACTCATGCAGTATGCTTCATGTGAGCAAAGCTAAAGGGTGAGTTCTGTACAAGTGAGTTTCAGGATCACAGTGGTAAGGCTGCAAATATATATAGAAAACATGGCAGCAATGCATGTACACATCAGTCAGAGCTGCAATTAGAAGGTGATTTTATAGCATATGACTTATTACAGTGCACAGCTTCTCCAGGGATAGCATTGAAGTACCTTACTCTGCCTTTCTTCATGACTATGACCTCTGCAGGGGTGATAGCATGCAGATACTGCAGACTGTCTTGTCTGTTGGAAAGTCATCCTTCAGAGATGTATAGGAAGACAGAATTTGCATTAGCTAAGGTATTTCTCAAATCTGGAGTAAAGAATGATTTGGCTAGCTCAGGAGAGAGGGCAGTGCAACGTTCACTGCGGTTACCATGAGTGATGTGTGCCCAGCCAACCTCACAAAAAAAAACAATTGCCATCTGCTCACTGTTCTCTGAATGAGTTTCTACTCTAATTCAGTCGATGGCAGTTAGGCATCTTTGACAGAAGACTTGGTTGTGGTCCTTGTTGGGACTCTTAACAGAGCAGAGAAGGTGGGAGTAGGTGCACTTCAGCTGTAGCTATGGAGGCAGGGCACATATAGATGAAAAAACAGTGCAGGTGAAAGAGATAAACTTACAACTGTTAAGCTCTTTAGGAAAGGAGGAGCTATGAAATCCATATAAAAGCAAAAATCCAAATATTCTCAGTATCTCTTTACAATCTGCATTGTCAGAAGTAATATATAGTATCAGTTTTCTTCCTTTCCTAGTTGATTTTTTAAAAAAATTGTCCACTTTTTTATGAGCTACTCAGTGTTGTCTGATATTGAGCCTCCTTTCAGGCATACATGATGCTTCAGTGAAACATCTAAACCAATATACAGAGAATTTCTGAAGAGGGAAGTGCTATACAGTAATGATGAACATATTGTCCTCAAGCTGTGGAGGTTAACAACCCAAAATTTCTTTGGTATTTTTACATCCTGAAGTAAGAAGAATTTGTATGTTTGCTCTCATTTTAGTGGGCTCTTGTGATTCATTACATTGGCACTTCAGAGTTCAGAATAGTCACTTGTCTCCTGCAAAGCAGCACCCTTCACTGTGTTACTATTTGGTTGCTCATTATTGTCCCAATTCTTTCTTTTTTATTGCTGCACAAATACACTTTGGTTTCACAGTAACTTGCCTAATGCTGCATTCTGTAACATTCATTGTCAGAAGGTTCAGGGTTCTGGTGTACTCAGAAAGAAATCAGCTAAGTAAATCTATAATAGCATTGCTGTTTAAACAATGCCTTGGATCATTAAAACTAAAAAACAAAGAAAAAGCTGTTTGTGTACCTATGGATACCTTTCATTTTACATTCAATAGGTTTTTTATAAAATGGCAGCAGTCATGTAGAAAACATTTACTTACCTTTTTGCTTACTTTGATTTAGTCTTTAAGGACAATACAGTCATTTTACAGTCTGTCCTGGTAAGAGAAGGTACATAATTGCTGTGCCCTAGGAACAGCCTGAGAAATGAATTATGAGTTGAAAGTACCTAATCTTTCCCTGCCAACCTACACTCCTGCTTGCTCTAAGCAGGTATTAAGACTATTAAGAATAAAGGTATTAAAAAAGGAATTCAGGTGCCTAAAGATGCAAATAGGCTCACAATGTTTGGGTTTTTTTTTTTTTTTTTCCCCAGAAATGAAAGGTAGGCTGCTCACATTCATTAAAAACAAGAGGAACTGCATGCCTGTTCCCTTCCAGCCCCCTGCAAAAAGTACCATATGTCTTATCGTACCCATAAGTTCCTCCAACACTTCTACTAGCCTGGATCCTATTATTTCCCTTGAACCCCTGGTTCCATACCCAGCCAGTGTCCAGGCAGTGTGAGGCCATCCCATAACACCCACCTGGATGTTTGGGTGTAGATACCTACACCAGAGCCAGGGTCCCCAGGTACCTGCACTGTATGAGGTGAAATGCATCCTGAAGTGTCTATCTGGTCTCTACCACCTATATGACAATTCCTTTGGGACAAGCTCAGAAATGGATGTTTCTAGTCTGGCAGCTGCATTTGCTCAGGAGAACCATACTTTAAACAAAGGAGCAACCTTGGTACTTCTGTCACTTGTTTTCATCAAAATATTAATTTTCTATCCCCCATCATATGTATAAGTCATTCAGATCAATAAAAAACCCATTATTAGTCTTATCTTTTAACCAAATATTAACCTTGCTTTCTATTTACAAGCTGGTATTAACTCACACTAGCCCTTTTTCTGCATTCAGAACTCCTATTCTAAGCCTTTTCCTTAAACCTGTTATTAATTCTGCCTTTTATGTCTAAACCGGGTACAGCAGCACAATTAACTGCTTTACTTAACATGCAAGGTTATAAGTTACCTCTATGATACCACTGACATTAAGAGAGTAAATGAGGTTAAACTGATTCTTATTACAAGCTGATCTTTATACAGTCTTTGGTTAGTAACACTGGCAGTAGACGTGTATTGCAGAATTAATTTTAAGAGAGTTATAAGAACCATTGCTACATAATGGTGATATCAGGTGAGAATGGAAGAATCCACACAAGTCTTTTATCTCCCTCAAGCCAAGATATTAATTGTGCTTTATTCTGTAGTTTAAAATAAATCCTTAATCATACTGTCAACATCTCCTTTTGTGTTCTTCATTTCCTTCTGATATGAATTAGCTTTTCCTTTAGCAAGACTGGGAAGTAGAGAAGTTCAAGCTCTTCTGTTCACAATGAGCAAGAGCTACTTTTCCTACTGCAGTAGGACGATGGTATCTCAGTTCTTTAGCTCCATGTTCTATAGACTTCTTCGGTGGTGAGTTCATAGAGAAACAGTGTGCTCAGAAGTTTTGTCAGATCTAGCCAGAAGTGTTCCATGATGAGACTGAGAGAGAAATCACTCAGTGGCTTGCGAGTGGGATTAGGGAACAAGTTGGTGATACATGTTGGTAAGTGACTGAAATGGTGACTTTCCCCTGCCCAACAAGACACATCTTTGTAAAAGTAAAGCAGATAGGTAAGTCAGCTAATTCTGTGCTTCACTCTGTGAAGAGCAGGAATTTAACTCAGTTTTGAAAGTAGTGGTTGAGACAGTAAATGCTGTCTCCAATGCATGACTAAGGTTTCTACAGAAGCCTTGAGGTGAAGGTAAAGCTCAATTCTGGCTGGATTTATAAAGGCTGTGATCAGCAGGTATGCCAAAGTGGAGCTGTGAGTTTCAAAAAACTTGAGAATACAGCTGAATTCCAGGGTTTCAGGGCAGATACCATATCTCAGTGAGATTTGTAATAGCAATGCCAAAGACATGACAGAAAAAAATGCTCCAAACACCAACTCCCCTTCATGAAGATTTCTGCTTTTAAAACTGTATGCAGTTGGCACTCAGGAAAGCACTAAAAGACTCCAGCATGCAGGATAGAATCATAGGATCATAGAATGCTTTGGGTTGGAAGGGACCTTTGGAGGTCACCTAGCCCACCCCCCCTGCAGTGATCAGGGACATCTTTCACTAGATCAGGTTGCTCAGAGCCCCATCCAACCTGACCTTGAATGTTTCTAGGGATGGGGCCTCCATTACCTCTCTGGGCAAGCCATTCCAGTGCTTGACCACCCTCATTGTAAAAAATTTCTTCCTTATATCCAGTCTAAATCTATTCTTCTTTAGTTTAAATCCATTACTCCTTGTCCTGTCACAACAGGCCTTACTAAAAAGATTGTCCCCATCCTTCCTGAGGATGCTAGCTGCTGAGGAAGCTGCAAGAAATCACCTTTAACAGAAGCAAGACTGAAACCAGCAGTGAGGCATCTCTGGATGGGGAAAGGAGGATGAAGAGATTAGAGAAAATGAAAAGTTTCCACCTGGTTTGAAAATATTAATGTGAAGAACCCAGCACAGCAGTGCCTTGAGAGTACCTTCTTTAGCACCCACTTTTCAGGATGTTACTGGAGATTTGCATTGCTAACTTGCTTGCTTGAAAGTTGTCCCAGGTTTGTAAAGAAAAGAGACAGATGTATCCTTTCAGGGCAAGGTGATAAGGTGTTTGAGTAATTTTACCTCTGTGTCCTAAACTGGGGACATACTGGATGTGAAGCCTTGGGGTTCCTGATAGAAAACACCTAAACTTAACATCCATTAAAGAGAGCTAGTTTCTGACCACTGTATACTCAATAAGTAGCACATCAGTAGGAGGGCAAAATAACAATTGCTGTAGGCTTGGAGAAGCTTTTGCATTACTGCTACCCCAATTATTTCCTTTTTTACACATGTTCAGCAATCTCTTGCCTCTGTAATTACTGCACTGAACACTGCAGCTATTAGATATAGCCACTAGACTTTTCACAAGCCATCATTACTTGCACTTGCTATGTTACAATTTAACAGCGTCTTTGAGAGCAGTGTGACTTAATTCTCCTTCACAACTCACAGACTTGTGCATGGACACATGCATGTAAAAGTTGGTTGCGGCCATAGACTTTGCTAAGGAACAGTGAAGAAGCCAAGTGTAGAGCTGCAGAGTGTGGAAGATGCATACCTTGGTCTTAATTTGAATATTCTAGTTAGAAGTCATTTTTAATATCTCTATTGGGCAAATTTTTCCTTTCCTTGAGAAACAGTGGCTGAGGATGCTGTCCCAGTAAAACGGAGCCCTAATGTCAGGAAGATAATTGCCAAATTAGAAAGCATATAGATAACTGAAAGCCTCTGAGGTCTTATGTTGATGTCAGATGTGAGGACAAGCTGTCCTTGAACACCTAAAAAAGTGGAGAAGGCAGGTTGAGAAGATCTGCCTTTTCCCAGCTTCCCCTCTGCTTGGCAATTTCTTTCCTGTACTCTGTGGTCTTGCAATGGTGTTGAATACTAAAAAGAGGTAATTTTGTGTACACCCAGGCAAGCAGGAGTGTGGTGGGCCAGGTTACCTGATTAGCTGGTGGATTTTCTATTCTAACCCCAGGTGGCCAGGCAGAGCAGGCATTTAAAAACTCATCCATCTCTTGTCTTACTGTCTTTGAATTTGCATAATTAAAAGTGAATTACTTGCTCTGTTTTTAATATATGCAGTGAAAATGCATGAAAAGCTGAAAAATTACAGCAATCCAGTAATTCATGTCATGTCCCATTCAGAATTACAGCTTTCCATTGCCAGCTCAAACATTGAGGGTTTCCTGCCACCATAAAGCTATAATTGCTGAATTAATAACAGCAGGTTTTGGAGAGTGACTGCACAGACTCTCTGACCCAGGTAATAGAAATACTCATGTTAAAGTGAAGTTGATACATGCGACTTAATCTGTTTCATACTGGGCTCAAGCAGTGAAGATCATTGCTTTCCATGTCATAGGAGGTTATGAGAACTGCAGCAAGGTGTTACTTTTCAGATTTAGCTTAAGCCAACTGTGTTGGCTAGCCAACAGGGATTAGAAATTAAATTTTCAGGGACCGGACAGGCTAGCTTTCCTTCTACCAGAGGACTTGTATCCCAAATCTGCTAGTCTGCTCAGCACTTCTGGGAGGTGGAATTCTCCATCCAGCTGCAAAGGTGTGGAGAACAGGATGTAAAGGGAGATGGTGAAAGGCTTCTGCTAAGATTTCATTACTGCAGAATTTTATTAACAACAACTAAAAAACCAATCCCTCCCCCTCACCTTCCAACTCAGGAACTAATTCTGCAGCTGCTGCTCTTCACAAAATGTGGTGCCTCGTGGCCCCCACAGCTATGGCACTCATAAGGACTGGGATAAAGCAACTGCTGTTTCAAAACAGGATGATAGGAAGTTAACCAAAATGGCATGATCTGAATGAAAGGTAACTTTTTTCTTTCTTCCTTTTTTTTTTTAAGGGTTACTTAGGTATTGGAGGGAACTGGTAATTCATTTACCATGACTTCCTCAGGTTGGGACCTTGGTGCAGTGGTCATTCGAACCTGTAGGACTCTACACTTATCTCAGTAGGTTTTGTGATTCTTGATCACTGCTATAGGCAGATTCAAGTCATTAGAGATCAATTGGCCTGTGTCAGAGGGTCTGCTTGTACCAAGGAATTGATTTAGTGAACAGCTATTCACATTGCAAAGCTCAGCTGCAGCAAAAACCAAGACATATGACCAGTCAGATGTTGGACTTCTCAGCTCGGGGTAATGTCCTACACTAGGGATCTTTGCAATAGTCTCGTTGAGATTATATGTACATTGTGGATAAAAAGAACTGGCAGTTTCCAGGGCTGGCAATCTGGTTCCTTTCATAAGAATTACCATCACTAATTAAAATATCTTTTCCTGTCTAATTATTTCAGCTCTAATTCTCTTGCAGGTTCATAAATAGTAACATCCCATTGTTCTGGAAAAAGTTCATTTTTTTCTCCCTTTCTTTCTCTTTGTTGTTGCCCTTATTCTTTGCCCTCTCATGGCTTAAGGTAATTAAGCTTCCAAAGTCTGGTCACTTCTCTGAAATATTTAAACATGATCAAAGAGATTTTCATGTTTCTTTTACCTGCAAAGCTCCATGAGACTTTTGAATGCAAAGGCTGTGGTTCTCCCTTCTGCAAATAACTGCAGAAGAGGGGCCAAGCCTGGTAAGGGATCACTTCTTTCCACTCTGGCTTACTATTACCCAGACCCCATGCTACCGAGTTACTAGTCCAAGAGCAAACATTTCAAGCCCTATAGCTTGTAGGTGTTGTGAGAGGTATTTAACCTGATCTTTGTTATTACCTCTTTGCCATTTAACAGTAAGATTACAGAATTTACTGTTGGATGTTAATAATTCTCTTAGCTGAACTTTTGCATCCAGCAGATGACTTTTTCCCGTGGAAGATACTCACTGAAATTTGTACATCTATGAATGTATACATACAGAGTAGCTTGGGTTAAGTAATGTTAATGAAGAGAAGAAAAATCTTCCCAAAGCCAGATATATACAGTAATATTACCCAGAAGAGCTGAATAGAAGACCTGGGTATTTTGAGAAAGAATCAGTATAAAACTGGTGTTAAGGCAGAAGGAAATCCTGCTTTGGGCAACCTGAGGTTGAAGTAGGGGGGATTTTTCTAGGCTTTGTAGCAAGGCAATATTTTTTATCACTTCACTATGAAATCTGCCTTTTCTGTGCAGATATTTAGCTTGCTGGCTGATGTTTTCTTGAAATTTCCTTTATTAAGTGTCAAGTGTTGGTACCAGAAAATATCAAACACAGCTAAAGGTCAAAGCAAATCATGAATGAAATTACACAAACTGATGTACAGTGAAGGATGAAACAGAATGTCAGAGGCTAGTTTACATAAACGCTATCCCTGGATCAGAGGCCGTCCATGCCCATGCAGAGAATCCCCTGTGCTTGCACCTCGGATATCCAGGTCTATCAGCCTTATTGACAAAAGGTTTAGAATATGACTGGAATGCCCACTGATTTCACTATTAAAACAGCAAATGGTGCCTGAATCATCACAAGGATTTGGGGAACTTGACTGAATGTTTTTATTTTGAGAAAAAATCCAACTTCTTCCTCCAAAAACATAGAGATGCTAGCAATATCGGGTATCTGTGGAGGTCACTCTTCAACAGCAGCTTGGCTGACACCAGGGAACAAGCAGTAGAAAAAAGACTGCTGCTCCAGCTGTTTTCTTGCTTGTTAGCTTATGTGATGAGTGAAGACAATCAAGGTCTACTGCCTGTTGTAAGCACAGAAGTACCATCTATGAGGCAACTCAGAGGCTAGGAGGATCTGTTCGATGTGCCCTTCTGATTCAGCACCACATGCCAGTATTGGATTCTTGCCTTGGTCCAGTGTACAATGTCTTCCTGGTTTCTGAAGACAGTCAATACGGTTCCAACCAAAGCTTGCCGTTTATGGTGCATTTACAAGCAAGACTTCCAATAGCAACACTTTTAATGGCTGCTAGGCCCTGAAACAATGATGTCTATCAAACCAACTGAATTCTGCTTAGAAGCAATTAGTTCTGTGAGCCACAAAGACAACAGGATTTCCAGTCCTCATGTCCTGCATTTATCTCCAGATAAATAGAGAGCTTGTTTATCTAGTTGCCGAGTTGTCTATTTCATAAGATTTGTAGGAATGTTAATATCCTGACTACACACAGATACACATATTCAGAGAGGCTTTGTGATCATATAAAATTTAAGAAAGCATAAAAGGAATCAGTTTTTATGGATATTTGCAGTGTTGTCCATACCAGAAAGGGGTGCCAGAACTGGAGCAAAGGAAAAATGCATGTCCACAGATCACAAGCAGAGAAGTAGTTATTTTGAAATACTTCGATGGTAATAAGAATGTTGACTCCTTTTAAATGTCGGGTTTTTTTAAAGCTCAGTAGGCAGCAAAATGAAATGTTTTACGGTTTTATCAAGTGCAGCAAAGTCACTGCTATTATACTTGCAATTTCATGACCTGGTAAACAGATACCTTTGTGCTTAAGGTTCTAAGTGTCAGTGGTGTAGAAAACAGATGATTATGCTGCTTTGTGAAATAGAAGCTTCTTCATAAGAAATGTATCATACCTGAAGCAGCATCACTAGATATTTGCCCTTGTAGAGCATGACCCTTATCGCTCTCTACAACTACCTGAAAGGAGGTTGTAGCAAGGTGGGTGTCGGTCTCTTCTCCCAAGTAACAAGTGATAGGACAAGAGGAAATGGCCTCAAGCTGCACTAGGAGAGGTTTAGATTGGATATTAGGAAAAAATTCTTCACTGGAAGGTTTATCAAGCATTGGAACAGGCTGCCCAGGGAAGTGGTTGAGTCCCCATCCCTGCAGGTATTTAAAATACATGTAGATGTGGCACTCAGGGACATGGTTTAGTGGTGGACTTTGGCAGCGTTAGGTTAATGGTTGGACTTGATGATCTTAAAAGTATTTTCCAACCTAAATGATTCTATGATTCTATGACCCTGTGGCCAACATTTTTAGTGAGATCAAGAATGAAGAAAACTGGTGGGACACTTAATCTGGAGATATATCTTTCAGCGTGGGCTGTATGGAATATGCATTGCCTCTTCAGGTACGGTGATTCAGCCCCACATGCCAGTATTGGATACTTACCTTGGTTCGGTGTACAAAGTCTTTCTGGTTTTCTAAAGACAGTAAATACAGTTTCAGCCAAAGCTTGCCATTTATGGTGCATTTACAAGAAAGACTTCCAAGAACAACACTTTTAGTGGCTGTTAACATCCTGAAACAATGGTGTCTAACAAACCAAGTGAAAACCTGAGTTTTCTTGGTGGGTCGATTAAACCATTTGCGAGTCCTGTAGAGCTGGTGTAGCTAATTTTATAAATTAGTCAGAGATATGAGAGAAATCAGGCTGCAGGAAGAGGGCCCCCCTGGCTGTGGGTTTCCACAGAAATCTTTTTGATTTCACCAGTGAATGGTAGCCTCATGCTGTTCTTGCTGTGTCTTATCTAATGTGTTATTGACGCTATTGCATTTGCTTTCAAACACAGCCATTAGAACATTTAATTTGCAGCAGCTGTAATTTATATTTGTAATTTTGTCTAAGATCAATAAAGGAAACTGAAGAGATTTATAGTCCTAGTTTCAACTAAGATAAATTGAAACAGGCTCTATTTCCCTGAAAAGCTTTATTTAAACAGCAGTTTAAAAGAACAAAATTAATTAGATGAGATATTTGCATGCAGGCATGGGTAAATAATCCCTTGTGTCTGGAAGAAATATTGCAAAGTGTGAACATGGTCAGTGTGTTCTTCTCTGAAATACAAATAAACTCCTGTAAAATGTTACCTTAGTGTAGAATCCAATTGGAGTCAAGTAACCATTTCAAAATTTTTCTTAACCGCAGCAGTTGATAAATATCCTTGAGATCTGTTGTATTGATACTTCATAATATGACTGTAGCTGCATGTTTTAAATACTGTTAGGATCAGTCTGAGAGTGGAAAGCAAGACCCTGAATGCACTTTCTTATTTTATAGCAATCCTTGAACATGGATTGCAGAAATGTGTTAGTAATTTTTGAAAAGCCTGTATTCATTTATGAAATATTCAAGTTCCAAGTGCTGCCTCATACATGAGGAAGAGGTACCTCTCCCATATAGCAATTAGCCGAGGGGTTATGCTGGGCAGAATAGATGAGAGCACAGTCAGGCCAGCTCAGGGCTGTAGTACAATTTCAAGATGAGTCTTACGGAGGGAAGGAAGAAATGCCTAATGAACCTTTCTCCTCTTGCACAGCAGCAGGACAGGGTACCAAATCAGTGCCTAAAGGAGTTGAAGGCTGGGGCTAAGGGGATATCATTGAAGCTGGCCCAGGACAGGGCACAGTTTAGCAGCTTGTGGGTGTGCTCAGCCCTTTTGCTCTGAAGCTGTTCTAACACGGTGTCTTTGGGGAAGGGACTATATTCTTTCTCCACCCTCTGTTAATTTGACTTATACCTAATCCAGCTGCCTTTTGCCAATGGACTCCTGGTACCTTTGTGCGAAGGCACGTGTTACTCTGTGATGTAGCCAGGCTTGAAATTTCTGCTGGTTTGGATAAAGCTCCACTTCCTACTGTTGTGTGATCACAGGAAAATGGCAGACCTCATACTGAAGAAAAAGATAATTTGTACTTCTCCGTGGCATGAGGGAGAAAGTTCCACAATAAGACCTTGACCTCCCCCACTGGGCAGTTGGTTTTTTGGATAGGTTTTTCAATATTATGGTGGTTTGACTTGGAGTTTTGCCAAGCTGGTGCACCCTTTCTGGGTTTCATTAGCTCAGAGCCTATGTCCTGAGCCCTAACTTGTCTCAGAGCTTCTGGATTTGCAGTGTTCATGGACCCACATGAACATGGTTGGTGTGTGACATGGTGAAAGGAAGGGAGCGGGAAGCCTGTTCTACCCTGCACATAGCTCATCTTCCTCTGTCATTCTGGGAAGATGCATGTCCAACTGACACTTATATTTTGCAGATGTTTATCCCTATGGGGAGCAATCCGGGATGGAAATTGGTGTTTCTAAGCTGTGCTATTCTTAGATTGCTGAAGCCGGGGGGGGGGGGGAAGGAGGGGGAAACTCCCCATTTTCTACACTTCTGCTTGTTGCATCCCATGAAGGTTACAGAGAAAGCAAGAGTAGAACCTGACTCATCTCTGTGTGCATGCTGCATTTCATGAGGAGGATTTGTCTTTGAACGCTGTCAAAGGCAGCTAGATACTGTCCTGGAAGAGACATAGTTTCTCCTTTTTGTTATTGTGGCTCATCATTTGAATTCAATTAATTTAATACGTTTTTAATAGTGCAGTGCTGCCATCTCTACAGTACCTTGTAAACAACAATTTTTGCTGTAAGCAGTCAACCAGCACCCTGTGTCTAGTCATCACAGGGGTTGAATGTTACCATTATGATCTTGGACTTAATGTGACTAATGTCTGAACTGCAACAAATTGCTATATGGGCCACAAGACTGTAAAACCTATAATTATTTCTATTATTATAACTACTATTAATAATAATCATATACATGTTAAGACAATTACTAGATACGCCAACAAGGGATTATGGTGCTGGGGCCAGAACAGAGACGGAGAAGTCAATGGAAGAAGACAGGACTTCTTCTGAGGACTTTCGCAAATGGGTAACACAGAAGAAAATGTGTCAAGGGAAAAAAAATTGAGAGGCAAGGAGACATGCTCAGCATCTCATGGTGAATTTATTAGAAGAACTGAGTAGTAGTCTGTAATCCTGAACCACTGCTAGGCTCACATCATTATCCTGTTCATCCAAACAAAGCTATGGCATACTGAAGCCCCAGACGCTTTGTTTATTGTGTGCAATCAGTTCAACTTGTCACTTCATCTACACTTTATATTACCCACTGTTTTCCTTAGAAGCTTCTAACAGAAGATTCAGGTGAAAGACTTCTTGGAAATTAATAGCTATTTGTGAGTCTGTGTATGGTACTGGATTTCACCTGCCATGGTTTTTGGAAGAGAGAAATTTAGAAGGAATGATAGATAACACAGCCAGATTTGAATGACTGGTAGGTTAGTTTGAGGGCTTGCCAATACCATGTAATGGCCCTGTATCCTGTTGTCAGCCTGCAAGACACTGCCTTCAAGCTTGCAGGGCTACAACCCACATGGAGGCAGAATGGTCTGTACTTTTGTCATCAATAAGGAGATCGGGAGACTTGATTTCCTTCCACAACTTTATGTTTGTATGTCCCTAGTATCTGTCCTCTTCTGCTGAATAAATACTGGGGAGGAAAGTGGGATGGGGATGTGCAAGGAGGGATGGCTGACTTTTTAAACTGCAATGAGATCTTTTGCTAAGGAGGGTTTACTTCTACTAAGGAGGTCTTCTACTAAGCATCAGCGGAGAAGCTTTTAACTCCCATCCCAGAACAGTCAAAGCATCTGGAGTGTCTTCTTCCCTACATTCCACCTCTGATTTTGGGGGTTGAGGGATGATGATAACTAAGGAAAACACCCCCAAATTTAATACTCCCCTAAGATGTGCTGGGTTTTTCTAACCATTTTCAGGGCTTTCACTGGTGGGTGAATACATGGCTGAACTGAGCTTTGGAGCCCACCACTTCAATTTGCTGAACACCAGTGCTGGGAGTCACAGCTGCAGTCTGGAGATTGGCAAGCCCCCCTGCTTTCATGCACCTTGCCAGTGGGGAGGGTGGGCTAGAGAGAGTGGAGATATATCTCCATTGCTTGGGTCCCTTGGGTCAACAAAAGAAAGAAAGGGATGTTTAAGGGATGTGTGCCATTAAGCCAGCGTTTCAAGTTGCTAAATAATAGGCAGCATTGTGAAGCTTCTCCAGGGAAGAGGCTTCTGGTGGCAGCTCTCTCTGTGCCTCCCTACTGTGAGTCATTGTGAACTCAAGTTCAAAGGAATTGGTACCAAGGAAAAAGCACTGAGATAATAACCTTGAAAAATCAGAAGAGAGAAGGGGAAAAAAGGGAAAGATTTATACACTGAAAAGAGCAGAACTGCCTCACCCTAAAAGCATTCTGTAAATGAACTCCTGTGCTTCCCAGCTATATGCCTTTATCAAAGCCACCATCTTCTAAGGGTGGAGAGACATGTGCATCGAGATTTAAGACTTTACATATTGTGCCACACAGCCTAAGCCAGTGGTTGGTATGCTGCCAGTTTGCAACACGACTCATCAAGGCTATGGAAATGTTTTTAAATCTTATGCTTGCAATTACAAGGAACAGAACTTTGTACTGCCTAGGGAGAAATAGTGTGCTGTGAATTCCTTTCTCTAAGCATGCAGGTCTCTAGTGTTAAGAACACTGACATCTATGCAAGCATGTACTACCTTTCTAAGAGCCATAGACAATGCCATGGTGTGTGGGAATTTTGTGGTGTTTGCTAGCTGCTGGGCCTTCTTTTCTTGGAGATAAACATACATTGTGTTATTAAGAAGGCCCCTTCAAGTTGCTGTTCTGATTTATATTCCTGTCTATGCTGTTGCATGCATTTATTGTTTGTTAAAGGCTGACAGCCCTGGAGACCTAAGATCTTTATTTATCCACAGAGTGAAATTCCTCTCTCTGTAGAGGGGGTGCCAAAGGCACTAATTGTCAATGATACTGCTGCACACAAAAAATATCCTTTCTCTATTTTCCAGCCAGAATAATTTTACCATGTGAAGGAGAACTCCTGAAATGGAAGCCGATTTGGAGAATTTATTTGACACAGGCAATGGGACTTCAGCTTGAGGATCTAGACCAGCCAAGTGAAGGTGAGGAGGAGAATGGTGGTGTTGTCAGATATGGGATTTTTATTCTTATGCCTTACCTATGCTCTAAAGCCAAACACTCTTTGTGGACCAATGTCAGGAACTGGACTGTGCAATCAGAGGTGGCCAATAACCTTTATTTTGTTAGTAGGACCCATATGCTAATGACAGTGTCCTTGTGGGGTGAGTTCACAACAGTTTAAGACAGGAGCTCTGGGCATGTACACACCTCCACATTAGGCATCATCACCACCCCTTATCAGAGTGTACAACTCAAAAGTCAAAGACTTTTGATCATTTTTTTATTAATCTCAGTCAATTTAAAAGTATCTAATATATTCTGACTGAGCTCCTTTAGCTCTATTCTTCTCAGCTCCTTATGGTTTATTAATAGGCGTACATGGCATCCGCTGGTCCAGAGACAACTTGTACCTCCTATCCTTAAACAGTCAATGATGTTGGTGATCCTATTGTTATTATTTTAGGAACAGAAAGAAAGAGAGGGAGAGAGGTCTTGTAACAGAAAAATACTTTTCTAACCTTGCATGTTGGTTTTAAATGTGGTCCTAACATATGACTGTATCACAACTTGCAAATTACCTTCCAAAACCAGAATTCATAGAAGCTACCAACTAGTTACCAATAGACTATAAAGAGTAATACTGAAAGGCATTTTAATTTACTCATTTCATTCTGTAAAAAGAAGGTGATGCTAGGGGGAAAAACTAAATTTAACAAAAAGTTGAGTTTTGATCTTCTCTTTTACATTCCTTTAACAGCTGTATAAGTAAGCAGCATCCTTCAGCCTTATCTCCAAAATCCCAGACAGCAGGAAGCTCCCGTTTAATCTGAGGAAAGACTGTAGCTTTGGCCCACTGTTTATGCTGCTATAGTGTTCTACAGGAATAGCTACGGGGCATCTACTCGAGAAACGTGAAAAGCAGATTTATTTTAATTACATCAATTTATGCTCATTAAAAAGCCTCCTCAATAACTAACCCTGGTATTGAATTGTTTTGTATCTCTTCCTAATGCACTCAGACAATGTTTATTTAATTTAATTGACAGTAAGGGTGAATTTATAGGACTGTAATTCATGCTTTTAGTGAAAGGGAAAAAACCAACATGGAACTATATTATTTGCTGCAAAAATGAAGCAGGGAAATTCATCAGAGCAAACTGTATATTGAATTTTAATAGTTTCCCTCATCAGGGTCTCTTAATGTGGTTTATTTTGCAATTACTCCAGGGCATTTGAAGCTGCCCATTGTGAGAACTTGCCAATCAACACTGAAATAAATGTTAGAGGAGAGCTTTTAACAGTGTAACCTGTTCACTTCCTTCTCTCTTTGATACAACTTTTTCTGGTTTCAAAAATACTGAGTTTGCTAAAGATCTCCATGCTCTCCCGTTTTTTAAAATCAGAACCCTTCCTTCACCATTTCAGCACAGGTGGTGATTTTGGAATGAATAATCAGACCACTTGTGGTTCCTGAAGAACCTGGCTGGATCGCAAGTAAGAAAGGTGCTTCCAGCTAAGCTGGTGACAATTCTTGCTTAGCCTTTGTATGAGTGGGGTCTATGGAAAATAAAGTCTTCAAATAACTTGATCTAAAAGGAAAAAGAAAACAACAACCCACCCTCCCAAAGTCCTATCACATCCTATCCTTCCTATTTTAGGAGGCTTTGATGTGTGAACGTGACATGTCCAAATGATAAGGGAACACTGGTTTTGTCAGACCCCTGCATCACAAAGCAGCTCTGAAAAACCTTGTAAAGCTGAAATCAATGCTACCTCCTTCCACTAAAGGGCAGCAGCTGTCTTCTCACAGCTCTCTTGCTGGTGGACTCCCATGAGCCAGGAGGCAACTGGTTTCTGCCTGCTTCCTTCCTAGAAGCAGCCACCCACGCCTTTTCGTGAGTTCATCCCAAGGTGTGCATCATGTGTGTGGACTGGCAGTGGGTCGAGTGGAACATCTTCCTCCTGCTCTGTCCTTGTAGAATGCACAGGCCCTGCCACAGCTTCCAGTGGTGGAAAATTCCCCCCAAACTGTCATCTACAGAAGTTCAGTGAGCAAAAGACAGCAATGTGTAACCTTTGGCTTGTTTCTGTTAAATGCTTCCAAATTATGAGATACCTTTTGAAGTCTGTGCTTTCAGGGAGTGTGTAGCCAATAGTTAAACCTGGAAGTAAGAGTTTCAAAGTGGGTCTGATCTTTACAAGGAGTGAGCAACCAACTGCGACAAAGTCATAGCAGTCTGTGGACTTTGGAGGGGGGGGCAGGGGGAGGGAGGGGGCAGAAGGTGTTTCTGTGGGGCAGTGAATTACATTAAGGAATAAAGTAGGATCTGACCACACAACCTACCGGCTCACGGGGAAACAGTCTGTATTTAAGCTCTGTGTTTTTAAGAAATTGCTCGGTTGCAAGGCAAGTATAATACCTTTGAGATGACAAGATTTCTTCCTGTGCTATAATAAATAAAGGTAATTATGATGCTAAGAATTAATAAATGGAGTTTATTTGTCCAGACAATCACCCTTCAGTACAGAAATCAAAGGCACCAATGAACTTTAGCCTCACTGTGTGAAGCTTTTACAATGCAGTGATTATTATCAGATCTCAATAACTGCCAGTAATGTGTAAGTAGCATCAACAACAGCTATCACACAATTTCATTGGGCTTTCAGATAAGTATCTAGAAGTAGAACCAGGTTTTAGAGGTATAAAGAATGCAATTGCCATTTTAATATCTCTGCACAGGGAACAGGAAGATTAATTTTTGTAGGTCTATTTTTGTGATTTTTCACAGGTTAGGAGAGAGATACAAAAAGCTGGCAACAATAGACCAGAAATAAATTAAGTGCAACTGATAGCTAATTAAAGGAGCACAACTAGATAGCAGAATTATTGGAAAAATCAAAATCTCTTGTACTTTAAAATCATGCTGTACTTTTGATTGGGTTTCCAAAAAGAGAGAGAGTAAATTTTGATATTGTTGGCTCTTGTTTCTTAATGAAGTCTGAAGCAGCATTTTCAAAGCAAGGCTATGTCTCAGAAGTCCAGAGTACAGAAAAGAAAAATATTTTTCTTCCCCTTTAGGCTATATTTATTGTTGTAACACTCATAGAATCATAGAATGCTTTGGGTTGGAAGGGACCTTTAGAGATCATCTAGCCCCAACCCCCTGCAGTGAGCAGGGACAGCTTCAACCAGATCAGGGTGCTCACAGCCCCATCCATCATGAGTGTATTTATTGTTACTTGTCAGGTCCTGTATTCTAATATACAGATGTAGTGTGTTTTATAGCTTAAATTCCAGCTTATTCACTGCTTCCTGATGAGGCTTTTCGAGTTGGTCCAATAGAAAACAAACTCAGTTTCTAAGTGGTGTGGATATGTGACTACTTTATTGAGATCCAGTTTAAGAAAAGAGGTATAAGCTGGCAAATCTACCAGAGAGCTGGGCTTATTCTGGAGAAAAGCGGTAGTGTTTTGGCACAGAATCAGCAGGAGATTTGCTGCAAGTGGATGGTGACCTTCTCTTTTCCTTTAAAACTTGATCTGAGCTGAGCATTTGTAGCTGTGCTACATCTGGGGGGTGGAGGGAGGGATGATGTATCGTCCGCAGTCTGTACAGCAGTATGCAGCATCATGTCAAAATCAAGATGGACTTGATAACTCTAATTAGTATTATCTCCCTATAGCATGCTGCCAGGGATGTTGCTAAGATGCTGTGTGGGTCGGCAAGGTGGCGAAACAACAAATGGCAATCAGCAAGAAGAATAGAAACAAACCCTTTGAAGGGCACGTTCCACATTTTTCCTGTGTCACAAGCATTAGAGATATTGAGCTTATATTTTAGACTGGAGGTAAAGTATGGAAAATCCATGACTTTTAGATCTTGCTACAAATTAATCTATTCACCAGGCAGAAAGTTTTAAAGTGGGTTCAGGCTTGAGGCATCATAGTGATCTCTGCAAGGAAGAACAAAGTCACAGTGGCTGTACTGTCACATACAGCCCATCACGCCTCTGACAGCTCACTGCAACAGGAACAGATAGGTGGCAAATTTTAATGACCTGTTAATATAACTGGGCACATTTATATAAATGCTAGGAACATTGATGTCTCCTGCAGCATATTCCTAAGGTGTGGGGGGTTTTGTGACAAAGGTGTTGAGATTGTTACAGGTGTTGCATGGTATTTTCTGGTTTGGGTGATGTAGGGTGGGAGGGAAAAGGAAGGATGAGAAATAAATATACTTGGGGAACTCTAGAATATTTAGCTGTGTTTGCCTAAACTGGACTTGTCTAGGGGTAGTATGAAGGCCATAAACTTCTTGCCACAATAACCTTAAAACTATAAAGTTACACAGATGAATGAAGTCCTTTAATACATCTGTATGCAAAAAAACTCTGTGATTTTAAACTGACCTTCCTCCACTGTCTCTCTTTGAGGAGTTAGATTTATGGTGACTCCATTGGCATCTGTTTTTAATGACAAAAGTATAATTTAATGACATAAAATTAATTTTAGCTAGTGGGAGAAAGTAAGGATTTTTTTTCCCCCTCTATTTTCCTTTCAGTGAAGAGCATAGCACCAGGTTCCCTTTTACTAGTAATTATCACCTGTGATTTGAAAGATGGAATTTCTTGGCACCCTTTTCCTGCTGTTGCTTTTTCCCTAAGCATCAATATTAAATGCTCAGGAAGAAAACTATTTCATCAACCTGTTTTCCCAAATAAAGTGGGAAAAGAAGGGATTTTTTTTCCCCCAAGTATTGCTGATGACACTTCAGAAACATGATTTCTTCTAAAGGCATGTATCTGAGCTTTCCAGAAGTTTATTCCACAGCAGTTGCATCCAGGGGTTAGGATACTTCCTGTGAGAGCCACAGAGTCCAGAATTACAAAACACAGTTTCTGAGAAGGGTTAAGGCCATGGTTACTCGCCCGTCCACGCCTGCGTCACCACGCAGATCGCCCCGGAGTCCTCTGACATAAAACCAGTTGGGAGACGACTGCCATGCCTTGGCTGTGTCAGTGAGGGGCTTGTTTACAGTCTAACCACCAGGATGACTTGTGTGGGATGCTTTCTCCATGAAACATCCTAACTCTGTGGAGATAACTCTGCCTCTGGGTTGTCATCCTGCCTTGACATTTTAAAGTGTTTTAGCTCTGCTGTCTCACAGTGAATTCCTCTTTCTGCTGGTGCTGTTGACAAGCTGCCTTCTGCACAACTCTGCATCTCCATAAATCGTTTCAGGAGTCAGATTTAGTGATCAGTAACAGCTCCCTAGCAGGGCTGACCACCACTGGCTCCTTGTGGAGTCCACATCTACCTTGTGCACTGGGGGTAGGAGCTGCAACAACACTGCCAGGCAGGGAGGGGCTACTGAGAACCACAGACTTTGGTGTGACTTTGGGTAAGTCCCTTGCCAGCCCTCTCTGTCAGCTGGAAAATAGAAATAATACCATCCTCCTACCCTACGGAGGTTTGAAATTTACTTAGTCTTATTAATACAATTAGCTAAAGTAGATATACAGAAGCTGATGGGTATCCCTTGCACGAATAGAATTACGTGTTTTGTTGATGCTGAGCACTCAGCAGCTCAGTCCAGTTTCTTGCATAGAATAAAAAGAGTTGGTCTTAACTGCTTGCACCACAGCTAGAAAAACAGATACTGGATATGCTCAGGAAGCCTTTATTTTAAAAAAAAAAAAAAAAAAATAAAAAGAAGAAAATTAGGACAGCTGTAAATACAACAGAGGTATGTCTGTAATTTCTGGTTAATTTAAACAGGCCTTTGAAATTCTTCCTGTCACTGGTAGGAGTTTTAATCATGACAGGGATCAGCATTGTAGTCACTGAGGATTTCCAATTGGCACTTGCCCCGAGGGGATCTCATTGTCCTCTCCACCTTCCTAACCTGTGGTACATGGCTGTGGTACTCATAGAGCTGGTGGGAGCTGCAGCTGAAGTGCCAGAATTGCTCTGCTATAAACGTATGCATGGTGGGAGTGTGGCTGTATAGCCCTCCATCCACTCTGCCCGTATGCTTTTAAGATGCATTTGCTCCCATCTTATTTGTGAATCAAGTTGATAGTATTTATAGGGCAGTAGCTAACCAGCTACTCTCTGAAGCAGGAGCTGAAGGTAAGCATATGGTAACCTGTAAATATAAATTTATTATCCATTCAGAAAGGGGCAGTAGTCTCACTGGACTGATAGAAAGAGGAAGGGTTTTCTCCCAGAGAAAAAGGCCTTGTTTTTTGTTTTGAAGGATGAGGACCAGAAGGAAAGGAATAAATCCTTCTGTTCCATGTTTGTTTCCTGATGGAAGGGGGAAGTGTTGGCATTCAACAAAACCTCACAAAACAGAATTTTATACACAAACACAGTATTTTCTTCAGTTTATTTATTTACTCAGAACAATAGCTATACATCAAAAATACTTTTGGTAGAAATGTATCTTCGCATATCATCTCACAGGAGACATAGGAGATAGAAATAAAAAAAATCCTTTACCAACTGTGTTTTATTTTTTAATTTCATAGGAGTTTGTGCTTTAAAGAAAGCTTTGACTACTACTAAAACAGAAAATGTTTTCACTAAGAACAAAAAAAAAAAAGGGAGAATGAAAAAAAACCCACTTAGACAACTCTTTCAAAATCAAAAATTACTTTGTTTGTGACTGTTTCTGTGGGCCCCTTTCATGTCCATGTCCTCTGGACATTTCAGCAGAAAGCAATGCTGGCACAGAGGCTGGGGAAGAACAGTTTATGCGTGCGTCTTGCATTGTACAGTGCTGTACTGGAAATCACGTGTGAGTGAGGCTGACCAGGTTCATCACTGGGCTCATCAGAAGAGAAAAGTGCCACACAGCTGAGATAAATAAGCGTGGCAGAGCAAATTTTGACAGTTATGCCAAAGTAATTTGAATTAGACAAACCTTTGATGTCTACAAAGCTGGACTTGATAGCCCGGTGGGAGCAGGTTTTCCCATTATATGTTCATTTAATAAATTTTTTACTCTAGGTTGGGCAGAAATAACACAAAAATGGCTTTTTGACAGACTCATACATTTGCTTCTGAACTCCCAGGGCATGCAGACATCTAGCCAGACAAAAACCTGAAGAACAAGTAACACCAGACTGTGACTTCTATTCCTTGCTTACTTCTTTATAACTTAAGGTGTGGGTTTGTGTGGAAAAGGTTCATTTTTGAAAAGTTATTCGAAATACTCAAGTTGCAATCCATCATAAACACAACTTATAAAATGAGGGACAAATCTTCAAATGATGCAAGGGATTTGCTGCCTTGAATGTGTGGAGGTTCTGTCTCAGGTAGATGTAAGTGCAACTAATAATCTGCAAGGAAGGTGAGCACAGAGGAGATGAAGTACATTAATTTACACACTTATGTAGCTTGTGGCAGGTGTTGAAACCGGCATCAGTGATGAAGCGAAAACACAAAAGATATGGGATGATGTCTGGCATTATCAGTTTTGAGTCATGCACTTGAAAATGATACAATGCGAAATGCAGAGACTTAATGTAGAGAATTTTGTACTTCAGCAAGAATGCTCCTACCCCTGCTGATTAGCTGACATTTGTGGTCAATTATTTCCCAAAGGTAATGGCAGTTTCATAATTGGTCCCTCAGCGCTGCCTTTCTGCTCATGCCTCACCCCATACAGATTTTCAGTGTGGAGGTTTTCAGTTGTGGGTGTGATGTTTGACATGCATTGACCAGAAGTAACCAGAATAAAGGAAGAAGTAGGATTAGGCCAAGTGTGTTTGTTTAGCATTGAGGATTTTTGAATCAAGCTTCCACTTCATGAATTCTTCAGGGTCATGAAGTATTCATTAGATGAATAGGAATATGTATATTTGCAAGAAGACCTTTGTCACCCTGGGATGAAGCATGACCGTGTTGCCTGGGGACACAACAGGAATGGCCTCATGCCTCCCGGCTCTCCCGTTGTGCTGAGCACACTCACAGGGAGCAGCGAGAAGTGCTGGCCAAGAAATGCTTTTGTCATCATTCAACATTTTCATAATTTCCTGATAGCAAATAACTTGTGTGGAGTGAAACCTTGCTTTCCAGTGCCACAAACCAGAAATGTGTTTGGAGGTCTTAAGTGCAGGGTGCCTGGCAATGCAGTGCTCCTCTCTGACATGGAGAGTCAGTAGTGGCAATATCACATGGAGTTCATCAGGATGACTTTTCCCGCTGGTGGCCCTTACAAATGCTGTTTCCTGCCAGAGTCCCATTTTCAGTACCATCTGGAATGAAAATATGTAATAGTTTAGTGAAGTTTTCTCCAGGATATTCCTTCTTCTGCCCTAGTAAGACTCTTTCCCCTAGCTAGGGCATGCCATTCGCGCACAGTGGGAGACCTGTGTTTCATAATCTGCAGTTCCAGAGAAGCTGCTTGGACTTTACTGACCAACATCAGAGATAGGGTCTTAACTGCTGTATCAGACAGTGTCACCTTGGTGAAGCTCATAAGCTTCATAGTGAATGATTTCCATTGTTTTCATATCGTAGATTTTCAGAGAGACTCAAACAAAATATGCTTTTGTTTTTCCTCAAATGGTTTGTCAAGTTATGGCAAAAATATGAGCATGCAGAGATAAATTCTTGGAATATTTTCTCTACATTTGCATGCATAGATATACATCTAAATGTGTACAAGTGTATTTGTGCACATGCATGCAAATATAGCATCATTCTATCATTCTATGATTCTATTAAATATATAGAGGTACATGCACGTGCTTGTGCGGATATATATAGACATGTGTATGTTCAGGCATACACCCAAGAAAATAATTTTCCATAGCCTTTGTCTTGTTTAACAATAGTACTGAAATACTGGCATTCAACAATCTAAATCCTCAAACATGTTGAAGAAAGGTAGATTTTAATGGTGTTAAATGAACCATTTGGCACAAAGGGCCTCTCACCTTCAGTGGCACACTCTCAAAATGAAATCCAGTGTTCAGATACAATAATAAAAAGAAGAAAAACAATATTACCTGTTTAAAGAGAATATAAAAATCCAATTAAGTTCTGAATTTTAATTTGCTTGCAAGCATGGGTTTGTTGCTCTGTGAAAAGAATGAAAATGTAAATGACATTTCTGTGTGTTATCTACATAATCCAGAGGCTAGAATATCCTGTCCTGCTTATTTTGTCTGGGGATGATAAAACTAAACAGTTTTAACTGAATTTCCTGTAAATGGGCAAATAATAAAAAATGAACATCTTTATATATTCTGATCTTTCATTAATTTATGTACAAACGCTGTTATAAAGAGATTAGCTTTTACAAAAGAGAATGAATTTTGCCTGGCATCTGACAGCAGTGACGGGCTGTAGCACATGAAACGCTGTGGGTGGAAGAATGCTGGAGCGGTCACTCACTTCTGAACTGTGAATTCAACAAAAGACAAGAAGGGAAGCTCTGCAATCAAGAGGCCCATATGGCACCAGCTATTGATATGCAGACACAGACCTTGGTGCCCAAGTGTCACTACCATCTCCTAACCCCTCTTGTCCCTAAATGCAGTGGATCAGTCATGGCCATTTGCTAAGTCGTGTGTCTTACATGAATTGGTAGCATATATTGAAGGGCAGCAGAATTAAAAGGTGGTGACCTGGTGGTGCAGGAGAGAGCTGGCGTGGTAGGAGGCTGCACAAGTGAATTTGCTCCGGTTCCAGCCATGGCTGGGGCAATAATCTCAGTGCAGTAAACTCTGCTTCCCATCGCCACTGACTATTCCTGTCTTTTCTTCTTTCCTTAGATTTGCTTTATTTGGAATAAACAACATAGAAAAACATCTGTACCTGGACTGTAAGTATTGAAATGAGTAATTAAATTTGTATCTACATAAGGCTGTCACCCATCAGCCTTGCCTAGCAAAGAATGTCCTAGGGACGAAACAATAGCAAAACATACCTCAGTCCCACTGTGCCTCTGCTGTTGTCCAGCCATGCTACACCCTGTATCTGTGCTCTTGCCCTCCAAGGAGCATTTTCTCTTCCAAAATAAGTCAACACAACTTCAGATACTGAGAGTTCAGAGGAGCGAGGCAGTCTTGGTTATTTGGGTATTAAATACATTGTTAGGAAAATATATTTGACTAAATTGCTAATTGAATAGCACAGAATATACGTATATGCAAGTGGTACCTGCTGAGGAGTAGACAGCATATCCAGGCTGGTGTAAGTCAGGTTATTGTCAGACAGTAACTTTTTGTATGATATATAAACCTAATTTAAAACAGGCAAAAGGCAGAATGTCCAAACCCACATTATTTTAACAGACCTTTGTGCCTAATGGTGCGATTAAGGATTCAAAAAAGGAGTCTGTTGGGTATTGAGCAAGACTGGAAATTCTTTGTGTCTGATTTTTTAAATACCAGTCTCTGTAATGGTGGGTGCCCAGTCTGAAGAGTACCCAGCCCTCCAATGTCTGGGAAATCTGCTTCTTCTGAAACAGTCAGAGAGGCTGTTTACAAAATCTCCAGGTTTTGATATTAGAACCAGAAGAAATTATTAAATTGTTCCTGTGACCTAAAATTGTACAGAAAAAAAGGGCTGTAAAACTACCAGATCTGCCCATTGATAAGATGCAGCTTTACCTGATTTTCCACTTTTTTACAAGCTATATGTACTGTTCCTGGCCTTTAATCTCACTACAGATTTTGACACCTTTGAACTGTTCATTACACTGCAGCACTACAGCAGGGGTGGGAACAGCGTTACCTGAACCCAGATTCTTCTGTGCTTCACAAAGTTATGCACCCTGTTCTGCACTTCTCCAGGTTCAGAGAGGTGGCAACATTTATGCCTCTTCGTGTCCTGTAAAGTAATTAAAGAACAGCCAGGTAAGTTTTAGATGGAAGTAAAAACTAATCTTGTCTTTATTTTTCTGTACCCAGGACTGGTTTTATATTATTTATATTGTCACTACTGTGGCCCTACAGCATGTTTCTTGTTCAAGGTCATGCTGCCTGTGAAAATGAAAAGAATGAATTATAAGTGTAATGCAGAGATATAATACAAAACACGTTTAACGTGACAAAGCTGACACTGTATGATTTTAACCTTCTTTCCTTTAAAGCCTCAAAAACAGTCTCAGGGCCTCATCTCAGTTTCTCACAGGCGATTTGTTATGCAAGAAACATCACCTTCAGTGTCTTACTTGAAACCACCAGGTGTTGTTCAGCCCTTTCATATTAACCTCCTTCACGCCTCTTCAAAGGTGGCCCCGTGTCTGTCTCAAGGCAGCATGTGAAAATTAGCCACACATGTTTATAAGCATACTGTAAATCTGTTTTCATATGCATAAAAATAAAGGTACAAAAAGTCTGAAAAGCTGTGACGATGCAGATACAATTTCCCCCAACACTTCAGTGCTTTTGTTCCCTGCACATGCTCTTGTCCCTAAGAACAATACATAGCAGCAAACCCGACCTGGTGCAGTCAGTAGCGAAGCCGCTTTACAAGCACTTCCCCACTGTTTGTGCTCCTGGAATTTAAGGACTTGATCGTGCCCCCATTTTAAAAGCCAAACACTAAATTCAATCAGCCAAAGATTAAGCAGTGCCAGTGCTTTCTGATACCACTAAAAAGAAAAAAATCATTGCATATGAGTTATTTGTGTTTGAATATTGAATCCCAAAGGGGTGGTAGTTATTTTTTGTAATTCCGTGGAGATGGAGTAAATGGTTATGAATAGCACGGTGGTATAACAAGATAGATTACTAAGCTCCATTCTATTAAAACCACCTCAGTTTGCCAAAAGGTCTTGCAGCGGAACTTGTCCACGTACCCTGTTATTTTTAAGCCCTAACTCAAATACTCCACAGAAACAAGAAGGTCTGGAAGGATTTCAGAAGAGCTGTTTGCTGTGTACTGCCTCACATACTGTTTTCGCTACAGAGACTGCAAGTCCCTCTCCACTGTTTGTGACACAGTTTGTACAAATGGCATCTCATCCTGAGCACTTGCTCTGCAATCTTAATGGTCCTTTCCAAGAAAGAGCCCTAATAGTTCATTGAAATTGCGTTTAGTCGGCAGGCCCCCTGGAGCTATTATGAATGCAATTAACGTCTGCAGATCAGGACAAAAATGCGAAGGACTCTATGCTGTATTGACTTAATATATCATAATGGCTTGCTCTGGGCCTGGACGGGCTATTATTCATCCAAGAGGTTTGGTGCATGCCACAGTTGCACAGTGCAGCTTTTGGCATGACTTGAGGTCCTGCAGGAAGGACAGGCTTGCAGTGTGCCTGCCAGAACAAAAAACAGGACACTGATCCCAGCTAACAGTACTGGAAGCTGTGGCTCCATTTCCCTATAGGCCTTTGCGGGCGAGTGGTTTTGAAAGCCATATGGGAGCTCTGTGGGCAAAACCAGCTCGTGGTGCGTTGCTGGCTCTGTCCATTTGCTGGTCCTGGCTTGCCCATTCCTTGCTGGCTCCTGGATCCCCATCACTGCCCACAGGGACAGAGATTTCTGTTGCTTGTACATATACTTAAAGATGCTATGCAAAAGGCAAAGACCCCGGGGTGAGGCAGACCTACTGGCATCTCAGCCCTCCTGCTGGTACGGCCCAAGCTGGTTGTCTGGGATCTCTCCATAATAATCGGGCACCTCTGGAGTGCTTTATCCTGACCTCAGACCTTCCAGCCCTGCAGCCCAGATGTAGGTTTCACTGCTGATGGAGGAGCCATTTCACTGTCATGCCTTTTGATTTCATGCTGGGCAGTAAATGCAGGGCACTTCATGAATTGTGATTATTTTCAACCAGTGAAGCCTGATTCCAATCACGTATTTTCCTGATTTTACACAATGAACAATAAAGCAAATAGATAAACTAATCTATGCTTTATCTTACCGAAGCTCCGAAGTGCCTGAGGCAGTTTCAGGTCCAGTGGCTGAAGTTAAGCTAAATTAAGCACTGTTGAAATGCAGAGTAGGCAGGGAACAGCTTCCCTTCTGAAGTCCTGGCAGTGCAACTGGCTGTGCAAGGGGAAATCCTTTTAAATGTCAGAGAAATCGTTTACTTTGAAATCTCCGTCATCTGTGTTATCTGTTCTTTTAACCTATCTATCCATTCAGTCAACAGTGGAGTTTCAGTGTCACAGTACATTCTCCCAGTCCAGTTCAGGTGTCATATTTTAAACATCAGCTTCTGAGTTCTGCCTTTTTTTTTTTTTTTAATGAAACTGGGGTTAGATTCACGTAAACTGCAATGTGTTCATATATAGGACAAGAACAAGAAAAATGAGAGGTTCAAACAATGAATTGTCTTTTACAAATGACCTGTCTCTAATCACAGCGCTGCTTTTGATATGAAAATATAGAGGTAACCGAAATATTGATACAGCAGCACTTCAAAGAAAAATTAAGCAATCCGAGGTCTTTGGTGCTCTTCAGTTTTGCACCATTTCAGGACTAAGTGCTGAAAACATCTGTTTATATGGAGATAGGGCATGATGATAGAAGAAATCTTTTCCATTTGAGTATATGCTTTTTTTAATACCACTTCAATGTATTTTCACTTTAATTATATCATTCTACTATTTAGGCAGAACTTCTGGAACTTATTTCAAAAGAGTCACGTAACTCTCTGATCCTAACACACCTAAAAATATATTTGTAACATTCAGCTTAACAATGCGCAACTTCAATCCTAACATTAAGCTCACCTGTCTCAGAGCTCAGCACATCCCTAGGTGAGTGCAAGATGACAGTTTCATCTTTTGTGAAGAGCCCTTCTTTTTCCTTACCAAATACAGACTAAGAGAGGCAAGCTTCCCACAGAAGTTGTGATCAGAAATGGATGCGTCAGCTGTTATCTCCCAACTTGCATGGCTGTAATCACAACTGCTTGTATGTGCCAGAAGAAATGGGAGTATTTACAGCTTTTCAGTGCAGCCAGAAGGAAACAATTACAAGTGAAATACAAACATAGTCACATATATAAATACAGGGAAAAAGCACAAATACATGCACAGACATGCACGTTCATACTCATAGATAAACAGGATGCCAACAGGAACAAGCAGAAAACGTCTTTGCAAGTAGAAAACGTTACCAAAGATGCAAAATATAAAACTGTGTAGAAGCAGAGGACAAAGCAAGTGTCTCAGGAGGAGAAGTCATGGTAGCAGCTTTTCCATTCCAGGACTGAGGGCAAGTATGTGAAGGTGAGCCCACTGAGATGATTCTGGTTCTGGGCTGGGAGGAAGCTGTATTCACCCTGTGCACATTGCACTCGTTTCCCCTGAAACAGATAATGCCAGGAAGATTTTGTGTTCATGGAGAAACACTCCACAGTATTTGTGAAGTCTAATAGGAACAAGCTACTCAGAAACTACTATGTTCAATTAAATTGATGCTTCAAGCAGGATGAATGGGTCTAAATGGAGACAAAATTTTGCTTTCTCAGGGTATGATATCAGGTGTGGAGGTGATCTCTAGGTTTTGGGACTCCCTGCCACCATCCTTTCTGCAAGTTCACATATCCCGTCCTCTCTTCTTATTCCTGAAATTGTGCTGATGAGTGCATCGTCACATGGCCTGACCAAGTCATATTCCTTCATGAGCACAGTAAATACCTGCATTTCTTCTTACAATGCAGATAGATAGACTGAATAGTTTAGTTTTACTCCTGTTAGGTTTTCTTTGTCTATATGCTTCTTGGGAAATCAATGCTCAAAGGAGCAAACTGTGTATCTCTGACTTACACATAGTTCCAGCTGAACAGCACTAGGCTTCTAGCAGAAGGATTGAAAGAGCAAAGAAAAAGGATCATTTAATTTACCTTGAGGGATAGTTCATTTTTCAAATAGAGACAATTTGAACAGCACAAAGCACTACGCCAATATCTTAGTCACTCTCAAAAATAAAATTAAGTCTTTCTCAGTAGGAAAATAAATGTCAATGCTATGTACATTTGCATCTAGCAGCCATTCTGTAGCTAATTTCGTAGTAATTGATATGCTGCTATATTGCTTTATTATGAGTGCTGAAGCATTAAACATTCAGGTCCAGGCCAGACTTGGCCTAACACCAAAGTGGTCATTTGCCACGTACCTAGCAGGCTGACCAGTACACAACAATAATCAGAGCTGGCACAGCGCTTAAACATTGATGTCCACTGGTGGCCTGAATACAGTTCAGAATATTATGGGCCAGAACTACTAACTTACACAGGGCTGCTTAATGAAACCAAGAACTTACCTGGACAATATGAAACCATACATCAGATTAGAAAAGAAGCTCCCCTCCAAACTAGACACCATTAAGTAGCTGATAAATGGATGTTTCTATGAGTAGGATTTCTGGATGCTAAATTCAAACCAATGTCTTGTTTTGAGTGGTGCTGATAAGTACCTTTGTTATGTATGAAAGTGACTGTGAGAGTAACTTTGTGAGAAAGGTACATAATGGTTCATCTATCTATTAGAAGAACATGTCTAGGTAGACTAGGCTTCATTCAGACACATATGTTAACTTCTTTTTAAATGCAGGACCACATCATCAGCTGGGATATAGCGGATTATTTTCATTGTCTGTCCTAATACACATCCACTGAATACTGCTGTTGCTGTGCTGCAAGGATGCACAGTAGGCAGTACAGTTGCGGCCACAGCTCCAGGAATCACTCTCTCTAAAATGAGCATACAACAGTACTACTGACATGACTCAAAAGAAATTACAGATACCAAAAATGCAACAGGAAAAGAGAAGAAATGAGTATCTGCTGTTCTGGATAACCCGTATTCAGACATATTTACATTTAAGCCAACAGGTAGTTGTTATAATGGCTCTTTCGTGTATAGAAACTGCCTGCCCTGCATAGACTTTCCCAAACTGGGATGTTCCTGGGTACTGCTGCTCATCAGAACAAACCTTGTATGTGCACTGCTCCTTTAGTGGCCCTTTATTGGTGTGCTCTGTACCTGTTACTTGGTTGTGCAATGCAATCTGCATCTGTAATATTTGCTCTGTCCACTTATGGCTCCTACAAGGCAATTCACTTGTTTATTCCTGCTTGTACTGCTGGGAATGATGACTAATTGCTATCAGAGGATCTTGTTCCTCTTTCTATAGCACATCAGCTGGACATCCCAGACTCCATTACCTAGCGAAACCACCTGCTGATGAACTAATCCTTTTATGTTAACAAGATGGCTTCATAGCGACACTCCTACTGCAGTTATAGTGACAGGTTTGGCACGTTTAATGTTGGGATCGAAACAGCACTGGGCCACTTGCTGGAGTCTTTGCTCAAGTATGCACAAAGTGAAGGACAGCAAGGTATTTTCCTTGCAGGACAGAGAAAGACACGGGAAAGCAGACATGTGCTTTGGGCAAAGGAGGCTGCTTGGCTCCAGCTACGCTCGGTGGAGGGAGTTTGCCAGATGCCACTCAACGCTCTTCCACTTGGCTCCTCCTCTGAACAGACCCTGGGAGGAGGCTGTCTCTCCCCCCAGACTCCAGGTGAGGATTCCATGCCCCAAAGCCTTTGGGAACCTTCTTTGTGATCTCTGGCTACAGCAATCGGGACTTTGTAACTAAAAATTACATCCATGGAGGCCCCCCTGAAACCTGGACCAGCATAAGGACGGCCCACAGGGTTTTATTTCACTTGAAATGTGCTCTTTGCCAATTCACATAGTTTCCCTTTGACTTAGCAGATCCTCTTCAGCTTTCTGCAGCAAGCAGGTGTTTCTCCATATTTCCAGTCTGTGAACTTAAAGAAATTCTAAAATAATTTGTCATTTTATAAATAAGTTATACAAGCTATCACCACAAATCTGTCACTATGCAGACAGGTGCAAACATGCGCAGTATGCAGAGAAAAACACTGACACTGAGATCAGAATAAAGGCCATCTAAAAGCAATTACATTTCCAGGTATTAGGCAAACACAATTATTTAAATTGCTACTCAAAAACAGTTGATAAAATAGATAATTAAAAAAGATTGACCTGAAAGTTGATTTTAAATTCTTCTGTAACGTGCACATAACTCATATAATTGCTGTCTCATAACCCAGCTTCCATTAAAAGGAAATTTCACCTAGGAAAAATATTATATATGCAGCACACGGTGATTAAAATAAATACATATTCTCTAGAATGCTGGAAATTACGTGAGGAACTGTATTAAAAAGAGGGAATGAATTAGTCCTGCATTGCAAATGGTAGTTTGGTCTGTCATTTTAATAAATCACACTCAAGAGGTATGGAAATAGAAAGTATGACAATGCATGAGACCACAGAAATAGTAGATGACCTATCATATATAGATATATAAAAATTAAGCTGGAAAAAGACTGAAAATCATTTAGGTTGGAAAAGACCTTTAAGATCATCAAGTCCAACCGTTAACCTAACGCTGCCAAAGTCCACCACTAAACCATGTCCCTAAGTGCCACATCTATAAGTCTTTTAAATACCTGCAGGGATGGGGACTCAACCACTTCCCTGGGCAGCCTGTTCCAATGCTTGATAACCCTCCCAGTGAGGAATTTTTCCCTAATATCCAATCTAAACCTCCCCTGGTGCAACTTGAGGCCATTTCGTCTTGTCCTATCGCTTGTTACTTGGGAGAAGAGACCGACACCCACCTTGCTACAACCTCCTTCCAGGTACTTGTAAAGAGCAATAAGGGCTCCCCTCAGCCTCCTTTCCTTCAGGCTAAAGAGCCCCAGTTCCCTCAGCCACTCCTTGTGAGACTTGTGCTCCAGACCCTCCACCAGCTTCATTGCCCTTCTCTGGACACGCTCCAGCACCTCAATGTCTTTCTTGTACCGAGGGGCCCAAAACTGGACACAGTAATCGAGGTGCAGCTTCACCAGTGCTGAATACAGGGGGACAATCACTCCCCTGCTCCTGCTGGCCACACTGTTCCTGATACAAGCCAGGATGCTGTTGGCCTTCTTGGCCACCTGGGCACACTGCTGGCTCATGTTCAGCCGGCTGTCAACCAACACCCCCAGGTCCTTTTCTGATGGGCAGCCTTCCAGCCACTCTTCCCCAAGCCTGTAGCATTGCATGGAGTTGTTGTTAGCCAACAGCAGGGCCTGGCACTTGGCCTTGTTGAACCTCATACAATTGGCCTCTGCCCATCGATCCAGCCTGTCCAAGATAATGTAGATGCTGAGATATTGGGGAAGTTTGTTTTTCTTATTTGGATTACAGTGGCTCCTAAATAACAATGGGGGTCCTATCATGCCATAAGCACATAGCTCAAGAGATAGCAGCTGCTGTGGAGAGATTGCATTTACGCTAGAGTAGACAGAAAAGAGGCAAAGAGAAGAGGAGGAAGAATTGTGGCACAGGCAGATTAAAGGCCAGATTTCCAAATATATTTAGTGCATCTTGATGAGGGAGTTGGAAACCTTGGAGGAGTCTCAGATGCCCCTTGTGACCTGCTGAGGTCACATGAGTCTGACACAAAGATGAAAAACAAATGTGGAGACCTGAGGGCAAATTTGTGTCCTTAGCGCTGGGAGGCTGGTGGACATGTGGCCACCTGACTGAGCTGGACACATCTGATATCAATAGTAATTGCTGGAGAAGAAAAGCAGCTCTTTGGCGTGCTTTGCTGTTGGCATCTATCTCTGCTTCTGTGGCAGTGTGGAACGTGAATGGCTCACAAATACTGTTTGTTTGTGCAATGGTCTCATAAAAGAAGAAAATCTCACAGCGCCTCTGTTGTGAGCTGTTGCTTCTGAGTTAGCTTTTAATGGTTTTTGCTCAGCTGAAATAAAGAAACTTAACTGTTGAGACAGTGAAACTACAGCAGTTTATATGCATTTCTATTGCTCCTGATCTTCTCAGTCATTGTTGATGCTTTCAGTACCTATGACCAAATATATGCATTGGCAACAACACCATAAAATAAAATTTAAAAAAAAAAAAAAAAAAATGACCAATGGCTATCCATACATACACAATTCAGAGAAACTGGTTAAGAGATGGATAACACCAAAGGACATTTTTTTAAGAAAATCTTGTAAGACTCCAGTTTTAATAACACATAGCTCTGCCAGTCTCATTGCAGAAACATGAGAGCACCCGCTTTCAATTTAAAGTGCTCTCCTCCACATGTAGTACTTCTCTGAACCTGTCACTTCTCAGTAGGCTCTTTCTCAGGCAGTCTGCATCCTAAATCAAACAGTTACAACAGTTTTCACTGCAAAAGGTGACAAATTAGTGAAAGCAGCATATATAGAAACTTGGTTACAATAACTGCTAAACAGTAACCAGGGTTCCTGGGAAATAACTAACTGGCTCAGATTTTTGCAGTGACCATCCATAGAAAAAAGAGTCATGTAGGACTGAAACAGCTCACTAGCTTTGGTGCCTGAAGTAATGAGTTACAAAATGGTGCAGACTGAGATCATTAATCCTGGATTTATTGACAAGTTTGAAAGCCCTGGCTAGACTGTCGTTAGAAATTCAGCTGAGAGTGCAATCTGCTCCTGCATTTATAATATTCTTGAAGCTCTCTGCAATTTCAGATATGTTTGTTTTCCCATGATGTCTTTGAGACAGAGTGGTGTGGGTAGTCCCATTTTTGTGGATGGGACATTGAAGCCCAGAGGTAGCTATGCTGAATTATGGCTTGAAGCCAAATTTTCACCACCTCACCTGCATGTCCCTTTTTTCCCCTTTGCAAAAAACTGGACTTGCAGATGGGACACTGCTAATTTTGTATTGCAGTTTTTTTTTACATGAGTTCAGGCACAGTCTGTGACTTATTGAGCAGCAATGGAATGGAGTGGTTAGGAAGGAGCTATTTTACTAATCTGCTTTCAGAGTCCAATTTTCACATCTGAGTCTTATGATAGGAGATCAAAGTCCCTCATTAGGGGACTGAATCCAATATTTAATACACTTAATGCCCACTTTATATACTCACAAGATAGCTTGGTTCCCACATAAAACAACATCCAAGCTCCTTTTGACACTTAATGAAGGGACAGAATGAGTGTTTTTAAGACCTCATTTTCTATGCTGTTACATGATGGTGAAACAGGACTGACTTCAGTAGTTGTACTGTTGTACAACCAGCCTGGCAAAAGCAGGATCAATCTCCTGTGCTTTACATGAGGGGATACAGGCGTATCCTTATTAATTCATCTGTCTTTCAGAAAGCATCCTGTGACATCCTGCACTATCATCTTTGAAACATCCTGGACTTGGGGAATGTCAAAACTTAGGATATGAGCGCACACTATTACTCTGTAAGTTGTATGGGAACAGATTAACCTATCATTCCCTATTATTCAGCTACTGGAAACGAGACACATACTTCTCCT
The DNA here is from genome assembly GCF_030463565.1 of Pelecanus crispus. NCBI lineage: Eukaryota > Metazoa > Chordata > Aves > Pelecaniformes > Pelecanidae > Pelecanus > Pelecanus crispus. Next base: position 7,941,367 of record NC_134653.1, on the reverse strand, counting down.
GGGGATTTACCTGGAGTGAGATCAAAAGGAAACTGCTTTCTCCCTTCCCTGCATGAAGGTTCAAAATTTGTTTGGACTAGTGATGTTAAAAATAAATAAATATATGAAGTGACCTGAATAACTTGAGTGATTCCCTTGTGATTAAGGCAGGAAGTATTTGAAACATGAAAAGTTGCACCCATGTTCAAATGAGAGAGGTCCTCGTTAATTATTTAGAGCAGCCGAAAGCTCATCAAAAATTAAACCAAGATTTACTTCTCCATGATTGTGCAGGCACCACAATGGGCAGAAATGGAGGCTTTAACTCTGTTAAATGAAACCCTTGAGTTTTCACCTCCCAGCTTGCCAGTGCTGGCTCAGTGGGGCCAATACATCCTTTTCTCCCATCTCCCCTCTTCCCCAAGTACCAGCAGAAAATTGCCTTTGTCAGTGATGCACATTAGTAGGGTGGATTTAAATAGCATACCCAGGCAAATAAATTTACGTTTGAACTACGGCTGGGGGTGTGTGTCCGTGTTGGCCCATGGCAGACTGTAGCTGTGGCTTTTCAAGGCTATAACTGTTCACCCCAGTAGACGATATCAAATGCAAGCCAGTCTACAGCAGAGCCCTACTCCTGTCCTATCTCCAGGGTGGTGTGGCTAAGAGCCCTGGGCCTGGCAGAGCTTGGGAAGGGAAGGGAAAGCATGGACTGCCTTCCCAGTACCCTGCGGGGCAGTTAGTGCCCATATTCCCTCCCCCTGTATTACTGATGAGAATATAAACTTCCTTGGTGAAAGTGGGCAGAGGATTTTACAGGCCCAGAATAAGACCCCAAGGTGAGGATAGTTCCTTGGTTTTTCCATCCATCCATCCATCCATCCATCCATCCATCCATCCATCATACTGGGATAGGTGATGCACTGAAAGGCAGCTCTTTTTCACTCCATTTCTCTTCTTGGGACTGTATTTTTTTTGGTTGTTTGGTTTTTTTTTTTAATTGATGCTCATTTCCCAGACCTGAGAAGTCAGAGCTTTGCAGCACACAGACTATTTAAAATTCTACAGTGCCTGAAGCTTCCCCAGCCAGAGGTGAGAGTAGCTGCAGGACCAGCTTTGCAGCCAGGCCCCTTGCCATTGCTGGTGAGCAGCAGGTACCCACAGATTTTGAGTCTGCACTCCCTTAAATTACCAGTGCTGCAAACCGGGAGCTGTTTTTAAGCAATTTAGTTCAGATCTCACCAATTTTGTGCACGCTGCCTCAGAACTAGGTCTGGGCCATTGCCCTTTTCTTTGAAGTCCATTGCATTTGTGATTTTCTTTGATCATTGTGGTGGAAATGACTGAAATGTTTTTTCACATAGGTTTGTATGCGCACAGGCATGAGAGGTCTGAGAACTTCAGTAAAGGCGAAACATTCGACCTTATTGTTACTTGGTTAGGATTAAAGTAACATTAAATCGGGCAACCCCCCTCCCCATTTACAAAAAGGGAAAAAAGGAAGACCCAGGGAACTACAGGCCACTCTGTCTCACCTCCGTGCCCAGCAAGATCATGGAGCAGATCCTCCTGGAAACTATGCTAAAGCATATGGAAAATAAGGAGGTGATTGGAGACAGCCAACATGACTTCACTAATGCCAAATTGTGCCTGACAAATTTGGTGGCCTTCTGTGATGGGGTTACAGCATTGGTGGATAAGTGAAGAGCAACTGTCGTCATCTACCTGGACTTGTGCAAAGCATGTGACACTGTCCTGCATGACAACCTAGTCTCTAAATTGGAGAGACACGGATTTGCCAGGTGGACCACTCAGTGGATAAGGAATTGGCTGGGTGGTCGCACTCAAAAAGTTGCATTCAACAGGTCGATGTCCAAGTGGAGACCAGTGACAAGTGGCATTCCTCAGGGGTCAGTACTGGAACCGGCACAGGTTAACATCTTTGTCAGCAACATGGACAGTGGGATTGAGTGCACCCTCAACAAGTCTGCTGACGACACCAAGCTCTGTGGTGCAGTCGACACGCTGGAGGGAGGGGATGCCATCCAGAGGGACCCTGACAGGCTTAAGACATGGGCCCGTGCCAACCTCGTGAAGTTCAACAAGGCCAGTGCAAGGTCCTGCACATGGGTCAGGGCAATCCCAAGCACAAATACAGGCTGGGTGGAGAATGGGCTGAGAGCAGCCCTGAGAAGGACTTGGGGGTGTTGGTTGATGAGAAGCTCACCGTGATCCAGCGATGTGTGCCTGCAGCCCAGAAAGCCATCTGTATCCTGGCTGCATCAAAAGAAGCATGACCAGCACATCAAGGGAGGTGATTCTGCCGCTCTGCTCTGCTCTGGTGAGACCCCACCTGGAGTACTGCATTCAGCTCTGGGGCCCACAACATAAGAAGGACATGGACCTGTTGGAACAGGTCCAGAGGAAGCCCACAAAGATGATGAGGGCTGGAGCACTTCTCCTATGAAGACAGGCTGAGAGAGTTGGGGTTGTTCAGCCTAGACAAGAGAAGGCTCCAGGGAGACCTTATAACAACCTTCTAGTACCTGACGGGGGCCTACAAGAAATCAGGAGAGGTTACTTTTTACAAGGACAGGTAGTGATAGGACAAGGGGTAATGGCTTTAAACTGAAAGATGGTAGATTTAGATTAGATATAAGGAAGAAATTCTTTGCTATGTGGGTGGTGAGGCACTGGAACAGGTTGCCCAGAGTTGTGGGTGTTCCATCCCTGGAAGTGTTCAAGGTCAGGTTGGACAGGGCTTTGAGCAATCTGGTCTAGTGGAAGGTGTTCCTGCCCATGGCAGGGGGGTTGGAACGAAATGATCTTTAAGGTCCCTTCCAACCCAAACCATTCTATGATTCTATGATTCTATGAAAACTATGTTCTAACTACCTTGAAAGACTAATAAGGAGGGAGTAAGATTATTCTTCTACTTCTATTGATATACTCAATACATTAAATCACTGTGGAAGAGCTTTGCCAGTAAGCTTAGAAAGCGTGCAGGTATCAAAAAATGCCAGATAGTACCTTAGCATCTACTTCTTTCACTGAGTTTCCCATGGTGGCACTTGATACTTAATATCTCAAAAGGATAAAAGGTCCCTGAAAAAGAAAAAAAATAATCCATTCTTTTCCCACCATCTCTGAGCAGAAAGGTCACAAAAAAGGGGAAACTGGGTTTCCTGGAGAAGCCTCAGTCACACTGCATTCTCCCCAGTTTCTAGAGCTTCCCATAACTGCTCTGTGCACTGAGCCACAAGAGAGAAAGAAGCAACTCTCTGCCCCATGTTCCTGTGCTGGTTTGGCCGATTTCTTAGTCTACATGGTCTCACTATAAAAACTTATTTAAGAAAAAGATCTTTAAGCCATTTCATATAGTTCTTGCAAAAGCAATTCAAAGCTCAGAGGTGATCAGCCAGGGGAAACTATGCTAGGAATAATGCGGAAACTGCTAAAGAATAAAGTAACGGCATTTCTTAATTTTGGTTTTATCAGTCTGTGGCATACCAGCTCACAACCCTCCCTTGTGATGTGAAAAAGGCTAAAAGGGAACAAGAAAGGATGGAGATCAGGAAAACAAGGCGGGCTGGAAGAAAGAAATGGTCCATATGAGGTGAGCTGAACGAACATCAGACCCATTGGTGGCAGAGGCTATCCTACTGGGCTTTCAAATCATGAATAATATTGAGAACATAAACAGCGAACAATTATTCATCCTTTCTCACAGTGCATGAAACAAATACATTTTATACTGAAAAGATTTTTGGTAAATAGCTAAAATAAACCCCCCAAATCAAGCTGAATATTTTAATGCTTTGTAAGTGGTAACTAGGGAAAGAAACTGTACAAGGCTTGCATTTTCATTTGAAGTATTACTGTATATTTTGATTCATTTGGCTCAGTTCATGATATAATGGAGCATAACTGATGTAACTTGGCTTGATGTGTCTCCTTGTTACACATACTGGAACAATATCTGCAGAAACATTTGAAATTACACATTTTTTTCAGACATCTATTTTAAGGATCAGTAACTTCAAACAAGCAGAGCACTTAGGCATATTTTAAAGGCTTATTTCCTGCAATCATGCATGGGTCATGGCTTAATCCTCATCAGAAAGCACACACTTTGGGATCCTGATTACAGGAGGGGGCAGTGAAGGAAGGACATAGAAAGAAAAAGAAAAGTATCAGAGTTTTCAAAAAGAGCCCAGAGATCTTGCACCCAACTGGTAAATCTTTGATGCTAATTTAAAAGAGAGCTGATTTTTTAAAATTCTGAAGGAGGGACCCCAAGAGGCAAAACAGAGTTGATGATTCAAAAATATCTGTTAAGAAGATTTATGTCACTGCTCGGCATTGTGTGTCCATGTATGACACAAAGGACAGGTTTTGGAAGAACCAGCTGTCCTAGCAGGGAACAGGCAGCCTAACGGGAGGAGCAACTAGATCCAATATTTCTTACTGAGTTACTGAATTTCTTAGTACTTTGTAATAAGGTTTGTAAGGGAAAGGCAGGCCTATGAATTATTTTTGTGCGAGAAGGAGTAGGGCAGTTTTGCTTGGCCATATACACAGCTTCTCTCAAACAAGATGGGCTGGCAAAAGGATCCCAGTGTTTTATTGGAGAGAGGTGGAAATAAAACAGCTTTCTGCAGCAGATAAGAACTGGATTCTGGGCCATTTTGAATAAGTTAAGCAAATAATTACCTGTGAATAAATTACTCAGTAAGAAAAAAGCTAAATATATTTATTAATAGATGCCATATGTTTTTTCAACTTCTTAACAGAAGGCTCATAAAAGCACACAGCTACATTCAAAAGTTCCCCAGTCACATGCATTTTCTGCATATACTTTATATACTCACTACTTAATAGCCAGAATACTCATTTAGTGGTTATTTTAAAAACTTACAACCATCCATTTGAGGTCTGTGAATATATAGTGAAAGTCTGTTTATTCCTTTCAATTGCACCTAGATGAAATGTCACATATCCAAATTTCTTATGTAATTTAATTTAAGAAATTTGGATATTTGACAGTTGAACAGGAGGTTTTTGTGTTTTAACAAATGAGGAAGGGAACTTCCTATGCAACTCAATTTCCTTTACTTTCACACATCATTGAAATGCTGATATTTCTGGAGTATAGGATTTTTTAAGATACTCTGTCATTACAAAGTATTGTTATTCTTGTTTTTAAGAATTCTTCCAAATGCCCTGAGACAGGCGCTCATGCTCATTATTGGAAATGCTCCCCTTTCTATTCATACCTTTCTGTTTAACGGTTTTGCCAGCTGATATGGTTTACAGAAGCTTGCAGGCTGCTCTCATTTGTGCTAACAGGGCGACCTGGAGCTGATTGGGCAAAAACCAAAGGGAGCACAAATAATGCCAGTATTCACCTTCATTTCCACCCTTCATGCTCCAGTCATTGTCTATTATCTCCTCAGAGACTACTCCAGAAATTGGGTTATAATTGTCCTCCCCCTTCACTTTTTTACGTGATGCCTGGCAATGTCCAGAGCTATACCCAGGGGTTTCAGCCACACAGGCATAGGCTCTGGCTAATGGGCTGTGGTTCAGATATATGAAGTGTGGCAAGCAGAGGCAGGATTTTAAGGTCTATTTAAACAGCCCAGCAACTCATATTTTGATTTGAGCTTGAGTTGTTTATGTACAAGAGAGGATTCTGCTTCTGGAGGGATTCTGGCCTCTCTGCACCCTGCATACACCAATTATTGGAGATGCTACAAAACAATGTCCCGAGCAACAGCAGTAATAACAGCGTAGGAAGGATAAACTTTTCCTAATGCTGTAGAATTAAGAGAAGATTTTGGGACACATTTCAGCTGTCTTGCAGGTGAGTGATGAGTAACCAAGCAGTTACAATTGCCATAAGATGGGGACAGAATTGCTCTTGCTGAGATGTGGTAAGAGCGATTGGTTTATGTGCATTTCTGCACATGTTGAGCTCCATGCTGCTTTGGCTGCTCCTCCAGCACTAGCGAAAATGTCTAGGTTTGTGGAAACTTTCTGTGGAAAGCTTTTGCAACCCACATATGATGCCACAACTATGACACAGGTATTTCTACAGCAAATCCTGCAGGAAATACTTGACATCTTTTCTCTCAGAGCATCACACTCTAGTTTGCCTCGTTAGGCAGTCTGAGAGGCGATGTAAGAGCTTGGATGGTGTTGAGGTGCTATATTCTCTGAATTCCAACATGATATAAGTCCAAAGTGCAGTGACTGAGTCTTGTCTCACAGGGAAGCTGGTAATTGTCAAGGGTGTTTTCAAGTCTTCCATAAGTGGAGGAAAAGCCAAAAAGGCCAGGCTGCACATTTTGTAAAACTCATTTGTAAATTCCAAATTCAAATATTTTGATTTTTAAGCTCAAGTTTAATCTCACTACTGTGAAAAGCCTGTTTCTCCCTACCTGTTACACTCAGAAGCACTTCTGCAGATGAAAACCAACTTTCCATCCTGCAACCTCCCACAGACATATGGACTCACATTATGTCCCATGTTTAATTGCCTTTCAAAACTGTCTTATCTTGGCACAAACTTGTCATTGGCTTATCTCTGCTCAGGATAAATGCATACCTAATCTTATTACTGGATGCACTCAGAGCAGGCAATCTCATTAATAGCCACCCTTAAGGGATTTTTACCCATGGATCAATTTCATAATTGGAACACAGATACATAATATATAAATATATCACTTCAATGGCACAGCCGTTATCATGCTGTTCTGATGCTGTTCAGTCTTGCACATCTCATGGAAAAGAAAAAAAAAAGAATCCAGAAAGAAAGAATGTATTTTTAAACCAGAGATCCTTCTTGGAAGCTTGTTAGGTTTTCAGATCACACCATGGGCTTACAAGCTTGATTTGTCAGGTTCATGATTGTTACTGGATATGTGAGTTCTATCGTTTTTAGCCTGGATAGTCACTAAGAATAGTTTTCCCTATTCTTAGTGGCAATGTATTGAATTCTGCATGCTCTTTGTTGTAGTATATAGAATTCTATAATGGTAAAAACCTAACTTGTTAGCTACTATAATTTTCAAAAGCAGCAGGAGCTATATAGCTTTTAAGAATTAAATTATGTTCATTTATTCAGTGACTGCAAAATACCCTACTAAGAGTGTAATAGCTTAAAGGCTTCCTAATCAACTTTACTTCATCATTAAATAATAATGCTTTGTGTATCTGAACTACACTTTTGTCACATCTCATATATAGGATAGTTAATGAATATGAGTCATTACTGAGGCTGAGTGAACCATTCATAATTAAACCTGAACCAAGCAGAACTGCCTGGTTTCTAGTTGTGTGAAGCTTTCAGTGAGTCTGGGCTAAGTTTCCAACAAACTGCAATTCAATTATATCCAAGCCCCAGCGAAATAAAATATACGTATACTGCACAGACCCAAGCCACAACAAGCATTACTGAGGTTTGGTGGATTCCCCCCCCTTGCCCCTGCCCCCCACCGCCATTAGGATCATTTCAGCTTCAATCAAAATGGATTCATTTTCCTTCTCCCTCCCACACAGGGAATATGTACATGAGAAATTAGTGAGAAAGTATTTTACAGTTTTACCCATTTGTAGCTGCACACCATGCAAGTGCATACAAGGTAAAAACCACTGGGCATTGCTAGCCAGCTAGTCAAAACATGAGAGAAATTACTGTTATAATTCAAAAAGTGAATAGTAGTATTAGTGATAATGATGATAAATTAAAAATAGCCAGAAGTGTACATTTACTGTGTTTATCAGCAGATCCCAAATCACTCAAAAAAATCAAATATTCTCATTAGCTGTCCACAGTCATCTTAACCAAGGTTGCCAACAACAAAACATTCTGTCTCCACCGGTGTGATAGGAAATAGGCTGCAATGAAAATAGAGACATTCATGGATGTGTGTTCTCATTGCAGTTAATGTGGGACTTAGCTGCTGCAGGGGCGTAGGAGAGGCTGTACTGCGCTCACTCAAGAGGCAGTTCTTGCGAAGAACTGACATGTTGAGGCACGTGGCTGTCCAGGCAGTCAGATGTGAAGCAGGGGACTCCTCTGCTTGGGCGGGGAGACCGAAGCCCAGAGTATGTCGGCTCATCTGAGGCTGTTTGGATCACTTTCTGTTGTTGGAGAGCTGTCCTGTAAAGTTACAAGTGCTACCGGGGCCAGGAATGGGAAAATAAAATGCTCTCATATTAACAATAAGAAACCCAGTTTGAATTGTGATGGCAATTCACCATCAGACCTAATTCTTTAAGGACATGGTGGATTATCTGCTGCTTGTGATCTTCAAATCGAACCTTTCCAAAATACAAGCTACATTTCAAATGAAATAGCGAACTAAAGGTGGAAGGGTTGGGAGGGCAACTGAGTGATAGGGAGATTTCTTTGGAGCATGCCATTCAATTGCTTCATTTATATTTCATTAAGCATGAAATTATGTTTATAATTGTATTAGACAACTGTGTGAGAGATATTAGCTCATAAGCCCAGGCTGAATTAAAACAATTATTAATTAATTATGATGTGTTTTTCCCATTTTTTTAATGAAATTATGCTCCTGAATTCAAAACACTAGCAAAAGTGTATTTTTTTTAATTCGTAAAAATATCACTCTAATTGGCTGCTGTGTAACTGAGAGAATAGAAGTAGGCGTTATTTAATGCAAACACCATACCATCCAAGAATGCACCTTTGCATAATCTAAATGGAGGAAAGTGACTCCATGCTCCAAAATGAATAAGAGAAAAAATCCTGTCTGAGGGTTGTGCTGCAGGGAGATGGTGCAGCAGGGATGGCCAAGCAGCGTACAGGGAAACCAGTGATGAGGAGGTGAAAAACATAAGAGGAACTTTAAAAAAACCCAATATGTTGCAGTGCCGAAAGTCAGCCAGCCGTCAGCCAACCATTCTTGCTGGGATCCAGCCTCATCCACAAACCCTGGCATGGTGGAAATGGAGTCACAACTTGAAGCAAAATGGGCCCTTCTCTGTAGTTTGTCCATACACAGAAAGCAGAGCTGAGACTTTTTTTTTTCTTCATCTAAAATCTACATCAGGACTATGGTTTGCTATTATACTTTTCTACTTCATCCTGTGATATTAATACATATGCAAAAAGTCTTGGACTTCAAAAGGACATATTCACCTGGTGTAAGAGCTGCAGGATATTTCCTGAGGTGCTGCAGATGTTGACGACTTTCACAAAAAAAGCTCACACTTTTAAGACTGTGCTGGTGGCTATTCACCTTCACATATTTTTCTATTGCTTTCCAGCTCTCACACTTATTTTGCTAGTGATTAAGGGTCTCAAGCACTTGGAAACAAAGCTTTTCACCTTTAGATACTTTTTCAATCCATGTGAGAAAAACAGGTTCCTCACTGGCATTTATCTTACAATGTGCTCTCTGGCACCCTGACCAAAAATATTTTGAAACACATTCCTTTTCGTCTTGGAGCTTTGTGAGTGCCAGGCAATCCATTTTTTTTATTTATTTATTTTTAAAGGCTGATTTTTTGGCTTCTCTTTTTCTACTTTCTTTTCCTCTGTGTGCAGCTGACCACATGGTTTCATTCACAGAAACAACCAATTGCAAAATTAGACAAATACTTTGACTTTGCCCCTGGCTTTCATGGTTGCCATACCTCTGAAGACTCCATTCACCTCTAATTACATATCTGTTGAAATCATGCAGAGAAGGAACAGTGTAAGTCATTAGCCCTCCTAAATGAATGTGCGCTGACTAGCTAACAAAGGGATTAACACTTGACAGTAAAAGCGTTGCATGCTGAAGGAGAGGGTCATCGGGTGACTGCCAATTACACAGAAATAATTGCCACCCAATGCTGAGAGAAACTGATGTCTGCAGGCCGTGTTTACTGCAGAGAGATGCATTTTCTTTCAGCTCTTACCCCTCTGCTTAATCTGCCTTTGCACAAAACAAGGAGAGACATTACTGGGCAGGGGATGGTAGAGAGCCGAAAGCTTGGGCAGCGGGAAGTAGCAGAGCACAAAAACGGGTTATGGAAGTACAAAGTGATCTGAAGCCCAAGGATGTTCAATAGGAACCTTCCTGTTGAACCTTTCACCTACTAAACAAAAACCATACTTTTTAAGTTTTAAAAATGTTTCTTTGCTTAATCCTCCATTGCTATAGTATGGCATGTGGCTTGATACAGATGGTTGTTTGCTTTGGGGTTGGTTTTCTTTTAGATAAAGAGAATATAAAGGCATAGTAAAAATATTTGTCCTCTTCCCCTATCTACCCTTTTCTTATTTAAAGGCACTTTATGATTCAAGAAAGTAGCCACACTACAACGAGCCTTTCATAGATTAAGCTGTCCCCAGATAGATTCTTCTCTAACTAATATTTTACCTTTGAGAATACAATTCTTATGCATGGAGCTTAACAGATCTGTTAATTCTGTGGCCACTAAGAAAAAGTACCTATGGAGGACTTAAAAATGCAGTAACAATTACTAGATATGCTACGAGGCTGAGTTAGGGGATCATGGTCATCACTGTCACCATGGTGCTGTTGATGAATTACTGAATTGTGCTTGCTGAAAACATGCCACTACATTAGCATAATGCAATAGGGAATATCCTGTTTAGCAGTAAGAGTGATCTTACAGTTAGGAAAGATTTTGGGTAAGACTTCCTGCTGGAATAAATACTCATCATTCTATTGAAGTCATTGCAGCTGTTATGATTCAAATGGGCTGAGATTTGTTCCCTTGTGTATAAGCACACAAGGACAAAATCCTTGGGGATTGGGAGCATTCAGCATGCATTTGGAGTAGAGCAGAAAGGGGCTCTATGCTGGACTTCTGAGCAGGGATGCATTTTTCTTTTGTGCTCTACCTTGAACTGGTTGCAGTGCAAAACTTGTGTCCCAACGCGTGGCTGAAATAGTTCTCAGGCAGGATCACACAGTGGATTTCCATGTGAGCAGGGTCTGGGGCTAGCTTTGGTTTGGTTGTTTGTTTTAACCTTGACAACAATACACGGTGGCAAAACTTTTGGCCTATTTCAGAAAAAAGGCGCCATTTCATAGCAAGTTAGCTCAGTCAAAGTAATTTAACTAGACTATACATAGCTACGCTTTGACATCTTTAGCCCAATTTAAAGACAGGGGATTTTAGTGCAGGCATTTTAAGTTATGTAATCAGCCACTGAGATGAAAACACTATAAAGATACATAACTAAGGCTGAGGAAAGACACAACAGCAGCACAGTGCTATTGTACGGTGTGAAAAGGATGTTTATATCCAAACATCACGCGCACAGTTGAGCATGAATTCACATTAGATCAATTTGAGCTTCAAACATGTATTTGTTAGTTATGGGTGGAAACAACTATTCTTCAGTAGTGGAGTACTAATATCACAAAGGTTTTCATCTGGTGAAATATATGACTTCTAAAAGTCCGAACATGGCTAATATTTCCAAAGGCTTGTTGAACAACAGCATCTGAGTGCAGGCGATGATACCTCGTCATCTCTGTTATTATTAATCTCTTTTTTGGCCTTATTTCTTTCTATATCTTTAGTGGCATGTAATTTTTGACTTGACATGCCCTGTAGAGATTTGTAATGAGTGAAGTTAAAGACATGAATCCATGTTTTCCTTACTTTTAATACTATTTTAAAATTTCATTACGGTGAATTGGCAGAACAGATGAGGTAAGCATTGGTGCCTGGGACCTGGGGTGAATAAACCTGTACACAGCCACCACCTCCTGAGTGCACATGACCACTGGCCCAGGTGAACAACTCGTTGTTATGCAAATAGGAGCTCTTTCCACCGAGTGCAGTGGAGGTATTCATGCTACTCATGAGCAAAGGCTGGACGAAAGGCCACAGAGAAGCAATTATGGGAGTAGAAGGAAATTTATGTGTGAGCCAATGGGCATCCCACAGATTGTCTTCCATTCACTATGGAATGCTCCTTCTTCTTGTCTGATAAAGTGACATCTGGTTAGTATATTTGCCTGATTATTTAGTTCTCTGCATCACTTTGAGCAACATAATCTCTCTAATTGGTACACAGAATTTTTTCCAGTACGGTTAAAACAACAGATTCTGTGTCGGGATTCCTTCATGGTTGTTTTTTCTATCAGCTTCAGAAATCATGCAAAAGGAGTCTAATTTTGTGTTTATTCATTCACAGAGTCACCATTTTTGCAGTCTTAGAAACACTATTTAGGTCTACATATGAAGGAAATAAAATGCCCTAATTAATTTTCTGCATTGCTGAAATGGAGCTTTGGACAAATGGGGAAGGCAGACATTGCAGATGTCAAAGAGAGCCATCCTAGAACCAAGCCTCCAGCACTATTTGGGAGCAAAAGGTAAAATGAGACAGTAGATGAGATGAAAATGCTGATTATAAGAGGGTTTTGGATGAGATAAGCGAATCTCCTTGTAATCTCAAATAAATCTGAAGTTTTCTTGCTGTGTTCTCACCCCATCCCAAGTCCATCATGCATTTTGTTTCTGAAAACAGCCCTCAGTCTATTTTGACGCTTCAGGCAACAACAGTCTGGATGAAAAGACTCTTCCTTGTCCTTATTTGTTAAAACCCTAAAGGTTATTTCCTGAAGATAAGAAGGTGGTCGATGCCTTCACAATGGCACAGATTTTCTTCAATACAAACAGACCTGACCTTTTTGGTCCGGAGTGGTTTTTAAAGGCTAGCTAGTAATCCTCCCCTCAAAGATGTCTCTGTCTTTCAGAGCGGGACCTACAAATCCATCACTTGGCTGGAAAAACTCTTGGTCAGGAACATGCTCCCAAGAGGAACACTTGGAGGTTGAGTAGTAAGGCAAGCCCGCTAGAGGTAAAATAAGTAGGACTGTGTTTGGTTTTTTGGGGTTTTTTTTTGTTTTTTTTTTTTTTTCTTTTTGCTATAAGCAGCTGCATTAAAGTACAGATACTACCGATAGGATTGGTATTTCTCAACACATTGTATTTGCAGTGTTAGACTTCATCATACTCTGACTACTTTAAATTCCTCAGGAGGCTTTTATCCCAGTATCTCTAAACAGTTTAGCAACATTCATTAGGCATCGTGATACCCTAGTTATTGACTAAGAGATTTTTCGATGCCCACTTCACAGAAGTGGTCATCCTGAAATACCTTTAGTTGGTGAGAAAGGGACAGAAAGGGCTAAAGTATCCCTGGTTCCAGGAGACCAACATGCATTTTAAAGAAGCTAAGAAAAATTTCCTTTTCATAAGGATAAAATTGAAAGTTGTGAATATGTAGAGATATGAAATAAAAGACATGATAATAGTCTTCTAATTCTCAAAAAGTCTGCAAAGAAGGTGCTGCTGAAATATTGTCCTGGTCACCAAAGGGCCAAGAAAAGTGCCTGGCTCCACATGCAGCAAAGGTTTAAATTAGAGATTTGGAAAAGCTTCCTAATGGGGGATACTTAATCAGTGAACCTGGCTGCTAAGGGAAGCTGTATAATCTAAGTTATAAAGGACCAATTAGACTAACACCTGGCTGCAGTGGACACAGCAGTATTCTGCTTCCATGCAGTGAAAATAGGCTTAAAGCCACTATCATACTGTGGTGCTATCTTTTATCCCCCAGAATCCCACTCAGGTCCTGAGATTTCATTTTTGCTACACATATATGTATCCCTAGACTGTATACAAGTCCTCCAAGCTCATCTGTGAGTGCTCTCAGTCTGTCTCACTTCTATAGCGATAGCCTGTCTGGAAAAAAAAAAAATCATAAACCTAAATTATATGAGATCTAAGTCCTCTCCTAAGGAAGTCATGCGGATTAAAATTAATTTCATTATTCTGAGTAGAGCAGCCTTCCCTAGGGGAAAAGGTGTCTTCTTGAGTCTGTTGAGACAGTATCTCAGCTGTCCTCAGTTAGGGAACACTCTACCCTGTAAACATCTTTTTTTGGGGGAGTGTTCAAGGAAGAGGATCCTTAAGGAGAGGGGATATTTCCCTACAGTGAGGTATGTGAGGGTTCTTCTGGTTTGCCACAGACACTGTGAATGCGTTGACTTTGGATGGTTCCCTGATCCGACTCATTGGTTTCCTGGTACGTTGTATGAGAAGTGTGGACATGCCATTCACAACTCTGGATTCCCCTCTGAAAGCCAGGATCCTTCATGCCAAAGTCAGTGCTACTTCCTAGGCTTCTAAATCCTTGAATTCAGTCTTAGTCATGAGTTGCAAGAATGATATCCAGCATTGTAAGTCAGCAGTATCCCCCAAATAAGATGATAAAGCAGCTGTGTTGGCTCTAGAGCAGCTTAACTTTAGGCTTCTGAGTATGATGAATTATTGTTTAAGGAGATGTATTCATAATTCTGTTCCTTCCAAGCAGGTGGTTGATATTTTGAGATCCCTGCTGTATCAGCACTATGTATATTTGGCACAGAAACTGCATGAATATTATAAATTCTATATTTAATTGGGTCTCATAAAGAAATCCTGTAAATCATAGTCATCCCATCAAACAAAACAGGAAATTGATATGGTGAGGTATTCAATAACATTACTTCATTTTGCCCCTAAAGGTTAGACAAAACTGTTATTTCCTTAAGAAGAAAAAAACTGTGATAGTCAGGTATCTGATTTAGTTCTGTTTATTTGACAATAACATAAAATCCTAATTCTTAGCACAGAAATCAAGTATTATGAGAAAGTACTTTTATATACAACACTAAGCCTCCCTGAGCCAGCACTCAGCCAAAAAAGCTCTGTTTTGGTTTTCAGCAAGATCACAATGCCACTATTTATTCAGGTTGTGTCCTAAGCTTTCCTGCTTCTTTGTATCTTCCTTGAAATATTTCTTTCTGTTTCTCTGTCACATGTATTTTGGCAGAAAAAAATAACAGTATCATTTGCTATGCAGTATGTGGTGAAACTCCTTCATTTACATTTGCGAATGTTAGGTGGTAGTATATGCTGGGTGGTGAGAGTTGCTATTGTTTCAACTTACTGGGGCTGCAAAAATCCTGATGTATTCTGCTTTTCCTGAATGAGAGGGAGTCTGATAGTTCTTTCTATAAAGATAGACTCTGAGGCTATGGCAAAAGAACTAAGTCACAATAAATAGAACAGAGACAGTTCAAAAAAGGGCGAGTCTTACCTAATAAATAAGGGTAAAATATACATACCAAGGCAAGTAAAAGAAGGTTTCTATCTAGGTTCCTTAAGTGGGTTTGAATCTGTATGTGACCAAAGCTGCTTTCATTATTAGTGTATTATTTTGAGTTCTCCATACCATTGGATTACAATGAAGTACTATTTGAATCTATTTTATCTATAGTACATCTGTTACATCAAATCAAACACAAGGTAAGAGGGACTTGTACTAAATGAATGCAGTTCATTATTTAGCTGTATCTGGCAAACTGAATAAAGGGAGTGGGGGTTGATTTTGGCACCTGACCTGCTTTGGCATCTTTTGCCTGCAGAGCGTTCATTGTGGGAGAGAATATTTTGCTACAAGGAGTAACAGACAGGCCAGTGAGCCTTCAGAAACTCATGCATGACTGCATTTTCTTAACAGGCTGCTTCAAGTGCTCTCTAGAGTTATTTGATCTGGTCCTCCAAACCCTATTCACACTGCTTCTCTTTACTGCTCTTACTGTGGAATTCATCACAGGCTATTTTATCTGGGTGAGAGCTGAGCATACACATGGGTTTGAGTCCATGCAGTGCATCTACAAATAGTCAGACTGCTGTACAAGGTCCCTGGCCTTGCTTATCAGAGTGAAACAGCTGGGGACTGGCCTTCTTGATAGGCCAAGGTGATCCTGAAGCATCTAACCCCAGGCAATCGCAAGTCCCAGCATGTGATAGGCAAGATGTGCACTTGCTTGTCACAGGTCAAGGAAAGGTCCTATCTGAGATTGTTTGCAGATCTGTGTTGAAAAGCCTCTTTGATATGAGTGGATAGTCCAGGTATGGCAAGAATGGTACTTGTGATAACATTTGGACATGACAACTGTGTTGTTGTTGCACAGTACAATAGCGATGCTAAAGAAAAGCCACTCATGTTAGCCGCTCCTGTGCTGAGTGTGAGGGAAACAACAGAGCTAAGGGTGCTCTTCACTCCACCTGCCAAGGTAAATACTTATCACTGCCCCAGTTTTCATCCTCTACTGCAAATGAAAGCCAGTGACAAGTTGCAGTCACGTTTTTCAGAGATGCCTACTTCGATTTTGTTCAGCAGCAAAGTGTATCCATAAATCTATAGAAGTTTCAGGGAGAAAAAAGCAATTATGGAAGATCAAAAGGAAGCTGGCGAAAGCACGAGCAGGAGAAATGGTGTCTGCTGCTGTTTTCCAGTGTGCTCAGGGAAGCGGAAATGGGTAGCACAGTCTAAGAAATGAACATGGTTACACTAAGAAATATACATAGCTTGCCATTTTACCATTACAAAAATTGGCCAACAACTTGGGGGAGCAGGAGGAGTGCTGTATGTACCAAGGAGTTCACTGCAATTATGAATACCATAGAATTAACTAATTCTGAATAAGGTCCTTTGAGCAGGTAGAATTTCATGAACATGGGTTAAAGAGGCCTGAGATATATTGGAAAGTCACTGTGCTAAAATGCAATTTTCATGTTTTTCTATTTCACAAAGAAAAAAATATGTTGCTCATCAGAAAAGGGCCTGAGCTTTACCATAATAGAAGTCAAGAAGTAACTCTGCTGAAGTCATCAGTATAAGCTAATGAGGTGTGAATATATTTTCATAAACTAAACAATACTTGCACAAGGTTTCCTATTGATTTCGGGGGGACTATTTGTACAGCAAATTACTGCTCTGTACGAGTAAGTCTATGGGCATCTAGGTTTCTGCTAAAATAAGATTACATGTCTATTAGACTATCCAGAAGCTACAACATTGCAATATACTGTATTAACATGCACTGAAGATAGGTCCTTGGGAAATTATTCAATAGAAATATGTAGGAGACCAATTTCTTCAGTAAGAGCAAATCTCTCAAGCGCCGCAGTTTAGGTGACAATTCAGCTCTTGGGTTAGAATCCATTTAACTTTGGATTTGGAAAGGCCACTGCTGGAAGTTAGGGAGCAGCAGATTTACGAGTCACTGGATTATAATGTGGAGGCTATTTTGCAAATAACCTGTCCTCTGAAACTGCTGACTGTAAGATGCTTTAGGAATATTGACATTTACCACAAGTACAGAAAGCTCAGAGTCAACTTGTATCATCAGATGACTTAACAACACATTTCACTTGCATAAATGAAACAATCCCCTGTCCTCATAACAATTATGAGAACATTTTTCAGTTATTACACTACCCTGCAGCAAGGAGAAAGGTATTGATCCAGGTCTATGTTTCATTTACAAACCATATTTATATCATGACTTACTGAGAGCTTTTCTGGGGATAAAACAGAGAATATAAAATACTCTTAAACATTAAACAAATGGCTTCATCTCAAAGAAAAAACATCCTTTGAAGAAAAGTAAAATGTTCAAAATGTCTTAAGAACAAGGAAACACAAACACCTGGGTTTATGCACTGCTCTGGAGCAAACTATTTCATATTGCTGTCATAATAGGGGCTCAACCAAGAGGCAATCTCTTTTAAGAAAAACAAAAAAAACCAAAACAAAACGAAATCATGGGAGGTCACGCCTACTCCAAAGTTTTACGTGTTTCATGCATGGGGAACTGAATAGAGAAAGGTTGATTTCCCCCCGCCCCCGTGAATCCCAGAGCCCTTGCTGGCATTGGGAACTGACTCAAGATTTCCATAGTCTCTATTCAGTCTTGTCATCCTTTCTTCAAAAGCTAGGTCCAACAGGGGATCTGTAATGATGGTATAGTCTCCATACTATTGTTTTGGTAACAATGTGCTGTTTGGTAACAGATGTGCTGTTTAATATCTTCATCAATGACATAGACAGTGGGATCGAGTGCACCCTCAGCAAGTTTGCAGACGACACCAAGCTGAGTGGTGCGGGTGACACGCCAGAAGGACGAGAGGTCATCCAAAGGGACCTGGGCAAGCTGGAGAGGTGGGCCTGTGTGAACCTCATGAGGTTCAACAAGGCCAAGTGCAAGGTCCTGCACCTGGGTTGGGGCAACCCCTGATATCAGTACAGGCTGGGGGATGAAGGGATTGAGAGCAGCCCTGCGGAGAAGGACTTCGGGGTACTGGTGGCTGAAAAGCTGGACATGAGCCAACAATGTGCTCTTGCAGCCCAGAAAGCCAACCATATCCCAGGCTGCATGAAAAGAAGTGTCGCCAGCAGGTTGAGGGAGGTGATTCTGCCCCTCTACTCTGCTCTGGTGAGACCTCGCCTGGAGTACTGCGTCCAGCTCTGGGGCCCTCAGCACAAGGAGGACATGGGCTTGTTGGAGCGTGTCCAGAGGAGGGCCACAAAAATGATCTGAGGGCTGGAGCACCTCTCCTATGAGGCCAGGCTGAGGGAGTGGGAGCTGTTCAGCCTGAAGAAAAGGCTGCAGGGAAACCTTATTGCAGCCTTCCAGTACTTAAAGGGGGACTATAGGAAAGATAGGGACAATCTTTTTAACAAGGCCTGTTGTGACAGGACAAGGAATAATGGTTTTAAACTAAAGAAAAATAGATTTAGACTAGACATAAGGAAGACATTTTTACAATGAGAGTGGTGAAGCACTGGAAAGGGTTGCCCAGAGAGGCAGTGGAGGCCCCATCCCTAGAAACATTCCAGGCCAGGTTGGACGGGGCTCTGAGCAACCTGATCTGGTTAAAGCTGTCCCTGCTCACTGCAGGGGGTTGGGCTAGATGACCTCTTAAGGTCCCTTCCAACCCAAAGCATTCTATGATTCTATGAACTTTTCCAGTGCTGTAAAGCATTTATTCCTGACCTTGCCTCTTTGAAGGTAAGAGAAAAACTAACAGTATGCCCTGGGACACTGTCCTCTCGATTCTCTTTTCAGCCTTGCTCCCTCTTGCAGACAATTCTATTGGTATTGGATGGAAAGAACTGGCTATAAGCAGGGACAATGCTGTTGCAGGTGAATTTAAGGAAGGAAAAAACAAAAAGTTTCACAGCTGGAAGTACTGCTGAGAAACCTGAGATCTGTTACTACTTATGCAGAAGGCCTCGTGCCAACATCCTTTTGACATACCGTGAAGTGCGTGCTGCTCTGCAGCCACCAGCTCTGTCAATGGCGAGTGGGCAGCTATTGAGAACCTGAAGAAGCGCCGCCTTCCTCTTCTCAAAGGGTGATTTGTTTCCATGAACAAAGTTTCCACAGAACATTTCAGTACTTTTATATTTGGTTTCTGTACTGTCTTTTCATGTATGCAGCTATCAACAGGCAATCTGGGCTCTTTAACATCTCAGAAATGTTTTATTCTTGTTGTCATTCTCTGTATCACTGAATTTAAAAATCACAATTTCATTTGTTGCAGCATTTATTGCATTCAATTGTCCTCTTTTTCTATTTAGAGAGTTATTCTATGTCCTGGAACTCTGTGACAAAACCTACTCAGAAGGCCAAAGCCATTCTTTGTGTTCTAAATACATATGCAAAAAATATCAGCTAATCAGTGCTAAATTAAAAAGTGAAAGAAATATCCATTATTTTTAGGTTATCTGTATAAACCACTTACTTTCTTTACTGTTTCTGAAGAAAGATGAGCCACTGCATGCTGCTTGTACCACTGAGAATGTTAAAAAAACTGTCACAAAGTGGTATCCTGATGGAACAAGACAGACTTTAAAGTTGAAGCTGTGGAAGAAAACCAGATAAAAAATGTTTCAAAATACACACAAAAAAACTCTACAATGAAAGGAAAACTGATTATTCTCACATTCTTCATTATTTTAAAAGATTGATACAATTAAAGTAGGTATTATTTTAAAACAGTGACATTTCATACCATGCTGGCTACATTATTAATTTTTGAATGAATGTTCATTTTTTCGATTCATGAAGCAATGCTGATTTTTTTTACGCACATTTTTCATTTTTCCATACTTACTGTATAGCTAGGACAAAAATTTTCACAGCAGGAACTGATTATTAATCAGTGACTTTAAGCCACATGGCCTTCCTTCCTTGTAATTACTGAATGACTTTATGTCCTTATCCATTTAAAAGGTTTCTAACCACAGACAACAGCTGGGGTCATTCTTATTGCTCCTGAGTAATCTTGTTTGGTACAAAATACCAGAATTCATGAAGGAGCCATCCACTATCTCAAGGCTTTTGTGTACAGAAGATCTCATATTGGGGGGGGGGGGGGGGGGAAGTCATGAAAATCCAAAAATGTCTGCTAGCATCAATTGTATTTTCTTCTCTTCAGATTCTGGTCCTGATTTTACAATTACATACAAGCGGACTCAAGGAGTTTGAGCCAGGGTCAAATTTTTGCTATATTTTTACATAAAGCCTTACAAAATTAATTCCTAATCCCTGATTCTGACTGGGTAGGTCATCTGCCCTAAATATAACAAATAATATTAAAATTCAGGCTTTGCTGATGTCGAGAAGAAATGAGAGACTGTGAGGATGAGCAGAGCTGAGGGTGTGCGTGTGACCTTTTTCAGTAATCCCAGTTTGGATCTATAGAGTAAATCCATTCTCTTTGAACAAATACATTACTGCAAAAAAACCAAAACATGAGCCAGAAAATCCATAGCCTCAGCATTACAGGGTTAAAATTTTAATTAGATTGTGGAAACAAGTCAGCGGGAGGAGGTCTACTATTAATTGAACTGAAATCCTGCTTACCTCTACGAATCTTGCGAAAAGTCCAGCTATGTTTTAAATGTTAGTCACATTCAACAAGGTTTTCGTGGCTTGTGCCAATTGAAAAGGCAGAGGAAGGGTAATGAAGTGACTGAAATGTGAAGTTAAGACCCACATCTGTTGATGACTGCAGAATTCTCGTGGCCAAGGAACTGAAGCAGGAAAAACTTGCCCAGCATGTGCCACAGCAGGAAACAAATATGGTTTCATGTGTACTCCACATTAGTTACTTTTGAAAGAACTGGGATTGAATCATAAGTAATTAGCTGGTCAAATATAGCCAGTGTATCCTACCTTCAAGTTCCATACTGCTGGCATGGAGATTTTCCTGGAAAAAAATTCATTTTGATATCCTTCAGATGAACTGCCACAGAACTCAATCACCATATGCTTTCCGGATTCAGGGAACCCTTCAGATGAAATCCTATTGCTTGCTTTCTTTTTCCTGGAAGGATTTCTTCTGCTTTTCCTCCCTCTGAGCCCCATGGCACACCTTGAACTCCTGTTTGGCCAAACGAAGCTCCCCAGTGGGACTGCAAAAGGGAGAAAGGTGCATTGTTTATCTGAAAAAAAATACCTAAGAAAAGCATAGGGAAATCCTGGTTTCTCCACTCCAGGGCAATAAGGAGAGGAAAAAGAGGGGTGGTTTTTTTCCCCCATAAAACTGAACAAAAATTTCCTTCTTACCTGGACAGGAGGAGATCTTTGGTCCTTGGATTCTCCATTCCTGCTGGGCTTTCTGTTTCTTAGGGCCACACACAAAATCCTTTCCTTGCCTGTCCCAGGAGACTGAAGGCTAGAGCAAACTTCCCATGCAAGTGAGGTCTGCATGTGATGCTGTCTATTTTTCTGGTAAAAAAGGGATTTGAGATTTCTAGCCCCAAAGTCTCAGTGGTTCCCACAGCCCTTTGAATGTGGGACATTTGGCAGCCTTGCAGGTAAACAAAATTTAATCTTCCTTGAAAGGCCAAAATTTCCAGCTTGCATTGCTTTCTTCACCCCTATTCTACTTCTGTCTGTGTTTAATAGCAAAGGGAAAACAAAGAGAGGGAGTTATTTGGAGAAAGAGAAATTGGGATGTTTTTACTGTCTTCAGCTTAGTCCAGATAAAGACACCAATGTTAAAAATAGGGAAAAATCTTTGATGAATACACAGGGATTTCCAAAGCAAATATCTCAAGTGCAATCCCAGATTTTTACTCAGGGTCTGATTTTGAGAGGTATGGCAAGTGCTTCACATGGCTTTCCAATACAACTTTAAAGTGAAGGAGTCTAACGAACAGCTCTGAGATAAGATTAACTCTTTGATGTTAAAACTCCGATTAACTCTTCCTGTCTGGGAAAGAACAGTTTATGTCATTATAGTAAAAAGTAAGTAACGTTAAGGAGACATTTGTTCTTAACATCATTACCAGGGAGCTCTAGAAATACTTAATAAGAAATGGCCCTTGACTTTGACTAAAACCTCTGGATACTACTTCAAATTAATAAAACATTTTCATAGACATTTACTGACACACAGTCTCACTGAAACACCCTCACACTTCTTTGATAACCATAACCCATATAAATAAGCAATACATATTTTCTTCATCTCAAAGCTGATTGTGTATTGCACACAGAGCTGTTTTCGGTGTGATCGGGTGAATGATCTGCTCAGGCTGGTGGCAGAGCTGAAGGAGGAGGTGGAAAGGCTAAGGAGTATCAGGGAGTGCGAGAGGGAGATAGACTGGTAGAGCCACAGCCTACCATCCCTGAGGCCACGGCAGCAGATGGAGGCTCCACAAGGAGCAGAGGATACCCTACCCTCTTGCCACCAAGCAGAAGGAGGGGACCTAAGAGACCGGGGAAGGGCATGGAAACAGGTCCCTGCTTGGGGCAGCATGCGAATCCCCTCCTAGCCTCCCTCACTTTCCTAGTTGCCCTTACACAACAGATATGGTGTTCTGGAACTTGAGGGTCAGGTGAATGAGGATGTAGGTGAAGGTCCATCCAGGGGGTTGCCTAGGGCGAGTCAGTCAGCCCCACGCGTTGTGACTGTCTCTGTTAAGAAAAAAAGGAGGGTAATTGTGGTAGGTGATTCCCTTCTGTGGGGAACAGAGGGCCCAATATGCCGACCAGACCCATCCCACAGGGAAGTCTGCTGCCTCCCTGGGGAAGCAGTTACTAGGAAACTCCCTGGTCTGGTATGGCCCTCTCATTATTACTTGCTGTTGGTTATGGAGGTTGGCAGTGATGAGGTTGCAGAGAGAAGTCCAAAAGCGATCAAAATGGACTTCAGGGCACTGGGGAAATTGGTTGAAGAATCAGGAGCACAGGTAGTGTTTTCCTCAGTTCCATCAGTGGCAGGGAAGAAAACTGAAAGGAACAGAAAAGCTCACCTGATTAACAAGTGGCTCAGAGGCTGGTGTCATCAGTGGAATTTTGCTTTTTTTCATTGTTGGGGGGGTTGCAAGCATTGGTCAAGTATTGGAACAGGCTGTACAGAGAGGTGGTGGAGTCACCATACCTGGAATTGTTCAAAAAATGTGTAGATGTGGCACTTCGGGACATGGCTTAGTAGGCATGGTGGTGTTGGACTGATGGTTGGACTAGATGATCTTAGAGGTCTTTTCCAGCCTTAATGATTCTATTCTATTTTGTTCTAGTCTAGTCTAGTCTACAAATCACCCCTGAAACTAGACTGGTACCTACTCAGATTAATGTATTTTTTGATCTATGTACCTTAGTGGTTTGTACAGCTCCATGTTCTTTATAGAACTATCTTGAATTTAACTGAAGTAACAGTTGCTTCTCTTTTGACATCACTACCTGTTCACTATGTTGTCCTATCAAAGTGACTGACTGGGCTGCAGTCTCTTGGTCTTACATATTGGAAGAAAATAAATGGTTGCCTATGCTTAAAGAAAGAAAGGAAATGTTCTGCTTGAGGGTTATTTTTTTCCTTGTTGAATAAACCGCCACTTTCAAGGTATGTTTACAGGTAAGTGCGGACTGTGCTTTGCAGAGGGTTGTAGGATTTTGTCTGTCATGAATACAGGAAAAGGTAACGATTATTTGCAACCTGGCAGCACTCATTCAGTTGAAACTCTAAGTAGAAGGAATCTGCATCCTTTGGAAAAGGCCCTCCCCAAAGTAAAACCTTTGCTGTGTGTCTGTCTTTCCTTCAGTGCTTTGGAGCTTATTTCAAAGGCAGCACTGCATTTCCCAGGATAGCTCAAGTCAAGTAGATTAGTGAGCAATGCAGGTGGATTTTAAACTCTGAGCATCTCTCACCAGCAATAACATACTGCTGTTCATTATAAATGGATAAATTATATAGATATATAAAAAATACGCTGTTCCTACAAAACAGGACATGTCTTCCTATCTCTGCCTCCCTGAGTGCACTGCCTGTGTGCTGTGGCTCTCTGTGTGTTCAGACAATTAGTGGTGTGCTTTGTTTCTGTGTTTGGACCGTATGGCTAAATCTCAACCCATATGTTACAATGATGCTATTGAAGGTGATTTGGAAAGGCACCCTAATTAAACAGCACAGTTGGCTAGCTAGGAGATTCAACATTGTGACTTAATATCACAGCGTGAGTCAATTTGGAGAGGTGGTTTTGTCTGGGGGAATCAAGACATGTTTGGTTTTGATAGCTGAATTAAGCGTGCAAAATATAGAGCCCATATGCATAAGGCCATGTTTAAAAAAACTTACCCGTAGGAGGTAAACTTCAATTTTGTTTGCAGACCATCCATAGATATGTTCTAGAGGAAGATGTTATATGTCTGCATATAATTACCTATGGCAAACCTGACGAGATCATTGATGTGAATTCAAATTCACATCACCTTGCATTGCATAAATAGAAAATCCAAAAGAAGAGCTTGCAGTGCAATTTGCTGCTGAATGTACTTCAGATAATGCATAAACTGGCTGAAATGAGGCCAAAGGTTTATGGAAAATTTATATCTTTGATGTTCTGATTCAACATAGGTGGCAGAGGAATCCAGAGAAATGCTGCATTGCAATATCTCTTCATTGCTGAGGACCTACAGAAACGGAACAAACCGATGTAAACTAGGACCCTAACTACACTACCGCTTCTCTTAGAATTGCAATAATCAGGCCAGTCCAGGTCATAAATGAAAGCTGTAAACCATCTTCTGCAAAATAATGGGTCATCAGGTCAAGTCCAATAAGCATTAATGCACAGCAATTTTCTGCTGTCCCAAATCCAAATTGATATGACAGCTGAATCACAACTGTAATTCAGAGGAATAGAGAAAACAAAACATTCTCTCACTGACAATGAAAGGAGAGAAAACAAACTGTGCAAAAACACAGGGGGCACTGACTTTGCAAAAATATGGTTGTTCTTGTCATCTTCATTTGACTTAATCTTTTGCTCTCGTCATCACAAGGAGTGTTTAGAATCAACGCCTACTAGCACTCACTGATATTGGTGCTTAGCCTGGTTTTTGGGCTATCTCTTATTGCAGTCATTGAGTAATACCTCAGTTCTGTTAAATGCTTTCATTCTTTCAAAGGAAAAAGAAAAGCACAATAGGGACTATCACAGAAGTATCCTAGGGTGACATTTTATTCTCCTTCTGTCATGAGCTCGGAGGCAAAAGAACCAGAAAAAAGGGAAATGAGCCATAAAAAAAAGAGCAAAAGATGACACTTGAATCATTGGATGTCAGAAATGCCATACAGGACCAGAATATTGTCTTCAGTCAGCAATGACATCAGTTTGTCAGTGTCTTCACCATTGTTTTACTGGGTCCATCAGAGCTAACTGGACAAAACACTACTCAATCATCGCATGTCAATCATGTTCTAAAAATAAAGTTCAACTGTCATCAACTTATTGGAATTCTTGACTATTTTATATGCTGGTCACCCTGTCACTTTAATCCCTTGCATCACTCCTGTGTCTTGTGTGATACAAGCATTTCAGATAAGTTGTAATGTGAGACATATTGAACCCTAGGGACTGGATAACTCAGGGAGTTTGGTAATAACTATAATAAATATACAAAGAAATAGTGGAAAGGAACATGTAACCAGCATCCACTAATGTGGGTTTCTTTCCATACTGGTTTCTGGCTTTGACATGTCCTTTACCAAAACCCTCTTGTTGTTTGCAAAAGATGTGCTCGACATTATTACCCCATCCTTTTAGATTCCAGCTGGGATCAAACACTGAGGTTCTTGGTGTAGCAGTTGTATACAAAAACTTGCCTGTTTCTGGGGAAAAAAAAAAAAAAAAAAAAAAAACCATACCAGCCTGGATAAGTTTCTTTTTTGCATTTTCTGTATTACAGCTGTTATCAACCTGCAATGAGTTGTACGAATATCATGCAGTGACCTTGGTATCCAACACTGGCTTGCAAATTACTAGTGTGTTGATAGGAACCCACCAAGAGGTACCAAACTCAGGTAGCTGAAAGGGAAAAAGCTCCTCTTTGAAACTTGTAGAACCTCCATGGAGGAGAGACTGATGGATGATGATTTGCATTATTTTGGGGAATTTCCTTGGAATTTTGGTTGTATGTGACCTGTTTAAAGGGTGCCAGTTTGCTCCCCTCTTTATCTTTCCCTTTCTCACAACTTTCTAAGGAAAAAAACAACCTCAGCTGACTCCTGCTGGTTTGTGCCTCACTCAGATCCCACAGCAGTTTGTCACAAACCCCAAAGCACCCACAGACACCTGCAGAAAAGCCACTTGTTACATCCAGCCAAAGGCAGATAATGTAGATAATCTTGCCAGAAGCAAAATTCTTGCTAATTCTCCCATTTCACACCATACGTTATTAAACATAAAATACATGTGCAGCAGAAAGCTCGTAAAAGAACAACACAGAGACATTTCTCAGATGCTGGGAAAAAAGGCTCTAGGTTCACTAAAACAATTATTCAGTTCCTGAAGGAGATACAGCATGTGTTTCTGCCTCTCTGCATATTTATATTATTTCTGTCTCCTGCGCCCTTTGTGAGCTATCCAAGCAAGGTAGCAGAAAGTTCATCTGAAAGGCACAGAAGTTTTGCATCCAAATTTTCTTTCAGTATAGATTTGTGAGACTGAGTCTTTGAACACACCCAGTCGCCTGATTTTTTTTTTTTTTTAAACTCTGATGTCTTGTTTTCTTCTTTATCTTCTCTGTGACAGCTGGCAGTACTACTGCCAGATGTCATCGAAGTCTACAGAGTATTAATAAGAGGCCAGCCCTAACTCTGGGATTGAAGGAGTGATGGTGTCTCAGCAGCCAGAGGACACAGAAGAAATGAGTGAGACAGAAGGAGCTTGTCAGGGAGTTACAACTTCAAACTAACAAAATAAAAAGCCTGAGATTCAAAATGTGTCTTGGTAGCTCCAACAACAAGCAGATGTACACAAATACATTTTTTTAGTTAGTGTTCTTTGGAGGCAATTCATTTTCTTAAGCAATTCTTGGACTTTGCACATGACTCGCAGAATATGTCTGAACTGTAAAGGCAAAGAAAAAAAAAGTCTGGAGGTGTCATGCACACATAAATCCTTCTCTGAAGTCAGATACAGGCATAGTCTTCTTCCTTACTAGTGGTCAATGGCAAAGGTATGTTATTTTGATAAAGAATACAGTCTGGCAGATAGCCATGTCCACACTGGATACCTCTCACCTGCCTGGTGAGGTTAAAGCATGCTGGTCCTACATTCAGTAACATCCAAGGTGATGCAAACCCACAGGTATATCCTCTCTTAATCAAATCAATGGATATGTAGCCTTTAGCATAAGCTCAGAGCAAGGCTTAACCACCTCCATAACTATGCATCCTAACGTCTTCTCTGCTCTATCAGAAACTGGTGTGTTTACACCTATGAATGGCAGCAATATGATATAGCAATGTGATTTTCCAGCAGCTGATTCACAGTGATGGTTCATTTGCACTCCACTTCAGAGGTTTCTGGAAACCTCCACAGGGTCATGGCAGAGTTACCTCTTTTGATCCTTCTCCGAGTTGCATCTCATGGTGAACCATTGAAGCCAAGTAGCCTGAAAGTCAGCAGAGGATTATTTCCAGGGTATTGGCTCTTCACTGAGAGTTAAAGCTGAGGCAGTGGGCTACTGAGAAGCCAACTGGAATAGGTAATGATAAGGAGCTGAAGCCAAAGCAATCCGAGCCAACAGGATCACTGGAAGCCAGTGAGAGCTGTCTCTGGGGACTGCCCTACTGCACATATGTTTGGAGCTCAAAAAGGGAAACGAGGATCTCAAGGGATATGAATCAGACTAGTTGAGCAACACTGGGAACTTGAACATTGCTGCAAAGCCAAAACTTCTTTGCCTTATCGTATTCAAAGCTTATTAAAGCAAAATACTGCGAAATGGCAGAGAAACAAAGTCTGATCCAAATCAATATTTGGAAGAAACAGTTGACAAAGAGCATAATATATATGCCAAGCATCATCTTACGAACAGACTAATTTTATGCAGACATTCCTGAATAGGAGATACATTCATAAAAACGTCTTGTCACTGGGTTTCAGAACAGCATGGGAACTCCTTACTGAATTAGTTTCCAGGCATGACTCAATCCTCTCCTTTCTCTCCTTCTTCCCCTATGACCAGATAAGAGCAGTCACTCCTCCGTCTCTTCACAGGGGTTAATTCATTCATCTGTGTTACACAGACACTGGGATTGCCCTGAGAGTTTCCAAGGTAGAAAGAGAAAGTGGAAATAAAAAGCAGCTTGCTGCATGATTTGTGAAACATGCAAAATACAATAGCAATAAAAATAGTAATGAGCTCATTACAATAGAAATGGTCTCATTAGCAGTACAAACGCCAATCATATACGTGGCCAGGTTCCTGATGGTGCAGGGAGTCCTTTAAACACTGTCCTTCCCTGCTCCAGCAATATATGCCCTATTTAAAAATGTAATTCTTCCAGTCCTTGGGCTGCTGTCCCTCCCTTTGCTCCCCAGAAGGTCACTGTGCAGTATATAATGCCTGGAAACATAGCGTATGGGCGAGTCAGATGCTCAGCTGTGGTAGCGCACTTCCGTATACGCTGCTATGGGCAGAGGATTGGTCCTTCCTGTTCAGGCTTTCACTACCACAAGAGGAGGGGGAAGAGGACTCCATTTGCTGGTAAGAAATGTCTTGAGCATACAATGGGAAAATGTATCTGGAAATATTTTAAGTGGGAGGAAAACAGTTTTCATCAACATGCTGGTAATGAATTCAGGGTATTTGCAGATGAACAGCAAGAATGAGGATTATAACGCAGCTTCAGAGGTTTTAGGCCAATGAGTTGGAGTGCAGCATACAGACTGTGCATGTCCTGCTGCCCGAGATGTACCTCTCAGGAAAAATGCAATGAAGGATGATGGCATCTGCCTGTGGCTGGAGCACAGCTTCATCTCTCCTCTTCACTACAGCCAGGTGATGTGGTTTTGTTTTCAAAGTTTCAGACAGAAATATCACCTTACCTGAGAACATGCTGGCCAATGGTTGTGCTGAGTGAGAAAGAGCAGCCAGTAATGGAAGAAGATAGGGGCAGGCACTGAGAAAAGGTGTGGGAAGGGCAATGCTCTGGGGGCCTGTGAGCCTTCTGCAAAGGAAACTCAGTCACTCCAGTCCTGGTTACTCCTAGATTCTGTATTGTGTGGGGACAGAGCACACCCAAGCTCTGCAAAACATGCTGTGTGGATATTAATTGAAAAGAAAATGTCCATTTCACCCATTTTCTATTAAATGACTACATACACATCACTTGCAAGACAGAGCTGAGTTCTTTGTATCAATGGATTTACCTGCATATGTGAGAAGACACTTATTATCTTCATTTTATTGGTGAGAAATTGTACCACAGGAAATGAAGAGCTAAATCAGCAACAGAACTTACTGAGCTCTTGGCTGGAGGTCCCAGAAGAAGTTCAGTGCCTTTCTCTGGGCAGCAATGAAGATGACGCGTAGCCTTTTTTGCTGACTAACATCAATAATTCTTAGTCTACACAGCCTCTCGTTGGTCACTCTTTTTTCTCATTACACATTTATATGCCTTAGGGATTGGATTTCACAGGACCTAGATTTTAGGGGACCTGAAAGGGTAGGCACTGCAGCACTATAGTTCCTCCACACACAAACATCTCCATGACTTTCCAGTCACACAAAAGCCTGCAGCAGATCAGGGAGTTAAACCTCTGCTGCCATGGGCCAGGCTGTGCCATAATTGCCAACCAGTACCACCTGTATACAAAATTCTTTTTTCATTTGTAATCTAGGCTACCAGAAATGTACAACTCTATCAAGATCTGCAAGGTAATAATGAGCCACACTTCAAAAATGTACTTAAGGTTGAAAGTGATTAAAGATGCTCCAGACTGCAATTACCTATTAGTCATTGGTGCTCTAAATGGTTCATTTTTCACATCATTCCAGGAAGCTGTAACTTCTTAAAGCAATGTTTCTGGTAATTATGGGAGAGCAGCAACAGCAGCCACTGAGCATTATCTAATGCTGCAGCAGAGTCAGAAATGCTGCCTTCTGCAGATGATATAAGTGTAGGGATGTGGCAAAGAGCGGCAGCAACCTGGTCTGACTGCTCAGCCTCTCATTGCTTAGGACTGCTGACCACTCGCCAGGACTTCAGTTCAGAGAAATACTGGACCTGGGAGGGCTTAACCCTGCTTGGTCTGCATTTGTAAGACTAGCTTTGGCCTCAGAACAAGGGAGCTCCTGGTACAGTTTAGAAATGTGGCACTTCCTTTTGCTGGGGCCAAGTTAAATTCCTGCCTCTCTCAAGCTGGCCTAGGAATAAGAAAAGGCTTTTAGGAATGTATTTTTAGGCTCTCTACATTTTAATTTTGAAATGTAGTTAAAGTAGCTACGGCAGACACATCTGAACACTAAACCTCAAAAATTTGCCTTCACCTTCATGGCCTTTGCTCTGTTAACTTTTTTTTTTATTTATCTATTTTATGTTTCACACAAAGTTAAATGAAACCTCATTTTCTTGTAGTAAAAGTAGTGCCACTTTGCTCTGATGAATGTATTGTAGAGATGCCTAAAGAAAAACAGAAATACAAATAAAGAAAAAAAAAATCCCAGGCACTCGAGACAACCACTCCATACCAGACACTGTAATTGCAGGACCAAATGCTGTGGTTGTCCTGGCTGCCTTTTTGCATAACCCAGGCCAGGGAATGAACCTTAATGATGGCTATATCAAGCTCAAAAGTCTGTGACAGTGAAGAACATAACTTTTATGGATATGGGCTCCTCTGTCTGGAAGCTGCCTTGCTTTAGAGACATACCTATGATATACAGAGAGCATCAGTTTTACGCATACTGTGGTGAACCGACAGGTGTTTTCACTGTCGCTTCCTGTTTTGCTGCTCAGCTTGTCACTGAGATATCCTCACTCCACCTTTCCTTAGGCTGCTCTCACCTCTGGCACATCGTGATGGGGCCATACCTGCTCAATGGAGAAAGAGGAGGAGAAAAAGGAGCAGTGGTAGCAGAAAAGTGGGTCGGTGACCCAGGGCTTCAGGCTTTGCTTATTGCGTCTGGGTGCAGCTGGGTTGCAATACATCTCTTCATTTCTGATTAAGACAACCCTATGTTGCATTAAGACAGCAGTCACACATGGCCATTCAGTGCCTTTCACTACTTTGGCCATGAAGTTGAAAGCACAGAAAGAAATGAATTATTTACTGCTGGTTCTGCTACATGTTTTGACTTGGAAAGAAAAAATGTGCAGACACATTCCCATTGCATGTCCAGGCTCAGCACTAGCCTGCTCCTCCTTGTATCTCCTCCTGTGATGTTTTCTCACTCATTCGTTCTCCCTCCTTTATATTTCTCAAACACCATGTGATCAAGTGTGCTTCCAGGACAGTCTGGATTCATAACTCACTTTACACCTGCCTTTGGCTTGGAAAGTGTCATGATGGTTCATTTTAGTTTGGAAGAGGATACTGTTTTACAAAGATGTTATTTCATTCTCAAACAGATGGCAGTGATTATAGCTGCTGAGTTTGTGAATTTTATCTCAATAAAATAACAACAATAATTTTTACCTGTTTGGAAAATACTGTGCACACACAAAACACCTTATAAACAGTAAATGACACTATTACTAATAATTACCCCTGTTACTGATGACAGAAACTGATCTCAATAATAATAATAAAATATTTATTTTTATATGTTTTTATATAAAATATTTTTCTGTATAATCTAAAATAAATATTTATTATTAATTTATTATTATTATTATTATTTCCCAAGATTACTTCAGCTCATTTACTCTCAAGACTTCATCTCAATAATAAGAAAAAGGGTATTAGAAGTAGAAATCAAAAAAAGAAAGATGTGCCTAAGGATCATGGAAGAACTGTATCTCTTCTGTGTAGTAACTGTGGTGAACAAAATAAACATGCCTTCTTGCTCAGGTATGTGTCTGAAAAAAGACCAACCCCAAACCCCTAACTTATACATGATGTATTTCATCAAGGAAAAAAGCTAGAAAGGTGGGGGTATTCTTTTGCTTCACAGGAACCATGAGCTGCCTGGCTGGTGGCACAGAAGGTGGCAACACACTGAACAACAGCAAGGTTACATGTCTGCCAGTTGGGGCAAATGACAAGTTTTCAGTTCAAAAATGGCATCCCACCCCTGGCAAAGTCCTGCACTGCAGAGCTACAGGAGGCACCAACATTTGCAGAAACAGACTAACTGGTGAGGATGTTGTGATGGTTGGAGCCATCCCATCTTTCAAGCACAGCTAAAACCCCCACGGGATGGCATGGCCTCTTGCAGCAGCAGCAGGTCTCCCTTCCCACGCTTAGTCTGAAGCTGCCTCTTATTCCTCCTGCTCATATAGGTCAGTTAGAGAGATCTTTGCCTTCAAAGCAGAGAAAGACAGCTGAGAACACAAGTTAGCAAAAGGAAATGAAGAAACAGCAACTACCAGATGATTAATGCTACCAATATGAACCTTGCTGACAGCTCAGAGCCTGGCCACCTCTGCTGAAACAGATTGACTTAGTCTCTTGAAACACAGGAACTAAAGAAAAAGAAGCTGCCCAGTGGGAAATGTCTAAATCCATAGAAGAGTGATGAGCATGTTTGGGCTGGAGGAACTGGTTGAAGAAAATTTCTGGCAATCTTTGCCACTCTTTATCTGGGTGCTTAACATCCTCTCAACTCAGCGTGCAGATTTTGGGCTGCCAGTATCACATCTGTTGGCTGAAAAGTCAAAGGCAGCAGCACTGAATTGATCCTCATTTTTTTTCCCAAGTAGTTTGGAAACATTTCCTGAGTTGTATTTTTCCACCCAGACCTATATTTCTGGTGATGATTAATTTTTCTTTTCTTTTTTTCTTTTTTTTGCTTGAAGGAAGGCAGACTGCAGAAACTTTGCAAGCTCCCAGTCTTGGCTGGGTTTTCCCACCCCCACTGCCTATCACCAGGTGGCCAAATAGCAGTGCCATGTACCATGGTTGCACCACCGGGGCAAATCCCTCCTGGACCGCTGGCCTCCCATTTTGCTTACAGGGTCAGGGGATGCTCTGGAAATTTCAAAGGCATAAAGAAAAGTCAAATACACATTGAAATACGTGTTGCGTGAGTGTATGTGAATGTGAGATGTGCTGAGTTTTCCCTCAGGGATTTATGGCATATTTATTCATGTCATAAAAAGAGCTCCTGAGTGGCAGGCAGAAGTCACTTGCAGGTCAGCCCTGGTGTGAAACTTCCCACAAAAAGTAAATAAGGGCTTTCCCCTGGTCTTGGGGTTACAACAGTGATCTGCATCTTGCTTTGCCCAAGAGCACTGAACTTGGCTTTTAAAGTGATCTGAAATAAAGGCCTGCACTCTGCAGCCACGTGGTTTTGCTTGTTGTGGCCATAGCATGATGTGCACTTTGCAAGCAAGGGTCTGGTTTCACTCTACGTGGCCAGGGCACAGGCACCCAAGTAGAGAGACAGAAAATTAATTTTATTTCTTATCATATTTCCTTCCCACATTACACTCCTACTTCATTCTCCGAAGAAGTTACAAAATTTCAGAAGTTACAAAAATTTAGTATTGTCTCAAACCACTGAAGACCAGCACGATTCATAACTGATCGGAACATCAAAGGAGAAGTCACAATTTCCTGAGGTTCTTTTTCTCATCTTTACATTCGGGGTGTGGTCACAGCTGATTTTCTGATAAGCAAAATAAGCACAGCTCAAGCAGCCCAACTTCAGTGGCATCCTATTGGGCTGAAGCAGAAAAAGGCTTGCACAACATCTTCTAATGATTTATATTTTGGGGAGGAGGAACATCACCTCTAGGAATTCAGCTTTATTGGATACTCTAATCCAGAAGAGATAAAAGCACTTACTAATTACTGCTGGGTTTTGTTTCTTTGAAGAATTAGGTTAAATCTCTTTTGAAAGTAGATGTCTGTTTGTGCTCGTTAGATGTATAATTTAATTTGTTTAGGACCTTTTCCTCTTTTAGGGTTTTGTCCTAATGATATCTGTGCTTTTCCTTCTCTTCTTTCCCTCTCTTTTCTCCCCAAAGATATGAACTTTTGATTCACTCTAGATTTCTTTTCTTAATTTAACAATTAACATCCCCAAGTTGATGCATCATCTTTGCAGCCTTATTTTTTTCCTGTTTTTTCCCTCTTGAAAATTCATTCCCTTTAAAAAAAAAAAAAAAAAGGGGGTGCTCCTCTTGCTTGCCTTTTTAATAATTCTGAGAGTTATGTGCTCATGGATGTCTCCTGACTGAAACCTGTATTCATGCTAAACTGGAGAGAGAAGTCAAAACATCTACTTTAGAAAAGAAAAAAGGTATTGTATTATTATAATTCATCTGCCAACCACTACTATGCAACATGACGTAAGCAGAGGAAATTGGGCTGAAAGGGAACTTGGGAGGTCATTTAATTCCTACTGCTTCCCCAAGTCAGGACCAACTCTGCCTACATCATTCCTGACAGATGTTTTTCTAACATGTTCTTAAAAAACTCCAGTGACACTAGGTGCGCAGCCTCCCATGGCAATTTCTATTAATATTCAACTATCCTCACTGCTGGAAAGTTTTTCGTAATGTTTAACCTAAATTTCCTCAGAGGCAGTTTAAACCTGTGACTTCTCATCCTGCCCACATGTATTTGACCTTGGTAAGTCTGTCCAGCTGAGGGAAATGGTCCAGCTGAACTGCCAGGAGCTTTCTGCATTTCTGTTCCTCTGCAAATATAGACTAATTTTGAAAAACCCACCCACTGAGAGCTATGCCCAAAATTCAAATAGAGATCAGCCGTTTGCCCTGCCCATGCCTGACATCTATTGAGATTTTGCTATGGCATGGGTGTGGTGGTGGGTGGATAGAATTAAGAAAAAAGCCTTATACATCACACACTGCACTTAATTGCATAACTCCCTTCCCCTTCCACCCCAAAATAAGTAATACCTCTAGTTTGCTATACAAATAAAGAAAAACTTTGATTGACTGTCCTGTTCCTTACCTGTAGGATGGGAATATATACACTGCTATTGGCTTATTTATAGATGCTCTCTCATGGCTCAATAAATGAAGACTAATGTCACAGTCAGCTTTACCACTGGCCTGGTAGACTCAATTGGGTCAGCCAATTAACCCTTCCTTTACCTGACTTCCTATGTTAAAGGGAATGATTAAAAAAGAAATATTTGCAAAATGCTCTGAGACATACATCAGAGGTGTGCTCTGTTTTATTGTTCTCAGGTCTGGGGATTGTCATGTGAGTCTATAAAACTTCTCAGTGCAAAACACTGCATAAGCAGAAGCAGCTCAAGGCTTCCAAGATGAAGGGAAGACACCAGGGTGAAGGGAAGACACCGAGGCGAAGGGCTCCAGAGCGGAGGATCGTGCCAGGGGACCCTTCCTAAGGTGGCAAAAGGGCAGGGAGAGGGCACCCCAGTCCCCCGTTAGAGCAGGAAAGAGTGGGAAGGAGTGAGCTGCTGACGAGAGGCAGCTCTGACTCAGCATGGGCAGGGACAGGAGTGACGGTGGCCAAACCCCCTCACATACAAAAGAAGTCCTCAGGGAACGCGAGTGACCAGGAGCGTGGGGACCAGGATGGGCAAACGGGGCGCGGCATGTCAGAGGGCATGGCGCAGCAGTTGGCGTGGGCAGGGAGTGTGGGGAAGGCGAAGTCTCTCTCCTAGCTCAAGAGGTAGGTTCAGAAAGTTCAGCTGGTGACAGGGAGCCTAGGCATGGCTGTGGTAGCCACCTGGCAGAAGGCTGTATCCTCTACACTAGCCAGAAAGGATGTATCTACCCAGACTGAGCTCCCAGGGAAATACACAGCCATCTAGGTTTCCGGCTGCAGGGAGTGCCACCAGCTTGCACTGGAAACAGATGGCAGTGGAGAGAACAGCTGTGTACGGTGTGACCAGGTGGACTATCTACTCGGCCTGGTGGCAGATCTAAGAGAGGAAGTAGATAGGCTACAGAGCATCAGCGAGTCTGAGCAACAGATAGCCTGGTGGAACCATGGTCTGACCTCCAGAAACCTGAACAGGGACAGTCACCAGAAAAAGCCCATGATCAAAAGGTTCCAGTATCCTCCCCCCACCAGGATGTAGGCAGGGTCTTAAAGGGAAGCAGCAAGTGGACACAAGTCCACAATCAGGGCAGCAAGCGAACCCTTTCCTTGCCCACCACAACTCCCCAGGTGCCTCTGCATGATAGGCATGAGGCTCTAGGTGTGGAGGACCAGTCAGTGGGTGATGTGGGTGTTGATCCATCTACACCAGAGGAGTTGCCAAGACCACAAAGACCTACCCCCCCATATTACTACCACCTCCACAAGGAAGAAAAGATGGGTCATAGTTGTAGGAGACTCCCTTCTGAGGGGAACAGAGGGTCCAATATGCCGGGTGGGCCCTCCTCATAGGGAAGTCTGCTGCCTCCCAGGAGCCCAGGTCAGAGATATCGCTAGGAGACTTCCTGGCCTGGTACGGCCCTCAGGCTACTACCCATTACTGCTCTTCCATGTGGGTGGTGACAAAGTTGCAGTGCATAGCCCAAGGGTGATTAAAAGAGACTTCAGGGCCTTGGGACAGTTAGTGAGGGAATCTGGGGCACAGGTTATTTTTTCCTCCCTCCTTCCAGTTGTGGGATGTGACATTGGAAGGAACAGGCGGATCCAATCTATTAATACATGGCTCCATGGCTGGTGCCACCGTCACAACTTTGGGTTTTTTTGACAATGGGATGGCCTACATGGCACCACGTTTGCTGGCGTCAAATGGGAGTCACCTTTCTCAAATGGGAAAGAGGGTCTTTGTTCAGGAACTTGCGGGGCTCATTGACAGGGCTTTAAACTAGATGTGAAGGGAGAGGGGGAACATACCAGGCTTGCCTGTGAGAAGCTGTGGGATGGTACACAATGGTTAGAGGGATGAGGTGCTACTATGAGCCCTCAACCTGTTGCCAAGAGGCGTGCTGGGGACGTTGCAGTACAGTCGAAGTCTTGCGGAGATGAGCTGGGGGCTCCTGAGGTAGTAGGAGCCAACAAGGAAACCTCTGTGAATCAAGGAATGTTCTACTAAGAAGGTGACACGGCCAACAGCCCAGATGAAATGCCTCTGCATGAACGCACACAGCATGGGGAACAAACAGGAGCTGGAAGCTACCATGCTGCTAGAAAGCTATGACCTGATTGCCATACTGAAACTTGGTGGGAGAAATCCCATGACTGGAATGTGGCTATCCATGGCTACAGGCTGTTCAGAAGGGACAGGTGAGGAAGGAGGGGTGGAGGTGTTGCCTTCTACATCAAGAAATCGACACAGTGTGAAGAAGTCCCTGAAGAATAGCCACGAGCCCGTCGAAAGCTTATGGGTATGAATCAGAGACAGAGGCAACAAAGGGAACCTTATGGTTGGTGTCTACTACAGACTGCCTGATCAAGGGGAGCCTACTGATGAAGCCTTCTTCCTCCAGCTCCAGGAGGCTTCACACTTGCAGACTCTCATCCTACTGGGGGACTTCAACTACCCCAACATTTGCTGGAAAAGCAAAACGGCGAGCTGTAGGCAATCCAGGAGATTCCTAGAATACACTGAGGATAACTTCCTAAGCCAGGTAACAGACAGCCCTATGCGAGGGGATGCAATACTGGACCTGATGGTCACCAATGCAAGTGAGCTCATCGGTGACATCAAGACTGGAGGCAGCCTGGGCTGCAGTGATCACACATTGGTGGAGTTCACGCTCCTGAGGGATATGGGAAAAGTGAGGAGTACAGTCAGGACCCTAAATTTTAGAAAAGCAACCTTCCAGCTCTTCAAGGAGTTAGTCAGAAGGACCCCCTGTGAAACAGTCCTCAGGGACAGGGGAATGGAACAGAGCTGGCAGATCTTTAAGGACACCTTCCACAGAGCGCAAGAGCTATCAGTCCCCAGGTGTAGGAGATCAGGCAAGGAAGGGAAGAGACCAGCGTGGCTGAGTTGAGACA
Organism: Pelecanus crispus; assembly: GCF_030463565.1. Taxonomy (NCBI): domain Eukaryota; kingdom Metazoa; phylum Chordata; class Aves; order Pelecaniformes; family Pelecanidae; genus Pelecanus; species Pelecanus crispus. The sequence goes on along the minus strand of NC_134653.1, from coordinate 7,903,107 downwards.
TGCTGGTCAAACTAAAGAGCAAGAGGGAACTGCACAGGCAGTGGAAGCAGGGACAGGTGTCCTGGGAAGAGTACAGGGACACTGCTTGGTTGTGTAGGGATGGGGTCAGGAAGGCCAAGGTGCGGCTGGAGCTGAATTTGGCAAGGGATGTAAAGAATAACAAGAAGGGCTTCTACAGGTATGTCAACCAGAAAAGGAAGGTTAAAGAAAGTGTACCTCCTCAATGAACAAGAATGCTGACCTAGTAACAACAGACGAGGAGAAGACTGAGGTACTCAACAACTTCATTGCCTCAGTCTTCTCTGACAACCTCTCTCCTCACTTCTCCCGAGTCGATGGACCGCAAGATGGGGACCAGGGGGGTAAAGCCCTTCCCACAGTAAGGGAAGATCAGGTTTGGGACCACCTAAAGAACCTCAATATACACAAGTCTATGGGACTTGATGAGATGCATCCCAGAGTCCTGAGGGAATTGGCTGATGTAGTTGCCAAGCCACTCTCCATGATATTTGAAAAGTCATGGCACTCAGGTGAAGTCCCTGGTGACTGGAAGAAGGGGAATGTTGTGCCCGTTTTTAAAAAGGGAAGAAAGGAGGACCCTGGGAACTACTGACCTGTCAGCCTCACCTCTGTGCCTGGCAAGATCATGAACAGATCCTCCTAGAAGCTATGCTAAAATACATGGAGGACAGGGAGGTGATTCAAGACAGCCAGCACGGCTTCACCTGACCAACCTAGTGGCTTTCTATGAAGGAGTGACTGCATCAGTGGACAAGGGAAAAGCAATGGATGTCATCTATTTGGACTTCTGTAAAGCCTTTGGCACAGTCCCCTACAACATCCTTCTCTCTAAATTGGGGAGATATGGATTTGATGGGTGGACTGTTCCATGGATAAGGAATTGATTGGATGGTCGCATCCAGAGGGTAGTGGTCAACAGCTTGATGTCCAAATGGAGACCAGTGACAAGTGCTGTCCCTCAGGGGTCCATACTGGGACCGGTGCTGTTTAATATCTTCATCAATGACATAGACAGTGGGATCGAGTGCACCCTCAGCAAGTTTGCAGACAACACCAAGCTGAGTGGTGTGGGTGACACACCAGAAGGACGAGAGGTCATCCAAAGGGACCTGGGCAAGCTGGAGAGGTGGGCCTGTGTGAACCTCATGAGGTTCAACAAGGCCAAGTGCAAGGTCCTGCACCTGGGTTGGGGCAACCCCCGCTATCAGTACAGGCTGGGGAAGGATGAAGGGATTGAGAGCAGCCCTGCAGAGAAGGACTTGGGGATACTGGTGGCTGAAAAGCTGGACATGAGCCAACAATGTGCACTTGCAGCCCAGAAAGGCAACCGTATCCTGGGCTGCATCAAAAGAAGCGTGGCCAGCAGGTCGAGGGAGGTGATTCTGCCCCTCTACTCTGCTCTGGTGAGACCTCACCCGGAGCCCTGCGTCCAGCTCTGGAGCCCTCAGCACAAGGAGGACATGGGCCTGTTGGAGCGTGTCCAGAGGAGGGCCACAAAAATGATCTGAGGGCTGGAGCACCTCTCCTATGAGGCCAGGCTGAGAGAGTTGGGGTTGTTCAGCCTGGAGAAGAGAAGCTGCGGGGAGACCTTATTGCGGCCTTCCAGTACTTAAAGGGGGCCTACAGGAAGGATGGGGACAATCTTTTTAGCAAGGCCTGTTGTGACAGGACAAGGAATAATGGTTTTAAACTAAAGAAGAATAGATTTAGACTAGATATAAGGAAAAAATTTTTTACAATGAGAGTGGTGAAGCACTGGAAAGGGTTGCCCAGAGAGGCAGTGGAAAAACATCCTAGAAACGTTCAAGGTCAGGTTGGATGGGGCTCTGAGCAACCTGATCTGGTTAAAGCTGTCCCTGCTCACTGCAGGGGGGGGTGGGCTAGATGACCTCTTAAGGTCCCTTCCAACCCAAAGCATTCTGTAATTCATGGCCAAATAGCCAAAACAGTTTCTTACATCCCTAAGGCAAGGCGGGGGCTGGAGGGATCACAGTTCTGGCAGCCACTGGTGTCCCTCATCCTTTTCTCTTTCTCTCTGAAGTAGTGGCCACAGCAGCTTTGGCTTTCCAGGGCTCTTCCACAGGCAAAGCAGACATCTGCTAACCAGGGCAGAAAACAGCTGGGTCACAGCTATTTTGCTGCTCCCAGCAGTTGCAGTAATTTTGCCTGCCCCTAGCACTGGCCCTGTCTGGTTATTAATATTTGTTTTCATCATTATTATTATTACTATTCTAAGTAACAATGGTACAAATTCCTTCTCAGAAGTTGTTGTGTTTTGTGTTTTTTTTTTTAAAGTCACTACATCCTGCAGCAATGAAAAGATAAATATTCTTGTTGTATTAATGGGTGAGATTCCTTCATGCTGGATGATGGGGGCATGAAGAATTATGGTCGGAACAAATTGGGTGTTGGAGTCAGACAGCACGCGGAGCCATTGCCTCAGGCATCTGGCAACGCCAGCTTCTCTAATCCTAGAGCAGTTGCAGCCTTGAAGGCACAAGCCCTGAAAATGTGGAGGTCCCACAGTGTGACAGACCAAACTGGTAGGAGACCAGGGAGGATCTATCAGACCACAAATGAGCAAAGAATTGAAAGCATTTTTTGATTGATGCCAAATGATTGTGTTGCTGGCCTCAGGAAAATGAAATACTGAACAACAAAACACCACCATTTGGGGCCAAACAAAGATTTCTTGCTCAGTCCCAAGCTGAAACACTTTTGGTTTTTTTGATCTTCTGTGAAACAGAAAAAAAAAAAATATCATGGACACATTTAAAAATAGGGTATTTTGGAATGGAAAGGAAAAAAAAAAGGGCTAAAATCTTTGTTTTCTTTTCCAAGTTTTGACCAGCTTCTTTGTGTGAAACTGTTTTGCACATTTGCCTCAAACAGTTTTTGTCCAAGAAAAAAAATACAATCACAACATCTCTTGCTTTAACTCCAACTTTTTTTCTTTGGCATCACACCATAAATAGATCATAAGAACTGCATTTCCATCAGACGCTTCACTTTTGGTGAAGCAGGCGCTGATACTGAAAAGCTGCTCAGTTTGGCTGAGTGCTGCCTGTACCTGCTTCTGGAGCATCATGTTGGGGAGTGGGGGTGAGGGGACCATTGGTGCCTCTGTTGGAGGATGTTTCTGAGGACAGATAACAGAAACGACAGTCAGGAGCAGTGTAGACACAGCTGAGCAGGCCTTTAGGCATGACTCGGCTGACCTCTGGATGCGTCTTGCAGCCCCATGATCCCTTGCTTATTTGGGTGATGCTTCAGGTCCCCAAGTGCAGAGCGAGGTCTTGCTGCACCCAGAGTCACGGACAAGTAACAAAAGAAATCCCAGTCCTAAGGAGCTCACATTTTGTTTTCACTGCCTGTTGAAAGGAGCTAATGAGGTTTGGCCTGGAAACCCTGGGACTCTTCTCTAAAAAGACATTCGGCTTTTGCCTTTCTGGAGAAGACCGGAGTGCAGCAGATGCCATGCTGAGGCTAGAGAGCCAGAAAGATCTCGACTAGTAAGAAGGATAGCTTATCACTTCTCTCCTAAGTGACAAATCAATAAAGGCTCTTCAAAATTAAGCCCCATAGGTCATGCTGCATCAACAAGTCTAGAAGCACAGTCATGGCTCTCAGTCTCACAATGCAGGACAAAGGGCACTGTGCCACAAAACAAAACCTCAGAAGTGCAGGGCCAAGAGAAAGCAGTGTAAAACCAATAAATGCATGGTAATTTCCACAGAAATAATTTTTAAAATTATCACTGAATTTTTTGTTCCTTAGCTCATCCTCCAGCAATGCACAAAGCAAAGCAGAGTCTGTAACAAAATAAACCCAAGTATACTGGCAATATCTCTCTTACCTTATGCACCATGGCACTTCACAGCATCCACCACCACTCAGTTTGCAGCACACCCCTGAAGCAGGGAGGTGCTGGGGCTCCTAATTTACAGGTCGAAAACAAAGGCTCCATTTCTAGAAGGTAGCAGGTCCTGATCCTGCACTGCAGTTCAGGTTGGCTGATCAATAGAGGCAGAATACAGTGACTGGCTAAATGAGATAAATACCTTTGCAAATGGAGGACCTTAGGCAGCTGGGCCTGAGCTTTGAGCATGTCAGAGGCCACCTGAGCACATGACAGAGCCTGATTAACTCCCCTCAAGGAGGCTGAGAAAGTCCCTGATACAGACCTGAGTCAGGCCCTTCTCTTCCACCCATATGGCTGCAACCCACTCACAGCATCACCCCAACTGAGCTGCCTCCCCTGGCTTTCCTGATATTAAAGTGTTTAGCAATCTCTTTGAAATACTGAAACAGATCTAATTATTCACATAATTGGGGAAAAGAAGCCCCCTGCTGTTTCCCAAAAAGCAGGCAAAATGGCCCACTGCAACAATGCAGGAGAGAAAGGCATGTGCCATCCCGGTCCCATATGGAGTATGTGCAGAAAGTCTCTCACTCGCTTTGCAGTCTGTTACCAGCCCCACACCTTTTTTTAAGAAATGCTTGTACAGCACAGCAGAAAATCAAAGTTTTTTTTTTTTTCTTTCTTTTGCTACTCAATAAAGCACACAAGTCCAAACCAGTGAATTCTTGAAATCCAAATGCTACTCATGCAGAGCAACCCAGCCATAACCTCTTCCATCAGCTACCTTACAGGAGGGTAAATCACAGCTGAGATGAGGTGTCCTGGAAGCCTGGGTCCCCTGTCCTCCCCTCGCATTGCTTCACTCCTCTGGAGCTCATGAAACCAAAACCAGGAGTGATGGCAGCATGAGTGGCATTGCTTTGTGCTCCGTGTCTTCCCAGCAGCTCACTTAGGCAGTAATGAACGGGAAGTGAAAGCTCCTTGGGCTGACAACCCCAAACACAAACTGTGGAGTTGCAGGTCTCTCATATACCTATTAGAGGACACAGGACAGAGTGCAAAGACATTGCGTTTAACCACCTTGTGTGTTATCAGATCCCCTCTAACTTGCATGGGGAAGATGGATGTCTTTGGATAGCTGGCTCCTGACAGTGTTGCCATCATTTCTCCCTCTCTGAGCTTCCGTTCTTAGTTTTGTTTTTCTGTATTTCACTTTCTCTTTTCTCCCTGCTGCAGTTCTTGCCCCAGGGTGCCCCAGCCTCCCACCCCCTCAGCATGCAGGGACAAGCTCCTTGAACCATAGACCACAGCCCTTTCCCAAGGGAGCAGCGTGTCCCTGCCCTCAGGGAACACCTTCCATTTAGGAATTAGGAGAACCAAATTATTTTTTTTTTCCTTTGCCCCACCTTGATGAATTCTCTTTTCCAGCCCTTGGGTGACCCAGACTGTTGAATACCCCCTCACCATTTCCCACTGGTGTTTTGTTTTGCCTGTCCTTGCATATGGCCGAGTGTCATCTTCCCATCTGTGCCTTTGTGCCTGCAGATGCCCCCACGCTGTGCCTGCAGATCCTGGGCAACTCCCTGGGTCAGGCAGAGCAGGGGAAAAAGAAAGCACAAAGCCTGTAACATGCCATCCGCCAGGATCACGAGGAGGAAAGGGATTCCCTGAGCAGCTTACAGTGCGTTCACCAACAGTTAAAACGAGGTGGGAGGCAATAAAGATGTGAAACTCTCCTTTTCCAGATAGAGCGTGAGTCAGCTGGGTCGCAGCGAGGAATGGTGGAGTGGTTCCAGCAGCATGAAGCACAGACAATGGACTCGCCTCTGTAGCAATTGCATTAACTCCTTTATAGCTTGGTTTTGAGCTCAGAAATAATCAATACAAGCTACAGAATGTACTAAATTATGCTTTGCTTATTTTTCTAAAATTATGTACAACTTTATGAGTTTGTTGTCAACACCAACTGCCAGAAAACTAAACTAGCAGAATCAGTAACCTCTGCTTCAAGAATTTGACCATCTCCAAATTTCTTTTAAAGTAATGAAATTTTTAAGACTAACACAGCCTCTGGTTCCTTTAATTTGATTATGTTTATTATTATTTCTCAGTTTCTCAGCCATCCACATACCCCAATGTCACATTTTCAGACTTTTCTATGCAACCACAAAGGTGAAAGCATTATTTTTTAATTACAGTTTTTACTGCGTGTTCCAGAAACAGGCAGCGTTAGTCAATATTTGAAAGTTCACAGTAGGTTTGTGACAGAGAGCAATCCCGAAGCATCTCCATTTATGCAGGAATTCAGACTGTGTTTAGTTTACTCCCATCCAACGAAAGAGACATTGTCATGAGTATGGCCAACTAAAGTCACAGCTGAAAGGTGAGCGTATAGTTCATTTCTTGAGTTGGGGTTTGATTTATTGCTGGTCACCAGCTTGGGCTGGTATTACAGGACCACCCTCAGACCAGCTCTGTGCTGTTGCAGTTCACAGATAGACACATATTCATCACGGGTCGAATCAGATTCAGGTCTCAGTCAACAGCAGTTGCAGGGGAGGCAAAAGCCTTTTCCTATTGCACAAGGGAACATGCACAGGGAGAGAAGTTGGTGCTGTGGCCCAGACATAAATCAGTGCTGGGAACCTGAAAAAATGACTTTGCTCCAGTGATGAGTAATCTCTGCATAATTACCCTCTGGATGTTTTGGATACAGCAACATGTTTTTTCTCCTGTAGCAGCAGATTTTGGAGGGTCTTTCTTACTAATTCTTGTCAAGTCTAGTTGGGCTGCGAGTCTGTCTCAGTAAAATGAAAAAAATTGTTCATATTTGGAGACTCAGACAAACATACAAATGTTTTTAGAAGAATGAGTCTCCTGTTTTAAAACATATGTTTCCTCCTTTGTATCTGTTTTGTCTTTGTATTTTTTGCAAACTTCTTAGCAAATGTGTTGGCATGAACAATATGTTTTAAGCAAAGAGAGCAAATACTTCCAGAAAACAAAGTTTTAAAAAGTCATAATGGTTGATTCATCATGGTAAACATCTGTTTTACGCATTTACTGTCCCTCCAGTGAGGGCGTCTTACTATTGCCCAAGACTTAAAAGCCCAATAAAAACAGTTATAATCTTGAACAACAAATGCTGTAAAAGATCTACGTACCACAAGCTACAGCCCAAAAACTGTTAGCAGAAGGGTTTGCTAGATGACTCATTTCCAGGGACATTATCATCTGCTCAGTAGAATTTCAGGTGGTCACGGGGGAGAAGAGGTGCAAAATGAATCAAATAAAAATTACTAATTATTCACCCTCTTCTGACATCCACAGAGGTGACCCATTTGGCTGGATACAACTCACTCATTCCCTACAGGGAGAAAGAAGAGAGGTAAAAGTAGAATAAGACTTCTCTGTTCTTCAGAGCAACATTTATTTGTACTTCCTCATACCATCCACCTGCCAGCATGATGTTAGAATAGGTCATTTATGTCCAAGTCTTTCCAGCTAAAAGCAGATCCACTTCAGGAAATGGGGACTGAACAGAGCAGCTCATTGCTGCAGGAGAGAACAGGGATTTCTGAGCCTGTTCTGCACTGAACGCTGCTCCAGTCCACAGAATGGTTGAGGTTGGAAGGGACCTCTGGAGGTCATCTGGTCCATCCCCCCTGCTCAAGCAGAACCACTTAGAGCTAGTTGCCCAGCACTGTGTCCAGATGGCTTTTGGATATCTCCAGGGATGGAGAGTGCACAACTTCCCTGGGCAACCCATACCAGTGCTCAGTCACCCTCATCATCACACTGCCTATAGTTCAGATTTGCACCAGCTATGAGAAAACTGTGACAGTGATGGGGTTGTCAGAGAAATTTAATTCCTGCCTTCATTCCCACCTTTCCAGCCTACAGCAGGGACTGAAACAGCCCATGGGCTGCAGTCAGTAAGTAACAACCATGAATTTGGTGGGTTTGATCAATTCGTCTTCTGCAGATTCAAGCCCTCTTGAGAGATTTGTTATTATCCAGGAGAGGCCTCTAGGAATCTTTCCTTTAAAATCCTAAAGATTATATCTGACGTGGTTTAACAGGCCAGCACAAGGTCTCTGTTGTCAAAATCCACTAAAGACATTGAAAAATAAGGCTTGTTCCAGCCTAAGCTGATCTTTTGTATGGGAGGAAGATTCCCTGTGAAGTAGTTTGTACAAGGCCCACCTCAATGTGTAACCTTTGCCAGCTGACTTCCCCATTCTCTGTGCTCTGGGTCGCATGGCTGATTACAGGCTTGGTGAGTCACAGAGACATTCTCCATGCACCATTCCCTTCCAAAGAACACTACCTCAGCCCTGTTAGAAACAACTCTGCCATCATTTGTTTTATTTCCAGTAACTGGCTGCTCCCAAGCACCTTTATTAGATGCTTCGAGTTTGGAGTTAAGAGTTAATTAAACTGACAGCGCTGCCTCGCTGCAATTCATTGCAAAACAATTGAACTTTTATTTGATCTAATTTCTTGGAAGTGAAACCAGGCAGTGCTGGCGAGAGAAGGAGATCTGTAGAATGCAGTCACGGGTCAGTAGAATTACGTTCCCTTCGTATCACTGCATACAAGATGCTGACCACATCAATAGGCAGGAGCGTTGTTGTGTGTGCTGGTGGAGGGCTGGACGTCAGGCAGCAGGGGAGCAATTTGGCATGAAGGTGTGAGATGGCTTCCAGGTGAAACAACGCTGTACTACATCAGCACCATCCGCTGCAAAGGGTCAGTAAGGGTGAGGGGATACAAATGAGGGAATTCACTTGAGAGAAATACTGACCCAGGAAAATCATGTTCAAGACAGTTACTTAAGCTCTTACTTGGAATCAGGAAGAAAAGTCGGTTTGGGTGTTTGTGGGTTGGGTTTTTTTTAACAAAGCACTTAAAATCATAGAATTCAAAATTCCTGTTTAATATTTTTTGCTCATGAAAAATAATTAATTTCTTAAATTACATAGCAAGAGATCTTAGAGAGAGACACAGATCAGATGCTCAGGAATTATCTGTTCTCCGCTAACACGGGCACATTGCTGCTGTTGTAAAATCACAGCTTGATTGAGCATGGTGGGGTCACTGTGTTTAACTTGCAGCATCCATGTCTGTGGCTCTGTGCAGATTTCTTTTCAAGTGAACTGGTATTTTGACTCGGTGGTGAGTCAAAGTGAGCTGACACTTGTTTCTCAAAGAATGGAATGACATGAAAACCTCAGGATCATATTGAGATAATAGCCAGGTTTGGGCAGGAGACAGTTTTTCTGTCAAAGTCAAGATGCAATTTTATAACGTCAACTCACTTTTGCAAATAAGCAAAAAATCTGAAAACCAATAAAAAAAAAAATCTCAGTCCATACCTACCAAGAAGTTTCATTTTATACATAACAAGCTGCTTGACCTGAATTTAAACTTTTTTAAAAGACAAACAAATCTGCCCCTTTTTGCTTATTTTTGTCTCATGCATCTGAAACTTAGAAAACTTCAAAAGAGAGGAGAGCTTCTCAGGTCGAGAGATCGAGCAGAGAACAGCCTTCTTTCTCAAGAAATTGTGCGAGGCAAGCGAAGATTTTCCAAAAAGTCCTAGCAACTATGAGCAATTGCTAATACCAATGGCTTTTAAAACACCAACTCTCAGCATGATCAAACCACAGCTCTAATGCAGTCTTAGGAAACAACTCTCTGTACTTTTTGTTAAACAAAGCAGTAACAACAACCATAGTTTTTAACTCCACTGAATAAATAGCCTCTCTCCCTCTCACACGCTTGGCTACGAACAATGCAAAGCTTTGCACAGCAAGAGGTCAGGTTTTTATGGGCACGTGATAAGACCAGACGTGCCACAGTTCTTACCGCTTAGCTCTTGGATTTTGTTCTACTCGTATAGAGACCTCAGCCACTACTGCTTTGTGTTATTTACCATAGCAATATGGGGTCTACCTTACACTGTCATATTTGAAACTCAGAGAAGAAACCTACACTGTATTAATGTGTTAACACTCTCTAATGTTTAACCATGTCCATGTTGCGAGAACATCTTCTGGTCCTGAGCACTTTAATAGCCTTTGTTTGTAGCAGTTCTCACCACACACTTGCCTTACATCTTACAGACACTTATAGCCATAAGTGGAAGCAACCATAGCACTATCCTGCCTATTTCTATGACCCCTGAGATGCTGTTTAGGGTGTTTAAGGGAAGGTCTTTCACTTGTTACATTCCTGAGCAATTTTGGCCATGGCAGTGCTTTAGCTCAGGGACTACAATCTTCCACCCTTTTAGCAGCTGTAAAACCAAACTATTTACACGGTGCCTAATGCTTCCAACTTCTGTTTTGTTAAGGTCACATTTTTTTCCAAAGAGTTTATTTGTAAGAACTTTCCACTGTGCGGCTCACCACCTCTTCTGACTAATTAACATTTTTCCATAGCTAAAGATGGGACACACACACACATACAAAAAAAAAGTCTGCCTTAGCCTATTGATATAAGATAGTATAAACAGATAAAGATCTATTTTTACTCTGTACGGGATCCAAGCCTAATAATCCATAAAGGTAAGGGTACTTTTACAACTACAGTTACTCATATATACAGTTACTAAACAAATAACTGGAGTTTAAGACAACAGGTGCATAAATAATAACTGGGAAGGAAAGAGCATACAAGAATGGTAGTTTTCTATGTTTACATGACCATTTTTACATGACTAGGTCACCCAATATTATAAGTGTTATGTTAGTGTCTTACTACAAAAGGATTTTCAGCCATATTGCTCTGTAGACTGTATGATTTTTCCTTAATATAGCATTCAAGCTGAATTAGCTATCTGTACAATCACTTAAGTAACAAATCACTGCAATGACAAATTGCTCAGAAAATGCTTTGTTATTGAGTTATAAGCATAGGATTTAAGAGGCAAACCAGGGTTTTCAACCTGACTTCTAGAATATTATAGTAAGGACTCTACCATGGTTATAATACTGCAACATGGCCACATCTCTGAGATGAGGACTCTTAAAACACATTGCTGTTTGGTAGTAGTGTGCCTCCACAAGAAATTCTCCATGTAAAAAGCCCTTTGAAGTTATTTTAAGAAGCAGTCAAAGGGATCAGGTTATTTTCTTTAATCATGATAGCAAATGAAGGCATGTGTTAGAGCTGTGCTCTCAAGATGCCTGTGTTGTAAGTAGGATGGTGAGGCTTGCTGAGAGAGAGTGATTTCAGCTTTATTGCCTTGCTGAATCAGGACCTTAGGACTGACTGGTGAAAATGAGTCATTTTAAAAGTACAAGCTCATTTTGTACTTCTGCTAATTGACACAACACTGTTCTTGCTCAATATGGAAACTTATGAGCTAGGGGGGTGTCTTTCCTCCCCCATCTTAAAACCAACAGGAATGGCTATTCTTGTGTGCCCTCTACGAACCAGTGGCACTGATCTAGATAATAATTTCCACACCTTTATTGTACTTCCTCACACAGACTTTTCCTACAGATGACCTTTTGGAGCTGGAAACTCTGAATGTTGTGGAGAGAACATAATTTCCTGCCGGCTACTGTAAGTGAACCTTGAAACAGCAGTCCTGCACAATAGCCTGGCAAATAAACCATGCGAATAGTAACATCAAATGAGGAATTATGGTGAAACAAATAAACCAACAATGATCAAAGTAAGCTGAAGAGTCCAATCCTAGAGGACAGGAGGAACTGCTGTTCTTTTTCTAACTCAATTTTTAACTTCTGCTGTTGGAAGCAGAATTTCAAGCATCTTAAAGTCAAGAAGGTAAGTAAAAATGAGGAGACACTGTCCCAGGCAAGGGAAAAAAATGAAACTGCAGAAGTCTTTACCATTGCAATAGAACAGATAATTTGTAATTTCTAAGATACCTCTTAATAGTCAACACAAAGCACTTGGGTCCAGATGAGGGAGATCCCAGCATTTTATGCAGCATTTATGCAGTAAATGGGAGAAATAGGAAGGCCTATGGGGAAAAGGTTTAATATTTCGGTTCAAAGATGTAGAAAAAACTGGAAGACAGCATGCCACTTCCCATAACAGTGACACTCAGCTGCAAACATGCAAGCAGAAAGCACAGGGAGGGGAAGAAACTCCCACAAAGGATAGGATTAGCATACTGAGAACAGGATGATTTCAATTAAGGACAGCACTGATCCAGGCATGTGTGAAAATAACTGTGGCAGAGAGTAAAATTCTTGGAAATTCCCCAGCACAACTCCTCCTGCCCAGGCACAGGCTCAGGTGTACAACCTCTCTCCTGGGCAGGTGGGATGGGACAAAAGTGTGAGCAGAAAGACTGTGCTGCTTTGTTAGTACTGCACAGCCCAAATGGTCTTTTTGTCTTGGTCTTTGAGATTGGTGATGGTATGGAGAATACAAGAGGCTGAGCTAAAAAGCTTTGAAAGACAAAGGAGGCAAAGGGGTCAAAAAATCAGCCATGGTCTTCTTACTAATGGCTTTTTGCCATTGTAGTAAGTGAAAAGTACAGTCTGTCTTCACAAGTGTGATTAGCATAACAGTGCAGCAATAGGCACTGTATGAACAAGGAAGAAATGCTGATGTCCACTGAGATGTCTAACTGCAGTGGGAGGGTTTTTACTCCCTCTGCCTTGAAGCCTCAGTCTTTGAACACCACTCTGGGGATTTTTACCCTTTGAAATATTGCTTTGAAGAGCTGTACCTGGATAAAGTAAAGATATCAGGTATGTACTAGAGAGAACTTGCTACGAATACATGTTCCCAAAACGTCTAGTGTACTCTCCTGATAAAATAAATATATTTTTTCCATGGATGGATTTCCATAGATGCACATCAGGAGTATTTAGACACATGAAATCCTGAGCACAGAATATCAGCAAGTCAGTTGGGAGTCCTGACACTGAGCAGCAGGCGTTGTACTCTGCTCCCCAGCAGTGGCACCAAGCAGCTTTTCTGCTTAACCCAGAGGGACCTCTGTGTACTTCAGGGAGAAGAGGAAAAAAAGGGTGAGGAAAAAAAAAATGTTTGTCATCATGGGGGCAAAACAGTGGTAGACAAATTCATCCATTTCACAAGATTCCTGGCATCATCTTCTCTACAGCTTTTATTTTTCCTCCTTTTCCAGTACATGTGGATAGAGAAGAACAGCAGAATGATGACAGATGAAATAAGAATGAGTTGAATGACAAATTCAGTAGATACTACATAGTGAACACATTCATCAGAATTATTTAGCAGCAAGATGTATCTTGTATAAATAAGACGGAGTATTTCACCATGGCATTGGACCATTTCTGTCCATCTGGCTTTGCAAAGAAATTATGTGGGGAAAGTAGCATTATATTTCAAGCAAAGCAGTAAAAAAAGAACTGAAATGATATCGGTAAGAGTAAAACAAACAAACAAAAAAGAATCCTGACTAACGCTATTTAAAAATGTGTAGCAGTTCTAGAAAATTTAAAAAGAAGTGGGAACTGATGGAAATGAAAGAACTAAGCTTTGAATTTAGTAAACGATCCTTACTTGATTACACCCATATGCAGTCACTGATGAGGTCTTGAGCAGAACTGATGAAAAATTGGATTGTTTACATGTATTAAACCAAGCAAATGGGAATCTGAGCTCCATGTGCCAAAAAACCTTGAGAATAAAAATGCTAGCAATAATTGCTACATTTTATGTGTCAATGGCATGCCAGCAAGGATTCTGCATCAAATTCTGACCAATGGAAAAAGGTTGGGTATGTGAAACTGTAATATCACTTATCTACCAAGCAGGCTACTTGATGACTGACAACTTTAATTTTAGCGTGAAATTGGCTGACTAGCTGTTGAAACATCCATCCCTTTTGACAGGGATAGTAGTCTCGGGATATTTACCACTAGAAACTTCCAGAGTTAGCCTCCTGCTCTACTCATCTTCATTTCAAGCAGCAAAGAGAGCAGCCTTAACTGAAATTACAGCTCCCCCTTGATAAGCGGGACAGTGATTTTCTCATGGTCTCATCGGCACATACCGTGCCTGCCTCTGTGGAAAGGTCCACGTGCTCATAAGAAAGTGTAAGCACTGGGGAGTTGTGTACCCACAGGACAAAGTACAGTCTTTGAGGTTGGGGTGCAAGTTAAAATCGAAGAGACTTTATTTTATATGGAATAAATATGTGGATCAGGAAGGCAGATTTTTAACCAGAGCCCTTTTTGTGTTCTTCACAGCCAAAAGTGGGCTCACCAAAAGAAAAGAGCTTGAATTTATTCTTGGGATGTACGTACATGATCTTGTATGAGAAAGCTACGAATATAATCTAGTAATGGGGTTATAGCACACATTACCTTATGGCACCTGCACAGAAAGCTATGATCTGTCTTTTCGAAATAAATACTAATTGGGAGAGAGAATAGTCAAAATAACCATGACTATTGTACATTTACTATAGTACTAAATACCCTGAGTATTACAGTGCTCTCCTACCTGGACAGAAGAGATATCTTAGTCTGAAAAAAGCTGTGCTTTTGTGAGCTAGGAGAAAAGCTTATCTTATTTTTAAGCTGCAATCTCATAGATATAAAGACCTGATGTGGTTCTAAAGCCTATTGCATTTGAATGTCTTTGCTTATTTAGGAACTTCATTAGTACTTGCAATCATTTAATTATTCTGATTTTGATATTTGCCTTCCACTCCGGGTCGAGGCAGTGTTTACAGCTAAACAACAATTAAAACAAACCAGACAGCAAATTCCCAAATCCTTCCAAATCAGCCTTGAATTGTGAGCTGCCTTCCTCCAGGACTGTTTTCTACGAGAGAAAATACCATCAATTCCAGGGACTTTGCCACAGCACCATGTGCAGGTTTTGCTTTCCTTCCAATTCTATATTTAATCATACTAAGAGTTCTCCAGATCAGTCCAGACACTTCTAAAATATTTGGTTTCACAGTGAAAAAGGTCCACAGAGGACATTTGTCCATTTACTGCAACAAGGGACTTCCCATGACCCTATGGCAAAGAGACCAACAGCCATTCCATAGGGAAAGAGATGATGTTAAAAAAAATCCAAACCTGAAAAAGTATCTGCCAAACTAAAAATCTTTCTTATTAATGTCTGGCCATTAGAATCCTATTTGCAGTTGTGCTTCTGCTGTTTTGGCTGCCTGGTGCCCCAAAGTAGTTGTAAACCTTACCCATAGCAGTTCTGGAGTGATGTTGCTGTGCCAAAGCAGGACACAGGATACTAATGGTGTTTAACTTTCCTAAAAATGCCATCTAAACAGTGGCCTAAGGGAATGGTAAAGTACATATGAAGCCTGAATGCTGCATTGACTTTTGGATTGCAACAGAAGGCTTCCTCAAAATTGAAGGATTACTGCTAATTTTTATTCAAAAAGGAAAAATAGAACTGATGAGTATAACTTGTACACATAGAGTATGCTGAACTCTGCATCAGCCTAGAGACTATTAGCACATAATTAATTAAAATGGCTTGGCACTTAGGCTTATGCTACTGACACTATGAGAGCTAATGTTGGCCCACTTTCTGCTATCATTACAATCCATGTCAGTAGGATGGACACATTTGAAACCATTTCCTGCTCTTTATTACAGTATTTGCCAATAGCAGGAGAAATGGATGCTGTAAAAGTGAGAAAGCATGTCCAGCATTGCAATGGAGGAATAAATTATTCTCTGTTGCAGATTATAATTGCAACATAATTTGGTGAGAAAAAATTAACCCCTTCTCCTGATACGGTCAAGGGAATTCTTTTGTGCTACGAAATGATGCTTTGATTTGTGATGTAAAGTAATGAAGGATTCCCATGAACAGCCTCAGCTATCATAAAGACATGCTTGGGTAAGCTTGAGGTGCTCTCTCACCCCAAGCTTATGAGTTTGCAAGCTTGCCTGTCCTAGGACATGCACTCAGTAAAGTAATCTCTCAGCAAGAAATCTTTCTCTCTTTCCAGAATCAGACCTTCAGAGCAGAGATTTCATAGTGTTTTCTTAAGGACTCATTCCTGAAAAAAGAAAGAAAAGAAGAAAAGGTGTGCAGTTAGCCCTCAGTGCCTGTTTAATAGCAGAGAGTGACACACTATTGCAGGTGAGCACCCCAGACAACTGCCAGAACTTCTTGCCAGAGCATGCCACCAAGATCAGCCTTGCACAGAGCTGAGGGTCTCCTGCTTTGGAAAACAATGCAGGAAAAGTAGATGTGTGTAATAATGAAACAGGGAATTAAATAAAAAATAGTCAGATTTTTGTAAATTTCAAGAGAAAAAGTTTCAGCTTATATTTTGGGGTGATAATTTAGCTCCTTTAAAAATCCACCAGATCAGAATAGGCTCTCTTGGCCAGAAAATATTTTCTTCCCAACTAGTGTAGTCAAAGTCTGAAGGAAACACAAAGAGGTCTTGGTTTCTCAGGTTTAAGGACAAAGACTTGCTCTGACACTGCACACAAAGGCAGATTGTCAGCGTGGGTAAGTCCTCCGAGCTCCTTCAACCTCAGTGGGGCTATGCTGTTACCTCAGCTCAGGCTCAATCTGCAGCACAACTGTCTTGACAATACTGAGGTCTGCATATCTGCACAACACGTTAAACACAACTCTTGAGGATTTATTAGTGTTGCAGTGTCACAAGAGCTGATTAATTATCAAGGATTTCTGCATAGCAGCTAAAGGGAGAGAAACGTGCTTTGAAGAACAGCATCATCCATGCCAGCCGTGTAGCAGAGAGCTAATTATTTCTGCCTATATCATTGTTGTTACCATCAGAGGGGAGAAGCTGGCATTTCTCCAGCTTCTAGTACTTTAAGGTAATAACGAAGAGTGTCTCAGCATGCAGCATGTTAGAAGGAGATTTAATGTGCTTGCTGAATATTGTATTTAGTCCCTGATTTGTGTCAGCAAAACTTGCTAATTCATAAGAAAAAGTGTCATCAGAACTTATTTTACATACATTTAAACACAGGTAAATTATGCTGGAAAAAGCCTGACTGTAGCCATTAGTGCTCGCTGCAGACCTCATCTGACTTGAAAGGTTGCTAAGGGATCCACAGAGGTACAGATAGACCTCAGTATACAGCAGCCTGCTCAGACATACTCCTCTAGGATATCTGCCAGTCATCCTCAAGACAGACTCATATATTTTATTCCTGCTGCTCCTCCCTTTGCTGAGAAACCTCCCAAGACTCTGACCATACCAGCCTGTGCTTCCCATTTCTGCAGTTTCTGCACAGGCTCCTGCTCCTCCAGCATTCCCTGAACTCTCCAGCAGCTTTGCTGATCCCATAGTGCTGCTGGGAACAGTCTTAAATGCTTTTGCAACTCCCCTCACCTCTCCTGTTGTGTATATAAAACAAGCCCCAAATATGCCACTTAAAAATCACTCTCTCAAAATATGTAGGAACTCTACTGATGTAAAATACTGTTTTCCCAATTACCACCAAAAAGGAAAACTACTGAAACTTGGTCCAAGGTGGATCAGTGGTTTGGTCTCCTTGGGCAACTTGAGGATCCCTCCTGCATTGTGGAATGAAGTGACCCCTTTGCCCTCCACTGCAGCTGCGATGGGCACTGCGGGTGGGACGAAGGGGAGTAAGTGGCTCATGTGGCTCCGTACTGGAGTCTCCAAGGCTGCAACCTGTATTTTGATACCATGAAATCCCAGAACCCTTCATAAAATATTCATTGCTTTTTTAATGCTGCATCTTCTAATTTTAAAATTCAGCCCCTAAATAATTTAACAGACTTATGGGGGGGGAAAAAAAAAAAAAAGAAAAAAGAAACAAGTCTCCAACAAACAAAACCCCCATTGAGGTTGTGGCACAGTTACTAAATTAAACTTATCAAAGATTCCAAACACATTACTTATTTCTCATGAGAGATTTATAGCTGTGCCCACTATCTTCAGGCATTGAGACTTTTCACCATCCAAAAGCCAGCAGTTAATACCAAAGATAGGGTCATGCTTACGGGATGTGCAACACGTTTGCAGGTTTATGAAAAAAACAGGTGGTGAGACCCTGCCACAGCCCATCAATGTTTTGTCCCAGATCCCACCTTCTCAGGCTGCCACAAACTGTAGATTTACATGATAAATCTTAAAATATTCTTCCTCCCTGGCTGCCCCACATCCCTCTCATCCCATGCATGTCCTGGTTATGGTCCCTAGGGGCCATAGTCACCCAGTCTGGACTCCTGTGTTACTGACCCAGAGACATGTAGAGATGGAGAGTTCAGACCTCTCCTCAGTATTTGGTTGCATAATTAAAGCATATAATTTGGTTTGAATTTGTGTGCTTTCAGCTTCCAGTTCTTGAAACTTGCTACAGGTTTTCTATCCTAAACAAAAAACCACTGTACCCCAAATTTCTCTATTAGCTTGTACTGAAAATGCTATCCCACAGAAACAATTCCAAGTGGGCTTCTCATAGCTATTTATCAATATACAAAAAGACTGACTAGTCTTAAATATAAAATTAAAATATAAACCTCTCTAGCCGTGTATCTATTTTTCAATAACCAAGTTTTGCCTCTTGTGCTTTGTTGCTGTTCAGGGCTGCCTTTGTATAGGTTACTCTTCTGAATGCAAACTCAACTCACTTCTCACTGCAAAAATACAGTATGTCCCCTGAAATGGTAAATATGCCAGCTAACTTTCCCAATTTAATTAACTTTTCCCCAATGGCCTTGCTTAAATAGACTTCAGAGTTCAAAAGACAATAAATAAAAAAAAAAAGAAGAATTGCATTTTAATAATGTACTCGACAAAAATGGGGGAAAAAAGAGTTTTCATTATTTGGTATTGAAGTCATGGAAACTCCTGTGCCTAGTGGCTGTTTTGCCTTTTACAACATCAATAATTTAAAACTTAATTGTTGTGCATTATTTGCTTAAAGAAGATTATGACTCTAACATTTGCATTTATTTATCAGTAATGGTGAGATAGTTTTTCCTCAGTAAAAATGCATTTGGAAATTCATTCACCCTGCAAACAAAATCACAGAGTAGCTCATCTCTAATGCTACTATTTAACCACCAAGAAATTAAGCTTCTCTGTTCTGGTGTATGATGAAAAATGTCTGTTTATTAACAAGCCATCTTGGTGACTTTTCTGCAGTGCACTTTCAAACCATTTAAAAGGCATATTTTGAGGGTAATCTCTGGGAATAACAACCCCATTATATAGTGCTTAAGCTAAGTGAAATTTGTTGGCTGTATCTTCAAAGGGCAGGAGACATTTCTTAATGTCTTTCATTTATCAGAAGAAATTAAACCTCCCTGGAGCAGTCTGGGTGCAAAGGACAGTGCTGTCAACCTTCAGGACAACAATGCACATAGTCAGACGCTGTCACTTGTCACATCTTAAAAGAATTTACAGGCTGGAAGGTTGAGGTATGGCTTTCCCTTTGAATTAAAGACCACACTTTGCCCATGAGCTTTATTTGAGCCCGGCGGAGGGCAGGGTACGAAACTACTGAGTACCTCGAGACTGTCCAAGGACTAAAACTACCCCTGCCAGAAATCTGCAAACACCAGGGAAACTTCCTTTTGCTTCCGGATTGCCCTGTTAGAGGCAGTTTGCTCTGGGGGCTTCTGCTTTCTCCTCTGCCCTTCTCACAGGTGTGCTTTGTGCCAGCCCTTGCAAGAAAGGCTGCACACAGCTGATGGGCAGTCCTGCACCAGCAGACTACTCCCTGATCCTCTCAGCTTTTAAGATTATAGCTGAAAATCCCATCCATCATTAATTATGGGGAATTTGGATGCATTCACCTCAGAAGAATGAGTGCTTGACTTAACTTTCCAAAAATACCACCTACAGCCCTGCAAAGTCCCAGTAGTTCCCACCCAATGCTTAGATCACCATCACAGCAGCAGGAACGACAGCAGAGATTCAGAAGGGAGAAAGGTCTTTCAGGATTAGAAAGCAAAATGTGAACTCTGCTAGGATTAAGTGGCACAGAAAATTCATCTGCTGTTTTAAATCCAGCAATCTTGTAACATAAAGCACTCTTGAGAGCCTAATCAGAGAAAATCACTTTCAACTGTTGATTTTAAAAAAAAAAAAAAAAAAAAAAAAAAAGAGGACAGGAGCAAAAAGGACCATTATATCTTCTTTCTTTTACCAAGATATACAAAAAAAACCCAGAGAAGGTGGGAGGTAGAGATTTCAAAGAAAGTAATTTTGGCGCTCAAATCCTATGGACCATTTCTGTACTTATGCCCTTTTGAATATACCCCTGATGCAGAAAGGCAAGCACTAGGGACCATGACCCTGGTGTATAGCTATGTGAATTAGAAAAAAAGTAATAGCTTTGAAAAGTTTACAGGTTCAAGAGGACCACCAATTCTGAACTGGATGAGACTCGAATCTGCACACACTTGCACGCAGAGCATAACACTTTCCACTGCCACACTACGCACAAATCTGTATGTTTTGCAGAACTCCAGTGAATTCAACTCTGACAGCAATTAGTCTCACCACCTTATCATATACTACAAAAAGTCAAGTCACACCAAGTACAAAACTAAAGGTTGAATTTTCTGAGGTTCCTAATGCCTGTTCAGGCATCTGTGCAGATTTTCAAAATGTGCATTAATGAGACTCCATGGAAAACTGAAGTTACTGCAGAAAAAATGACTCCCCCATCTGCAGGTTATGATCCTACTGGGAACGAGTTTGCTCGTGTGTTTTGGATGGTAGGTACACTGTCTGCTCTCTGAAAATAGGCAGCCTGAGCAAACTCTGCTAGTTACTGAGCTAGAAGATAGCATGCAGGTTGATCTGTATAATAACAAGAAATCCTCAAGAACAATAAATGCCCATAATAAAACTTGAATCCCCTTTAGGGAAAAGAATAACCTATGACCTTCTGAACACCTCATGTTAGA
The DNA here is from genome assembly GCF_030463565.1 of Pelecanus crispus. Taxonomy (NCBI): domain Eukaryota; kingdom Metazoa; phylum Chordata; class Aves; order Pelecaniformes; family Pelecanidae; genus Pelecanus; species Pelecanus crispus. Next base: position 7,882,328 of record NC_134653.1, on the reverse strand, counting down.
AATATGTGAAAGGTGGCAATCAGTCTGCATGCAGACAGGTGAACTGTGATTAATAACAGGGACTCTGTGTCAGACTACAAACTCCATTTTGGACGAGGATCTTTCCTGCTGTCTTTTACCTCCGCATAGTGATAATACCCGCAGAGGTGTCAGGAGACAATCTTGCCCCTGGCGCAGAGCTAACAAGGATCATTAAACTCTGATGAACATCCATTTAAATCGATCTTTCTTAGTCAAAAAGTTGGCTCCTGTCCAAGGCAACCGTTTCTGAATGCTCAACCTGCTGCACTGGTTGGAGGAGGCTGGGCAGACAGGACAGGACAAGCTAAAAACAGGCAGAAGGCAAAACCAAAGAGGGAACCTGTGTCCAAGAGATATTCCAGGTAAAAGGCAGTACCATGGTCATTGCAACCAACACAGGCACGGTGGTCTCCAGACACAGCATGGCAGGACCAAAACACAACCATCTGGATGTTCCTCTCCAGAGAAAAGGCTGCTGCTCTGCAACACTCAGAGGGGATGAAGTGGTAAGCAGGGAGATAGAGGCTATTAACAGAAGCTGTTGCGTTAGAGACAGAGGAATTGGCAGACATCCATAGCTTTGACCCCAGACTAATGCAGAAGCATAGAAAGTGTGATTCCATCTGTAAAAGTCCATAGAAGGTGTTGCTGAGGCCCTCACGGAGTGCAAAACCACATTTCGCGAAACCCTCGCTACACTTTTCACGTGTCTGCTTGGAGGCAACACTGTGGTCTGTGAACATTAACATTCAACAGATCTCAAGGAAGTGCAACAGAGGAGCTCTGTTAAGACACTTCAGCCCAGAAAACAGGAAATACTAAATAAAAATCCAGTAAGTCAGTTGGCATTCCCCTGCATATTTAGTGTCTATAAAGGTACTTGCATGTGTTTAGCAAAGCATTTAATTAAGTGGAGCTGGGTGGTAATATTTACTCAGCTAATGCCTCTTTATTGGCAATTGCTTTCACTTGTGCAATGCTCCTGTCTTTTGTTTTTAAAGGCCTGTGTTTTTATCACCACACCTTGCTTAGGAAGGATCCAAAGTCATCTGAAAATGACTGGTATTCCAAAGCCTAGGGAAAAATTACCTGCTTTCTAGATAACCAATGCTGTTTTCCTGGTTGCAAAGAATACAGACTGCCCTAGAATCATAGCCAATCTATAATCTCCTGTACTTCATCTTATATTTATATATATTTATCTTCAGCAGATATATCATCAGTCTCACCTGGTCATTCGCAGAGGAACACTTCACCATTCATTATCTGCCAGCACAAATTACAATTGCAAGTAGAGCATTATCTAATTATTGTTTTAGGGAAAGCAAACCAGTAAAAAAAAACCCTTTAAGTCCCAAAAGGTGATTTGGAAGCAGATTTAAAGGGAGACAATGCTTCAAGGCTATCTACTATTTATGCTCAGCTATGCTGACCTTTGAAAAATAATCTTAAGTCACGCACAAAGAGCACAGAAAGACCTGAAAGACCTGACCCAAACATCACTGAAAAAAGCTTACATAGGGTTTTAGCGGGATCTAGATCAAGCTCAACACTAAATTAATTTCTGGGTTGTTATAAGCTTTATCCTTGACTATCTTTCATGTTGCACCATATGGTTACCAAAATGTATTGCATTTCCATCTGGGTATATGCATGAGCTGTACAATAACTCTTAAAACTGAACCTTCATTATGAGGAGAAAGAGGGTGTTTTTAGTGACTGGCAAGGTCTAAAGGTACAGATCCACCATGTAGTAGTGCTACAAGCACATGTTCTACAAGCGTGTGTTCACCCTGGTATGTTTTATAAACATATGTGTTTCTTGATTTTTCTTCTTGTTTTGTTTCTTGTCTAGTACTACTGGATAATATTTACTCTGTGTCACTTCATAGACTGTGAAATGGAAGGATAGTTCAGCTGACAGAAAAAGAAAAAAAACCCCAAACCACAAAAAACCCCATCAACCCAAACCACCCTTGTGTCCGCATCACATGCACTTAGAGTTTGGCTGGAGGCTGCAGAGCTAATGGAGAGGATTAGCATTTCTCCCTTGACAGGTACTAATTTGGGAGACACTTATTTTCCTTTTGCAGTTTCCTGTGCAAATGACACGCTCTTTTGAGAGGGGGGATCTAAGCTACAAGAAAGATCTTGTTATGCTCTGGCTTCATAAACGGGAGCTTCAAAAATCAACAGAGCCTTATTATATATGGAATAAACAGGATCGCCATGAAGGAACTCACTGTCTGTTGTAGATTCATGAAGTGAGAATGGGCATGATTTTCCAGCAGATAGGAAGTCATTCACCTCCTTCAAAGTTTCTGGCTCCATAAAGATCAAAGATCCCGATGCCCAGTACCATTGCCTGCAAATACAAACTGGGAGTTGTGGAAATGCAAGAAATCTTTTCACACAGGAGTCATGAGTCCTCCTCTGTCAAACTCTGGAGCACACAATCCTCAATGTTTTAGATTTTTTTGACTAAGGGTTGGAAGGGAAGAGAGAAAGCATAAGATGTGCAATAAATTACATTTATTTATAATTCTGCTTTAGTTTAGAACCCACTCAATTTGTACCAAAAGCTCTTGGCTCAGAAACGCTGTATATTTTGCATAATACACAAGTACTCAAAGAAAAATGTAGTATACAAAAAGTAGCTAAGATTTTTTTAAAGTGACTAATGATTTTTGAGTGTTTAAATATAAATAACTTTAAAGGGAACATAATTTTCATAACCCTTGAATAAACTTTTTCAGCTCTTCTTACAGTAGATACTACACTGCAGTGTGGAGGTACTCTTAGAAATCTGGGCCAGCTTCTCATTTTTAAATTCCATATTTTAAAATTAAGAGGTTTTTTCCCCACCATGAGGACTGTCAAGCTACTGTCCTATACAGTGTAAGTCCCTTTGAGATGTCTTCAAATACCCTTACAAGAGCATTGTATTTTCTTAACATAATGCCCTAACCATTCTGTTAAACAGCCATGACATTTAAAAGCTGCTTTTTTCCATTCTGCTTTGTTGTTTTTCTTAAAAAATAAAACCAAATAGAGATGGAAAAAGTATTTTGTAGTGAGCTTCTTGTCTGCTTCTCCAAGTGCATCTTCTTTTGATAAAATCTTCTACTATATCCTCCAAGCTTCACCTTCCATTTTCTACCTTCCACATTTTCATGCTAAATCATGCATTTACCATTTTCCCTTCATCCATCTTACCCTCCTCATTACTGGTTTTGGTCCCAAATACTCTTTTTCTGTTAGTTGTCTGACTGTGCTGCTCCCATATCTCTGATACCTTCCTCTTACTCCATCTCCTCCCAACTCTTCCTCCTTACCAACCCTATTAATTTGATTTCTACTTCTACGCCTCAGGTGGGTTCTGACACTCAGGATCTTTCACCCCAATTCCTCCTCTTCTACAGCCCCCTCTAATCAATTATCTTCCCATAGTCTATCATCTTCCCTCACAACTTCCCAAAATAACGCGTTGACTGATAAACATTTCCATGCTCTATCCATCTTGTGTTTGTGACAACCCCAAAATGAGCTGCCTTGCTCAGCCATTAATCCAGTCTCTCAGTTGTCTTCTATTAGCCCTGTGCCATCCTCTTTGCTGTCAATCAGCTTTTCTGGGTGTGAACAGCCTGAATTTGCTCTTCTGTTTCCTTTACACCATCATCTTCACTCCTGGTTACTTCGGCATCACCTTGCTTCTCACAGTTTTTCCCACCCGGCCAAGCTCCTAACCCACCTTTATCCCCTTTCAGCATTCCCAACATATATTCCAGCTCACACTGTTATTGGCCTGTTTCAATATTCATACCAGGGCTAGGAAGCAACCAGCCCAAGATAAAAATAGAGCGGAAATTCAGGGGATGGCTTGTGAAACATGCAGCTTTTTGTGATCATGGGCAATGACACTTTGAGGTTGCTGTGCTCAACCAAGAGGCTGGAGGCATCTCCCCTGGGATGGTAATTGAGGAACTAATGCTGTCTTGCCAACAGACTCTCTTTCCTGGTCTCTGCCCAACAGACATGACTTGGATATTATCCTTCCTCAGTGCATTGAAGTCTAGGCATAGTAAGTAGTCATTTTCCCTCTTGTTCAGGTTTTAATTCAACCTCCCTGACCACAACAGGTGGCGATGTTGGAATCATGTATTGAAAAGGTGCATATTGCTGTTCTCACAGGACATTGTATTTATAGTCTAGCAGTGGCTGTTTAGTAAGATTTATGTTTTTCCCCACTCATTTTAAGTGCATATTTAGCATGAGGCATTGCTCCCCTTTCAGCATTTGCTTGTTTTTTTCTATTTGCTTAATCCTGCATTGCTGAATTTGCCATCCCCTATGTCCTACCAAACTCATACCTAAATTCACACATGCTTGCGCCTGATTCCCCCTCCAACCACTGCCACTTGCATAGAACAGTGTTAACGTGAGATGAGTGCGTGGAGAAGATAGGGACAAAGAAAATGAGGAGAAGGTTTCTGTATCTTGTTCATTTTTTGCTTCTAAACAGGCAGGTGGTGATGGGTCACAGGTTCAGTTGCATTGCTGAAGTTGCTCACTAGGTTCATGAAGAGTGAAAGAGCACAGGAATAAGACATGAGAATGTCACCTGATGACAAACCTGTGTAATGGGAAATCTTTCAAAACCAATTTCTATAGACATATTTCACCAAAGGATCTTCATTTGAGTACTTAAACACTCCAGGAATACTCAGTTTATTTCTCTGTTCAAAGGTTGGAGTCCTCCCCTCCATGTTCCTCTCCAAAACAGCTTCTCTGGACTGCAGCCCTGCTGACAAACCAAACATTTTTCCTGAGCACTGGAAGAGTTTCCCAAGCAAATCCCATGGACAGTAGGAATCATGTGAAGCGTTGGACTGAGTGCCTACACAGGTCAGAAGAGTTGATAGGGCCGACAGCGAGAACATTCAAACCTGTCCTGTGGTGCTTGTGTGTAAGCAGAATACCCATCTCACACTGCAGTGGTGAGAGACAGGCATCCCTTAAAGTAAACAGCACAGGGAATAACAACAGCTTCTTCTGATTTGTGATTAAAGCTGGGAAAAGGTGTAACAGTGGTCCTCACTTACTTTGTAGACATGTTCCTTGAGTGTCTTTTAGTTGTTGGCTTATCTGTTCAAACATAAAGAATGGAGCTCTTTGGTTTGGTTGTTTTTTCTTGTATTTTTGTTGTACATTTAATACAATGAATTTCCTGGACTGGTTTGACAGGCAGCAGAGAAACAACGTGAGTCGATTCAATAAATTGTTTCAAAGTAACCTGCTATGCCATGGAAAACTGGGTTTGTTCTTTCTTTACTGATGTGGAAGTCTGAAGTCTTGAGTATAAATACATACACTGTGCACTTCCAGAGTATAAAACTGGAACAGAATTATCTGATATTCCTGTCAAGAGGAAGGTTTTATGTCTTTTACCTCTGCCAAATCAACCCAGCAGAAAGAGAAGGAGAGGGATTTTGCAGTGCCTTTCTCAGCCATGAGTACCAATGTCAGGTCCATTAGTTTGATTTTAATATTTCCCAATTTGATTAGAAGTGCTGGCAGTTGGGAAAAAAAATGTCCTTGGACTAATAAACACAGCAAATTTGATAAGGGAGCAACAGAAAGGCACTTGCTGCACAGCCTCACAAGTACCACTTTCAGAGATTATTATATTGGTTGTTTCAGTCTCTGTAATAGTACGTGGAATATGATTAATATTTAGTTCTTTACAGTGGCCCTGTGGACCTGGACTGTTGTCTGGAATAGCTGAGTCTCTAAAGCATGCACATGAATTTGTTTTGGGTGGTTCAGTTTTGGGTTTGGGTTTTGTTTTTTGGGAGGGGGGGTGTTTTGGTTTGCTTTTTAAAAAAAAAACACCACCAAAAAATGCCCCCAAACCGATTGATATGGACATAGCCTTGGGGACAGCAACATAAAGTCTGCATTTTGGCTCAATAACTTCTTTGCCAGGAGAGAGACAGTGAAATCGGTGGCAGACCCAAGAACAGTCTGAAGGCATTACGTAACCCATGGATTTATTTTTTTTGACCTCTGCTTTTCTTCTCCCTGCCTGCATGAATGCTGTTGAAATGAAAGTGAAGCCAGCCCAAAATACAAACCTTACCTTTACATTTTTTGAGCTCTTGGTTCCATTTTTCCAAATCATAGACAAAAACTTATTAAAAAATACTAGCTGAATTACATGCAAATTAGGGTTTCATTGTCTTTCATCTCATAAAGGCGAATAACATTATAGATGACAACCTTCACATCAAAAATAGTTTCTAATACAAATTGCCTTTGACTATATTTACAATGTCAGTTTTAATTGAGTAAATTGTCAGCCTATTGCACTTCTGCGATCTACATTACACAAAAAATATAATGAAGAGGGAAGTGGGTACAAGTGCTTTCTGCTTTAACTGGCTGCCCATTTCATACCAATTATTACCTATTTAGTAAGCTTACCCTTCTGTTCTTAGAAAAATGCTAGATATAAATGTACGGGTTCCACTGAAGGAGCTACTGTGCAGAAAAAGCTTATTCCACTTACCAAGAACATTTGTGTTCGTAATTACACCTACTTTTCTTACTCCTATGCAATTAGTAAATACAAGCTAAAAATAGCTTCTTGAATGCCAATATGGTCCCTAACTGTTTCTCTATTATGTCACTTCTAGGTGAGTTCAATGTTCCATTTGTTTGTAAGTTAACAGCTTTATTCAGGTGTTTCTATCCCTGCAGGTGCATTTTCACTCAGTGCACACACTCTTGTCTACATGTGCATCTCCTACAAGGACACAGGTAATACCAGCTGTTCTCAGGATTCTGCTGACATCTTACAGCTCAGCCACACACTGACATGTTCGCTGTGGTTTCTCCCTGGGCATGTTGAGACAGAGGTTTTCAAATACAGATGCAAGTATTTCCACAGCTTGTGCTTCTTTGTTGGTGGTGCTGTTTTTTCTTTGAAGCTCTGTACAGAAGCAGCAAGCATTTAAAAGCAGAGTACTAGCACTAAGACTGAATCTATCAAGGGCAGACAATGCCCATAGTCTTGGAGACCTACCTCAGCCACCTGCTCTGGCTCATGATGCCTTTAGGAGACTGCACGATCCAAGCCCTCTGTCTACAGATACTGCTGTTGCAGGCTTGCACCAGGGACATCAAGGACACGTGAGCTCTCTGCAAAGCCAAAATGGAAAGAGTTACACTTCCAGCCATAAGGAGAAAGCACTGATGCAAAAGGCTGCTGGGCAAGTCGCATCACTATATAGCTTGGGGGCCTCCAAATGGGGAGACATGCCCAGTGTTTTCCCCCAGCACTGGCTGGGTGGAAGCAGAAGGGAACACTATAATATTTGCTGACCACCACAATAGTATGGCTGGATCTTTAGCTGGTGGACATCAGTATAGTTTCACTGGAATCAAAGGAGATGGACTGATTTATATGAGCTGGGGAAGACAAAATTCAGGAATAATGAGGCCAGACCTTCACTGGTGTTGTTTAAAAGATGACATATTTCTGAGAGCAATGGAGCTAAAGTAATCTAGTTTCCATGTGTGGATTCTCTGATATCTGGAAAAAGTGAACTTATTAACCATCTCCTTTCTTGGGAATTAATAGAGTTTCTTCCCTAAGGGCAGCTGCCTATTTTCACAAAAGGTGTAGGAACTTCACACAATTCTGCAGCTAAATGTAGCTGAAATAGTCTGTTGGGTTTAAATGTATTACTGAAGGACTGACAGACAGATACAAAGACAATGCAGATGCCGTCTAAAAAACCAGCATAAGTGCTAAAATGTTTCAAGTCATAAAAAGCATTATTCTTTCATCCCTGTTCATTCTTCTTTGCTCAAAAGACATGTTCCTGCCACCAGAACAGAATTCTTTCATCTGGAGAATGAATACACTCAAATTTAAGCTTGTGCTTAAAATGCCTCGAAGCCTGATAGATTATTGGCCTGTGGAAAAGAGCACAACACAAACGCAAAGAACAAGGACAAGAGCCTAAACCTGAGGAAATCAGGGACAAATCTTGATTGGTTCAAATGGATCATGGGTCTCATTCCCAGGTTTTGAATCTTGAGCCTAATTTTCAGAGATGTCTATTAAAAGCTCTAGCCCCTTCTGACTTCTCAGAGCCAGGCATTCTGGAACAGTTGGGTTTAACTGCAATTTCACCCTTGCGATTAGGACAGCTTCAGGTAATCCTGTGCTTTTAGACCCCCATGGGTTTTTTTCTGATGGCAGTTAGCAGAAGGCAAGTGGCCAAAGGCCACAAACAGCCCTTAAAACAAGAAGGAAAGACCCAGCATTTCACAGAATCATAGAATCATTTAGGTTGGAAAAGACCTATACAGTGTCATGAAGACTCTTGCAAAAGGCTTAGTTTATGATCCTTTGAAGCAAGCCTGGATGTCCATTTGAAACAGATATTTTTAGGTATTTTTTGCATGTGAACAAGTGGACTTGAAAGGAACTAGTGGAGGGACTTTCACTACAAGTTGAACAATGTTGCTAGCTGGTTTCTTAATCCAGTGGCTGAATCAAGATAGTGGGGGGAGGACCGCTGTAGATTTTTGGCTGACCTAAAGCAAATCGTACTTTTCCACAAGATCTTAAAAATACTTTCATGTTGAACCCAAAATGAAGCTTATTTTTTCTTGGGATTTTTGGTTTGATCTAGTTTTACTGTGCTCTCAATGTTTCCTCAAAAGGTAAGTTCAAAGTACTTCAGTTTGAAATGAACCGTCATGGCTTCATTCACATTTTCTTCTGGCCAAAGCTTTCTGCTTAATTCAGCACAAGTCTGAGTATAATTTCTGCCCACTCAGAACTTGTGTTTTGGGGAAAATAAGAGTTGTTTGGCTGTAGCTTTGAATCATGCACAACTTTAGCCCAATAGAAAGAAGCAACTCAATTCTGCAGGAAATCAAATCATAGACAGTGATCAGAGGACCAGTGACAGTCCTGCTCTCGCCAACCAACGGGTGCCAGTCCCACGGTTTGGTCCCTCCTCTACTCAACCACTCCTGCTGCCCTGCAGTAAGACAGGCCAGAGAACCAAGTTGCTAAATACCGATCTGGCACTAAGGAGAGGAGCCTCTTGACAAAATACTACTCATAAGAGAACATCCTTACCTCCTTCCAAGGAATGGAAAAGGGGAATTTCTTCCATATCCTCTGAAGGCAAGCTTTCAAAGCCAGGTTTGCAAAGGTCACTTCATGTGCAGAGCTGCTGTCCTCCTCCTGGCAGCTCTGGTCATAAATTGAGAGCTCCAAAATGAGGAAATAAAAGTTTTGACTATATGCACTAAATTTCCAGGATACTTTTAATCTCTTTCCTATCACTGGGCTCTGTTTCCTGAATACTGCCTCATAAAAATAATGTCCCTATCAAGTCTTGTGTATCATCTCCAAGACGTGCTGATTTGGCCCCATACCTTACTGGACCTGCAGCAACACCCAGCCCAATGCCCTGGCTGCCTCTGTTGCTGGGGGTACCAGCAACCACTATCATCTCCTTCAGCAGTCATAATGCACAGGTCATCCACAAAAAGCTCTTAGAGCCTAGCTACAGGACTGCTAAGACAGACATGTCACCATCTTTGTGTTCAGCCTTAAGAGGCTTTCTGTTATTTTACTAAGATCAGTAATTGTCCCAGCCCCCTTAACACCTCTACCAATGGCTGATTCAACCACTTAACTGTCCTTCCTCACTCCTCCTCACCTTCCAAAAATCCCAGCACAACAAAATAAAGCAGATTAGGGTACTTGGAAGAAGGTCTCTCCTTCCCCAGGTCCAGTTCACTGAGGAAGTAAATACCAAGAAGTATTTACACATTGTACTAGTCCTTGATGGTCACTGGTAGTCCCTGGGGCAGAGACATGAGTTCTGGCCTCAGGAAAACCAGCTTCTAGCTTCAGTTTTCTGACAAATTTCCTTTGGGCAAGTCTCAGTTTGCTGACAGCTAAGCAGGGTTAAAAACTGCTTTTCCCACTCCCTTGTACATGCAGATTTTAGCTCCCCAGGATCATTGCACAGAGAGGTACCTGAGCCAGAGGCAGCAGCAGCCCTGATGCTTCAGGAGCACCAGCACCCCACTCTTGCAAAGCCAAATGCTGTATTCCCATATTCTCTATATAATAAACAATAAAAGTATCAGTTGTCTGAGTTAAAGAGCTAGAAAACACATACAAGGATGAGGAATAACATATTTTAAGACCCACAGTCCTAAAATTCTCTTCTGTGTTTAACCACCAAACACTCAGGTATCTGAACTTCCACCCTTTTCAGGGAATAATTTTCAATTTTTATCAGCCAATGATATTTGAAAAAACTTTGCAGCTACAAACATTAAGTGCTAGCTTAGTCAGAATGTTAAAACTAATCTCATATATAAAAATATATACACATGCACACCCCCACCTCTCACATACGTGAAGGTTTTTCACACAGGTCAGTTGTGTTACTTCTGTTGCTTTTTATAGAACAATTATTTTTATCTATAAGAAACCTGCTTTTCTTATTGAGAAAAATATCCTGCAGAACAAATAAAATATGCATTAAAATACCATAAAATACTATAAAATGAGAAATACAGCATCAGTTTGAGTTAGATAGCACCTTTTTTTTCCTAAATACAAAGAATTTAGAACATTGAAGAGGAAAGGACAAAAGAATTAAGTTAATATATCTAATATTCCTTTTCTTGGGGAAAAAATATTACAGGACTAATTTTCTCAAATCCCAAAAGAGTGAAAACTCTTTTTTCCCCTTTCTCAATGCAATTTTCATTCTTTTGATAAATTAGAAAGACTTTAATTTCCTTTTTCATTATAGTTTGATTTATAAACACAGGCATAAGCTTCTGGGGATTACATGTTAAACAGAAAAGCACACAAACCATACGTGGCAATTCCAAACAGTTTGTTAATGCACAGAGAGAGAGGACAGCACTGCTGGTACAGAGGTCAGCCAGCAGCCCCAAAATGGCCGTCTGCCTCCTCTCCTGCCCCTTGGCTCACTGGACTCTGCAAATCCTCCATTTAGAATTTCTTGAACTGGAAAACAAGTGACTTTGTCTCCTTGCAGATAACACTGCTGCCGCCATTCCTTTGTGGAGTTCTGCCCATATGAGCTATCTGATGTTTATCCAATGCCTCAAACCCTGAAAGCTGGAAACCTGCCCATGCAACACTCTGGTTTCTGTCGTTGCATCAAGTTCACAGTCCTGGTGCTTGTGCAGTGGAAAAATTTCTCCTCCTTGAGGAGATTAAATTAGACTTAATGTTTCTTAAGGATTGAAACTGGACCTCAAACTACTATGATATAGAGCTTTCTTTTTGCCAAATTATAACTGCTGGCTATAATACTGGGCCTGACCTGCATCATGTCAAAGCTCTCATTATTTTAGTATTACACCACAAAAAAAACATTAGGAGTAACAGGAGAAATGTGCTGCCTTCTTCAGGGGCAAAGCCACTAGCTTTCTAATGAGTTAGGTTCCTGTCTTAAGGCCAAACCCTCTGGATTTGACTTGTGGGTCCTTTCAGCAAAGGAGCGGTCTCAAGGGACTCAGGCACTGTTAAAGGGTACAGAGATTATCAGCACCTTGAAGAACTGATAGTTTGGGAAAGAAAGAAAAAAGCACGGCAACAGAGACCCACCAACATGGTGAGAGCTGCCCACCGTCACGCAGGAACTGGGCTGGCTTGCACAAGGGTGGAGAGCTTCCCAAGCATCTTCGCTGACACACATCGCTGGCCAAATTGGCACTCTCTAAGAGGTCCTAAACTCCACATCACACATTTATAAGTAGGGCTATGCAAGAAACAACCTTTTTTAGCCCCAGAACATGCATGCTTTCCAATATTCTTTCCATATTTCCAAGTAAACAGATCGATTTGTTTCACATACCTTCTCCTGTCTCCATTCAGCTGCCAGAAGGATGATCTCTTAGGATAGAGTGTGCCAAACAACAGAGAATATTTTTTTTGGGGGGGGGGGGGGGGGGATGGACGGACACAATATGTTTATAAAAATAGTCATGTGTGCTTGCCCCCCTTGAGCCTTTTAATTTACAAAAGTCTAATTAGGAAAGACAATGTATAGCATACATAAGGAAGCTGGAACTTCTAACAAAGCATGCTCAGTACCATTTTCTTCATGCTTCATTAATAAAGAACAAAATGTCTCTAGACTTTCTGTAACATATGCACAGAGTGATTTCAGACCAGACTGAGATTCTTTTCAAATGAGAGTTATAATATACTCAAGCAATAACAATGCATTTTTTTTATTGCTTCGCTAGTAAAGTTGTTTCCATGTTCTGCTAGGACAAAGTTATTTGTCATTTTTGCAAAGTATAACTTGTTACTTTGATTGTTTTTAGGACCTTTCTATTTCAGCTATCGATTCAAGGTTGAGTGTAGCCTACAGCAGAGCTAAGCCTGGGGAACTGGAGTGCAAAAGGAAGACTTGTATTTTTCTATAGAAATTGTATCTTTTCATACAAACTAAAGACACAGGAAAACAAAGTTTTGATTCATCTTGTAAATCATATATAATGCGTAGGGCTCTGTGTCATCAGATCACAGGAAAGCAAAAGGGATTTCTACCTCTTCCACATTTGCTTATCTTGCTCAGACAACAACAATAAAAAAATGGTTTATTAATTGGATAGGTCTGAAACAAAGAACCTCCAAGAAGCAGATGTGTTTTATACCAAAGACTGAATCAGCAAAACAAATGATGTGTCCTGTTTTGTCTTTGAATGCAAAAAAGCCACTCTTTTCATTGGCTTTCTCCTACAGCAGGACTGTAGCAGTCTGGGCAAAAGAAATGTCTGCCTGGATACTGATAAATGGGGCAAGTATATCTGCAGAACTGAAGAATTTCCCTTTGCATATCCATTTCCGGAAGGAATCAGATAGAGGCCATTCCCCCATGATCTTTCACTGAAGGCAATTTTCCTGTGTGTGGTCAAAGGGGAATCAAAATGACCTCATGAGCAGAAAATATTTGATAGTAAGACAGTCTGGGGGGAGAACATTTGCCCAGGAGATTAAAAAAAAAATTCAACTAGCTTTGAAAATGCATGTATGCTCCTACAGTGAGGTGTTAAATTGCATTATAAGTATTGAGACATCATCATTTACCAATGTTTGCAATTCAAATATAAGCATAGAGTGGAGAACTGTGAAACTATTTAAAAGTATCAGTGTATGGATTTGTAAGCAGAGGTTTGTATATCATTTGATAGCTATTTATTTCTTGTTAATGTTTATGATGACCTGACTTTCCATGCTATGTGGATCATATCTGATGGGTAACTGGCACCAAATCAGCGTTTTGCAAAATGCAGAATATTTTTATATTTGGCCAGTGAAACAAAAAGGCTTCCTAGAGTGAGCATGCTATTAAAATGCTAATAGACCGTATTCGAGAAAGTTTACTCAGACCTCAGCAAGAAACATATATACAATTTACAAAGATCTAGATATGTGTTTTTAACATAAAAGTGTTTCCCTTCCCATGGATCTGTAAGAACCTTTAAAAGGGAACCAGGATAATTTGATAAGCACCATGCAAATGAAAAAAGAAGAAAAATATATGGAGGGCTAGTGAGCTTAATTATGTTGAAATACAGATGTAATTGTGAGCATGAAGTATGTGCACATAATGTGATAGCAACCTTTTATGTTTAGTGTCCTGAAAGGGAATCAGTCCAGTGAACTGCTGGTGAGAAACACCATAGATACTGTAGATACTGTCACAATGTGTTTCATCCCATCAGAAATTTTAGCCTAAAGATGTCCAAGTTTGACACACCCCCTTTTTTTTTGTTTTTTTAACATTTACTTCTGGATATTTCTGCAAGTCAGTCCTCCAAATTATTCAATACTGAGGGACTGATCAGGTGGTGGTAGGGATTTTGCCCATGAGAAAAGAAACAAATAGTAATAAAAGAAATGAGGGCACAGCTCTGATCAGAATGGGGAGGATCTGTATGTGCAGACTTGCCACCACTATACATGAGAGCAGGCAGGGCACTGAGCAGAGCTGAGATCAGGTAAGGTCACAAATGGAGGCGCTTGCTGTATATTGCATGGCATTCAGTGATGAGTACCACCTTCCAGGCATCAGGGTGTGTGTTTAAAGAACTGCTGTGATCTGTAACGCGAAGTTCAGAATGAGAAAATAAAGAGGAAAATCTTGATGCACCATTCAGCCACTGGTGAATTCATGAGCGAAGCTGGCACTGGCTTCAGCAGAGGTGACTGGGTTTGTTCTGTATCGAATAATTAAACTGAATCAAAGATTGCAGGGTCAAAGCAACCAGAGAATTCAGGAAGCCTATGAAAACAGAGTCCAGATTTGCTGGAGAGCTGTAACCTTCCAGACATGTAATTAAACAAACAGGCAAGGAGTGTTTGGGATTGAAATCGTTGTTTTTAAACATCCGTTGTTACTTTATTTGAGTATCAGACTGGAAGATAGAGCTCTCGTGTTGAAAAAGGCCAGAAGATTCCTTTTACCTTCTTTTTGTCTTTTTTTTTTTTTTTAAATATTACTCATTCTGAACATTGAATAAACATAACATTAATTGGATCATGTCTGCTGGTCAGTAGGGTGACAGGATTTGAACTCTTACATTAAGAAACAAATTCCTTGCTGAAGACAGATTCTTTTACTCCAGCTCATACATCCCCAGCTCAATACAAATAAAATATACAAACTCAACTCACTGGCAAATGGCCTGGATATTCAAAGATATCTATGTCTCAGAAACATCTAATGAGTAGTTTGGATTTTTTTTGTTTTGGCTCCACTTTTACCCTGAGATATATGTACATCAATTATTTTATGCAAATGCCAGTACAATCCATTGCCATCAGCTTAACACATTTCCTCCAAATAGTTGAACTCCCTTCCATTGCAGGGAAAGTGAAAGATTTAAGACTTTCTCCAGTCACTTAAAAAAAGAATAAATGGAGGAGAAAAATGAGAGATGATTTAGCTCATGGATTTGTTTTGCTTTCCTAAAACAAAATAATTCTGGATTCTACTTACTGGAAATCTGCTTGGTTAAGAAATATTTAAATGAAAACAGCATAGGGCTGTTTTTTCTTTGTTGGCTTTTTGTTGTTTAGGATTTTTGGAAAGGTTTACAGTGGAATTATAAAAACAAAATTAAAGATTAGTTTAGCATTTTGCAGAATCACATGGAAGAACAGGACATTCTGATTAAGAAGGATAAATCCCACAAACAAAGTGTAGCAGGAATTTTCTGATGAATGGTTTATTGCTAGAAAATGCTGATTGGCCATAAAAATCTCTCTAGGTAAAAATTGCTCATTACCAACATGTATGAGAAATGTCATTCCACATAACCACCCTAACTGCTACCTCCATGGCCTCTGGGTCTGAAGGACTTCCAGGACTGATGGCTGCAGACCTGTGGCACCACCTCAGTGCCACCCAGTCACAAGCTTAGATGAAGAGGGACATCCCCATTTAGTTCTTGGCCCTGAGGCATTCCTTGTGAGTCATCAAACCTCAACACACCCTCATTGAAACCACAGCCCTTGGAGCTATCAGGTTCCTTCTGGAAGCCCACAAAGACAGGGTTCAGCTATTGGTTTTTGCAAAAGGGAAACAACAATCGTGTAAATCCTAAGTGGAGTTAAGGAAATGGGAAAGCCTGAATTTGCTAACAGTATTGACTCGGAGCAGAGCTCCAGATTATCTTCCCTGGTGCAGAGCTGAGGAGATGGCAGAGTGGCTAACCAAGCCCAGCTCAGCCATGAGGTTCCCCAGCTTTTTTGGTCATGACAACCCTTTGGTGTGCTGGTGGCCAAGAGTGCCCATGCCATGATCTCCGTTCCTGATCCTGCTACCACCCCCACAGGAAGGTTTTCCCATTTCTAGATATTCTTTTTTCCTCCTGCCCTTTTGGTGTGACTATTTATCTTCCGGGGGCAGGGGAGAAAATAATAATAATGATAATAAAAAAATGCCTATTTTTCTTGTGTAGGCACCTGCAGAGGCTAGCACAATGGAGCCCTGATCTTATGTGAGGCCTTAAGGCATATGCTCCTTTAATGTAACTATCTCTTAGAAAATACACAACAAATAGACCAGAGAAAAACTAATTTTCTACTTTCTTTCTATTTAAATATACTGCCAATTCAAAAGACAGGATCTTTTCATCATCTAAATGTCTTTCCTGTGTACAGCGTTCGAGCAATTACAAATAGAAAAAAAGCTGAAGTTGTGCAGTAGTTTCAGCAACTGGAGTTCACACTCTCAGAGAACCGGCGTCTCTGGCAGCTGGCTGAAATCAAAGCAAATGGCCGGAAAACCTTCTCAGAGCCTGGAAATCACAGTTTCCAGGATTCAGGTGTACGTGCTGCTGTTCAGCATGTTCAGCTCATACACAAGCCATGTACCGTTATGGGAAATTTGTAAGCCTGAATGACAGTAAATGTATATACGTATTTCCCTAACCTGCATATCAGTTTATCTACTAAATTCATCCACTCGAATATCCTGTAAACCTTGATTGGTAAAAGTCACACAGTGGAATATTGATCTGAATTCTTACTTTGCAACAGGTTAGTTAATTTTTTTTTTTTTCCAATCATTATACTGATGTAACAGCACTACAAAGGTGCCCATTTCACTTATATCACTATCATATTCAGTTATCTTGGATATTATTTTCTCAACAATAGCAATACTGAACACAGAAAATATTAAGTACATCATATTAACCAGAAGGCATTCCTTCAATCCAGCTATTACTTCTATAGTGAAAAACATTTAAGAAAGAGAATCAATTAATTTTGTTGCTCAGATGTCAGCACAATCTGCCACGTACACATAGCAAACGTCTCAGTTTATACCTTCTAGGCTTTTTTTGAATGTGTAGAATAACAGCAATTAATTGCTCCTGTTTAAAGAAAATGTGAAAAATTATTTTGACATATATGCTGGGTAGTTGTGAGTTAAACACATAGAAGGAAATAAGTAGTAGGTGGGAGTTTCAGATGACTGGTAAATAACAGAAGTGTAGTGATATGCAGTCTTAAAAATCAGAGGATAGATTATTGACTTGCATAAGAAATGACAAGGGAAAAAGAGAAAAATTAACCTAATATTGCAAGACACAATCAATTAAGAGCTGGTTTTGTAAAATAATGCTGACTTTTTGTAGATAAGTTAGCCTCCTCATTGCATTCAAATGACAATTAAAAAAGCTAATTCCAAAACTTCCTTTGTGTAAATATAACTCTTTTACATATTTTTTGCTTTTCCTCTTTAGAGCACAGTCTGCCAGATACGTCAAAAAGGAGATTAGCTTTTATTGGGATCCAGATGCTGCCTGGAAGATGCCACGGTCAGAAGAAGCACACACACACAACCTTTCACTTGGTGCTGCTGAGGGCACAAAAACCAGATGGTCTGCTATTCTCGTGCTCCTCGTGAAAAGTCTAAGGTAAAGTGGCTCTTACCCCTGCTCAGAAATGTGGGAAAACAAAGTGCATAATCTTGGTGCTTTCAGTGTAATAATACCTCACTAACAACTTTAAGTTCACTATTTTTAAAACAGCTTGGTGGGGGGTATTTTGGGAGGGGGGGTGGTTTTGGGGGGATTTTTTTTGAGTTTTCAATTCATAATGGCATTATCCTTTAGGAGAGAATTTGCTTTTTAGATTTGTTTTTACACATTGCTCATTCAAGAAACTATGTAGTCCAAGAAAACAAATATTTTATCTCCCTCAGTCGTAACTGTCCCCAGTTTATCTGAAACTGTATTTTACATATCACCATCAAGTATTGCATAGGTCACAGAAGCAGCCACTTGTTAACACAGTTCAACTTTTAATCCTCATTTTATAAAGGAGGACAGGGAGGAGTTTCAGAGGCTTCTTCAAGTCACACTAGGCAAATTAATTACTTGAGACAAGAACTGTATAATTTTTCTCTTGTGTTATAAGCAGTTCTTGTTCAGCCTGTTCCTTTCCAGTAGGGTACAGATGTGTTCAGCCCTTTTCAAAACAGGGATAAAACAAAACCACCGATTTCAGCAAATGAATTTTTCAGGCAGTGCACTGGTGACCTGCTCTGTTGTCACATAAAGTGGCCCAACAGCATCCCTCTGCCAAGCTCAGACCACAGTGACGTGCCTTGGATGACCCAACCAGCTGAGGGTCCCATACAAATAGCCCTGTGCATGTACACACACACATTTATGTGGATATATAGATGACAATTGCAGTTATAGCTGCAAAAGAGAAGTGCTACCTTTAAACAATTACTGGTTTTGTTAACGTACTTCGCTATATGTGAAATTATTACCTTTTTTTTTAACTGCAGTTAGTGGTTTCTAGACCAAATCATAACAACCACTAATCACAAGCAACCAGGTTATGTTCACAGAGGAAAATAAAAGCTTCAGAATACATATTAGCTTCTGGACTACAATGTTTATAGAGCCTCAAGGATTTTGATCTGTGCACGTCCCTAATGTACCAAATGTTGAAAATCCAAAACAACTGCCAAAACTCACATTTGGCCCTGATTATTTCCTTGTTTATCATGGTTAGCATTCCCCAGATAAGAGATAATGTTGCAAGCTCAATAACCACAGAAAGTTTTGAAGACACACTTAAAGAGAAACATAGCTATTTTCCTAAAACATTGTTCTAAATAAAATTAGTGTAAAACTCAGTAGATTTTAATGGAGCAATGCACAGCAATTCTCAGCTCTCATTCTTATAGAATCATAGAAAACTCTACCTGATTTATATCGCAACTAGATAGATGAAAAATTGAAATGGTTCCTGCACATATGCATTTGTCTTTCATCTACTAAAACTGTATTTCAGCTGCCTTTTTATCTATCACTGTAAAACAATCCCTGAAATTCCACCAGTAAGTCATTTTTTTTTTTGCATGCAGTCACAAAGATCTCAATAGAAACAGAAGTGTCTTGTCTATTTTCTCCTAAATCTAGGTTATGGATATAGAAATAGCAATTGTTGTATTGCTGTTACAAGTTACCCCATGAATACACCAAGTCATCTATGGAACTTATTACCGCAAGACCTCATTTAGACTGAAGAGCTTAGTAATATTCAAACAGGTTAGTGTTTTGTTGACTGAACAAGAATTTGCAGGGATAAATACCAAAAAAACCTTTGCTGAAGAGAAAAAGCCAGCATACTTGACACCAAGACAGCACCACATGGTTGGGACTTAGAAGGAAATTATGAAAGGAGGACAGAGTCATAAGGGTCCATTGCGAGCTTTTTCCTCTTTTAAAACATTTCCCCCAGGCCTTTGCTAGCTCTCGGATGGCTTAGATAGTTGGTTGCTCTGCACAAACAGAGCAGTCTCCAGATTTGAAGAGAGCCTTATTGTTCACCATCACTCTTGGCACAGCGCATCTGGCATGTCTGCAGTTGGATAGCACTCTATAAACAGGTGAACCAGACATGTGAAAAGTTAATATTCTGCTGTTGTGACAGTATAATTATCTCTAATAATAAAGGAAACCAGCTGCTTCAAATAGTCTTTCACTTAGAAAGTGTTTGGATCATTATACTTTGACTTTTATCATCTGTTTTTTGGATAAACTCCCAATGTGGTTTATGGTTCTGCAAAATGGTAACATCTCATTTTATGAATGACAGACAGATGGGGTTTGCTGCAAGGCTTATTGATAGTAAAGCGCATAAGACTGCTCAAGATACTTAACTGCAAGAAATACTGAAGATAACAAAATATTGCGCTCTCTCACTTTTTAAGACTCCTGTTACTTATTTTCAATGGTTTCCAAGGGTTGGGTTTTTTTTGTGAGTGTTCAGTATTATCACCTGGCAATCCTAAAACTTTGTGATTTTTTTGTTTCAGTGCACAGAGCAAGAACAGCTGTTTTACAATTAATTGAAAGCCAGTAGAGATGTAGTCCAGATTTCAGAATAAGGTCTGTTTGCAGGAGATTTGTATGCCATTCATTTCCCTCTCTCCCTGCCTCCCTCCCACCCCTAGCAATCATCTAATTGGATTTTCATGTCCAAATCCTGTTCTCTTAATCAAAAGGCAAACAAAATCAATCTTTTGAGTTCCCAGAATCCGAGTGAAGCACTTAGTCCTAAAGCACTGAGAGACTTATTCTGCAAAGCTCTGTCAGACCCAGCTTACTAAATTGGTTAACCCTTGTCACTAAAAGCCACAGTAATCATCCATGAGATCTGCTGCAGTAATGCTACTTTTTGTTATATTAGAAAAGGTTTTATTTCCCCAAACCTTTGCCAAATCCATACAATTGACATGGGACAAATGGTTGGGGTTTTTTTTCAGTTGTTTTTTAAACTATTTGTTACCAAACTGTAAGGTTTTGGAAGCAGATACTTCAAATACGTGGTGATATTATGCAACATTTGACCTGGAAAGAAAAGCATCTAAAGTGCATTTTTATGAAATGTTAGATATTTACTCCGACAGACCAAATCCTTGAAATCGGAAATTCAGCTCTGCTATCTGTCTTCCTCTGTGGTGATTTATATCTTAGGCCACAGAGCCAGGGCTGGGTGCTTTGCCACATCGCTTTCCTTCAGCTGCACCCTTCCAGCAGTGCAGAGATGCTGCACCTCTGTTCCAGGACCCTCTGGAGTGAAGCAGCAGAGGTTGAGCACAGCTGTGCCCCACAATTTCCAAATAGAAAAGTCTGGGCTGATGACTGAAACCCCAGCTCCCAGCTGCCAGACCAGCTTTCCGAGGTGCTGGGGAGCTGGGAGCCAGTCTGGAGGATGGAGGGGCTTCTGGTCCCCAAATCCATCAGCCGTGAAGGAAGGACACAAAAAGTGAATTAATCTTGCTCAGATTTTGTACTGACAAGTCTATACGGAGCCTCGTGAGACAGACAGAACCGCAATACTCCATAAGCAAAAGTAATTTTAAAGGCTGCACAATTTCCCACAGAACACAATTTAAATCATCTGTATATGGACTGCAAGTAAATAGCTGGAGACCATTTTCCACATAGGAAATGGACACTTCTGGTAGTTAACCAACAAGGTAGTGAACCTTCCCAGCTTAGCACAAAGCTATTTGGTAAAGGTATTTAATGATGATTCACTGGCAAAATCCACAGGTTCTAGCTGTGTGCAGATTCCCAATTTTCTCTGCATGCAGCGCTGCTCTCCAGGACAGTCTGCACACTGGCCTGCAACATCAACACCAGCTGGCCAGTGAGCTGCAGAGCAGTGTGGGCATCTGTTTCTTTCTTCCCTTTTCTGAATCTTCACCAAAGAAAGAAAACCTCTTGTTTTTAGCAACAAAATTAATTCCTTGTAAAAGTCCCTGGGAGTTTCTGGCTTCCCAAGTGAAGTGCCACCACTAGACACACGTGAGGGAGCACAAACACTAGCAGCAGCCTGTGTAAATGCAGCCCACAATGTACTCTGCATCTAACTTGTAGTGAGCATCCCTTAGCATTTGGAAATGGCCTAAACCACATGCTTTTGACTGGGGATGTATCATATACACTTGGGTCATGCTGGGCAGCACTTTGCTCTCCTCCAGCCCTCTCATCAGCAAGTGATGAGCACAGCTGAGCAGATCTCATTTTAGGACCTTTCCAAATTACAGTTACCAAGCCCACAGAAGGGAATAGATTAGGCAGAAAGCAAGAACACTGTCAGAGGCGTTACTGCTGCACATCACCTGCTGCAGGTTAGGGCAGACCCGGGGCTGCTCTGGACTGCGCAGGTGGGCTCCAAGATGATTGGTGGAGGGGCTACAGGGAGGTGAAGTGCTGCTATTCCGTATTTATCCACTGCAGCTTCCCCTTGCTTTATGCCCACTGTACTGCCAGGTAGTGCATACAATGCAGAGCATTCACCCCATAGTTGAGGTGGCTTTAAAGATTAAATTTGCAAAGCAAAGCTTTAAGCTGGTGGACATAATTTTTCATGAGAATGCTTCCCTATGTCTCATATTTGACATAAAAGATACGAGTTGGCACAGGAAAGGCCTTTAAAAAAATTGTGAGAAAACAAAGTGGCTATGAGACATAATTCACTGGGCCTGTGAAATTCTGTGATAGCTGAAAAATAGCTCCATTTTACAATTTCGTGGCTGCATTAAAAATCTGCAGATCTGTATTATGAGCTATGTCTATGCTGAAAAGGGAATAATGAGAGATTGTGCTATCCCCAGTGATGCTTAGTCAAAACAGTATATTGGATTTAATATCAACAGTTTCATGAAAATTATTCTGTGGGAAAGTAATCAGGCATATATACCATTGATGTTTTACTGAAATGTGTACTAGCAGCAGGGAAAGTATGTTTTAACTTCCCCTTTCATTTTCACATGGAAAGGAACAAGTTTCTTTTTTGCTCATCCAAATCTTTGAATATTCAAGTTGCTTAACTGAAAATGCTTGGCAGGAACAGACAGCAAAGAAAATGATAATGTTTAGCTCTTTAAACAGGAGGAGTTTGGAAGAATGCAAAGTTAAATTTTCAACACATTACCAGCATCTCTTTTAGAGAGAAGTATTTGTCTGCAACAAAGTCAGTGCTTCTGTTGTCCTCAAAAAGGACCTTACAAACACCATCAGGAGAACAAACAATGAAAGCTACAACTCCCCTTGTCTACTGCCATCAATGCGCAGCACAAACTCTGTCCCACGCTATCCCCATTATTATGCAGGGAAGAATTTGAAAATTGCACAGTTCGAAGACTATAGCTGAAGTGGACACAGAAACAACACAACACAGGCACTGCAGTTAACGGCAGATCCCCAAACTTCATTTAAAAACAAATAACCTCTATAGTGAGTGCTTTCTGCAGCTGTGCAATTTCTCACAGTTGTTCCAACATGGACCTCCAGCAGCAAAGCTGAAAAAAAAAGCTGAAATCATACCTTTATACAGTTATCTCGCAACAGGATCACCTTGCAGTTGAGATTCACCTGTATTGCAAATCCTAGAACTAGCTGGTGTCTGAGGGAGCTCTGCTTTCCTTTGTTTCTATCTGACTCATCCTGAGGTTCTACTGCCATCTGAGCAATGAAGAAAATAATCTCTTTGCACATATTTTTGGTTGCTTTTCAACAGTGGCTGCCAACATGCTGTCTTTCTCAGCTTTCTCACCAAAAGAATCACCAAAAAGGAAGATGTCTCTGTTATTCACTCCATCTCCATAGAGTGGCCACCTACTGTTCAACCTCTCTCAGACCAATGCTTACTAACCCAAGTCAGAGCTCCACCACACTTCACCAGCCTGATGTTTCCTTTTTGCATCTACAGGCTAGATCCAGCTCCAGACACCCTAACTAGGAATCTCAGAGTCATAAAAGGCACTTTTATCCTTAGCTGTCCCACAAGAGAGTGTTTTCAAAGAAATCACAGTGGTCTCTGCTTCTGTGCTCCAGCTGCAGCGAGGTCCTTACTCACCACAAGGACCCAGAGGAGACCTCTGGTCCTGGAGAGAAGCCTCCAGCCAGGACCCACCCAAGCAATTCTCCCAGCCCCAAATTTTTCAGTGGGTTGTAGGACAATCTATTCAAGCAAAAGCAAAGGAAATGACCTCTAAAGAGAAACAAAGGAAAGTATACAGATTGCTTATGTCTCATGATACAAGTAGCTGTATTAAGTGGCAGTGTTGACTGCTGGTTGCAGTTCAACATTACAAGATAGATTCCCAGCTGAAAAAACACAACTTGGTCCCAACACAAATGTTTCACAATAATCTTTGCTGGAAAGTCACCGCATAGCTTTGGGAACCCTCTAAAATTCCTCCAGGGAAGAATTTCCCTCATGCTGCAGTGAAGCCAGTGTTTCTTCTAGCATTTATCACATACCTAGCAGTTTTATAACCTTTTAAAATGTGCAATAGCTGGGCTTGTGACAAACTTCCTGATCTTTCTTTTACAGGAGACATGTAATGTTTCGCATCCATTATGCAAATTCAGATTGCAAAATAATTTCTCCAGGAACTGGCTGAATAAATCCAGCAAGGCAAGTTCAGAAGCACTTAAAGCCAACAGACCAGCTCAATAAGGACAGGGATAGTCTAATCCATGAGACTGCCTTTGTGATTCAAGGCAAACGTAATTAAAATATAAGTAGAAGACTGAAACATTTATACAGTTATGTTATTAATTCCCTAGGGGGGAAATGTGGAGTTGGACCTGAAGAAGCAAAAATCAGCAGACTTGCAAAATCTTTGGTATATTTGATTGCATCTCATAGACGATTTCTATTGAAAGATAGCAGACAGGTCTGCAGACTGTCTCTTCTTTTTGCCACTTGCGTGTGGCAAGTGTGCAATTGCATGGGCTCCTGCTCCCCCCGGCAGGGGTACTGCACAGTGCAGGGTAGCAAGGGCAGTGCTAACACATGCAGGAGCATAGGTGGAGCAGCTGCTGGAAGTATTTTAGTTCAGAAGCAAGGGAGGCAGGACGTGTAGCAACTTGTAGTAGTGGAAAACACAGTGGCTTAGTATAAAGAGCAACAGAAATTGAAAAGCCACATCTGAACAGGAGCCAGTAGCTCATGGATCTTCCTCTTTGGCAACTCCTTTGCATACATTAAAGTGGGAAAACATTAATTATACCACAGCAATCCATGTCTTCCAAAAAACAAAGTCTGTGCTGTTTTCCCATGCTGCTGTCAGCCTTCACCCTAGTCTTGCAGGCATTATTCTATCCAACACCACACCTAGCATTTCAGCTGCAGCTGAGGGAAACACCAACCTTATGTTGAACGCAGCCCAGCAGCCCACTAAGTAAAGGAGACAACTCCAGACCTCTACTTAATCTTCTTATTCCCACCAGGTCCTCTGCACTTCCAGCCCCTCACCCCAGCCCTGAGATGAAATAAGCACATATCACACCCCAGGTTTGCACCAGACTCTGTATGAGCCTTATGGGCTTGCAATATGAATTGAGCACCTCACACCCTGAAGATGTGAAACCAAGCCCTACTCCAAATATTATTCTGAGTTCAGTGATCCATATCCTCATAAGGGCAATCACCAGCTTTCTGCTCCTGCCAGCATCTGCCCTAGTGGTGTCTTAATACAAAATTTCCTCCTATTCCAAACAACAGTTGTTCAAATGGAAAAAATCCAAGTAAAATAGAAATCTTAAAATCCACCATATAAACTGCTGATGAACTTCATAATCTGAACCAGTGGAAATAAAGTAGGAAGTGAAGAGACAAGTTCAAAAGGCCAGAGGTAGAAGCAGATCCTAGTAACCTTTTAAGAGTTAGTTATCTAGATCCTAATTAAAATACATTTATAGGACTCCTGGAGAATATGTATTTTTAAATTTTTTATGCAAAAGAAAATGTAAAGTGCTTGTGGCTTGAAAGCATGTGTAGAATGTGAAAGATGGAAGACTCGGAGACACATCCATCCAACTATCCAACAATTTCAGGGGCTAGTGTCTACACAATGAGCCCTGATATAACTCAGATATAAATGAAATTTAAAAATTGACAGCTGTGCATAAATCTTAAAATAAAAATACAGGGCAACCTGCATTCAGTACCTCTTGTTGGATCTCCCCTCAAAACACATCCAGTTTCATTTATGTTTAATGTGAACATTTGTTCCCATTTTTCATTTTCCATAAACAACATCTGCCTGATGATAAGGTGCACTGGTACACATGTTCTTCAGTGTTTATGTCCACAAATTGTTCTATATGAATTTAAAATATCAGTCTTGTTTTTCATCAGACTTGTCCTGGTTCACAGAGGTATAAATCAGAACAAATTAGATTTAGGTGGTAGTAAAACCAGAACAATTTCAGTGGACATTAACTTTTAAAGCTTTTGCAACTGACAGTAGAGAAGAGTGCATGAGAACAGCTCTAGCTCTTGGACACCTGATACAACATTGTGAAAACTTTACTTGATCTTTAAACTGCTACACAAGCACACAAAGAATAAATTAAATAAGAGGGATATTTCAATTCCACACGTGCTCACATTCCGTTTCAAATGCAGCTTAAATATCTCTGTGTAAAAACAGGCCACACCCAAGCCATTCCTCAGATGAAGACATATATTTGCAGTTTTCATTGACAAGCTGTGAGATTCTTTGTTCCCCTCTTGGTCATGCATTTAGATGGTTTTAAAAGGTTGGCTCATTATCAAGGCTGAGCATTCCCCCATCTTATAAACACAGCACTTGCTGCAGTAAAAATTTCCAATTTGCAAAAAAATTGCACAAATTCAAAAGAGAGAGAAAAAAATATTGATTAATGGAATTGATGAAAGCTATAAAAGCAATTGTTCTTGTTAGTTGCTCCTGGGGAAAAAAATACTGCAATATTATTCTAATACTCTTTTCTAGGAATCAAAGATCCTTTTAGTAAATTTTATCAACTAAGTGTCAAACTATGGATTGATAGGTCTGGCCTCAGACTTCCCACTCTTGACCATTTGTCGATGCCTTTTCACCCAGTCCTTGAGTACATTCATAATACTACCTTTGGGGTATATTGTACAATAGTTCCTGAACCAGCATTGTTGCTGAAATCCCCATAAAATGAAAGTATAGCTTTAAAGGGCTCAATGAAATCAGTGATGATCTAAAATATACATGGTGAAAACCAATTCTTTATGTGGTATAGTGGCTGAAACATATAACATAGCATATTGTGCAGATATGAAAACTAATTATTGAAAAAAATTAAGTGGTTTGCCCATGGCCACACATAAAATTGGTTGCTTGAGAGCTAGTCCAACACCTTAGGAAAGCCTAAGATCGGAAGAAATCAGCCAGTGTCTACATATGCCAAAGATGTGATGAAGTGACAACTCCCTGCAAAACATTGTTTTCCTTGATTTCACATTTCATTACAAAGACACATGGCAAGACAGGGCTGCATTTTGGACCAGTTTAGTTCAAACTAATCAAACTGGTGCATTTTGTACCCTGTACACCCAGCTGCCTCCCTGGGTGCAAGGGCAAAAAATGAACGGAAGTCACTTGTGGGCTGGAAACTGGAGACCAAAATGAGGAGAAATAGGGGTGAAGATTTTATTGCTTGGGAACAAGGTTTAAAAGCTGCTGAGAGAGAGGGTGGTACAGCACAGGCTGAATGAAGAGACCAATATAATAGAGGCCTTTAAAAAAGTCAGGATGCAGGATTAGAAACTGAGAGGAACACAGAAATTTTATGATAGTAAAATCACGCAGAGCATGAGGGAGGAGTAATGTTGAAACACACAGCAATATTTTCTACAGTTCACTTATTAGAAATAATTTATCAGAAATAATCATCTGCCTTCACAGCAACTGCTCTTCTCAAGAGAACAAATGTAGTCTATTAGTTTTCCTTTATATACCCTGCATTGTTGTAACATTGAGCAATACTTAAATCTAATTCTTCTGATACACAGTTATGAAAGATGTCATTTTTAAACCTTGAAATATTTACAAAGCTATTGAAACTCACACAATTAAAGTCTGAATCAAATTGGCATTTATATGTGGTATACAACAACAGATTTGTAACATTCAATCAGTTAAAATAAAAGTGGCAATAAAGTATCACCAGACAAAAGGAACCAATTTTTGTCTGCATCCAGCTGTTTATTTATGTATTCATCTGCTTAATAAATCTCCACCAGCCTTACAAATGTGCACATTTTAATGACAATTTTGGAGAGGCAACTTATGGGTTTGGGGCAGGGGAGATAGGTCACAAGCTTTCTTCTCAGCCAGGAACATGGTGTGCTTAAGTTTCCATCTGTAGTAAATTCATTCACTTCTATTATAGCCTTGACTATACTAATATTTAGCTGCTGAAATACCCCTTTTGGACTTGCACACCCAGCTTAACGTCTTAAAACCCACTACAAAGAGCATTATATCACCATGAGCTGGCTCAACGAAAGCCAGGTGCATCAACATCCAGGTCAGCAATGTATTCACTACAGAAATGGCTACTGTGAAGTTTATGCATGTGCTCAGGACGTTAAACTTTTTTCCAGTCTAACAGGCAGGAACCTGTTAGGTTCAATAACTGCATTTTTACAATGCCTTTAATGATTGGAGTCTGTCCCATGAGTGAAGCTCATAAAAAGTATTGGATCAATAATATTAGGAATACTACTACTTATTACTAGTAATAGTTTGCCAAGCTGATTAATTTAGTTTTTCTCACTTTAATTCTCCTTTACTGCCTACATGAACCCCTATTACATGCAAATCATGGAAACAGACTTGAGTGCCTACTTGCACCTAATCTTGTTCAACAATTTCTTTTCATTAGTGGGATAAAAGCACTCTGCTGCATTCAGCGCTCTACTATGTGCCCTTTGAGTCTTTAGCTTAACCCTTTTAACATGATTAAAATAAACAAAGATCAATGCAGCCAGCATTCCTCAGAATGACGGAGACAAGCTTAATGGCTATTGAAACTTCACAAAGAAAACAAAAAAGCTAAAACTTTTTTCCTTTTTTTTTTTTTTAACTGAAGCAGAAAAAAGTCTAATTGACTGTGATTAGTAAAGCCAATACTTTGAGACGTTGTCTAGGTTACCAGATCTATTGTGCCTTTTCAGCAGTCTTGGCCATTACTTAACTATTGGATTAATTGTATGCAGAACAAATCATCTGCTATTTCATTTTATGACTCATTAAGCAAGTATAGCAGATAACTACTACTGCTTTTTGGTGTAAGAAGATTTCAAAACTTCTGCACTGCTAATGATACTAGAATTAGGAAAAGCAAATACCTTGCTGCGCGCAAAGGTCAGAGTAAGCACTAATGGAATACTTATCTGCCCAAAAAGTAAATTAAATCAATTTCCTGAGCCTTGTAAAAGGTATAAAGCTGAGGCAGGAGGCTGCAGGATGAAGAAATTGCAGTTCACTTGCAGGTGGCTCTCAGTGATACTCTAATGTACACTAACCATACAACCCAGCAGAGCTGCTAAGAGATTTTTTCACCGTACGGAGGGATGCACTTTGGACAGAGTTGGTGCCAGCTAGGAACATGTCTGGATTTTGGGGAGACTGATGCCTAATGAAAGGGGAAAGGTTTTACTGAGAGAGATGTGCATGGCATACTTTGGAAGGACAAAAAGGAGAGAAAGAGACTCATCTTGCCAGGATGGGAAGAGTACATGTCTACGCAATGAGATTTTTTCCTGGAGATGTCTCAAGCTCTCTCACCCTCATCCTGCGCTCTCCCTCAAACTCCAACACTCTTTGTAAAATCACATGAGGTGCGACACCTTCCTCTGCTCCTCTGGCACGGAAGAGCTTTACAATTTGTCTGTGAAGCAGCACATACAATTCTGATCATACACTGCAGTCCCTTATGCAGATACGAAGGAAAAGGGGGGGAAAAAGCAGAGCATGGAGTGAAAAGGATGGAAAATGATCATTTGTGTACTAATAAAACTCTTGTTTCTTTGGAAGTAGGGTGTAGATTTGTGCACTTTGATGCAGAGCAGAAGACCAATTAAGCTAAATTGTAGGTGTGCCTTCTCCTCTCTGTTCTGGATTTCTCTCTTTTTTTTTTTTTTTTTTTTTCTTTTTTGGCTGGAGACTAAGCATTTATACTGTTCTTTTTCATGGAATTAATAATAACAGTAGTGGTCAATGATAGTTGCACACTGAATTCTCATTAGTGTCATTAAAAGTATCTTTTATTCTAATAATCACCCTATATATTTGTTGCAACCTGACCTTTAAAGCTGTGAATAATGTCAATCAAAGCATGTTAATTTCTCTTCAGCATTTTAATAACTGTTGTCAATACTGATCACATTTTAGCCATTTTCTACACTTATTCTATTAAAAATACAAAATTTCTTTCCCCCTTCATTCTTAAAATATTAAAAACATGGGAACTTAAAGGGGACTATCCTGGTGAAACCTGTTGTCACAGATTTTTAGGAGGTAAGGTAAGACATGTAGGTAAGACATGTAGGATGTCAGCACAGAGCCCTCTAAGTCTCACTGAGTTAGGAAAAGCCTGTGCATGTGGCGTTATTTCCCCCAGGTTGAAATATGGAAAAAGGGAAAGTAGACCTCAAGTGATCACTTAGAAAAATCAAAGTGCCCCTGCGGAGCCTGCAAAGGATGGCCTGTAGCAAGGAAACCCACATTACAAAGGCATTGCAAATCCCTGGGAGTGTGGGAGGGACTCTTTTGGGTTGAGAGGAAGGAGGTGGCAGAAGGTGGCACTCAATTCCTTCGTGACTGCATTTCTACCGCACCTCTCTGCTTGCCCGGGTTCAAAGGTTGGATGCCAACTGAGCGATCCACAGCATCAGAGCAAGAGGAAAGTGAAAACACTGTGATCCTCTTCTTTTAAACTAATCTCATTTCTTATCTCCTCCCTGCCTGGTGTTGTCATTTCTGATCCAAAATTTCAGTAATTAAACAGCAGGGAGGCATCCAGCTTGTGTGGCATCAAGGTAACCCTAGGACTGAACGGATGAAGTTTTTGGAATGACTTACTGTCGGTGGTTACAGCATGTTCTAAGGACTTGCATGATGTTTGTGAGCCGTTCGGCTTAATCCTCTCCCTGATGAATGAGTTGTCATAGATCCAGGAGAAACTCCTAATTTTTCTTTTCCTTTTAATAGAATTCTACTGTGCAGCTCCTCTGGTGCTGGCACCTTGTAGGGTTGTTTTATCATTACCCAAGTTGCTGTAATGTTCTCTTCTGAGTAGATGCTAAACTTCCCCCCTGCCCCCCCGCCCCAATTTACTTTTCTCCTATCATTCTGTGTAACTGCATTAGATAGGAAAGGCGTCTCAGCTGTTTACCAAGAGAAACGATTGCTTTATTGTGCTTAGAAATATAAACATTTCCTTGTTCTGCCAGCTTTCCTCACTTTAAACTAGGAAAACACATAACCTGAAAGTGTCGCATGTTTTGGAGATAGAACATATTTTGGGGGCCTATCAAATACAGGTCAGGTAAACACATTGCTATCACTTTCCCATTAATTTCTAGTGCCAAAGAAAAGAAAAAAGAACAGCTGTAGACTGTCTGAAGGTTTCAGAACAAGTCTTCCCCTTTACACAGCAGTCCAAACATTTACAGCTTCATTGGTTACTGTTTAGAAAATGTTCTATATGGAAAAAATCCCTAAAACTGCTATTATTATTATTAATTTAATATCATATGTATATTTATTCATAAAGTACTCTTCTCTGCCTTTATGCCACAGAAAAGCTCATTCATCATGTCACAGCCTTTCACCCTTCCTTTGTTTGATACTGCCCAAAGTGTACCATGGAAGGTACTGTATTTCCTGAGATATCTTTGGTTTGGGTTTGTTTTTTTTTTCCCTATTTCACCTCATTTAATGTACTAAGTACGTGTTAGGATTACAAAAAGAAGAATTGCCATACTATTACCATTTGAATGCAGTGAGAACTCATTTTATGCTGCCTTAACTTTGGATTTCTAGTGCTTTGAAATGCAACTGGGGTAAGCATTTGGCTTAACAATGGGATGCTATTATTAAGAAAATAACAGTTAATGGCCATATCTTCTTGCTCTAAGAACTCTCAACTGCATTGAAACAGAGGCAAATCCACTATTTTGCTGTTCTAAATGAAAGCACCACTATAGGTGAGATGTTTTGATTGCACTGCCAAGCACTCTCCTTCACTTAGAATTTAAGCTGCTCAAGTAATTTAACTGATACATAACATTATTTTAGACATTTTTTTATTATTTGCAGACAATTATAGCTTATTATCTTACATATTTAACTCCCCTAACATCCCACATTTTAGCTGACCTCATGAACATCTTGGGTTCCCAGTGACACATCTGTTCCTGGAATTACAGCGTTTCAGGGCCTAACTAGAGGCTGTAAATCAGATGAAACAGTTTAAAGAGGAATGGACTGGCTGTAACAGGCAATACGGACTGGCAAGGTTTGCAAGTGCCCTGTCTGCAGGTGAGTGAGCACAAGGTGCCAATCACCACATGCTGATAACAAGTGGCAGGGGAGCAACATGCTGTCACAACCTGAAGTTTGGATTTCTGCCATTATAATGTTCCTGTGACAACTGCAAAATCTCCCAGGTGGCCAGAGGCTTATAAATTCATAAATACATGAGAGCTTGTGCCTTGCTTGCTGAATTCGACCCTGGCATTTCCACAAGACAGGGATATATACACTGAGTTAGTACTCAGTGGAGTAGGGCAAAGGACTCTCAGTGCTCACCCTAAAAAGGTCTGGCATTAAACAGGCCAAATTAGGCTTCTCAGCAGGGAATGAACATGGATTGTCTATCAATCTGTCACAGCAAAAACAAGCTCCAAGCAGAGGCATTATTGCTCTTACAGACAAGGATACACTGAGCTGCATGGGAAGTGGGCTACAAGAAATGCATTAAATAAAATGACATGGGAGCAGCAAGAGAGGGGAGAGATGGAAATGAGAGCAGAGATGTTATTAAGGCAGACAACCGAGATAGCCTTGGAGCTACCAGCATATGTGTCAAATAGCTAATTGGTCAAAGAGTTTTAGTCACTGTTCTCAGTTCCTCATCAGCAGACCCTGACTAAAGTCACTGATTAATTCCTTTCAACATCTCTG
The DNA here is from genome assembly GCF_030463565.1 of Pelecanus crispus. Classification (NCBI taxonomy): domain Eukaryota; kingdom Metazoa; phylum Chordata; class Aves; order Pelecaniformes; family Pelecanidae; genus Pelecanus; species Pelecanus crispus. The sequence continues at coordinate 7,849,665 of NC_134653.1, read as the reverse complement.
TGAGTTTTACCAGCAAAGTTTAAACACTCCACAGAAGTTTCCAAGGGGTTAAAATATATGGCACCTGTATTTTATTTATAATCATGTGGGATAAAGTTTCACATTCCTGACATATTAAGTGAAAATAATGCTTTTGTATTTTAAACTACTTCCAGTGCCATCTGGAGCATTTTAACACTAGATGACTTGCTAGCAACCAGTATAAAAAAACCAAAGTACTTATAAGAAAGATGCATGGCTACAAGTTGGCCTATTAATATTCAACGGTTTATTTTATAACTTCTGAAGATACCAGGCTCTGATCTGCATGCAACTCCAATTACTGTTAATGGGAATTATGTGAACATCCAGAGTAGTTATATGGCCCTTAAACTCTTGGTACAACAGCTCTCATTGTCTACGACTCTAAATTTGCATAAGCAATTAATGTCTCATTAATGTCTCATTAGGAACTCATATGGTGTGAGGGAGGAAAGAGCATTAGTGCCTCTATGGAAACCGTATTAGGTCACACATGAAAATTACTTTACTGGTTTTGTCTTGGTTTGTATTTGTACATGTAGAAAAAGACAAAATTGTAGAGACACACAATTTGGCAGAGATCGGCACAACTGCTGTGGAGTAAGGCAGGGCTGCAATTGTGGAGGATGTTTCCAGCTAGACACAAGACATTTAGGGAGGGACCAAATAAAGGCCACTGAGCTCCTCTAACAGCAGAGCAAGCTCAAACCATGTGCTTTAATGTCTGCAACTGGTAAATCCTATATTTAACTTCAAACAATTGAGCAGTCCCACTGAAGTAAATTAAAGACCTATATTTTGCTGGCCTGTAGCCATGATCCCTTCACACTTACACAAACCAAAACCACTTAGGTTTGGTGGTGTTCTGTTATGATCAATGAACCACCAGACTAAACCCGTAAGGATCTTCCATCCCACAGCCTGAAAGTTCCTTCTGGTTACTCTGCAGGGCTGGAAGCTCCCTCCACATCTGTCATTCCTGGTTCACTGTTGAGGTATTCATCCTCTGAACACCTCACTGAAAAAGAACCAGCAACACATGGGATGGTATTTTGACCATATATATTTCTAAGTGTATGCACTGGACTTACAACAAACTATTAGAGAAAGTCATAACCTTTGCAGGTACAGCAGAGTACCAAAGTTGACATCAGACTCTGTCTCAAACATCAGATTTCAAGAGTCTCCTGTACAAACAAACTACACCTTCCAAGTGGGAAGTTCAGTCACTGCTGAACTGGGCTTTTCACTGTGCTCCGTATTTAGATGAAATCCAAAAATTTTGTTCAGAACAATCTGAGTCTGAACCAGAGCACTGGCATATGAACACTGGCATCTGAAGATCAAAATCTTCAATCTGTCCTACTGAAGCTTACTATGAAAAGACCAAATCCTCTGCAATACTCCATGATGTTGAGAAGCCTTGGTGCAGTTGCTACCTGAAGTGTTTTAAGGATCAGCAGCTGAAGGAGCATGTGAATGACTCGTATATATTCAAGAGGGTCCACTTAAACAACAGTCAGTAGCTGGATGGAGCCTTCTTACAAAACACATGCTGAAAAAGCATTATGTTGCCTGAGAGAACCCATTTCTTTCCCAAGGAAATCTAACAGGATTCATACTTTGAAGTCAAAGAACATCCTAACTATTAACTGAAAATACAGCTAAACGTTCTCAGTATGTTCCTAAACCCGAAGAGAGCACATACAGCACTCTGAGTTCCTGTTAGCTGTTACTTGTACCTTCAGCATCCTTTTGGGCTGCTTCAGCAAGTACAGCTCTAAAGAGCAGCATGTTTATTCTGAAGAGTCCCAAAGGGATTCAGTAGTTCTAACCAGGCTGTGCTTTCATACATGCAGTGCCATCTCTTACATTAATGAAATTCCTCCTGCTTCAGCTAGAATATTATGGTATCTTCAGTTCAGTGGGGTTATATAGCCTGAGTGCCGGCTCCTGTCAGCCACAGAGCCCTGGGCCAAAGCTTACAGCTTGCATACAAAAGAAATCAGCACAAAGCGCTCTAATTTTCAGTGGAAAAGGAGGTGAAAGAATTAAAACAAGCACAGTGCTGTCCACAGTGGAGACACAAGCAGTTAATCAGAAGAGCAGGCACGATGCTCAAATGTACCTGCGGTAATTTATGGAGCCAGTATTTTTTCTGGATAAGCTGTTTTCTATGCAAGTACATGGAATTAATCCAATGCTGATTTGTCAGGATATGGACCATAGCACCTGAAGAATACTTCTGGCAAAAATTTCAGATCCAGCTACTCTGAACTGTACCTCTGATACCTCTCAAAGCTGCCAGAACTGGCGTTGGCTGGGTTGAAGGAACAAATGAAATTAAAAAGACCTTTGCTGGGAAATGGTGGAGATGAGAAAAAAAAAGACGGCTCCAGAGGAACAAACAGGAGTGCTGTAGGATTGTGGGGATGAGGCAGACACAAGCAGAAAAAGTACAACCAAGTACTGCCAACAATTCTACATATAAAGCTTTCATTGGTTTGAAATCCCTTTTAGATCTGCTGTTTAAATTAAACAATATAGCCATTTGTTGGAGAAACCAGTTTAGGGTCCCTGTATTCCCATTCTGAAGCTCATGAGACAGTGTGAAGACTGGCATGGCCTAATTACAGAAATACAAGTGTCCTTAACACTACACAGATAGAAATCTGAAGTTTCTGACGCATTCCTCAAAACAGCAATTTCTACATTACGGTGCAACTTGGAAATCTTCAAAGGGATCAAGGCTTCTATAAGAAATCAAATTTATGCGCTCAGCCCTGAGCCTGGACACAGTAATGTTGCCCACAAACCAGATGAGAGTCCAAAAGAAGGAAAGCACTTCTTTTATCACCCTGTCCTTGGAAGGCAGCTCATACATCACCTCTAAAAGAAGAGTCAGTAAGACAACCACAGTTTCTGTCTGTGGTCTCACAGGTACGTGATTCTTCTTTGGTTCTGTAATTTTTTAATGCTAATTTCTACATTTTTAGCATCATTCAGAAATCTACAAAGAGTTAGCAACCACAGTGGATGCAAAATGTCCCCTGGGGCTGGTCAGAGCTGTTTCTCTAAAATGGTCTTATTTATTATTCTTTCTGATGTAATGAGTAAAATCCCTCTCTCCGAGATGGTAAAGTATTGGTACCCTGTGGAAAAATTAACACTTATAAGCTATGTTTTAAAACCATTTGGATCAGAAGCTTCTAATTTTGACCCATTTGCACCTGCTAAAAATAGGGGTAGGTACTCAAATAGCTGGAAGTTGAAGCTGGTGCCAACATATTCTTCTCTTCAGACAATCACCAACTCAGAGTGCACCAGAAGTGAATTAAAAATACTGGAAATAGAATAAACCCCCCTTGTTATTTTAATTGGGCTGAGGACTGAATTATGGCAATCTCTAAACTGCTAGACAGCTTACCAGACTATACTCTGGACATCTTCTGTCCAAGAAAGGTACCTCCATTTTTAACAAAATTGTTTTAGTAACTAGAATTTCAAGACTTGCATCTAGAGAAAACTGAAAACCAATACAAGCTGGGCAACCACTGAAATGCAGGCAATTATATTGGCACAAAGGGACTGACCTCACTGCACATCGTTCCATAGGTTAGTCCAAGAACCACTTCTGCCTTTTGAAGGCAAAATGACCCCAGCTCACCCTTGCTGGGAGCCATCAGCACACAGTAGGTTTATGAGAGTTTGGCTCAGCATGTATAGGGTGATATACTGAATTTAAGGACCTGACCTTACAATAGCTGGACTCAGAGCAAGACAAGCAAGACACGTGAGACAGTTTTTATCTCTTAATATTAAAGGCAGTATGTAATTAGCTGAGAACTGTGGTTATTTCCAAGTTGGTCTCTACTTCCTCAATGCCACAGATGTTTTACTGTTTTGCTGAGCACATCTGTATTCCTGATTGAATCTTAACAAACCCTACACTTACACAACCATTCTGATTGAAATGGAATTTAATTATGTATATTGGGGATAGCTCTCCCAAGCAGAGTCCTCCTACATCTTTGCACATTATTGTAAAATAATCAATGTTTTCTGGACAGAAATACTCTGCAGTATGCCATGAGCCTTCTGGTAGATGTGTGAAGGACTGCCTTCCTAGTAAATCAGGACAGATCTGATATATTTTCTCTTCATATTCAGGATCAGAGTAACAGCATACTTAGCCTTAATTATCTTTAAACACACTACCATGCAAAGAAAAAGAGCACCACCACAGAAGTTATTGAAACAAAGTCACCTCCTATAATTAAATGCACTGGCTTCAGTGGGGCTAAGCTTCTCTGGCTGTGAGTAATGCCAGCATTCACACCACAGTCTGCTAACTGCCAAGCTCCCATTTTGCATACTTCTGTGGAAAAAAACCAGATGAAACATTAATAGTGTTTAACTCTACATTTCTGTTACGCCTTTTTGTAAGAATTGATGTGCTGATCGGTATTTTCACAAATGAACACAGTGTTAAAAAATACTTTTTATTAAACAGTTGTACTGCTAGTGGTTTTTTAAACAGGTTTAAATGTTACAGACAATCTGTTAAATTTCAGTAGTGAGTATGCTTTATTACACTATAGGACTCACTTTGGACTTTGCAAGTAAAATTTTCCATCACCTTTTAATTAAGAGTCTTTCTGTAAGAGTATAATTTATCTCCAGTTGAGGCAACAGACTATATGAATAGAGCCTGCCTCCATTTCAATGGATTAGCCCAAAGCACCAGATGTTTTCTGTGAGGAATGAAAGCCTTTTGGGTTGGGTTTTTTTTCAGTTCTTAGTTGCAGTCCCCAGGCCGACACACGCCACCATGTTGGCATCCAACAGAATAATCAAATGGATGGTTAATAATGATGATTTCCTTGGGCTTTGATTTACTCAAGTGAACGATCGGAAAAACATTTGCAAAATGAGGGCTAACAATTATATTCTCCAGTGTGGCTTTAAACAGGAAACTAAAAAGAAGATAAATAGGCACAATACTGAGATACTGATGAACAGGATTGTATACAAACCCTAATCATAAGAAAAATTGTTTGGTCTACATGCTCTGCAGGAAGAGCACAAGCCAGCTCCAAAGCGGGTGCTATGTAGGCCCCTTGGCGCCTTGCTGGTCTTGGGCTGCTAATCCCAGGCTCTCAGCAAGGCTCAGTCGCTACAACTGCACCAAGACAACATGATGACGTGGCTCCTGGGTCAGGCCTGCTTTGTGTTGGGCAAACCCAGGTCCCAGTAGCTTTAGCAGCATCTTTACCTGTCCTTCTGCAGTAGCTGGGCTGTGACACCCATCACTAACACTCACATCTAAACAGCTGGCTCCCAGCCCTCTTGGAGGCAGCAGTGGTGGTTGGATGGGGCATCAGCTCTGGAGACAACTGCTTTCTTTACAGGAGCAGGAAAACTGGCACCACATCTGCTTTTCAGGCTCGGCACTTCTATTGCCAGCATGAGCCAAAACCAGCAATATTTTAATGCAACAGGAAGAACTGGACAAAAGTGCCTGGCAGGGGACACACAGTTCCCTCTGCCACCTCTGCAGCCAGAGCGGTGACACTGTAGGCGTCAAAAGGAAGAAGAAGCACAGGTGAGAGCCCTCAGTCTTCTCCTTGTATCCCTAATCATTGTCAGACTGAAATCTCAGTCCCATAAGTGTCTCACCCTCCATATTTCCCACATTGGGACACTCAGGTGCAACCATAAACAAACACACATGCTGCTCGCACTGACAAACTTGGCTCCAGGGGTTCAACAGTTCACCTTGAAATGTGAAAAGTTTCTTTTGCTAAAAGAGAAGATTGTCTGCATAAGCAAGCTTATTGGCAAGAATTTTCTCCCCCATTCTTTCTCTCCCTTCTGCTCAAAAAATTATCTTATTACCAGTAGCTCCCATAAAACAGCTTCAGTGTTCAGATCCTTGAGTGTCAAATGGCATAAGTAAGCAACAAAAGAAAGCATGCTGCTATGTCCTGAGATATGCTGAGGTTCATAGAAATGGTACAAATTTCTAACATCCTGTTTGTTTTCCTTGTATTATGGAAAGTGTGTGTGTAACCCAATTTTCAGTGTTTCACTTCTTGATGCCTTGTTAGCAGCAATTGCACCTCCCGGGAGGACCTAACAGTGTAGAGTCTCGTACTAACTCTGTACAGAGCGATCCTTTAGGGAATTTCATACTTCACAGTACAAGCTATCAATAAAAAAAAATCATAACTGCCTCTGGTTGCACAAATCTTAATGCAGTTACTGTACAGGCAGGAATGTTAACTCTTTAAAGCCCCTTTATCTGATGTTCTCATTTCAAACCACATTTATCTCCCAGTATCTCTGAGGTTTAGCAAGTCTTGTCTGAAATGGCATATTATAATTACTTTCCTTCCGCCCCCCTTCACAGTACATATAAATAAAGGCTTTTACATCTTACCTCCCAAGCTACTATGAAATGCCTTTGTTTTTGAACACAGTAGAACAAAAACAATGTTGTATTATTCAGTAGCCGTGGGAAATAGTTCTTTATTTGGATGCAATTAAACTTAAATGGTTAGTTCTGCTTTTTATCAAAAGCCTCTATGAAATATGTATAAACACAGCAATCTTTGCCTGCTCATTTATTCACTTTGAATAAACTATGCAGAATTAAATTAAGCTTTATTTCATTCTTGCTGTTAATAAGGTGGATAATTGTCCTGAGAACTTACTAGCTATGTTACATGCTGTACTGATCTTGTTTCTTTAATGTACGTCCAGAGAAAAGGGGCAGGATTCTTGATGCTTCAACTGCTAGTATTTTCCCTTACTGAAAGTGTAGCTCTGTGCTCCATCTGAAACTGGCGGATTTTGACCCATCTCATTCTCATGAAGTCAATGGCCATTTTCTCATTGATGGTGATTGTCTGAGAGCCTGTGAATGATTCTCATGGCATAAATCTGCCCTGCTTTGGATATCACAATTTAATCCACAACATTCCTTAAGCTTGCTTTCTGCCTAAGTTTTTGTGAGTGGGAGGAGATCTAACTGGAGTTTTCTGAGAAGTGTCATTGCAAGGAATTTTTAGGGAAAACAGAGGGAGACTCCTGTAAGAGACAGCCTGAGAAATCACTAGCAGTTTCCTACCAAAATCAGCATCCCTGGTGCAAACTGCTCGGGTTGCTCTGAAGGTGGAGGCAGAGCTTGCACAGTCCAGCCTGGTGGCTCCAAATGCTTCAGGGCTCCCCCTTGCACAAAAGAAAACTCTGACACCTCCCCCCACAGTTAAAGATCACTTCCATTTTGTTTTGGAAACAGCCACCAACATTTTGCTTTCTTCACCCCCAAACCAAAATTTGACCATTTTTTCCCCAAAGGAAAACCAGGTTCATTTTCATCATAATTCTGAATGAAAAGTTCACAATGAGGGGAGTTCCTGTAGAATGGAAATGTTGAAGATTTTACAGTTTTACCTTCACCATCAGATGGCTGAAGCCACAAAGTTATGAAAAAGATCATGTTGCCCAGGCAACAATTTTTTCACAGTCAGCAGATCAGTCTTGCAACTTATTTTTAGCTTTTCTCAAGGAAAGAAATACCATTGCAGAGGAATGCTGGCAACAAACAACAAAAAAAATGCACTGTTCCTAGAAGTAGTAAAAATATTAGTTTGATTACATTGGTATGAAAGAAAAAATGCTTCTGAAAAAAGGAAAAATCCCAAGCTTTTAAAGTGACAAGTCATGATACGCATGGGAAACACTCTGATTTTGTACCTGATTTGCATGAGCACAAAGTCAGCTACTTACACATATAAATGGCTAGTTATACATCTAAGAGATAAACATGATTTCCCTGCACGGAACCCAAAATCTGTTGCTACATCCTACAAAGCAGCTATAATCATTTATTTAGGAAGTCTCTGAAATTTATATTCATATTACATGCATTTCAACATTTGTGTAGAGTAAATATATTTGAGAATTTGCCACACTTCTCAGCTGTCATGAATTTTATTTTGGTGCTTGTTTATGTGAAGTGACATTAAAAACGAAATGAAACAGGAAAGATAAAAACATATACAATTAGTTATGATGTTCTAAGATAGCTTTTATTACCATTTATCCTTGTGAGCAGCAACATGTGCTCAACAACTCAAGACTCAAATAAATAGGCTCTAGCAGTACATTTTGCACACTGACAAACGCTATCTCTAAGGAGACAGTTCAGATATTTCAGGGGGATGCATTGGGCAAATGTATTTTTTGAAGAACTTGAATTGCCATCCCTTGTTGAAGAGGTGTTATTTCTGTCTCCATGATAATGAAACTTCCCAATGATCAATAAGCCTGGTCTACAGACACTCTGGAAACAGTACTCGTCCCAGTTTCATGGATTATGCCTTATTTAGAAGTACACCTGAAACTCTTTTTTTAAGAAGATTCTCTCTGACAGCCACTTTCTAATCAGACGCAACAGTTACCTCTCCAGCCAGCAGAAGTTTTATTTCCTAGCTCAGTGCAAAACTTAGAGTTTACTTAGAGTTTACATGTGGAGAGGATATGCAGGTAGATGTTTTACTCCTTATTAAGTTATTAAGGCTAGTTTTAAAAAGATCTCTTGTAAATTCAAGTCCAGATGCACTCTCAGACAAGCACAAGTGCTTTACACAATTAAACAGTCTTGTTCTTTCTAGGCAGCTGCCAAAGCCCTCTGTCTTTCTGGACCTGTTTTGACTTGCTTGTGCCAAGGCTCTGCAGAGAAGGGATGCAGGAGGACAGCAGAAACAGCATTTCAATTGCAATTCCCTGTTTCAAGAATTTTCTGACTTTGGAGGGATGCTCTGAATTTGGGTAGCCACCAGTGACACCACAGCCCTGGCCTAGGCATGCTGGCCTCTGCCTATCAGACAGGTCTTAAAAGGCTATGAAAAGCCCATGGGAGAAAGTGCTGCCTGGAGGGAAAGGAGGAGCCAGCACTATGAGCTGAGGCCCTTCGTTTTTCAGCTCTGTGCAAAATGAAGGTAACACGTGGACCGCCCATAACTCCCATCCCCGTACAATATGTGCATCTAAGATAAGCAGATAAATGGGATGAGAAGGAAAGACAGACCAATTCAAGTATCGAATCGCCAGCCCTCGGCCAAAACACATTACATCACTAGTAGCATCTGTGCTAATTGCCCCACTTTGGGAACTCTCCTCAGTTCTGTTGCATAATTCTACTACCACATTAATTAATAACATGCACTAATCTGCACTTAAACTCCCTTGGTACCCAGATGTTGATATGACCCCTAGCTAGTCACTCATGTCTGGGTCGATATATCATCCTGTAAACTCTGGCAGCTTTCCTCCACTCAAACTAAGTCTCGGGAGCATAAAGCACCTAGTATCTCAAATCATGAATCCTTGTGTATTTTTTGCATCCAACACTTATCTGTTATATCTCCATAACTGGGACACACTATGACCTGTACCCCCTTACCTGTCACCCTTAATTTTGGTCTGAATGTATGAGATTCAGCTGTGTATTTCAGATGCTACCAGCATTTCGAAACCTGGTGCAATATGAAGGTTTCCTTAGCAACAGTCACCATAGGAAGCCCTTTAAAGATGTCTTTCCTGACTCCTGTAATTCTGTTTTTCAGAGATTTACACAGGTAAATCAGAAATAAAGTTTTGATGTGAACTTACAAAACAGCAGCAGAAAAATAAGTGTATTGAGTTTGAATGCAGGTAAGTTATTTCTGAATATGCTCTGAAAACATATCTCCCATTTAAGCTCATAGTATTATCTCCAGAACTTGCACAAAAGAAAACAGAAGGGATAACTTTTCTAAAAAGAGTAGCCAATTTCCACTCTTCCAAGAAAGCTTGATTTGTGTGATCACCTTCGATAGGAATGAGCCACACTATACATTTATTATCTGCCATGTTAAGATAATTAAACAGCTAGTTTATGAACCATTGAACTAGTGTACTGGTTGATGATGCTGTAGGTTTAGTTGCAATTCATACTCTAGTCCATCTTTCATAATAATCTAATAATGAGGTATCAATTAATTATCACAGCTTTGAAAGGAGAGTGTGGAAAATGTCATTGCTTCAGTAATGTCTCCAGTAATATTTTATTTTCTCTTTAATTATATCCCAAAAGCAAATGCAGCCAATATAGCTGCAGCAAAGTCACCACCTGTAAATGGCAGGCTAGCAGACCATTAATCAATAGGCTCTCTGCAAGGAGATACCTCTTCTATGCTGAGCAAAACATGAGTCTGATTTTACAGGAGGCATAAGCAATAAAATACCTACTGCTAATATCTAATGTGATGATTCCCTTTTACTTGTGTACCTGCCACTGTGAAATATTACTGAAATAACCTGTTTTCAAGCATGATGCTTTCAGCATCAGTAAATCAGCATTTCACTGGCAAGGAAAAAACCCACCCTTATTTATGCGAGACCCCTTGCAGAAACATGTTATTTCTGGAAGAGGCAGCCATCATAAAATGTTTTTCTCAGAAAACATAGCTGTTGTCCATGATAAAGAATTATCCAGATCTCAAAGCAAGACAGAAGCATGGAGAATGAAGTGAAGAATATGAAGAAAAGCCTTCAGAGCTTTGTTAGGGCAGAAATCTCATTATAACTCTGCTCTCTTTGCTTAGGAGGCTGGCAAGCTTTTCCTGCTGCTGTTAAATGTTTATTTTCCCTAGCAGTCTATGGATAGTGATCTCTCTCCCAGCCCTTCTCTTAGCACACATTTGCATGTGAACCATTTAATAAATAAAAAAATTCTAGTTGATGAGACTGCAAACCAATGGCAAAGCCAAGGCTGCAGACAGGTGGCGGCATAAACTGAGAGCCCTTGCATGGGAACTAGATAAGGGCAGTAGAAAAGATGGTGCAGAAGGAAGACAGTCCATGCAAGAGCTGTTGGGGGAATTTGGTAGCGTGATCAGAAGTGTTGCTAATGTTTTTTGCACTGGGCAGTTGCAATCCTCTGTGCTTGCTGCCCATTTGCCCAGCAGAAATAAAATTTGGTCCTGTAAAGCTCGTATGCATAATTGGAGCAAAAATACAAATGAAGAGACTGGGAAAAGCTATCCTTTTGGAGGAATTTCTTTTTCTACATATTGTTTGATCTCCAGAAGCACACAGGCAAAAAAGTCTGTCCCCCTGCAGATCTGTCCAATTTCCAGAAGCACCACCTCCTTTCCTTCCTTCTACAGGTCCTGAGCTTTGCTCTGCCTTTCTAACACCTCCTCCCACGCCATGCTGGGGAAAGGGAGAGCATCCAGCCGAGGCTGCCACTGGGACCTTATGCCCTGTAGAAAGTCAACCCAGGCATGCATTCCCCTCTCTACAGCTGCTGTGAGGCACCAACAACTACCTGGATAAAAAGAAATGCTTAAATCCCCCAAACGCCTTCAGGTATAATCAGAGCGGGATATTCCAGGACTGGTCAGAAATTCTTTCAGAACTGCTTAGCAAATTTAGTTTTCAAAATAAAGTGTTGTTTGGGACAGGGAACATAGGTCTAGGAATGACAGGAGCAGGGCTTTGCCATGCTTTCATTACCTATGCTAATGAACATTGGCTTCTGCATAGGACAACCACATTACTCTCCAACAAAACCTGCCCATTTGATATAAGAGGTTCTGCCAGAAGGCCAGGTCTCTGCTGCTGTTTACATACACTTTTTAAAGCCCACTTATCAAGAAACAAGTAGATTATAGAGATTCACTTTTTCAAAGTGGCTGGAGTAAAGGCCTGTGAGTTTTGAAAGGTCAGTCATGGTTATTGACTGCTTCATAACAGTACTAAAAGGCTTTTCATAGCAAAAACACTTGATCACTGAAAAAATATCGATTCGGGCACCAGAAAATACCACGATGTAGGACACGAAGAGTATTGCAGAGCAGGAGAGCTTAAACACACTAAGAACAATTCATAAAAGCTTTTCACAGTTGGCTTTAAAGAAAAAGGATTTTTTTTTTTTTTTTTTTAATTGCTAGCTGGACAAACCACTGCTCCATTATGTTGATTTTAAGGAGAAATATAGACACACCCTCATTTTTTTCTTCTGTGTGGTTTCCCCTCTTTGACTTTTCCTTCTCTGAGAAGCTGTTTCCTGTCTTGTGGCAACTGTGGTATTCATGCCCAGAGAGTTGACTTCTCTCCATATCCATTCCTAAACAAAACCTCATTTCTTAATCTTTTGCGTCACCTCCAAGGCGCTTGGGTACACAACAGGATGAACTAAAAAAATGGGACAGCACCTTTCAGCAGAACATTTTCTGTCATGCCAGGTCATTGTTTGTTGCAGTTTGTATTTTATTAAAAATATTACAGGTGCTCATACTTGGGCCTAAGTGGATAAAGGTCAGTTCCATAACCTATACTGTAAATGCAGAAAGCTTTATAAGCTGCAGATGTCAGGAGATTTCTGGAGTCTGCCACCACATACAAGGCTGCTTCAGGAAGGGGACATTTAAATGTAGTTTTGGACAATTACATGAATAGACAAAGTGTCAAGTTGTCCCTCGGGTAAGTTCACAAAATTCACAGCTGCAATGTTAACACGGGATGTCATCCTAGAGATACAGAAGAAGATGCTTAATCCAGGATTAAGATATTACAGTTCCTTCTCCTAGGTTTCCAACATGAAGTACAGACAGGTTTCTAAAGCTTGGGTGGCAAACAGGGACAACTGAAGTCATGCACCCTTTGAGTTTATGCCATAAGCAGAACATAAATAACTTGTCGTAATATCTTGTGGCATTTTCTGGTGTTAAATCCTAGAAGAGGGGGCTAGTTGGCCTCAAATAACATCACAGAAGAACAGATCATACAATTATGCACAGCAATATGCATCTACCTGGGACTGGGTTTTCTGGGTTTTTTCCATTTTTGGAATGAAGGTATAGATTGACTGATATGAGCCTGTAAGTGCTTCTCTTTACAAACTCATTAAAGAAATATAAACTGTGTTCATTCAGGCTTCTAAAGTTAGATGGGCAGGGACAACAGGGAGCAAGGGGCACTGCAAATTCAGTATTTTTTCTTTTGGAAAATCTATGAGGAACAAAAAAAAACCAAACAAGAACAAAAAAGGAATTAGCTGATGTCTACAGAAACTGAATCCATCTCCCCTTGGCTTACACACATTAACATCTAGAGAAGTTCCCTGTAGGGAATGTGTTAAGTAAAGGATAACATACCAGGTTTCTACTGCATTACAGACAGACATTTCCTTTAACCTGTTAGTAAATGTGGACAACATGCTTTATGAATTTCTCAGTGGGCATTTTAACCGAGTTGTAAAATACAGCAGCGTGAAATCCTTTCAGATTGTGCCATTACCAGGATGCAGATCAGTGCATAAGAAATGATCTGTGGTGACAGCTGTATGCACCTGGAATCAGGTTCTTCCACAGCTTCAGTGGTAGAAAATCCAAAAGAAACATAATTAGGACTTTGAAAAATGTAACTCATGACACTGAATAAAGCATGAACTTGGCTGATGCTTTGAAGCTTGCATAACACCTTATGTTTTAGTATTTGCTACACAAAATGCACCTTGATCAGTATCAAAATAAGATGTCTTCCACAACACAGTACAATTACTGCATGTGCTGCTGATGTCCATCAATAAATGCTGTTCAAAAGCTTCTTAACTAATCAAACAACATGAATTTGGGAATGTATTTTGCATCAGTGTTCAGAATTCAAGTATACTTGCCAGAAAAATATTTGGTTTTATTCCCTAATCAAAACAATGACTTCCATGGTCTGACAGGCAGTGTAACAGTTGTTTACTACCCATTGGAAATTCACTCAGTGTTGCTCAAAAATAATCTCCAGGAATGCAGCTCAGTTGATTGCTATCGCACATTCTCTTCTTACATTGCTGCAAGAGGCCATTCAGGTTTCAACCATAAGGACCACAATTCACCAAGAGACAGAGGCTACCCTCACAGCCCACCTCCATTAACCACCACCGGAGTGCACACAATTCCACATTTTCTGGAGCAGAAAAGTCCCTTTCCCCAGCCACAGTTATATCTATAGGGGCTGGATGCTTCTGCAAATACACACACACTTTCTCAGAGCATCACTACAAAAGAAAGACACCGGTGATGTTAACATGAGCAAAAGAAACTCCAAATCTCATGTTATCATCAGACCATCCTGGAACTGAATGATCCCTTATATCGACACCTAAATCCCAATGCACTCAGTGCTATACTAGCACATAAGTTAGCACAGTCCTTAAGACCTAACCATCTAGGCTTTTTTTTTTTTTTTTTTTTATAATGTACTTTGTCTGCTATTCCATTTCTTCCATTACTGCCTTTCCCTGTTCGCCCTTTCTCTACTCAGCTTCACAAATTGGGACAATAAAGACCAAGAAAAATGTTTTTATGCTGCGAGAGTTTTGTTTCTTAAAGCGATGATCTTGTATTTAATACACTTAGGGGAAGTCTGGTTTCTCCATAAGGTTTCAACCTTGCTGATGAAGGGGAAAGACACATCTGAAATTATTTACCTCTGGCCAAAATGCTCTTGCTGTGCAAGTGGGAACTGAGCCCTGCTTTTTGCCTTCAGAGGCAGGCGACCTACCTAGCACACATGCTTCTAGATGTTATCCAGTCACAAGCATGTAATAAAGATATTTTACTTCAAGCCTCTGGGTAAAGAGGTACATAAAGAGAACCACTTTAGAGGGATTTTGGAGAAGAATGAACTCCTGGCTTCACAGACATCCTTGACAATTATTCCCATTTACATAAAGAGAGACAAAGATTTAAGTCTCAGTAAACAGGCTTTTTAACATAAAAACAAGACAACTTTTCATTTCCTGACTCATGTGCACAGAGATAATTTGTGGACTGCTTATGTATGGAGAACGCATTTTTCACACCAGATAGCAAATGTGTTCTTCTGAAAACTGAAACCATACTCTGTGGCAATGTTTGCTATATGTTCATTAGAGAAAGATTAATCATACGGGGCTAGCTTTTGAAGATGAGCTGTGCAGCACTTGGTTTGCATGCTATTGTACTGAGCATATGTTTTCTGCTACAGTTGACAGGTGGTACTGTTTTTTTATTGAAAACAATTAACATCAGGGTCAAAATGGTTGGATGTTTTATTTTTCTGTTCCAGGTCTAGAAAAGTGTAATTAAAAACTATAGACAGGTGCCTGCTTTACTTTTTAACTGTGTGCATGCCCAATTGTGTGAGTAAATAGCAGTTAAACTAGAAGCATGTTATGTTGCTCATGCCTCAACAGGCAAATCCACACACTAGAGTTGAAAAATACTTTTCCCTCTGAAGTAACACAAGACAACATACATAGACATTTAGTAGTAACTTTTAGCAGCACGGGAAGTACTGTCTTGGCTTACAGACAGATGAACCTCATTTATGAGGTGTGTCTAGCAAAAGCTTCCCCTCTGAGAACTCCTGTATTTATGCGGCTGGTGTTTACTTGACCATTTACAGGGTGATAAGGAGGGTTATAAACCTGAACTCCTCTCCAAGTTCTGTTTTTTTTCTCTTCCCCAGCAAATACTTAACAAGTAAGCACAAAATTGCATTTTTATATTTCCCATTCTAAAGACTCCCCAAAATTTCAGCAGCTCCTAAAATACTAGGCAACATCTCCTTTGAAAAATCTTGCCCCAATTTTCCCAAACTGACTACTGACCTTCACTTACAGAGAACAGAGCACCTGCCCTTTAGCTCTGTCATCAGGTGCCCCCCCAATTGCCTGTTACATCTATAAATAAATAAATGTGTATAAATGTCTTTAAATCTACAATTTGAAGTTTTGAAAAAGCTGCAAGGTCTGCTCTTTCAAAAAAGGGTTTTTTGTCTACTTTCTGCTAAAAAAAGTCTGGATTTTTGCAATTTATTTTTTTCTGCAGTCAACAAGGATAAAGAGAAGCATGACTTAGCTAGGAGTTGAAATAAAAGGGAAAAAGCCTCAAACAAAGCAGCTGTGGGAATGAGTAATAAGGGTAATACTAGAAGAATATTACAACTTGATTTTTATTTACAACGATCTTTACATTCTTTGGTTTACTAAAATGAACCCTTTAAAATAATGACTAAGTAGAAAGTTAGTAAAATACCCTGTTAAATACAGATTCCCCTCCAGTCTGAAGCACTTGTAGACAAAATACAGACTAAATTGAACCAGTATTTTACATGCACTTGTATCATCTAGTGCAGACAGAAATGAGATTAAAATCCCCAAACTTGAAAACCACCCAGTTTATTCAAGCTTATTCACTTCATTGGAAAAAATTTGTACCCACTACAGACAAATCAATAACATGGAACTAATCTAACAGAATAAATCTCTAAGCAAAGCTGATCATTGACCTGCTGTATTATGATCATTCCAACCAAAATTAATTTTAAAAGCTGTGCCAATTTATGTATCAGACCATCTAAAGCAAGAATAAAGGCTGGTGCCTTGAGAAAACACATTGCCAGAGATGTGAGAAAATAAACATCAGTGTAATGTTTAGCATGAAACCAGTATTAATGTAGCTACTAAAACCATTAATTATGTCCACAGCTCTATGATTTCTTAAACAGTTTCAATACAGCATTAATATTACCATTGTTAAGATTTATTTCCTGGCTTAATGTTCTATTTTAAATTTTAATTTCAAGCCATTTTAAACTCAGCATATAAACCGTCAATTCAGAAAGCGTGTTCATTAAATTACAAAAATGGTAGAAATTTCGTAATTATCTGAGCTAGAATCCAGCTCTTAAACGACAGATCCTGATTTTTCCATTATTTAAGAAAAACATGTACACGGGGAAAAAAATGAAAAGCCTCTGAAGTTTATTTAAAGTGAATCTTATTCATAGGGGTTATATTTGCCTTATTTAAATTGATGTTATTTAAACTGGGCTATTACAAGCTCTAAGGTACTCTCTGTAGATGAATACTAAGTCCCTGCAGTGCTTCTGGGACCAGTACACGTGTGTCCGGCTGGCTCAGTCACTAACCACTGTGTATGACTTGGCTGTGGACTCAAAAAAAGCAGGCAGTATGTCTAAGACTCGGACACCCTCCCCTCTTCATGCCTCAAACTCCAGCCATGTTACTTACTGTTGCACTCAGATTAAAATTACTCCCTGCTTGGTAAGTGAGGCAGCAGTCTTCAGGACCTGTTCCCTCAAATGCAAATTCTCACCTCAACCCAACATCTAACATGAATTCCTACCACACGGAGCATCTCTTTGGCTGCGAGAAGCTAACATGGCAATGAGGAGAAACCCCATCCTGATGGGATGGTTGGGGACAAGCTATTCATTCTGCTTTCAGCAGCCAAGATTGGCTTTTCATCACCATGCACAGAGTGCTTCATCTCTGCTGGTTTACAGCACCTAAAAAAACCCTGACATTTTTCCAATCTCAAATGCACGTCATGGCAGATTATTTTTAAGAACCCATAAAATAAAGCCTAACATTTCTTGAAGTAAGACATAGGGCTTATCTTATGGCCCAGACAAAGTCTTTCCCTTCTGTGGGAACTCAGAATTCAGCAACATTACATCAGCATACTGAAGTGTAAGGGGGACTGTAGGAACATAAGTCTTTTCATAAATCACTGTGAGCTATCCATTGCCAGGCAGCTATCCCTCACCTAGCATGTGATAACATAGCTGACATTTCCGCACCCCCCCGCCCCGGCCCCGTATATTCTGAAGCCAATTAATCTGTTGCACAGATTAATGAGATGAAAGGACATCCTGACAGGTAGAAAACCTGGCACAACCATTTTGCCATATCTTCACATTTTAAACATCAGAAGTGAGCATATGGTATTGAGAAAACTTTTATTGATAAAAGCAAAGTTGTAGGTGTATAACAAATGAATCCAGAAGCCGTGGCGTGATAGACTGATTCAGAGCCAAGATTTCCATTGTCTATTAGCTTTCTGATTATACTTTAAAAGGGAAAGGCTTTCTGCTGTGTTAAAGTACCCTGACAAACACTCAGTGTTAAACTACCTAAGTAGCATATTGCTTTTGAGCATGTACAGTTAAAATGCACTCCTGCTAATAAGACTCTCAAAAGTCAAGTTTTTATCACCCACTCATTGTGCTTGCAAAAGTCTGACTCATTGTTTTGCAATGCCACCTCTGTTGGTGGGACCCAAGGAATTTATGGTAGCTAATACATTATAATATAAGCAGGGATGTCCCAGACCAGTGCTATAATTAATTATTCTTACATTGCAACACCCACCAGCAACAGAGACTACACCTCAGACACAGTGATCTCAATGGACTTGATGCATTTTGTCTGTCTGAATGAGCGTTTTTACAGATCATATGGTGGTATCCAAGACGCTCTTCCAGAGTCTGCTGGTGCTTTCTTAGTTTTGATAATTGCCTTTTGGGATTCAGGAAAACAGGTTGGAATCATTTTGTTTTAAACAGGGGGCTGAAAATTTCATTTGTCACCACTTACATAACAGAAGACCAGTCTAGCCAAAAAGATACAAGAAACCTTGTACAAAAGTAATTCTCCTCCCATCCAGCAACTCACAGGAGCCTTTGATTCCATTTTCTGGCCTTTATGCTGGATGAGCCTTTTCCCTGAAGTGGTCAAGCTGTCTGTGGGGACAGCCAAACTTAACTTCCAAAGCTTGTCACCCACCATACTGATAATTCATAGAATAAAAGACCTAACTGTGTTAAAATTTTAGCCCTTAAATAATACTTTGATTTGATGCTGAAGTATCTCCATTATTGTTCCCAAATTTAAATCCTGATTTATCTCTTGCCAACTACTTCCAACAAACAGAGCTCCTTATTGAAAATAAATCAGGAGCCGTAGAAAAGATTTCATAGAAACTTATACTGCCTATCCAAAACAGCTCAAGTAATTGAAGGTTTTCCTCCCTAAAATCTGCCAAGGCAAATAGTCTGTATCATAAGATAATGATCCACATCTCAGACTAGAATGAAACAGAGACAAGAGTAAAAAGAAAGAAAATGGATGTGGTCCAATTATTGTAGCTCTAAAGCAGAGGAACAGATGACTATGATATTGTCTTTACATCATTAAATACACTTTAACATAGACAATCAAGTTAAGAGGATCTTCTGGTCAGACCTCTGTAACATGGGCCAAACTTTGTCTTCCTACTCATGAGCCTAATGAAGTGCTCTAGCTTAAGGGCACAACCTGTGCTTAGAGAAAACCTTTTTGGCTCTGTCTTGACTGGAAGCCACAGAAGCCTACTGTTTCACCTGAAAGCTCTTCATCAAGGATATTCCACCTCAAATTAGAAGTGTGCCTTATTTCTTGGCATTTGCCTGACTTCATCTCTCCTGCAAGAGACCACTGCTTAGTTTCAGCACAGAATAAAATACACACACACACAAAAAAATCCTCAATTTATGAACCCTTGTGTAAGAAATGTAAATCCACTAACAACTTCAGAAAAAGTCCTCACAGAGTATGCGTCTCCCAGCCTGAAAACCACCGCTTGAGCCTTCAATGCTCTCAACAGCTGAACGCCAGCCATTTACTCTCCAGCAGACAAGGCAGGCTTTGCCACTCCTGCATAGCTGTCAACCCCTGCAAGGCAGCATCTTGACAACACTCATTTATCCATACAGAAGTGCACAATACAGCTCTTAGTTAAGTTCATTACTATATAAGAAGTAGACTTTAAGTGTCTTGAAGAGAACACACACCTCTCTGAACAGGACTTATAGAAAGTGAGCCACACTAATGGGGCTGCCTAAAGGGTGGTCTGGGCTCAACACCCAGTTTTCCGTACAACACACCGCTCAAAGACCCGCAGCCACAGACTCGGCTCTACATGGACCAGGGGTTCAAAGCCTGCTGCAACCTATGCACCGTTGCACCCCAGGCGAGCAGGAAGCAAGCGCAGGTCCCCAAAAGTGCCAGACATTGGCAAGAGGATTCAGACTGTGCTTCCTTGATGCCCTTCCCCATGCCAGGAAGCAAAACACTCAGGCTTTATGCAAGCAGATAGCATTTCTCTTGCTCCATGCCAGCTCTAGTCCCATTTGAACATAGTGCTATCGGCTTCCTCCCTCTGCCACCCTGCACTGCCTCTTTCCTTTGACAGTCCTGACCAGAGCACGCAGGCTGCCAATCTCCCTGTGAAAAGTGGTCTGTTTCATTTGAGCATAAACAAACCTTCTTCTGCCCTCCCTCCTGTTTTTCCCCCAATAACCTTTCCTCTTCTTACCACACACCGCAAGTGTTGTTGCAAATAAAAATAATAAAAAAAAAAAATCACCCCATCCCCTGCCAGCCCCCTTAAACTCCTATTCTAACATCTTACACCGAAGATGCTCTTTGACCCAAGGGGGTCACAAATCTATACATAGTTTCTGAGCTGAGTATTTAGTGTTCCTTGTAGGCTGTAGCAACTTAAAACTGTAAAGAATGAGCTGGGACTGTTTTGTCACCATTTATTATGTTGATTGTGTATTTATTACTCAAAGCAGGATTCTGCTTAATGTTCTGTGCTTTGAAAAAGCCTGGCAGCTGGTGTAAATGAGTTATAGACCCATTTGCCACCAAATCAAAGCCCAGAGCCAGATCAAAGCCAGATAAAAAAATCATTTTTCTGTCACAGACTGGATGGCTTCTTCTCTGCCCTGTAAATAAAATTGATATTATTTCATCCAACTTCTATTTTCTCCTGATCAAAATATGATTATGTCTAATGCTATCCTGTCCAGGGCACTGAAGTTATACGAGATGTGAAAGCTTATTGATGTATTCAATTACTGGATGCTGCTCCATTGTCTGCTGAGCAGAGATGCTCAGTTATCGGTTCTTTAGAGCTGTACATTTCTGCCTAACAAAGTCATAACTCCCACAATTACCTGCCTGATGGATGGAAAACAGAAATATCTCACGAGTCCAATGCTGTTATCAGCTCTTCTCCATCTCTAAAATTGCTTTATATTAATGAGATTAGGGCTGTGAAAGAGGTATCACAAGATTTAATTATTTATATTTTTCCTCCTACAGTAGCAACATGCTCATGTTTCTTGATCTGCATAATGATTTTTCTACAGCACAGCATTTCCACAGTAAGAACTGGATGAAATGTGAAAAGCAATGAAATGCAGCCTTTCTAAAGGCTTATGTAACTAGGACTTACATATCTATTTTCCCCACCATCTAGACATCTAACCCATACACAATAGCTGTCACAAGAATCCTTAGTGGAACCTGCACTTAAAATATAAGAGACACCCTTGCATTTAATTAGCCTGAAATACACAGGCTAAGCTCTCGGGAGCTAGGTGCATCAACTGCAGGTACCCATACTATTTCTAAACATACTGAATATCAGTGACATTTTTCTCCCTATAGCTTTCCAGCATCAACTGTCCATGCTTTATAATGATATCGGGTAATGAGTTGGCATATGCAGAATCCTGCTCTCCAAATGCCAATGCACTGTCACCTGTACTGTTTTCCTAGGAAATCTAGTTGGCTGTTATATGACCACTGGTGGTATATTTTTACCCCGCCTTGGGCTTTTAAAAGATTTTTTTCAAATAGAAGCACCGGCTTTTATTATAATTTACTCTGATGAGACAGACAAGGAGAGGTATTTTCCACACTGTTGTTCTGGGATGCTATCCTTGCAGTAAGCATTGAGATTTTAATATAAACAATACAGCTGTGATACAATGCAACTGCCCTAAAGGATGTTGAGGCTGGCTCTATGTTTATTATTATTAGTGTTACACAAAAAAGCATTTCAGCTTTGTCACTCTTAAACACAGCAAGTGTCAATCCCACAAGGAAAAAGTTATTGTGGAAGTGAAGCAGGTGGAGATGACCCTGTAAGTATGACAATCTGAAAGAAATCCTGGTCCAAACTAGGCTGTTTAGAAATGCCGCTGCTCCCTGAAGTGTGCAAGCAAAATATTTAACCAACTAAGAGAAGTTTTCACTCCTTAACATATAGTAATAGGTGGTCTCAGCTTGGTCTAGCACAGGGTGTAGTTTAATACTGAGACTCCCTTGGTCACCTGGGAGTGATTAGATCATTTAGCAGCTCTTTTTGGCACTCCTGACTGCACACTGCATGCAGTTGGTGACATTTAATTCATCATCCTCAACTCCCAGGACGTGGAATTAAGGAGCTCTTCAGAAGTGACTGCACAGCCCCACATCCTGCCACTCCTCCCACCTACTTCTCTGTGACTCTGACTGACCATCTTTCAAACAAAAAGGGTTAAAGTGTCACTGCCACACAGATGATTCAGTGGTATTTCTCCCTCTCAGCTCATCATTCTATAGCAGTCTGACTGCTGTCACACTCCTTTATTATATATAGCAGATGACAGGCATAATCTTTAGTTCAGAGATTACAGTTTTATAAAATCTTAGCATGGTGTAAGCAATATTACTTGGTATCAGTTGCATATAGCTAGAGGTACTCATACCAATGCCAGAGATAACCACATCTTCCCTTCAGACCCCAAATTTATTTTGGATGCATTCATACAGCATTTTTGCCAGAGTTCAGTCTGTTGTAACATTTAAGGAGGGAGATCTGTTACACTTAAGATCTACACTGTACTTCATACAGAAAAGCAAAATAGGCATTTTTCAGATCAGAGTAGTTAAAGCAGTATATTATAAAATATATAGATAGATAAAATCCTGGGACAACAGCTTTGAAGACTAGACATCTGCATTTATTGAATGATTAATCTCTTTAGACTTGTACTTTTGTCCATATCTCAAATATTGCTTTCCTTCTTTACTCAGGAGCCTGTAACTTTACTGTAAGAAATTGTGAATCAAGATAGTTCATCAGTATTTGTTCAGAAAGCATATGTTATCATGTGAAGTGGAACTACTTATGACATTTTCAGAAAGCTATGAATAATCATACATCATTAAAACTGTTGATTGAAACAGTGCTTTGCCATGACATTTTTAATGCATGGCATAAGTAAATGCAAAATCTCCCTAGCAAAAGGAAAAACACCCAAAACTCAGAGTATTATACCCCAAAGTGTTCCGTCTGCTGTACGCTACATGTAAAATAAAAAAAGGAAGGAGTTGCTGGCAAAGCCAATAGCAAAAATTCCATTGATTTCAGTGTGATCAGGTTTACTCCAATTGTGGCAATTTCCTAAAGAATAAAGAGTATACGCTGCCTTTAGAAGGGAGCTCAAGGCTTGTTTCTATCACACATGGAATCTTTCAATAGGTCTACATTATTCACATAAAAAAAAGCTGTTTTATTTTGCTGAATTCAGAATATCAGCCTACTCTTTGTTAAAAAAAACAAAACAGTAGTTTCACATAATGTACATGTTGGGAATAAATCCGTTTGTTTATAGAAATTGTTAAGACCCAGGAGTGTGAGAAATTGAAAGAATAAAATTTAGCCAGCATAGAGTATAGGAGAACTGGCATACCAGAATATGGAGCAAGTTCTCCTCATACCCCATGTGGTGGGAGTTGACAGATTTATCACCTCTGCAGGCAATACCTATTGCATATGAACTCAGTACATCTGAAACACAGGCTGCCATTTCAAACTGCGCAGGAAACAGTCCTCACGAACACCAAGATCCTACTTACTTCCAAACATGTCTACTCTAAACAGGAAACCACCAGCTAGGAACAGGCAGTCATTTCCAAGCTGGTGTTGTAGTGACCAACAGGAATGACACAAAGTACATTATACAGAATAGTGTTTCATATCCTGCATGCCAGGCTGTAGTATTTTAAGAAAGTTTCATTCCTGTAAAGCTAAACTGACTTTTAAAAAAAAAGTTTAAAAACCTACTAACAGGGATGCTCTGTGTGTGGCTAACACTTTAAAAAAAAAAAATCAGTGAAGAACATGATCCAAATTCCAGTGGAAAGAAAGGCATCTTCATACAGGAGCTACTCACAGGAGAGCACTCCTCACCTTGTCTGCAAAGTCTCTACCCTCTGCTGTAAACATTTTCAGCCAACATCCAAAACACTCCGCAACCTAGATGTCAGAGAGAACACCACTGGCCAGGTAGGTTTTTCCTCGTTTCCTAACCCTATTTGTTTAGTAGAACTACATGCACCAATGTTTCCATGTGGCTTCACTTCCATTCAAGTTGAGAAGAGGGGGAGGTTGCATGAGTGCAGCAAACAGCTGGTCTGACTGAAACTTTGAACCTTGCAACAAGTTCAAAGATCTTCCTGGACCTACCCACTTCGCTGTATCCCAGCTCCTGGTCTTGTGTTCTTTTCACCCTCAGTCACTCTTCCCATCAGTCTTAGCCCTGCTAATCTCCCTGCAACACCACCATGAGTTGGCCACAGCTTTGAGGGAAAAATAACTGTCCACACGTGCACACATTTGATGCAAGCTTGCCAAAGACAGAATTTAAGTACCTCCATATTTGTTCTAAAAAACCAAGCTCAGGTATTTCTTTAAACAGAAAAATAAAGACAAATCCTGTTCAACCCTGAACTAAAACATACTTGGCCAGACCATAACCAAGTTGGAGTGATTTAGGCTGGACAGTGTTGCTGAAGCTCATTTGCTCCACCACCACACTCAAAGCATGGTGAGAAAGCCCTGCCCTATCCTCCTAACCCTGCAAAAATTTATAGTATTTATCTGAATAACACACATCTATTCTCCACAAGACAACAACAATTACATCACTGGAATGAGAACACAATATCTGCCAAATTTCAAAGGACTACACTAGAGCTTCATAGGAGCGTTCAATTTTAACCTTAGGAAAATAACACTGTTTCTCACTAGGCTTTCTGGCTAACTTTCACAGGAAACTTTGGTCCCAAACAGACAACTAGTGAACTTCCTCTCAGGCTAGTAAAGTTTGCCAAAATTACAAACAACTGAAAATGGGGTGCACATCACTTCTAGGGCAAACTGATGTTTCCCTATGTCACTGTTTTCATCTTGCTTAAAAGACCAATTTATGTATTCTAAGAACAAACCCCCTTTAAACATTTCTCAGTGTTATGCATTTATGCATCTGATGGCTCACAGAACATTGCCCCAACACAGGCACTGCTATAAAGTAGCAGCCTTTCCAGCTGGTTCATATCAAATTCTGTATTCTAAATTTGAGAGTCATTCAACTTAGTTATTTTGAAAGCCAGGAGCAAAGTTACAGGTGTGTCTGGTACCTGTATCTAAGAAGGTGCAAGATATGACAATATCCTGAGGTGAGTCAAAAAATGAGAAATGCATACACTGGAATAAATCCTCACTGATGCTTTCTATATGCCATTCATTTCAGACCTAATCCAAAATCCACTGAATTCAGAAAAATCATATTCATTATATTTGGATAAAGCCATTATTCATGAAAAATACTTCCTCCAAGCATGCTCTGATTAAACATAATAATACATCCACATCTCACAAGCAGCAAATAGTCAAAGCAAACAATTTACAAGCTTTCTTTACAAGATCTATGCAGTGAATACCTAGGACTAAATAATCCTTTTGCTGAAATCAGGGTCAACTAACACAGAGGGACAGAAAACCAAGACTAAATGAGGAGTGAATTCATTTTCATTGCATGGTTTAGCCAGTGCTCAGTATAAACTAGCTGGACAGAAGTTGAGCTGGCTTTGAGTTTGTTTCATTGGGATTTTCTCATGGCACTGCAGGAGATGCGTAGCTTTTGGACAGGGGAATCTGAGCTTTAAAAACCAAACAAACAAACCACCACAAAACAAACAACCATATCCCTCCCTTTTTTCCCCAGAACATCACTAAAGAGCACACCCAGCAGAGCTTCCACTCTGACACCTGGAAGCGTGTGGGCAATAGGAAGAACCATAAACCCAGTATGAACAGCCATGTTACACAAAACAGCGCCTGTCTGTGCTGTGTTCAGGGAACTGCTGCACTGTCCTCTGCAAAAATTCAGCCTGGCTTCACACCTGCCAACACAAGGATGGCAGGTAGCAAGCGATTAGCATTTAACACTGGTAGCAAACGACCACACGGGCTCGCCTAGCCGTGCCCAAAATGACTGATAATTGCCTTCTACAAAAGCATATGAATTCCACAGAAATGTTGTCCAAGCTGCTGAGGAGACGTAGGATGCGTGGCTGCCCAGGAGCCATCAGCTGGAGCCCCGCACACTGATGCTCTCCTTTCTTTATGCGCTTTATGGTGTCATTCTCTGCTGGCAACTGCTTTTCAGAGTTGCTGGCTTCAGTGAATTTTTAGCATATTCATTAAAGAACTTGGACTAAAGCTACTGCCTTTCTGCCAAGCAGATCTGTTTGTGAAGGCAGTGTCATTGGTGGAGATATTTATTTTGAAAAATCAACCTTTCAAGATTATATTGCCCAGTGAATTGTTCAAACAACTTCAGATATCAAATAGTTCAACAGAATATAGGTGAAACTTTATTCCCATTTACATTAGTACTACTCCTCTTGTAGTTTAAACCAGAGGTGAAGTCTGTAACTTCTGGATTTGTTTACTGGCTGACAGGAAAGTTTTGATGCTCATTTTGTCCCTAGAAAATAGTCTGATAAAATGTTCAAATACACGTCTCCCTTATAAGTACAGTTTCCAGAAAGCAGCATGAATACTTGGTTTATTCAGATTAATTTCTGAAGTGTACAATTTTATTTCTGCAATAACATGCAATGTAATATTATTTAATGTTGTAAAATAGCATTCCCAGGATGCTAAATTACTATCAACTACACCTTTTGCGAGTTTAACTTAACTTACTCTAGAAATGCCAGAGAAGAAAAACCTCATTAGCAATTAAATATTGTCCCAGAAGTAATTAAAAATATTAATGATACTAAATAAGAATACAATTATACCTTCTGGATGTACAGTCTGAAGCAGTAAAAATAAGTCATAGAAATAGAACATGGCAAATAGCTGGATTTCAGAAACAGCCAAAGCGATTTCTTAACACAATAATAATATTTATTTCAACTCCTTTAATATAAAATGAAAGGTGTAGCACTTTCCAAAAACGTAGTTAGTGCTCAACAGAGGCACCTGCTTATGCACTTCACTTCTGTATGCCAAATTCATAGGCAGGAAATCTTTAAACTCATTTAACGTCACAATTTCAACAAAATAAGAACTGAACTAATGCCAGATCTGAAAAACATCTAAATCTGGTTCAAATTCAAAGAAATAATCACATTTGATTTATTTGCACTGAAATATTGCCTTTGACTCAACTCTCTTGCAGTATAGATGGTCATAAATTTTAAGCCTCAAGAGGTTTTTATAGTGTCATCCTTTTTAAACACTGATATTCTGCTTTACAATACTTCTCCCCAAAAACTCACAAGCTATAATATTCTTAACCACAGAGTCAGTTTGAGGGGATGCAGTTCTCAAAATGAGCCTCTCAAAAATCCCTGCAAGTGGATCACGGTATATGGCAGTATTAGCAATAATCATTAAACCCAGCCAAACCCCTTTTGACAGAAATCTCAGGTTTTGACCAGAGAGACTATTTATGAAAAGTATGCGGTTTTTTTTTAAAGGAGATTTCTTGGGAAAGAACTTATTCTGATTGCTTTTGGTTTACAAAAACAAGAAGTTGACATTTTCTGCAGGAAGTACAGCATTTTCTGATTAGCTCTAATAGCCACCTTTGGGAGATGCTGCAATTTATCCCAGCATTTGAAGTAGTTGAGTGTCATTAATTGCTATTCACTAGGGTATTCAAAGCACTTGGTACCTGGTAAAGATGGGAGCTAGAAATCAGACTGTAGGCCAGGTCTGAACAAAACACTTCAGCACACAACCGAAGACTGAGCTGAACACAAACCTCCTGTGCTTTGTTGACCAGGACTTGTGCTTTAGAAACCCCAGCAGATGTGTCAGACCAAGTGCTAGTTTAAACATCTGATCACAAAATATGGGTCCATTTTGTTTTTCTAGTTTCCAAAGCTAGGCATCTTTTTCATACATAAAGTGCTGCTAGAAAGTTTTCCAGTTTTTTTTCCCCCTTGTATCACACTTTTTTCATGTTTCTCAGAAATACTCTTTCCAAACTAAATGTATCTCAGCCTGGTATTAAAACCATATAATTTTGTTACCCCGATAAACCAGATCTTGATAATGCCAAAGCTACAGTAATATGTAATTTTTGTCAAAAGTCACTTATTTCATTTCCCATCCTCAGAGATGTGCTCTCTAAGTCGGTTTCTGATGGAAACAAATGAAGGCAATGATTTGTCTTGAATAATAAAGCACCTGCAGCTGTTTGCAGCATTTAAAATGATGGCTTATCATTAGCAGAAACACTTATATATTCCAAGCACCCTACATGCCTTGCAGGTAGGATGCCAGGGTCTGTGTCATTTACCTTAGTTTCTCATCATTTTCCAATAACAAGAACATCAAGGATGCAGTGCATACATCACCTGCCCAGGAGTGTGGATTCACTCTAGATAGTGACCTTTGAATAAGTCTCCTTTGCCCTCAGAAATGTCAATATAAAAGATTTCCTTAGACTTGAATCACGTAAAATCTACAGAGCAGAACTTCCTTCTGGGTCTGAGAGGCACTGAGCACGGTGGGAGCCTGGTCTGTGGCTGGGCAGTGGTAAATGCTAAATAATTTCAGGAAGGATTTTAAAGGCAATTGTACATGCAGATACTCCCCAAGCTGGCAAAGCTTTGAAGACCAACTACCAGGTTTGTCTGTTTTTAACCATCCCAATGAGGTGAGACCTATGCACATATTCCTGTGCAGATCTGAGCATGAAGCAGCAATAATGCTGGGGAGCTGGACGTGGGGCTGTGCGAGCCAGCTGATGTGAGAACTGGAAGCAGTTTTTACTGTGTAGTCATACAACGAGCAACTCAACTTCATTCAAAATAGATTAAGTCATTACAGAAAACATGAGAATAAGCTGCACAGGAGTGAATGAGGGATTTTCAAGGGAGTTAATGCACTCTAAAATATCATGAAGCTCCTATATGACTAGAAAGGATGAATTTGTAGCAGTATAATTTACAATTTAGAAAGTTCAAAACATGAACTGCTAAACTATTCATTAAGGGAACATAAGATCCCTTTACTTTATAGAATAGCTTTATTTTTTCAGCAATTCCATAAACACAGCCAGGTGAATCAGCTACTTGTAACCACCATTCAAATCTTTGGTGATCTATTAAAAAATAAAAAGTCCATCCAGTTAGCATTTCACATGGTTGCATCTGAGTCAGCATTATCTCCAGCTGCAAGCTCATAAGTTACAGCTCCAGTGCAAAGTTAATACTAGATCAATTACTATAATTAACAAGATCAATAATAGGTTAACAATAATACATTTTCCTCTTAGGATAAACTGTGCTACATGGCCTTA
Organism: Pelecanus crispus; assembly: GCF_030463565.1. Classification (NCBI taxonomy): domain Eukaryota; kingdom Metazoa; phylum Chordata; class Aves; order Pelecaniformes; family Pelecanidae; genus Pelecanus; species Pelecanus crispus. The sequence goes on along the minus strand of NC_134653.1, from coordinate 7,820,259 downwards.
AGCTCAAACAGATCCACATCTGAACACAACAACTTTAACATCAAGACGACCCAGGGCACCAGGGCAAGCACAGAAGCACCTTTCTGCCAATACTTAAACAAGTCCCTTCCCCATCTCAGTCTGACATCCTGGCTTTGCCTAGGATAGACAGTAATCAAAGTACAAAAACTAACAGGGCTAATTTTCACTGCCCTCCATGCAGTCTTATATAGCCATGCTATGGTCTTCAAAATACCACCGTCCTGACCCAGCAACACGCACCTAGAAGGAGCTGTATGTACTGCTATTTTCAGCATGATGGTAACTGCATTTGGTTGCTGTGTCTCCAGGCATACTGCACAGCTTTTGTTTGTCCTGTTCTCCATTTCTTTCAGCTTAGACACCTCTGCCTTTTCCTCCTACCCATGAAAGGATATTCTCAATTCCTCTGCTCCTTCCAAGAAGGAATACTCTCGCAGACATTACACAGGTGTTGTGGTTTAGCCTCTGTCAGCAACCAGGCACCATGCAGCCACTCACTCACCCTCCCCCCACCCAGTGGGATGGGGGAGAGAATGGGAAGGGTAAAAGTAAGAAAACTCATGCAGAGATAAGAACCATTTAATAATTGAAATAAAATAATAATAAAAATTTTAATGAAAAAGAGAACGAGAGAGAGAAACAAAACACAGGAAAAACAAGTGATGCAACTGCTCACCACCCGCTGACCGACGCCCAGCCCATCCCTGAGCAGCAATCACTGCCCCCCGGCCAACTCCCCCCAGTTATATACTGAGCATGATGCCATATGGTATGGGATAGCCCTTTGGGCAGTTTGGATCAACTATCCTGGCTGTGCCCCCTCCCAGTTTCTTGTGCACCTGGCAGAGCATGGGAAGCTGAAAAGTCCTTGACTAGAGTAAGCACTACTTAGCAATGACTAAAACATCAGCCTGTTATCAACATCATTCTCATCCTAAACCCAAAACACAGCACTATGCCAGCTACTAGGAAGAAAATTAACTCTATCCCAGCCAAAACCAGCACAAGAGGACATCTCATTGCCCTACCAGTCTGACAGACCTATCTCCACCCATCTGGAGGCATCCTGAAGCATGCTCCTCAAGCCAATTTTATATTTGCTGCATGCCACATACTATGCATCATCATCCCAGCCCACAACCGCTCCCTCCCAGAAGACCTGAGGAATGAAGGAGGGCAACTGCCTAACCTCCTCTTTGGCAGTATGAGGCTCTGTGCTGCAGAGCAGAGGAGTGGTTTTGGACAAACACAACCAGTTTTCCCAGACAGCTCAGGGAGATTGTGGAAGTATCACCACCAGACACAAAGGAAATGCACAGACAGCAAGACATTGCACTCCCTTGCTGAAAGGCTGAATTTAGTACTCAGGAGATTGCTTTGCTGTATTTGCACTTTCAGTCAGGGCATGGGAGAAAAGCTGGAAGCTTATGTTAAATAGCCTGGCAGCCTACTGGTGGCCCTCTCCTGCTTCCCCTGCCAGGGCAAGGTGGGGGCTCTGGAGGCACCTGCTGGTCCTGTAGCCCCTACACAGTGGGCACTCCAGCCGTCAGATGCACCATCAGGGCTCCCACAGCAGAAGCCAGCAGTGCTGCATGCTTCTGGGTCAGCATTGGCCCCCTGTTGACTTTCTGGCCAAAGCACCCTGTCCCACTTGATATAAGCCACAGTTCCCACAGAGATGATGTGACCACTGGCTCGCTCTCTCACCCTTACAGCAGCCCCCACAAATGGACACAGAGCAGGCAGAAGAGAAGGAGACAGGCTCCTGGAGAGGGGTAAGGGGCTGTGCAGGACCACCACTTCTCCAGGATGCTTTATGGAAACCAACCTCAATGCTGGGAAAGGAGTAGAGCCTCATGAGCAAGTCTCTTGGGCCACATTCAGAAGCTGAGGGAATGGCTCCCCTCCCTTGCATGGTGCTTGGAAACAGCCACATTCATCCATGGAGTTAAATGAGAGAAATCTATTTACACCAACAACAACAAATGATAGGGGAAACTCTCCTGCCTTTGTTTCCCTCTGAAGAAACATGAAATCATACAAAAGTAGTGCTTGAGAAGTCATCTAATACGTGTCCTCAACCTCAAATCAACATCAAATCTATTCCTAGCAGATGTTTGTCTAATCTAGCCTTTAAAAAGCTCTGAGGATGGAGGTGTTTTTCACCCTGGTTGGTTAAGCTATGCATAGAAGTTAAGAGATTTTAGGTAACAGCATGCAAGCCTGTGCACAAGGCTATTAGCATATTCCAATATTTTTGGCCTTTACTTTTGCTGTGGGTTGCTGAACTAATACGAAATTCTGATTGAATTTGTGCTGCCAGTGGAAAGCTGGAAATCGGTAAACATGCTAAGAGCAGACTGCATCTGCAAGAGCACCAGGCAAAGGACTGCCACAGGGAAAGAGAGAAAAGCCTTGAAGAAATGCTTCAGAGTGAACAAGCTCTGCTAAGCCCTCCAGAATTGGCTGTGGGAATGTCTGCCCTTCGTCACAGGGATCCCTGCAGTGGTTTGAAGCCAGTGGGTAACATATCATCTAATGGCCATTGAAATGAGAGCAGAAAGGAAAAGAAAAGCAGAGAGGCAAAGATTATTTCAGAAGCTTTGCTCACACCAGCAAGCATTTTCTGCTCTACAGAAAGTATCGTATTACCTCGGGTTTCTTATACAACTGGAGCTTTCTACACAACCTGTCAGAGATTACAGTTTGGGTTTATTTCCATGCAGTTTCACACGTCTTTGGCATGACCTTGAAAGCTGTCATTCTGCAGCAGCCGAGTTTCAGGGAATTGGCTTGGCTGAAGCATACCATCTGCAAGGCATTTCTCATTTTCCTTCCACAAGCCTCCATCAGCCTGTGTGTTGAGGTTAGTTACCAAACACATGCAAGTTTTACAGGGCTCACATAGTTGCTTTGGCCCCCACAAAGGCCTTCTCTCTTGCATTAAAGCTCTCCCAAGAACATTTTCCATGGTCTGAGATGCACAAGCACCACTTCCTTCAAGAAAAAGGAGAGCTCATGGGGAATGCCCAGAGGCCATGCTACTCCTATCCCTGGGCAGGCACACAAGCTCATTGTGCCAAGTAAATCAACACCAAATATTACACACCAGCAGTGGCTCCTTCCTTGCTCTCAACCACTGCAAGGGACCTCAACCTGTATTAGGTTTATCGTGAGAAAGCGCATACTTCAAAGCAGTGCTGCAGACAGACATGAATGCATACATCTCTCCTCAATCCTTAAGTAGTGTCTTCAAACAGATGTTTCATCTAAGCATAGACATATCCCATAGGATTGTCTGTTCAAAACCCTAATTTTTCTGAACCAATGTAACAACAATAAGACAGAAATAGCAGACGGGAGAACAGTCCATTACTTGTCTCACTGCAGCCTTGACACAGTAGGGCAGAATTCTGTCCCTTAAAGACAATACACACAGTATGCAGGCAGAAGTTCAGGATAGATAAGAAAAACAACACATGGAGAAAATACAGTTCAGGGGCTATATTTGCAAGCCTTTGCAGGCATTTAGAACCCAGTCAAGCCTCATCACAATTCATGCAGTCACCCCAGAAACTAATCATCACCCTCACTATTATTTTTAGTTGTTCCCAAGCAATGACTGTGCATGAGCAACGTAGAAGTAAAGTTCTGAATTATTTACAGTACTCAAACACCCCGACAAAAATGCTAGCCCTTCTCATGTTCATGCTGGCTCTTGGATTAGGATCAGAGAGTGGAAATTAGGATTAGGAGCAGAGTTGAAGAGTCCAGACAGAGATTAAGACTTTTTTTTTTTTTAGCCACCCACTCGACATTGAATCACAGTAGGCTTCAGAAGATCTGCACTCGATTCCCAGCTCTTGTACAGATTAACAGAGCTGTGAACAGGACATTTGATTTCTGACTCAGTTTCCCACACATGAGAAAGAAGCTAATTTCCAAAATAGGTCATTAAGATAAAATGAATACCATCTGAATTGCTTAGCTATTATTTTTATGGTCTATGTGAACAGAAAAATAGCTCAAGGCAGTGTTCATTTAGAAGAGGGTGTAGGGCAGACCAGCTTTCTAGATAAAAATAAGTGAATCTAATTTCAAATCAGAAAGGTATTTTTATATTTATTTAATTATCTTGCCATTAATATTTTCACTTTTTTTTTTAAGGGAGGATGTTCAGTTTCTGGAAGTGATTCTACAGAAGCCTCTTTTAAACCTTAATTTCTGTGAATGAACCAGCCAATTTCAGGACTAAATAATGATTACAACTGCCATTCATTCAGAAAAGCAATTTAATTGTGATGAGGACCTACCTTTCAGCTTTGAATTTAAATTAAGATAGGCCACAATTTTTGAATGTAGTTACTTCTAAAATGGAACAGATCTTGCTGCCCGCAACTCTTACCATGCCAAAAATTCATGTTAGATAGTTAGTACTTGAAACACAATTCTTATTAAAATGGATTGTAGCATTCATGTCCTGGAAACATGAAGAATAGAGACTAATGGATTAACCCATGTTAAAGATCACTGTGGCACTCTCCTTGTTCCTGCTAGAATAGGCCTCCCACAATCCTTCTTCCTTTATTCAACTTCTAACAAACAAGGATGCTCTAGCTGAGAAGAATCACTGAAATCAAAGTGGCCAAGAATCATAAACATGCTTCTCTCCAGCTGTATAGTGTGGCATAGGTAATGGCGCATTTGACTTTGCTCCAGTAAGTCCAAAACTACCTTATTTTGTAATATCTGCATGTAAGAAAATCTACATCTGAAAAATATGTTTCTAATATTTACATTAGATACATTTTAATGAAAGTGCACCATAAAAATAAAAAAGCCTGCACCCATGAAAAGCCTCACTTGCATAATATTAAACATCTGAGATTAGGTGGAATCAATTTCATTCTTTCCAGCTGTAGTGATTTTAAAAAATATTATTGCAAGTGATAGCATTTATCATCATGTACTTTTCTAAAAGGAGAATACATTGACTGGTTCACTGTATTTTAAAGCTCCTGTGATAAAGCCAGGAATTAGACATTTGCATGTGAAAAGTTCTGCAGAGGAATGCTCTTACTTATGCCTGTAATTCTGCTAGCTTCAGCATAGTGACCAGTGAATAGAGGACTCAACATTATACACATTTTTTTTCTACTACCTCACCAATCACCTGTCTTAAATATATCCATCACAGATGCTAACTATATTTAGAGATAACTGTATGAAGATCACCAAAGTGATTAAATAACCCAGTGTTTCAATAGCAGGTGACTAGACTCATTGATGCAGGGGATCACTTTTGGTCCAGCGTTACCAATTTCATTGCCCATGACCTTGGAGGAAAAAGTCAATATCTGTGCTTCTGTAAAACTGGTATTTCATCCACATTTCTTCTTTGCTGCTAGAACACAGAATTATAGGACCATAAGGTACCTGGAGAAGTCACAGAGATCATACAGATACAGCAATGAAGCATGAATCACGCTTATGTCATCTAATGTTAACTACTTCCAAGGATAGAGGCTCCACAGATTCTCTCATACAGGACATCCCTTGGCAACCCTTACTGCAAAGGATGCTTTTCCTACTGCCTAACTTGAAGTCTTCCTTGCTTTAATTGCTTGTAATATCTCCAGGTTTATTCATTGTGGACGTGAACAAGTAACCACTCTTCTCCTTAACAACAACTCTATGCAACTAGACATCTCTCCCCATCTTTTGTCTGGGCAAAAGAACTTCTATTTCTGTCTTTTCTTAGAGATCATGTTTTCCAGACCTTTCAACATACTAATGCTCCTCCATGGATCTTCCTCAGGCAACGCACATCTTTCCTGCAATGCTGTGCCCTTGCCCCTAAGGCAGCATCTCCTGTATGCTGCCTGTCAATACAAAAGTGATACCTGACTTCTCAGCAAGGTACCAAGACTGGTCACAGCCCTGAGGCTAACCTGTCCCTTCTTTTTTCTCAAGTGTAGTACCAAAAGCACCTGATCACTACAGCTGCAGATTGATAAAACAGAAAGGAAAATTCAGCTCAGACAGAAGAAAGAAGCTTTGAAGTGGAATCTAATAAAGTTGACTAAGTTTTTTTTTCCTCCTAACCTTCTATGCATAACCTCAACAGCTTCGTACAAAGATCCCTGTAGGCCCCTGCAAAAGTCTCTTTTTCATCATCTTGGCTAGTTTGGCATCTGCTCTACATTGCAAGTTCCGAGGTCCCTTCTTGAGCTTTTCCATACATCCTTGTGCAGCAAGCTCTCAATTTGCCTCCAGAAGTTTCTCCCAAAGAGCACCCAGCTGGTCTCCATGAAGTAGAAAACTCTTTCCTCTCTAGACTTCACCTGGCCCAAAATGCAGTCAGTACAGCCTGCACAAGCCACCATCCTTTCAGCTGTCCATCCACACCCATTGTAACCCATAATAAAAAGCTGCATACACTGATCCATGAACATATGAATCAACACTTCCGTCTAAATCAGCTGTGCTCACACATCAGGCAGGTTCACAATCTGTTGGGAAGATCTGGGGGCAAGATGTGTCTGGCACAATTTTGATACAAGTTCTGTCCAGTAGATCAAAGCTTCTTAAGCTTTGGAAAGAGATGGGCGTTTTCATACTGGTGAACAACGTCATTTTGGAAGGGTCTGTAGTGTCCTAGCATAGAGCCAGCACAACTAATTATGAGACTTGGATAAAAAAGCTGCCCAAGATCAGGAAGTGAACTGCAAAAGTATGAATTGTCCTTGGATACAGGTTAGCTAGCTTGGCTATCATGGCTGTTCAAGCCATATCTATGCAGAAGAGCTAGAGGTCTCTGTCACTCAAGCAGATCTTGAAGGTATTAAGAAAGTGAGTGCTTAATATCACTCTGCTTGAAAAACATCCAGCCCTGGAATATTATATGTCATTGTATGGATAACACCAAAATGGCCATTATTTTAATTCTGACTGGAGTGCAATGTTACATGGAGGAAACACGACTGCGTCTATTCAAGTGTTATGTTTGACACTGGGATTATCCAGAGGATGTCTTCCAAACAGCCTGTGTAAACCCTTTTCTGGTAAAAGTTGGATAGCATAATGTGCTGTTGGCCTTCAAATCACACTAAGCAAGCTGTATTAACAGACAGAGGTAGCTCAGTGTATATAAAAAGAGAATAGTTAAAACTTGACTTAAAATTTGGTATCGAGCATGTAGGATTTCAATTAGTGAGTCACTGCATAAACAAGATCCACCTCTAAAAGTGAATATTAAAGCGTGTCTTTAGTTCATCTGAGAATCTAATTTTACTTCTACCAGATTTTTGCCCTGCAGCCAGATTGAAAGATTTAGGTCAACTTTAAAAAAAAAAAAAAGATTATTTTGATCACAGTTTACTACAGAAACTCTAGATTGTTCACAACTTAATTTCAATCCACCACCTTTCTTGTAACACCAGTATTGCATACTGGGGCAAAGTAGTACCTTTACTGTAAGGGAATGGCAGTTTTCAAACAAAATCTGATTTTTTCAGCCCAGAAAATAGCAAGTTACAGTAGTCCATTTTCAAAGTATTAAGAGCAATGAAGAACCGTTTGAACGTTGCAGCACTACAAAGCAATGGAGCCTCCCAGTGCCTTGCCTGGCAGGAGCAGCACAGAATTTAACAACCAAGCAAACACAGCTTCAAAAGAAGAAATAAGTCCATAAAGTCCTCTGGACTTTTCTACAGAGGCAGAATTAATTTAATTGCATCAAAAAGAGTCAGAGTTCCTATCCCACTTTCTTTGCCAGTGGTGACTTTTGAAAAGGTGCAGAAAGGAGGGGAGGAATTGGAGAAAGGGTGTAGAAACAGAGCCCTGTAACTCCAGAAAGGGCAGATGACAGGAATGGCAGATTAAATCTCACTATCTTGGAGCGGTGTTGGTATCGGGGTAGTTTAATCTTTACACATCAGCAGCTCCTCTCCACCTGTATTTCAGTTCACTTCCTGTGCACACCAAGGAGAATGGTGTGCTCTCCCTCACCAACACAAGTCCACATTCAGTATTTTTAAAGCTAGTAATACAAGTGAGCTTGCAACTCTTAAGCCAGGAGATTGGGAGTGGTTGGTGGAATGCTACTCACACCAATGGCAGCACATGGGTACAGGGCACTGCTCCCACCTTACTAGAAGACGCAATCAAGGGCAGGTCTGGGTACAGCCAGGCAGGAATAGGGTCAGCTAGGTGTAATACTACACCAATCATTCCAACATTCTCATCATCACTGCTACCACCAGTAACTAGCAAAATGTCAGAACATGTTACAGCACTTAGATTTAAGGGTGTAGTTGTGGGGGAAGAGGGCTCTGCTCACACTCCATGGCATAAAGTAGAAAGAAATCTTATTTCTAACCTGAAGATTGACGATCCATCCAAACTACCTCAGCAGACTTTGCCAGTAGGTTTTGATTACACTGCTCATACCTTTCTATATAGATGATAATTAAGATTTTACCATGTGAGGCAGTTAACATTACATCATTGCTCAAAAGCAAACGCTGGTTTTAGAAGAACTATTCTGGCCCATGATCTTATGTTTATTTTTGAGAGAGTGAATTTTAGTTCAAGATGCTTCTGTGTGCAGCACAAGACAAAGAATCACCGTCCAAAATGGGATTTTTATAATTCAGAACTGTTCCACATTGCTGCCCATTCAACACATATAATTCATTACCAAACCCCAACCCTGCTTGCTCATTGTCATGTACCAGCTATGGGTTGGATTTAATTAAAAATGGTATTTAAATGGCCACTAGCAGCATTTAAATATGAATCCATAGAAGTTCAACTACACAAAGTCCAATTAATAGTCCATGTCTGTAATCTAAAGACCTAACTCCATTCCAACACCTGTTTTTTATTTAACAGCAGGTCACAACTGTAAAGGCTGATGGAATACCAGAATAAAACAAAATCCAGAGGAGAATACGATCTCTCCATTGAACTACTAGCAGATGAACTATTAATTCCATAATGAAATTAACACAGCACTTATTATTTTAAGAAAAAAACAATAGCCTTTTTGTTCACAATTTGCTTTATTTTATATTTCATTAACAGCACAGATAAATTACCTATCTTGACTAGATCTGATACTACTCAAACCCCTCCAAAAAAACCAACTTTTAAACATCTGGATCAAATAGTCTCTTAATAGTGTGTTTTCCTGAAAGAAGTTTCCAGTAGAGTCTTACAGATCTCATGGAGAGAGCCCTATAAAACTTCAAGAGCTAATAGCAGAATCAGTTAGAGAATGCTCCCTTTACTTTGGTGTCTGGTCACTTTTGTCAGTCATTAACTCAAAGACAGAAGAATGATTTAGCCTTGACTGGACTAATCCTCCACAGTGAGTGTTCCTCGTTCTACAATGCTCGGTCAGAAAGACACGAGGAGCAGACATATGGCCCTCCTGAATAACGCCACCATCACCAACAGGAAGTCCATGCCTTTGGCATCAGTTCTTCATCTGGAGCTCTGGAACAACTGCTCTGCCTGACACAATGCTCCTGGATCCCCAATCTGGGGAATGACACAGGCGAAAAGCAGACAATATCTACACTGCTCTTGGTTACATCCCACTGCTATGGGACCTGCTGTTATACTCTTAAGATGTGTGCAGGGCAGTTAAGTGGCAAGGAGCCACGTGTTTCAATCTAGAGAGTTATGTGAGCACACAGGCATGGATGCCTGACACACATCAAGCCAGGACAAGCTCCAAATACTGTAATGGAGATACTGCCAGCCTGCTCCAGAGCAAGATGTACCACTACATACCACTTGGTCTGGGAAAAAGAATGGATTTCTTTAGCATGGCTAGGCATAATCAAAGGAAGTCTAGAGACTAAAGTGAGCTTAGACAGCTTGCACTTCTCAAAGTACACTCTTATTTTTCCATCCATCTCATCTGAACATAAGTAGCAGAGTCCTCTATTTCTATTAACAGATTAAAAGCAATCAGCTAGACATTGACCAGTAAACCTTTTCCCATTTCATTAGAAAAACTAAAATACAACATATGCCTGCTCCTCCCTGTGAAGGAATCACACTATAGAGTTTGTTGTCCTAGCAAGGACTGGAGCCTAAAAGATGAGCCTAACCTTGAACTTAAATACATGTTGCAGCCTTCACTCATCTGATATTCTGAGAAACACTGAATCCAAGTGATTGGAAGTAAACATGCCCTCACAATGAAATAACAAATTCAAAATGAAAATTATGCATTATACTTATAAATCTGTTTAATATATTTGTATGTGTACATATACATGAAATAATAATATACCACTCTAGAGGAAGAACATCTAGAACAAAAACCTAGTGACATTACTCCTGAACTTCTGTCCCTGCTAGTTACCATTACCTACACTGTAGCTGACACACCTAATGTTTGTCCACACTTACACAATACCAGAACTGTTATCTTAAAAAACCAATGCAAGTGGACAAAAATTAACTTCAACAAAGTTAATCCGCAGCAAAATACTGAAATTTGATTTAAACTGAAGTAGCCAAAATACATATCTCAGTCTGAAGTACCATGCAAATACAATACCTGTAAAGACTGTCTGAAGATAACTATATATAAGGCACAGTCAGCAATAATAAAGACAAGGTTCTACTGAAATGAAGATTTGGAGAATTGGTGTAAATTAGAGGCAAGTTCTTGCCTATTTCTGTTCATCTGTGGAATTCCCTACAGGCAAAAATGCCAAAGTTATTCCATGTGAGATTATGTGATAAAATGAGAAAGATATTCTGTACTAACAGCTCCTTAACATGTCTGCATCACTGAACAATATGGTGAAGGCAGTTTAAATTCAAGACATCTTACTTATTTTGGGGCATACTTAGAAACACAGAAATCACCTGACAAAACCTCCACACATTTCCATCTATTGAAATAAAATTCCAGCATCACATTTCTAAAGTATCTGAAGAGCAGAGCAGTAGGCAGTGTTGTCTTCAGAAAAGTAAAGCATCAAAGTAACAGAAACTCAGGCTGACAACTGGCTGGATTTTTTCAGCATTTGGAACAAGCTGGTGGAAAACAAAGGAATTTAGAGCCTGGAATTGCTTTTGATTGTTATTTTCCAACCAGAGCATAAAAAAATAACACAAAAGAAAAGAATCCATTGGGAAAGATGCAACACTATCAGTTTTAGATCAAAATCATTATCTGGTTAGAACTGAATATATTATTTCAAAATCATGGTCAATAAAAAGAGCTCAAACACCCTTTCTGCTGTAGGTGCTCTGCTCAGTTTTTTATTCAGTAAAATTTTACTAGTTTAGTGAGGGTTTTCTAATAATTGAAAGTCAAAAATACCACATAGCACTCATGCCCTGCAGTCTGAAGTCGAAGGCTTAAGCTTCAGCCCTCATCCTGCAATGCTCATACAGTCAGGTGTGTACAAGCAATTCCCTTTGAATTTAGCAAGGCTCAGCCTGGTGGTTTGGGGTTTAGTGTGTGCAAAGCACATCCTCATTCATTCTAGTGCAGCAGATTCCAGTATATCATGGCAGTCAGACCTAGAGTTTTTACAGTGAGTTTTTAACTATTTCTTTTAATCCTTTCCACTGCAACTGGGAAACAGTTTGCACTTTCCATTAGACAACCTGGAATACCAACTGCTTTGGTGCTAAGCCCGTACCCCTGTCCATCCTGTCCTGCCATACGCTCAATCCCAGCACTCACTGTGGCTGTTGGGACAGTGAAACTCAGGTGTTCACAGCCTTCCTGTCTCCACCTACAAGCCCTCTTTCTACCATAATGACACCATAATGCATCTAGACTGGGGGAAAACAATTTGGTAAGCAGGAGCTCCAGGGCTGTTTAGACATTGCTCATGCCCTCTTTCACTTTTTAAGTAGAGAGCTTGGAGGGTACCTGGATTGCAAATCCCAAATCATCAAAACCAAAAAAGTTAGTCCCTGGCATTCTTGGAGAGCAGCTGTGCAACATTACAGAGACCCCAGTGGAGGCTGCAAGTACATAAAGGCACTTTGCATGGTCAGGCACACACTTCACTGACCTTACCTTCACAAAATGGGGTTCATGCCTTCAAATGTTGCCACATACTTCCACCACCCTAATTCTGCCCAAGTCTAGTTACAAGGGACACATCTGATCTGGAGGATCTAGAATTACCAAAATCCTACTCTTGTCTTCACTCCCCATTGAGGAATCTGAGGTGTCATGAGACGATATTAACCTAAAATGGCAAGGGGCACATATTCGCAGAGAACACAACTGAAGTCTAATACAACTGCTGACTCAAAACCACTTCCCAGCTTTTGTAGGGATGCTCAGTCTGTCCCTTCAGCCCACTGCATGATTATCCCAAAGCCTCCTTAGCAGTAATGGCCAGCTGGCTCAGATGGGAATGCACTAAAGCTCTGTGGGTACTCCTCAAGACCAGGAAAACACCCTCCTCCCTGTCACAAAAAAAAAAAAAGACATGGAGACAAGGTGTCCCATAGGAACATAGGAGTTAAGCTTCTAGTTACAGCCTGGCTTGGCAAAGAGAAATCACAGCGCTAGAGCAGAAGGGAAGAATTGAACATAAGAGTTATTATTTCAAGTACACAAGGTTATAAAAGGCAACTGGCCTTTCCATTCCTTCAATAAATATCAACAAATATTTAGTCTCTTAAAAAATTGGTTGGTGCCTAGCATGAAAACAAAAAGCAGTATCATACAGGTTAATATGATGATTTGGAGCTGATACAGCTGCACCACTTCATTATCTGTTGCCTTCCAGTTCATGCAAACTTCTCAGGCCACATTGGTCATCATCACACATGGACAGGGTAGGGGGTAAGTTCTTTACTCCACTTATCTTAGATTTCAGACTCCTGTACACAAGGCAGTGAAAGCATTTCCAAAGAACAGGAAGATGTCAAGTATTTGAACTGCAGTGGTCCTGTATCAGTGAGGAAGTTTGTTTTGAGTGATAAAACTATATGACAACAGCACAGCCAATCTGAATCTTTGCAGATTTATAAGTAGGTAGCTATAAATTGCAGTATATTCTGACATTCTTTACCAAATACAACATTAAGCTGACAAATTATACTAATACAGTATGATTTTGAGGTGTATCCACATTTGCAGCATGTGTAAATTTCTCAAATAGAATCCGATGTTTGCTAATATGGTACGATCTAAGTTAATAAGATCAAATTATGTCTGATCATACTACATTAGCAAATGTCACATCAAATTAGTCATTTTCAGAATTATAATGAAGCACAGAAAGCAACCAAAAATAACTTTTCCAACACAAGTAAGCAGTGCTGAAACTGAAAACTGAGCTAAATACCAAGCCCCTAGAGAATGCTTTTTGAATTCAAGGTTAGCTGAATTTTCTTTTCAGTCTTATTTCAGAGAGGTCTTATATATGATTTAAACCATGGTTTGAGTCACAGTAGAGTCTTGTCCAAAGGTCAGTAACAGGGGCTGGAGATAAGGTCAAGAACTAGAAGTTGGCAAAATCTCTACTGAAAGGCTGTTAGTTCAGGGGTGGTCATCTTTCTGCCTGGTTGTTCTCACTGCAATGTTTCCAAGTAGGAAAATTCATGAAAATCCACTGAACAGAAGTTTTGAAAGAGAAAGGACTTTAAATAGGAAGCTGCTTAAACAGTTATTAAACTTGTTTCCTTTCAAGTGTATTATCTGAACTGTTGTATTAAGTCAGGCCTCATAAGATTTTATTTTACTTTTCTGTTACTGAAACCACATACCTGTCAGGTGTACATTTGGTATAATCTCATTTGTTTTCAAACATACAGAGTTTGGTTTCTTTGAACACAGCAGGAAAGACAAACAGCCTCTTGGCTCAGAAAGCCCCAAGTCTGCCCTCAGCAAGTTCCTCAGCTCAACATCCCTGGCCATATGCTGATTTCAGAGCACAGTTATCTTTTTCCATGTTCTTCCGCCAACTTGGAAAGATTTCCTCCATGTCCCTACATCTAAAGGTAGGTAGTATCTCTTGAGATGCCCACATTAAAGCTGACCTGTCACACAGCAGAGGCTACCCAAGTAGGATGCCTATAACCTCAAAGCTTGCTCTAAAAATAGAAGGCTGAAGTCAGTCCTGTCAAGCCTCAATGACAACTGACACGCAACCTTAGCCAGAACCTTTAACAAGAAAAAAAAAAAAAGAAACCCACCACACAAAACAAAACTGGCATGTGGCAGAAGCAGAAAGAGCAGGAATTTGAAGGAACATTCAGTGGTTCCACAGTCACTGGGAATACCAACCTCTCCGAAGCTTTCCGTCATCTATTTCATTGTGCGAGTGCAAAGAAAAGGGCGGGGGCAGCACAGGAAATCAACCCCAGACAATCTAGTAAAGGCAGCATAGGACAGGAGAGATTGCTGTTGCAAGGCTGAGCACAGTCTGCCCTGATGGGGAGGAATTTTGCCCCTATGCCACCAGGTAAAGCAGAGTCTAGGATTTTCCCAGGGCACTGTATGAACTCCAAGAGACAAGGCTTTTGTCCCTTTTGATGAACCAAGAGACATTGTAAAGGAACAAAAATTTCAGTGATTTCATTTCTATCTTTACTGAGTTAAAATATGCCCAGCTATCTAAGTCTTCTGGATAAATCACCTTTATTCCCAGCTGAATAAATTAGTGCCAGCTGAAAACATTGCGAGCTCCAAGCAAAAAGTGGTTTTGAGTGTACAGAGTTTAGGGAATTAAAGGCTAAAGTGGTAGTGAATACCTAAGTTAACAGTTCAGTTTTTTTTTAAAAAAGAGGTAAAATTTAAAAACACACTAAACAAGATGTCTACTGTTGAAAGGAGAATTTCTAGCTACTTTCTCAAAAGGTAGAACATATGTTCATTATTGTGACCTGTAGTGTTTTAATATTAATTTTCTTAATTGAGTATACACTGGCATATGCTTCAAAGACCACTTTTCCCCACAATGGCTTTACCAGCCCCTGTTGCTCATGACTTTTGTTTATTTGCTTGATATTTGTTTCTTTTTAATCCAAGCTGTCTGCATGAATTTTAACTCAATTATGGGTGTTTATATAAGACGGTCTGTTCAGGGACAAAGTTGTTGATCCCCAGAGAAAGCATTGTTCCTATCCTGTCTGTATTTCAGCAGATTAGGTTTAAACCAGACCTATCATCAAAATACACTCACTAGCACACAAGCTTTACATGTGTTTTGGTTTGAATGGAGTTGTTATAATACACCAGGCTTTTGTTATTAGTAATTATGAATACTTCTGTTGGATTCTGGTATGTCAGTGGACCAGGAACTCTTTGTTGTCTTTAAGCTAATGTCTACATTATTCTGCATTTTTTTCTTCTAATCCTTCCTCTATCCTGAAGGATTTTAGCAACATTTTACTGTCATTCTGTTATGAAACTTGGTTTCCCTTGAGCATGTGGCAATTTCATTAGGTACCTGAAGATCATACAAAAATCAAACAACAACATAAGCTCAGCCAAAGAAAAAAACCCAGATTTCTACTTAGCTCAAGACAAAAATAAAAGCACATGGGAGGAGGAGGGGAATGAAGGCAAAAAAATAAGGGAAGCATTATTTGCTGCATTTTGTTTAACTCCTTGCTGGCTATAAATTGTGGTGGATCTCAGATAGCTGTGCAGTAGAAGCAGCCAGGAAGCTCACTCCTACTGCACTCCATGAGCCCTTCTCCAGGCTGCAGCCTGGGACAGGGCACTCCTGAGGCCAGAAGCATCCCCTGGAACTGGCAATAAGAACTGTAACTTAAAGGGGGCAGCCGTTTACTATTTTGCTATGGATGTCTTTACCTCTTTCACATGGAAACACAAACTATATCCTACAGTGGTCTTTCCTCCACCCTGCTCTCCCCCCCCAAAAAGTCTTCCTTCTGGCTGAACACAGCTTGAAAGAGAATTGTTGGAGAAAGCCAAGTGTAATTACACAGGACTGGACCTGATGACCCAGGAGACCCTCCTGATCTTTTCCCAGGGAAATCAGCTCAGCTAATCCCAGAAAAACACCTTAGAGTCACATGTTACAGACTATCCTATAAACTCCTGTCTCTGACCAAATCAGACTGCCTGGGACAGTCTAGCCATTTTGATGGGACAGAAAGACTTTCCACCATTTTAAAAGGACAACAAGCTATCGTTCTTACTATATCAAGTCAAACAAGCAGTTCCTTCTTCTTGGGACTTCTGTTAATTATATGCTTGAGCATTTTCTGAAATATTATTTGGCTACATGCAGACATGACTGATGAGAGGCATCCTCTTGACTTCTGCCTGTAGGACCCAAGAGCCACTCATTCACCTCATTCACATTCATTTGAAGTAGTCATTCAGAAATTCAAGGGCTTGGACATATAGCATTTGCATTTACTGATAAGTAATCTGAATTTAGCTAACGTCATCTAAAAATGGGTGTAAATCAGGAGTAAACCACTCAAGCCAGCTTTCTGTGTAACATCACTGTACAATCAAAAGTTTGAATATACGTACAAGTTCCAGCTAATTAAGCACAGTTCAGTGACACCAATACAGTAAGCAGCATAGCAAAGCTGGCAACAAAGAAAACTACTTGGCAGAGAAGGCAATGTGTGCTGCTAATGCTGTACAAATATCATTTTAATCAAAGCCAGGTTTCCACAAGTCACAAACCCTGATCTCTTGGTTTAGCCTTGGGTCATTTTTCTATCACACCCAAGCTCATCTCTTAGGATATAATACTGCTATAATTTTACACACACACTCTCCCAGAGAAAAGTAACATCGGTAAACAGCAACATCAGTAAAACAAGCTTTTCATACGTTTTTATGTATGAAAAAAATTATTTTAATTTATGGCCACAATGCATGGACAATACCACATAGGACATTGCCAAGTACAGAAAGTTGGAACATAATTTGGTCTTCAGAATGTGTCAGTACAACAGCTGTGATAGATCTTTTTTTCCAAAAAGGAGATTTTAAAGTTGAAAATGGCTTATATAAAATTTGCTATAAATTAGTGCCAAATTAAACCAAATACTTTCTAAATTTTTTAATGGTGGTAACAGACAGCAGAAATAGTTTTGCCTTGACTAGAATTTTCAAAGCAAAAGGTATTCAGTTGGCTAATGTCCATTATCCCTGAGTGATAACTAGGCAAACTAGTCCTTGAATTGGCTTTGATTATTGCAGCTTAATATTGAGGAGTAGAAATAAGATTTCTCCTTTTGCTTTTAAAAGAGAGTCATGCTTATGAGCAAGGAAATTAAAAGAGGACTTTGTTCATCACAGAGAATTAAGATATATTTGAAGACAGAAACATAAAAAACCCTTTGGTTTTAATTCCTCCAGGGTTACCCCCTCTCAGTGGCAGGCAGCCCTGCCTGACTTTTCTCAGAAGCAGTCCTCCCTCTAAAGTTATTTAGATCACTTGGACATGAGAGGTGCCTGCATCAAGATAGACATATAGGAACAGACCAGCATTCAGGGAACAGCAGGACTTACTGAAGAAAGGTTTCAAACTGAAGAGTTTTCTTCACTGCAAGCACAGCTAAAGCTCTGCACTGCTGTATGTGTCCTGGCTAGCCTATACAGACACCATGAGATCTCAATTTTATTATCTTCAGCATTATTGAACAATCGATTCCAGTCTCATCTGGTGCCCTTGAATTAAGGGATGTAACAGCATTTGCATCTTTGCTTTCTGATGAGCAGCCCTCAGTGACCTTCATGAACCGAGGTTGGCCAAGTGTATTATTCTTTGAGCACATTACATGACCCAACAGGACAGAGAAGACTAGTTCTACTGCTCCACTTACACAAGCAGGATCCCAAGCAGCACTCCAGAGCTTACTCTGTGATAGGCTGCTTGTTTTAAAACTCTTCAGCCACTGAAGTATCTTCCCATTTTAGCATTAGATGAGATGCAGACCTGTGTTTAAGGCAGTGGTAGGCAAGGGTAGTCTAGGATTTAAAAGGCCACCCAAAGCCTAATTATTCTCCTATTTCTTTGCCAAAGCTAATCCACAGCTGACCTGTGCCTAATGCACACCAGACAGACAGACACAAGGTTCAGCCAATTCTTGGGCATCTACCCCAGGGTGGGATTAAACAGACACATACAACACTTGTTTCCTTCTATAGAGCTGTTCTGCACAGAGATAAAGAATCTCCCTAATTTCCCTCTTACACATGTGCATTGATAATTAATAAGCCCTATACAGTCAATTGCTCCTTCCAAGAAACAAAAAAACCAAGATTACTCACTCTTCATTCACACTGTTCAGAGCGTTTGCAAGGCAGAGACAGTATCTGGCCAGAAGAGTTAAAATAAAGCCCCTCTCCCACACTCTCAGCAATTCTGAGGTTTTATCTGTACCTTATAAAGCTCTGCAATACCAGAATGCTTTTGAAAAATCTGCTTTCTGCTTGCAGAAATGAGCAGTCATGTGGACACCACCCTCCTTCCCTGCAGGACAGATAAAGCACAGAAGGGTTGCTGTGAGGTCTTATTACCATCACCAATTCCTACCCTGGGGAAACCCTCACCAGATCCAGCCTCCACACACCGCAGTTTCAGTCAAGCAAACTTGCTGGAGCAAAGTCATTTTATGTGTAAGGGAATCCCTTAATTCACTACAGCTGTCCTTGCCCTGTCACACCCCCCATGTACTTAGGGCATGCAGCTGTGATCTTTATTCTGCTAAAGACAAGCACTTAACCCCTTCCCTGCTAATCCCAAATGAAGGTTACAGACACTAGAGCAGACAGAAAGTGAATGAGACTGATGAGTTTTTATGAAACCTTGTGCATGTGATTGCTATCAACTTTACAGCTGGAAGAGACTCAGTTTCCAAACAGAGACAATTACCAGACTTTTCTCCTGCAGAGTGACCACACCACACACCACTCTGCTTTCCCCTTTTAATTTCAAATTTCTTATTTTCTGGGATTTCATCACCTGCCAAGGAAACACAGTCCCCAGAGGTTCCTGAACAATGCTGAGTTCAGTAGATCTGCAGCATACAGAACAGAGATAACAGATGGTGCGTTTGCATTAGTGTGGTAGTTCAAATAAGATAGACACTTTAAAGACAATGCCCCAAAGGTCCCCAAATTTGGTTCACCCTGCAAAAGATGCAGAGGCATGTGAAGTGGGTTGCTTGGGTAACCACACAAGTATTACTCCATGTGCCAGAGAAAAACATCTCCCTGATAACAAGGGTATCGCCAGTAATTGCAAAAACCAGGTGGCAGAGGAAGAGGGGGTAGGTATTGATATGGAATGGACCATGCTCTTCAATCAGGTTAACGAGCTAGCTGAAGAGAGAAGGGAGATTTTTTTAAAGAGTGTGTGTTTTGCACACTCTGTGAAGGCATTTTTTCTCCCTCAGCCTCAATGTTTCCCACTCATATGCTCACTTCTAAGCCTCATGACCCGAATCTTCTTTAAGGACCATATCTCACTCTACACTACACCACTGTATGTGGGGCAAATTTATTGTTTTGCAGTGGTTTTACTGGAAGGACAAACAACCTTATGTAGAATTACAGAAAGAAGATTCTGTGAAAAAACCATTCTTACAAAAACATGGGGCCCAGCCTGAAGCTTACCGTAGCCTATCTGAATCAGGAGTAACTTGGTAAGCTGGTGAAGTTAAACGGACAGAAGTCAGAGCAGAGAAGAAAGCAGATATTTCAGCCTCATAAAAAACAGTACATGTGCGTGGATTTATCCAAAAGCATTGAGGGGTGTCTAGACTCCCATTAGTGCCACCAGCTGCCACACACTGTCACTTCACATGGTAACAGTCATATGGCCTCAAGACACCTTCACTGTTCCATCAAGACAGAGCTGCATCCGTCATTAGCACATTTCAGATCTGATTTTGGACTCTGTACGTGCAGGTTTGTCCTGCAGGCTCCTGCATGCCATTTGGCAGGGTTTTACGTCATTATACACAATTAATCTGTAGCCTTCTCCCTTTGGATTGGGAAGAACAAGCTACAACCGTACTCAGCACACACCCTCACTGAGCTGTAGCTTTTATCCTACATCTGGATCTGCTCACTAAGGAAGTCAAGAACTGTAATATATTTTAAAAACACCAAGACTTGTGAATGCTGCAAGGAATGATTACTGTCTCTAAGTGATCAAGAAGAAATATGCCCTTTCATAAACGTGACCCATCAGACCCCAGAAAAGAAAAAAAAGAACAAATGAGGGCAAGAAATTGCTATTCCATACAGTTGGCTTAATCCTAACTGCACTACACAGAGACCTGATGCCATTAGGGTTACACCAAGTGTCACCGCGTGTTGACCCCACTTACAGATGTAAGAGGTGGATGATCACTTTGTGTTTTTCAACAGCTGGAACTTGCATGGGCTTAAGTACTGTAGTCAGGTGGACAACAATACTAGACGCTTCCTGGTACATGGCTACATGGAGGTGACTAGTTTAATTAATTTTTGGGTCATTATAGGGATCAATTCTGGTGTTGTGGACCATTAAGCCAGTTTGGTTTGTCCCAAAGCACTTGGTCATTATTAGCTCAGAGTCAATAAGCCACATCACACAGCCAAAATCAATAGATGAAAAACAATTTTGAAGGAAAAGATAGAAAAGGACGGATTTTGATCTTGCTTAGATCAATAATTTCCCAGAAATTGGTGGAATTCCCTGATGCAAAATCAATGTGAGCAAGTTCAAAATTGAGTTGTTTTGCTTTGTCAAGAAGATAAAATGGAGAGCTTGGACCGTACCTTTAAAGAGAGACATTTATAGATTAAATTTTATTTGCAATAACTTGCTCTTCAGAGATTTTTTCCCTATTTATAATCTTGAAATATCTATGTTTGGGGGGGAATAGAGGGATTTTGCACATCTGCCTGAAAGGAACCTTTGACAGTACCTCAGGTCAATTATTCACAAAAATATTTACCCTCTGTCCTCGCCTAAGGTAGAGTAACTGATGTGCCATTTAAAACCAGTATTTTCATTTAGGACACACCATTGGAGATGTCTGACACTTACTCTCCATCCTTTTAGCATTAACCAAATGTGTAGCCTGGCTCAAATTTCAGCCATGGGGATGCGAACATCTTCAAGCGAGCAGCCCCATTGCCCCATGCATTTTGTGCAAGTACACTATCATTGCAGATGGGCTTCTGAGCACCTGTTAGCATCAGACTATCCCACTCTGAGCTATAACACTCCTCAGGGGATAAATCCTAGTGTGACAGAGCTGGTGGAAGCCATTAGGGACACCTTGAGAGAAAAGCTGTTGTAGGGTATATAGGTGGACCAAGTCCATGCAACAGGTGTTTCCAAATCATGGACTGAAATATATATGTAGGTAAAATAAGCTTTTTTGCTAGTGATCCTTTGAAAAAGTTCCAAGATGGTTTTAGATTACTAATTGGCAAATATTGAAGCACATTTCACACAGGACTCCAAAATGTGTGTAAGAATACACAAAGTAGGTAAATGCATGCTCTGCCAAGTTCAGATATAATGTTTGTACGGCATCATTCAGTAAAGCAAGCAGCAAGTTGCAAAGTCATAGCTATATGTATTAACTCTCAGGCTATGCACAAGCAAAAGAGGATCCCTTTACGTGTGCAAGTTAACGAGTTATAGAGAGCTCTTCTTTCAAGTCCAAGAAGGACAGGGGATTAGTGAAACCGGTTTTCACCTCCAGAGTTTGAACCTGTGTTTGACCAGTCATCCAAGCAAGGTGTGAGTGAGTTATGTGGTCTCACCTGTGAATGTTACAAAACAGCGAAGCACACCTTGATGTAACGATTTGCCTACGCTTAAAATTTTGAAAGAAGCCTTTGGTGAAAGAATAAGATGGTGTGCTGACTACAGTCTCTGAGAGCTCAGTGTATCTCTGAGTCCACAGTATCTGTGCAGCAAGTCAGAGGTTGTGATTTTCAAAGGGCATGGGCACGGGTTACTGCAGGGTTACCCTCAGCATGAACCTGTGGGCACTCAGTTATTTCACATTAATTGCCTGTTTCTAGCTGCTACAGAATTTCCTGCATGTAAGAAAGTTCATTTCTTAACTGAGGTATTGCTCATTTTCTGGGTAGCTGGTAAGGAGCAGCTCTTAAGAGTAGTCACAGAGCTGCAACTTCAATGCCTCATTTTCCCTGCAGTGACTTGTTCAGATCCTTGCTTTGTAAGAAAGTTGCAGCTCCAACAGCAGTTTATAAACACTGGTAACTGGTAGCGTTGCTCCTCTGAGCTTCTCTGAAAATCCTAGCCAAAATGGTCATCTCCTTTGGCTATCAACTATCCCATTCACTTACACTGTAAGCCCAGAAGATGCAAACACTAAGAAAAGTCACTCCGCTAGGTTGGGTTTTTTTTTTTTTTTTGGCTGTAATATATTACATCTGTGCCTGCAGTAGTTCATTTTAGAGTTGTGACATTTGGCAAGCCCCCAGAAGCCCCAAGTGTTCACTAACACCACAAGCCACATGCTCAGCAAGGGGACTGACAGTGTGAGTCTCTGAACCCACCTCTTCAGGCTAAATCTTTTCAAAGAAGGAAAAATGTGATAGCTTAGAAGAGACTCAGATAGCAACTTCACACCCATTCTGCCCACCCAACTGAATATCTGCTCCTGTCCCTATTTCAACTCTTCTCTAGTTACTGGTTGCCTTTTAATCAATGTCGACTGTTAGGATGGGAAGTACTGTCAGCATGGAGTAAAGGTCGCAATTAAGAACACAGATTTGTTTCCAATTTATCGTAAAAAAATACTTGAACATCATTACAAACCTCCAAGGGCTTTAGGCAATTCAATTTCCAACACCATTTATAGACTGTTTTGCTACAGTTACCCAAAGGATTATAGTGACAGCAAGATGTGATGACAATTTTTGCTCTGTGGACACTCGTGGTGGGATTCTTTGCCTCTACCTTTCACCTTCTAAGGAAGGTGAAATTATTGCTGCTGTGAATTTTATGTGGTTGAGGGTGACAACAGAAAGGTTGAGTGAGTGCAGCTTTGAAGGTGGAGACAGAAGTTCAGGCCTGGGCACAATAAGGACATTTCAGAGTACCCATCAGTGCATGAAACTGAACTCTGCCATGAGGCAGAGCAACAGCTCTGTTGCCTTGCAGGTGTATCTATTACTGATGTAATGCATATCTGTGCTTCCAAAAAGTCACATGAATTGGCATTGTGTACATTTAAAGGTTTTGCTTGTTCTTCTTCCCTCTAAGAGAACAATTATGGTCTTACCTCCTCTCATTCATTAAATCAAACCTTGTTCTCAACACAATGAAGAGTACTCCCCACTGGATACACTTGCTCTTGTGCTGAGACCTTGTCAGCTCAGTTTCAGCCTAAAGCAAAATTTTCTGGCTGGGTTTATAAGCTCTTCAATAGAAAGGTTTTATAATGGAAATTGCAATTTTGCCTCAACCCTGAGAGCCTGCCTGCCCTGCAATGAGATGTTCAGTACCCTACCAGACTAGCGCACATGCCCTTGGGCAGTATGAAATGACCACTTTGCTGTGTGACAGCCAAACCTCATGACTCAACACAACTGTGTGGTACATTGCTCCACTGATTTGTTTTTATAGGAGAATAATTAATTCACAGTGACTGACATTGTTTTATTTCCACCCCATCACTGACATCTTGTCTGAATTACATCATATCCCACAAATTGTGTATCTTTTTTGGCTGCTGATGCTCTCTATTCCCTCTTCTTTAGCACGATACTCATTATTATCTGCTCTCTTATACTAAGGCCAAGACTCCTGCTGTGTTTCCAGGTAATGTATTCTTTTACTGAGTGATTCATTGGGGAGGAGAGAGGAAAGAGAGAAGGAAAAGCCTTGAGAGGAAAAACGTCCAAGTTTCATGATTTCTGAGTCTCTGAAATAGTTCCAAAATTCCTTGGTGTTCTGGAGCTCTTTCCCTGCACGATGAAAGCACTGGGCTTTTGTATTGTTTGCTTTATTTTGCAATATTTTATGATTCTCATATATTCTGAGTTGTGTTGATTTGTGACTAGTTTTTCATCATTACCCTGGGAGGAATTTTCTCTGGAAACACAGGAAAGAAGCAACGCCCTGAAGTGAGACACTGCAAATGAGCAACTGCCATCAGACGATGGATTCCGTTATTTACCCAGTTCTTGCAGAATACGTACGACTGCAGCATCTGATCACCTCCCAAAATGATAAAGTGAAAATAAAAGCATCTTACTCCTCCTCCCTCCCCTTCCCATTTACCTCCTGCATCAGCTCTGCAGGCTATTACATAGTGAGGAAGAGCCACAGCCTTCCCCAGCCAGGGAAGTAGGCTCTATGATTAAAGAGGTAACCATGGATGCAAAACATGTCAGCTCAATTCCATCCTCCAACACATATTTTCTGGAGCAAACTGCCTAGTACAGAGCATCTAAAGTCCCTTGATTTGTAATGAAACCAATAGAAGTTATAGATTTAAGTCTTGTTAGGAAACAAGATTCCAGTCTCTCTCTGTCTCAGATGCAATCTGTGAAATGAGGATATTAGCATCTCCCCAGCTCACAGGCAATAATTGATCCATGTAGATATAGGAAGCACTCAGATTCTGAGGCCATGGGAGCTGTAGAAATATCTAAGAATGATGACTCCATCTCTTTGCTCTGGGGTTATTCTTGATTTACAGAAATATAAATAAGACCAATTTCTCACCATTCATATTTGAGAACACCTCCACAAAAACAGTGATTCCTTGAGCACTGGAATTCAGGGACCTAATTTCTTGTGGATTTGCATCTCTATGCTGGGAGTCCCTCTGGATCCTCTAATAAGCACTGAATTCATGATACAGTCATTCTTTTAACTGGACACTAATAGGATTTCTCTTCTTTACCCAGTCGCCTACATTCATGAAATGTACTGAGCTTATTCTCCCTACCTGTCTGTCTAACCAGCCACCAAGGCTCGTTTCCACTAAGAAATTGCCTTCATTAATTTAAAACATTCATATCCTCAGCTGCTGTAGCAGAAAGGGTATGAAGCCTAATACAATTAGTTTCAAGCCAGCTTTACTTACATCGGAAAAAAATTACACTTTGCTTTCAGTTCTGATCTCCCAAAAGACTTTGATCATTTCAAATTCTGTTTGTATATCTGTGGAACTATACTGACATCAAATCAACATAAGTTAATTGAGAATCAGTTAATGGAAATTTAATCTATATCACTTAAAATTTTGCTTATCAAAATCTTGGCTTCACTATACAGCATAAGGGGTAGATACAGAGTATTCTCACTACAGCTGGTAGAACTACTCCATGTGCTAGTATAACTAAAAGCAAATCTGCAAATATACCCATACCTAGAGAAAGTGGGTAAAATCCTGGTTTCAACTTTGCAGTTGAATGTATAGGGCAATAATTTCACTATGAGTTTTCTCTGGAGCAAGGAGGAGTGATTCCACCAGCTCAGAAGGGTGTTTTCATGTCTCATGTTGTTCCATAAAGGAAAATAAAAGCAGCAAAAGCTAATTGTCATTGGAATTGGCTTGACTGGGTTTATAAAGGCTTGCAATAAAGAAGCACCAACTTTGAAACATGCATACAAGCCCAGTTTTGAACAACAAACTTCTGGTGCAGTCTGCATTTTCTACCCATTCTTTTGCTTCAAAAACGAAAGGGCCTTTTTTGGAGTATATATAGAACCATGTCTTTTGGACAGCTTTCACATTAGGTGTCATTTTATGAAGCTGAGTTTCTTATTCTTGGCTACTCACACTAAAGCTGCAGTTCTTATGAGCACATTTTAATGTATCAATTTATATTCAGAACAAAGAACCTAGGGTTATTCCATCATCAGAAATCCTGATTTTTTTTACTGTTTTCTTTGTGTAGGATTATGGTTTCCATAGAAAAATACAACAAGGTTTTCTTTTTTTTTTTTTTTTCCCTTTCCTCCTGCAGTTTATTTTTGGAACAGCAAATACTTGTGTGTTTTGTTGTTTTGGTTTTTTTTTTTTAAACCAACAAGCATTTGTAGTACATTATAAATTGGAATGGAATGTGCCTTTTCCCACAAATGCATTTAACCTGCTAGCCAGATGTGTAGTTTGGCACACTGACTGAATGCTGGTTCTCTCATGTAAAGACCCACAAGACAGTTTGGGTCTGATCTGTGTTATCTAGTAGGGCAAAATTCTTGTAATATTAACCAGTAACAGATAAGAGTTCCTTTCCCCCATGGTTTTTTTTCAAAGCATTCAGAAAACCCTGTAAACTCTAAACGATTTATGTGAAAGTATTGAAGTGCCTATTAAAGATGCTCAAGTAGGGAAATTTTCACTAGTGTGAAGTAGCCAAAAAGAATCATCTGTTTCTTCTCACCGATGCTCAGAGATCTGCTACTTATTCACAAGACAATGATATGACACATCAGTATCGTACCATTTGCCAGAATGTATGTGTCTGTTTATCAAGGCAGCATGAGTCTATAACTCTCAAGGCGAATTTTTTTTCCAACGAAAAACTGCAAAAAGGCATCAATTCCTCCACCTTCAGAAATTATATTTTCTTTTGAAAAAGCATTTTGATGGAAAATTCCTACTCAGCTCTTCTTTGCATAAATTCTTATAGGAGTAGAAAGAGTAGTGTGAATTCTCTCATGCTTCTTGGTGGGGTATAGCATCCCTTGAGGGCAGAACCTCTTTGCAGCATTTCTTGTACAGAGCTACACTGACCTCCAGGGACTGTGCACCAGCATATAGCTCCATGTGTGTCATGGTCCTCGCAGCATCAAGGTCTCACCTGGTATTTTGGAGTTTTCATTTACATAATCATCTGTGAAGGAACATGCTCTAAGTATTGTGCTCCATTTAGGCTGATAACCTCAACTGAGGAAAGGGGAGCAGAGACAGAATGTACACCGAGATAGAAAGGAGCTGTATTTTATAAATGTCTCTGTCATCAATTTAAATTTGTTTGTCTTTCTGTTGCCTCCTATACTGTAATTCCCTTTTGCACAGCAAATTCCTTAGGCAATACCTGCAGATTTTAAGTTGTTTGGGTGTAGTGAGCACTCTGCATTTTTACAGGGTGCACCACCTCTTTCTTGGAGCCTTGCCATGGCTTTGCAAGTCAAAAGAGATGAGAATGGACCTGGGAATCAATCCAGCTGTGTATTTTACATCAGATAATGTTGGAAAGATTTCATCCTGAGACTACACTCCTCACTCACTAAGCTCAGGAAAGAGAACATATGCTGTATCTGTGGGGAGAAAAAACGTTATACAGAAAGCTAGAGTCCAGAAAAAGATTCCTAAACCCCACCCATAACCTATTTTAAGAGAAATAGCACTCCAGCTCTTAAAAGAATAAAACTACTCAAAGGTACCAAAGATCCTCAAGTCCATTTTCCAGGAAATGTTTGCTTTGGTTGCTTTCAAATCCCAGGGCTTGCTTTCTTTCCTCTGCCTCACTCTGTTAATCCTTTAGTCACTGAAACTGAGATAGAGTTTGCAAGAAGCTTCTTGAATGATGCCACCTAGAAAAATCCACATGCTGTCTTGATGCAGTTCATTAGGAATTTATCCATCACTGACAGCAGAAACAGATACTCAGCATTCAATCCAAATGTGTGACACTGTAGGAGAGAGCAATGGATGTTGAGTTATTTGTATTTATGAGGAAATGAAAATGGAGAAAAGCTGAGCTTTTGGCTTCTGTCCACTGCTTTCCTTCACTTTAAATGTTTGCCCAGGCTTCACTGTATCTCTGCATATTGTATTAGCCCTAGACTTACATAGCTCTGTTTTCATTGTTAACCTAACAGGAATCACTGGAAGACTCTGGTGTGTTATTTATCACATAAACCCTCACAGGGCTGCTGTGCAATAGGCTGGACACCAGCATTCATTTTGTAATGCTCTGGGGAATGGACCGATACTTCAGAGAGACTAAATAAGTTGTCCCGAACTAAGTTGCTTAGAGCTCAACGTAATTACATTTTTCCCTGCAGAGGTGGTAACAAGAGAATAAACTGTGTTTTGGGCTTCACATTCAGTAACATCCACTTTTCTGCAAAAAACAGAGTCAACTTCATTGTTTATACTCATTTAGGATTACGAGAGATGTTCAGGGTCCTGTGCAAGATGATTAATGTCTTCAGCTGCCAGTGAGGCAAATGGGAGTTGAAGATGCTCAGGTTCTTACTTTAGTTAAATGAATTTCTGCCTGGACACAGCCGCTGGACTGCGATATCCACTCCTGTGGGAGTGCCAATGGCTGTTGTTGCGTTGCAATTAAGGAAAAGCTTCTAAAACCAGCCAGGCTGCACCAGAACAGCATACCAGGACTACCTGTTTCCAGCAATGCTCAGCAGAAGATTGCTCAGGAAAAGTTGCTAAAAATGAGGATCCATATAGACCCACCTTTCCCAGATACATGCTCCCAGCTGCCATCCAGAGCTTTATTTCTGCTTTGTGAAGGTGATGCTATTCTCTCAAATTTCTAGTCTGTTCTGTGTTCATGGGACAATGGCATCTCCCTGCAGAAAAAGGACAACATTCTCCATTTTGATTTGTCCCTCTAACCTGCACTGCACACTTGAATCTTGTACCATGCACTCAAAAATTTGTCCCTAGCACCAGCAGCATAGATAAATAATATTTCCAGCCTTCCAAGAAGAGAAAGGGAATGAAGGACAAAAATGTCCCTTCATTTGTCTTTTGCATGCTGGGTTTTACTGCAGATTTATTAATGTCTGGACAAAATCATTAGCATTCTTTGAAAAGTCTAACTCTCCAGCCAAAACTAAAATTAATTTGATAGATTCTCCCTGACTCTCAGTTATTAGGTGAGTGCAGAAAATGTTCATAAACATGAAGGACCTTGACACTGCAATCTGAAAATTGCCCTCGTAATAAAGTAAAGATTTTTTATAATATAATTTCTCATTGCACGTTTTGCCCTGCTCCTTTGTCCAACGACGGTTTTTGTATATATTTCAAACTTCCTCACTTTCTCATAGTTGCAAGAACTTTTATGTGACCAAGCTGTGTATTTTGAAATACTATCTTAGCCAAATATGTCTAACAGCAAACATGAAATAAAAATGTGAGCAGTACTGTTCACTTCAAGACTTTAGTGTGCTACAGTTTGGTTCAGATGTTCACAAAGATATTCTAATTAAAAATCCCAGTGAATTTGCTTTCTAAGAAAACTATAATTTACATGATAATGTTTTATGTCTCGGAGAGAAACTGTAAATAGGCACTGAAAAGAGAAAGAAAGAAAAAATGCCTGTGCTGCAAGGACATTTATATATGAAAACAGTGTCGGAAATAACTTAAAAGATTACAGCTATCAGAAATACTCTGTTTTCAGCTGGAAAATTTGGTTTATCAAACTGCTTTTTAATTTTGATGATCTGATTGGAAATCTGGCATTGTAACCTGCGTGCGATATCCTTCAGTCCTCCCATTTCCATGTAAATGAGAAGAGAATTTAGCCCACTGAGTGTGATGGGAGTTTGCCTTAATAAGCAGTGAAAGTTTGGGTCCAACATGAGAGACAAATCTGAGCGGGGAAAGGCAGTGTCTTGCTGGGCGCAGGTATAAGATGTTGTCACTAATATAATCCTGAGATATATTCTTTGTGAATTTAAAACTGTAGAACCAAATTGTACTGTGTAGCCACATACATTTTATTAGATTATTCTAAAGTCTCTATAAGTGGAATTTAATTCTTTTTTTTGTCTCTCTCTTTATATTATCCTTGCTGATAGTATCCACATATCTTAAACGTAAGATAATTTTACAGACTCTATTTTGTCTTTTTATAAATATTTACATTTTCTCATAGTGCTGTTTCTTTCATGTAAGTCACACTGTCTCTGTCTCACTGTTGGTCACACGTGTTTGTTGCTTGTAAAACTTGTACAACATTTTTACACATCGGATGGTAGCAATAAAATTTCCTTTTTTCTGTTGTCAAGAACACATCAAATTAATTTACTTCAAGATTCTTTTTTTTTTTTTTTTTTTCAGATTTTAACAGTTAATGAATTGCTATCTTTCTTTAGAGGAACTAAACATTTTGTTTTCTGTGACAGAGTGTCAGAGGCTCAGTGCCACCCTTAATTATCAGAAACCATCGGAGATCTATTGACTTAGGTGGAGCTACATCACTCTAACAACTAAAGACCTGGTCTCTAATGTGCTGTGAAAATAAAGTTTTCCTGGAAATGCAGTACAATGAATTTACAGGCTAAACAGGGAAAATGTGATCCTTCACTGCCTTTTTTACTGCACAGTCAATTCATAAGGCACCTAGCGTTATGGCAATCCACAAGCTTTACGTGGCTGGTTTAGAAGCTGAGACACTCCAAGTAACTCCAACTTGGTCATATCTCAACCAGTTTCTCTACATTTTCAAGAATTTTTTCCACAGTGAAGACTCATACTACGATGCTTTAGTTTTGTGGCATTTTAGCACAACCACTCTAAAACAAAATTGAAAAACCTATATAGACAGAATTTCAACCTCTGTGCGTGTGTGTGTGTGTGTGTATATATATGTATGGGAAAGTTATTCTTTCTCCAGGCTCTGTAGTCTTCAAAGTGGCTGAACTAGTTTAGTTCAAGGTGCCAGAAATAGCCTTTTCAGGCACACAGAGAGCTCGTAAAATGGTAGGTGAAGTTTTGAGCGATGGCAGAAGGGGACTGGGACAGAAGCTGTTAAGCCACCCTGGCTGTTTTCTGTGCTTGTGCTCCCACTGTGATTAACCAGTCAGCTGTACTGAGCTGGGATCCCAAACCCCGCATCATCTCGTTTGCTCCAGTAGTTCTTTTAAATCTGCAGAAGTTAGAGACAAAACAGAAAAATGAGTCTGGTGACTTATTGTAGGTGGATGATTAATTGTTCTGAGATTGCAGTCATGATTACAGAGCTTTCATTTCAGGTGACACTAATTAGGTTTTTCATTCTTCTGCATGCATATGTGTTATCAGAGCAAATTCACTGCAATAGCACTGGGGAGGCCGCATGCAAAGCCCCTCTATTTATCATCACCAACCAAAGAGCGTTAGAAACTACTAATCAAATACATGGTTTATTGAAATAAGGCACTGTCTCAGTGTATGCAGTGTCTAAAGCCCAAGGCCTCTGCTCAGGACAGTTTGCTAGCTGGGTTTAGGAATGCAGTTTTACCAGTCACCTATGGTGAAGCTATGCTCAGATATGCCAGTCCACCTTGCAGCCACTCTTCCAGCTGCAGAGAAGATAGGAGATAAATCACAGAATCATAGAATCATTTAGGTTGGAAAAGACCTTTAAGATCATCCAGTCCAACCATTAACCTACACTACCAAGTCCACTCTAAACCAATCAAGGGTAGACTAGACTAAACCATGTCCCAAAGTGCCACATCTACCTGTTTTTTGAACAGACTCCACCACCTCCCTGGGGAGCCTGTTCCAATTCTTGACCACCCTTTCCGTAAAGAAATTTTTCCTAATTTCCAACCTAAACCTCCCCTGGCGCAGCTTGAGCCCATTTCCTCTCGTCCTATCGCTAACTACTTGGGAGAAGAGACCAACACCCACCTCACTACAACCTCCTTTCAGGCAGTTGTAGAGAGCGATAAGGTCTCCCCTCAGCCTCCTCTTCCCCAGGGTAAACAACCCCAGTTCCCTCAGCCACTCCCCATCAGCCCTGTGCTCCAGACCCTTCACCAGCTTCGTTGCCCTTCTCTGGACACGCTCCAGCAACTCAATGTCTTTCTTGTATTGAGGGGCCCAGACAGAGTAAGCACAAGCACTTTTCTAATCAGTGTTTGGGTAAAGTTCAGGCAAAGCCAGAAGCCGTAGGAAACATCCACTTCTCCCCGTTTCCACTGAAGTTGAAGAGGACCTGGGGTAGGTTTGTAAGGGATCCAGAGGAGCGGGTGATTAATGCCACATAAGCTGGGATCCACCAGTCTCAAAATGCCTGGCAGGGGGTGAGTGTGCAGTTCCTGCTCCAACTTGCAAATTCAGGTACAGTCAGAGGGAGCTGCAGAGGAGCCGCATGCCCTAATGGGGACTGGGATGGGGCTGCTCTCTGCCTGCATACCCAGACGTCTGGAGAGCACAGGGAGTTAAACTGGTTACGCCAGTGATATGGAATCAGGCTGCTAATGCAGGAAAACGAGAAGGAGGAGGGCAAAGCAAAGCATGGGAAAGCACATGGGAAATTTGTGAGGAAAAAAAATAAAACAGGCTATAACTGCTTAGTAAACATAATTTTTTCTCACCCTGGGAGAACCCTGTTTTTCTGAAAGTATCCTACATCATAATGGCACATGGAACAAATTAACTTGCAGCCATGACCTACATTAGGATCAGAAAAAAGACTGTTCTAGCTAAAACAAAGTTGTGAGCTGATGTTGTCAAAATACTGAGCTGTTGTTTTCTTACAGCCTTTAGGATGATCCCCTGCAGCAAAAGGCTTCAATGTATTCAAAAGCAGACCATGTCTACTAATAGCTTTCAAGCATTTAAGTCCTCAAATCCCTGGGAAGCATGGCTACCCCTCAGTCATTAGCCTTGTTTGATCTAATGGGACAAGCACAAACAAGAGGAAAAACAAGGAATTGCAGGAGTGGAAACAGCATTTCCCAGAAACATCCAGTAGGTGTGAAATATCTGAAGTCCCCAGCATAACCACATCAAACTAGTGAGATGTATATGTACTTGGCACATCCGTACTAGTTTTGAAATTGCTTTAGCCCTTTTGGATCATATCCAAAGTAGGAAAAAGGCAGTTCAATCTCCTCTTCTGCAGAAAAGGCAAAGCAGTATTTCTTTGTTCAAGTGGCTTGTGCACATAAATGAGTGATGCACACAAAACTTGCTGGCAGAATGGCTGGATCCTATTTCTGAAGCTGCATTTTTTGCAACCTAAAGATGCAAACCTAAGAAGGCAGAGATGGGTCTCAACCAGGACGTCGAGTCCCAAGCCCAGGAGCAAGCGCAGATTCTTCCTCCTCCCTCTGGCTGGTTTTAGTCTCAGTACATTTTCAGCAGTCTGGCTCCTGTGTTCGCTTACATTCCCTGTGTCCCAAATTCAGCCTACACCCTGTATGTGGAAATCAGCCTCTTGTGAAAGGATTTGCAGCACTCTCCCATAAGAAAAAGCTCCAGTGTGCTCTCCCTGTCACTCTGTTCTCTGAGGCTGTTGAAGTGGATATACCAACCCATAAGCAAACAACCTTTGCCAATGAACTTAAATATCAAGTCACAATTAGCAGGCTGCAGTTGACGATGCGTAACACAGAAAAGTATGACAAGACCGACAAGACTCAAGGAGTGCCACAAAATGTCATCAGACATTATAAACTGCCATTGGGCCTGGAGCTTTCCTGGGGAAGCCGGCCAAGGAGGCAAGGGAATATGATGTCTGCAACTCGGTGGCAAGTATCCTCAGACAGTGCAAGAGACCCAGAGTTGTCGTATATAAATCTCTGAAGGCTGGTGAAAAACAGCTAGTGAAAGCAAGTGAAGCAGCAGGGAGAGAAGTCTGGAGGCAAATGTTAGAGCATCACCGAACCATATGCAACCCTACAAAGATAATGGCCCTAAATTACCTCTCACTTGCATTGGTTCATTAAGAATTTGATAGAGCTCTACTGGTGCCACTGGAAGCCTGTTTGGAGAGCTAAGTGGACTCTGGATCAGGCCCCAGGACTGGAAAATATATTAGGTCATAAAGTACACTATTACATATTTTACAAGGGAACAGCTATCAATGTCTGCTCCACCCGGAAAACATACAAAAAACAGCTGGAAATAAGAACAGCTGTGCATATCCCAGCCTCTCGTTAGCTGCAGCTTCTTCCAGCTACTCCTGAGCTCATGTTTAGAAAGACATTTCTATGGCTCCCTATCTGTAGGAGGAATCTTAAAACACTGAGAAAACAATTATGTTCAGTGACATATGTGAGTAAAATAATTGTAGCGTAAATAAGATATGCTTGACTTTATTGTCAATTATTTGAGCTAACCTCTGGGTATGCAAATGTGGACGATAAGAATATATTTGCAGGCATCTTTCATAAGTGCTTCTTACATCACAACTTTTCAGCCAAGGTTTTGGTATTTGCTAGCCAGATTTGAAACTATTCTATGAACACAGTCTGAATCAGAGCATCCGTTGCTTATACATAAGGTTCTTCTGTTAAGGTCTTCACAGAACAACAGTCAACAGATATATGTAGTGGGTGGAGGTATTGCTAATGAGACTACTACTTATTCCCAAGGCAGAGATTTTTAGACTTGTACTAAATTACCTGCCTCCTGGGCAAAATTCTTTACTCTCACTCACACAGCTGAATTTGATCACACGTTCTGTGCTAGATCCATTTGCAAGTCTACCACAATGTCATCTGCACTTCCAAGAGGGAAAAGGAGATGTATTAATCTGTAGATGGATGGATCCGTGGTGCAATCTGGACAATTGTGCATTTAATTTCTTCTCCATCATGTCTGGGAGTTGGACCCAAATGGTGTTCTTTCATCATGATTGGTTTTCTTTTATGGCATATAACCCTGGATCCCTGGGAATAACAGACAGGTATTTAATTGTTATAAGGACTTCTATTTATTTTCCTAAAGATAAATGATAAAAAATATAGAATGCTGTATTTCGCAGAGTGCCCTTGTAAAATATAATGTATCTGAATGGAAAACTTGCCCAGAGTTTTCCATAACACACCAAATTAAATACGAGCTCTGTTTGGAAAAGACTTACAGTGTGCCTAAGGCTGTTTTTAGTACTGCTCACATGGAAATGTCACACCATGCAAGTCTCCATTGTAACCCATGCAAAACTGATACCGCTCCCCAGGAACGATGCAGTCTTGTGGCCTGTGCTGGTGGAGTAATGGGTGTCAGTCTGCATGGATAATTGGGAGATTCCTGGGGTTTTAGTGCTCTGGAGTAATGCTAGCCTCAAGTTGCATACAGGGCAGATTCTAGTAATTCACTGTCTCTTTGACTATGGCAGAACTATAGAAGTCTATACACAAGAGATGATTTTTGGAGACTAGTGTTGCTAATGAATATATATCACACATATCTGTTCTGAAGTTTTGGATTAAATGCTTCTCCCATCTGATTGTATCCATACGATAAGAAGTCAAACTAAAATAATTGCTCAGTCATGAAAGAAAAGCCCAAAGATGATAATATCTGCCGATTTAACATGAAAGTTGCCATGATGTAGAGGAATTCCTGGGTGACATAGTGCTGTGGTGGCAGTTCCCCCTCCCAACGTTTAATAGGGAAGCTATTGCCACTGAAGAGGAAGGGCACAGAGAATACCAGTGACATTAAGTCTCTGGGCCATGAAGATCAAGCCTGTTGAAATCAGTTTTTAATAAATATGCTAACACAAAGGAAATTCCTGAACACTGGATGACAGCTAGTGTGGTGCCAAGAGTCAAAAGTGGAGCTGAAGTGTGAGCCAGCTAGGCAGCATCAATGCCAGGCAAAGCAATGGAAAGCTGATAAAAACTTCAATTAATAAAGATAACTAATTAAAATAATAAAGTATAGAAATACAATTAACGCCAGTAATCATGGTTTTATGGAAAACAGGCCTCATCATATAAATCTGATGTCATTCTTTGATGAGATTACAAGTTTGGTTGATAAAGATAACGGCAAAGATGCAACACAGAGTTTGGTGAGTCATAGAACTCAGCAGAACACAACATGCTGATTATAAAAGCATTGTGAAACACCTGTAGAAGAAAGGTTGTTTGGAGCACAATATGGTTGTGGGCCAACGCAATCTGACATGCAGGAATCAACATCAGAAAATAAGAGGTTAATCATGGAGAGAAATGTGCATTATTTAGCAATTTTTGGCACTTAAAACAAGATGCATTTTAATGTAGCCAAATGCAAAGTTCCACAGCTATCAACAAGGAATGTAGGCCATACTTGCAGTAAGGAACACTACGTGGAAAGCAGTGAGTTGGGACAGAGTTAAGCAACTGAATATGAGCCTTTATTCTAGGAAAAGAAAAAAAAAAAGCAAATAAGCAAATTTGACCTTTGGATACACTAAAAGAAGAGAATTGGGGGGGGGGGGGGGGGGAGGCGGGATTTTTACCTCTGCACACAGCACCAGTAAAACTGTCCTGTTTTAGCACTTGTATTTTGTAAGGCTGCTGAAAATTGGAGTAAAGAAAGAGTTTAAAATAGTTCAGCAAAATTATCTACATATTATTTATGGAATTCAATCATTTTAATTAACCAGCAAGATAATGGAAAGGTGACTTGATTGCAGTGTGTTTGTACACACAAAAGAAGAAAACACTGACTATCAAAGGACCCTTCACCTAAAGGAGCAAAGCATAACAAGAAGCAAGGTCTGAAATGTGAAGCCATACAATTTTAAGTGAGCAATTAAGAACACATCTTAATAGGGAAAGTTATAAATCACTTGTAGAAAATACTGAGGAAATGGTGGATTCTGCAGTTCTCAGCATATACAAATCAAAACTACATGCTAGTTGCTTTTCTGGAAAAAAAATTAACTAAATATAAGTTTTTAGGCTACATATAGGGGTAACTGGCCTTCATTAAACAAAATGTCAAAGTAAATGATGTAATAGTCCTTTCTGGCCTTAAACCAAATGAATCTCTGAAGAAACAGAGACTGCTTTTTCTTTAAAAAATCACATGATGACTTCTGGTTTTCAGCCAGTTGAAAACATGCTTTAAATTTTTCAGAATTTTCACTGGTTTTCCCATTCTGCCTCGAGTATTTCAAGCAGATCAGTATAAATATTGATAAAACATATTTCCCACCAAAAAGGAGATTGTTCAGTCAATAATTTCCATTGGCATTCATATATTTTTATATGTTTATGACTGGCTTTACAAAGTGCTGGATTCCTCTCAGCATTTCCTGGTGAAAACCAGAACACTTTGTCATTGAAACATCCATACAATTTTGTTTTGTACTTTTTTCTTACCTGTATTTAATATTTTGTGAGTAATCAAAGAAGTGAATGAACCTGAGGTATGAAATGGTTGTTTATTCCTATCTTTGCAGCCAGAAAGAGTTACATCAGTACCATCTGCTAAAGTTTTTAATTTCTGTAGCACGTGACAGGATCATATTAATGTGGAGCCGTTTCTCACTGCAGCACCGCATGTGGTGTCACATTTTTCGCATACCTCCGTTGCTATATGATACATTAGCTTAACGGACAACTACGTGGATTTGTGCAAATTTTGGATCCAAAGCGCATGAAAGAAAATGGAGAAATTTAATTGACCTAATTGGATGGGACCTCCAGGACGAGTTTTTCCCAGCATTGCTTATGGTTTGTCTTAGTCCTTCCCATCATTTTCCCACCATGATGGGAAGGCACTGTGCTGCTGGACCACGAGGCGCTGACTCACGTGGTCTAAATCGCTTGACATAGCTCACACCCACATAGCAAAAACCTAAAGAAACAACATCCTTTTGCCTTGCCAGCAAGGTCAAGCTGGTTTTTTTAGTCATATGGCCACATACGAGTTGGTTTATCTCACTGGGGAATTCCACTTTGGGAAAACAAAGAATGAAGTGGTATTTCCTAATGAAAAGCATACACTCTGCTGCGACCTACAGGCCACAGCCGGTATGCGTCTGCCAAGAAATGCCTTTTTTTTTTGGTAAGAGATTTTTCACTCTGTCTTCCTCTCAGTGCTCTACTGATTGTAATGGAGTTATTCCTGAATTGTTCAATATCAATGAAAGAAGAATTAGGTACACTTTGTTTCCAAAACTCTTCCCTAACAAGTTCCAACATGTTGTCCTCCATCCATCTCCCACACACGCCTGGCATTTACAGCTACTCTCTTTATCTTTCTAGCACTATGTTCACAAAGTAAAAAAAAAAAAAAAAAAAAGACCCAAACAAAAAACCACCCTGCTCCATACATTTGCTTAAGCTATATTTGAAACAAGTACACAGCAGAGTCACAGTCAGAGCTGCACGCTTTACACCAACCTTCCTCCAAGTGAAGTGAAGGACTCAGGTGTCAGTTTGTAGTAACCTTGGGCACCTTCATTAGATTTTTCCTCATCTATCAACTTCAAGAAGATAAGTTGTCAAATAGCCAACTCTGCATTTCAGCTCCTTTACTACAGACATGTGAAGAAGTGCTTATAATGCTTGGAAACATCTCCTCCACCCATGGGGAGCTCACAGCCCCTTGGTTTTGCTGATGACAGTCAAAACTCATTCCACATTCCTGGTCATAATTATAGGAAAAATCAATCTGGGACCCCAAGGAGCAAGTCATAGGCTTTACCCAGCTGGTAGTGGTCTGACTCACCATCTGTTCTTCCCTTCGCATCATTTTCCTGTTGGGGGATGGTTACAACCATCAAATTACAAAGTAAAAGCCAATGTGGCTCTCCACAAATAATAAATAGCCAAATCTCCTAGAAGATGGTACACATAGAACATGGAACTGTGTTTTTCCAGTCTTTCAACGCTTGATTGTCGCTCACATATCCTTTGTGCCTTTGAACATCTCCCTTTGTACATGAACACTTCCTGTGCTGTCAATGATTTGTATGAATCATACACATTTCCAAATAACTACATGGCCCAGCACCTAATGGTAAGCTCAGAAACCAGAAGCAGTTTGTAAATCATTCACAGATCAACCAGAAAACAGAGCCTTGGAAAATACATAAAACATCTATAATATACTTAACAATATTGCAACAAAATGTTGATACCTGGAAATCAATAAGGTCTGACAGACTAAGTATAACTCTGCAGTCACAAACATGAGTTTAACTAACTTCAGAAATATTACCTGGGCTGGATGAAGATGAAAATTGGCCTTTTCCTTTACTGAGGGAAGAAAACAATGATTTCCTGCACTGTGGTCATGTAGAAATTTCACCCCCCTGCTGCCACGCCACTCTCCTGATAAGAAACTGTTTAATCTCCCTGACCCAGGGAACACCGATTCTGCTGATTCTTTGCAGGAAGTCAAGACATGCAATATGCCTTCATCTCAGACGTGTCCGGAGCCCTGAATGAAGCAACATGACAGGACGTGCACCAGAGCTGCAGTGAGGCTTGAGTCAGCCTCCTCCGGCCATAAATCTAAGTCATTGCAAAACTCCCTTCCATTTATTCCATCTGATCCTCTTCCCTGATTAATTTTGCAATGGTGTAATTTTAAAAGCACAGTTATGCTCTCTGAAGGAGGTACAGGATCTCTCAGGGAGTCTTGGAACAGCGTTGCCAACTCACATGATTTTTATCTCAAGTCTTATGATTTCTGAGCGTTCTTCAGCTATGGCTGCCAGAAGCATGCAATGACATGAGAAACTCAGCTAGCTCCTCTCTTAGTTTTTATTAATAGTAATTTTCTAGACTTTATGATTGTACCCTAAAGACCCAGAAATCAGAATGCAAAGGAAAAAGGGGCCAATTTAGTAATTTTAACTGTGATTTTTAAGATTACTATGTAATTCATAAAAACCTGACTCAAGATATTTTTCTATTGAAGTTGGCAGCACTGTTTGCTTTTCAGCCTCACTAGACTGCCCCTTAATATTATTCTAATTTAACTAAGTTATTAAAGAAATGGGGAATACAGCTCTCTGTATCTGGAGGCAGAACAGCAACCTGAGTCATTTTCTTCACATGCTTGCAAAGGGCTTGTCAGTACTGGATGAGGAATGGGGCCATCCGGATCGTGGGGAGAAGAGAAGGAGCTAGGTCCTGACTGGAAAGGCAGAGAAGAGAAAGAGAAGATGAGTTTGCCGTACCTTAAGGAAATGACGCTTCATAGAGCCTCCTGGAGGCAGGACAGCCTCTTTGGCTGCCACGTCCAGCATGAGACGAGATGGGCTGGCAAGAAGCAAAGGCACCTTCTGCAAAGCAGGTCCCCATGCACATGGCTGAGTCTGCTTTTCCTCTGGTTTCCACAGGACTGCAACTAGACCCAGCTCAGAGTCAAGGAAATACTGTTCTTGGGACAAAGAGGAGTCCGTGTTTAACAGCTTTGAACCCTGAGGGGCAAATTATACATATACTTGCAGTTACCCAGCTTCCAAGCTGAGTTTCTCCTTTGCCTTTCCAGGTGCCAGGGGCTATGCACAGGGGGTGCATTCACAATGTCACTGCTTTTCAAAACATAAAGGCTTGCAAAAAATGGGGGGTTTAATTCTCCTCTTGGACATTCAGAAAGGGTTTTGCTGAAGTCTATTGTGGCCAAACCATGCTGCTGACAGGGCCAAAGTCTCTATGTCTTTAGTATAGCAGCCAAGCTCCCATAAAGGGGAGCTTTGTTAGACAGTTTTGACCCTGAAGAGGCATATGACCATCAGAGCCGCTGTGTTTTTCAGGGGTAGGCAGGAGGTTGTGCACAAGTTGCTTTTTCCTCTCTAAGAAGAGCTGCTTTGACACCAGTTAGGCAATGGGGACCATTGCCTGTAAAGGAAGTGCCTCTGCCCAAAAACAATGTGGCAGAATATTCTGTGGGTACATGTTCCCTTGCTGAGCTGTAGCCCCGTCACTAGCTGGTGGCCACGACATGAGTCCTGTTATACTTCGCATCTTTCTGAAAGTGTTACCTACTGAAAGCGTTTAATTAACTGATAATTTTAACCTTCAGAACAAACAAAACAAAACACAACTGTTTAGCTCTGATGACTTTGGAGAAAACCTCAAAAACATAACCCGGGCATCCCCTGTAGGCACCAAAGGCAAGTGGAAAGGTTGCCAGACTTTGTATTTTGCTTTCAGATACTGTGGTTGTAAAGTCAAAATCCTACTTTTAGAGAACCTGACATCATTTTTGCATGGGAGGATGCATTAACGGCTTGTCTGGGCATTATCTTTGAGAGAAAAATCATTTAGCAGATATTAGCTATCTCTGGATAGTAATGGGCCAGTGAAGAAAAATGTGTTTTGCTTAAGTGTTCATTACCATTGCAAGTTTCACTTGCTTTAAAACAACTTGCATATTAAGTAGCAATAATGTAAGCCTCATTAGGGGCTGCCCATATGTCTGGCAGTGAAAGGATACATAGCTCTGGTACTGTGAAAAAAATAAAGACTTGCAACAGTAAGCTGTTCCCAACCTTTTCCACTGGCAATCCCACCCTGCCAAGCTCCTCATCCAGGTGGAGGCTCCCACTTCCGATACTGGGTTGACTTGCAGTCATTCCTCCTCTCCTTTATGAATAACTACTCGCATATCTTTCCATCTGTCAAGTGGTATATTACTCTCTAAGTGCAAAATAGATTACTGGTATGTCCATTACTAGATTGGACTACTAGTGAAATAAAGTGATATTCAAGGAAGATGAGTAAATGTATCAAAATGCAGCACTAAGGAAGCATTCATCGCAGTACAAATGGAGAATTATGCTCAGCTGTACTGAGCTTTGCCCCAGAGAGGAGGAGAGAGACCTAGAGAGCTAAGCTTTATAGCTTGATAATATATATAATATTACTGGGAGAAGGGTTTTGACAAATTGAACATGTAAATACACAAATTTGCATTTGTAAATTTGAAAATGTAAATTTGCACACAAAGATGCAGATTTCTAAGTGTACTGAATACTCTGGAAATGTGGAGATTTGGTTCTTTCTGAGTGAAAAAAATCAAGATCTGGTGTATTCATAGCCAGACCCAAACCAATAATAAGACAAATTTCACCCAAAGCTGTAAGATGTATTTTGCATGCCTCTAAGCAATGAATATCGGTATTTCCTGCAATCTATAATACAAAATAACTTTAATTTCTTCCAAGCATGCATTTTTATGAAGTTAGAGGAATAAAAATTCTGACCTTGAAACACAGTCACACTAATAGTAATAAACTACAAAATATGTATGATGCAGTTTATCATTATGCCTCACTTAGATGAGATTAGCTAATCGTGCAGCTTATTTTCCAAACATCTATATGCTGCTATTGTTTGTTGATTTGTTTGTAGTTCTGGCAGACAAGCCTCAAAAGGATGAAAAACATTATTAAGGATTTATTTACATTTTCTTTAAATATCAGCAGCATTATAGTATGAACGACACTTTTAATCACCTACCCAGTTCTGTGTTTATGATGTTGCCCATAAATTCTGAGTACTGATTCATTTTTTGACAAAGCAGTGCTGGTTTTATGCACAAACCTATGGAGCTTGCTCTAACCCTCATTAGAGTCAAGAATCAATGGCTGAGCATTTGAGCATTCAGCCAGGTCCTATTGGTATTTTTTCAATCTCTATCAATCACACAAGAGCAACAGAGAACTTGCAGCTTCATCTCAAAATCTAAAGCCATGTTAAATCTATAGTTTTAAAGCTAGTCCTTGGAGGGGCAGAGGTGAATGCACTGGCTTTTACAAAGAGCAGACCTACTCTTGTGGGTGACTTTTTAGCAGTAGCTCTGAAATCGGTGTACAGAGGAAGCATCTTTATCCCTAAATTTCAGATAGGCAAACTAGTATGAAGTTACACGGTACACCTGATCAAATCCATCAGTTTACCATTGCTAAATGTGGGAATCCTGCTCCCTTTGCCATCACTGCTCCTTCCTCCCCTCACCCCCAGTCTTGCCTGCGCAGCTCCAGCCTCCACTTTGCACAGCCTGTCCCTCGTGAGACACCCCACTGAGCCAGTTCAACCCACTAAGCAGCAGAAAACTACCCACTTTTTCCACCCGGTTAGCAAGTTTGCAGCAGTTTTTGTACCTCCAAAGCCAACTTATTGCGGAGAACTGCCATGATATTATCACAACATTATGTAAAATTATCAGCATCAAAAGCCTTGAGCCTGCTTTTACTGCCACTCACACAAATCAAGAGGAACCACACTAGTACATAAAAGAGCTGTAAGTGAGGGGAGACTCAAGGCTTCAAGATCCCTGGGTACCCCAAATTGCTCCTGCCTTTGTGGGCTGCACACATGCTGCCCACTCAGCACCTTGGATGCTGCCTCTGAGAGGGGAGGGAAAAAATCAAAGGCTGAGAACAAAAAAGGTAATTCAGCAGTTGTTTCAATCCTATACTTATTTTAAGCGTAGCCCCCAAGAACTAAGAGCTGGAAAGACTTCTTAGGTCATCCTAGTCAACTGCTTGCTAAAGCAGGAATACACTCTGTAGGTATTTTCTTGAGGGTTTTTATCCAGCTTATATTTAAATGATTCAAGTAATGAGGATTCCACAACTGACCAGACTTTGCTGGTTGGAAAAACACACTGACAACCAGCTTACATTTTCTTCTGCTCATTTTCATGT
Organism: Pelecanus crispus; assembly: GCF_030463565.1. NCBI lineage: Eukaryota > Metazoa > Chordata > Aves > Pelecaniformes > Pelecanidae > Pelecanus > Pelecanus crispus. The sequence continues at coordinate 7,776,932 of NC_134653.1, read as the reverse complement.
CGTTCCTACTCGCTGTGCTTCCTTCTACCAACCAGCACAACTTTTCCTGTGCTTTTGGAGCAGCTTCCCTGTCCCTGCTGTGCTGCACTTGGGACAGGATGGAGTGAGGGGAAAGGTTGATTCATGTGAAATGCAGCTTTAAGCACAAATTTATCTCCAAGATATTGGGAATATTTGCTCCTTGGCTGCTGGCATAAAACACAGCAGTCTTGGGAATGTCCTGAGAGGTTTAAAGCACAAACTGGTGGTCTTAACAAACTAGATACCCTGCCCTGCTGGGTGTCTCCAGTGTCACTATTGACAGCTGAATTATACCCCTCCCTTGAGCTTTTATTTAAGCCATTCAGGCTTCTTTTAAGCATCCCTCCATTTACAGCCCCCCTCCCTAACTGACATCCTTCCAATCTGTCCAAGGGAGCCTTTGTTCCCCTGACCCACTCCAGAGGAACAAGGCCCTTTGCAAATTTCAGACCATTCTCTCAATTATATTTCTATAGTAATGCTGGCACATTAGTTCCACTTATCCTTGGTTAATAGTTCAGCTTATATTCAAACATCCATTAACATAAAATCAACACAGCAATTTTGTATGAATTCTTATATCATTAATCCATTTAAAGTGGATACACAGTTCACACTCCAAATTCACTTAATTATTGACTTAATAACATTTAAAGAGGCGACGGTCTTTAGCTCTATTGGAATGCAATCTTCCCCCCCCCCCCCCCTACTTTTATAGGTTTTCCGTAGAAGTTAATTTTGCAACATTTGGGTAATGGTTGGAGGTGTGTCAGCTCTGTGAGAAACCCCCACCTAATTATAGGTTCAATCTCAGGAGGAACAACCTTACAGAGCCCATTGGCTGGTTGGTTGGCTCAGCTGCGGGAAAGGGGGTAAATGTCCATGATGGGCTGCATAAAATAGACCCCATTTGCCCAGACCCCTCTGCAGGAGGCAGCCCGTAGCATCCCAGCCTAGAGCATCCCAGGGGCCTCCTTTCGGCCTCCTCCATTGCCATGGCTGCAGGAGCCCCTCACATTGTCCTGCTCTGGTGGCAACCACGAGTCCTGCTGAGGAAGGGGAGATAATTACATCTTCCTCTCTATCCGATATAATTAGCTTTCTAGCTCTGGCACGGACAGTGGATATATCATGATAATTTCTAAGCACTACACACAAAATAAATAGTTTCATCAAAATTGTCTATGGAGAATCTTGTTTTCCTCCATAATTTGATTCAATACTTCTTTTTTCTCACTCCTTCCCCATCCCTCTCTTTTCTCTCCTTGTCATCATCCATGGCAAATGATGTTATTTGTGCTTCAGCTTCTGTTACAGGGCAAAAGCAATCAGCAGGTCTTGCATTTCACTTTGAAAAATATCAGGTTAGGACTTGTCTGAATCTTCGCATAATTTGTGCCGCTGTTGGAGGCCTTTCCCAGTGACTCATCTTCCTCCAGTGGCTCCATCTGGGAGCACAAACAAAGATCTGGGGAGCATCAGAAAAACATCCGAGAGCCATGGGGAAACGTGTGCATGGGTGACACAGGCCACTGTTCCTTCTAGTCTCCTCGTGTGGTCTAGGCACTTCCCTGAGGGCCTCTGGTGCCAGCAGAGGAGGGTCCCCAGCACCATGCAGTGCCTCAGGCTCACTGTCATGCCAGGTAGGGCTATCAGACTTGAGCAATAGGCAAGTCCATGCTGGACTTGCTATTTGCCAAAAGTCCTTGAAAACTACTTTGAGCCATCCCCGTGGTTATGGTACCTCATTTCAATTACCTTAGAGCCACTTGTGTTTGTCCTGGCTACACAGCAAGCCACATCTCACAGTACAGACATATCCTAAACACCCTTTCTCCTCTCCAAGATATCAGGGCAAGCCAGGCTTCCCTGCTGCCCGTAACACATTCATAGCACTATATTGGCAGGAAAATTTCACTATAATAGACACCAGTGGAGACTAATTGCATTAGGCTTTGGGCTGGAGAAGGGTCACTGGAGCCTATGAGGCTACTCTGCTTTTTCCTGCCTTTCACAGAGAAGTGAATGCTTGGAGGATCACATCAATGGAGAGAAGCCAAATTTTATTAATGCACTTCTGCCACAGACATCAGCAAAAGCAGAATCAGATGCACAGTGCCGCAGGTTATAAGCAAAGGTTTTAATTCAGGTATTGTAGTAAAGAAAAGAGCAGAACATCCCAGGAGAGACAATAACCGTAGCGTGTGGTTTCTTCTTCTCAGCTGGGCACTAGGATGCTTCCCACATCTTCACCACACTTAACACCGTTCCCTCTTAATTCAGGAAGATGGGAATTCCCATGTAGTGTTTGCTTGGGACTGCCTTTAAAAGAATGGGTAGGTACTTGATAAAACTAGGTGCAACTTTGCACCCATTTTATTGCTTGCTTGGTTATTGCTCTGGGAATAAATGTTGTTTCTTGGTTGAGGCTTGAGACTTATCTGCACCAGTAAAAGCAGTCCTTTTTTGTTTCATGTCTACTGATACATCTACTTATTTTATAAGGTAACACTGTAATCCTGCTTTTACTATAAAACACAATAAAAACATTGAAAGGAGTCATAAAACTGCCCCTCTCTGTGACATTTCACAAATACTGGCAAACATCTCCATGTTCTTCCTAAATTTGCCACAGATTTTCTAAACATTGTGTTTAGAAAACACAGTCCTCATAAAGAACAGCTTCTCTAAACAAGGTCCAGAGCCTGGTTTCAGGCATTCTGTGGATCAGCACTCTCACTGCAGGCATTTACATGTTCTTTGGGATCATGGCCCCTCTTGCAATTGCTGGGGAGATGAAGTAATTGAGCACTTGCCTGTCCCTACCTGCACATGCAGCAGCGATCGTGATTCTTGGCAATTTGAAGGGTATGACAAGACAGGAGAAAGTCTACTAAAAAACACAGACTGCTCCTAAACAGCCAGATTCATGTCAGGATACTCATTATATCGCCCAGGCAGTGGACAGTGTGCAGCACCCAGGGCAGTATGATTACAGCAAGGGCTGGATCTTGCAGTGGCCTTAGAGCTCAGCCCCACAGCACCAGCATCATACAGGAGGCTTGAGAGCGCAACAAGCTTTGTAACCAAAATGGCTATATTTCTACCTAGCATTTTCAAGAGAGGAAAAAAAACCCAAACAAACAAACCTCAAACTGTTTGGGTACAGCACATGAGCAGGTCATGCTGCAGAGCACACCCACAGTCTGCCCAACAAATCTCCATCAGACAAATCCCCCGTGCAGTGACTCAGACAGCGTGTCCCCCGAGCAGCGGGTCGGTGCATGCGCCCGCTGGCACAGGCAAGCTTTCTGGGCAGGCAGCCCTGCCAGCGCTAATGGTCTCACTGTGCGGCTGCTCATCCTCAAACGCCCAACCTGGGACATGTCCGGACAAACAGGGCTGCTGAGCTCTAGCCTCGAGCCAGAAAGGACTCAGCAGCAGGAGAAGAAAAATGCCTCTTTCCCACATGTATCCATTCACTCCTACTGGCTGCTGCTCCTACCTCCCCATTCCTTTCCATGCTATACATGAGTTAATATAAACTAACTTGGAGGGCTGCCCTGCTTTGGAGATTCATGTCATGCTTCCTGTTGGGCCCCTCGCCATCCTCATAAATATGTACTAAAATTACGGTCATTGTTCCCAGAATAGATCATGTTGTAATCAAATCTGGAACAATGTGGTTAAATATTTTCTCCATCTTACTGGGTCCGGCTACTTGCTGTGGAGAAACACCTTGGAGGGGACAATTTAAGGTTACCAGATCCCAAATTTAACACACACACACCTTTTCCTGAAGACACTTAGGAGAAAGAAAGGAATTGAGTCACTGCTGGGCTCCTCTGGGGCACCCGCCAGTGATACTCAGCTGGAGGAACGTACCTGTGGACACCCCAAACACAGTCAAGTCCTGTACACAGCTTCCCCCTTCCAAGGTGCTGCCCAAGAGGACCACAGAGAGGCTCAGAAATACCAGTCTCAGAAATAAAGGTGATTTCCTGCAAGCCAGCTGCCTACATTCCCATTGACTTCAGTGGGATGACAATTCAGAGTCGAGTTGTAGGCCTGGAAACCACAAGAAGGTCCAGTGGTGCACAGTTGTAAATCAGAGAACAAACACCGAGAATTGTCTTTATCTCTGGAAGGTGGAAGTTATGCAGACACATTCATACACACCCCGATGGAATTTGCACATAGCAAGTATTACAAGGAGGACACTACAGCACAACCTGCTTTGTCTTTCTTGCAGAAGCAGAACAAAGAAGAGCAATACTTTCATTTCCATGTTTGTATGAAAACAGCATAATACTGACTACTGTATATGCTTCTTGAAAGCTAGAAGGACACATCTATGCTGACATCTTTTTTTAGTACAGATGAAAGAGGAAAATGAGAAAACATGTTCATACCAATCAACAAGACAGATTAGGATTTTATCCAGTGTATGTTTTAGACAGATGGGCCTTTCTTAAGGCCTTGGATTTTCCCTTTCCCCACTTTTTGCAGTTAAGATAAAGATGCCCAGCCAACTATTGAGTCTTTTTCTATCTGTGCTGAACCAGGCCCACTCCCCAGAAGAAGACACCCAACACCCCATGCCCAGCCTTGCTTCCCAGAGCTGAGAATCGACCCTACTTTTTATAGAATTATGTGTCTCTGGTAATTCAGCTCTACCTGAAATCTTTAGATCCTCTCATGATTATCACCTAGAGCTCTATGATCTGCATAGTCCTAATCATTTCCACATAGATAAATGAGGTGCAGAAAGACTGAACTGCCTGCATATAACGTTAGAAAGTCTGTGTTAATGAAAGGACTTAAAGTCATATCCACCCAAATGCGTGATGGTGCTCAGACCACTGGAATTTTATCTGTAAGAGCATTTTATTGCAGCCCTGGGTCACAACCAGACAGCTTGTTTCATGGAGGAAATGTTCAGATGAATTTCTCTTCCACATTAGAACACACCACCACCATTTCAAAACTCCTTGCAATAGAAGTTTTGAAGGAAAAAGTTGCTTTGGATTTATCAAAACATTTGGTTTCTGCATAAATTACTTATTTTTTGACACTTTCTATGACAGTAGGAAAAATATAATTTGAAATTCCCCAAGGGGTAATTGAAGTTTCTTGTTTTACTACTGCAGACATGAACCATTATGAGACTGCTGTAATTTTCTTGTCTCCACTCCCCCCCCCCCCCCCCAAAAAAAAAAAAAGACTAAACATGATTTCACAAATACTTTTGATTCTGGTGGAATTCAGTCCATGATAGAAAGATACTCAGTGAACATCCCTGTGAACAGCTCTGTCTTCTTGTCAGAGGTACCAGTCAACTGAAGGGCTGCAGATGAACAAGCAAGTTCTGCTCTGCTTTTTTTTTTGTTTGCAGATGTGCATGCACTGCTGTAGTACCACTGCCTCTTTCCCACATTCCCCCCCACCCCCTTGCTCCATCAACACAACTTTTCTGTGACAGAGCAGGATGTAAGGCTTGAGTTGGTCAAGCTGTAGTTCGGCAGGATCCTAGAGGTGCTGGAGTTCTCAGATTATGAACAAGGATTTCAAATAGGAGGTATTTGCTGTAACATGAGGCAGATAGAGTTTTAATTGACTTTTCAGAGATGAGCAGGAATCTCAGGCTGCTTTTTAGGAAGAAAGGCCCATCAAAATTGTTACATCAGTTCAGCAATGGGGTTTCACAGTACTCATGAGATTCCTTGGAGGTTTGGGGGGGATTTTTTTTTTTAATTTTTTTTACTGTGCATCAAATATGTATTGCTGCCCATGTGGTGTTTTGCTGTAGGCTGCCACATGTTTTGCTATTGTCTCTTCCTTCCTCCAATGCCAGTGCAAATTCCTCCGCCTCATGTTTTATTTACAAGTTTTTGTGGTTTCTTGTTTTATCAGTTTAGGTGGGTGGGGGAAACTCAGTTTTATGAATTTTTTTTTGCAGAAAAGCAGAGAACAGCTTCTCTCAAAATCTCACAATAATCGTTTGCAACTTGTCAGGGAGTATCCTCCTTTATGGAAGATAGAATATAAGTTCCTCTGCTTTGGGTCCTGAACCGAAACAAACTTTCCTCTGAGCAGGCTGCAATAAAAAAAAAAAAGAAAAAAGCCAGCACTGCAGTTCTTTGTCATGCAGTAATCTGTGGCTGACAGCTTGTTTTCTAGTTGTTTTTGCTGTACTTACTGGATTAGGGCAAAGCTCCTCCTGTGCTACTCAGGAGTCAAAGATGGGAGGCAGATTTCTACCCTCAGAGTATCAGGATCCAAGGAAACAGCAAATGGAAAAAGACAGCACCTACATAAAAAATAAAAACTTTATACAAAGAGCTTAGAAAATACGGTAGTGTGCAGCACTGCTTCCTTCTCCTTGGGTAATGTAAAGGTTATACAATGACCATCTCTTTTCCTGGTCTAATTCGTTTTAGCAGAGACCACAGCTCCACCTCAGCACGTGGCACATCAGGTGATAAATTGTACCAGCCCAACTCAGAGCAATTCTTCGGAGATCCACATGTTGAACAGTCCTTCCTAGCCAACACGCAGGAAAAACAGCTGGTTTTTTTCCCCACGCTCAGGGGCTGGGAACAAACAACACTCAGGACCAGAAACATTTGCCTCTTGGAGCTAGCAAGGGGAAGAGGTCTGCATGAAACATTGTTTGTGCAGGTGAAAAAAAAAGCCTTCCTCTAGCTGAGAGGCCACCCATATTTTTTCAGCTGCATTCAGTACAATTTTATATTTGCATTTAAATCAGCACCCTCGGAACAGGGTGGAGTCCAGGTTTGAAAGCCAAGAGTCATTTGAAAACATCTTTCTCTAAGCCAAACTTTTCTTATTTGATATGGCCAGAAAGATGCGAAATGCTTCAATGGGGCCTTAGAGAGAGTATGGAGTTGCTCAATGTGAAACATCCTTTGAGCCTGCGTTCACACAACAGCTACACACTGCTCACAACACTCGCTGCCTGCTGAAGAGAAGAGTGCCTGTCCCAGTGCAGCTTATTCCTCCAAGTCTAGGGCTGGCTTACATTAGGAAGGATGTGCTGGTACAACTTGACCATGCATACCCCTAAGGGAAATACAGCTCACACCCATAAAAGAATTCAGTTGTCAGGATAGCTTCAGTTGGTTCTCTGAGAAAACAAGCCATTACAGCAAAAGGATGTTGTTGCTGTATAAAATGTGTGTCCACTGAGGCTTTTCTCCAAAATTAAAAAACTGAAGAAAAATCATAGTTCTGTGGAGAAGTAAAGTGAGGGTCAGCATTTGAGAAATTTTTTTTTTTTTTTTTTTAGAAGGAATTATATATAGTCCTGATTATTTTTCACTTCATTGAAAGAAATCAGGGTGGGTACTGTTATGAAACAGTTTTGAAGAGAGGTCACAAAAAGGTGGTAGAAATCGGCTATTTAAAATTAGAGGAAAAAACTTGTGTTTAAGTACAGTACAATTTTACTCAAGCAACTAAAAAAGATCAGTGATAAACATTAAATAACTCATAAAACTATTTTATTATTTATAATACTTACTACAAACATGGAACACAGATCTGAAATAGGAAATCAAGCCAATTTTTTAATTACTACTGATAAAATGCTTTAAACTCTACATTAGCTGCAACCAATACAGCGCCTTTGATTCCACTAATCGATCTTAATCGATTAAATGAATGCACTTCATCTTTGGATTTTATTGCCAGCATATTCTGACACTTTCTATTACAATCCATTTTGGAAGATACCTGATGATCATACCTGAATACCCTTCAATTTCATTCTCAGTTTCATCCTCTGATTAATTATCTGGTTTCAGCAAACCTGGAGCGCGTGTGTCCCACTTCTCATGAAAAGATGGCCCCGCTGGCTGCCAGCCAGCTGCTGACAACCCAACTTCCTTGCAGCGAGGGACTCCAGCACACAGACACATCTAAAACATGGCACATCCAACCTGGCCAAGAACAAATAGCTTTTCTACTTCAGTGTCTGCCTTGGTCAAGTGTTGTACTGCACAGAAGACACCTTTGGTTCATGTAATCTTTTCCATTAAAGGATCTTCGGGCATTTTTCTAATGAAGTCTCAATATACAGCTGCTTAATAGAGAGTTTTGTATGCATTTCAATATTCTGTTTAAATCTAGTTAATATTAAGATGTTTTTCCTCTGAAATTTACTCTGGGTTTCAGGGTGCAATTCTCATTCTATAGAGAATCTGCAGAGTGCTTATATGAAGGGGACGATAGTGGAGAAAACCTCAAGAATTTGGATAATGTGAAAACTGCATTATTCAAGTTAGACAACAGAATTTATTCACCTAGAAGGAAAATATTCCTTGACACAGCAGACAGTGGAACACCTAAATTATATTTTGCATAACAGTAATCATGAAAGTATAGGTACCCAAGCACTCACATAATGAGCAGCGTACTACAACCAAATTACTAGAGGAATACAGGCCTGTATTTGGGTTATTTGTCCCTAGAGACTTCAGTCAGAGCTCATCATGCAAACTCAGAATATAACCTGACCCATATATGCTATTAGAGTATTGCACATAGCACCACAAGGATTTCTGAATGCAAGGGAACACGTGTTAGCACAATCCCTAGAATCTATATTCACGAGACCAAGTGAGGTAGATAATATGCAGAGACCAGCAGTGCAGATAATTAAGAGGAAAAGGAAAATAAGTTCTGCAAGGGAGAAAAATGGACAATCTCTCTTGCTCTGTCATTGTTTTGAAGAGAGAGTGTTCCAAGAAAAGAAAACGCTCCTGTTTGGTTTTGAGTTATCCTAATGACTGGGGATGTTGTCATTACAGTGATTAGGTAAGGCTGAAGAATTGTAAACCTGCAAAACATCTTTTTGTCCTCACCACAAAACAGAAATTCAAGAAATACTCATCCAAATAAGACACAAGCCTTGCAAAAACTGCTGACCTTAGCAGGCTGCAAATGATTGCCATGCATGTTAATACCGCATGAAGGCTACCTCAGAACAAACAACTAAACCTCCCCAGCCTCCAAAAGCTACAGAGAGGAGAATTACAACCTGCAGATGCCTTTGTTACAGTCCAGAGTCTCCAACAGCAAGTACATCTGGAGCCAACAACTGGGATTTGCTTTTACTACCAGAAACATAATTCCTCTATAACACAGTATAAATCAATGTCTATTTTCTTTTTCAAATTGACACCTGCTAAAGTTTGTTTCCTAGAGAATGGTGCTTCCAAGTTCCTGCTGCACTTAAGTTTTATCTTATATATAGATCTATCTTATCTACTGCATGAGTCAAGTAGGGGAGGAGGCTTTTTTATCTTTCTTAGTCAACAGGGAAGAGCTTAATGAAAAAAATCCTGTTGTTCTTCTGTAACAACCTGCTTGCAGCTCCCAGCGAGGATCTGATACCCAATGGAGATACACTGATACCCATCACACTGCTACAAACATTTCTTTAGATCCAAATCACACACCTGAGTTATTCTACAAAAGCCCAGACAGCATTTCAATACATTTTTCCTCCATCTTCTGGACTTCTCAGCATGCAGGTATTATTATATTGTAATCCCTAGCTAGGAAGTTTCTTCATTAATATTAAAGATTGTTAAGTGTGATAAAGTTAACCATGTTTACACATGAAAGGTGATTCAGATTAAGACAGCAGTCTTCACACCATCATGGCTGTTTCTCAGTAACTCCTTGTGCAGACAGCTGTAATTCCAAAACATCCTCTCCAGAGCAGACCTTTATTTGGGCCATTCATTGAATTCACAAGTTAATATCTCTGCTGCCACAGTTTCAGGAGAACTTGAAGACAATTTAATCTTTCTAAAGAAATGCATTAATAAGTTTAACACCTGAAGGAGAACTGCCAAAAGACTATTTTGGCTGAAGTGCTAGGAATTATTTTGACTTTGCTAATTTATTTTTGCAAGGGAAGGCAAATAAGCTGTCCCAGAATATGTCAGCTTTTATGTTTTTAAAAGTTTCATACAGGGATTCATACAGATATGTTTTTCTTACTCTTTCTAAATTAGGGACACCAGACAATCAATTCATCAGGTATACTGAGGGCCATAGCCCTCACTGGCTTTGTTTTCCTTTATCAAAATGCAATTAAAATACATATTCCATCTTCTCCTTGCATCAAATTTGTGAAAAGAAGCCATTTTCTTGCAATAAATTCCTAAAGATTTCATGACATGAGCAGCAGAGCATAGTAGAAGTGCATAATAAATCAGTCCAAATTCTAGCTGTGTCTAAAGGGTTTATAGAAAGCTCTCTATCCGTTTTTCATACTCCAAAATCTGAATTATAATTAATTTCAGGAATCAACCAACCTACCCTTACTTTAAAAATGTCAAGCTGAGGAGTGCATTATGTGAGATTACAATTAATCAGAAGTGCAGGCACACACACACACATCTTCCCACTTGAATTCTTTGGCCAAAAAATTATTACAGCAGCCTTGACAGATACTAAATGATCTTTTCAAATAATGCTCACTGATGATAAATGTTACAGTTTGCAGCCTCGTGCTAATACAGAGCTTTTCAGCAGCAAACAGGCATCATTTGACAACTCCTGTGTTAACTCTAATGACACGCTGATGGCCATGACAGCTTGCTTTCTCTTGCGTTCGCTATCCCATCTGGAAAGGACTCCAGGAATGGAAGAGCCCAGCACGCTAAATTATATAAAAAGAATTATCAACATTCACGAAACATTAATGAAATGTTAGACATAACTGTTTCTTAGGACAATGTTGTTATTTACTCATTTTCTTGCACAGATTAAATGAGTTATTCATAACTGCTGCTGTCTCTGGCCCCAGTGATGCTTTCTAGTCTTATATTGCCCTGATGAAAGGCAACGGGGGTTTCTCTGCCTGGGTCTAATACTCTCTAAAATATGTGACTGCAACCCAGGCTACCCAAATGTCCTCACAAAAAGCAACTTCACATTTAGAGCAGAGCACTGATATGCTTTTACATATGTGACAGGAGCAAACACAAGGGACAGGGCTGTGTGGGCACCCAGCAGGCACTGCCCCTCCCCGGGCAGGGTCCTTTCCATGCCCTGCCTGCTCCCTGCCCCTGCCCTTCAGTGGCTAACCAGCCTTACATGCTGGGAGGGAGGAGATCCAGGTCATGAGCATCACCCACAGTTAAAGCAAACCAAAATATGAGTGTTCATGAGCTTTCCTGCCCCTCCTTTGCAGCAATGCCCGACCTTCCCTCTCTTCCTGCCCAGGCATCTCCCCAAATCTTCCTGCCTGGCAATCACACCAAGGAAAACTGTCTCCCTTCCCCTGCCTCAACTCCCGAGGCGCTAATGAAAAGGCTGGACATTGTCTGTACAAGGCAGTAGTCCCAGAAATATCATTTTGCTTCACTATCACCTGCAAGGGGTGAGAAACAAAAATAACCGCTCCCTAATTTAATATGGACTTCAAATAAAAGCACCTCCTCTTCCATTTATCTACCCATAGAGCTATTTTTGTCCAGTTCACTGGGAGAATTGTTACATTCTGTTGTGCCTAAAATATTTTGCTTCTTTAATCACTGCACAGGGCTCCTACCTGCAGTAAATGAACTGAGCCGACAAGAGAAATTTATTACAGCCATCAGCCAGAAACCAAATTCTTCTCTCATCAATTATTTGGGCCACTATTGTTTCTAGCAGTTTCTCCTCTTAGTAAAACTGATCACAGCTGAATGTTTGGCTGCTTCTGTAGGAAATGCCAAGACTTGTTATTTCATTATACATGTATTCTCCTTACTTGTATATTCTCTGGAAGGGTTTTATAAGTGATGAGAATTGTCTGGTTGACAAAGTATGACTAAAGTACAAGCCGAAGAGCTGGAAGATAAATTTGTCCTTGCAGTGCTGCCGCTGATTTTCTATGCAACAATTAATAAAAAGCACTTCCCCTCCCCCTCCCATCAGAGGCAGGGCTTGCAGTTTGGTTTTTCAAGGAGAGGAAAAAGTGCAAAGGAGAAAAGGTCTGGGCAAAGCCCATCCCCCTAGTCCAGCATTGAAAGGAGGACATGACTTCTGTACAACCCTCCAGGGAAGGATTGACAGAGCACAGGACAGTCTTATCGCCGAGAAAGCTCTTCGATACATGGGGAACCAAATGCAGAGATCAAGTGATATGGACTTAAAGCCTACATTACTTTTTCCTTCTCTTGTAGGGCACAGTTAGGATGCCCTCTTCCAAAAGAAATCCCCTTGCAATTCCCACCCCACCTCTAAAGCAGCTCCAAGGACCTGTGGATGGGAAAGCAGAGTCAGCCATAGCAAAGGCTTAGGAGCAAAACAGGAGGAGAGCCAGGAGAGACGCTGGTCTGGCAGGGAAAATGCAACACCACTAACCTGGGAAGAACTGGAGAGAAAACATGGGGGGAGCTTCTCTCAACTCAGAAGGGGCAGAAAACCACATCAGGAGTCACAGCTCTGCAGTGGCATGACCCATGTGAGCTGGGGAGCAGGAAGCTGGAAGTAAATGCATCTCCAGCCCCTGTGTAGGGGGCCCGGGCACAGGGCATTACACGGAGAGGGACTTGGTCATCTCAAGGACCAGCCAGCCTGTTTCCAGGACCCACCAGTTGCTGGAAGGTGAAGCTGGATCACAGGATTTATCACTGGAAACACAGATGATTCACTCGGAGGAGCCGTCCTGACAGCATCATAGAAACAGGAGATCACAGTGGCATGCGGGGAGATGACCAAGGTCTCCCTGCCACTGTGAACTTGGCACCAGTGGAAGGGCAGCAGCAAAGGAGCTGCTGGGAACAGGCCTATTTCCATATGTTTCTTTTTAAGCATGGCATCACCTCAGGAGGGACTAGTGTGAGAAGTCAGGGCTCTTCCCCAGGCTAGCAGGAGCTCAGCATTTCATAAAAGAGATGCTGGCAGCTTGGGGACCCTTGGCAAGCAGGTCCAAAGCAACATGCCGCAGGAAAGACACTTGCTTGTCCTTGAATGAAGGGCTTTAGCATATCGTGTGCTGTGCACACAGGCGGGGTGCTCCTTTTGGAGGACTAAAAACCATGCTCTCACCTCCCCAGAATGAGAAACCAGCGAGAAGGAACTGACAGCTCATGAAAACACTGAAATACAGAGCATGTTCCTAAGGGTTAGAAGCCTTTTCTTTGGCAGAGGTGCCATGAGAAATCCTTGCCAGGGTTGAGCACAGAGCAAGCTAAAGCAGCACAGAAGTAGAGGCCTGGTTGTATCTCAAGGACTTTCCTCATTCAGCCTAAAAGCAGCTTTTACAGCAGTTTTCCTAATGGCATTAAGGTGAACATCTCACAGCTATGCTATCTCAAACTCACTTCATGTATTTGTCCTGAAGTCTAGTTGAGCAGCCTTAACCAAAGATCACTTCAGCAGTCTCTAAAAGAACAAGTTTCCATAATACATATTTTTCCAGCTCTTTCCAGTGTCTATACAACATTTATTCAAAGGCAATTGAGAAGTAACAGTCAAAAAAGCAGGTGCTATAAAACTTCTTTCCCCCCGTGCTTGCAAGCCTCCTCATCCAAGCAGCCTGGAGGAAAGAACTCTGCTGTGAGAGACAAAGCAGAAAAGGTGCTGAGGGCAATTACTCTGACACTGGCAGGAAGATTCAGGGCTAACTCCATTAGGGCACTTTGGTGCTCCATTGCTCTGCCAGGGCATGTGAGGTCTCAGAAAAACAGGTTTCAAAAGCTAGGCAATTTAACACCTCTACCACTTAGTGAACTGAAATTTTATTCCCATAAGATGACTGTTGGGTCCCATTCATGTTTCTGAAGACAATTCCTGGCTGGAAGTGAAGCTCCCTTAAGTATAGATGCAACTGTGATAGTAAATGCCGTAAGTGACTTAATCTGCTAGCAAAGTCATCCACATCCCTAGTGGTGTAGCACAAGATATTCTTAATCTTGGTTTCATGGATTGTAGGGCTCCACACGGCAATGAAAATCTCTTATTTAATCCAGTTTTTAGAACTGGATTTCACACTTGCCTTGTGACATGAAGTGGAGAGAGAGGTTGCGGTCATGTGCATGTCTGATTCCTGACAAACCATTTTTATATCTGGTTTTGAAAAGACATCATTCTGCAGCCCCAGTCCAGGATTTCACTGAAGTCAGTAAAAAGTATGATTTGAAGAAACTGTCATTCACTTGATCACCTGAATTTTCCTCCCATGTTTCTCAATCATAAAACTCTTATTCCCTCATTTTCAGCTATGGTTCATTGAATTAGTTGTTTCAGAGGTCAAAACCCAAACCACCTCAAAGCTCCAAGCTTCTTTTCATTCTGCTGTTTCTAACCAACTAGAAAAGTAAGGAAGAAGTAAAGGTGAGACTCAGATCTCATTCATCCAGAACATAGAAGGTGGGTCTCCCCTTTGAGCAAGCTCACCTTACCTGGCTGAGCACCTGCATGCACATAAACAGTGTGAAGAGCAGTCAAATTAAGCTAGAGAAAAAAGTTTGTACACATCCTCCACCAGCTCTGAAGACATATCCACTGAGTATCCTTTGCCCCAATTCAGAAGACTAGCTCCAAAACCACTGAAATGAATGGGGTCTTGCCATTCACAATGAAGACTTTTGGATTACCTCCGTTATCTTGCACAAGTCATTTCACCTCCCTTTCCTTCAGTTTATCACTTTGCAAAGTGAGAATAAGAGTATTCCTTTACTTGACTGAATTACCTCTGAGATCTCCCAGTTTACCTTTGAGGTCTCCCAGTTGAAATTGCCAGTCTGTATTATTACAGTCAGATCAGTCTAAGACCAGCACTGGCAAAGCATGTCAGAAGACCTCAGCCTTGCAGGTCTAATTAGAACTCCAGGTTCTAGCAGGAACAGGGTGCTTAATCTGGAGTATAAAGAAAATTTTCTTGAATCTACTATATAAATTGATTTAAGAGATAGATGAAAAATTAAATGGTATAATTACAAAGGTTAACAAACTCAAGGGAGTCATTAGACAAACTGTGAAAAGATCATCAGTTTTAGAAAAGAGCAGAATCAAAGATAATAGAATTCAACTGTTTCAACTCAAGTTTTGCTCATTTTCCTCAGTTGAGAAAACATTATAAGCCCATGTCAAACAAAAATGTTAAATGGTAATTTCTACAACGTTTATCTTTGAGTATTAGGTTTAAATGAGGCTTTATAAGGTAAAGGCTGGTGACTATTTAACTTGCTGGAGTGGAAAAGTATTTAAGATCTTAAACATACTAAAATTATTGCTATAACCCATCATTTCCTGATCCCTTAACTCTTAGGGAGGATTTAAAATAAATTATATAAGCTCTAGTAAACAAATAAATATACCATATAGGAAACTAAAATTGAAGCAGACTACCTGAGAAGAAAACATACACATTGCAAGTGAATTTTAAGGGAGTGTTTTCCAAAGTACCTTGATGAATTAAGAACCTAATTCTCATTTATAGGAACACTTCAGAGCTATGATAAAGGAAAAATTTTCTCCAGGAAAATTTTTAACTAAAATTACATGACAGAAGTACTTATTTTATTATTTTTATGACAACAAAAATACACAGTGCAAAAAGGCTCCTGGAGCTCCTGATTGCTTTCATTTCAGTTCTCACCACAAAAGTGAAACAAGAGAATGAAGGGAAGATTATATTGCCAGGTTTCTCATTATTAATGGTGAAGGAAATAGTTGCCTTAATGCATTTGATTACATCTTAATAATCAGTCACCCAGTTCCTTTTCAAACATGCTGAAATGTATAACAGAAAAATATCTTTACACCGACCACAAACTGTACAGTCCTGACCACTGACAAGTTGTGACAACTGCACCGAGCCTTCTGGGAAAGTGTAAATATAACTGGCTTTGCACCCACATGAGTATCATCTGTCAACACGAGAGCATTATCAAAGCTGCAAGGAAGGCAGGGCCGTGCATTGCAGAAGTTTCCTGAGGTGCTTTCGGAATAATAAAGAGAGCAGTGCACATGCATATGTAGGAAAGGGTTGCTCAGTAAAAGTGTCCAATGCAAGAGCTGCCCTCTGAATTCCTGATGTTCCCAGGCTGTCCTCAGGGATATTCCTGGGAAAAAAAAAAGTTTTTTAATACTGGTAGAACCAGTTGAGGAAAACTCTGCACCTAAAGTGTGTCCAAATGCTGAGATAGGGCTATCAAGTGTGCCAAGCTGTTAAAAAACTGATCTTTAATAGAAAAATAAAAATCAGTCACTGGAATGTAACTGAAACATCCCAAGCATGAAATGGGCTTTCTTGGATTTGAGCTAAAGTAGTGCAGAGGACTTTCAGGAGCTGCTTCCCCTCTCCTCTTTTCCTGTTTTATACCTCTCGCAAGCTTTTGGGTCTCTCCTGAAGGGCTGACCAGCCAAGGCTTGCAGAAATTGCAGCGTGGCTTGTAAACTGCCTCAGTCTTAGCCTTTTGTCTGCTGCCCAACAGAACCAAAATTCAGCATCAGAACTGAGACTCCTTTGTGAAGAGCGAGTCAGCAGTCACACGGAAAGAGCAAAAATGCAAATCCACCACGCAGCTTCCTGTGGAAAACACAGACCTTTCAGCAACAGCTGTGTCTGACTACAGCTTTGTCTCCTCTATCACTTATTGCTAAGTAAAAGAAATTAGAAGTTTGAGAATTAAATGTTCCTTTAATAAAAAAAGCCATCTCAGTGAAGTCACATGCACAGGCTTGTATACTGGGACTTGGCACTCTGACACCCTTTGATGAGATATTGCAAGGCAGAGACACAGAATTTCTTCTATCCACCAGAATTCCTTGTTGCCTCAAACCCTAGGAGCACAGTCTCCAGCTCTCTTTTTAGTCCCTCACAGGTGGTTGTCCGGAGCAAGATCCTCGAGGGATGGAAATGAGGGAAGTGTGAAAATTTGCAAAAAATATGCAGTAAGGGAGACGCACATGGAGGAACAGTAGCTCAGCGCTACCCTGAGACTGCTGTAAAAGGATGCTGCAGATGGGAAGGGAATAATCTATTCTTCATGTGCGTGGTAGGTTAGACAAGAAATAATGAGATAAAATTACAGCTAGGGAAATTCAATTTGGACATCAGGAAATACTTTCTAATGGTAAAGATTGTTATGCCCTGGAACAGATAGCTTAGGGAGACTGGGGAATATATGGTGCTGGTGGTTTAAAGAGACAGATGAACTAAATGACCTCCTGAGGTCCTTTCCAAGCCCATTTTCTTTAATTTAGGGTAAATCATTTCAAATTTCTCTATAGACTCTTGCACCTGTATAACCTCTAACTTTCCAGACTTAGTGGATGTGCTTACTTCTGAATTAAGTGGGCCTTTGGGTTTTTTAAGAACAGTATGTAACCCAAGTAATAATAATTATAGTATTTTATGATATAGTTTTACCACAATTATACACAGACTATATAGCTCCACTTAATCCAAGAATGTCATTAGGCATCTGGCTATGCTGCCTTCATTCAAGAACATCAGCCATTTCAAATAATATTTTTCAGCTGCTCCCAGACAACATTCACAGGTTACAAGGCATCAGTCTCTGTATTTAACTGCCTCAAACACTTCAGTGTTGTTAACTGGAATGGCTCAGTTTGGCGTTACTCTGGGTGAAAAGTTTCTGATAGTGTGCATTGTAAAAATTCTGCGAGAAGGACCTTTTGGGGGTGATTTATTTAGTGTCATCACTTATTTTTATCAAAATCACACCTTGAAGAGCAGGCCTGAAGAGGCAATAAATGAAACCATACAGACCTCCTGCATGCAAAAACCGAAGCAAGGCTCTGATGATCGCTACGAATCTGATCTTGCCACCCATTGCACACAGTGGCATCAACCCAGCAAAGCACTTAAGTGCATGCTTAATTTTAAGCATACAGGTAGTGCCATTTAAGCTAATGGAATCACTTAAGTGCTTTGTTGGATCAGGGCCAGCCTCCTCAGCATCTTGCAGTGTCAAGTACGCAGAGCAAGGGCTTCATCTAATTGCATCAGACTTTAACTGACAAAAATCAGTGATGCAGCATTCAGACCGAACCCATCTCTAAGGCAGCTATTAAAATCACAGTGAGCATGACAGGTTTGTTTGTGCTGCCCCAGTGCCTGAAGTGTCCTGTTGGATTTGATCCACTATGCTTCATCTCTGGTATAAGCCCTTTCTCAGCAACTCTTGTCTAAGTCTTCCATCCAATATGCTCTCATCGAAACAATTGATTTGTTCACCCACCCCCGATGATTACACTAGCTTCTCACATAACTATGTTGTCTTTCATAGCAAGCATGTTCTATCATTTGCTGTTATCTCCTCTTGATGTACACTCACAGTTAGACTCCTTTAGAAAGTGTTTTCACTTGTGCTTTGAAACTCTTCATGCATCTGTGGAACAACAAAAAATTAATTGGGAGAAATGCTATTGATGCTGCAGCAGCTGAAGAGAGCAGATCACATAATGGACAAGCCTAGCATCTCCATAACCTGAAGAACAATACTCCTTAGATATCTAACTTATTATTTAGCTTCCAAGCAAAGGAATAGTGTGTACATAACGACCCATTGGTTTAGGTAGTCTCACCTATATATAAGCTCCTACAACAGCAACATTGCAGTTCTGAAACAGTCCATTTCAGCAAAAAAACCCAAGACATCTAATTCAGCACAGATGTAGAATTAACTTCTCACCACAGTGTATTCCTATAAACACAGTTATGAAAGGGAAAGAAATGACACATCTGGGAGATTGTCAGACTATTGAGTTTAGTTAATGCAATTACTGAAAAAGGGTGGTTGAGAGCTTTGTTAGTAGTGTGGGTAGAGCACGGTGACAGCAAAGTGCGAGTGTTCCTGCATCTTTATGACCCCACTCGCATGAGCAAGCCCTTTGCTTTAATTGCCTTTATCCAAGCATGAAACAAGTGCAGGGCTGATCCACAAGCCAGAATCAAGACATGGCAACCAAAACAGTAACTGGGAAGGAGGGGAAGACATTTCCAGAAATGCAAGGGGAGTTTGTAACATCTTTTCTCATTGCATTTTTCCATGGTCACAGTTAGAAAATAATCATCTTTCATCTATAGCTGCTGAATAGACATATGTCTGAAAGGCACAGTTCCCTATCAAATAGGGAGATATTAAGGAGGTGGGGAGGGTCATGTAGTTGGACCTTGCAATGGCAGTATTTCTGTAGTAGCTCTCCGAAATGTAATTATGCCTTCAGAAATGCAACCACATTTTCCTGTGCCTCCTGCAGGAAGTGAATTTATGCAGTTAAGAGCTCAGGAAGCAGTTTTTTGCAATACTTCAAAACGATACACCACTGAACACAGACAGTCCTCGCAGTAGCTGAAGGAAGTGAAATCCCCCAGATCTGTAGCATCTCAACTCTGTATGCTCTGGTAGTACCTGTGCTGCAATCATCCTGTAACAGACAGGGAGGCAGGAATAATTCAAATACAGAGGTAACACATAACAAAAACACATTTAAGTTAGCGTATTTGCAAACAGGATTCCTCTTCATGCACGGTCTGAAGAAACATGTCTCCCCTGTATTGGAGAAGTGTTGAATTTCTAAGTTCTTACCCACTCCAGACTACCATGGAAAGTAAATCATGTGCAACAACTTTGAAGATGTGAAATTTCAAAACCAACTTGAAACAGCACTTTCTGAGGAAAGACTTCACTTGTTAGCAACTTCATAAAGAATTTTGTCTTTTGTAATGACCTGTTAGAATTTGAGCCCTTGTATGCACATATGAAACAGGTAACAATCAGTGATCCTTGATGAACACACTTAAATGCACATGAATTTGGATACAGTAGCAATTTTGATACTCCAGATTGCAGGTGCACCTTCACATCTCGCTGACTATACGCAAAGTCATTGGGACCCTCCTGCAATTGAGTTATTCATGGGGTTGGACCCTGAATGAGTGCATGAGCTTTCCAATTGCTCTTTGCAACTACCTCATGTGTAAGGATCACTTCCTAAAATGCATGGGCAATACAAATATGAGGATATAAAAATCAGTTCAAGGAAAAACTAATTTTAAAATGTCAACAAGACTATCCCTCAGCATTTCCTCAGATCTCATATCAAGTCCTACAACTTGACAGTGGCTTTCTCTACCAGAGTGTTTTCCCTAAAAAACACATTCTAGCTGCAAAAATAATCCAAACACATTTTTCTCTTTTGTGCCTGTCCCACAGAAAAGGACTTTCAGTTTAACTCAAAATTTAGCTTTTAATCATATCTGCTCAAAACAGGGTTGAAGCTGTGATGCAATGCACAGCTTTCCTGCAAAGCATATGGTATTGAAAAAGCAAGTAGAAGGGAAAAACGACAGACAGGAAAAGGTTCAGACTTCTGTAGCCTCAGTTTTGCACTGCATGGTAATTATACTGAAGAATTCATGACTCACTTTGGTGCACTACTGTGCGCTGCTAAATTAGAAGTTTGGCAAGGACACCAGACAAATGATGAAAGATATAATATTGGTTTCTCTAGCATAACTCATCCCTATAGTCTCATGGCGTTTCAAAGGTCTTTTTTTAGCACGCTAAGAAAACAAGTTCTTTTTTAAGCAAGAGCAACATATTGAATCAAAAAATGTACTTTATGGAAGTTGGCAGAAATAGGTAAATTCCTCTTAAAAAAAATCAGCCTTTCAGGTAGTTTGGTTAACTGTTCCCTAAAACTTACTTCTGAGTCTACATGGAGTATCTTACATAGAGACTATTTAACACTGTTGTGCGTTAAAGCATGTGATGTGGAGATGAAGCTCTTCCACTATATAACATTCATAAAGGAATAAAATGTTTTCTTTACACCAGCTTACAAATGTGTATTGTCAAAATTATTTACATAAAGGCTCCCTAGTCATTTGACAGCTGCAATGATGCCAAGCACACTGGAAGATGTACACATTGGGATAGCACTTATATTAACTCTTAAAGACAAATCCTTTTCTCACAAGGATTGCAGTCATTCTGGAGTTATGCAGCATGTTGGAATTAATCCAGTTTTGCCAGATGCAGCCCATCCTCCATGTAATGCTGAACTAGTTATTCTGATTTGTAATGAGAAAGAATTGGTACCAGTCATAAGAAAGAGGCACCAGCATTAAAAGAGTTTGCTGTGTGATCCAGAATTAACTTCTCAATTACCCGGATACAAACAAAATAAAAATACCCAGCTCCCCAGTAGGGCAGGGATGGGAACTAACTTCTATTAGGCATTTGAACATCTTTTCACAAAAGTTACAGTAACATGCAAGTGGTCGTAAAGATTTTCACAGCTCATAGCAGTCAGAGGGTTTGAACATGAAGAGAGTGCTTAAAATGTTAGCAGAAGTCCTGCCTATGAAACTTGTCATTAACTTCAAGGCCCCCCCCGGCATAAACCTGGCAAACTCTCTGAAATAGTGGAGGCAATTATTAATGTTAAAGCTCCATATGCTAAACAACCACTGCCCTGTATATTATGTATTTTGTTTGATGGCAAGTATAGAGATTGCAAACAGTTATTTTTAACTCTTTTCAGTATACAGTACATCTGTTCTGTTTTTGATTTCCATTAAAAATCAGAGTCATTTACTGATCTGGCTGTCATCCAGATTTCTACACGAAACACATGGACTAAGCACAAAATAATGCTGTTTTATGTGCATGGGTCCATGTATTGTATTTATTATCTGCTACGATAATTAGAAATGCAGTTAAAAAAATGCTGGGGGGGCTTTGAAGGAACAGACTATCATACTTATCTTCTCATTTCCCTGAAGTTCCTGGGCTTAAAAACATTAAGAACAAGGTTGTGAAAGCTTTCTTTATGTTTACATGTTGCTGCTGTGACATACAATCCCATTGCCTTCACTTACTTGAGAAGGGGATCCCGCAGCTGGCTGTAAAAGGGACACAGATCAGCGTGTACCAGATACCTTGAACATAGCTTTAAAGAACACACATCAAGAAAAGCCTCCAACAATAATGAGCTACCAAAATATCTGCCAACATGGACCTCAGCCAGTAAGTCAAGCAAATTAAAAGCTGCAATCACTTCTTTGACAATTCTCCAGCAAAACTTGTCCTGAGTTTTGCTTCCCTGGTGAAAAACAGAAGATGATCAGTATGCACCAAAGGTCAGTAGGTTCAAACTATCTGAGACCAGCAAAGGAAGGAAATTAAAACGTTGCAAGGACACTGCAGAGTGCCTTGCCAGCAGCCTTTTATGCGCTTGCTCCAAAGCCTGCTGAAGTTGACTGGACATTTTGTAGATGCCACCAACTTCAGGTCACATCCTGGCTCATTGCAGGGCTCCTGTGCCCTCCTCTCTGCTGATTTCAAAGGTGGCAATGCAACATTAGAAAAAAGAGGGACTCTTTTTCTATATAGAAATAAGCACTGAATTAGGGCGAGAGAGGCCAACACACCACAACAATGCTCTTACTGAAACTTTGAGCTGAGTGCAGAAGATATAAAGATATTCACTTGAATTTGAAAATTAACTCCAAGGTCATTGTCTTGGCAACCTTTCAGCATTTGTTTTCCATGCCTGCATGCACAGAGACCTATTTCTAACCAGGGTCCTTATAAAATCAGCAGGCCTAAAACGTGAACAGCCAGATGTTCAGAAAAAGGTGAAATCCAAATTGTATATTTGATTTCTGATGCGATTACATAACCTGTCCAGGAGAAGATGAGCCAATACCCTGCAGCTTATACAAGTGACCCAGATGGAGCTTTGCTCATAAGGCAATTCCTGTTATTATTAGCAAAGGCACATCTGGCTGGCCAGGGCATCCCAGCCACAGCCAGCCCCTAGCACATGTAGGTCCCCACCCATTGCCATTAGGGGATAGTCCTCAACAGGGGGAGTTATGAGGCTCATCTGCCTTCTGTGGCAGATCATGACACAGAGATGTTACTGGGTTCCCTCACCCCAAGCAGGGCAAGTGCTCACCATGTGCCCGCTCACCCACGGGCCAGATGAGAAAGTACAGTTGTTTCAGATGTGCACAGTCTCAAATTTTTCCTCTTTAAGTACAATGTGATCTTCTCTCACTACAATTTATTCCTCTGGCCTTTATATGCCAGCTGCATATGGTACTAATTTCACACCCATTTTCAGATGATGCAATGAAATTAAATGACATGGCCACAGTAACACAGGTATGGCAGCATTAATGCAGACTCTGGGAAGAGCTCCTTCATTTTTGCTCTAAATATGGGTGTACCATTTCTTTCATATTGTGTTATGGCTCTATGGCTGCCAGATTTGCCAGACTGACAATACCATCTTATGTTATAAAACCTACAGTTCAATTTAACTTTAGTGTCCTTCAGAGGTTAACTTCCATGGGAAATCATTGTTGCAGAAATATGGCTTACATATGTTTGTGCCAGAAAACTGTTTCTGCTGCTCTTCTCCTCAACTGTGATTCCTGCTTTTTTTTTTTAATCATGACTCAGAATTAATCAAATAGAAGTTCAGCTTGGGTTTCAAGAATGCAAATGTGCATATTTAGCACCCAGGGCAAGTTTTCCCACTACTGGTGTTAGCCTGCCCAAGTCAAAAGAACTGCAGTTCTGGAGGATCTGGCTGGCAGCAACCAGAGTCACCACCTGCCCTTTGAATGCTGGGGTCTGGAGAGCAAAGAAAAGGAGAAAATAATTTTCCACAGACCTTTCTATTAAAAGACTTCAGAAGTGATTGCCACTGCTGTGTCTCTCACCTCTCTAAGCCTCAGTCTTTTTTTTTTTTCTCCTTGCTCTCCTTTGCTGCTGTTTGTTTCTCAGCCCTTCTGGCTGTCAGGTGCCAGTAAGTGAAGAACTAAATTACTTTAGATGGCACTTACTGTGGGGTACAAACAGGAGCACATCTGCAGTCTTCACCCATTTCTTGCTGCCACTGCAATGAAGGAACAGATGAGAAAGTGCTGCTGCGTCAGAACACAGCCTCTATAAATTTAATGGTGGAAAAGAGACTACAGGGGCATATAAACTGCCAATATTTCCCTCTGGGGTAAGGCTATTTGTATTTCAGTGCCTTCCAGCATCCTTACCCCTCCTGAACTCTTTTGCAGCAATGCCAGTGTATCCTTTCTGAGAATAAACCAAAATGCCAGACCAAGTATGGAGGGGGAAGTTCAGCTGGTTTCTTTACGAGGAAAACAGTTTGGGTCTGGCTGGACTCACGAGATCCATTGGCCATTTCACTTCCATTTTGCCACAGGTTTAGAACACAAAAACAGGTGGAAAATAGCGTGATTAAGCTCTGTGACTTTTGTGCTGCCTCTGTAATGGGTCCACCCTGGAGTGTGCTTGGGCATCTGTTACACACCATACACCCGCAGCAAGCCTTGTCCCTTACCCCAGTGCTGCTGTCACTCTGCCCTGAGCATCAGTGCAGGGGGAACACATTTGGAGCAGCTGCACAGCGGGACCTTTTGGCCCTAATTTATATGCTGATCTCCACATCAAGTTTTCAAGTAATAGCTACATGCCAAGACTCTGGGAAATAGCGTCTTCCTTAGTGCATAAAGTAATCCTATGGATTTTATTAGCAGTGGTACTTCATATCTTCTTCTGCACCTCTCCATAGGTGGCAGATGGGACAAGTCACACATTGTCAGACCTACATCGAAGACTCCCTAGGGAAAGCAGCCTCCTCCCCATTCTCATGCAGCCTTCATCCTACTGTTATGCACACCCCCAAGTCCTACCCAAACTCAAGCACATACTAGTGCTCTGCCCTTTGCCATCTGCAACCCCCTGCCCACTTCTGCCACTGCCAGTGGTACAAAGCAAAGCATCCAAGCAGTTCTTGACTGTCCACAGGGCTATTTCTGTGGTATCCCTAGAGACTAGAGGTAGAAGGCACAGCCTACCTCCTAATTTTTATTAGAAGGAACCTATAATTATCTTCTCTGGGTTAAGGAACAATAAAATAAATGAAAGAAAATAAAATAGGAAGTATAAAGCAAGTGTTCATATTGGACTGTAAGAACCTACGCAAACGATACTCAAAGCTGCATCTCATACTGTTTGTTATTCCCTTGTTTCATTATTCCTTCATGTCCTTCATTTTCAGTCCTTCTGTATAAGACATTTTGTTCTTTTGCTTCATAATTTTGTTCTTTAATTTATTTGTCCCTATTTCCTTTTGTTCTTCCTTTGATGTTTACCCCTTTAATGTTTCTTTCCAAAAGCTTTTTTTTTTAAAACCCTACCAGTTTCAATGTGCTGTCTTTGAAGCATTTTTGGATTTGCTGCTACTTTGCTCTTCATGCAATTTTTATTTTTCTTGCTGGCTTATGTGTTATCTGTGGCACAGAAGCAATCAGATACCAGGAACCTTACTGCATCACACTCCACATCTTAACTAAATACAAATATTAAGTTTCATTTTTACTCTATTACCCCTAACACTTGACTTACCTACCTCATTTCCATTTGTAGACTGGGATTCTAAAGTGGACCTTATAGATAACAAGCAAAAAAAATCTTTGTGGCCTTACATTATATGAACATCTCCGATATTATGAGTGTGGGTTTTACAGAACTTACTCCAGCAAAGTGTTGACCATTAGCGAGTTGAGTAGGACCTCTGCTCACACTGATGGTGTTATGGACAAGGTCTCTACCATGAGCTGAGCAGGACCTGACTCCTGGTGATGTCATTATGTGAAAGGGCTTCACCAGCCTTTCAATTCAATCTTAGTCCTTGTATGTCAAGCTGAAGACCCATGATCAGAGCTTCCGATGACTTCAGTGAGAAATCAAGGAGGCCAGCCAGGTTTTGCTGCCATCTCAAGCTGAAGGGAACTGATCCAAATGCAACAGCCTCTTCCTCATCACATCAAGGCAAGGAGCTCCAGGGGCATGGCACTACCCCTTTGGGGTCTCAAGCATTAGCCATTTTTCAGTTTTCTGGCTCTGGTTTTATATAAGTGCTGAAAGGAGTAACACCTATGCAAAAGACACAGAGAATTCCAGTCCCTGTGCCCTGACTAACCTGCCAGAAGGGCACAGTCTATATTTGAAGACAGCTGGAAAGGAAAGAGGGAGATGCATACCTTCATGCAGCAAAATGTGAGCATAGCAGAGCTTTGCAGCCACTGTTACTACAAACCCCTCATGCTCTTGAAACTATTAGCTCCAGTAGAAATAGAAGATATGCCATTTGAAGAAGGATTCATATTCATATGAGTCACCATATGTGGTGGGTTGACCCTGGCTGGATGCCAGGTGCCCACCAAAGCCACTCTGTCACTCCCCTTCTCAACTGGACAGGAGAGAGAAAAAAAATATAATGAAAAGCTTATGGGTTGAGATAAGGACAGGGAGAGATTGCTCACCAATTACTGTCATGGGCAAAACCAACTCGACTTGGGGAAAATCAGTTTAATTTATTACCAGTCAGAACTGAGTAGGGTAATGAGAAATAAAACCTAATCCTAAAAACACCTTCCCCCCACCCCTCCTTTCTTCCCAGGCTCAACTTCACTCCCAATTTTCTCTTCCTCCTCCCCCCAAGAGGTGCAGGGGGACAGGGAATTGGGGTTGCAGTCAGTTGATCACACATCATCTCTGCCGCTCCTTCCTCATCATGGGGAGGACTCTTCACACTCTTCCCCTGCTCCAATGTGGGGTCCCTCCCATGGGAGACAGTCCTCCATGAACTTCTCCAACATGGGTCCTTCCCACGGGCTACAGTTCTTCACGAACTGCTCCAGCGTGGGTCCCTTCCATGGGGTGCAGCCCTTCAGGAGCAGACTGCTCCAGCGTGGGTCCCCCACGGGGTCCCAAGTCCTGCCAGCAAACTTGCTCTAGCATGGGCCTCTCTCTCCATGGGTCCACAGGTCCTGCCAGGAGCCTGCTCTGGCACAGGCTTCCCACAGGGTCACAGCCTCCTTTGGGCACATCCACCTGCTCTGGCATGGGGTCCTCCCTGGGTGCAGGTGGATCTCTGCTCCCCCGGGGGCCTCCATGGGCTGCAGGGGCACAGCTGCCTCACCATGGTCTTCACCATGAGCTGCAGGGGAATCTCTGCTCCAGCACCTGGACCACATCATCCCCTCCTTCTTCACTGACCTTGGTGTCTGCACAATCGTTCCTCTCACATATTCTCACTCCTCACTCCAGCTGCAGTTTGTGTCCCATTGTTGGTTTTCTTCCCCCTCCCCCCCCCCACCCCTTCTTAAATATGTTACCCCAGAGGTGCTACCGCTGTCTGTCATTGGCTCAGCCTTGGCCAGCAGTGGGTCCATCTTGGAGCCAGCTGGCATTGGCTCTATCGGACATAGGGGAAGCTCCTAGCAGCTTCTCACAGAAGCCACCCCTGTAGCCCCCCGGCTACCAAAACCTTGCCACACAAACTCAATACATGATATTAGCATTTGTATGTATGGTAGTCATGTTTAAAGGATCTCAGCTGAGATCTGGGCCACACTAGCCCTGCTCTAGCGAGCTTTACTTGAGTTTCTGAAATTTTACAAGACAACAGCTACTGCACTGGTTTGTACCTATTCTGCATGTTTTCCTATGAGGAAGGACAGAAAACAGCAGACAGCCATGTACAGAACACTAATCTAAAAGATAACAGGAAAAGCTTTGCAAGGAGAGAATTCAATTCACTTTATAGCAAGAAAGTGTTCATTTCTCACAGTGACACCCAGAATGGTCAATGCTCGGTTCCTGCAGCCTCAGCTCTGTATACAAAGGTCATGATATTTTGTCAGCAAAGAAAACAAAGGTGCTGAGATGGGCTAGTCAATAATTGACTGAGCCTTGTTACTCACTGCAATCTCTATCATGTCACCATGTTCCTGTCTCAACATTTCAGTGAAAACCAGTGAATCACTTTACTGAAAAAGACTTCTTACCTTGGAAAAAAAATCACCATCACTGACAACAACAACAAAGACTTCCTATCTGGTTTTGTCAAAGGTCACTCAGCAGTTAGGTCCATTTACACTGTGACTTCTATCAGCTGTGAAGAACACAGAACAAAGCACACACTAATATTCACTCCTTTGGTTTCAAAAATTACCATGGAAACCTTTTTTATTTTCCTTTTTAAGTTACCTCAGTCTTCAAAGAACCAGAGAAGGAAAAAGCCTGCACTTGAAACCACTTTCACTTTGTATGTCTGACATTCGTGTTTGCAGCCCACCTAAGAGTTATAACCTTGACACATTTCTTGGCAACTGCCCAAAGTTTTTATCTTCCAGCAGAGAAGGTAAGTGAGCAACTGTTTTCACCACTGGATTACAGGTGCTATGCATGTATTTTCCCCATCCTCCTCCTAACTTGTATTCCACCTGAGGACACTGTTCTCTTGCTGTAGGCACTGTACAAACACAGAATAAAGGTTAGGCCCTGCCTCAAAGCATTCCCCCCTCTGAAGAGACAGAGCAGATAAATCAAGTCTTATTACTCCAACCTATATATGGAAATCCATGTTGGTCTCTCTCAACTAAATGACAGCCCCAAAGGCAATTAGGTCTGACTTACAAAGGAGTCTATGGCAATTATGCTTCCAGCTCAGGCACCTAAGCTGTCTCAAGTGTTTGAACCCAACCCTTGGAGAAGCCCAAGACCTGACAAAAAATAAGACAGCCAGAAAATAAACCTGCCCCCAGCACCCTCACACACTCCCATGCTTATAGATCTTCCCTCCCTCATAACAGCACGGCTGCTTTACCATGAGGGCTACACACATCCTCCCACCTTCAACAGCAAATGCAAAATAACCATATTTAATCACTAGAGTTTACTATTGCAGCATATCAATAGAACAACCCAAGAAAGTGAGACACTCTGAAAAAACCCTTAAGGAAACAAAGACAAATTTAGGACCAAAAGAGTGGAAATCGCTGACAGCAAAACGGTTCTAGGAAACCCCATCCTGTTGATGGGAAGGGGGAGAGAGGCACCAGAGACCCTCACCACCTCCCTTGGCAAGCCAACAGCAGAGGCCCCACATCATCATCAAGGGAAAGGCCAAGCCAGCTCTCAGCCCACCTTAACTCAGGCTAGAATGGTTTAATTCAAATCTCAAGGGTGTGTAGCAAGGACTGTGCAGGCTGGGATCAGAGCTGCTGCCTTGGCAGGGTTACAGCAGCACCAGGACGCCCTGGCAGAATCGGGCAAGGAGAGGCCCAAACCACAGGGCAAGTGGCAATTCATCAGAAAGGAATCTCACACCAAGCTAATAAACGAAAAAAAATGTATTTGTTGGGGACTAGGAACACACAGAGAGTACATTTTTAAATTTAAATTTTTTACAAAGTTATGTTTTCACTATGACATACTAAGCAACAATTAATGAGGTGGGAAAGAAAAAGGGCTGCTGGAAATTCAGGCATCTGCCTTTCACATGCCTTTCTCTAATCTCACAGTAAGTTTTATGGCAAGGCTTGATTAGGCAACAAAAATATCATCAACTCTTGGGAAAAGGGGATTTTTTTTTTTTTTTTTTAAAGTGACAACTATCACACAGGAATCCTCTATAGTCAAAGTTTTCAGTGTCTTTAATATCAAATGACCAGAAAAGGATCTGTGATTGTGACTGAATAGTGTTCAGGAAAACAGTGTTAAGGACAGGGAGAGCAGGAAAACAGAGGGGACTGGGGAAAAGAAGAGGTACAAGGAGGTCCTCACAAGCCCCCCTCTAATGAGAGAGAGTCACTGCGCTTTGCACTTCTAGTCACATCACACTGTCCTTACGTATTTAAGCAATCATGTATCCCTAAGGACACTACTAAGTTTAAGGGGGTTTGTGACTCAAGGACTTACCCAAAGTCCCAGTGTTTCAGACCTTCCTATATAGAATATTCTTAAGAGTTTGAATTCCTTGTGGGGTTAAAGTCAGGGGTATGAATTATTCTCCAGAGAAGTGAGACCTAAAATATCATCATTGTCTCTCTCCTGTTGTGGCTTTTATTAATAGATCTCAGAATGCTCTAGGGTATTCTTTCTATCAGATGAGGAAGGAGAATTGAAGCAACTTTCCAGCACCAACACAGCCAGGGAGCATCGAAGTTGGGGAGAGTCCTGGTGTCAGAGCAATTCACAGCCTGTTAGTTTACACTAACTAGTTGTAAGACTCTCCCATGAGGGTTTTTAATTAGTATTTTAATTTCTATTTCAGGCTGTGGCATGCTTAAAATGTCTTTGTGGTTTGCTCTCTTACTTCCTCAGGTTTTTTAAAATTACCTGATTGAAAATTTAGCCAGCCAAGAAGAAAAAAAGCTCAAGTTAAGTCATCAAAACATCCATACAAATCAAAATTAGACAGCAACAGAAAAAGAGTTCCCAGAAGAGCTTCTTCAGTATACAATTAAACTGTTCATGTGTGCATGCATTCATGTCTTTGTATGCACTCAAATGGGTCCATGTGCAACTGCACGCTGCAGCATGCAGAAGCTACCTGTGTGCATGTGTAACTACATCTTGTTTTAGTATCAGGACACATTTTCCCAAGGCATAAATCACATAGCTCCATCAATTTCAATGAATCTGCAAAATTATTTTATGTGTAATTTAGCAAACCATGTTTTACACAGTTTAAGAGATTCATGCACTATTACCTGAACTCAGAAAGTCCACAAGGAATACAGGTTATGTGATCACAATTCTTTTTAAAGGTATCAGCTGTTACAGGAAGATGAAATTATGATAACTCAAGTAGTGCATGCTCTATGTCATGCACATCAAGATAATTTGTTTTGACTTAGTTTAAATAATCATTTTTAGATAAGAACACAACATCCTAACAGCTAATTTTCTTTATGACATCCTTCCACTTAAGGAGGCAGTTTTTCAGCCTCTTTGTAGCATAGCTATATGCAAGATTACTACTCCATTTGAATGACTAGAGCAAATGTGATCCCTCCACAGGCCAATCATATTGCTCTAGCAACAACAACAGCTTTTGTTCTTGCATTGCCAGGCAGCTCTTTGTTCCAGCCAATGGAAGAATTAAGCATTGTGGACCAGATCCTCAGCTGATATAATTAGATGGCATTTCATTGAAATCAAGCCCAGCTGATACCAGCTGAGGAGCTAACCCTTGATCTGCAGCAGCAACAGCTGAGGAGTAGCAAACAGGCAGGGGAAAGCCTTCTGTTTCATTGTCTTAATATAATGACAAGTTCTCTGCTTTCAACAGGTTTATCAAGCAATCCCTGGGATTTTGGGTCATCCAGAATACTGTATCCCAAATTAAAGAACGGGAGCATTCAAAGCAAAAGGCTGAAGCTGGAAGCTTTGGCTTTCTGAAATCAGTTGAGGGTGGTGATGCATTTCCAGGATGAGCTACTACCCTTTGCCCAGCTCTGATGGTTTGACAGTACCAGCCAGCTCTGCTGGTAACAGGGGAAGCCAGTCACATGTCCCTCCTTTCATTGCTATTTAGCTCAAGCTTGCAGCTCAATTCTCCTCCAGTCAACCTTAGGAAAACTATTACAGGAAGGAATGGCTGGCCACACTGCCTGTTTGATTTGGGGATGAGATTTGGTTGAGATTTGTTCAAAAAAATTCACATAGCTAACAAAATCCTGGGCAGGAAGGCAACAAAGACAACATTAGTTTGCTTTATTTTTTTAAAAAATATACTGGAACACCACTTTAGACTGGTATCACTGATCCTTCACACACCATCAAGAAGCTGACTATGAAATCAAGCTTATGGAATTGGCTTCTGTTCAGTATCAAGCATATTCCTTAGCAATAAAGGTGATTTTCACTGTGTGGGAGGTTAATATGCAGTACCCATTAGATTGCCCATGTGATCTGTGTTTATAAGGCAAAGCACAAATAAATTGGGTCAGCACATGAATCTTCAGAGGGAGGAAAGAGAGGGAGAGCAAAAAGAGCACCCTAGGCAGCATCACCGCAGGGGCCAGGCAAAGCACATGGTGCCCTCAGGACTTCCAGCATCATAGATAGAGGTTTTCAAAAAGGAAAATCCATTTTTCCAGTAGAAGTAACAATAAAAATATTCCATTGATTGAAATTGTGCAATCAGGCCTGACTTACAGTTCACCCTGCTGCATTCAGGCTTTATATCAGAAGGCTGTAAACCGTTATAACAGAAAATAATAGCTGGGTATGTTTACTCACCCAAACTGTGCTTCATTTATTTACCTGAACACATTATCGTGTACACTGACCATTGTCGCTGCTCAGTGAGGCAAGCAGACAAAAATGGGAAAAATAAAGATCTACACAGATTTCACCAGCAGATAAACTATTAATTCATACACAAAACAATGAAGAAATGCCAGGATATACGACAACAACCACTCCTGAATTCTCGATTGTATTATTAAATAAAAGAAAAGGTAGAACATGCAAAAAGAAGTGTTAGTGTTAATTTGTAATATCAAATTAAAAACCCTGTTAGATCCAAAGCAATAGTGGCTTGTGATTGTAGTAATTCAATGGGAAATTTCCAATAACATTCAAATACTTCCAAGAAAACAGAGGAAAGATTTTAATTCAATGGCCAAAAAAGAAAAAAGAGTTGATGTAAGAGACTGGAT
Source organism: Pelecanus crispus (assembly GCF_030463565.1). Classification (NCBI taxonomy): domain Eukaryota; kingdom Metazoa; phylum Chordata; class Aves; order Pelecaniformes; family Pelecanidae; genus Pelecanus; species Pelecanus crispus. Next base: position 7,744,354 of record NC_134653.1, on the reverse strand, counting down.
TTCACTGAAATTATTGAAATGAACCGTATGCAACAACTTATTAATGTCATAATATTCTATTAAGAACTGATTATTTCCTTGTTTACATAATGCTACCAATCATAGGGGTAATGCTGGTCCAACACACAGCACAGCAGAAACGAAAAGCCATTTGCCACATACTGGAATTCCATATGAAGGCAGAGTTTAGATAAGGAGAAATATTTATGTTTTTCTTACTGACTCCAAGACCTTGGAAACTAAAAATAATAAACAACAAACTTCCGAGACTACCCAAATCAGGCATTATTACAAAGACCCTATGGTTCTATGCACATGAGTTCTGTGGTTAAAAGCTTGTTTGAAGAAAAGGCTGAACAACAGTCAGCAGTTACCAAAATTTTTTCTTTTTCCATCAACTCCAAGTCTCAAAGACAACTGTTTGAAACCAGGGAGAGGAAACTTGCATGCAGACACTGCACTTGCACCGAAAGTGAAGGGGCCAGGGCATCAAGGTACATAGACAGGGAGGTAGAGCTGAAATCCAGCTGGCTGGACACAAATCCCCATTCCTTCCCTTGCAGCAGGAAAAGGGAACCATTCCTTACTGGGGGTGGGTCACACACACCCCAGATCCAAGCAAAAGCACAAAAGCTCTCCTGCACCAAGTTCACACTTGCCTGGAGTCAGCAATGAGATTGTCCTGGGAAGCTGCACCACCCTTGGTAGCCCTTAGACCTTGTCCCTGAGCCTGCCTGCTCCTTATCTTGTACCTGCTGCCCAATTTCCAGGCTATCCTGACCTGCAGCCCAGCTCCTGACTTATCTCAGTGACTTAATGCATCTACAATCTGTGGCTTCCTGACCACAAACCACCTCAGCCCTCCCAACCCAGCAGATATTCAGGTTCCCATCTCCAGCCTGGACCAAGCACCAGGCTCCCTGCCAACCCCACAGGGCCACCAACAGGAATGCAAACATGAGATTGTCACTTACTCTCTGTTCCCAAACAGATTATTAAAGAGGCAAGAGGAGACCCTTCACTCACCCCCAAGGCACAGTGGCTCCAAAACAAGAGCAGGGTTGTATTCTTGCACCTACTCACTGGAAAGATCAATGGGAATGCAGGGAGACTGGTGTCCTCCTTGTGTTGAGTTGTGCTAGAGATGGAGCCCACACAGGAGAGGGAACCGCTAGATATATCTTGGCTTCACTCCCTTGCTTTGCCAATCAGCACGGCTTGGAGGCACAGAGGGGTGTAATATACTACTGATGCTAGTCATTAACAGTCTCCACGATGGAAGAAGAAAGGCTCGGGAAACAGAATTACACATTGCCCCTTAGTCCAAAGCAAAACCACAAGCTCGCTCTCTGCTAGTGTTTGCCAGCTAACCAGCACGTCTTATTTCACAGATGACCACATCAATGGGTAAAGGCATTCATAGATACTGAAGTTGAGAAACAAAGAATTATCTGATGTTATTTTCCTTTAAAGCTTGCTTTATTGCACTGAATAAGACAAAAGAGAAATCTGATTCAGGTAACAGCATCAGCTCATCCCTGCTGGGAAAGACCGAAGCCTGAAAGATACCAGGCAATTTAGGGAAAATATACCTGGAGACCCTCAAGAGGAAAGGAAAACTTCACACTGAAGGCAGCCCAAGTTAACCAGTTTGTAAGTTATTTCCCAAAACTTTAAGGAGGCTGGGAAGGCTGGGACCAGAGCCAAGAGACATCCTGTTGTCCGTGTGAGAATGGCACCAGCCCAAGTGACCCACAGGAGGTACAAGGGAGGATCACAGCAGGAGCTGCCCACATCTGTGTTACCAGCACTCTTCATCCTAAATCACCACAGAATGAGGGGTACTTGAAAACAGTACATTGAAACACCCCATGGGTCTTTTTTTAACCAGACTTGCTAAAAAGCAGGTGTTACTGCTTATTTAGCAAACTGAGGTGAGGTGGCCCTTGCACTTGATGGGCACCTCAAAGCAGTTAGCTGCAGGCCAATAGAGCCATAACTCCATTGCAGACCATCACAGGAGATTCTCCAGCTGGTGACACTTGCTGTTTCAACATTTTGACTTCACTAGCATATGGGTACTATTTACACTATGGAAAAGCTCCCCCCAAAAGTAGTAAGTATAATCTTGCAAAAGTGAGACTTGGTTCTTCCAAATCCCACAAGAAAGAAGGAAGGTGAGGGAAGAAATGCAGAGATATAAGACAGCTCCCCTTTATTTGCATCTCTGGGGAACTTCAGTCCTGGCAAAAGTTGCCCACAAAGGTCAGTTACAGAGGGGAATAGGGTACATCTACCAGTCTCCCATCTCCAGATAAAACTCAAATGTTTGAAAAGCTCAAGGGACAAAAATCTTATGGAATAGAGTTAGGGAGATTCAGCTCAGAGGCAGAGAAAATTTAGATGAAACCGTAGTTAACTGGACAGCCAATAGGCACCAAAGGTCATACTGAGGAGAACAAAAAAAAAAAAAAGTAGCTTCAAGGAATCAGCTACTTGTTCACAATACTGCTATTTCACCTTTTGAAAACTATGTAGTTAATTACATTTAGTTGCTTGTATTACATTTCAAAGCTAATCTCACTTTCACATTGAGTTACAACATGTTTGACACAATGTTCTGTTACTGCAAAGTAATAGATGTATTCAAACAACTTTAAGTTAAAGAACTCATTTAAGTAGTTTGCAACTTTCTCTTCATCATACCTGTTAAGGCTCACCCCTCATCTAATACCATAGCCTTCAGCTTTAGTAGGTCAAACACTAAGAAAAAAAATCCATGTAGCTAGAACCTGTAACCTACAAATGCTATTGTGCCATGCTAAACCAGATAATGTGTCTATTATCTATCCTCACATGAAGTGCTACAAGCACTTCACCCAGAACCCCTTAAAAAAAGCCACAACAAAGGGAATACACACAGGGAACTGCATACCCTGCACTCACCCCTCCTGGAGCACTGGCTTTGGCTGCTCTCCTCTGTCACTCCACTCCCTGAGGCACAGGCTCTAGCTTCCACCTGCCTCCTTTTGTCTCCTTGGGCTTGATAGATAATCCAACTCAGCTGACTTCCCTAAGAGACAGCACCAGAAGCTCAGCAGGAGAAAGGCTGCAGCCACAAAAAAAAATGCTCCAAAATAAACAGATACTCCTCCACATGCCACTCATGCTGCAACCCCATCACATGTCATATCCCCTTCCAGCAGCAGTGGCTTCCCCAGTTGAACCAAAACTGCAGGGCTCTTCCTGATGGACCTAAAAGGCCAACTTGCTAAACTAGGTTAAAATAAGCTGAAGTTTAGCTCACTGCATAGAGAGGTAGTTAACTTATGAACTGAACTCAATTTCCCAAGCAGAACCGTACAGACTTGCTATTGAGCCGTGACGGGAGGCAATGGTGTACAAGGAACCAGCGTTACTGTCCTCATAGTCAACTGACTTGATGCCCTTTGACTGAGCTGATCTTGGTGAAAAAGTGTAAAAAGATGGAAAGCCTTGCTTCTGGCTCCACAGCAAAATGTTCTGCTATGATTAAGTACACCTGTACTTGAAGGATCCAGGGTGATGTAATGGCTTCCATGGGAATCAAAGTGCTGCATCTGCAATGAGCTGTACCTCTGAACTCTGGTGCTAAAAGGTCCCCCTAGGACAGCAAGTCTTGTTCCTCCATAAAGGTACAGAGCAGTCCACAGGATCATGGCCCTGTCAGCTCTTTTTTTTCATGAATCTTTTTTTCCCATTGGAAAAGCAGTGACTTCCCTTGTGCAAAACATGTGTAACAGTGCACGGATGTGCTGCAGGGGAGTGCAGAGCACAAGGCTCTGCAGAAGCACCCAGTGAGCGAACAGTGCTTGGATGGAGCCTGGGTTGGCGGGGGGAATACTTTTTGGGGGAAAGAAAGACTTTAGTGTTGCTTAATGCAGGGAAAAATGGGCCAGCATGATCAGCGTTGAGATGATTCTGTAGAAAGCTGGTGGCGGGTAGGCAGAAGCACATTACCTTTATCACTCCTACTACAGCCCCACTCGGCAACTGTTTGAGCCCTGCTAAGAGCCGTAAAATCCAGGGGACTCCCTGCCCAAAGACAGAATCAGCAGCCCAGAGCACGCCTGCCTGATCACCTGAAGACCACTGGAGTGGCTCGTCCCTTCCTCCAGACTGCCCTCAACTTTAGGCAACCCTCAACAGCACTCGCTGGACTCTGGAGGCTGCCCTGGCCCTGGGACCACCAGCTCCATTAGCCATTAGGCCACCCAGACACAGAGCCGACTGCGCAGCTAACGGCAGCAGGAGCGGGCAGATTACCCCACAGCACGCTCACGGATTATCACAGCCCACAGGATCTCAGATTAAAAATAACGACTGTTCCTCCGGAGCAAGCAGAGCACGCAGCTTTCCGTGTTGACCTTGCTCCGGCGAGGGGCTGGGCGCTCTCCAGCCCAGACAATGACAGAGCAGAATCGCTGCTCCCAGCTTGGGCACACAGACCGCGCTTATACTTTGCAATGCTGTTAGTGCAGATTCCTCTCTCTGCTACCACTTTATTTATTTTTTTTTTAATTTTGCAAACCTTTGTGGAACAGACGCCCTCTCCTTGCCCCAGTTGGAGCTGCAGTAGAATGAAAAGGGGGGTGGGAAGGCGGGAGGAGAGGAGGAGAGAAAAAAAAATGCTTTTGGTTGAGGTTTTCCTGTTACTATCACTGTAGCATTTATTTAGCCAATCTCCTAACTATGACGTGAGGAAGGCAGGAATCATGGCTCGCTCATAATATTTAACACACCCACTGAAAGCTGGAGCTGCAGAGCTACTAGTCCAACCAGTCTCCAGAATCCAGTGTAGCTGAAAGAGGTTTTCACTCTGCACCTGCCAAAGATCTCTCCCCCCTCTTCCCTTCTCTCCCCCCTTCTCTCTTCCTTTCTCTCTCTCTCTAAGGCAGATCTGTAAGACCCAGCAGAGATCAAAGACGGGACCTCTTTGCTAAAAAGAACCTCTACTGATTTGTATTAGTTTCTTTCCTCTAATCCTTCCCCCCCCCCCCCCCTTTTTTTTTCTGTGCCATATTTAACCTTTATGTTGCAGTTGTGCCATCAGACAGTTTTGCAGCCAAAAAAAACCAACCCAAGCCAAAGCAAAAGCTCAGCTCGGATACAGCAGCCACCCAGACTTGATCTCAGTTGAACATATTAATCTCTCCCAAGCACTGGACGCGATGGATGAAGAAACTGGAACTGCTCTAAGAAAATTATTTTCCAGCTAATGTTCTTAAACAGTCTCAGAGAAGACAGGGAGCGAGAGCGAGCGGGAGAGCGCTTCTGCTGCATCACTGGTCAAATTCAAAGGAAGGGAGTCAGCGTTTCCAGCACAGCCAAATATTATGGATGATTTTTTTTCTTCTCTCGCCTTTCCGTACAGGTTTTCTTAATATTATTCTTCCCCCCTCCTCCTCCCCATGTTTTTTTTTTTTTAATTTTATTTAATCAGAGCTAGTGTCGGATGCCGGTTTCTCTTCAAGAAGCAGTTTTCCCTATTTGTTGTGATCCCTGTAATAAAAGGAGAGAGAAATCGTGAACAGATGGCTTTATATATTGCAATGCCGCTGGCATTGTTTTCCTATTGATTTTAAAGGCTCGCTCCGGAGCTCCTTTTTGCAATTTTTTTCCTTTTTTTTTTTTTCCCCCCTCCCCCTCCTAAGTTCTTGATGATACTGAGAAATGAGGACCTATTGTTCTTAGCCTGTTTATTTCTCGGCGCCTATGGAGATAACTTTATTGACTTGATCGCTCGCTTCCCGATCCGAAAGGAGAAAGCCAAAGCCCCGGGGGGGGGCTGGAAGACCCACGCCCGCCCGGGCTTTTTCCGCGAAAGCGCTCCCGGCCGACCCCGCCGCCTCCACTCCCTCCCCCTCCCCCGGTAATTTATTAGCCGCCCCGGCCATGAAAATGCTCCTGGTCCGCAAGTTCCGGGTGCTGATCCTCATGGTGTTCCTCGTCGCCTGCACCATGCACATCATGATCGACCTGCTGCCGCGGCTGGAGCGGCGGGGGACCGAGGGCCGCCCCGGCTGCTCCTGCCCGCCGCCCGCCGCCGCGCCGCCCCGCGCCGCCCCGCGCTGGCCCAGCAAGCACACGCTGCGGATCCTGCAGGACTTCAGCGCCGAGCCGGGCTCCAACCTCTCCTCGCAGTCGCGGGAAGCGGCGGAGCGGGCGGCGGGCGGCGGCGGGGCGGGCGGCGGAGCGGGCGGCGGCGGGGCGGCGGCGGCGCGGACGCGGCGGCTGATCGCCCCCGGGGCTCCGCGCCCGCCGCCTCCCGCCGCCGCCGCCGCCCCGCTGGCCGCCCTCTTCCAGCACCCGCTCTACCGCGCCGCCCTGCCCCCGCTCGCCGACGGCGACCTCCTCTTCAATGTCAACAGCGACATCAGGTTCAACCCCCGGGCCGCCGAGCAGCCCGAGTGGTGAGTAGCGGGGCGGGGGCGCGGGGCCGGCCCGGCTCGGCTCGGCTCGGGACCGAGCGTGCGGTGTGCCCCGGGCAGGGGTGCCCCGGGCGGGGGGAGGCCCGGCGGGTGGCTGGGCGCTCGGCGTGGAAACGTGGCACGGCGCTCGCCCGGCTCGCTGCCTTCCGTTTTACAATGTAGGTTTTTACCCGGGCGTTCGCGAGAATTGATGTCATGGCTGGTTTGGGGTAGGCGGCGGGTTGAGCACAGCGATTCGGTGTCACCAGGAGAAAGAGAAATCGTACACGGGCTTGCCCCGTTGCGTTCCTTCAAAAAAAAAAAAAAAAAAAGCCATGAAATACAGAATAAACTCAGGAGCGCGAGAAGGCTGGAGTGCTGAGGCCAAAGGGTCCGTGTGCCCGATATCCCCTCTCCAGCTGTAGCCAGAGGTAGGTGCCAGCAGAACAACGGTGTCAGGAGGGCGAGCACACAGTGAGCCTCCCTCTCCAGTACCTTCCTCGTCTCCCACGCAGAGGTGAAGGGGCTAAGCAGTGAGAGCAGGCAGTAACACACTACCTTTTCTCAAAAGTGAGGTCTAATATCACGAAGGCATTCATCCTAGCAGGTATTTCTGCCTTCGGCGTCTGATCTGTGCTACATTTTTCATCCTCAATTAATTCCCAGTGTCCTAGCACCTCTGCTGCTCTCCAGCCTTCCAAGCAGTTAGTTGCCTCTGGATCCTAAGTCCCTGTTGGCTTCTAAGAAATGCTGAGAAATTTCAGTGACTGAAAAATCAAAAGGCTTGTCTAATACAACAGCACCCTCTTCCAAACACCCTGACATTGTAATGTTTAAACAGCTGCATTGTGCCGTGCAAAAGCTCTGTCAAGCCGCAGAGCAGCCAGCATGATCTAAACCTTTAGAGAGGATAAATATTTCTGATTTCTGTCCCACAAGCATGTGTATTGTCCAGGCCCCTTCCATCTAATAATCAAAACTGACTGTGAAGTGAAATAACCTGAAAAAGTTTTGGTTTCTCTGAGAGGAAGAAAAAAAAAAAAAAAAAAAAGGGTCACAAATGTATGAACATCTGGAGATGACTAAAAACACAGAGGACTTCTGGATCAAAGATACCTGATAGTGTACCCAGTAGGTGAAGAGCAAAGTTATCATTGATGTCCACCATGCAGCTGCCTTTTGTACATACTTTCCTTAACGGCTGCAGCCAAAGTTCACAGAACTAACATGAAATTTAGGAGTTAAAAGTCATTTTAACGATTCTTTTCTGTAATAGTACCCTACTGCTCTGGAAGGGGCAAAGGCATCCAGAGTTACTCTTTAGCAACCAGTTCAGAGTGATCCAGTTTCTTCTCATTCTCTGTATTTAAAAAAGAGAAGAAGAGAGAGTGGGAGCATTTGGTACAACAGGTCAAGTTACTGCTGCACTCTCAGTTTCCAGCCCCAGGTCCCTGTGAAATGAAGGTTCAGGATGATGCTGTCATTTGGGTCAAACTTGTAAAGGATGTGTGCAATGTAATACAGCCTAAACACAGTGTAAAACTTGCAGCTCTGTATTTCTGCTATATTAGGGCCTCTGCTAACGCTCAGTGATGTCACCTTGAGTTTTGCTCCTGACTTCCATGGGCTTTAAATAAGGCGTGAAGAGCGGTGGTGAAAATCCATCTCCCCCTCGGCCCCAGGTGGGAGCCGGCTCCTGGCGTGCAGCCGGCGCAGGGACAAACCCGCGACTTCTCCCACCTCTGTAGCGCTTTGCCTTTCCAAGTTGTCACATTTTGAAGCCCTGTTTCTTGATGCCTGTTACAAACTGTAACATTATTTCTTTCTCCTCATTTTTGGGTTTTTGTTGTGTTGTTCTTTTTTTTGGTGGTAGGCAAAACGAAGATAATGAAGAATTTTTGCCAACTGGAGAAACCTCCATAGACTCCTACCCAAACTGGTTAAAATTCCACATTGGCATTAATCGGTACGAGTTGTATTCCAGACATAATCCTGCAATTGAGGCTTTACTACAAGACCTGGTCTCCCAAAAGATAACCAGTGTTGGTATGTTCGGATATATATCATTTTTTATGATTATTTGCTCATTGTTCAGGATCTCATTGCTGTTTGAATATGAATGAATATTTTGCATGGCTTCCCTCCGGCGTGCCTACAACCTTGCTTCCCAACTTCTGCGCTCATTTTCCCTGTTACACGTAAAGAGGTATCACCAGCTCTATATTACCTGAATAATTGAAAAGGTCTACCAGCAAGGCAAACCCCATTAATTTCGGAGATCTTTTAGTCACAATGAGGCTGGAAGTGCCCTATTCAGTTATTTAAAATAAATATGATAATAAAAAAAAAAAAAGGATGGCAAAAAGCAGATAGCATCTTGCACGAGCTAGATTTGTATTATTAGCTGATTATTATTTAAAAGGCTGTGTCTGGCAGCGCTCGTCTTCCCGAGGAAGGAGAGAGGCGGCTGACCTGCAGCGATGGCTGCGGGAGCATCCGGCACCGCGGGGCTCTGCGGCTCGGCGGAGCTGCAGCTTCCCCGGGCATCGGGCAGGGAGCTCCAGGCGAGCCGGCCTCCCGCTGAGCAGAGTTCAGCTCTGTTTGTTCTGCTTGTAAATCAACAACGGGGATGTGCCCGTGCCAACCTTTGGCTCTGGTTAAACAAGGTGACACAGTTCGGGGCTTTTCTCTCGGGCTGTTTAATGATAACGTGTGTCTCCTGAAATTTAGCTGTGTAGCTACGCAGGGAAAAAGAAAAACACAACCCCAAACGAAAGCCCTGGGATACTAAGCAAATGCACACCCCGCGGTTTCCAGAGGTAGAGAGCTGCAGCACAGCCAGCGGTTTCCGTCGGCCCCGCAGAAAATGAAGTTATTTGCGCTGACCACAAAGTTGCTAAGTCTGTTTCAGAGGGATGAAATAGCAGGAGCTCTGTAAAAGTGCTGATGGTGTGTTGGCACCGCGGGATGAGGTCAGCAGGTCTTTAACCCCGCAAGGCAAAAATTCCCCTGGCTTCAGCAGGAAATGGCCTGTGCACGAATAGCACAAGTAGCCCCAAGGTTTACATTTTCCATCGTGTGAATCACAGCGGCTGCTAAGCAGGAATAAGGGAGATCCTTGGTCATCAAGAGCAGGCTGATTTAGCTGATCCAGGTGGTGTAAAATGCAGGATGCCACAGGAGAGCTTGGCCTCCATGAATCGAGCTGCCTGGTAGCTGTACTCAGCACACAGCTCTGCTCGGGCAGGATTTTGCATGAAGCAGTTTGCGGTACCCAGGTGCCATCCCACAGGTTAGACTCACGGGTCCAGTGGACACCTAGCTCATGAAAGGTGACAAACACAGGCTCGTTTATTAACCTGTGATGGGTTTTCTGTCCCCAAAACTCTGGATCGGTGTAATTCATTAAGGAGCTCAGGTTTGACAATTAAGCCATGTTTTTTCCCTTCTCTAGCTCAGATATGGCATGGCCAGGTAGCAGCAGGCTCTGCCCATGCTCCTCTGGTCTGCGCTGGCGGGTAAGGAGGGCACTGTACGGACATGGCCTGGGTGATTCTCTCCTTGACATAGCCCTCATCTTTCCTGACCTCTCCCCTCAATACCAACTGATTTCTGGAATATTAGTGACACGTGCGAATGGGGATTGAGATTGATTGAATGGGCGCTTTCTAACACGTGTGTTAACGTTGCTCTTTGAGCACATCCATCGAGGAGGAAAAGATGCAGGCTGTGCCCTTCCCTGTCCCCTGCAGAGAGCGGCAGTGCCCCAGGCAGTGCCCAGGCTGTCCTCAGCTCTGCGCAGAGGTGATGCTCAACCAACCAACCTCCTGGCTCGTCTGTTGAGGTTTACACAAAATGCATTGGCCGTAGCGGTGTTTTGTACTGCATGGCTGCTAAGTGTATCAATCTCTGTTTACCTCTTCAACACTTGAGATCTGAGCTGTGTTGTCTATGCAGGAGGAGAGCGGTGTTTGCAGCAAACTTGGCAGCGTTCAAGCCATGAAGTCGTGTCATTTCTGCAGAGCAGTGGGATGGTTAAGGTTGATGTAGCAATGTAGAAGCTGGTGGGAGAAAAAGGGAGGTAGGAATGAGAAATAATAGTTTAGTACTCACTCTTCACTTGATCTTCACTTGTGCTTCTGGGCATGTTGCTTAACCTCTCTATGCTTCAGTTAACCTAGCAGCAAAATGCTTATCATAAAAAATGGGAGTGAAATCCTGACCCCAGTGACGTAAATGGAAGTTTTGCCATTTACTTCCCTGGGGCCATGATTTCACCTAATGTGTCACATAGATGTGTCATGAGGTTTCCATTAATTATGGTTTTGATAGAGCTTTCAGATCAACAGGGGGAAAGGGCCACGGGCCCACAGAGGAAGATTTATGATTGTTATTAGCGATTTCCTACGGGATTGTCTCTCTGTTAATGTTTGAACAAGGCTCTTCAGAGCACATTAGAGCCTCTTGTGCCCCTAACAAAAACATAAAGCCATGGTTTCTACCAGTGATTCAATACAATTTCCATAAACTAAAACATGAGATACATTTGGTATTGGTATCGGTCGCTGTGGGAACTGACAGGGAATGATAAATCCCAGTCTAAAATCGAGCCTATGGAAATGGAAGGGGACTTTTGCCAATATAAAGATGCCAGGATCTGAATTCTGCTGGTAGCATCCACTGCCTGCCTCTGTGGGGTTTCAGGAGCATTTATTCAGGTTACAAAGCAAGAAATAGCATATTGTTAATATATTTTTTTTTACATGGTGCAGCATCTCTTATTTTATGTTGCAAATTCTTTGGGTGTTTAAAAATATATATTTTAAAATAATACCTGCCAGTTTTCAGTTTTACTGCAGAGCAGCAGCAGGGATTCAAAAGCATGTAAGCTGATTAATAGAGTAATATGTTTGACCAAAGGACATTTGTAGGGCTGTTACTTTCTTTTGCATATTCCTGCATATTTTCTAATTTGTCTGGTTTTTTTCCTTATGGTCAAGTTTTGTTGTTTTGCTTTTTGTTTTCTTTGTTTAAGGCATCTGCAAAGATGCCAGGTGAGAAGTATAAAATAAATGGAAATCTTCATAAAGCCCAATCTTCAGATTTCTTTTTGCAAGCGGGATAATTAAAGATGCAAGCTTACATGCATTAGATGAAATGGGTTACTACTTTATCCAGTTTCTTCCCAGTATTCAGATTTGCTTTGGCTCTAATAGAATTAGGTGATTTGCTGTGCAGGTTCTTGATACCTACAGTAATTAGATCCAAACTGCAGCTAAACAACTTTCTTAGCCACATTGTACTTCCTATGCTCAGCTTACATTATTTATGGAGGAGAGTGGTGACCAGATTGATCCCCTGCCATCTATCAGAACCGCTCACACGACTCTGTAATGTGCAGTGTTATTTTAAAATGAAAACGGTGACAGAAGCAATTCCCAAGAGCAGGGAGCACCAAGGTGACATTTTCTTGATGTTAAAGTTTAAATGGAACAAATCCATGGATGGGAAGGAGCATCACATCCAGCTCCCACAGTGACACCTAGAGCTGGCCTTGAAAAGGACAGGGTTACCCAGAGCTTTCAAGCTGAGGATGTATTCTGTGCCCTGCATCAATATATATATTTCCTATTCGTTTTGTTCAGCATAAAGGGATAGCTCTTAATTTGATTTAGTTCACTGAAAATTTCCTCCTGCCATAAATAGGAGCCTAGAGAGAATTGTTTTTCCACTGAGCACTGAAACCCAGTTTTCAGAAGAAGCGCATGCACAGGCAATTGCACATTTCCTTTGCCTTTCATAACTGTTTATTGCATGCATAAATAACCATAGTTAGCTATTTTCTTGCATATTTACAAGACGTCTGTGCATAATTGTGGCAGCACTGTCAGCAGTTTAACAACAAATATGGCATGGTGCATCATTGAGGCAGTGTGGTCTTGATCTTGCTTGTACTGCTGTCCAGAGGAGCTGTGCTGTGGGATTGATTGCCTGTGAGCAGAATAGGCTTTTGTAATTCCTGTGTTTAGCTGCGGTTTATTTTTTTATTCTTTAAATTCTCTGGTTGGAAAAGTTTGGAAACATTACCTGACTGAGTTCATTTCTGAACCTGCGATGCCTTCAGTTTGTACAGACAGTAATTAGAAAGCAAGCATGCAAGATTACTCACGCAGTGAATAAATGCTGCAATTAACTAAGGTGGACTCTGCTTCAAGTCAGGAAAAAAAAAAAGAAGAAAAAGACAAGATGCTAAATATTGAACCTAAATTCTGGTGCTAAAGGAAATTATAAAAATCTCATCCAAAGGAAGGGAAAAAGTGCTGTTGAGAACATATAAAAAACATAATGAAATGTAGCACCATTGATTTACTGTATAAGAAAACAATGAATCTGCCAGGAGTCAACAGATTGATTTAACGTACAATTCCAGATGAAAGGAGGGGACTTAAAATGTACAACAAAGCCTCTGAATGATTTCACAGATCTCTTCCCCTCCAGAAGTCTTGTACTCTCTTGACTAAACCAAGAAAGGCCTTTAAAAACAAGTTAGCAGATTGGCTGAACAAGAACAAATTACGAGATGATGAAGGCTTGAAATTGTTTTGAAATATGTTCTTTACTGCTTGTACAGGGCCATGTCTCTAGCCTGGGGCAATGTATTACTTGTTAAAGCCAATCAACATGTTTATGTTAGATTTAAACTTGATCTATAGATAGAAATCCAAAATGGATCTAAACGACCTCTGTTTCAGATGTTACTGCATCCCAGGCTTTGACTGGATCTCACTTCTCAAGCATTAGCATTGCATAATTAAATACATTTTTAAATGTTTGTTGGATTCTGACCAGAAGCCAGGTTCAGAGGTCCTGTTGGGATTCTTGCTCTCCATCAGAAGACCACACGGTCTAGACAGGCCAGCAGGATGAGGGCTATCATGCAGGAGCTGGAAAGCCAGATCAATTGAAATTCCAAATCCTTTTGGGTCAAATCCCTTTGGGCAACTTTGGGTCTCTACTAGGGGTTAGTACCAGATGCTTTAGAAGAGAGAGTCAAGAAACCCTGTTTAAAAAGATAATTGAGAGATGATAGGTAGTGCATCTTTTACATTGGATGTTGTCTGTGGATCAGGAGGGGAATTCAGTTCTTGTATTGGTGAGGGGACAAGGTGGGGAAGTAGCAGACATGGCATGTGGCCATGACAGGGGGCTCACAGATGTAAATGGAGCGGGGAATTTTTTGCAAAGCCTCCTGAAGTTAGGAAGATTTCTGATAACACCCGACAGCCCTTGCACTGGGTTAACAGGGAAGGTTAATGCTACTTTCTGTTTTCTTCTACTTTGGGGGAAAAGAGGGGCTTCAAGTTGCCTGAAGATAAAAAGTAATGATTGTATTGGGATTTGTTTTTAACACTGTTCCAGTATGTCCAGGAGCTGTATGAGACTTGATTTGAGGTACCTGCTGGGAGCTAGCAGGTTTATAAAGTCTTTTACAGATCTGTTCATGACCTGTGATGTTACAGTATATTCAGAAACCTTAAAAATAAAAGGTGAATTCAGAGTGTGACTAGTGGTTCCCTTGGAGTCAGTACAGCCTTACATTGCAAGGCCTTCTTAAAAATACCTAAGCCTGCTGATCGTAAACGTGGTAGATTGCAATGGTGTAGCATCCTCCAATTTCTTGGAAAATTGTATATGCTGCTTCTGAAAATTCTTCAGAAATGTTCCTGTGGGCAGTAGGTGAAGGGACAAGGGCATCTCCAGATAAGCAAACAATGTTTGTTCGGGATAAGCTCCTGGAAGATGATGGGGCTCCCACTGTTTGGCCATAATGGGCAGAGGGACATGTTTAACTGAGGTCTGAGCAGGAGTTCCTGAAGGAATACAGCTCAGAAAATGAGAGGGAAGCCAGTACACAGATGTAACGCTAAGTTAGGACAAGGGAAGTAATCTGACCTGGAGGTCTGAGTGAGCCATCTCCAATGAGATCTGCTCTTTTCTGGCATTGCCACCCCCAAGATTTGGGCACCCTGAACTGTTCCCAAGTCTGCCTGGTTTAGGGGTGCATGAAGGGTTTTGCTGAGTTCAAAAGGACAGTCTAAGCTCAGATGTTTCCCTCTCTGTAGGGGTTACAATGTTAGACTCTAACTAGTCTTGACTTAGAGGGTGGCTTTGAATCCAGCATGGCCAGCACATCTGCGGCACTGAACGAGCAGCCAAAGTGGGAATATTTGCACGCGAGTCCAGATGACATAGGGGGAAGCCAACGTGGAGCTCTGGCACAGGTTGTTGTCCACGATGCATGTGGCTTGCAGCATGCCCTGCCGTGAGGCACGATGGGACACTGTTCCTACCAATGTCATCCTTTGTTTTGGGGAGTTCCAAAGTTTACTTCTAGCAGCAGTGGGGGGATAACATGCCAGCAAAATTGGTGTTTTGTGGAGGCAACTATTGCAACCAATTAAGGCAATACAATAAGATGGATCTAAAAAGACCAGGGAGATGCTTTTGTCTTACTTCGGCTCAATTCCTTCTGACAGGAAACCAGGCCTTTGTGTCTCATGGAAGAAGTATTCTGAATTGTTAATCTTCTTCATACATTTCCCTGCTTGGTGATGACACACTCATTGTTGAGTTCGACTGCTAACAAAATCGTTATCTGTCGAGTGTCTTCAGTTTGCTGAGAAACCAGTCCTCTTAGTGTATCTGAAACTTTGTGCTTAGAAGAGGGCATGCTGCAACATCCTTTTTTCTTCTTTGCATTGCTGTGATTTCCCAAATGCTTGGCTTCCCAGCTGTAGCTCAAAATAGGCTCTATCGTTCCCTTTTCGCTGATGGGCTTACAGGATCTTTGCTATATTTTGGACATATATGTCTCATGGAGGAGAGGGAGCCAATCTGTAAGCCCAGAGTTCCTCAGAATAGAATGAAGAAGCATAAATTGCATCAATTTTAGACGAAAAACTTCTGGTCTTCAGTTGGTGTGAGCAGTCTGCAAGCGGCTAAGTTGAGGTCAGTGGAGAAGGGGTGAGTTATATCTGACAGAAAGGAGGCAATTCTGCCCTTTGGTATTGAGGCTGATATTACTGACCTAAATGGAGATAGGCCACATGAACAGGGCTGCAAATACAGGTTATACCTTAAAGAGCTCAGCAAACCACGCACCTTTGGCAGCAGCTGGGCAGGGAAGGTGGTAGGGGTTGGTCTTGGGCATGGCCATGGGTCCCTGTGGGCAGAAGGCAAGGGCAGCTCCAGCTGCCTGTTTGCTGTCCAGGCTAACCAGGAGTGTTTCCAGACGGCATAGCTGGGCTGTGGTGGTCCTAGGGCAGCACATGTAGGTTTTTGGCTGGAGGATTGCTGCTTCTCATTGCCTTCCGGCTCCAGGGTAGGTATAAAAAGGTCACCTCCTACTCCTTCTTCCCTCAGGTCAGATCAACTGACCTGCTCTGCACAAGAGAGGGAGTTAATATGTGAAAACCATGTGCTTCTGCTTTACCTGTTCAGTGCAAGTTATTTAACGCCCTTTAATTTCTAATTATTTATTTGTTCCTGTGGGATAAACTGGAAATGCAAGAGAAGCCTGGGGTCAGCAAAACAGCAAGGCAGGAGGGATTTTATTCTCAGGGAAGTATAATTACACTGACCAGATTTGCATAGCATTTTGTTGCAGGAATATAGATTACAAGTGCTGAAACAGAGCTGATGACCTGTCAGTAATAAGGCAGAGAGATGAGTAATTAAAAGGACGTGCAGCTAATGGCGTTGGTTAGAGGAAAAAAAATGTACAAGCTATATAGGTGGAACAAGGGCAGCTCTAAGCCAAAATTTACAGAGCAAGGTAACTTGACATTTATGTCGTTCTCCAGTTGACACAGGTTTTGTCAGAATTATAAAGAAAGGGATTGATTGTCTGATCATTCGTAGGAAGCATTTTTCAAGGACTGACTCATCCACACAGACATGACTGCCATGGCCTGCCGCTCCGAACACAGAAGTGAATTAAGGAGGCAGGGTATAGGTCATTTCATTTATTCAGAGCAGTTTTGATTGAGATGGTAAAAAAGCAGCTGGTTTGCCAAAGTATATATTTATCTTTCTTAAGTAACTTTATAATCTAGTAAAATGCATTTTTATGAATTCTTACATATAAAAAAATTCACTCTGACTTAGAAACACTATAATCTGGCTGTTAACATGATATTGTCCAAATTGTTCAGACTGGTATGAATAAATGTCAGTCTTAAACTCCCATTTGCTCTCAGCTGGGAAGTGAGCGCATTTAATGTTTGAGCAAAGATGGTCCTCGGTGTGCAGCGTGGACCACAGCCCCTGCTGCCTCCATGTGCCCTCTCCCACCCTCCCAGCAGAGCCAGCGACCCACTCTGCACAGCTCTGTTCTCGTGTACGAGCCACTTCGGGATCCCTTGAAGTTAATGGAAGGGCTTACTAATTAATAGTATCTGCTCATACTTTTAATTAAGCAGACGTCTGCTGCGCATTGGACTGTACATCCCAGCCACAGTTGTCTTTGAAAGCACCCCATCTCCTTTGCCACTGTGTGTCCCTTGTTAAAAGGAACTGCAAAAGTGATTAAAGATGGAGAAGACAAGACTCCGATGGTCTGTTCCTATACATGCTGTTCAGTTAGGGTGTTTATGGAGCCCGTAGTGGCCAGTTGAAGAAGACAAAGACATGTCAGGGAGTACAATCCATTTTTAGTCCTGGCTGGCAGCTCAAAGCCCTCCCCTGTATTCTGCACCTGCTGAATAATCTGTTGTCCAGTTAGGATTACCCTGCTTGGTGCTCAGATACTGCAGTGCTGAATCTAATACAGAGCAAAAGATAAGTGATTTTGTTTCAAGGAAGCTGAATGTAAGTAGATCCACATGTGACATTTTAAAGTGGTTTTGTTTTTTTCCTACAGCGATGAAATCAGGAGGCACCCAGCTGAAGCTAATCATGACGTTCCAGAACTATGGACAAGCATTGTTCAAACCAATGAAGTAAGTAAAAAAAAGTCTATGTTGTAAAGTGAAATTGTGGTGGAATAGCCTGTTGCCATTTTCTAAGCTGTTAAAAGTTTGCTGTAGTGTCTCTCAAGGTTAATGTGTCTGGTTCCCTAGGCTTGCTGCTGAATGTAGAGCTTCAGGGGCTGTTGGAACCTTGCCCTACTAGCCTGGTCTTTGGAAAAGGTACTGAGGAGGCTTCAGATACATCACAGTCTTCTCAGGAATGTTATTCACTCTGATCTCTGTGAAACCTCCCATCATAAATACAGGATGTTTTCAGCACTTCTTTCTTATGTAAACTTACTCCACAGGTCTGAGCTTTATCTAGTGTCAGTGCTCCTCTGGAATATGGCCAGACAAGAGAGATGGTTCAGAACAGCTTTGGGAAGAGCTAAATAGTATTTGTCTGATAAATTATAATTTAATCCGTTGATTTATTGTTGTTTGTATTAAAGGGTTGTTTTAGTCATTTGGCTGCGGGTATGCTGACTGTGTAAATGAGTTTATTGGAGAGTGCTACGGCAAGGTAATGAATCTGGAGAGAAAGGGAAGGACTAGGAAGATGCAGCCTTGATTTGCACCTGCCCAGATCCCATTGAGATGAGGGAAGTTATTCAGATACAAAGCAGATGTAAATGAGTTCTGAATCCTGACCTTTATGTTTGTGTTGTACTAAGGAAAATGACTCTGTGCTTATTGTAGAGGGTTTAGTAAAGACACTTGGGGCTGCAAAATATTTAATGAAGCTACTCAATACCCTGTGTCAAGGGTACCACTGGAATAATAAATTAATTTCCTTCTTTTGTTCCCGCTGTAGGGAAGTTGAGTTAATTTCCTCTAGGATGGTCCATAAAAGACTAAAGTAACCGAGAACGAGTGGTTTGGAATATGTGTTGGCATTGCATTACAGCTATAGCAGGGAGCACAGCTCAGGGGGTAAGCTGCTGGCTAGAGACTGAGAAATTCCCTGTTTCACTATAGATTTTGCTATAGACTGACCTCAGACAAGTACAGCTTTGACTTGATCTTATTTGACTGCCAGAAGGGCCAAATAATTGGTCCCACTTTCCTTCAATTCACATTCGAGCAGGAACCCTCCGTATGTGCATTATGCTGGGAATCACAAGGAAATCCTATGAACTTCCAGGCAGCGCATGGCATTTGTGCAAAGGCCAAATGCCTCTGTGTTATTTCCCAAATTGCACACAAATTTATCCCTGTTTCTAGTGGATCACTGATTGCCTGGGAGAGGTCAGAGGAAACATAGATAATACTGACAAGTCAGAGGGAAGGTGCTATCAGAGAACATCTACTCCAACATCTTCCCTTCCTTTCTCTGCCCTCTCCCCAAATCCTCAGATCAGCAATGCATGGGTCCATCCCCCTACATCTGCAAGTTTGACGCATATAGGCACAATTCTTAATTGCGTCCTGTCCCACATGCAAAATCAAGAACCAGGTGGGTTCGAGCAGCCTTTAAGCGTTTGGCAGAATCGTGGTTGTGCTGTTGGCTTTTTGCATAGTGTGTGGTTTGTTTCTTCTCCATTTGCTGATATGCAGATAATCTCAATCTTTGTCATTGGTATGACATTGTAATTCTGGGAACGCTAATGAGGTCAAATCAAAAGTTTACCATTTCTACTGTACTATGCACAGCCTTGGCAAGATGATGGATGACAATAGAGCTATAGCCACGTTCCTGTGTAGAAGCAATTACTACCATCCACTAGAACAATAACAGAAAATGATGATGTCTTAATCATTCCCTTTGCTTGATTTGAAGGGCAGCAACACCCTATTTTCTCACTGCTCTTTGCATTGCATATACTACTGGAAGAAGCAGCATTCAGCAGCTGTGTTCCCAGGCACCACACCTTACAGTAGCAATGTGGCTGCGTTTGTTCTGAGTATCACTGAACATATCAGTTATCAAGGATGTTTGCAAGCTTTTGTCTGCATTCTGATAACAGTGAACAGGGAGCCAGATGCTCAGCTAGCGTAAATCTTCCTAGCTCCTTTGGCATCTGGTCCCATTGGCCTCTTTCACCAGCTTATGACTTGTTGTTAAGTTCCTGGACAGTTTTGCAGCGTCATTTCTTTATACAGAAATAAGCAGCCTAGAACTACAAAAAATAAAAAAAATTCAGGTTTAAAGCTATGAAACTTTTTCTTGTAGGACCCTCTTCAGGCCCTAGGCACCTTCCAGGCTGTTTCTGGTGCTCCCTCTTTTCTGCAGGGTACCCTTCTGATTCAGGCTTCACAAAGCTGGGTGTGCCTTCTCAGGACAGGAGGCTTCAGGGAGCTGACAGATCAGGGCCAGACACCTCTGGTCATCAGGACTGGTGGTGTAAAGGACACTTTTTTCTAAATAGCTTAATTTTTTTAATGAAACGTCATCCTGGTGGCTACTTCTGAGATCAGCTTGTTGAAGGAAGCCCTTGGACGATAGTCAGGACATTCCCATGTAGTGCACCCTGTGTGTTTCAGTTGTTACTGGGTTATCAGCTCCATGGCTTTTCAAAGCAGGAGAAAGTACGCTTTTCTCTCTCCTGAGTTGATAAGCCTCTTCATACATGCAACCTTCTTTATGGATCCCAGGTAACACAACCATTAGACAGCACTGAGTGCCCAGCTGCAAATGAAAACTGGGGCCTCAGTTCATCTCTTCAGTGCTGGAGGGGGCAATATGAGCTGCATCTCTATGTTAAATTGAACTGAGACACTGTTTTTTAGAGAAGAGAGTTGGTATCAGTAGGATTTCAGGCCTGATCCCAAGGAAAATTGATAATCCTGAGTTTCCCACCCTGTCTGAGATCTGAAGTACTGAAAGCTGGATGGTGTGAGGTACATACAGAGTAATATGCAGGCGTGAGGCCAGTCTCTACCTGGGATTAATTCATTTGGACTACCTGGAAAGCTGTTTTTGCTATACATAGCTGTACTCAGTGTCTTCCAAACTGAATTAATACCTGTCTGAGCAGGATTGTGGCAGATAGGGGAGACCATGGCCATGCAAACTCTTACCTGACACAGCCAGGCATCTGCTAGCAGAAGGAGAGGTCTCCAGACCTTTGGAAGTGACTTCTGCAGGGGAGTCACAGCAAAATGTATTCCCTGGCAAATTGCTTGAAACCCTGCAGAACTCATCTGACTTGCTCTGCCCTTTCCAAGCATCCCAATTCCATGTTGAATTTATCCAGGGAGCAAGCCAGCTCCAGAAAGGCCCAGGCAGGAGTTGGAAATGGGGAAACCAGAATCTGCCTTTGGCACCTTTTGTGCTCAGTGTTTGACATTAACTGACAGCTCTTCATCTGGACATTGATTCAGGCTAGTGGAGCAAATGAGAGGAGGGAAGCTTAACAGTCAGGGAAATGTGATAGCGGTAAATAAATCCTGATCAGCTGCAATTATTTTATTTATTTGTGGCTCTGCATCTTCATTTCTGAAATAATTCCCCATAAAGTATTGCAGAGGAAGCCAAATCTATTTATAAGTCCTATGGCCCAGTGTACATTCCTTTGCTAATTCCAAATGCGTGATAGAAAAAGCGAGTATTTGCTAAAACTCCAGGGAAGATTTAATGTATTTGCAATGTATCTTACAGTTAATGTGTAGTTTTATTTAGCTCATAACAGTTCAATCATACGAAATTATTACCATATGGGACAGGAAAAAATAGCAACCTCCCCTTCTCCTGTGATTAGTGTGTCTAACTGTACTAGTATTGTACAGCATAATAAAATTTATTTACGTGATCGCTGATATCTGCAGCCGTAGCTTTCTGTATGACTTATCAGGTAGGGATGGTGTACAGCCATAAATTTCAAAGGATTTTGGCTTATTTGTCCAAAAGGAACATGCGCTTTATAGTTTTATTTGGTTTCCCTTTGTTTCTGCTGGCTGGTGGAGTTAAATAGCTGGCTCAGCAACAAAACCAACACACTATTTTTTTTCCTCCCAAGGCTTTATTCTTGAAGGGGGAGATTCTGCTCCAGCAGAGTCAGTGTTAGGATTCCTATTGCATACCCTGGTGCCAGGATTTTGAAAGAGGTTTTTACAGTTCCTTATGGAAAAGCCAAATAGGATCGAATAGAAAATTATACCTTGTTATTGGAGTTGTGAGAAAAGTGTCTTGTGGTATGTGTTTAAGAATGACATCTCTCATTCCCAGTTTTATAGACTGCTTTGTAGAAATGTGTAGAAAGGGTATTCATTATAAAATCTTCGAGGTTTATTTGTTCCATTCAAAGAAATACTAGTCTATCTAATGAACTCACTTTTGACTGAAACAGATAAAAGCCAGCTCTGTTCCAACTTCAGATTTTGCTTGTTATTTTTAAAATCGTTTTTCTCCTGTTTTTACAAGTCACAGTACAGGATTGGTAAGAGCCACATAACTGTTTCTTTCAGTAGCCGAAGTTTACAGTTAAAGTCTTTATTAAAGTAGAACGAATTAGCATCAGGGTGTTAGCAGGCCAGAAGAGACTTTTGGGGTCACGAAACCCAGTCTCCTTGAATTGCAGGCGATTGTCTCATGCAATCCTGTTCATTAACTGATCAAGCACTCCTGACCATGTTGTTTGTACATTTTGCCCCCGCTATCCCTCCTGAAACGCGCTGCTGTAGAAATAATGCTACCCACTGGGAGCATCTCCTGGATCCTTCAGCCCTCAGAGACACAATCCATCCCAGTGCCAGCCACAAAATAAGCTGGTAGTCACAGTCTAGTGCAAAGATAGTGCTCTACAGAAATAAACCAAGCACACTCACCTTTCAGCTTCTGTAACGTTCCTCTAGCATATCTTTTGGCTCAAAGACATAGGTGCTGTTAGCTGGGCTGGAATCTGGCAGCCAAGGTCATGGGGAAGATAATATTTTTGTTTCAATTGCCAAAGCACAGCTTTTTACTGGCTTTTTAATGTCATACTTATAGCGACAAAGGATTAGCAACATTCTTTAAGTTTCTCTTTGATTTCCTTTTAGGATTGCTCAACAAATAATGCATCTTTTGCTAGGGATGTTAAATAGGCCAAACAATCCCCATAATACAAACAACTGTTGATCGCTTTCATTTCCTACAGTAATATTCCCTTTCTGAAGCTGCAGTGTGACTGTTGTACCTGCGAAATGCAGCCTCCAGGCCTGATTATCATATCAATTAGGCTGGTGTAATTCTTCAGAAATAGTAGCATTGCTTCAAAGTAAGAGGAGTTGAAATGAACTTCAGAATCGGGGCCACTGGAAGATTGCTTTCCTTATTACATTGCATATCATGCTGTTTTGAGGAAATACATTTTGCAAACCTGTTGCGTTTCAGCTGGCAGGCATCCAGTGTAAACATACTGCTATAAGTCAACATAGCAATTAAATCAAATTGCAGTGTTTTCTCTGAGCAGCTAGAGAAGTGAGATATGCATACAGTAGCTGCTATGCTAGAAGCCTTCTGGGATTAACACTTCGGCACACTGGAACGTGCTGCGCGAAACCCGACCGAGCAGTCGCTGGTCCAAGTACAAAGCTAGCCGCTATGTTTTATCACTCGGCTTAAGCCGCGTTACTGTACCGGTCACTGGAGAGCGCTGGTTCTGCACAAGGTGTGTTACTGGAGACCTAAGGTTGAATAAACTGGTTGGAAAGGTTGAAGCCAGTAATCCAAATATTCAGTTTATATAGGTGTATTTTTAAACCACAAGGAGTGCTGTCTCGTTACTTCATGAAGAAGTGCTTTCTTTGCTGCTGGAAGTAATAATCAGTAATCAGATATTCTGTGGACCTCATCCACGAGATTTTGGGCTTTTTAAGGGCATTCAAATCCTTACCTACCAAATTCCTGCTGAAATGTTTACCTGAGTGAGACTGGCAGGCAAATTTGATTGTATTTACATCAGGAATAAATCTGGAGTCAACTGGATGAATTATATCACTTGATATTTAAAGTACATGAGATCTGAATGTGGTCCTAAATAAAGACAGTAGAGGTTGCCATGTAGTATTTTAGTTCTTTAACTTTTGGTATATTACGCATGAACTGTTTTTCTCTTTTATAACTAATCCTGTTCATCAGATCAGACTTCTTCAGTATTTCAATGCAAATTGTGTTTTAGGACTCCGCAGTGCCTCTGGTCCAAATGTCATTTATGCAGATTGGAAAATTTGCAGTGACTTCAAGGGGAGCTGGATCAGGATTGAGGCTGACTGATGGCCCTGGACAGCAATGAAATCCAGTCTTCTGTCTGTCACAGTGCACTGCATTTCCCCTTGCCACAGCTCAGCAACTGCTGGCTGAAATATTGATCAATCCCATCCAGCCCAGGAGAAATTTGTTCTCAGATTCTGCAGGCATGTTTATGAAATGACCCCAGAGTCAATATCTGCAAAGTCCAGGTAGCTCAAAGGTTGTCCATTTAGATTAGGATCTGCAGGGATCCGTGACAGCAGCATTTCACCATGCTGGCAGCCAGGAAGGGGAAAACAAACCTCTTCCCCTCTTTCTGCACCAGCTCTGCTGTGCTATCCCAAGCCGAGCTGCCCTGGGTTATACCCTCCTGGAGCCGGGCAGGAGCTGCTCCGAGCCAGGACAGGACAATATGAGTCCCAGTGGTGGGAGGGAGCAGACGCTCCTCCAGCAAACTAGGGCTGTTTTGCTGGATATCACCACGTAAGTGGGGTGCAGCCCCATCCTGTCCCACTTCCCAGCACTGGGAAGATGCCATCCACTGCCACCCGTGAATTCTCCCCAAAATCCCTCTCCCCAACTTCCCTATGGTATCTCCGGCTCCTGGCAAGAGAAGACTTCATTCTGCAGCTCACAGAAACGTCAGCCCCATGGTCTCTGTGCCTATTTTGCAAGAATAATTCAAGCCTTGCATTTTACTTCAGCTCATTTGTTGGGGTTTCTCTGGCAGACAATAACACGATGCTCAATACCTGGTTTTGTTTTTGTGTTACACAGACACAAATGGCCACAGGTACTCACTGTACCTGCCCCTTATCACTGTTTAAGGGAGAGCTGAGTGGGCAGTTATATTTTACAGTAGTGAAGTGCCTCTGCTTGATTAGCCACCTTCTAAGTGCCTATAGAATCTTGCTAATTAGTCTTTGGGAACAAAGACATGCTAGTGTTTATTTTTTCTTTAAAAGCCAGTTGCAGCAGCTAACTTTTTTTTTTTTTTAACATGTTACCACAGTGTATTAGGAAAGAAGCATCTTCAGTGTCTGATTTTAATCAAGCTACTTCTTCATTTTAATTTTCTACATACCAAGAAATGCAGTCCTGTGGCTTAGTCTTTTAATCAGACACCCACTTTCAGTTCCTCAGTTTCTTATTTCTTACCCTGTATTGGCAGGGCAGAAAAGCAGCAAATGTTAACGAAGGAAGAGCTGACATGAAATGCATAACCTGTAATTTACTGCTAAGTAACAGGGCTTGGCACATGGGGGACTCATTGGTATAGCAGTGAGGTAAGATGTCCTTAGTAAATCTAAGCAAAAAAATGTGTTGAAAATGTTTTCAGTGGGATATGCAGATACTGCTACCCTGAAATATTTCATGGGAATTTGCCTCCATTTCTCTACAATTTATAATCCTTAAACTAGGCTCAAGAGACTGAAATTCAGGGAGGGAAAATGATTTGTGCAAGACTTGTGGCATAAACCAGAGGCTGAAGCTGTTTTCTCTCTGGAGCAGCACGCACAGCTTTATCTTGGAGATGAGTTGCACCGTGCTCATCTTCCCCTCTTGGGACAAGTTATTTTTGGATGGTTTATGGAGCTAAATTGCTCCCTCTCTGCCCCTGGTCTTTACCTCACACAGGGACAGCTCTGGGGATCCCCATTGCTTTGGAGGATGCAGATGGAGATTTGGCCACTCGTGCTGAAATTTCTTTGAAGTTTGTTTGCTCTTCTAACATCCAGCTCGTTAAAGCCCTCAACATTTCTATGGGTTTCTTGAGTTTGGGCTGCTGGCTGTCAGAAGGGGCAGGAGGTAAGCAGCAGTGAAATGGGTCTGATGAAACAGCGTGTCTAGTGGCTGAGGACTCACGTCCAACTTTGCCGGAGGTCACCGGTTCAGGCGACACAGTCCCATGGTTAGTGATGATGTGAAAGCTGGGTGGCGTTCGGGAGGGACCCATGACTGAAATAACAGTGTCTTGCAGGTCGAGACAGGAAGATTTTGGCAAAGCTGAGAGGCTTAGGAGAGAGCGCACAGCACACGTCCAAATTACGCCCTTGGCACAGTGCTATTGGTGACTCACTGCTGTAAACAAACAGAAAAAGTGTGTTTAAAATAGCCATAATAGCTGTTAATAACACAGCTTTAGGACACGCTGGACGTTTCTGACTTCTTTTTTTTCATTTTCAGTGTCTGTTTCAATAGTGTTAGTACTTTTCTTATTAACTTACAATTTTCCACCCTGCTGTAATGTTCTGCATGTGGGTAAATAAAAGTGAGAAAGCCTAAAAGACTAATTTGCATGTGAAGAAGTAGCAGAAACCCAGAGTAAATAGCATCTGCAAATGTGTGGGAGCTGGAGAGTAGGGGGGACAGCAAAACTGTTGTAAACAGAAGCAGTTTAAAGTGTTGGATTATGCACTACGGATAATAAAATACCCCAAGCTAGCACTTAAGCCAGATACTGTTCTCAGCAGCAGCATCCAACTGATCCTGTTAGCACTTCAAGCCCCTGTTGTAAACCTTGCTAATCGGTGGTCCAAATTCTTCATGCAGGGGTGATCACCCGGCCAGAGGACAAATAACGCCATGCCCATGCATGGAGACCTGTAATATTTAGGAGAAATATTGGACACAGACTGCAGATGCACACAGTCTGTGTATGGATTTTGAACTGCTTTGATAAGCTGGCATGAAGCAGCAAAAGAAATGAAGATGTTAAATTAATCTGTAGATTTATGGGAAAATCTAGTGATCATTATTACTATTTTATTTCATTTTCACTGTGACTGACTTGTATTTTGTTTGATTCTGTCTCATGATACACGAGAAGAGTATTTTGACCCAGCATATTTATGTTTCCCTCTATTTTGTGCCTGTTTGAATCGCTGAGATAGGATAATCCAGCCAAAATTTTCAGACAAACCTCTTTTGCATCTGATTCTTTAGGGGTTTATTAAGCAGAAAATCTGATTCCTGGGGCATAAAACCCAGAGGTTTTTCAGCCTTTCATGTTGCAAGCCCAGGTTTTGTGCCAGGGCCCTGAGTGAGCCTCAGCCAGGAGGAGGGGAGAGCGGTGCTGTGGTTTGAACGCCAGTGCTGCCTCCTGGGGCCGATGGTGGCAGAGACAGCTTAAAGCAAAATCCTGGGTTTCTCCGTAAGATCGGGTGCAATGAGGAGGGCTCGTGCCGGCGCTGGGCAAGGTGGGGACAGCAGCTGTCCCTTTTGGCATGGACCCAGTGCCGCCACGAGCCGCCGTGTCTCCCCCCGTCCACAGCAGCAGCCAGCCTGACGTCTCTGGGCTCTGACACCAGCAAAACAGGGTGCCCAAGGAGGGCAGAGCCTGCTTTCCCCATTACCTGCCTGATTTTCCTACTCCCGGAGCCAGCTTGAAGTTGAAACCATCTTTTTTGCAGCCTCTTAACCCCAGGTACAAGAGCTGGGTAACGGGGAATTTAGCCCAAAACATGCCCTTCTTTGCTCTGCCTGACCTACTTGTCACTGCCCGTGGGGAGCCGCGGGGGTTTCTGCTCCTCCCATGCCTTTGCTTCCCAGAATCGGGCTTTTGTGCTGCTGATTGTATCACGGTGCCTTGAAGTTGTCTTGGCGTGCACTGGGTATTTTGGTACAGAAGCTGCTTTTTATGTGCTTCTGTAGCACTCTGTGCTTTGCCCCAAGCAGTGGTGAAACCTCCGCTTTTGTGCTGTGGTACCGTGGGGCAGCGCCAATCCGGAGCAAGTCCGCAGCTCCGGGCAGCATGAGCACAGCCGGGTCCTGCTCTGTTAGCAGTCGGCGAGGCCATGCAGAAGAGATGGGTTTTGCAGCATATCCAGGCCACCTATTCAAATCCAGGCTCTTTTGGCACCCGTGAAATTGTCTGACAACTTGTGAGCAGGCACCGTGCCATGCAAGCAGATGGGCATGAATGTCCCAGCAGCCAAGAGCCTGGGATGTTCATCTGGCAGAGGGGAGCGAGAACAGAGCAGCAGAGCTCCTCAGTGCTCATGTCCAAATGCCCGTCCCTCCTGAAGTTACCATGGGAAGAGGGGGCATGGCAATGGGGTGTCTGGTTTGGGCACGGGGTGTTTCACAGCAGAGATGATAGCCCCCAAATTCTCCCCCCTGGTTCCTGCTACTCCATCACCAAAGACAAGGTAGTTTCTGAGATGCTTTCAGTCCAAGCTCCCCATTTTGTTGGGGACAGCTGGCACCCAGCGCTGTGCTGTGTCCTCCAGAGACTCACCTTGAAGGCAATAGCACAACGATTGTTTTTTTTTTAACTACCTCTGCTAGGTGGTTTCCTATGAGAGGCTGGCTCTTGCCAGAAATGAATCCTGAGATAAAAGGATTAAAACATCTTCTTTGGGGTTTCACAGAAATTGTCACAAGGGCTTTCTTTGAACCATAACTCCGGGGAAAGCCTTAATGCTTACTGCCCCGAGGGGCAGCTTTTCTCACACAGGCATGCACTTCATGATGATTGACACATCATTAATTAACTGTTATTAATTAACCCCCTAATCTGAAGGGATGCGGGGAGGAATTCCTCGCAGGCCTGGATCCTGTCATTTCTTTGAACACGAGTCCCCTGTTCTCCTGCACTCCCAAACCCATCTGTCTTTGGGACCAAAGAAGCTCATAAAGAAGGTAGGACTAATGAACAACCTTTTGTAGCCTCCCTTCAACTGCATTCATTTTCTGACAGCCGCAGTTCAAACCTGATTTGCAGGAGCGAGACTACTTGTATCTGTTACTCTGAGTTTAGAGGAAGAGAAACGTGAAAAAGAATAAATCATTTCTTGCCTTTCAGCCTCCCCTTGTTCCCTGCTGTGTAGGATGTGATGGTGTGAAGGATACGGGATCCATCTGTAGCATAACGCTGGCTCTGCGTGTGGATGGTCACATACCTTCTTTTAGGCTGGCCGTGCTGCAGAAGGTTTCAGCCCAAAGTTAGGACAGAAGACCTTTCTTGCTTCTCCGGTTTAGCTCCGGCATGATGACCTCCCCACTGCACTCCATAGCCCAAGCTGTGCTAAAGTGCCAAGCTGCGCCCAGAACAGCAGCAGAAGTCACAAATTCTTCCTGTGCTGATTTCAGCTGGGCTTTGCTGGTGTCCTTGAAGACTTTATTTTGCTCTAATCATTTTGAGCCAGCCCATATCTTCTGCCAGTTCTGCCTAGTGGCCTCTAACAATCTCATATGTCAGGCAGCAGCATGATTAAAGCTTTATTTAACTTACTTTGTCTGGCATTTGCCTTTCAAGGAGCAACAATGCAGCAATTCTGCAGACTAAATGTGGCCTAAGAAAAGCAATTGTCCTGTTTATCCACAAACACCAGATTCTTGGGGAGATGCCAATCTCGATAAGACATCAGTGATGCTGATAAGCCAATAGTCATAATCACTGATCAGTGTTTTGCTGATGTTTTGGCAAGGTTTTGTGTCCGATATTGTTGACCCTGCGCTTTTCCTATTATGTGCTGCATGCAGGAGAAAGACCTTCTCAGAGATCAGAATGGTACCTATATTGCAGGAGGTGCCTAAAACCCATTATGTTTGGCATGGCTTGTTCCTTTTATTCAGGGTCGTATATCAGGCTTCATCCCTCCCATGCAATTTCAGGCACAGCAGTATTAATCCTGCCATTTTGCATCTCTGCAATTGGGAACGGCCTCATGTTGCTGACATCTGAATTACATTTTTAACAACAATTTCCTTTGTCATATAAAACAAAGCCAAAACAAACACTGGTATTAGAGGCTCACTTTCTGGTTTAAATAACACAGACCTTTAAATGGATGAGGGCTATGAAACATTTTTGTGTAGATACCGGTTGTGGGTTGTTTACTTGCTTGTTTGTGAAGGATTTTGTTCTTTTTTTTTTTTCCCTGGCAATGTAAGTCTATCACTCTTAATGCAGTAGGACAGTTTGGAACAGCTCCCTGGTCCCTCTTACCTAACTGTACTGTTGTTAGATTATTGGATTCTGTCTTCTCTCTCTTCCCCTAAAAATTTCACTCACTAAAAGGGTGAAATTGCAGTGTATCGAATTGCCTGATATTGCACTGATTCTTTATTGCAATGTCTTCTAGATTTTAACAGCTACAGGCCTTGAAACTGTTTTGGTGTTACCAAAGACATTTAATATCTGTGAACTTAGGGAAGGTATTTTCTGGCACTCAGCAATGACTCCAAAGCCCCAAAGAATTACACTCAACAGCCCTGAATTTCAAAGCCTGACATTACTGTGAGCAAGGAATACAAATCCATCAACAGGAGCAGGATTTTAATTGCTTTTGAATGATTCTATAGAAATCTAAAATTGCTTCGTGGGATGAAAAAAAATCCCCACTTTTATCTGTGAAGAGTTTTTAATTCTGGCGAATAAAATAAGTGGCTGCTGTAATAATACAAGATTTTTTCCCTCTGACTGTGTAGCTGTTCCTTCAGCCCCTGCCTGCTGGGATTTTATCCTTGAGCAGTGAGACATCAGAGTTCATCAGATATTATACGTGGCAATTGCCAAACCAGGAGAGGCTCTTTGGTGGCTGGAAGATTTGTGCTTCTATTACGTTAGCTGTTAAAAAGTGAGACCACCTGCATTCTTTTGCAATGTGACCTTCTCTAGCTGGTCATATGCTGTGTTTTCTCTGTGATCTGATCTGATTGTAAGGGTAATCAAAAGGCCAACAGTGCTTTAAAACCCAATAATACCTTGACTCTTGCTTTACAGTTTTCTTTTCTTTTTTTTTTCTCTTTTTTTATGAAAGGAACGAAAACCTCTGCAGGCGTTTCTACATCTGGCTTAGCTTCTGGTTAAATGCATCCTCAGGGAGTGCTGGAAAATATTACTTCTCCTGTTTAGAAGAGAAGTAAATGAGTCATATTTTCCAAAATAGTTTTCAAGGAAAGGGATATCAGAAGTTGTTTGTATTTTCCTGTTTAATAGATCTGGTGAATACTTAAAAATGGTCTGCATCGCAAGAGAAACCACACCAGAGTGTGAGTATTTCCATTGCCTTGGCAAATGGCAAATGCCTAATGCCTTTGCAGCTGGCACATATCAAGGGAGCATGCATCACTGAGCCTGCCCCAGGATCGGTGCAGGTTGTGCTGGTCCCCTCCCTGTGCCACCCCTCTTCGTGTGTGAGGTCAGATATTGCGGCTGTCCCTTGGACTGGTGTGGGGACGGAGCCAGGCATCCTCCTTGCGGGAAGGGTGGAGGAGAGCAGCATGTCTCCTACCCTGGGCAGGTTGGCAGGCAGAGCAGAAGGCTTTTTCCCGCTCCTTCACCCCCTGGGTGGACTGTAAGAGGGGTCGCGGCAATCTTTGGGGCTCTGGGGCTATTGGGTCTCTGGGTGCAAGTGGAAGGACTCTCCTGGGTTTCAGAGGGAACCAGATCTGGCCTCTTGTCATATCAGCATTTCTGTTTCTGAATCAGCTGGAGGAATCCCCTTCCCCTGACTGAAAATATTCAGGATGCCTGAGGGAGGAATGACAGAAAATGAGATATTCAGGGCTCCCAAACTGGAGACCACAGCGGAGACGGGGACCCTGTCCCATCTCTTGCCTCTCCGTGTGGCTCCTCACCAGAGACACCCTTTCTGAAACCCTGAACAAGCCTCAGCGCAGGCCAGGGCACGAAAAAGGCGCCGTATCCACCATCTCCACCCAAACCAACATCACTGATGCAGCTAAACCTTTCCAAAGGCTCTCAAGGACATTAGCAGGGATCTCTCAAGTGGAGCCATAATAGCATATAATACTGGTCTGCAATCACATTTCCTTAACAAGGTATTAAAATTATTATTGAGCTTGTTTTAGGGAGAAAAAACCCCCCACAATCTGGTATTTTATATTTTAGTTAGCATTAAACTTACAAAAAGGTGATTGGTTGCAGCATCTGAAATTCTGCACTGATATTTTTCCTGTCGTTTGAAGCATGTTGATACTAGCATGTATTAAAGTACAGAAAACCTTCCTATTGAGGGCTTTAAAATATTTTTAATTATTTTCAGAAATAAAGCTAGCCATTATTGTATTTTTGAAGGACAATTATTTTGTCCTGTCTTGCATAACTACATATTTTGAAATACATTTTAAAATAATTATTTTTAAATTGTTTTTCTTCAAATTGACCATAACAAACCAGACAAATCTTTTCAGGATTAATTTTCCACCTAGCTGAAGAAATTAGCTATTGCTTTCCCCCTCCCACCTCGAAGCTGTGCTAGAATGGTTACCTGGATACCCTGCCTGTAAAGGATGTATGTGCTGAAGCAATTTGAACAACCTGATTTGTCATCTAACTGCAGACATCATTAGCAAAGCATTATTTGGCTGGAACATTGTAGGCTGAACGTGGGTAACTCCTCTGTGTTGAGGAGAGATTTAATTTAACCACCTTGTGACCAAATATTGCCTGTCTTGAATGTGGAGCTACACCAAGTCTAGTGTGAGGAATACGAGCTGTATCTGGCTGGGAAATTACTTTCCTGTGGTGTATAGCTATTGGAAATGTATTCTGCATCAGGATGAAAACAGGCTCTTTCAAACACGTTGTTTCAGAATCTACTGATTTGTTTATTTTGGGGCAAGGAGATAATTTTCGTATGGTGAGGAAGAGGGAAGGGAAGGAAATGTAAGCCTGGCTTTTGCTTTTTTCCCTGTGACTTTTCTCCTTGTCACAGTCCCCATTTCAATTTATTCCTCTGGTTATCATCTCTATTTTTAAAATGGCTGTGCCATCGGGCTGGAAGGACCCTATAGGCAGGTTTTTAAAAACAAGCTGGTGAAATTGCAATGATGACTTGAAATTAATTTTACTGCATATGCTACTGTGTAAAGCAGAAAATAGTGGCCTCCTCTGATAAATCCTGCATGTTTTAGAAGGAGAAAATAGTCATTTCCCTGGAATATGACTATTGAGTGTGGTCAGGGAGGTAGTAGGTAGTCTATGCATAACAATAAGGAACGCTTAAAAACAAATCTGAGCTTTAAAAAGAGGATTTTGCTAGTTCTCAGATCACTTTTTAGGCCTGGACTGAACCTAACATACCATTTTAAGGCCTTAACCAAAATCAGGTTATTTATTATTGATTCCAATATGATTTGGAAAACTCAGCTAGAGTCTGGATATTTGTCAGGTAGGTTTAATAGACCTGCATCCTCCCATCTAAGCTAATTCTGCAGCTACAGCTGAATCGCAGGAGCACCACAATTGCATAAGCTGCCAATTACATATTCCTGAACATCCTTCTTGGCAAATCAACTCCCAAATCATGTTCAGGAATCATAGTCTTAAATGAAGCACGGTTGCAAAATATTCTGCTGATCTACGGTGCAAGTCCTTTTCCTTTAGTCATAATTGATGTTACAGAATATTTTATGGCTTCTGTCATTAGTATTCCCGATTGGCTTGATCTACAATTTATTTCACGCTGTAAAAATGCTAAGAATTTTCTACTGATTAGCAGCAACAGTAGGGCACGTTTCTAGGTTTATCAACATGGGATATTTTTGGGTGGGTAAGGAGTCTTTTGTCTTTGAATTAAAATGTGTCTCTACACTCTTTTTTGTTACAAATCTAGCAAAATGAAGATACTTTTGAGGTAGTAATTAAATTCTTTCAGTGACATACAGTCTACTATGCACAAGGCTTCAGTATAATGAATATCTTTATTTCCAGGAAATCTGCAGTATTTTCCTTGTCATTTGTAGGACTCGGCATATAAATAATGCAGACCATGCTGTGCTGCTTTTCAGTTCATCCCAGGAAATTATGCCATTAAAAATGCCACAGTTCTTTCAGGCACACACAGACACAGCAGGTAAAGAGAATATTCATGTGATGAATAGTGACAGAAGCAGCATCAGCTAATACATAACCCTGCAAAGCACACCTCAGACGATGAAATTGTTTGCAGTAATTATAGCGTGGAATGAGGCTGTTGTTTAACTTAACATCACAGCAGTCAAACTATGATCCATCAAAGTGGGCTCTGAATTTGTAACCCAGGGTTAGGACTCGGAGGTGCAAAATAAGGTGAAGTGAAACGAAGAGCTCTGGAGCCTCCCCTGCCACTTGAAACACGAACAGTCAATAATCATAATGAAAGTAAGACTTCATTGGATCAGTTTTGGAAATAAAAGGTCCCCATAAATTCCTCACAGACTCGTTTTTGTTTGAGAGCACATGTTGCTATTTGAAATCTGCAATTCAGATGTTAAAATACCTCCTCTGCAAAAATAGCCGGTCGCTCTTGTTCAGACAACAAAGATCAGCCGGTTTATAAAAGCACAGTCGTGTCCCTTTGCTCAGAAAGGTAGGAGTGTTTTGTGTGTTTCAGAAGGAAAATTTACCATCTACCATTTGTAGGTATTACTTATGCATAGCAGAGCTTTAGTACGTGTTGCAAATGGAAATCAAGTACATGATGTGCCTGGAAGGAATTTATCTAACTATTTATGGGTTGTTCACATTTTGAGCTAGTACTGACTTGGTTATTTTTAGTTAAATAACGTTACAGTAGTAGTTGCATTTATAAAGAAGCAAGAAAATTCTCCTGCAATTCGCAGACCTTTCTTGCTGGGTCTCATTTCAAACCTTAATGTCCCCACGCTCAGTGTCCCTGGAGGAGAAGCTGAATCCCTAATGCCATGGGGCTGCCCGCCCAATTGCGGATCAATGAGTTGCAGCTCAGAGGCAGACTTTAAATTCCCTCAAAGCAGCTTTGTCTGTCTTTGTGCCTTTTCTTCTTCCCTTCCAGCTGCATGCAGTGCACTTGAATGGATTTTGCCAACTTGGAGCCACCTACTCTGGTTTGGAAGTGGACTGTGTCTACTCTCTGGCAACCCAGGTTGGGTTTTCCCATCCCTCAGAGGTGGTACCCACGTGGAGTGCATGTGTTTGCCTGATGGTTTTGGGACAGATTAGTTTTCAGAGTTGAAGTTAGGTGTAACTAGAGACTTTGTGCCGGAGTGAATTCAGCTGAGCGCAAGGCTCATGTGTAAAAAGTTTTTGCTGGGTCTCTGAGAATAGTTCAAAAAGTCAAAAAATCTCACTGTCTTTGGAAAAAAGCCTCAATCTGCTTTCTCATCTTTATTTCCATTATAAAAATCAACAATTTCAGGCAGTTGCTCTTTGATATGCCTTTAGAAAGAAGTTCCAGTAACTTCAGAGATGCAGATGTAAAACAGCTACAGCACTTCATTAGCATGAGTGACTATTTCTTCTTTCTAATAAAAAAGGAATGGAAAACCATTAAAACTCATGAAATAATAAGGCAGAAGTATATAATTTAATATGGTCATCTATTTGGAAATGCACATTGTGCATAAATAATCAGACGTATCAGCAGGGAATCCGCAGCCATCTAACAAGTAAGTTGTTCTGCAATTGCCATCTGACCTGTAGATAAGTGGAAACAATGTCTTCATTAAACTTACAAAACAAAATTAATCATTAGCAAAACCAGCACTGCAAGATGCAAGGGAAGTCTTGCTAGGTCCCCGGGAGCGGTGTGCATGTACCTATTGGCAGGATTTAACTATTAAGGTCGTATCAAAAATAGATCTGCTATTTGGCCACAGTGCTTACTGGCCTGCTACAAAGGCAATCGGATTTAGGATGTAGTTCAAATATTTATTGTATGTTGGGGGAGGAAAAGGTGTATCTGGAAATACGTCCTAAAAGACCTGACTTCACAGGCGGTGTCCAATAAAGAGTTTTTAGCGGGGATGAACTCGGTTTTTAGTGGGGATGAGCGTTGTACTGAATGCACTTTCTTAGAGACTGACTCGCTCCATTGCTCCCCCATCCTTTCCAGCAAGCTATGAAGCAATCTGTACCAGTGCAGAGGTTTTGCAAAGCATGTTTCCCAACTCTGCCTGAGACTGCTTTAGTCTAGTCCAGTCTATACAGGTTTCTCCAGTGCCTTCCAGTAGCACTGAGACAAGAGACTAATATCTGCCAGGTATGGTTTGTTCTCTTCTCTTCTTATTCTCTCCTCAGGGTGTAAATGATTAAGAACAACTGAGTGTTTAATTTTTATAGGACTTCACTGAAGGGTTTTTTTTTTGTTTTCGGTGTTCGCACTGCTCCGTCCCCTGCTCCCTGTTAGCAGGAGGTGGACCAGAGCTGGGTGGTGGGAGCAGGAGATGGCGATGCCCCGAGATTCCCGGGGCAGTTCATCTCACAGTCTTAGACTACACAGTAGTTATGTAGCTGAAATCCCTAATTTAAAGAATGTGATTAATGTGATGGTGTGGCACCAGTGTTTGCAATGCTGGAACTCAAAGGGTGAAGCTAATATTTTTAAAGTTGTGACTAAAAAGATCTGTATATGTGTAGAAAATGGAATGGCAAATTTAATCCTGCTTTGCACCTTTGGGTCATTTTGCAGGTATTCCTGTGGGTGAGCAATGAACCCACTTTATTTTGTTTCCTTTGTTTTCCCCTTCTACCTGTTTGAACCAATAAGCTGATTCATCAGAAAGTAGTCTGACTGTCTGTAACTAATCCTGTAATACTTCCTTGACATTCATATTGCTGTTGAGCATTTCTGTCAATACAGTCATTGCCTGTGAGCTGCATGGAAAACAGTGCCCAGGAAAAAAAAAAAAACCAACAGGTTTCATTCTTACCAATATTTGTGATAAAATGAAGATCTTCACTCAACTTTACTGAAATTTACTGAGGCATTTGGTAATAGCAGCCTACTGGAGATTGCTAAGGAGGGAGCTCAAGGGACCTGTAATAAAACACAAGAAGATGGCTTGTGTATTCCTTTTTATCCAAGATGTCAGTTCTGAAAGTGTCAGACACACAGTGCTTTGGACAGAGTTGAAATTCCAGTATTAATTTAAGAACCTTCTACTACTACTCTTGCTTAATCCTGCAATATCCGCCTTGATATTAGCAAGAGCTGTGGAATATGTCACGGACATATTTAAACTAAACACGAAAAATAAAGGTTATGTCCCCCACATCCAGGCATGGACAAGAACAGGGTATTTGCTGTCACAGGCGTCTCATTTAGTTACTCATTTTAATCTGCATCTGCTCCATGCTCAACTGAAGTCAATGGGAGGCTTTTCCCATGACTTTGCTGGCCTTTAAATGTGAGTATGGGCAGGTCAGGTCCCAGTTTATGAACTGGCTCTGTCCTTCCTGATCCAGTTCACCTTGAACTCAGTGGGAGACCTTTCACTGAGTAGAAGGAAAGTTGGATCAGACCCAGAGAAAAACAGTAGGTGCTGAAGGAATGAGACGATAAAGTTCAAAGATTAAATCATGTGATTGCTTTGCTCTGCCATATACTTATCCTCACAGTTCATATTAAAAGGTAGGAAAACTGAAATACAAGCGTCCTTGGCTTTAAGAAAAACATAGTCCTCTCTTTGAAGCCAGACTCCCACAAAACTCCTGTGGGCTATGCACACACATATCTATCACACTGTACAATAGATAAGCTTCATATTTTGTAGACATTTAAATGCAGTTAAAAATTCAAGGAGAAGTAGCCAGACATGCACTGTTAGAGAAAAGCAGCTGCATGTCATAAATCAGCTCCATAAAAAAAAAAATTTGGCAACAATGTCATTTTGCTAAAAGTTTTGCAGATTCTTCCTCCCTTCTCTTGTCCTCTACTCTTGTCTCTTTTTTCTTGGGCTGTTTCTTCTAAGTTCTGCTTTTATTATCAACCCTTGCATACTATATTGTAATCTCCCCTTATCTTACCAAGCAACCTCAATATAGGTAGGCTTTTAAGGTTAAATTAGCCGATACTAATTTCTAAGTCTTGTGAAGGGGAGCACACCTGTTTCACGTTGAACGCTAACTCAGCTGAGTCTCGGCATTGAGAAGTGTTCCCCTCTTCACGCCTGTACAGACGCGCACACACAGATACACGCACACACACATATACCCTTCTTTATCTTCACTCCAGGTCTGAGTGGATGCGTTTTTGCGATCCACCAAGCGTGAATATTTCTCTGCACCTTGAGCATGGGAGTTCACCGAATGCATCGCACTTGATGGGAGATGTTTCTATAAAACAGCAATTGCCCTGAGCAGCCAAGCCATCGAGAGTCTTTTTTCCCTTGTGGTGCCGCAGAGCAGTTCCCCTAACATCATTCTGCTCTTTATTTTTTCATATGGGATATTTTTCAGAGATTTCAGTAGGTCTTTTTTTACTTAAGAGGAGCAGGTTAGGCCAATACTGAGCCCTTTTGAAATCCTGCATCTGCTGTCCTTTTAAGTTATGCTCCTCAAAACCTCCACCTCCATTTTTTTCCTAAAATGCTGTGTCTATAACTAGGATTAAAGGAGGAGAGGGATAATGCTCTGTGGAGAGAGGAGACTGTGCTTGCAGCCCCCAGCAGCAGGGCCCATGTGGAGGCCGGGAGGTTAAAATCCTCCTCAGTGGAGATGCAGAAGAGGGAAGAGATGCTAATATGGCTTGATTTTCCCCTGGGAGTAACACAGTGACTCCCCGTAGGCTGCAGAGCGTTAACCCACCCTTTATCCAGATGGTTGCAAGCTAAAAGGACCCTGATGTGTAATTCCCAATGTAATCTGTGACTCGTGTGGTGCCCTTAATATTAAGCGTGGATTAGCGGTGGGGGTTTCCAGCCTGGAAGAGAAGTTTAGAGAGAAAGTAAAGTTTTTTATAGTTTTGTAAAGCGGCACAATTAATCTGTGAAATGGCTACAAAAAAGGGCTCCCAACTTACTCTTACTCAGCAATAAATGCACAACCAAGGTTGAGAAAGATACAGCTAGTTAATTCCACTTTAGCCAGGGAGTGAAACATTTGGGTTAATACTAAGACGGTCCATGGAGTCAGTCCTCTTGAAAAGTTAGGGCGTGCTCTGACTGAGGCTGAGAAACTCAGTTCCCAAGTACTTGATATTTAGGAGCGCCCTGGAGTATTTGCACTTGTAAATCACCTTGGCAGCTGCCGGTCAGAAATGCTCAAAATGGCAAAATGGTGATGTCAGCGCATTCCCAAACATGTAACACTTTGCAGATGGGAATAACCTAGGTGGGATATGTGTTTGTCAGGGGAAATCAGCCTCAGAGATGTGTTGATCAGCCACTGTTTTTTGCAGGAGGATGGGGCCAGTGCCCATGCACAACTGGGGAATGGCGAGCAACAAAGTGCTGTTCTGTGTTCCTTGTTTAGGCAAAATTTTGGTTGGGAAGAAAATACATTAAAAAACTGAAGTTTACCCACGAACTGTGGAACCAGCTTAGGGCAAAGAATAAGTTAGACACCTTTCACGGAGATTGTGTGTGCTGACAGGAGGAGTAGTAATGAGACAGGAATAAAAATAAAATAAATAAATAGAGAGGTTGCATAGTTTGCTTTATTAGAGCAATGAAATACCACACCATATCAAAGCAATTCCCATTTCTTTTGCAACCACAAAGTAGTCTGAAAATTACATCTTCTTTCCAGCTCAGAGAGGCACATCACCCTTTGCCACACATTAAGGAACGTTAATAGCAGCGGTAAGGTGAGTTCAGGGGTGCGTGTGCTTTATTGGGAAATCACACTTCCGAGGAATCAGAAACACTCAGCCCTGGGGAGCGATTATCTCGCAGTAACCACATGCCTGCTGTCCTCAGTGGCATAATTATGGAAGATTCTCAGGATTTGGGATTGAAACAAGCTTTGAAAAGCAGCACTTGCAGTTCTCCCGGGGAATATCCCCCTCTGACGTGCACAAGGGCTGGGCACCAGCACATCCTCTGGATGCCTCTGCGGGGTGCTCCTGTGGGGGCTGATGAGTGGTGACTTGAGCTGAGCCATCCACTGGCACTCAGAAGATCTGGGGTTTGCAGGAGGAAGTTGCACAAGATGCTTCACTGTTCTGATCCCATTTCTCATTTTGTACTGGAGGTGCAAACAGTATCCAGACTTTGAGATCCATAGCTGGTAAAAGCAGCTCGCTGTACAAATGAGAATTTCATGCTCTTTTTTTATATATTGGTCTACACATGCACATCATGTAGGCTCTGTCCTGCTAATGATTTTGATAGTAATTATTTATCTGCAATATCTTGGGCACTTAACTCAGTGTAATTTAGCATCCAGTAGCTCTTGAATGGTAAACTGTAAATAAAAAGCCAAAAGTGTTTGACTTCTGCATGGGTAGGTGGGAAGGGAGGAAGGGAGCACGCCATAAATTAGCGTGGTTACTCCTTTGGGGTCCTTGGGAAAGTGGAACTCCCCTATACAAATGCAGATATACAGGTCACCCGTGACACAAACCAGTGAAATTTCGAAGGATTTTTCACTTTCATAGCTGGAGACTAAGCATTCTTTTATTTATTCTTCCAAGCCACGATAAAATGACAGCCTCATTGTATGGCTGATAGAGAGGTGTGGTTGTATTAGGCTTTATCCCTATTATATGATCTTAAGAACTACAAACATTTCACTTGAGAGAGAGAGAGGAGAAATTCAAACTCTGAACTACAAACTGAAAGAGGGAGCCTGTACCGAATGGGCTGAATACAGAGTGCAAATACTGTGGTGCTTCTAGTTATGTCAGTATTCAGTCCAAACAACTTCTTCCACTTGGGCTAGAAAGGAAAATGTTTGGTCTGTGGCCCTTCAGCCTGTGGCCATACTGCCTGTGGCTCTTCAGCCTGTTCCTGTACCTTGCACAGCTCAAAATGGTGTTTCTAGAACACGAGAGCTTATAAAAGTTGTCTGAGCTTACTAGATCCATTTGTATTCCCCTGTGTGGGGCAGGAGACACACTGAAAGCAGGATTTTAGCCTTATTTCTTGTTAGTCTGGCAATAAAAGTAAGGGGGTTTTTTGTTTGTTTGTTTAGAGGAATTGCAGTGCTTTGCATGGTGCAGTTACCGGGGTACAAGGAGTCTTGAGCACACCTGGGACCTGCAGACCTCAGTGTCAACCTGAAGGGTGACATCTGGGCTCTACCAAAGCCCATGGCCAAACTGACTTGTACTTTTCATAGAATGACACATTTTTTCCCAAAGTAGTTGTTGTCATGGGTGGAAGAAGGAGAAGAAAAACCAACTGTGAGTCTGGAAGTGGATGGGGTGAGCGGCCAGAGCTGCTGCAGGGATCTGGTGCTTATCACTGGCTTGTTCTTGCAAAGTGCTGAGCACAAAAGAGCTCCAAGGAAGTATTAAGTCTATGCTTGACTGTCAAGGACACACATAGTTCACTGGCTATATGTGTGCCCAAAGTTAAGCATGTGCTTAATGAGGCTAGAGTGCTTCGCTTAGGGCAGAGCTGAATCCTTAATAGCTCCATGTTTTGCAGCTTTTGCTGAAAAACGGGGCTAATACTTTCCTGCTTCCTGGGAGATTTTGAGGACAAGCTTACTAGTGTTCATGGTTCTCGTAATGACGGCAAGGAAACTCATGAATAAAAAGGAAGAAGTTATGTATCAATACATCAGATTCACAGTAATTACTTTCTTCAGCCTATTTTAAACTGGAACCTATTGTGAACCCTGGAATTTCAATGGCACATACATCACGTACAGCAAAAAGAAAAAATCCAACAAGCTGAAAGAAATTTGAGCTCTGCTATGCTTCTAATGTTATTGTTCTGTTAAATCCCTACCCTTAATGACCCCAGACATATTAAATAACATTCTCAGGGCTGAAGAAATGCTTCAGACTTCTAATTTTACACATATTTTTCCTCCTGCGCTCTCAGAGCTCTACAAATGTTATATATTGAAAAACCTCTGTAGGAAATATTTTGCAGTCTTTTTTCTGAAGAAAGGCTGAAGGTATCTGGGCTCACACAGAGCTCTGTTTGCACTGCCTGTTTTTCAAAAATAGTTTTTGCAGCTGTATCATTTTTCATGTTTGCAATTTATGGCTAGCGGACAATGTACAACAGAGCCTCAAAGGGATAAATCAAGGGGAAAGATGACAGATATCATGGGCTTGGCATGGCAAAAATGCTCACACCACTTGTTTAAGAGCACAAAGGAATCCAAGTCATACAGGGGCAGAAAATAGTGATATAGTTTCTTAATGAAGATACCTTAAAGAAAGGCACCAAATATCGTTGTAGCACCTCATTAATGATGTCACCTGCTTATTTAATTGCTGTGATGGTTTTTTCTCCCTGCTGTGGCAACAGCATTGACCGTATTAATGTTGGCACTGGGAACTCTCTTGTTGTGCTGTCACGTACCTCTTAATCTTTCAACTCCTGTATGTCAGGTCAGGTTTCTATCTCAAAGATGAATCAAAACTTATTTCTTGGTTAAGAATGTTTTTATCTGCAAAGGAAATTAGTGACAGGACCTTCCCAGAGCTTGTCTTTCTCTTCATACCATGACTCATTTGTTTTTATGTACAAGCCCTGCTTTTTCTGGATGATAGAAAAAAATTTCTAGCTAACAGGCACTGCCAGTTAGCCACCATGGCATCACTGTTCATCTATTCTCTGTCCCACCAGCATCCCAAAAGAGGGAGAGGAAGA
Source organism: Pelecanus crispus (assembly GCF_030463565.1). Lineage (NCBI taxonomy): Eukaryota > Metazoa > Chordata > Aves > Pelecaniformes > Pelecanidae > Pelecanus > Pelecanus crispus. The sequence continues at coordinate 7,702,238 of NC_134653.1, read as the reverse complement.
TGAATTTGCAGTACGTCCCACACATTTGCACACCTGCAATTTCTGCACGCGTGTGCTGCCTCCTGCGCAATCAGCACACCAGTATGGATTATATACCTCTTGCTGAGCTCCCTGCACAGAGGGTAGGCTTTAAATCAAGGTATGAAGACCTGAGCTTCTAATTTTGGAAATACACACTTCAATCCCCACTACTGGCCAAAAAGCAGCCGTGCATGTCATTACTTACAACAGAAGCAGCCCTGTACGAAGCTTACAAAAGCAGTCGTGAAAAGCATCTTTAGTTCACTTAGCCCAGCATTCAGTGCTGCTGCTTTTTGGCAATAACCGAGATCAGCCTCTATGCCATAATGTTAGAAAAACTCATCTTACCTCAAGTATTTTAAACTTGCATGCTTTCTAACACTGTGCCTGCCTTTTAAATTTGAGATGTTTGTGGGGCAGGGGAAATACAGGCAAATATGACAAAGAATGATCCTACTTGTCTGGTCACATCGTGTCCAGTACCACAGCAGGCAGTATTAGATATTGTTTCATGTGTGGGATTATACATTAAGTGCACCTACATACATCCATCTAGAGTTTGGTAGCACTGGAGCTCATCTTTCTGGTTTTGTATGGCTTACCTGCCTTGTAACAGCATTTCATTTTGCTTTCTTTTCAGCCATCTTATAAATAATAATAGTAATAATTAATAAATAAACAAATGGTGAATCTGAGATCTGACCAGGCTGAGAGTGCAGCTCCCAGCACAGGGAACCCCTCTCCTTAGCCACGTTCCCTGGGAGAAGGAAGGGGACCGCTGGCTGTCATACCAAAAAGCACGGGTGGGGAAGGCATCCTGACAAATGTGCTTACGCTAATATTTTTTTTCCATTTGCTTTTCTCATGGTGACAGGCAGCTACTTACTAGGCAGAGCTGGAAGTAATATTCTGAATTGCTGAAGGAAATTCTCCCGGTTGGTCAGACTCTTATGTGTTTTGTGCTGATCAAAGATTCTCTTCATGTCTTATGTATCTGAAAGTGCAAAAGAATGAATGAAGAAAGAGCTATTCTTCTGTGCTGGTAGACAATGAAATGGTGATTGGTGAGATTATGCCTTGACTTTACTGTCAGCACAATGTCAGTGAAGGCAACGGTATAGAGAGGGTACATTTTGAGATATTAATACCAAATCCAGATCACTAGAAGGAACAGAAAAGCCCCAAAGAAGAGGAAAACATCTGGGTTTATTATTATTTTTATTTTTTAGTGGAGAATAAAATGAATCTTTCATATTCTTGGATCATATTAGTTACCCTGATTATTCATCCCTTCATATCGTATCTGCTTCTGTAGTAAGGAGTGGTAACTCATGTTTCGCTCAGGTGAAAATCTGCTTTTTTATATATATATATTTTTATATATATATATATATATACACATCCACACATCTTGTGCATGGAACAGCAGGAACCTTTCACTGGTGCTGCTCCGAGCAAGGGACTGCTTTTGCACAGCCTTTTCACAAACACCCTGGTCTATGTAGAGGAATCAGAGGTTGCTTCATTGTATTCTAGAAACTGTGCTGGTTTTAAGGGGAAAAGCCTAAAGTAGCCTTTGAAGGCTTTGGGTTGGTTGGGTTTTTAATGAATTAAAAGTAAATTAATTGTGCTTAGTAAAGAAGGGGCCTCTGAGCTGAGGAATCTGCAGTCTAAAGGCATTAAGGCTTAATTCCCAGGTCTTGGCTTGGGGATGCTCTTTTCAGGAATAGGAGCCAGTTGTTCTGGCATGTCTATCGCATGTATTCCTTCCTCAGAAAGGCACTCAGATCAGCTGCAGCAAGTCTTACTGTTATGGTTTTGCCTTGATCATGGAGTGAGGAGGAAAAGCGAGACTGGAAATTAGCAGAAGAGTAAGGTCAGCGCATGGGGACAAGGAGGAGAGGGCTGTAGCCTTGGGATTGTGAAAGGACATTTTGAAGATCACGTTATAGCAACGTCTGTCAAGAATGGTTTAGGTCTAGCTGATCTCGCCCTGAGGCCAGGGGATGGGTTGGGTGACCTCCTGAGCCTTTTTTTCTTCGACTCCACAACTGGAAATGGAAAGAAAACTCACCTTAATATACTGTTTCTCTGTGGATTTTCTCACCCTCTTCCCCCGACTATCCTCCTGTGCCAGGTAACAAGATATTTATATACACAAATGCTCTTTCGAAAGCTTATTGTCATTCTCTGCATCAGAAGTTTATGATTTGTATTAAGCTAACTGGTCCTTGAGCATGTGCTGTTGTCAAGCTCTCTTCATCTGCTCAGGAGAAAAGCACTCCGGGGCTGGCACGCAATAGCGTGATCTTGGTATTTATCCTTTTGGCGGTTTGCTAATTATTCCTGTTGCTATCACATCCCTGTGCGAATTTCTGTCTTTCTGCCACAGTAAATATTCTCATTTTTTCTAGCTGCAGAACTGCTAGTTAAACAGGAGAAGCCTGAATATCCTGCAGAGGCCCATATTGTCGTTTGGATGATAGCGATGAAACGGGCCAAACATCCTTTCTGTACCACTTAAATTGCATGTCTTTGCGTTCCTGGATTAGCCGCTCATTTTCTGGACCGTATTCTACTCTTGTAAACAGCTCGTATCGTTCCTGGGAGTGCTCTTTGTAGCAGAATGCTTTGATAAAGCCAAAGCCTCTAGCTGCCAAGACTCCATAAGGAGTCAGAAATAGGCACCAGTTATCTTTGCTACTGTAGATGTAGCTCCATTAGCAATATCATTTATCTTCCTAAGGACTTACTAAGCCACTAAAATGTATTATAAAATTAAGTGGCATTTTTTTCCACCTGCTCTAACTGGTGCCAAACGCATAGAAAGCCCTCCTGGATGATATGACTCTGCACGCAAAATCTAAGTATCCTCCTAAGGACTGCAACTGCCTCAGAGACATCCTTTTTTTTCCACAGGCTGCCTCCTTCACTTAGAATAATAAGCTTTAGATTATCTCAGGGCACTCTAGATCCCACTGCTGCACAATCCAATTTGACATAAGGGCTGCGGCGGGGGAAGGGCGGTGGTGGAGAAAATCTTGCAAGCAGACACCGGACTTTCAGTCTGAGTTTTCCACAAGTACAAAGAAGTTCATAGGTGAGGGCTGAGGAGATTTCATGCCTGTCTGTGTTGGAAGAAGGGCTTGCCAGACTTGATGGAGCATCTGTGCTTCGGTTGCTCGACGGAGCAAGGGGCTGCCTACAAAGCCCCACTGTGGTGCTTCCGAATGCAAGAAATCCCCAAGTCCCTCCCAGGCCACAGAGTAATTGAAACAGCAGCAAACTGCTGAGTGGCAGCCTTTTAGTCTTGTATTAACTATATTTTATCATTTAGGTAACACTGTATATTAACTGTTGAGCCTGCAACTTGGCTCCAGGACAGGTATTTAAACACCTTAAATACTCCACAGGAAGAGAGGAAAGCTGCTTTCCAAAGGAGAAGAATAGCGACCTATAGCTGTGGGTAGACCCAGATAATCTCCAGTTATCTGTTCCGATAGCCAAATTACTCTCTTACCAATGTTAGCCGTGTCCCTGCCAATGCAATTACCATGCCTCCTTGGCCTGTTACGTCTCTTAGTGATTTTGCTGCTGCCAGACTTCCCTGGCCGGAGAGGGTCAGGGTCTCCGTCTGCAGAATGGTCTAACACAAGCAAACCCACTCCCTGCTGCAGCAAAGCTTGTTGTCGTGATCCATAATCATCGCTAATCCCTGTGGTTGATTCGCCTGATTACATGTCAGAACAGGAGTGCAACCTATATAAAAGGAGCTGTTTTCAAATCAGCAGCACATCCTTTCATTAGTTAAGGTACGCGGGTTTGACACAAAAGGTGTCTCTGAAATGTCTCTGGACTGCGGCATAGGAAGACAGCATGTGTCTGTCAGGATAACACTTGACTCAGAATGGGCTTTTTGCCCTATTTTCTAGCTTTTTGGCTGCTGTACAGATAATAGGACGCCTCCAGAGCGGAGAAAGTCTGGCATCGAGGCAGGATTCTTTCGAGTAATACATGGCCCTGGTGGGTATTAATCCTGGTAATTTAGGCAGGTGTATGCGAGTGATCCTGGAAACTAAATATAGATTTCCATGTTAAAGTTTTAGTTTCTATAACGGGGTTTTCTGAAACGCCAGAGAAGTCTGTAGAGCCTGCAGTCTTACTGCAGTTATGAGGTTCATGAATGGCAGAAAAAACACCCCCAAGAAATTATTAATGTTGGGTTTTGGGGATCAAGTAATTGGCCAAAAAATGTTTACAGAAACATTTAAGAAGCGCTTGAGGCTTTGCAATTTTTTCAGCACGCAAATCACTATGTTGGTTTATCCAAATGCTACTGAACAGCAAAACAGGTCCCAACCATAGCTAGAATGGAGCTGACTCACCAGATTTATTCATGACTGTTCATTTATTGGAGTAGTTTTATTTCTTCTCTTTGTAAGCATGACTCCCTTTTCTATCCACAAGATCAGATCACAGTTGCATCTCGTCTTGTGTCAATGCAAACATGTCCCTGTCCTGCTTAAAATCATTCTTTACGTCCCCTGTTTTGTCTGAGTTGTGCCATGTTGGGGAAACTTTCATGGGCTTTGATTTCCCCTTAGTTCTTATTTCTCCTCTACTAGTATTACCATGCTGATTTGTCTTTTCCTCATGCTGTAATTGGTGTGGTGCCACTGTGTAATTTTTAACTGTGTGCAGTATCAACAGTCCTCCATCTGTCTCTCCTCCAGAGCTTCCCAGCCTGCCGTTACAAATATCTGCCAAATCCTGCTCCAAAGAGAGGATCACCAGATTCCAACTGTTTGCAAAATAAGAGCCGCTGCCAGAAGTCCTCTCCCACAGTCTGCAACCCGTGCAGAACCTGTCCCCTGCATGTTGTAAGATGTTACTGCTGGCACTGAGGAGCTCTGACCATTGCTTTAATTTATTGTCCCTCAGAAGCATACACTTCTGTAGAGGGTTCAGCATACTGGTCTGTTTGCTCAAATATCTCATTATGTGTATCATTTTCTTAGAAAGTAACCTTCAATCACCACAAGGTAATAAAACCAAAATAACTTGAGGGTTGGGGTTTTTTTCCCCTTTAAAATGCAGTTCTGGTTTAAAACATGCTGTGGGATGGATCAGTTCCAGTGTTGTTTTGTAAGGTACTTTACTTGACCTGGAAGGGATTCAGAGTGCGTGCCCCTTTCCCAGCCTGTCACTTAGAGACTGAGGGCCATTTACCACGGTCCAAAGCCAGTGTAACTGGTAGGACTTGCTGACTGCGCGCCCGTGTTGCTGAGAGCAGAGTTTGATCTTCCACATTTCTATACATACATGTCAGAATAGATCATTAGAAGAATTAGCACCAAACCAGGCAATGCGTTGTTTAGATTTTGCACACTAAAAAATAGCATGTTTTCTAATGTAGATAAAATAACATAATGTATAAATGCATTTGGATAAAGTAAAATATATAGATTACGGTGTAGGTGCCCTTTTAACACTGTTAAAGCCATTCTCATAACAGCCCATTGATTCCATCGATTTAAAGCCATTTGAGGGTCATGTTGCTTTTTAAACTCAGTTGTGTACCTTAGGCTATGATCATCACTTGTGTTAGCATTTGCTGGTGGTATGGCAGCTTACTGTGACTGAGGAATTACCAACGAATCTCTTGAGGTACTGCTGCAGACATCAAATTAACAATTAATGTATGTTTGAATAAAACTCTTGCCAGCTAAAGTCAGATCCAAGGAGCAAGGTTCCAGTTCTCTCTATGGGATATTGGAGTAAGTCAGCAGAAAGGATTTTTCAGGGTTATTACAGGAGAGTGTTTCACATTGGATCTGCTACATCTTAGTTCTGCAGAGCTTTGCAAAGGAACATAAGGCATGTAAAGCAGATTGAGGATTTGATAAATACTCCTTCCAGTCTACGTTGAGAATAACCCACTATTTCCAAGAGACAGAAAAGTGGGAGCCGTAACTGTTTGACATGGACGTGGACCGTGGGGACTGTGGCTGGAGGGTGTTTTTCCGTAGATAAGTAGAGGGAAGCACCTGAAGCACCAAAGAAATTTGGGAGTTTGTTTCGTGATGTATAGTCCAGATTAAAAAGTATCAATATTTCCATTGTCTAGATTGCACTGTGGATTTGGTGTCCATTTGTGAAGGTTTTAGGACAATCAAGTTCATGATTTTCTAGGAGGGTGCGCTACCACTTAATAATACATTATGACAGGAGAGAACTATGTACAAACAAGTCTAAGCCTGCAGGACAGCTATACTTACTCCCAAACGAATAATATCCTCAGCCATTGCCGGGGGTGGCAGGGAGCAAATAGAAAAGTGAAATTAGAGAGACCGGACTATCCCAGCGGTGATGTACTGACTGCCCGGTGTGTCGAGCAGGCAGCGCAAAGGAGCTGGGCTGTGGGTCTAGCTGTGCTTGCAAGATTGAGATCTACCCTTTATTTAAGCCTGATTTTCTGGAGCAAGAATTTCTTGTAAAGGAGCAGCCATGATTTGTTTGAAGTCTTTGGGAGATAAAAAGCAGATGGCATTGATTTGCTAATTAGTAATATTTTCTGCAACTTATCAGCTGTGCTGATATGTGTAGAGTTTGCAAAAGCTTGGGATTAATCTCTCTGATTTGTTGAAAAAATTGAATATTTTAAAATCTGGAGGGGAGGGAAAGTTATATACAAATGTGTAGTTTTCTGCCCAGCAGAAATATGTTAATCTTTTCCTTTGAATTTATATTCAGAGCTCATTTCTTCATTTTTGAGGGGAATATGCACGAGGTTGCAGGTCTCCTAGCTCTTGTCTTGATTGCACAGTGTATTGTGTGACGTGCCCCAGGTTTCTGGTTCTCCCATGTTCCTCTTTGTGGGCATGCTCCTTCTCCTTTTGCATTTATTATGGAGACAAAGCAAAATATTTCTTTTTTTATTTTATGCCAGGCTCACTTTTAGCTTGTGTCCTTGTGAACCCTTGGCAGCCACAGCAGCACCCTAGCAGGACTTCTGCCAAGTGTTGGCCACCTCCGTGACCACTACTATTACAGTGGTCAGTGCTGTTTTGGCCAGAGCATCACTCGGGTGTTGGAGGACCCTCCAACCTTGAGTTATACTGGACAAAAGTCAAATATCTTGATGTTGTCTCTATGATGGCAATTGTTCATCTTTTAGGGTGAGATAGAGTACCTCACCAACATGTTAATATGAAGAATGTCTGAGAAAGGATATCAGCCTTTCAGACCCTGCTAGTTGCACAGCAAAATCTTCATATAGCCAAAAAACATGAGACTCATCTGGTTTCTTCAGCAAGGTGGATATGGGAGGGCTCGCAGGCATACACAAGTCCCGATAGTCACGGTAGTCTTTGTGGGAATGAGTGTGGGTAGACACAGCTTTGGGTTCCTAGCAAGCCCCATAATTAGGACTTGCTGCAAATTCCCTGGAGGTTTGAGCTCTGCACCTGCACCACCCCAAAGCCTTTCATGTGACAAGGACCAGTGTAGAAGCTGTATTTTAATTGCCAGTGTGTAGCATGGGTGACACATGAGCTGTCAGCTGGCCACCTGTGACAGCGGAGAATGAGAAGGAGCTTTGCTTTCCTCTTCTGGGTAACTGTCCTCCCTTGCAGATGTTCTGCAGAACAACTTTGCAGTGCTTATCTCACATTTAAGACTTCAAAATAGGGCATGATGCAGTTTGAGCTGGGGCCCAGACATTGTAGTGGTCAACTGCCTGAGTTGTGCTCCATCCAAAAGCCATCGGGACTGGAAATTGCCTAAAGTGAGACAGAGATTTGCTTGTCTGTTACACAGAGCTTTCTATTTTCCGTGGAGTTCAGTGGTGAAGCTTTAGCCTTTCTATTTCCATCAGAATGACATTTTTTATTGGCTCTCAAACTGAAGAAACAACAAATTCTGCATCCTCTCTGGAGCATGGTCTTGTTAATGTTCTTTGAAACACGAGATGTATTGTGGCCTTCAAACTGCAATGATCCCATTTCTTCTGAAATGAGAAAAACATGTCACTTTTGGCTCTAAGTAATACAAAGGGAGAGTCGTATTATAGATAGGAGCTGCATGGCTGCCAAAGATGAAAGAAAAATGTTATTACTTTTGGAAATTTCATAATTACAGTTAATGATAATTTAATGAAATGACATTGTCTTCACTGCTATCGCTAATGAAATGTTTGAGAATGATAAAACAGATCTTGTTAAATAGAGTGAGAGTCTTGAGTGGAATAGTTTTGTGACAGCAACCTGCATGCACAAGTCTTGAATTCCTATTTTTTGTTACAGTAGTTTAAAAAAGAAGATAAATGAAGGCTACATGGCAAATAATGCACACATGAAGTATTTAAAGGCCTTCCATTAAGCAAACAATACTGAAGTCCTGAATAACATGCTGGTCACTGAGTACTGCTCCTTAGAAATGCTAACCCTTCATTAAAACACTTTCCTTGTTTTTCTTTGCAGACAAACCAGAGAGCAAGAAACCCCACCTGACTTTTTTTATTTCTCAGACTATGAAAGACATAATGCAGAAATAGCAGCATTTCATTTGGACAGGCAAGTAAAACAGATTTGCATTAAAAGAAAAGTGGAAATATTGTGATAAGTTTCTGTACTTGGTGAGCTCTGTAACTGAATTACTTTTAAAAGGGGGAAAATGGAACAAAGGTGGGCAAGCACCATGAATAAATGAAATGGCAGATGATGAAATGGTAGATTAATAATTAGGAAATGTGACTTGCTCTGGGAATAAGAAACCTGGCAAAAAGTAATTCTCAAAAAGAAAGAGAAATGATATTGAAGAGAAGCCGAGTAATTAATTTCCCTGGTGATCTTGAAGTGCATGTGGGGAGGACCCATCTCCCAGGGAATCCATGGCATAAGTGTGACGGGAGTCTGGCTCACTCCAATTAGCTCCAGGGCATGTGGATCTGAGTGAGATGTGGGGAATCATGTAGTGTTCAGAGAGGGGAGGGAGTTCTGGTTTCACAGAAAAAAGCTGGGGCCGTCCCACATCAGGAGCATATTTAGATCGTAAGTTAGTAGGAAAGAGAGGACACTGATGGTCATCCCATGCTCCTGTTAGCTCCTGAAAATGTCCCCACAGGCAGAGTTAGTGCAGGGTGTGGTGGATACCCCAAGGCTTGGAATGGACTGCAGCCCTTCAGCCTGCCCAGATTAGGAGCAGGAATTAATAATTAGTGAGGAGCTGTTAACAGTATGGCTAGAAACAATGGCATTTCACAGGCTGAGTTAGAACTGAAACATCTTTCACACCCTGAAGTGCCAAGAAACATCCTTCAAAAGCTTGATGCTTTGGGGCCACAAATTACTTGGGGATATATGTAGCATTGCTGCCTTCTGGGTTGATGGTTAGGATGAGGGAACCTGTCAGTGGGTGGCACAGCGTAGATTTGCCATTAAGAGCCATCCCAGTCAGATCCTTCAAGGATCTTCTATATTTTATATACTATATTTCGTTGTTGTTGACCTTGGTGTTGATCCCTTTTGCTTTATATTTTATACTGCCATTTTAAACAGATGGTGCTGTAGGAAAAAACATTAATGGAGTTCCTGCAGGGAGGTGTGTTAAAAATCCACACACTAAGCAGAAAAAGCAGACGCTATCCAATGTAGCAAATCTTACCAGCAGACAGTGGACATAAAAATCCCACCTACGGGGCGGCTTTGTATGGGGACTTTGCTCTTTTGCTGTATCTAATAGCAATGCTCCGTAGGGAGTTTTTAATGATCTGCTAAGGTGGGGGAGTTTGGGGTAGAGAAAGGCTCTTCACCCAGTCTTTGCCCATGGGAAAATTTCTCATCTCAGGGAGATTATTTAGGTTGGTGTAAGGGTATTACAACAGAGAGGAGCAGAAGCAAATAAATCAACCAAATACTAAGACTGTCAGGAAAAAAAGTCACTAGTTTTTAGATCTATTAGCTGGTGTTTATGTAAGAAAGAGGCTGAAATCCCATTCCTCAAGTCACTTAAAAAATCAGTGAGCAAAATACGTGTTATAACAATCCTGAAGTTGCACAAAGTCAAAAATAAGTTTCTGCTGTCTCTTATTTCTGGAATTCTTGATATTTTTTCATGGAACAATGTGTCCCCATACTCTTCTGTGTGTTGCATCTGCTCCATACTATGTAGGCAAGTCAGAGCTGATCATATTCAGGACATGTTTTGTAATATATTATACGAAGGATTATCCAGTTTAAAGTTGATGGGCTTTTTACTCCTTAAAGACCACAGATAAATGTGCCTTCAGAGTGTAATGAACCTTCCTAAAACCTATCACTATCATTATATTTTAATCCTTTACATAAACTACCTCCTTTCTCTTCCAGGATCCTGGATTTCCGTCGCGTGCCACCAGTTGCAGGTAGACTGGTTAACATGACGAGGGAAATACGAGATGTTACTCGTGACAAGAAACTGTGGAGAACGTTTTTCATCTCACCAGGTATTCTTGGAAATAACACTATATGCTTTCTATCTTGCTGAACACGTACTTAAGGGAACGATGTGTAGATTGCTTAATTGCTCAGATATTTCTAATAGAACTGTCTTCTAGACCTTTGAATAAAAATAAATGTGGAGACATAGCCTACAAAGAAGACTTTATTGTTTTGAATTGAGTGCCTTTTCCCCTTGACAAATTATCCGCAGAGACAGGCTTTTATGTTCACAAATGCAATGTATTCAACAAATGTTTTATGTAGAGTAATTTCTAAAGCAATTCCTTCTGTTGCTCTCAGTTTACCCAAAACCTTATTACTTAGCCCATTAGTTATTTAGACTTTTTTTCCTACTGCAATGTGATCTGTCACTTCTGTTGGTCAGATGCATTTATTTCTTGGTTTTGACAGGAGGATCAAAACCTAATTTTCTCAGTCATGAACCTCAGTTTTTGTTACAATAGGAGTGTGAAAAACATCAAGCAAATAGATGTGTAACATATCCTGCTTCCAGCTCAAATTCTCTGCTGGGTAGAGGCCAGAATAGAAGTGACCTGAATTGTTCCCAGTCCTCGTTCTTGCTTTGAGGGCTGACCCCAGGAACCAATACCATTCTCTCTTTCTATTACTCTTGACTCTTTCACAACATCTGGTGGCCCAATACCATTCTCTCTTTCTATTACTCTTGACTCTTTCACAACGTCTGGTGGCCCCAGCCAAGGATGGAGCTCCACAGGGTGGGAGTTCTATAAACACAGGGTAAAGCCATGCCCTGCTCATCAAAATATACATCTAGAATAGGTAAAGATGGGCAAAGGGTGGGAGAAAGTAGTGTCGTCTCTGTTTAGCATCTGGGATGCTGAGATGGAGAAGTTAAGGCTCTGAGTTAAGGCACAAAAATACATGCTTAAGTATGTTCTTAGAGAAAGAATGTATAGGGAAATAATTTAAAGCATGTAGCTATGTTCCAGTGAGCTTAACTGGTATTATTTCAGCTGCGTGCAAATGTGCTTTGCTGAACTCAAGCTGTGACTTGTGTAACAGGCAATCTGGAGCAGAAATCCCTGGAGATCTCTCCCATGCTCTGTGTATGATTGGCCAGAAGCTGTTTATCCTAGATCCCTAAAGTCAAGATCCAAAGACTTAATTACAGTTTCTCCTGACGCAACTGTAATTCATTGCTCTTAGCTAGAAACCAGAGCCCTGTCATGGCAGAGCTTTCTCTCTTAAAATGTTTATCACGCTTTTGTGACCACCAATAAAGTCATTATTATGGCTGTTATTTTTAGCTTAATATTTATGTTCAGCTCTACAGGACACACAGTTGAGCAGACAGTTATTCATTCCAGTAACTTCACTTGTAAAATACATTACATAATTACAAGAGATTTCATCTTACCCCGTGTTATGAGTGCTCCAATTTTACATGTACAGTCGTGGTGACAGTGGTGACAGTACCTGGTGACAGTGTTCAACAAACCTGATGTGCAGATGTTTCTGTGTGCTAGGCACTTGTATCTCAGTCGCTTTCTCTCCCTCTCTCCCTCTCCCTCTCTACATTTTTTTTTCTTGAAGTCTTTCTAGGCAAACAATCACACACAAAAGATGGCAAAAAAATCTTGTGACTGTTTATGTGCACAAGGTACTTTGGCTTACTTGAAATATAAGCCATTTTATTCCCATTTTAGCAAGTAAAGACACGGATTAGTAGGTTTGCTTGCTTTTTAGTCTTTCCAGGTTATATATCAAAGGCTTATGGGTGAATTTGAGTGATTTCTGAGAATTACAGAACTGTACTCAAGTACTGAGCAGCTTACAGCAGCCAGAGCATGGCAATGCAGAGTTAAGGCTGCCAGTTCGGATGAAGATCTTTATCTTGTCATTATAAAATTCCAGACATCCAAGGGATGATCCAAGCATAATCCTTTATACAAATTTATTTAGAGGCCTCAGATAAATTCAATTAAAATATTTGATTAACTATGAATCAGGCTTTTCTGGAGAATAAAACACTTAAGCAATTAATTTTTCTTTCAATTTTACATTCCCTAAATCAATATACTTTGCTTAAATCATGTTGGTTACTTGTCAGAGTTCTTCCCTACATGTCCCCAGTTTAATTAGCTGGATTCTCATTAACATATGCCCAACCTTCATCTTGTATTTCATACTGACCTTAAAAGGCAGACATTAATTAATGCTTAATGAAAAAGTAATAAAGGTCCTAAATTAAGCATTTAGAAAGAAATTCACAAACCTAACAGGCAGCTCAAGCAGCAGATTGAGGGCAGAAAAGGGAAAAGAGGAGGGTGCTGGGACGAGCCCCGTGGCCCGGGGAGGTGAGGATGGAGTGGGACTAGGAGCCTGGGGAAGACTGGAAGAGGCTGACTTGTCCCTTCTGGCAGACGAGGGGCAACAAATTCAGTTGGTTTTGAAGGAGAACTCATTACAACGCTGAGAAATCATGGTGTGATATATAGATACTTGCAAGAACCAGTCTGTGCGCCTGCATTAAGCTATCAAGGCCCCTCTGGGAGTCCCTTTCAGGTGGCTGTGTCTCTGCATCTCCATCCCTAGCAGTGCTCAGCGACAATTAATGGTCACGGGGACACATTGTGTCTGCTGGCAATGTATCCCTCTCCATGCACCCATGTACATCTCTTAAAATTAAATGAGCACTAAATGTAATTGAATTTATACAAATCTCTTCCCCTTGGGCTGGGAGACCACTGTTTGCAGTGGAAACCCTCAGAGGGTAAATATTGATGATCCTCATCAATACACCATTTTATTCCCTGGACCAGTGCCGGGATGTGTTGGAAGAAGCCTCACTGCATTTCCGCGCCTGGGCCATCTCACTTGTCCCGTCAGGCGTGGAAATCAGGGCCTCTTACTGCCAGGAAGCTGCGGGCAGTTGTAGCTTCAGAGCACGCTGCAGAGCGGCACCCCTTCTTCCATTGCAAAGTGGAAATGGCTGCGAGCAGACAGGTCAGTCGATGCATTAGGCTGCATTCAGAGAGAAAGCAGATTGCAGAAAAGTGCACTTCCAGGCAGTTTGGACTAAACATGAGAAATGAAATTAGGTCAGTAATTATTTAAATTAATTTTACATCCTTGGCAGTAGGGCAGACTGCAGTAGCCCTGCTACTCTTAGAAATGAATGGTAATTTGCTAGGAAAAAAGAGACATATTAATGATGTCAGCCTTCATTTTGGAAGTAATTGAGGCAGCAGCTTACAGAAATCAATGTTACACAGCTAGTAAGCACTATGTTTTTGTTCATATTAACCAATTCCAAGGGATTATGGATTTTTTTCCCCCTCTCAGCAAACAATAGCAATTCTGAATTAGCTATTATTTTGAGCAGGTAAAAGAAAGATCTTTTCATGCATTGCTTTAGTAAATATTCAGGATTATTTCCAGTACTCCAGTTGCACAGGCTTGCTAAATGTCCTCTATTAACAGTCACGCAAATCTCAATAAAAAATTGCTCTGCCAAGCACTTTGCTTTAAGGTATCTCCACTTGTTCCTTTTCTTCCTGAGAAGAATTATTGTTCAGCTATCAGGACGATGCACAGAAAATGTGCAGATGAGTACACAGACACTCTGGTTCTTAATTGTTGTAATTAGTTGGAGTTTCGATCACCAGACCATGATTTTTGCGTGGATTTCATTACAAATTGTATCCATTCATCCTCAGATAATGAAAATCAGACATTTGCAACACCGCCTGGGATTCTTTTGCCGCTCTAGTGCTTTGGGGAAACAATTTTGTCTTTTAATGAAGAAGGAGTTTGCATGTTGCAAATTCCCAGCATTTCAACATTTCAGCATGTATAAACATCCCTCCCTTTCTGGTTTGCCAGCACGGCTGCTGTTTCCATTTCTACCTACTCTGCAGGAGCACAAATTCCTGGCGGTCGCTTCTTTTGCAGGTGTACATAGGGATGGGGTTCTGTACAGAAACACCTGTACTCTATGAGAGAGGAACGTATGGGCTGGGCAATTTTAATGGGAGGAGAAGGACCACAGTCCAATTAGATCTCATCTCCCTTTTCTGTCTGATTTTTCCCTTTGAAAGGCCAAACCATGCTCTTACCGTGGGATTGCCAGCAAAGCACTGGGCTTGTGTCTCTAGCTGGAATTTCACCCTCAGCCTGCTGTGCAGAATGTGGGTCACCTACTTAGGTTTCAAAGAGGCTTGCTACTGCACCTTGAAGTCTTAAATGAGAACTGTGTTTTTCTGTATTTGGTATGTCTTTTTTTTCTGCATTTTTAAGAAACCTTAAAAATTAGTGTTTCCCCAGATAATTCAGGCTGCTTCATCTCACTGCCTGTATAGAAGAACTAGGGTAGATATACCAAGATGTCTATTCTGTATCAATCAAAGCAGTTAATTTTTTTAATAGTAACTTGAGATACAGCATTCTTTCACCTCCACTACCCCCAGAAATCGGACAGGAGCCATGGAGAGTAAGTTACCACAGGTCTGAGCCAGCAGGGAGAATAACAGCTGGCAGAAAAAGCTTTGCCATTGAAAGTAACTTCTCACAGAGAAATACACTTGTGGTTTTACTGCAAGTTTGCTGTCTCAATGACAGGACACATCCTGCCATCGCTCAGAGGACTGGACTCCCGTTGCAAGTGATGGGGGTTCTGTGGGAAAATCAATAGCTGGAGGAGCCCAGCAGGAGCAGGGATGAAGGGCCCGGCGTGGTGCAGGCACCACACGTGCTAGCTGTGTCAGTCACTCTGCAGCAGCAAATGCCATCACTGACATAGCCCCCGAGCTTTCCTGAAGATTTATCTGGATACGAATGTGTGATTACTGTCAGATGATTAGTCCCAGTTACTTTCATTGACAATACAGAGCAGGGTTTCATTGTTCCCAAAGTTAAATTCAGAAGCAAACTATTAAACGCAGTATTTATCTTCCCACTGTGCAAAATGCTGTGTTTAATGTAATTCCTTTTTTGAAAGGTCAGATTTACATAGTGAGCAGCAGAGGCTACAATAGCGCGGGAGGGGCATTGCTGGGCCTTTTGCTCTTTACAAAACAGTTAGGGCGGCAGATAACCGAGCATCGGCTTCCCACTGCCAGGTGGAAGTCAGGTCATAGAAACCCTGGAAGATAAATTGTCTCAGGCGATCAAGATAAATCTGTGTGGGTCCTCGCCCTCCACAGATGAGTGGGTGATGCTGACACCCCTGAACTGAAGCACAAGCCCCACTGCAGCTTCCAATCGGTGGAAACATAAACCCTCGCTGCAGCGCAGGGGAGAGCCCTACCTTCCCACTGAGGCAGCAGGCGCCCAGGAAATAAGGGATCCCTTTACATCTCCTAGCTCTTCTGTGCTAGCCTGCAGCAAGCAGCGTCTGGGTGTGATTTCTTGTAAATCATCCCTTGTGGCAGCCTGGAACCCCTTGAAAGATTTTATCTGCGATAATTTCTTTTAAGGGCATAAATCACAGATGTTTTTCCCCAGGTTTTATTTGCCGAGAATATCCCAACCTTCCTAATGGCCCAGTATGATCCTCCCGTTTTCAGGCCGTCTGCACCTGGCAGTTGCTGGCCACAAGTGCTTGGACAACTCTTCACTTTCATCCTGAATTATGGAATTGGTTCACAGGGAGGCATGAAGCCCTCTTGGTTTTGCCAGGATGATCAAAGGCAAAGTTGAGGCACCTGTGTTAGTCCTGCAAAAGCCATGCCAAGTCCATGCTGCAATAGCATTTTTGAAAAGGAAACCCGTGAGAAGTTACAGACTGCAGGGCAGCATGCCCAGGGCTTGTGTTAGGTTGAGTTTGTCTAGATGTTGACTTTACACTTGATTTTAGACTAATGAGATGAGTGAGTCCAAAGGAGGGCCACTGACATGGTCCTGGAGCTGGTGCACCTGGTCTACAAGGAGAAGCTGAGGGCTTCAGATTTTTTTAACCTGGAGAAGCTGGCCTGAAGCTGTAGCTTGGACCAGAGGCCTCCAGAGTCACTTCCAACCCAAGTTTCCCTGACTGCGATTACTCTTTTCCCGTGCGATTTGTAAAAAGGTTTTCAAAACTTCAGAGATATGAGTTATATTACTGAGTTGCTTAAAAGGAAAAATGAGTGGGGTTTTTGTCTAAAAGTTAATAGGCATATCGTGTGATGAGCAGTGCCAAGACTTGTGCTGGGGTTCATAGGAAATAGCCAAGCCGAGTGGCTTATTGGCCAAGGACATGGTCACTTCTTAGCTCATGGGAAGTCTCAAACTACTGTTCCTTTAATTAAAATGTTAAGGGACTGAGTATGCCTTATATGTAAGAAAAAGCTTTTAAAATAATTTTTAAGAAAGGATATTCTGCATGGTAAACCACTTTAAATTACAAAATTAAAAGTGTAGACGTGCTAAGTGCTCCCTTCCTTCCTTTTGTAATTTATGTTCATTTTCCTTCCCTGAAGTACTTTTCTTTTTACCTTTACCCTGAAGTAATTGTCAATGAGGTTTTTGACCACAGGGTAAATATTTCTGGACTGAGTAAGGATATATTTAACTGGTATGAGCCAAGCCTGTGAATGTAAATATACAGTTCAGGTTGAAGTTGTTCCTGAGCACAGATAGATGGGTGGTCCTTATGTCACAGCAGAGGGATTCAAAAAGGCTGTGTCCAGAGTAAAGTAGTCACAACTTAATGGACAAATATGATGGCCATCAATAGAGGCTTGGAAATGAAATGCTGAGACAAACTGTCAAGTAGTACACATCAGCCTTATAGTCCAATTATTTGGTGTAATTCCATGGTTAACAGTCGGTCCCAGATAATACGGTTAATTAATACAAACAGAAACATCACAAGACCTTATTGCTCTTCCACATTCTCCTTCTCCTCCTTCCCCAATCGCAGCTCCTTGCCCTGTTTCTCCCTCCATCCTGTTACCTCCGTAGCACTGGGGCTGGTATTGCTCCCTGTCCTCTCGACTCATCGTCTCCCCTGCGTCACCCATCAGCAGTGTACCATCTCCACCAGGCGCTTTGCCGGCCATAGGTTGGATCTGGACTGGGAGGATGTCACAGCAATGCGCAGGGCAGCGTGCTGCAGGGCATCGCTGTGATGGAAACCCACCAGCTTAACTACCTGAGCCACGGCGTCATCTGTGGCAGGCAGAAAACCACCTCCCTCTGTTCACCAGCCCTTCCTGCCTCATTTAGACTGATCCTGCCCAAAGGGAGAGCAGCTCAGAAGCAATATTTAAATTTGGAGGCCTTGTGAAGAATTAGGAAGCAATGTGACTTCTCAGCTTCGTGCATTACCATAAGGAAAGGGCACAGTTTTCCTCTAACGATATTTTATGTGCATAAAGCAATGTCAAAAGAGTTGTAGCACACCGACAAGAAGATCAGCATTGTGCTCCTGTTCTTGTTCGTAGTCCAGCGTTGGTGGGGTTTGAGGATGAGCTGCTCTCTCCCACCTCCAGTGAATTCACATGGGAATTGGGTTCTTGTAAAGAGGTGGGTGTTCCCGTTGGTACAGAGATATGTGGTGGCAACTTTGGGGAGGTTTTACGGTAACACACACTCCAAAACCTGCTGCGGGTTCTTTTTTGTGGTTGGTGGAGTAACATGATGTGTGGAGGAAGAAATTTGTGTTTGGGATGTGTGCTGACAGAGTTACGTCTGTGCTATTTCCACCTTCCACACACATCCCCACATGAGTCTTCATGGTAAATAATTCTTCATAGTAAAACTGCCAGTTCTTCTCATACCAGCAAGTAAATGAATGAAATGTTGTCTGTTCTTAAAGAAATGAGCGACGATTTTGGATGGTGACTTAATTTTGGCCACGTGTCACTTGTGGGATTTTGGGTTCCAGCCTGGGGTAACAAATATATCCCAAAGGATGTATCACGCTGGGAAAATGAAAGGAGAAAGGAAAGGAATAAAAAAAAATTGTGTTTCTGGAATATAAATAGACTGGAAACAGTCACAGAGAGCTCAGCATAGGGTGTGATCCCAGCCACTGAAATGAATGTCTTTCTAGTGGTTTCAGTGGAAGAATACTACGTGCAGTAACAGGGTTTTGGGTCTGAGATTTATTTCTGCTCGTGTTCCTTCACATACATCAGTGTTTTTATGAATTCTTGAATGCTAATTTAAGGGTAGATTTTAAAACTCTTTTCCTGCATTTGCCAGCCAACAACATCTGCTTCTACGGGGAATGCTCCTACTACTGCTCAACTGAGCACGCTCTGTGTGGAAAACCAGATCAGATTGAAGGGTCTCTGGCTGCTTTCCTACCTGATTTGTCTTTAGCTAAAAGAAAAACCTGGAGAAACCCTTGGAGACGTTCCTACCACAAGCGCAAGAAAGCAGAGTGAGTAGTGGTGAGCAAAGGGTTTGCCAGCTGCAAAGGGCGATAGGAAAATAAAATAGTGCTGCAGTTACTGCCATTGCCCGATCTAAAGCATTGAGACTTAGGAGAGCATCTGCATTTCTTCAGCGGGTCCAGCTCCTGGGAAGGGACAGAATACTTACACTTGTAAGGAGCTCCAGCTTATGGTCCTGAACCTGAAAGGAAGGACCTTCAATGGCATAACTCCCTCATGGGACAGATACTTCCAGTGGCTTTGACAGGATGCATCGGGACCTGTCTAAGTCCTATCAGATGGAGAAAGATTCACTGCTATCAGCAGCCCTAAAGAAGTCTCAGATGTTTTCATCATATGACTGATGGTGCAGCTGGTCTCCTAAATCTTGAAGCTATTAGCCAGATAGTTTTCAATCTTGTGATTTTCTTCCTTTTTCATCAGTCACAATCTTTATCGGTTGCCTGCATTACTGGAAGCAGCCTGAAGAATTTGCTGCCTCTACCTGACCCTGCCCTCAGTTGAACATGATACAACTAGATCTTTGCAAAATAACTTTTTTTTTTTTAATACTCGGTAAGCTTTGTATGTCACATAAAATATCAAAATATTGGCTTTTCCAGATGGGAAGTTGATCCAGATTATTGTGAAGAGGTTAAACAAACACCCCCATATGACAGTGGGACCAGAATTCTGGATATAATGGATATGACGGTTTTTGATTTCCTAATGGGTATGTTTCATTTCTTTCAAAAATTAAATGCAACATTTAATTAGAATAAGAACCTTTTCTTTCTACACCGCTCTGCATAGCTCAGCAGTTTGCTAAAGCGTGGTTGAAGCTGCATTTACTGTATGTGCCATTCTAGATGATTATGAGAAAATGCAGATTTACATGGTTATGTATTCCCATCAGTGCAGATTAAAGGAACAAAGATGTTCAGAAATGCAGAGTGATGATGAATGCAGGTCAGGCTAGTCTCCTTCACAGCAGTTAAAGGGCTTCACAGTTTGCTTAAGTGAGTGCTTTACCATTGTAACATATGGCTCCTGGATGCACATGCAAGGACTGTTCGTTATTGGCACATTGTTTTCAACCTGCAGTAGTATTCATTGCTGCTTGCTCTAAAAACTGTCAGAGGGAGGAAAAAAAAAGAGGTGTTGCTTTGTCACAAAGGCAACTGTGGTATGTATCAGGAAGTTTTTTTCTGTTTATATAACCTGATGGGAATAAAATAATTATTAACAAACAGGTAATAGTGACCTATTCCAAGCCTACTCAGTGGTTAACACTGAGACATTCTCATGTGAAACCTGTTCTGCTGCAGCTCATATACCTGTAAGGTGCCAATGTACATCCTCTGCCATTGCCACTACTGAGATTTCTGCAATAGGCTGCAGCAGGAGAGGCCAAATCACAGCTCAGAAGCCATATGTAGCACCTATAAGTGGCTCAAGACCCCTGCCATGAAGACAAAATTCATAGCTTGGCACTGGTACTCTGCACGTTGACCTTAAAAAGCATGTCTGCCTGCCATGGGTGCCCAGAAAGAGCTGTTCAGCTGTACCACTGCAGCAGCATCCCGATCCATATGTTAGAGCCATAATACCATTTTGGCCTTCCAGGCAGCCAGAAATTTGGACAAAGTTCTTATTAGAGGAAAAAGAGAATGTTTGGTCGTGGCTCAAAAAGTTTAATACGCTATTAGCAAAGTCATATGGATTTACATCCCTGCTTGAAAGATGCATTTTCCCCTCCCTAAGCTAAGCCTCGCACCCAGCACACATGCCATGGTTGCTTTGCACATCGTACTGACCCAGGGCTGGAGCAGCAGGGCTCATTTTCACCAAAAAACTGGCTTAGGACGTAGCTACCTCATGGGTGACCAGGCTCCCCAAGCAGTTGAGATGCCATCGTTTCTGAGAGGGATTTTCTTGGCGCACCACAGGAGGGGTTGCTGAAGGTGGGAAGGTTTGTTTTGTCTCCTGATGGGTCCTCTAGACCTTAAGTATAAAAGCTACAGAGAGTTTGAAAAGCTCCCAGAGGCATAGCAGCCCATCTTCCAGTATCGCACAATAGAAGCAAATGAGCTCAGCAGACCCATTGTTTCCTCTGCCCTACACAGCCATCATGTGTGGGGAGTGCTGGGCTTCTTGCTGAACTGTAGCTTTTGTATTGCCCTGACCTGCAGGCTCAGCAGCAAGCCAGAGTGAGATCGATCTTTTTTTCTCTTTATTCCGTAGGTAATATGGATCGACATCACTACGAAACCTTTGAGAAGTTTGGAAATGAAACATTTATTATCCACTTAGATAATGGAAGAGGGTAAATACCTTTAATAATCTTTCTGGGGGAAAAAAAAAAAAGGAAAAAGTTAGTCTTTAAGACATCTTTTGTCATGTTCTTGCTCTTATCTTTGAATAGGTTTGGAAAATATTCCCACGACGAACTTTCCATATTGGTGCCTTTAAACCAGTGCTGCAGGTATGTTTCATTTCCAGGGTTGTTTCCCATTTTATGCAGTTGTTTCCACTAATAGGACTGAAATTGTTCAAGTGAATCTTTTATTGCATACCATGGAGGGGAGGAGGTGTTATGATCCTGCCCAGTAAGCCTGACCCGAGCTAGTCCTGGGGACTAGCACTAACACATTATGTGCCTTGTTGAGATCAGGACCTTGCAGGAGCGTTGCTGTGAGCTGTTGTGAGAGAGGCTTTATTAAGACAAAACACGTGTCCTATTGAAGTCAAGTGGCAAAACTTTCCCCAGCTTGTTCAAGTGCTTCACAATGGCTTTCCATGGTGCCCGTGGCCAGGATTTTCAGAGAGGACAGGCGATATTTAGAGTTTCGGCTTTGCACGCCTGGGACACGGGGTGTGCTCTGTGTCTGCGGAGGCTCTGGGCATCCCTGCAGAGTGAGCTAGTGGCAGCCGCCGCCACCACCCACGCCCCAGCTCAATGCCACGTGCATCATGCACGTCGGTGCCGAGATGGACGTGACCCCACGAACGCTGCACCAGATCCACTCAGTGCCTGACCCAGCTGAGGCACATGAAGGCTGTCTGCACTTGACCGCAGAGCTGTGCTCCAAAACCAATCCACCTTTAAGGGCTCCCAAAGATCACTGGCCAGGTGACAATGCCAGCTGCTCATTAGGACTGTGACAGTGCCTGCTTCTCATCATTTCAGATCACATAATAAGGTTTTTATGCTGTTATTGCTATGCTGACTATAAGCCTTTTAGCCCTGTCAAGATCAGTAGTGATAAAAATACTGATTTGCATTTTTCTTCTCCTTTTTCTCTTAGAATAAGGAAGTCTACCTATCTGCGATTACAGTTGTTAGCCAAGGAGGAATACAAACTCAGCCTCCTGATGAAGGAATCTTTACTAAAAGATAAAATAGCTCCCATTCTCTACCAGCCTCACTTGGAGGCCATGGACAGGCGGCTGCGGATTGTCCTCAAGGCTGTTAGTGACTGTATAGAAAAGGATGGTTATGACAATGTGGTTGAAAATGACTTTAACACTGATGTTAACACTGTTACGACCGAGAGGTAGTGAAATCGCAAGACTACGTTTTTACCAGCCAAGTAAAGAAGATTCAAAGAGGGGGAAAAAAAAAAAAAGTCTTGCAAAAGACTGTATATGCCACTTTGTGAATTCAGTGAATTCAGAAATGAGATATAATTGTTCCCAAAGTAGGTAAAGTGTAGACTCTGCAAAGGATTAGTTCATTAAGAAAAATAAGTCTAATGTGATGCTTTTCATTAGTTCTTCAAGAGAGATTATGAAAAGATTCAGAAAATACTCAGATCATTGACAGACAACAGTCTGATAGCAAAACACCTCCTGTCCTTTTTGTATAGAAAGGAGGCCTTTACTTAATATTTTGTATTTATATATGGTATATCTATAAAAACCCAGACCTACCTACCAAATTTAACTAAGA
Source organism: Pelecanus crispus (assembly GCF_030463565.1). Classification (NCBI taxonomy): domain Eukaryota; kingdom Metazoa; phylum Chordata; class Aves; order Pelecaniformes; family Pelecanidae; genus Pelecanus; species Pelecanus crispus. The sequence continues at coordinate 7,679,445 of NC_134653.1, read as the reverse complement.
GGGACGGCATAGTTTTGTGACTCACACTTTATTTGTGGTGACAGTCCACTTAGTATTTTGTGTTAACCCTTTAAGTGCTCTAATCCACTGTATCTTATTTAAATTGAATGCTTTTTTTTTCCCCCCAGCTACTCAGCATTTAAAGGGTTAAGGCATTATGAACTTTTAAAGGCAAAAAATAATAATTATTATAATAATAATAATAAATACAGTGGTTACCAGAAGGGAATTTCACTAATTGTGCATTGACAGGAATACTTGAATGTTGGTTTTACAAAGTGATGTAAAATGACAAGTTGTACTATTTGTCCATAAGGAGCTGGCAGCTCTTATCTTTCTAGACTATCATAGCTGAGCTGCTACTTTTCAACTTTGCTTTTGATAGTTTTGTGTAAATATATACATATATGGGTAAAAAGCTGCTTTCAGCAGCTCTAGGCTTACTTTTGCAGCATTTTTGTGGAATTGTTTGCAACGTGGTAAAAGTGCAATAAAGATATGGCAAAATGTGTAGCCATCGTGTCTAAATGGATTCATTTTTCACTGGAAATCTTGTTCAGAGCAAAGCTGTGCACAATAACCAAGTATTCTAGAAGTAGTTGTTTAAATTGCCCTCCCCTTTTGTAGCAACAGCAAGTCAAGCCAAAGTAGGGAATTGCTGATTAATATACGTTACAGCTCCGATAAGGAAAATGGCTAATCTTTCATACGACAGCATTGTTTTGATTATCATTTCAGCATCCCTTCCTCTTGCAATTACAGCTGTAGAAACAAGCTGTAGAGCAACACCTCTAGAAGATTATGGTTTGACACACTGCCCAGAGGATTTAGATACATCAGTTCCTCTGACTTGGGTAGCAAAAGCCCTTGCACAACCCAGAAAATCTCAGCCTAAATTATCTAGAAACATGATATTCTCAACAAAATAATTTTGAATCATGTACAGCTGAGTTCATTTAATATGTGTGGAGACTTTCAGGCCAAAAGCAAGCTATAAATTGAACAAGTGGCTGTATTTGACTTGTGAAAACATGGTGTGGTATGGAAGGAATCCCTCATCGCTCTTTTGGGTGAGGAGAGAATTTATTATGACAATATTCATCACAAGTATAATTTAAAGCTGTCATTTGTTTCATTTTATGTCTTTCTTCTCAGGGATTTATAAATATATACTTTAAAAGCTTGTAGCCAGATAGACTAAAATGTAGGCATATTAAAATTATGAATGAGAGAGCTGCTATGTAGTCTCATTCACTTCTTAGGTTGATATCACTAAAAAAAATTATGTCTTTTACTATTTCACTGCCTGTTTCAAATTCCCGTGACTCTCACATACATGGCATACAAAGACAACAGAACATGTCAGATTATACAACTGTCCATGAACTTGGAAAATTTCTGTGTTACCCCATGGCTATTTTTCACTTTCAAAGACCCACCTGTGGTAGCAAGGATGTTCTCTGTAATGCAATGCTTACACTGCAGCTCTCTCTCCCCATTAGCCAAAAAACCCAAAACATGGGATTGTAAAAAGATGAAATGGGTGATATTATCCTTGCTTTATCCTCAATGCCTGGCTGTGGTTTCCCTGCAGGTGCAGCTTTCTCTCACTGTGAGATTGTGCCAGGACAGCAGACAGGAGCTATAAAATCACCTCCGTGGCACAGGTCTGCTTTCTGCTTCTGGGGTCAGGTCAGCCAGAGGCTCTGGGTCTGCAAACCTGGTTTTCTTTTGGAAAGCAGCACTTGGCAGCCTCTTAGCTCATAGAGGAGCAGATATAGCGAAGGTCTTTGTTCTTTAGAAGCTGAGTTACAACCCAGGTCAGGAGCTTCTGGCAGGGTGGTTCAAGCTGAAGGTCTCTGCAGAAGGCTGCCTGGTGCTGTCAGGCATATCAACTTACTGTTATGAACCCAATTCTGTATTTCTGTAAGCAGAATTAGTAGTGTTTCTATAGATTAATTAACCGAAGGTCACTCATTCTTGCCATATTGTAACCAGCTCTGTAGGGTCTCCAGTTTCTTTCCTTTCCTGAACTTTGATGCTTCCCCTTGCAAGCTCTGTACTACAGCTTTCTAGACCTATCAAAATTCTTCTTGTCTCCAGTCCTAAATTCAACATACAGAAAAGCTGAAGTGGAGGCTTTTCTTTGGGATGAGACATGCGAGCATCTTTGAAGGTGGGAGATATTAGCTAAGAAGCTGTGAGAGGTTTCCTTTCCTCTCTGCTCTCAGATGAGAAATTGGGGTGAATTAACCACACCTGAGCAGTGCAAGTCTAAATGCAGTGCAAGTCTAAATGCACTGCAGGGTGCTCAGGCAGTGAATGGCAACAGCTGAGTTCAGGCCCTTTGTGTGGCTAGGGGAGCTGAGGACACGGGATTGATCTGCGGGTTATTTCAGGAGGTGGAAGGGCTGATTAATTAAACAAGCTGTGGAGTTGCTTCTTGGTATCTGCCAGGTAGCTAGAGCTTTGACTCATGTTAATTTTCTAGGTGTTTGGGAAGGGAAAAGAATTATTGCCTTGTTCTGATATTTCTTTTCTACGTGGACAGGGGTGAGTGGGCATGATAGATGAGAAACTGGAGTAGGGAAGTGAACTTGTGGCTCTGCCTTTCAGCTCTTGGGGCTAATACAGCTTTGAGAATAGCTCTGTACAGCCCAGGGAGGGGCAAACCTCTGCTTTTGGGGTGCATCTGCATTACCCAAAGACAGAGCTAGCAGCTGGCCTGAATGTCTTCTCCTGGTAAGCTCATGGGTTTTTGAGAGCCTTCAGGGAAAGGGTGTTGCTCTCCTGGAGTGAATTGCGTCTTTTACAAGCAATGAGGTCTTTCTGAGCTATCTCCACAGCAGGTACCATTTGAGGGTGCCTTTGCACAGGGACAGCTTGTTCTTGGGGGTTCTTGTAGGGAGGACACCATGGATTTGACGTGCAGAGGTCGTGCACTTCAACATGCATGTGTGACAGCAGATTACCACAGTGCAAGACGATGGCTCTGAAAGGGCTGTCATTGTGCATTAGGTCAGTAATCCATGAACTAAGGAGGATTAGCATGACACAGTGTAACATCTCTTTAGGAGTCCTACATATCTACCAGACAAAAAGATTTGCTCTGAGAAGATAAATAAATGTCAGAATGCAATTGGTTTGTCTCTGAATCTCAAAAATGGGTGTAGCAACAGCACCTAGGCAGTAACGTACCAAGGAATCTGCAGTAGTCTATCAGGGGATATGTTCAGCACAATAAATATAGTATGCACAATAAATAACAGATAAAAATAGATATTATACCTCTGAAAGCACCTAATTACAACTCTATCTGACAGCCTAGAATAGCTTACTGTGTTCTCCTGAGTAATTCAGATGAGAGCCTTTGTTTTGCTGTTTTTCTGTTATTTAAGCATCAAATGAAACTCACACAAATTAAAAAAAAAAAAAAAAGCTGTCATTGTTTGAATTAGATATCATTGTTGTGATCAGCAGTACGGGGCAGAGCCCATGATATACATATAAGCTGCAAGCCTGAAAGAGATTGCAATGTAAGCAACAGCAAGAAGTGTTGCATAGGAGTGAACCTGGAATTTCAGCCTGACTATTGCCTTTGGGTGCTGAACTGAAAATGAACTTGTCTTATGTGGGTGTTAAAGGGAGAAGTGTCCGAAGGGTATTCTGGTTCCTGCTAGTGGGTCTGTACATGGTACCTATAGGTGCAAATGGGATGTCCTGCTCTCTTCCATTGGAGCAACTGCATCGTCCCCTTAACACATCCAAACTACACCTGAAGACTGTCCCTGCGTCAAAGCTTTTGTGGCCCTAGCCTAAGTGTATTAGTTTCCAGCTTGGAGCTGAACATATACTAGAGCCCTGATAATTTGCATCCTGATGGAGCAAACTTCCTTCTAGTAGTGAATGTATGACCGCAAAATTCGTTTCCCAGAAATTATTCCAGATATTGGTTGTTTCCATGGACTTTCTTGCCAGTGGTTGTTTACTAAAATATTTGGGGCTCAATATACAGAAATGAACATGTATAAGGAAGAGTCTTTTTAAACTGTAAATTGAGTGTTTGAGGGAAATGGTTGAGGTGCCTGTAACAAGTTTTCACACAGAATTTCAAGTTATTACCAGTTAGAAGCTGCTGGATTTCTTGAGAATATTTTTTAATGCTAAAAGTGATTCATAGGTAGCCTCCAGCCATAACTCAGTCTGTGACCAGATCAAACTCAATTATCTGCTTGCTTCTACATTTGTATCAGTGAAGTACCAATCCAATGATTTTGGGGGCTGTCTAAAAAAAATTGAAAGCAAATCAATTTGGTGGGTCAAAAGACCTGAGAACTGAGGTCAGACCAGCTCTGGTCATGGGTGAAAATGAAGCATAAGCAAAAAGGAGGCTATTGATTTGGCAGTACCAGTACCTCTTCCTCTAATGCAATGTCAGAGCAAAAGTTTGTGTCTAGAGATTGTCTTCAAGAGCTGCTGGAATACCTGCTATCTGCTGCTCCATCTTTTTAGAGATGTTGAATACTTTCCAAGGTTTCCATTTATGCAACTTTGATGTAGTTAGCATGAATAAGTAAGGGGATTTTGAGCAGGATGAGGGGAATGCCCGCATTTGTATCCAATCCACTGTATGAAGACTTACATGCTGGGAGATCTGCTCCTCTCTTTCAAATGACTTTCGTACACTATCAGCCCCTGTTTCCTGTCAGAACTAGCATGTGTTAATGCCTTGAATCTTTCTCAGATACAGGCCCAAACCCAGTAACTTGCAGATGGAATTGGCAGCTTGAGCTAAAGCAGAGTATCTCAAAATTGGAGGTGTCAGATCAGAGCACTCTCTACTATGAACTGGGAATCTGGGTCACGTTGTGCCTTGGCCACAGTAATGAATGACATTAGGATCCCTACATGAATTCCTCTGCTGCTTCTTCTAGAAAGGTGTTCACTGATTGATAGACATAGATACAAAACCACTTACATGCTTTAGTTGACCCTGACACAACTTCAAAATACGTCCCAGGGTGACTTAAGATAGATCCTACCCAAAAGACAGACAATTTAAAATCTCATCCCTCCAACTGCTGGTGCTGTACTAATGCCAGCCATGTGTCACTCCAGAGGTGGCTGCTGGAGTCTGCTGAAATACAGTGATCTCTGTACATCAGCGTTGCTTGCTGGAGCACTTGGATGCCTGCAGAAGGTGCCGTAAATCAAGTGAGGACTATAATCTGCGTGCATCTTCTGAATCCTCATGCACAGCTAGATGACAAATGAAAGTTAAAGCTGTCAGCAAAATGTAAGCAATGCAGCTGAGGAAGCCCAAGTGGGGGTGGGGGGAGACAAACCCAAAATTACAAAAGCAAGTTGATGGCCAAATCCTTTCTTGCAGACACTGGTACATAAGCCAGGAGCAGTACTTATTGCCCTGATCTCAGGCTGAGCTTTGGGAATGGAGGACAAATCCTCTTCTAATTTGTAAACTAAGCAAATCATGCTATCCAAAATTGCAAGCAGCTTTCTTTCTAGCATATCCTCCTTAGTCCTTCACCATAACAATTTGTGTAACCTCTTAGAGTAGCACCAGGAATCTTTGCCACAGGCAGCACTTTATAAATAGTGATAATAAAAAGCTTTTCTGGTTAGTCCGTTGAGTGACGTTCACGTCATTTTCCAGACCAAATCAGAATTCTTTCTGCTGATTTTTAAGCAACTCCTTCCTAATCAGTGATGTCAGTGAGAGTTTTACAGAAGCAGAATTTAGGCCTATTATCTTCTTTCACTGCCTCATTTACAGAGGAATAGTCTTTTTGACTTTCTCATGGATTTCTTAGCCATAATCTTAAATACTATATTATTATTGTTTATCTTTTCTATATATTTCTAGCTGTTTGCTTCACTGATTTGCACTGCATTTCCATTTTTAATGGGTGCTTTTTTAGCCTGAATAAACTCCCAAACTCATTATTTATAAATTGAGGCATCTATATCCAAGTCTTTGCATTGTAATCAGAGCTTCATTTAAATGCTGGTGTAGCCTTTAGACTCAACTGTTTGCAGCAAGTTTCCTTGCGTTGGTCATGCCTACAGAGCCCTCACTTTGTAACACATCTAGTAGACTTCTATAGGAGCTTGTATGGTAATTCCTGTGAAATCACTTATTCTTCCAGAGCCCGTTCATATGAGCCTGACCAAGTGCTTTACCCTCATTGTCCATCTGAGGGCTATATTTGAGGACATCTTCTGCGTTATCTGTACCTGCACAGATGAAGACCCTGCCTCTGTATGTGTAGAAAAGCCTTGCTGAACTTTGCTCCTTAAATTCAGTATAGCAAATCCCTTCTTTTCTTCGTCAGGAGGGACTGCAAGTGTTGGCACAAGCAACCCACTTGTCTGATGTAAGAAAAAAACCAATTCTTATTGATTCAGTACCTACAGATCCTCCTGGCTTCAGTTGTTTTCCTGAAAGTTGCACTGAAACTGGTGTTCTGGTCCTTCAGCACTGCTCTAACACCAAAGTGTTTGGAGGGGGTGGTTCTGCCGTGGTAGCTGTTATGCCTTTTTTCCTCCATGTGTTGGCAACAGATGAAGTAAAAAAAGTAACTAGAAATTCAGCTGCCTGGATCCCCCTGATTCCTGGCTGTCCTAAAGGCTCTTAACAGCTGTTAAGAGCAGGGTAAGCAAGAGGAGCCTGTTGGCTATCTTCAGGTTTGATGCAAGAAGTAGAAGCAAACTCTTCTTTTTGAAGAAGCCAAAATAAGGTTAGAAAACCTGTGTCATGACTCGTGTATTTGAATGATAGCTCTAGTGGAAAAATAGTTTTCATAGTGTTCAGGACATGTGGACCCCACAGTGGTTTTTTTCACCTCTTAAATAGGCAATGGCAAAGCCATCCCACAAAACCTCCACACTCACCAGAAATGATCAGTATTTTCCTGTTAGAGGACCTAATCTGGTGTAGTTAATGGAAACCTTCCCAGTGGTTTCAAGTTTCTTTGGACCCATCCCCGAGCAGCTGCAGAGGGCCAGTGGTACAGAGCTACTTGCCTGAGCTTCTGAGAAACACCCTGGAAATAAGGATGTTAAAAATTAAAAGACCTTAATGGTTGTACCAGTGTTTTATTTGACCTGGTGGTGGTATATGTGGGTCCTGGTTAAAGAGTAACCCCTTAGCTATTTACATGGGGCTCAGTTTTGCAACAGGTAAAAATAAATGTTACCTACCAAGGAGGGAGGCTAAGAAATCAGAAGAAAAATATATGAACTATACAGTCCTGTGTAGTCTGCAAAGAGGATACAAACCAGCTGGCAGACTGCTGCATATTTATGAGAGCATCTCACACATCCTCACTCTTATTAGAGCATGCTACCTCATGCTTGTCATGCTTCATTAGCATTTTAACAGGTTCAGACACTTATTTACCAGGTCTCCACACTTTGCACCCCAGACTGGAGGATTCTGACGTTGAGTGCTGGTGACTCGCAGGTATGTTGCCTGTCTAAGAGCATCCCACAGCAGCCTGAGAGCCCGTTCCTTACACATTTCCCTGTGTTGCTAGAAATTGTGGTGAACTGACTGGTTAGGCAACACTTCAGCCAGGCAACAAGCTTCTTGTGCATTCATCAGCCTTCAAACTCCTTTGCAGAGATTCACCTAAGCCAGCACAGCACGGAAGGGTGGGTTATCCGTACTATTATGGTCCATCATTCAGTTTTCAGCCTTCAGTGCAAAGCTGCAGAGATACCAAGAGTGTCTCTTACTGCAACAAGGACCATTGCAGTTGTCCAGATGAAGTCAGAACCCAAATAAGTGATATAAAACAAGGAAACATGTTTAATTAGGACTGCTATTTAAATAAAATAATCGAATTAGAAGGTCAGCAGTGCACCAATATCAGCTAGTTTTAAAGTGCAGGTCCTACTACCACAGCTTTCATGCTGCATCAGCACAATCTGCCCACCCTGTTCCCCTATTACCAGACACAAGTGGGTGTCTAGCTTTTGCTGTAAATGAAGTCGAGAGGACTACAACAATCACCCTGGTTACAAATCACATCTGCTTACAAACATCACTTGAAGGAAAATATAGCAGCTATATCAATCTGTTAGCAAGTGGGGAGTTTGGTGCTACCAAACATTTCAAAACCTATGCGCTGGTGATATTTTCCTGGAAAACTGTCCTCATTGCAGCATTCAGAACTGTTGGTGCACATCATGCAGTTGTGGAGCAGGTTTTGGCAGGCTGTGGAAGGGATATGTGTCATTTATAAAGGATGTAAGTAATTTTGTAGGGATACACCCTATAGGTGCTCTCCTGATGGCTTTCTAATGTCTGAATTACTTTGGAAAATAATATATTTTTAGAACTGTCCTCTGAGTCATTGAAGGGGGAAATAAAAGCTCATGATTTGGTTCACTCGAGCAAGAAAAGTTGTTTTCCTTTCCGAGAATGATCACGTCTGAGTTCCAGATACTTGAGTCGAGGCTGATGTATGTTGTCCGTGCTTATTGCTGCTGCTTTGGACTTTGCTCAGTGTATGAAACCACGATGTGGCAAAACGTATTTGGAAGGACAGCTAGCAGCCCCTTGTCTTCCTGTAGCATGGATCTGGGGGAGGCTGGATAATCTCCCTCCCCTGCATTTCTCAAGGCAACTGTCCAAAAGCATTTTTTTCTCTCTCTCTTTCAGGGAATGTACTATGGGGAACTGAATTTTCTTTTTTCTCTGCAACATGTTCTAATTTATAGGATGAGATTTGTGATAATTGAGTTCCAAGCTGAATGTTGAGCCTTCTCCATATCCCCTGGGGTTTTCCTGGGAACAAGATGGATTGCCCAGTATGCTTCAGGCAAAAAATAATGAATGAATAAATAAATACATTAATAACAGCATGCCTCATTTTGCCTGTCTCTTAGAGAGAGGGGAAGCTAATTCTTTAAGTATCAGGAATGTGCTCATTATGCAAAAATGGCAGAGCAGATGCACATATTCATAATAAGTATATTAAAAATCTCATTTTAGCTCCTAGAGGACAAGTGCAAGTGCAAAATTGGGTGCAATTATATTTATCTTCCCACCTATGGTGTGCACTCATTTGAATATGTATTTGTTTGAGCTGGCTGTATCTAGAAGCATGGAGTTTCCTACGACTGAAAAAGCAAATTATTATGACTGCCAGCCTATGATACTTCATATCAAAGGCTGGATCCAAGGTCCCCTGAAGTCACTGAAAAGGCCCTTTTTTAGTTCAGCTGGCTTTGCATTCAGGAAAGGGCTGGTCTCTTGCGCAGCCAGTGCTAAGTGTGTGTTAACAGCAACACAAAAGAGCAGAGGACACAATGCAAGTGGGGCTGTTCATCATAACTATCATTTAATCAAACTAAAATGATGAACTGATAATTGGCTGTCCTTGCTCTGACTGCACAGAGCCAGAGCCCTGGGTAGGGTCCCTTTCATACAGAGAAATAAATCAGACAAGTAGTCTGCTGTGGGCAAAGAGATTAATCTTTGGCATGAGCATGAACAATAGTGGAAATAAGTGTTGCTCATGAGACCATTGGTCTGTGCCTGACTGCAGTAATATGCTTGATGCTTGTGAATGAAAGAAGCTGCTCTTTCCCACCCTTCTACATGCCCAGGTTTATTGAAAGACTCTGATGGTGAAAACCTGACTGAGTCTAAGGCAACTACTTCAGTAGAGAATTTTTTACACTTTCCCTTCAGAAACAGATGACATAGTGGTGGAGACGCAAGACTACAGCCAAACAAGGACAAAGACTTTGGGAAGAGATCTGGAGAATTGTCCCACCCAGGTAAGGAAGACACAAAGTCTTCCGCTGGAAATTCACCAGCAGGAGTGTCCTACAATATATTCAAGATTCTTTTTAATTAACAGTAAAAGTGGGATTTGTGTTCTCCTGAAATCCCAATCCTTGGACCATCTGGGAAAGTGTAATCATTTTTTGAAAAATTAAACAAAGTGGTTATGAAAAATAGCACTCTAAAGGCCCGAAGTTAAATGAATAGTAAGAAAAATAGGTTTTTGTTCACAGGGGAAAAATTACCAAGAACAAGAAGAAAATGCCGAAAATGTCCATGAAGACAACTATTTCCTAGAAAGTAGCCTTACAACAGAATAACTGAAAACTGTTGTTACTGTGTTCTTGCTTATTCCTGCCCAGCCAGCCTGCTTGGCTGTGAGGTTGTAGTAATGATACTGCTGTCACTGTCAGAGTGTTTGGGCGCTTTCCAGTACTGCCCTGCATGACTGACGTCTGTCACAGGTGGTTTTACTCAGCCAATGCAGTATGCATGCAGCAAAGTATGTATTTTGTCTGGGGATTTTTTCCCCCTTTAACTGATCCCATTACCCTGATTCCACTTGAGAAGGCAAAGCCTAAGAAGTTGCACTTCCATGTCAGGATCAAAGCAGAAAGCAGCAGGGTTCCCCACAGCCCCTTTCTTCTGAAGGAGCACAGTGTGTAACCTCAGAGAAAGCTCTGTCTCCTGCACAGATGAACTCTTCTCTTACAGACAACTATTTTGCCAGAGGAATGGAGCCACTGCCTGCTTATTCCAGGGTGCTATGTAATATATATCAGCTGAAAATCTGCTTTTCAAGCTTTGGTGAGCTGGGATTAATTGCAAACAGTTTGGCACTGCAGGTTCCCACTTGGCTCCATTTTTTCAGACACATAATATGTGTAATCTGAAGCCAGCACTTTTTCCATATTTTTTTTTGCAGTACCAACAATAATTCTCTTACTTTTTTCCTCTCTCTCTCAGCCAAACAAGTTAATAACTACATCTGCAGTTCCATTATCCCTAAAATAAGTGCAACTCCATAATTTGAGAGTTGGGCAGCTATGTTTAATTTTATAACAAGTGTAGAGTTAAAAGGTAAAAGCAGACAAAAAAAAAAAAAAGTCAGCATTGTGAAGAGTGCAAAATTCGGCATCTGTAACTCTAATTTTATTTCTGAAGTGAATGTTGAAACCAGGGTGATGGGTACTAATAAGACACTAGAGCAAGAATGCTAGTTAATTACATGAAGAGAAGAATCCCTGTTAAATTATTCTGGGGTTATTGTAAATATATCCAGAAATAACATGAGACAATATTAGTTGCAATCATTAGCAGAGCAACCTGTGTGGAATAGGAAGAAAAAAATTGCTGTGCTTCTGGGACTATTTTTATTTCTATAAGGAAGAATTTTGCAAGTGCTTTCATCCTCTCCAACTTATAAGAGGAAATATCACCTGCCTTCCAAGATTTAATGAGCAACACTTTTGAATAGTGCGATGGACTTAGAGGCAGTTTAATGAATATGGTGCCAGTGGAAAGTTATCGTTGTCCAAACTGAAAGAAAATATGGCTTACATAACAGAAAATCTAATGTTCAAGATTATGACTGGGGAATACAAAAGCCAAGTCTTGTCACGGGACAATGAGGTTCACACAAAATGGCACCTTCAAGGTATTTAACTGGGTCTAGTTCTGCCCCATAAGATGTCTAACAACTTGGGTCAAGCCCTGTGTACGGTTTCTGTCGGGTCTGCTGGGCCAAATCCTGATCCCTCTTGATTTGCACACTGGCATAAAAGCAGATGGGATTTGTCAGAATGGAGAGGTCACGGTGGCAAACATCTGAAACAGTCTGCCATCCTTTACAAAAGGTGAAAGGAGGAGACGAGAGTGCAGCTGAAAGCCAGTTTTGTAAAAGGAAATGAAACAAGATATATTTCTTTTTGCAATCTATTCTTGATTTCCTTACTTAGATGGAAACAAAGGCAACAACACAAATAGAGAGTGTGACATTTAGCTGAACAAAAAGCACAATGAACTAAGCTGGTAATTATACCTCCTATATGAAGACAAAAGACATTTTCCAAAATAACTAAATATTGTACATTTATCCATAATTAAGACAGGATATTGCCAGAGAGGAACACGAAGGTAAGAAGACAAAGACAGAGAGATAATTTTTTTTTATAGCTGGGGTTTTTTTGAAGATTGTTAAAATTGCCACCAGAAATATGCAGAAAAAGACAAGTTTGTGGGCAGAAGCACCACAGAATGAGGAAGAAATGCCACAGGAAGGAAGAAAAGTAATTCTAGGAGTAAACAGCTACTTTTAGAAAATACCATCTGTCCTGAATACGAGTTTGCCAGGTACTGTGACTCAAAAGGCTTTTTCCCACTGAATTCCCAGCTCTGGCTTTGTTAAAAGTCAAAAACCTTAGCCTGACTCAGATAAGTTTACATCCCATGATTAATGTGTACCTTCATCTGGAGCCAAAAGTTACTGGGTAGGAGAATCTCCAGTTCCAGAATTCATTGCAATTACTCCTGTGACCTTATGATGTCACTGCAATTTTTTTACCTCAATTTGTCCATCTATGGAAACTCGTAGGACCTGTCTGCCTTGGGAAGTGTGTGGGTTAATATGTTCTCACTTGCTAATGCATGTGGAAGATAAGGCAGTACATAAACACCAGGAGTCACGTCACAGTAGATGCTAAAAACCTGATATTGTTTAAAATCAAAGTTGGCAGGACATGGACAACAGGAGTAGAGGGGGTGCCCTCTGTCTTTTATGGGAAAGAGCCTGGGATATCTAAAATGCACAGAGAAATGAACATTTTAGAAAATGGAAGGAAAAATAGATTAATAAGCAGCTTTGCAAACCATTTATACTCAATCTTCTAATTATCCACAAACATTGGAGGTGGGAAGTTGTCTTCTGAAATATGTTATTCCCCATCAAAGATTGTTTTCTTCAGGGCTTTCTGTGATATCAGTAGGAAACCAGAAAATGAGAGGGAAAACAGTTAATAGATATAAACATCAATCAGGCTGGAAAACAGGCCAAATGAATTTGATCCTTTGAGTGAAGGAGGCAGGCTTTCATCGCTACATCCTAGGAACTCCTAGAGGATGAAGAACTGAGCAGAGAAGGAAAAAAAGTCAGATCCAGTTGAGGATTACATGGGAATGAGCTTAGACGTTGACTGTCCCCAAATGGCCTTGTTAGGGAGAGAGGCTTTTTTCCTTATATTTCCCCAGAAAAGACTTCCCTTTAGATAATAAAACTGTTCTGGGGACAAAACCAAGCAGGAACACCCCCACAAAGAGTTGTCTTGGGTCCAACCAGTGATGGTTCCCCACCCCCTTCCAGATGCAACATGGGGAACTGTCATTGTCTCATCCCTTTTGTACAAGGGAGCCCAAGTTGCTAATGCCTCTCTTCACCCACCTGAGCCAGCAGCAAAGAGGAGGGATAAGAGTGCCTAAGAGGGGTTTGCCACATCAAAAGTCTTTCACAGTTTATTCTGAGTTAGTGCAGTTTTTAATAGCACCCTTTGAGTATAATCATGGGGCTGGGGAGAGAGGGGGGAATGCATCCATCTACAGAAAGTGAAAATGAGGATGAAAATGCTTGATTTTTGGCTAGAAAATACTGATTTTCAGTGTTTGAGATAGCAGCAACCTTGTCTGGAGGTTGCTGTGTGGTGTAGCACATCTGGGACATGGGGCCTGACTGATTCCTCTTACTCTGGTTTCACTGTTCTGCAACTCCAGTGCTTTCCATGAATTTTCCACCTGATTTATCCAGCCATACATGAGATTACAATTTTTTTCTTCATTTCTCTATGTAGTCTCAGCTAGTCCTGCTCTGGAGCTCTGCTATTGAGCAGCACTTTCACCCACAATTGGCTCTCTGACTTTAAGAGGATTACTAGTGCAAAGAAAGTCTTTCTTATGTTGAAGTACTGGCTATTACAACACAATCTTGCATTAAGCGAACGAGTTGAGCGTGCTGAGTTTTCCGACACTAGCTGGAAACACTTTTTATACTGGTGCTGCTTTGGAGATCTGATGGCCACCAATAGGGACATTCAAAGTCAGATGTCCATGGAAATTCTCCAGTTGCTTCCTTTCAGCCACCCACTCTTAGCTCTTCCTGCAGAACCGGAATATGAACACACAGCATCCATACCATTGCATAGATGTGGACAGGGCCATGTAATACACACACACACGCTTTATTATTGTATAAATACTGTTTATCCCCTTCTCCAATCTCCTGCACAGTAGAATTGTAATACCACAACCTGCCACAACCTGCTCTCAAACACCAGTGTACAGAACAAATTATATATTTCAGCGTGGGTAGAAAGAGGGAGGAAAACTTCAGGGAGTCAGACTGCTCTCAATTAGCAGTTATTTCCAGCAGCTTGTCTGATTAATGGCTGCACCTCACACTGTGCCTATATAATAGGTGCAGGGAAGGTGCTTTAAAAGTGCTTTAAAATTACTGTGGAGGCTGAAACAGTGGGTATCTCTTGTTAGAGTAAACATCTTCTGCATCCTTCCCGCAGCTCAGATCTACGCAAGTGCCAATGCTGGACCTGGGCAAGCAGACCACATACAGATGGGAGCGTAGCAGGAACCAGCTGGCTGGCGCCAGCAGGAGCCTGAGCATGACGGACTTGGGTAAAGTTATGTGCTTCCATCAGCACTAAGCATCCTCGCTTCAGGCAACTTCATGCCCTGCACTGGAGTCTCTCTACCTTCATGGACCAGAGTCCAGCTTTTTTGGAGCTGATCCTCAAGGTACAACAGCACCGATCTGTTGTGCCAAGCACAAGCCTTCCCAGAGCCAGAAAGCTGCTACATGCTAGTGTAATGCATTAGCGCCTACAGCATGTCACTTCAGACCCAGCTTGTGCCTGAACTGTAGTCCCATTCCCTATTCTGCCACAGGTAGTGACTTTGGACAAATTAATTTATTGTGTCTTTGCAACAGAGCTGAATCAAGTATGGACATACTTGTGTCTTGGGGTAGCTTAGCTGAAGTGTGAACAGCCATATTGCACAACTGGACCTAAACTGCTGTGACTTGATGTCTGCCCAAACTTCTCAAGAACTTGTCCACTCTGCTTCTGGCTTACAGTGACCTGTGATGTGCTATAACTCTTTCCCAGTGAGTTATAGGAAAACCTTGTCTCTACTTCCAAGGGAATGCATTGGAAGATCACAGAAAACTTGGACAACTTCAGCCTACATCCTTGCTCCATGGGAGGAAAGCAAGCAGCACAAGTGAATCTCCCTTAGCCTGCAAGAATCAGCAAGCCCAGGCTCAGCACACCACCAAAGTTGAGCAAAGTGAGATTTTATGGCTGTGGGCAGGAGGCAGGGACTTGGAGTCACCTTTTTGTTTGGTTTGCTGAGAAAATGGTCATACTCAGTGGACAATTTGCTCAATGCCAAGTCTAGTTTAGCATCTACAGAGCTCTGTCTCGTACCTACAAATGAACAGGTCTTTGGGGTTGGTTTTGGTATTAGGACACACTGGTGCAACTTTCAGCCCAGATCAGTCTGCTGAACTGGTTTCAACAATGTGGAGCTCTGGCATGTCAGGGAGAGATGAGAATGACATTGCTCTTTCCTCTCCACCAAGCAGCTTCTTTGCTTCAGGCATAAAGGTGCAGATAATAATAGTCACCAGCCAGGAATTTGGAGATCTTTTCAGAAAAGTCACTCTACCAGCACCAAACCCATAGCTGTAGTATGAACAGGAATGCAACAGCATTTCCGAATCACAGCTGAAATACATGAAAATTACAATCAATTCATGGCTATCTGGGCAACCCTATTCTAAATCTTGCTTCCCTCTCCTCCTTTTCAGTAAGTTCACTTAATCGCACATTCACTGCAAAGTAAAGAAAGGTTTTAAAATACATTTACCTTGTAAAAATATCAAATCTTCTTTAGAAATGAGCATGGGTGAATTATGAATGAAGGCATGCAGTGCTGAAAGTCCCTGCTTATACATTTTTAAATGTAGCCTTTCACTTTTGATAACACTTTTAAAAACCCACTGGACTAGAGCTTACAGTCTATTGTAAAAAACCAGCCATATTCTTTGCCACCACATTCCCTGACCTGAAGAAATCCCAGGCTGCTCCAGTCATGCTGTCTCCCTTGCAACCTGGAGAAGAGGCCAGCAGGTCTGAGCAAAGGTCACTGGAAAGGGCAGGAGACAAAGAATTCATTGTAAATAGCAATTACACACTGAGAAGAAAATGTAAAGATTAAAAAATAATAAAATAAAACCACACAAAAATTCGATTCAGACAAATTTCCAGCACCAGAGCTCTTATTTTGATGTTTTGCTGGGCAGAATGGTTGCTGGTGTGGACATGCCCAACCCCACTGAGGGAGGTCCCCAGACAAGCAGTTTGTCCAGCTCCCCAGACCTGGGCACAGACTCAGATCTGATGTCTCCACCCCCAGCAGTGGCACATTGACCTGCCAGGTGCTGGAGGGGACGTGTTACCTTGGAGGGCAGAGCGAATTGCTGAAATGTGTGGGAATGAGCATTTCAGTGCTGCTTCTGAGCTCAGGTGCAACATTGTACCAACACAGCTGTATCGCACCCGGATGGCAGCTGGGTCAGAGCCGGTGCTGAATGTCCTTAAAAACACCTCAAGGCTCTCCTTTGCAAACATTGTTATTTTCTTCTGCAGAGTAAAAGACCTACCAAGCTTGAGATAAGAACCAACTAAATTCAAGTTACATAAGCAAGGAGGGGAGAAGAATATCCCCAGTTTATCCTTTCTTCTCACACACTGTTTCTATCAATCTTTCTTCAGAGACAATTTTCATTACTTTGGAGTTAAAGGTCAGAAGGGGACCTTCGACCTGATCTAAACCTGATCTTCCTTATGTCAGTGTTTCACCAGGTATCTCTGGACTGAGCCCAGTAATTATCTGACCAAAGCAGTTACCTGAAAAGCAACTACAGTTGATTTGAAGCCATGAGGAAATGGCAAAGTGGCCTGCCTCCCTCGGCAGTTTCTCCTGATGGCCTCCACTTAACATGGGTGCCTTCTCTCCAGTCTGAATGTGTCACTTTTTTGCTATGTCCTTTTTCATCACATTATATGTATCCTGCAGTCACATTCCCTTGCAACATTCCCTTCAGCTAAGCTCTTTCAATTTGGCAGTGCCAGTCTCTTCTGAGCTCCCATCAGCACTGCCAAACCCTTCAACACATGAACAGTCCTGTCACTGGCACCCCAGGTGCTTGATCAGAAGCAAAATGACCTTCTCCTATCTACCTATGCTCCAGTCCAGCAGTCAGACCACACCTAGGCAATTACCAACTTTGTAAACTTAGGCCTTATCTAGAAAATCTGTTTTCTATTTGTTTAATATTAATTATGTCCTGTCTATGCATTTTTATTTCATAGGATTCACTATCCACCTCTTGGATGACAAGATGTCCCACCAGCAGGAATGGCTGGCCCCATTCAAGTACTGATTTAGCAGTAGCATCCTTCTAGTCCTGGACTTTACAGTGTTCAAGCTACCCAAAAATGAATTCTCATGGGCCAGAGACTTCCTTGGCCAGTTCTTCTGGGATGCTTAGTGGTGAGATTAATTAAGTCTGATTTTTTCACTAGCAGATGATGCCTAACATTTTCCTAGCTGGATGGAACCAGGAGGTACCAGCCAAGCTCATGTGAGAAGAGAGCTGCTTTCCAAATACAGAAGGTAGCTATTGGATACCTCTCACTTTCCCATGGCTGTGTCAGCTTCAGTATCTTCACCTAGTATTAGGCCTGTCATGTTGCTAGGATATGTTTTTGCTTAAAAACAAATCTCCTTTTTCTGTTCCTTAACCCATCCTGCTCTGGATTCTTGGATATATATCTCCCCTCACATTGATTTTCTGGACCAAATGATCTCCAGTTTGTGTTGGCTGCTGCCCATTTGTACACACACTCTTTCTTATGTGGTACATGTTGCTTTTTTCACTCTGGCTGGTACATTTATTTCATCAGTGAATTGAAAGTGGGCTTTCACCTCAAATTGCTGTCTCAAGTGGAGTTTTTGCATTTTAAGAATTGGCATGATTTTATTCCCATTTTGTTTCCTTTTTTTTTTTCCCCCCCAATCAGTTCCACTTGACGGTGATCAGCTTTGCGAAATATCTCCTTTGCAGCACAGCATATACACTATTGGTTTTGTTCACTAAAAATTTGCAGTCAGGAACCTGTGGTTCTGAGCTATAAATGCACAAAAACATTAAACTGGGTCTCTTACTCAACTCTGGTATTTCCCTGTCTGACCTCCAAAACTCTGTGCATTTCCTGACAAAGACTCCTGGATTTAAGAAAACAAACAAGCAAACAAACCAAAACAAACAAAAAAACCCACCAAACAAATAGAATGGTTTAGGTAGAAACTTAATGTGCAAAATATCTCAAGGCACAATACAGTACAGTGCACCAGGTTTTAGGAAATATGCATATACCATATAGATCTGGCTCTCATCCCAACACTTAAGGGAATTACCAGCAGTTCCGGTGTTCCAGTTCCCAGTCTTTGGCAGTATGCCCTGCTGTAAATGCAATTTAAAAAAATCTGTGCCCAGAAAAAGAGGGAGAGACCCCAATCAAAGCAAATTATAGTCTTTCCTCAAATTTTTTATCAGACTGCACCATCTAGAGGGCAGCAGCAGCAGCAGCATCCAGCTCCAGCTCTGAACCGCTCCTGGAGGGATACCGGTGCTGCAAAGATATTTCTCTATCTCGCTGCATATGTAATAGAAAATATTTCTGTATCCCCACTGCCTCCTTGCTATAGCCGGCACAGCTCTGCAGGAACGTATGCTATTGCAAAGATTTTCCTGGCTCTGCGCGAACGGCTGTCAAGGTGCACAAAGGCAAGGGGCTGTGTGTACTTCCAGGGACGTGACCCTGACCGCATTTACTCTTCCCTGCTCTCATTAGCATTAGGCTCTTCCTTTGGCCCTTTCTTATTGCTGTCAACCTCTAATCAGTAAGAAGTCTTTATACAATATGAAGTATACAGACCTCTCTCATTTCTTCTGCTTACACTTTTTTTGAATGTGTATCCTCACCATCCCTGCATGGAAGATCACCGTGATCAAGCACGTCCTGTAGTCAAGCAGACCATCATCTGGAGCCAGTGTTTGCATGTGTGCTCTTATTAAATTCCCATTAAGCTTGATAGCGACCTCTTTTTCGGCAAGGGAAGTATTTCCATTTGCTCTGTGACAACTGATTTATCAAAACACTAATCAGTTTATTATTAGGTTATTAGTACATACTACTGTATTAATCAAGGCACTCTTCAGAGGAGGGTGAATTTTTTTGCCAGGGTATGTAGGGATCCATGAAGTTTTAGCTAGATCTGAGGTCATCTGTGAAGCAAAACCCACTCTTAAACAGTGTAACAGCTGGAGAATATTTATCTTTCGAAGAGGAAAAACCTGTTTCCAGCCCCTGGACTGCTTAGCTAGAAAGGTGGGCATCTAGTGGTGCAGTGAGAAAATAATTTTCTTATTGACTTGTTGCATTATCGATTGATGGCCGTTAGGTGCTACACAGCCAGCAGAGGACTGCAATGTTGCTACAAATGGCAGGGAAAGACTTAGGGAGCAGTAAAGCTTGGCAGAGCCACTAATTTCTGCCTCCAAAGTGTAGGTCCGTGTGATATCTCAGGCATCCAGCAAAAGATGAGCCCAGGCTCAGCTTTCCCATCAGATAATAAATAAATCATTAATAAAATTAATTAAATAAAATTCTGAACTACTTCAAAAATTGTTTGAAATAGGCCTAGAGACCGAGGCAAGAAACTGGCTGATGCACAAATATCTGCACATAGACAATGTTTTCACGTAATTCTCATTTCTAATGCAACCAGCCTAACAGCAAGAGGTTGGGCAAGTAGGAAGAAAGTGGGCAAACTAAATGGCCAGGACAGTGATGGTCACCCTCATTTTGCAGTGCAATGATTTTTAGCGTCATCCTCGTCTTTGCAGGACCTTGACCCTCCTCCTCTCCTCAGCGAGCACAGCACAGAAGCTGAGTTAAATCTTTAACTAGGTTTTGCACAAAGAGTCCTTGCTGCTCAGCCATCCTGGGGGGAGAGGCGTGAATATGCACCATGAAGATTTTTAGGCAGCTGTGCTTGGAAATGGTCTTTCTAATGATTTCAGCTCTGCTCCTGTGTAATGAAACCAAGCAGGCAGCATCTGGGGTCTTTCCCTCCAAGGGATTAAGGGGGATTTAATCCCGAGCAGTGAACAGCAGCTGACCCTGAAGGAATATAAAGCGAGGGAGCCTCCGCTCTTGCTCAGCCTGGCATACCCTGTGTTCTTCCCTTAGTCAAAATTGCATGAGCCTGTTTGGATCACCCAGATGAGCACCGAGGGGACAAAGCTGGCAGAGAGCCCTGCCCTGCATGAGGCAGAGAGGAGCAGCAGCGCAGCAGGCTCTGCGCTCCCTCACCATGTCCCTGTGTCCTGCCAAATCCTGGTACTTCACTGGGAGCATCCTGATGCCGTGGCCTCAGGACACAGCCAAACCTTTTCTGGGGGCATTTTAGTGGTGACAACCTGCTCCTGCATCACAATACTGCCAGTTTCTAAATGCGCTTTGACACCAAAACTTGAAGCCAAATTGCTGTCGACGACCTTATGTAATGCAGGTCTTACGATGATTTCATTAGCTTCACTGGATTAGTTTCCTCAGAACAGACAAATTATTTCTTTCTTCTGAATATCGAGCATTTTCAGCAGTTCAGCCCCTTTGAATCATGTTAAATAACCCCTGAATTGATAATCACCCATAAGCGTCATATTTTGCCTTCTGCAGGACCTGTGGATTGCCTTTCCCATTGTGGATGGAGGGGAATAGGAGCTTCTTGATGTGAAGCTGCTGGATCCATCCCCACAACCCCTTGCTCCCATTCCAACACATCACCATTTCCCCTCCCATCATAGCACAGCTCACACCATTGAGCACCATTGCATGGGGGAAGCCAATGCCAGAGCAGGGCAACAGGATGACAAAACTTCTCAGATGGGTACTCTTACACAAATGTGTTGTTCTTTCCCTAGACACCCCGAGGAAATTCAGAGGTTTCCCAGCCTGCTCCTCATCTGGTAACAAAATATATTGACAAGCTGCGAGACAGATTCGTTTGTAAGATTGAGATTGCTCAAAGAGCTTTACACTGTCCTAAGGAAAACTGGGGACATCCCTTGAAATCTGCAAAGTGAACGTTTGCTCTCCTTTGCTTCCAAAAAAAGATTAAGTTCTAAATTGCCCAAATCAGATATGAATGCATTGGGGTTGGAGCCAGGCGACAAGCTTCAGATCCAGACTCCAGCAACCAAAAATAACCTTGGGAAACAATCTTCTAAACTCCAAGTTTTAATCAAGAACATGTCCATCCCCACACATATTCCAGGGAAATTAATCTAAATACATCTCTGGCTCTCTGCTTGATGCTGTTCTACCCCGTACCAAACAAACAAACATAAATAGTTGTGATGCCTTTTTTTAGAATAATTTTTCCCTACAAAAGCTAGCAAGAGATATATAGGCCCTTAACTACAAAAAGACTGAGATGAATTCTGCATGCTCCAAATATAGAGTTATTGGGATCCAAGATTTCTATTGAGTTCTGTTTCAAAATGCAAATAAGATTTCATGATTCAGACAGCCCTTCCATGATCTCCTCATCCTGGTGTCTGATTTTTACTTATTAAATAAAATGAACAAAAAGATGCATTCTCTCCCAAGCTTAGTTATTGCACAATAGCTCAAAAATATATTGTATGACCTGTAAAACTCCCATGCTCCAGTTTTCTCAACTGCCAGAGCACAGTGATGCACTGCCAGCAGATATCTCTGCAGTATGTGCCAGAATAGGATTCTCTGCTTATTTTAAGTGATCATTTGGCTGCTTTGCCACTGGTGGGGTGGGGTGAGAAGCAGAAAAGGTCTTGACTCTGTGTCAGGACTGCTCAGCAATAACTAAAACACCCCTGAATTATCAACACTGTTTTCAGCACAAATCCAAAACATAGCCCCATACTAGCTACTATGAAGAAAATTAACTCTACCCGAGCCAAAACCAGCACACATGGGCACAGTGTTGTTTGGTTGGGATAAAACTAGAGACACGAAGCAATATATCCAGGACTGTCCTGTATCCTTGCTTCCTTTCAGATCAATGCTTTGTGGTGGGCAGTGGCAGTATGTGTTCTGGAGTGTCACTACATTCCTCATTAGTCTCAGAGCATTTAAAATCCCTTTTTGTAATTGTGCCTATTTTTTTTTTTCCCTCCAAATTGACTGGTATTGAAGTGGGGGTGGGGGAGCAATTTGTCAAGACTCCCAGACAGCTATAAAGAAAGAACAGTTGAAGTCATCACTGTGTCTCACCTCCACCCACTGGTCACTGCTTTATGGACCAGTCTACAAATGGGAACACCGAAGTTCATACTTAAGACTATCATTAACAACAGGAGCTGCAATTAAATACAGATACATTACTTGTTTCTTGGGTCATGTCACTACCTTTGTCAGCACCCACATAACTCCTCCTTCTCTGCTCCCATTCACCCAAGCAGCTGCTGCGGTGTCGATTGATACAAGTCCTTTGCTTGTGGCTCTATTTTACAAGTACAACGTTGGGCTACTTGGGTGCCCTTGGAGTTGTGGCTGCAGATTGTTGTGTGGACAGCAAACAGGGCACAAACCTAGCTCTGTTGCTTGTGAAGCCTCATGCTGCAAAATACCTCATATAATACCACTTTCACCATACAGCTGGGTTGCAGCTCTAAAGAGGAATATGCTTTGTTCACTTTGGGGACTATTCACCAGTATTACAGCAGATGAGCACACAAGCAGTTGGATTTAGGAACATCTTTTGCACGGTGAATGTGCTGACTTTGCTCCCCTGTGATTTCTGAGATCCTATTTGTTAGCTTTTGAGCACACAACCAAGTACAGAGTCCCTGAATACAGTTCCCCAAAAGCTCAAGAATTACAACCAGTATTTCTAAATTCTGAAGTCCTTCATAGGAGTTGATGAACAACTTGGAAAATAAGAAAGATACTAAAGAAAAATAAACTACTCTTACAAACACTCATTAACTGAGAGGTATGCTTGTAAATAACCGCCCCTTTGCTTATGCACCTAGTCTAACATGCCACTGCAAAAATAGGTTAGTCAGAAAACACACAGGATTCGACTCTCAAATAAGGAAATCTTCAACTCTTAATCAAGATATGCAGCTTACTGAGAACTTACCTATATATACCTGAAAGCACCAGACACCAGATAAATGGGAAGAAGCTGAGCTTCCATTAAAATACTCAGCTTCTTAAAGGTTTCATTTTGTTAAATTCAGATGTCTGAAGGAAGGCAGCTACATGCTGAGCATAAGGAAAGTGAGAAACTTTTAGTGCTACAAGTTGGCTTCAGACACTTTTAAATCCCAAAAACATTTCAAATTGATCAAACTGAAATGCTGATGAAAAAGAGTAACCTAAGGTCAAAACTTAATGAAAAGAAGCAGAAACAAAACTGGTTTGTATTTTTATATATATTCTTTTTATCACACTTACCCAGTTCAAACATAAAATATGGCTTCACCAATAGACAGATGGCAAAGCTCCCAACCTTCCTAAAGACAGCAAAACCAAGGACTAGCATTACACTACAAATATTTTCACCTGAAACTACTAATGGTGAGAATGCACTTCAGGTGGAAGACATCAAAGCTTATTTCTCTTTAGACTCTGCTGTGTGTATTGGGAAGCTTCTCATAAGATGAAAAGGATGGAAAAGCAAGAAGGGAGCTCACACCTTTTTAAGGAGCTATCAGCAGAAACCTCAAAATACAATGTTAGCTTATGGTTCTCTGCTGAGAGCTGCTTTCATGTGATAGATAGCCAAATACTTGAAGGATGATAAATGGTGAACTGTGAATGATTATTCTAATTCAGAGGAAGAGAAGGCGGCTTATGTCTGGCATTGAGGAAAATGTAATCAGATGTCCCTGACACATTAACCATCAAGTGTTTATCCTGGAATGAAGTAGAGTAGTTTAACTGGTATTATCAAAACATGAAATTTTTTCAGAATGAAGAAAACCCTTGACAATTGAACTTGTTTATGGGGAGAAATACATCAGATTAGATCTATGAGTTAGGAGGGGTGGGTTATGGGAAAAAGAAATCATAATGTTAATGACAAAATAGAGGTGGGAAACGTTTTACAGAGCATGATCCCATTTTAAAGATGAGTATTATGGAAAACTGGAGTATTCCAGGAGGTTCATGCAGCCACAAATTGCACCTTGTGGAGAAATTAGAAATTATGCCTGAAGGGAAACCAGTAGATGGAAGACCTGGTGAGAGGCAATCTGCAGCTCAGTTACAAATGAACACAGAGTCCCTGCCTACCATCGCCTTCTTCAGTAACAGCACTCACTTAGGAACCAGTTTCCAGTTACTTTTGTTCTGCAAGTTTGATCTGCGTTGTTTTGGGACTGTTCATGCAGCTCCCAGAAAACTTCTGCGTGGGTGAGAGTTATGAGTAAGTGAACTGGAATGAATTATTACTGTGAATTATTACAAATGAAATCAGCAAAACATAAGTGCTGCCTCTCTCTATCCCTTCTGTTCTCACAAAATGTAGAATTTGTAATGCTAAAGGTGCCAGCAGGGTGCAGAAAGAGTCAGTAAATGACCACTAGCTGCTCAGCCTGCCTATGTCCCACAGCTGTGGGTCCCGGCTCAATACACACCACTAAACCTCACAGGCTTGTCCAAGGCAGGAATCAGGAGCCAGTGGACTCTTGATTCAAATGGCCTCTTGATTCAGACTTGATTCAAACAGTCCCTGGTGGGTCACGGCTTCTCACAGTGACCATCTCTGGTGGCTGGAGACACAGACGACATAGACAAGCTGTGTATGTGCTCCAGCACCTCAGAGCCCACCTCCTCATCCATCAAGAAGCTGGTGACCAGTATCACCATGCACGTTGAGTCAGCTTGGGCAAAGCTTGCTTGCACCTTGTATTTGCTTGCCTTGTATTTGTCCATTTTGCAGTATCAGATAACAAAAAGTCCCTGATTCGCTGACCCTGAGCTGTGTGCAAGGCGCATGGGAGAGACAGATTTGAACTAGTTCGAATTTGCTGTGTCATGGGTCTGTCAAGTGTTTGTGTCACCCCCCCAAAAAATTCCTTAAACCAAGGAATGTGTGGTAGAGAGCAGACAAAACACCATAGACACTGGCCAGGCCCTCCAGCCCCTGAGTAGCTACCAAACTCCTAAATTTGTGACTGGGTAAAATGAGGCTGCTCTGTCATTTAGATTTACGGCAGTAGGAGACCCACATTTCCTATGGGATATATGATAGGCATCTCTGAGGCCTGTTGGTGCCACAACAGTAGACCTTAGCTTGGCTGGAAATTAGCTTCTTTGCTTCAGCATTCCTCCTCAATGCCTGGCTGACAGTTGTCCTTTCTCCTCTGGAATAATTATGATGGCTGAAAATAAATGTGTGGGACAACTTCTGCCAGTCTCCACAATTTAAGAGCACGTGGACATTTGTGTGAAAGTGTGAGCCAGGATGTTTGTGTTCATTCTCCTAATTCTCTCGACAAAATGGTTTTATAAATAATCAGGCCTTAATTGTGTGATTCCAGTTAATGCAGAGGGAGTTAATTAACATCTGGAACAAGTTTCCTGGCCCGAGCTATTAGCTGTGTCTAGTGCAGAATTCAAACAATGTATGAAGTGAGGCCTACAGCCAAATGATTTTGTACATAGCTGGAATGAGAAATGACCAAAGATGGATGAGGTATGGCAGCTGCGCCAAGATAATGTCCCTTTTTGGTAAACAAGTGTAGACTGAGTCAAGGCATGATTGTTGTGCCAGTCCAAGAGGTGCACAGTAACGGCAAAGAATAGGCATCACCTCTCAATTTGTCCCCTTTTGAAACCCTCCAGCTCTTCCTACTTGTCTCCAAAAGCCTCACAGATCAGTGATTCCGGAGACTTTCACAGCTAGGGAGGAACAATCCCACCAACATAAAGGCCAGGTCTCCTGTGCAACCTTGCACATCCCTACTGTGTTTTATCCCATCTACCTGTGAAGTCAAAGAGGAGGATTTAATTTTGTGCCACTGAGAAAGAGAATACCAAAGCACAAGCAGGAAAACTCTGAACCTCTGCCCCATGTATCTATATCAAATAGAGAAACTGGGATGTGGCCTTTTAACTGCCAGAATCCCTCCTGCAGAAAGGTGCTGGGCAAACCAAGGACAGAATGTAAAATTTTGAAAATACTTTCAGGTGAACCCAAACCATTTTGTCCAACCTAAACTGATTTTTTTTTTTAAGTTCTTTGTAGAGCTTTTTAATTCTCTTTGCCTCATTTTTGGTTTTAAGTAGAAAACGGATTTTAAAAAAATCAAGAACTTTGCTTAATAAATGTCTAAAAGCTAGCAACCTGGCCATGTTCTCCCTCCACTGTCTTTGAAGTCATGACCCCACAGAGGCAAAGGAGAAATAATATATTATAGTGCTAATTCGTGTGATATTACTTGAAGTCAACCCTCAAACGTCAGCACGAACAGCTCCACGAGGAAATGCAGCGCTCCCAGGAACTGGTCTCACATTCCTGCAGACTTTCTCTACAGCTCCGGGCTTCTTGCCCCTTTGGTGGTTGTCACTTCACTTGTTTGAGAGCTTCTCACTAGAAAAGGATTTGCTATGGTCTGGGAAAGATAATGTCAGAAAAAAGAACAGTCTGTTGCATTGGAGAGTGATGGAGTGGGGCACCAGGTCTACACACCAAGCACGTAAGAAAGTACCATCTAAACTCCTCCCTGGACCAAAGGGAAATACAGTCCATCCTTGTGACAACGAGGTCACAGGACTTCACCAGACTGTGGAAAGCCCTCAGCTTGGCTGGCTGAAATTTCTGAAAAAAAAACATTTTCTGACCAATAGTCACAACCCAAGAGTAGGTAGGAAAAATGGCTTTTCACCCTGAAAACCTTTATTTTCCTATTTTTCACTACCAAAACACACTAGGCATCTCCAGAAATGGATTTTCACATATGTCTTGTGAATCTCCATATCTAGCTAGGGCAGGGATAATATGTCTGAGCTAGTTTATGTAGCTGGTCTCTTATTTACCACCTCTAATGTGATGAATTGTTATTGAAGGTTTCTTATCCACATTCCTGTTTCAGTAGAAACCCGTGCTGTGTTTTATGCATGAGGTTTACACTGCTGCAGCTAGAAGGCATGCAGATGAGAAATGCCTCTCCAAATAATCCCCTAGCTAGGAAATATAAACAATTCTCACTAAGCTCCAGCAAACTGTGGTGCAAATTGTATTTCCATGAAGTTCTCTGCAAGAACACAAAAGAGAAGCAGAAGGGAAAGCAATTCAACTGATGGATGTGGGTGAAGCAGAGAGCAATTTAGGATGAAATGAAGGTGGACAGTGTGGCAAGACTCATCACTTTCCTAGAAACGAGGGTCACTGTGTTGAATGTCAGAAGATCCCTTGTGTGGGGTATCAGGTGCCATCGCAGTCAAATACCTTGCCAAGTCTGGGGAACTCTACTTCTCCTTATCCCATACCAGAGCAACTGGGAGAGTAAGTACCATCACCTTCATTTCCCCTCCTCTTCTTTGTTTGCCAAAGCTACAGATCTTGCACTAGAAAGAAAGCAGTTTACTGGTGGTATAGACTACCTTCGAGTGATCCAAAGCCTGCTGAAGGCCACCACTTGTTTCCACTGATTTAAACTGAAAGAGGGTAGATTCAGATTGAATATAAGAAAGAAATTCTTTACTGTGAGGGTGGTGAGACATTGGAACAGGTTGCCTAGAAGTTGTGGATGTCCCATCACTGAAAGTGTTCAAGGTCAGGTTGGATGGGGCTTTGACCAACCTTATCTAGTGAAAGATGTCCCTGCCCATGGCAGGGAGGTTGGACTTGATGATCTTTAAAAGTTCCCCTCCAACCCAAATAATTCTATGATTCTGTGATAAATTTAAAAATTTTGGGATAAAGTCCTAAACTGCAACCAGCTCTGGCTCCCAAGTCAGTGAGAGAGCAGGAGAAGCCATGCTGCTGAGAAATGCCAGTCTACACCAGTAAGAGGACTGGGATGTCAGCATGCAGTCCTACACACTGAGGCACCCACTGTTATTCTGAGGAGCTATAATGATTAGTAATTCAGCCCTGCTTGGATTTATGACTGGTCTGAATTTCACGTACCATTTTCATAATCTGTGTCATAATTACAAAAATTGCACATAACTTTTTAATATCAATGTTAAAAAAAAAAGGAAAATCTTTCACAGCATTTTTATTGCCTATTTACAATCTCAAATTAAGTGGTTTACAACTTCGTGTTCTGAAAATATACAACATGAGAAAACACTAGCCTGGCAAAATTATGCTTTTATGATAATGACAGGGATGAGTTATAGTTACTCTACTTAAACTATAATGGCTGCACAGATGCTAGGAAAAAGCTATTGTACAACATGTTTTGCCATCATAAGCATGGCACCTGCTAGCTCCACCACACTACATATAAGAGCATGTTAGCATTTCCTTATGAATATTATTTTCAAGGATTATAATTGGACCATAAACATTCACTTGGGGATAAAATATCAGTATGCAGGCTTTAAAAAATACCTTGAGAAATACTCAACCTGTTTTGCAAATCTGGGTTTCAGAAGCAGGTTTATGAGAGACAATATATAATTTGTTTCTGATCTTGTGGGACTCAGAAGTGGTCTGCATTCTTCATACAGTCTATATGAATTTGCAGCAGATGCATTTAGTGATATTTACAGACCCAGAAACTCAATCCTACAGCCCACTGCTAGCTATCAGGAAATAATAATATTTATCCACAGATTACATGTTACACAAATGGCAGCGGCAGGCATTTCCTATGTATCTTGCCAAGATGCCCCTGCACCATCCACCCATGGCCCCACTCACTCCTGAGATGCTGCTCAAAGACACCAGTGCTGGTTGCTATGACCCACCTCCATTTGCTGAATTTAGACTCACAAACCAGCCACTGAGATGGAAATTTAATCTAAGTGTTATTTTCCACTGAAATGGGTGAGGAATACAGTGGCCATGAGCTCTTGTACAGAGAGTAGAGCTAACCACCAGCCATAATGCATGTTATAGATGTGCTAGACATGGGCGAGCTGATTACACTCACCACAGCAAGAAAATACAAGAATTGAGGTAAATAACATTATTAAATATATGACACTACAATCATTTGCTCTAATTGCTGTTACAGAAAAATTTACCTATTATACACTGTCAGTAAATATGTGAGGATTTTGGTTAAAGTGTATTGTCTGACTTTCTTAGCAAGGCAATTTTCATAAATAGAGTATGAAGGACTGAAAAAAGGGCACTAACAGGTTGTGTAAAATCAGAGTCAACTAACCCAGTTCTGCTTTTTAAAAATTGTTAAAAAACAGAAGCAAGACTGTTTGAATTACTGGAATTTCAGTGAGGTAAAACACCTCCAAAGTGAAGAACCACTGCTAAAAATCAAAGTGGACATTTACTTGTGTCTCAAGGATCGCTGGTTTTAGTGAGGGAAAAATCTTCCCAAGTCTGTGGCCAAGCCTCTGCTTTACTTTAAACCTTTTCAGTCCAGCTGGACAGAGTATGAATGAAGATCAGACATTATATATTTCATTCTCCACCGCTGAATCTGGTCTATCTTACTCAATATTAAAGCCCTGCTAACGCCTTAGGCAGCAGTAGCTGACCCTTTGTATTAAGACCTCCTCTGCAGTGGATGCCTCATGCATATGCCTATTGATGTATTTTAGAGTAGAGATAATTTTTTATTTTGGGTATCTGCTCTGGCTTCCTATTCCCAAGAAAACACCTCTTGTATCTATTTTTTCATGCCATGTATTTCCCCCTACTACCTGCTATAATGTATTGTTATATTCCACAGAAAAAGCTTTCTTATGCTGTCTTTGTCAAAACTCCAGGAGCCACTTAAGCATCACTTTAAAGGGCTCTTTATCACTCAGAGGAATTTTCCCCTAATTGTATTCTTTAACTCCAAAAGGGGTTTGGGGACATGCTTTGTATGAAAGATGCTATAGAAAACAGAAGTTGCATTGCTAGTTGTTCTGCTTTCATATTCCCATCCAGGTAACTCTCCGCACACCAATTTGCTTTCTCTTTTCCAATACCCATTTCCTCCTGGGGCTAGTTCCTGGGACAGAGCTGTCTTCAAATAATTTAATTGTCATGTGGCATACACCTTTTTAGTCCCCCCTGAAATGGTGCATGGTGCCTTTGGTTTACATCACTTGTTGGAAAACACTCCAAAGCATTGAAAAACTATTAAATTGTTACAGTATTGGATGCCAGCACACAGGGCTATTAGTCTAATTCATCCTTCAGATCAAAGCCCACACAGGCAGCTCTCCTGCCTACAGCTATTTTCCTTTTACTTTCCTGCTTGACAGTAGTCCCTCATATCCCTCTGTTCTACTTTCTTTGAACATACACATTTTCCTTTAGTCATGGAAATATAATGTATGTCTATTATACTATATTATAGATTGCAGATCAGGACAAGCGTGCACTAATGCCTGGAATGTCTGTTTATTGTACATCGGGTTTCTAAAAATAAATAAATAAGAAAGCCACCCTGCTTCGCTGGGGAGAAAAAAATACGAAGGGGGAGGACTCAGGGGCTGGGGGGAGCTGCAGTCTGTTCTCAAAGTTTAATTTCCAAGTAGAGACCTTGAAGCATGATTTATTAACATCATGCTGTTTGCTTTTGTCACGTTGTGGATGTGGCGGGGGGAGTGCTGGCCCCTCTCCAGCCGGACCACCCAGCGAGCTGAGCGGAGCTACCGACAGTGCACACCCCGGTTCAAAGGTTCACCCCCAATTCACCAGCTCCATCAGCCACCAGCCGCCTGGCTCCACCACCAATTGGAGGCAACAGCAATAACAACAATAACAAGCCCCCCCAAAATAATATCCTAACAGACGGGCTGTCTGGGACGCGAGAATTGCAAAAACAATCCCCACCCCATCACGGAGAGTATGTGTGCACAGAGGAGAGGGAGCGTGAGGAGGGGGGAGAGAGGGAACAAGACAGACAGAGGGGAGGGAAGAAGGGAGGAGGGAGTCCAAGCACTGAGAAACATCACTCCATCTCTCTCACTCCACAGGAGCTGAGCAAGGAGCAGGACGATGTTTGACAACACGCAGTACCCCTATAACTGCTTTAATTATGATGGGGATGATTATCCTACCTGTAGTTCTGACGAAGAGAAAAAATTCACCAGACCGGCATACAGGTAAGATGAAGTTTTTCCAAGTCTCCCCATCTCTGGGGAGGTTTCTGAGCTCTGGGATGGTGGGATCACAGCTTTTGGGGGAGTGTGGGACCTCTCCCCAGGTGTGTGCAGTGGGTCTGGCCCCAGCGCAGGTACTACAGTGGGCAGATTTCCCCCCCGCTCCGTGTTTGAAGTGTTCACAATTTGTTTCCTCCTGTGTGGGGTCACAGCAACTCCGGCATGCCGTTGAGCCACCAGACCTTACATGGTTTCCTCGGACCTCCAGGAGCCTCGGGAGAAGGGGAATTAAATGTGCGATGTGCCAATGGGTGAATCGGGTGCAGATAATCCCCAGTGTGGTAGGAAGATGCATGGTGTAGATGTTTGCAGGGGCAGCTAAGGTCCTTTCCACGAGCAGGCAAGGTCTCAGGTCTCCAGAGACAGTGTCTCTGAGCCTGGTCTGTCTCACTGCAGCCTTCCAGCTCAGGGAAACTTTTCTGATGGGGTTTGAGAGGTGGGTGATTTTTCTGTAATCCTCCTGTATCTAAGCAGTCTTCACTGAGTGCCAGGGCAAACAGCCCAGTCGGGACTCAATTGCCTGGAAGTAACGCCTGCGTGTCACCCGGGGGGCTCGGGGCAGAGAGGTAGGACCATGCTTAAGGCTTATCCCTGGGATGTCTCAGGTCGGGGTGCAGATCCACTGGGAGAACTTTTGGAAGCAGGATATAGGCACGCATGTACCCATGTGGTCCTAAAAACTGAGTATGTGAGTGAAGTGATGGTGTAACAGCAAGTTTTCCTTTTTTCAGCTACATTGCCTTAATTGCAATGGCCATCCAGCAAAGTCCTTCAAATAAAGTCACCCTCTCTGGCATTTATGACTTTATAATGAAGAAATTTCCTTACTACAGATCAAATCAAAGAGCCTGGCAGAACTCCATCCGACATAACTTATCGCTTAACAGTTGTTTTGTAAAGGTAAGTTCAGTAACTGTATATTTACATACACACTGTGCATGGCAAAAAAAAAAAAAATATATATATGCAGGAATAATCTCATCACTAGGAAAGACGGGAAACAAACAGCTGAGCTGCGAATCACTTAAAATGTCTCTGAGTTGTCAATTAAAGAGATAAAAAGTATGTCCTTGTCTGATGCATGCTAATAGATAACAAATAGAAGAGGATGCAGTCTACATCCTATTCATATAATGAAAGAGAATAGGCTTTAAAGTCGTCATATGTGTTTACACCATTCTTGAATGTAAATGAATGCAGATGTTCAGCAGCAGCATCTGTAACACATACAAATACTGAACTGCCTTTAAATAAATACAGGTTCCCAGAACAGAAGGGAATGAGAAGGGGAAAGGAAACTATTGGAGCTTTGCAACAGGATGCGAATCCATGCTGGATCTCTTTGAAAATGGGAATTATAGGCGAAGACGGAGGAGGAGGAATGTGAAGAGGGAACATAAGGAGCAGAGACCAAGCAGAGGGAAAAGTCCTTCATCTCCTGATATGTCTTCTACGGACTCTGCTTTAAACAACATTTCCTCTTCCGAAAGTAAACACGAAAGAATTGAATCGGGACCAAGACTACTGGAGCCTCATGGGTTTGCTCCAAACAGTATGACCAACAGGCAGAGCCTAAGCAATTCCTCCTTAGCAAAATCAGACTCTGAAATTAAATTCAGCATCGATTACATTCTTTCAGCCCCCGACCCTTTGCCTGTCCTGAGATCTCAGTATAATACGCAAGAAAATAAATATCATCTACTGGAGGCGCAGCAAATTAATCTCCAGTTCTGGACAATGTGATGTTATTTATTCATGGTAACAAAGTCTGAGTTGCAGTGTATTCAGCAGCCTCATGTCACTGAAAATCAGCCGCCTGCCCCCTTGTTTTCTTCCTGAGCAGTACTCAGAAAGGGTTACCGATTCGCCAGCTGATACTCTGTCTGTACCCAAAGAACTTTGCTAAGGTTAAAGCATAAATAACAGTTACCAATATTGGGTTTCACTATGCTGAAATTCATGCAATTCTAGCTTTGTTTTCTAAACTGGCATGGACATCATTTAACACTACAAAGTATTTCCTTTCTCAAGCAGAATCCGGCAGAAAAGAGACTTGTTTATCACCCGTTGCTTTATTAAAGACAAAGTGAATTTGAGTCCACTTTCACTGGCTGAAATTAGGATTAATTCCACTGAAGTATATAGATCAGAATTTAAGCTGATCTAAAACAGTGTAATTCTGTTGACTTACACTGGCTGAGAATGTAAGGGGGGGGCTTGGTTTTCTTAAAATGAATCACAGCAAATCACTCTGTCTTCCCTGATTTTATTTTAATATCATGTTTCAAACTGTTGTGCAGCTTTAATTCATCATTAATTAGAAAATGTAGCTATTAATAGGTGTTTAAAGTATATTTTTATTGATATTCAGGGCAGAGTTGTGAAGTGGTATTCAAAATAATTCCAAGAAAGATTAATTACAAGGCTGTTGAACTCTGGTAGACTTTGAGGGGTGATGTGACAGAGCCATAGGGCCTCTTAATGCCTTGGTTTAAAAAACAACCACTTTCCCCTTGTACTATGAGAAAGCTTCCTGAGATGCTGCAGGAAAGTCCTTGAACATATTTCATTTAGCAAGTCTGAAGGGAGACACGGCTT
Organism: Pelecanus crispus; assembly: GCF_030463565.1. Taxonomy (NCBI): domain Eukaryota; kingdom Metazoa; phylum Chordata; class Aves; order Pelecaniformes; family Pelecanidae; genus Pelecanus; species Pelecanus crispus. The sequence continues at coordinate 7,645,545 of NC_134653.1, read as the reverse complement.
TGCAAGAAGATGTATGCAGTGTTGACCAAAGCCAGAATTCCACCTACCTGCTTTGAGGCAAGTTATATATTCCTATTAAATAGATTTTTATTGATCTGTCTTGCAAGCAATTACCAAAGTGGTACTTTATACGATTTCAGCAAAGCTGGTGAGATTTGTAATTTACAGATAGCAATGTTAGATCATGAGCTCCATTTCTAAAGAAAGCCATTTCATTACCATTTACATGCAGTGGGGTACTTCAGAACAGAACCTGATGGACAACAATGAACTGTAACGAGCATTTAAGAACTTGCTTTTATACAACTTGTTCACGATTAATTGCTTCACAGTACTTAATGGCAGCATTAGTAAAGACTCCACAAAATCTTGGTTTTGGCTTGGCTACTACAATCTTCAGCTACAGCAGATAAAAGAAAAAAAAAGACAAGGATTCAGGTGGTTTTAAGCAATTATATACAGAGAGATAAAATTATCTTTGCAACATGAACTAAAGGTAAATGAAGGTATATGAGATAAGATTAAGCAAAATTGTGCTAGAGGTATGCTCAGGCATGACTTGAATTTTTATGCAGAAGCTTTGACATTTCACTAAGTTATTTTACATTGTGTCTAATATATACTGTACGTTTATACTATATATTCTTATATATTGTTATTGAGAAAGGGAGCAATATCACTGCACTTATATGTTGTAAAAATGCATGATATATGTTGTCATGATGCTGAAACTCCTGCCATATACTTAAAATTTACCATCAGTGGTATTTCACACTGATTGGTAATAAATGCTCGTTTTTTGGAAAACTATAAAACTTGCTATCTTCAGATATTTCCACAGCATGCAAAAGTCTTTGCTTCTTCTTCAGAAAAGACAAAATGGAAAATCATGTCAGTTACACCACTGCATGTCTTCCAAAGTTTGAAGAGATTACTTGTTATGATCAAATTCTGCCTTCAAATGGGAGCTTTCAATTCTCTGTGAATCAATGGTTATTCTGGGTGATTATCTGAAAGCAAAATTTGACTCATTAGACATAATTGATCTGCAGTTTACACTGACATTAGAAAAAGAAGAAAACCTCTGGGGTCACTGGACAGATGGATTCTCATTTGAAGAGGGACAAGAATTTGCTCCTTTAGTATTTATGCTCAGTAGTAAATAAGTGTGGGAAGAGCATGTCCTCATTTAGTACTTCAATGTATGCATGCACTCACATGTGGGTTGGTATGTGTGCACTTCTAGGATCTGACCAACATTTATATATTCATGCTTTATATGCAGATTTTTTTTCTTGTTTGTTTTAAACATGGCAATGCTGCTGTTAGGCTGATAGTTATAGTACACATCTGCAGTATATTTGAAATATATATTTTTTGCTGTGAAATGTGCAAATATGATTCTTCCTATGTGTTCTTTGTTAATGCTGTTAGCAAAAGGCAGCTCAATGACAGCAAAAGTTTCTACTAAGCATACACCTTACCCAGGTGAACACAGTGGACTGCTGAGACCAATGGAGATACTGTTATGGCTACTAAGAAATATAGGATAAATGTATTAGGAAAGGCAGAAATACACCCAAGTGGATCTACAGCAGAGATTCAAAACCATTTTCAGTAAGATGAATTAATATTCACAAATAGCCATGTCCTTTGCTCACAGTAAAGTGCCTGCTAGGAGAGACTGTCATACTTGAGTTTCCCTAACATATAATCAAAGAAATTTGTGTACAAATAGGTGTTAACATTTGTTTTGCAAAGGATATCAATCATATTTCAAAAAATGAAGGGACATATTTCAATTTACCCAGTATATTATATTCTGACGACTCCAGAAAGGTTTCCAGCACTTAAAGTGAATGGCATTTAATATAGAACAACATAACAGGGGTGAGGGCTAGACGTGACCTTATTCAAATGTCGTAGCCATTACAAAGCCATTCCCAATGTAATTATAATTAAATACTTTATGCCTTTCTTGCAAATCCTCTGATCGATCATTGATATTAACATTAATATTGTATTACCCCCGAGCAAATGTCTCCCACACAAGTGTTATGGATCACCAGGTTTCCATTAACAAAGTTGTGAGCTATTGCCATATGCTGGTCGTGGATAAATTTACGTAAATTACCTTTTCTCAGGGAAGAGAGGAAAAAGTCTATTTTTTTTCTTTTTACCCCACACTCTGAGTCTACAGCTGTTTCTTCAGCTCCATCACAGCCTGTCAGCCGCTTACATAAAGCCATAGCCAAAGAAGAAAGAAAATCCCACAGGAACTTCCCTCTTTGCCCTGAGCTGAAGCAGGTGAATATTCTCCAGACATAGCTGGTTTGGTACACGGGTTAAAAGCTGAGCTGAAGACAGGGCTGAGCAGTGCAGGGCAGGGGTCTGCACCCCACCAAGGCCATCACCGGGCTGGTTAGGCTGTGCCCAGCAGCCAAAGTGAGAAAAGGTAATGGTGTTTGGCTCAATTCCTCATCCTGGGGTCTCCCTGACTGCAAGGAGACACCCAGAATGAGCCAACCCCAAAAGAGGTGCTTCCTAACCCCAAAAGAGGTGCTTTCCTTGGGGGGCTGACACTGCCTGTCCCAAGCCCGGGATGAGGCAAGAGGCGGGCACAGGAGAGTAGCTCCTCCCTGCCGGGCTGGTGGGCAAGGTGGGGGGAGAGCAAACCTTTTGTCCTCTCCTTTTAGGATCATAAATACCTTTGCAATGGAAAGATGAAAGTTTTCTTTCTGGGGAGAAGCTAGGCTCAGCCTCACTGAGGGATCCTGGGGTGTTTTTTTTATTTATCCTTTTAAAGGAAGGCTTCCCATGATAAAACACAGATTTTGATGGAGATATGCCAGGTTATTCTGCAGCAATTTGGCTTCTAATGGTTTAATTTCTAAGGCTTTTGTCATTGGTGTTACAGAAGTGTTTTTTGCACAGCAAGATGATGCTCTGCCTCAGAATGAAATTCAAAGTAGTTGGGCAAGAATGCAGCACTTTTTTTTTCCCCATCACCAGTGAAGAGAGGCCACATAACACCCAGTGCAGGCCAGTGGTTGACTTCACCTACAGGAACCTCTCCCAGCAGAACCTCCTCCTCATTGTGGGATCATTAATGCAAATTAGGATAGCTGAAAACAAACCTTTTCTTTGTCAGTAAAGCCAAGTTCCCCTATTTTTCTGCCAATCAGATAGATCTTGTTAGTTGAGACTCATTAACTCCCCGTATAAACAGAAGCTGTGTTCAAGGAGTATTTGAAGGTCAAACCACACTGGAGAGCTGGCTCTCCCCACATCTTTGCTTTGCTGTGCTCCATCTTGTTGCTTGGGCTGCCACAACCTTCCTCAGCCATGCAGCAGGTTGGTCCTCAGCTACCTTGCAGAGCGATCTGCATGGTCCCTCGAAGCTGCACCATTTTCTGGTCACAGAGGGTTTTCCTTTGGGGTAGTGATTGCCTGTTCAAGTCCAAATCTTGTGTGTCCTCCCCACTCTCTACCAACAGAGGGGACACACTGGGAAGGAAAGGGGTTTGGAGGGACAAGCCTTGGGGAAAAAGCTCTGCCACATATCTTCCAGTAGTACAGAGCTCGTTTGGTCTCTGCAAATGGTACAGTGCAAGGACCCTTGGGGTTCTGTATCAAGCCTCTGTACTGTAAATCGAGGGCAGCATCTGCCCAGTGTCCCATCACACTTAAGCTCAGGCAAAAGAGGGAACCTAGCCCACATGCTCCTAAGCAAACAGGGCTTTAGTCTTCACCTCTGGCAGTGTAATACAAATCCCTGTCTGTGATCAGCACTTCAAATCCCAAATCCAAGACATGGAAATCTTGCACTGATTATTCCATCTGGCCTCTCCCCTCTGTGTCTCCTCTGGGGTGCGTTCTCCTCCCCGCTGTGCGGGTGTAAATCCTTGCAAATCCATTAACTTTGGTACAATTACTTTTGGAATTGAAATTGCATGTGTGAAACTGAACTTTGCATATTATACCCAACATCTCTACTCATACAGTCTGCCAAACTGTGCCAGCAACTCATCTCCTAGATAGAATTCTCAGAGCAACAAATGGTCCTGCCTCTTTGTCTTGCCTCGGCATCCAGCTTCTAATTGCTTTCTCCAGAACATGGGTACCATATGCACTGCAATTCACAAAGAACCTAGTACATACCCTCTGTCTCTGTTTTACTGGGAATGTCTTTCTTATTGCACTTAGGGTCATTAAATTAAAGAACAGGGTAGGTCCAAGTCCTATGGAACTTGCACTGGAATTTTTTTACCCAGAGAGCTAACATAAAATAACAAAGTAAGTTGTGCTCCCTCCCACCCTAGCTACAACGGTTGGAGGCAAATCCAACTGTGAGAATTTTGCCTGAGAAAGAACTGCCGGATTTCTCCCACTGTGAAATCCAGCTGTTAATTCAAACAGAAGGGATGGACCTGACCAGATAGGCCAGCTGGCTTGGTTCCATCCTGAAGTCCATTGTGTTCCACAAGTTCCTAAATTTATGGTCATGAAGGTCTTCCAAACCCTTTAACGAAGTATGGCATGCAATGTTTTTGTTATGGAATGTGCGCTGCAAAGGAAAAACAAGGTTTGAATTTATCTTTCAAATGAAGATCCTGGAATCTCTCAGGATAAACAGGCTAAATTAGGAATCAAAACACACCATGTTTCTCACCATAACTATGAAACTGAAAATAGCACTTGCAGAGTACTGTCAGAGAAGAAAACTAGAAATTGCAGTAAGCCCAACCAACTTTCTTTTTGTCATGAGTGTTTCTCTGTGTGTTCATTGTCACTTCATAGCAGGGGTCGGCAGTGTGCAGCAACAGGAACAACCTTTGATCTTTTGGGGGCTGTTGCTGGAGTATTTCAGCAAAAAGTTTTACACTACCAGTCTCCATCATGAGCATTTACATTAGGTGTATACTATCTTGTCTTGCTTTGAGCAGGTTGGAAATAAGATACTGAAATGCTCTTTGACTTGTCAGCCTGTATGGTGCAGCTCAGTGCAGCTTTCTCATTGCTAAGGCTCCACAAACTAATTGTTCTACACAAAAGCTGCTCCCTCTTAGGTTTTTGTTGGAGACATGATGAAGACTTAATAGGCTTGGAAGTTTGTTCAATTTTCATAGTGATATCAGTGGTTCTGATCAAAAAAATTAGGCTTCCTGAAATTTGCAGTTACAAGAATGCTACTCTTTCCCTCAGTCATTAAAACCTTTAGTCAGTACTAGCACTTGGCCTTACAGCCCCATGTATGCGGATCTAACTGTCCCCCTGAAGCTGTGGTTTCCATAGCTGCTAATGGTGAAACACTGTCATGTTTTCCTTTGTCCAGGAAAAAATTAGGATAGAATCCACTTTCCTCTTGAGCCCAAAGGCTCCACTGACCATTAGCCATCTGTCCCAAACAAGATCTGCTCTAGCTGAAAATCCTTTTTGGGGTTTCATGCCACAGATATTTATTCCTACAACCAAATTGCTCCCTGTCTTCCCCTCTTTGCCTTGAGACATTATGCTGTGCTAGTACTGACTGCAACCGGCATCCTCTGCTGCCATCCTCTCCTTCCAGCATGGCCTCTCTGAGACCTGGAAAAAGATGCAGTACTTTCCATAAAAGTGAATGTAGAAAATAACAGGTGCAATGAGCTGTGTTTTGTGATTAATCTGTCTCAAGCTTCTCCGAGGCTGAGGGCTATATGAGCAATTATCAAGTCCTGGGAAGCATTTCAGTACTAACCAGCCCATAACATTGTACTGCATTGGAGCACCTGGGACTGGCTCTATGGGTTGAATACTGACTGTCGTGAAATGAACGGGAGTTTTGCCATTGGGTTTAAGGGACCAAAACTTCATCTTCTGTTGCCAGGACCAGAGATTAATCAGATTAAAGGCCCTGTGGACTGCAGAGAAAATTAAATACCTTCTAGCAGTTACTTGGTGTCTTCTCAAGACAAAATAGCAGCTTGTTTCCACAGGTTTCTTTGGCTCTGTCTTTCAGCCAGACACAATTCTTCCTGAATTCAATGGGAAATGTGTCCAAATAAGGAAGAAGTTCCCCAAAGCCCAAGGGCTGAACACAGCAGAACCAGATGTTGGTATCTGGGATGAGATTCCTGGTGCAAAGATGTTTGTATGTTCTTTGAGAACACCTTTGTTCTGGGGCTGGTGTACACACTCAAACAAGTAAGTTACACTAAGCTAATACCCAGATTTGGGATCTCAAATTTTCTTTCAGCAGGAAACTGTCCCAAGATCTGCTACAGTTTGGCAAAAGGATGACACTGTATTACTTTCTATTTTGTTTTGCTGCTGTTGAAATTATGGGGAAATAAATATTTTCAAGATGATACATTGTGTATCCCTAATAAATACCGAGGGCATTTAATATAAACTATGGACACATGGTTTGCTTTGTTGTTCTAAGTAAGCATTTCCTTTTAACCAAATGAAAAGCTAGTTGTGCTGTGACGCTGCAGATTATAAATTAGCAGCTCTCATATGGTTTTGTGCAATTGTTTCTTGAAGAGCTTTAGGCTACTTCAGACAAAAAATTCAAATAAAATGTGAATTCATTGAACTGTAACTTGTGGTATTAGATTTATAATAAACAAAGGTAGGTCACATAATCATGTCATGGAAAACAACATTTTAAAACTCGAGCAGCAACATTTTAATCCAGTTTAGGTTCTGATCCTGCACTCAAGAGGAAGCTTGGCTCTTTCTGTTTCCCAGTGCATGAAACCGAGACAAGCCTAGACCAGGTGGAAAGCACACAGCCAGGCATGCACTTCCAAACAGGTTTACCGAGGTAGGAGAGGAGAATACAGATTTCTTGTCAACCAGAGGAGAAATGACCCAAAGGCAGTAGCAGCCTGCTTCCACGCCAGACCAGGATGGGAGGCTCAGGCAAAGAGAGGAGGGGGCCCAATTCAATCCTTCTACCAGCGCTTCCTCACTGCTGGTCCTCACCTGTGCTTGGGGGAGCAGCTGAGGAAGAGCTGAAATCAGGTCTGGCTGCAGCGCAAAGGCAAGCAGGCATGGTCTCCTGCGTTGTTTTACAAACACACCTGGGATGATCTTTGCCACCCAGGACATATATACCGCAAAGACCATTCCTTACCCTGATCTCACCTGACTTCTCTCCCAGGAGTGGGTCGAGGGGACAAGCCACATGAACTGTTCCTAGGCCATCTCCACTCCCAGCAGCCTGCTCTCTCCCATGTTTCTTCTCATCAGGTGACAGCAGAAGGGACACAAGATCGCTGGGGAAGACGTGCAAGGAGCAGACCACCTCATCTCTGGAGATCACTGCCTAATTTGTGTCTGGGTCTAAGTTCCTCAGGGAAAAATGGTAGCAGATTTTGCATGTTTAAAACAGAATAGGATCTCCTCCTCAAGAGATATTTGCTGCCCACACGCTGTGCAGTCCATGCACCATCCCTACCTGTGATGGGGACCAGGCAGTGGAGTTAGGTGTGGGTACCACCAGCATGTCGACTGACACCTACTGGCAGAGGAGGTTCTGTAATGAAGCACTCTCACCTGAAACACTCCTTGTTTGACAGACTTTTATTTGAAAGGAGGCTCAGTTGTTCTTTTAGTGGATGTTTGGTAAGACAAAATGAATAACCATGGCAGGTCTGTGCTACAGCAACACCAGACATTCATTTCAGAGAGAAGAAATGAATATACCTTAATGTGTAAGAACTTTTTTATTTACTCCTAAGCCTGGCTGAATCTGAATTATTTGTATCATGACAATAGCATAAGCTGAATTTGGAGAGTGAAGACTATACTTGAGTTGCAAACCCAACTGCAATTTATTCCTGTAAGGAATATTCCTATTAGCAAGTGAGTTTTCCATGTACTGGGTTCTACAGTCATGTGGACATGTGCACAACACATAGGAAATTGATATCTCTGTCTTAATTCTGGATTGCAGTTACTGGAGCTGAAGTTTAAAATTTTTCCAACTGCCAATTTCATAAGCTAAATCATTGTATAGCTACCGAAATTGATTATCAGGCTTCCTGTTTCCTTGCTTGTGATCCAGTAATATTGACATACGGTACAAGGAAATTGCAATCTGAACTACTAGTAGCAATAGCTGGAGGCAATTACAAAAGGAGTATTGCTGGTGGTGGCACATGGACTCCTGTATTAGATTTAAACATACTCTGATTATAATGTACTTGTTCAAGATAGCAGGAAATTCTGTATTTCTTTTTTAAACTACAGTCAAGAAAACATTTTTATTTGCTTCTGTATTTCATTCTTTTCTCTGGAATAGCCTAAGAAGAAAACCTGCTGGCTCCAGAGATTCAGGTCTATTTTGTCTCCAACTTGCCTTGGGGCAAGTCATTTTATGTCTCTGTGTCTCCACATCCCCATTTGCAAGGCAGTACAGAGAGATCACCTTTGCAAAGCATTTTGTTAGAAACATGCTGTATCAGTGTCATGAATGCAGGTTTGTGAATCCTGCTGATTATGTCAACTTATTATGAATGAGTGACTTTACACAGTTTGATTTAGTAGCAGTTTAGAATTTACTTGTGGCAAATCGCAGAATTTGATTGTAATATTTTTAATAGCACTCAATCATCAATGATTAAGAAAGTGATTAGACAAAACTGATCAAAACAGTGACTTAGTTACAGATTCGAAGATGGCAAGGTTCACTCTATTACTACACGGAAGCGCATAAAGGAAAATTAAATTACACTGAGTTGGAATTATTCACAAAGGGATCGCATATGTAGGGGATAGGAGTACCCTCCTGTTGAGTCACGAGGTTCAGAATAGACCCCCTTGCTTTCTAAACTCCTTTTCAGAGAGGAGTCTAGGTGTGGCTAGACCCACTCTTAGTCTCAGACTTGGTCAACGGTTTATGTGAGTAAGGATAATATATACATATATGTATATCTAGTACGTAGAATAAGTGCATAAAAGAAAATTAGGTTACACTCAGGTGAGAGAGCTCGTGGATGCAGGGGATAAGGAGGACCCTCCCATTGAGTCACGAGGTTCAGAATGGACCCCCTTGCTTTCTAAACTCCTTCTCAGAGAGGAGTCTAGATGCTGCTAGGTCCAATCATAGTCTCAGGCTTGGTCAACAGTTTAATAGGAATAAGGATAATGCAGCAGTATAAGGTGCACTTTGAAATTAAATCATACATCTACAGACTACTTGAACTGATTCACACATGCATACACACAAACATGAATGCATATATATAATAGTATACCTCTTAAAAATTCCCCTCGAGTTCAGTGAAATACTCACATCTAATGTCTTGGCATTTCTCAATGGGTGAGGGTTGAGCCTTGAGGAGTGAAGGGTTTCAGCCCAGGCTCCACTGTCAGTCCTCGGCAATGGATTTCTGGTTGTAGCAAACTTTCAGAGTTTGCTAGTTCTGAGAGATGTCCCGCTCAGAGGGAGATGTTGGTGCAGTCCGTGGCAGTCCAGGAGAGCCCAAAGGGCCTCGCTTAGGACTGCTGCTTATAGGGTTGTGAGATAATTGGCTTTAATCACCAGTAAATTTCCATCCGAGCCACAATTCAGATTGGTAGTTGCTGGAATTCCAGTAACAATGATACCACTCTGTTTCAAGGCTCTCAGGGGTAGCTATTTGTTCTTGCTCCCCTCGTTAGCCATAATATGAAGATTTTGATAAGGACAGGGCCACTCTCTGCTTCAGCCATGTAGGAGTTTCTAGTACAATTAAGGGGTGCTTAACTGACCAACTCACTACACAAAAACGGCGGCCTGGAATTCCTGAGATCGTAAAGCCATTGACGAGAAAGAGGAATGGGGGGGTGGGGATGCACCACCACAATCAGCAAGCTTATGTTATTGACCTTCTACATTCTCTTAATTTGCTGTCACCTTTCTTGTCTCTGCTTTAATCTTCTCTAGTGCTTGAACATTTCATCCATCCTGCCACTGACCAGTTGCCACAGATCAGTTTTGCAGAGGACTGAGTCATGCATAAATGTGTAAATCTACCAGCTCTCCCACTTTCACATGATTCCAGGAGCAGGAATTTTAAGAAACACAAAAAAATACAGAGGACTGGGATCAGGTTACAAGGCTTGGAAAGGATCTTACTTTTTTTTTTTAAATTTTCTTGTTCCTCATTTTGAAGATGAGGTAAAGCACACCCATGTCTCCAACTAAATGAAAGGAACTTTCCAACTTGCATCACATTAACTCACACTGCCACCTGCATTAGCAAACATTGTGCACTATAGCACATAGAAGCATTTTACAGCCAATTCTTTCCAAAAATGCCTATAGAAACCCCCTTCTACTGGCAGTAAAAATGAGCAGAGAACCCCTGTAGTTTCAAGAGGAGTCTCTAGCACTGGCAACGTTGGTATTGCAATGAGTTATTGAACCACTCTGTTCAAAGGATGTCTATACTGCCAGGATATTTGTTCAAATCCAAGGAATCCATACAGGAGCTTAAAATAATTTTTCCATAGTGGATGTTCCCTAGATGCAAAATCTCCTGGAGAATCCAGCTTGGCTCTTCTTGTGATATTCCAAACCCTATTTTGAGGGGGGGATATTATTCAATATCCCAATTATACAGGCTTGACAAGAAGAGAGCTTTGATTTTCCCTTCAGAGAAATTTCTGAGGCCAAAACAAGCTCGTTACCTAGCATTTGCTACAAACCTAGTCTTGGTGCCATCCTGAAGTAATGATCCATGGCCATCCGTTACGCAGAGGCTGAGAAAAAGTGGATTGTCATGGATCATGGCTTCTAGACAGGCCAACCTTTTCAGAAAAAAAGTTCAGCAGAAGTGGGAAACTTGTTTGGGTTTGGGTTTTTTTTTTTTTCTAACTTGCCTGTGTCCCTTGTGAGAAACCAGCTTTTACTAATGAGCTCTGCCCTCCCCTGTCCTTCAGAAGTCCCTGGGGCTTTGCATGTACAACTAAGCCACAGCAAAAACTAGCTGTGAGTGTGAATAAAACAGATAAAGCTGCACTGTAATTACAGAGATCCTCCACTTGCAACCACTGTTGAAGGTGTAAGGTAGCATCTTTTGGGGCCACTATAAGCTATAACAAGTATGTAGTATAGGACCTTCTGTCTCTTTGCAATGCCAGATGTTTGCAATTCAAACAAAAGCTTAGCTATAATGAACTCTGACTTTTAAGGTTTGGAAACCTTCTATGAACCTTAAGAAAATGAATATTTAAGGGACTGAGGAAGCAGACATGCCAAAATACAATGAGATTGACTTTTCCTAGTGAACTTTTCCTCCCTCCAAATGGGACAGTGGAAATTTCATGGCTACCACAAGGTGTCTAGGGCAAAAATAAGAGAAATTCAGAAGAGTTGTACAAATGTAACCAAATCTGTCAGCTTTCTCAAAGCTCTTTGTCTCAGTCTATCTTTGACCATGAAAAGTGGAAGATGAGTGTATCTGGCAATTGGGCAAGCCTGTCATATCTTCTCCATGGCTTATGTGGAGCCAGACTGTGATATACTCAGCCAGGTGCTAATCCCCTTTTGCTTTCAATATAAAAGTTAATGGGAATTTCATGTTGATTAAATGTGTGTAAAATGATGCTTGAAATTAAAAGTCCCCAGTTAACTGACTTTTCATCACTAAAATCAGTTTAAGTCGCATAATGTTTTTCTTGTTAAAATAATTAGTCCTCAATCAGGGTAATTTGGAGGACTAGCTGGGTTATTTTAAGGCAGTGTTATGCTTTATTCAAGAAAGCTCTTTTGTATTTGAATTATTTCCACAAAGTGATGCAGATAATTGCTTAATGCTTTGTCATTCTAATACATAATCCCTCAGCATCTGAACAGTATTAATGGGAGCAGAACTTGGCAAAACTACCTGTAAGGTTTTTTTTTCCCAATCTTTTCCATGCCAAAGAGAGAATGTCTCAGACAATGAGGTATGCAAACTTTCTAATTTTTGCCTGAAAATTGATCTTGAAATAAAATGTATTCCTCTGGCCACTGCTTCGGGACTGCTTTCATGTCACTTTGGTTTTAATACATTACATTTTAGCCAGGTTTAAACCAGGTCAATAGGCACACCTTGTTTTCCCCAGATAAATAACTTTACTTGGGAGAATCAGGACCCAAGACTCATTTGTCCTTCATAAAGGTTTGTTTTGTTTGTTTAAATATTAGCATCCACCAGCTGTGCAAAATAGACCTTTTTCATTAGTTGTTTGATCATGGTGGGAAAAGCTATTAATTTAGCCAGTTCCCTGCAATGAGCTCTGGGGTTGCTACCAAACCACAAGCTGATGAAAACAATAAATGCTAGACTGTATTAACTGTAAAGGTTAATCCATAAATCAAAGGGAAATGTCAGATGCCTTTTAACATTGATTGAGATGTAATTTGGTGTTGGTAGTGATATGTTTGTTACATAAATTCACAAATGCACTCGATTCCTGTTAGGAGTCTAGTTCTTTGTAACTTAAAACAAATTAAGTCGTTTGTTTTATTTATATAACCATATAAAGATTGGTTACCTCATTCTGTTTAAGTTACAATATGTCATCGATTTTAAAATAAGTGAATATTAATATCCAGATCTTCTTCCAGGGTACACTTGAGTTAGTATGAAAATGAATCCGCTTTTGTTTTTCCAGAAAGTATGCCATTACCTTAAATATGTTTAGGGCAGTTATTCCTTTTAATTTTTGTTTTTGATTCATGCTTTTCAAATTACAGCTTAAGAATTAGCCTTTGTATAAATGCGCTCAGAAGTATAGAACATATTTTCTATATTATGGATACATCATATTTAAATATATAATATAAAACAACAAATATGAGGGGGAAATGCCACAAATTAGATCAGAATGGAATACAGTAACTGACGCCAAAACAACAAGGAAAAGATCATTATGGTCACTCATGGAAACATTTCTTTCCACTACTCTTCATGAAAGAAATTTGAGGCCAGGGAATTCCTCACTCGGTGCAAATGAGAATCAGGTCACCTCATATAAACAAATATAAACAGATAAAATCAACCTTTCTAGCTTTATCTATCCAAGGAAACTGCAAAAGAAAGTCCTCAAGAATAGGAGCATCACTCCCAGGTCACTGTTAGAAAAAATGGAAGCTACAGAGCTTTTTCACTAGCTGTCACTTGGGTGGGCAGGGTGCTGAAGGCTGCCAAAGCTGGGAGTGCTCTACGCTTCCAAGCACTGCAGAGTCCCTGGCTCAATCTTTACGTCGTATTTCTTTCTTAGAGAGAATCACAAATGATACGGTTTAAGAGGGTAATCACTGCAAGAAGTCCATGGAAGTAGTATTTTAAAGGCAGTCGGGTAGAAGATCACCATCACTTTCTTCTGCTTAATTTAGCAGAGCCAACAGTGGGAATATTTTCCCCCAAATTCCTGAAGGACATTCATCCAAACTGGTATCCAGAATGCTTCTAGTGAGATTAAGACGTGTAAGGACGCAGGACTCTGTCAATTTAAAAATGCCCCAAAAGTTCTTCATTCTGTGGTAACTGGACTCTTTGAAACTCAGCAATGGCAGCTGAGGTTTTCAGCAATGGAGACAGGCTGGGCAGCACCTTCCCACGTCGATATGCCAGTTAACTCTTTATGGATTTAAGCTCTGAGCCACTGTCTGATCAACATTAAAAAGGAGATTTTATTGTCTGTCCGTGCACATAGATTACAATGAGAGAAAACACACTCCGTACTTACTTAGTTTCCCTATTTGCTTGCAAATGCCTCATGAATGTAATGAGACATTTCAGTAATGTTTCACTTACCTCCAACAGATCTTGGCCTATATATGAATTTTTAGGAGGGAAATTCCAGGACACATTCCTTCTCTGCAGCTCCTGCTGTCCTTTGCAGCCCAGTGCATAGGCCATGATGGGCACAGGTTAGACTCCTAGATAACAGGGCAGCAAATAAAGGCAAAATCTTCAAGCTTGGTTGGCTGCATCTTCTGCTTCTGCCCTCCCATGGCAGCTCAAAGGAGCTTGTGGAGGCTGAAAGGGCTGGGGAAAAGGCAGAGAGCTTGGGGACAGAGGGTGATGTGCTCCAACATTGTGCTGTGGCTCTGCAAGCAGGGTGGGAGATCTGCACAGTGCTGGCATTCACTAAGCCCTGGGGACAGGCTGCTGTGGCTATCTAAATTAGGTCCTCAGAAGAGTGCAGAAAAGGGAAGATGCAGAAGGAGATTAAGACCACCCTGACCTCCACCCAGCTCCCACGGTTCTACATTTGTCCTCAGAAGGAAGCAGAAAAATGTCTTTGTAATCTGAAGCAATGCAGTCAAACATGAACCAGAGATCCACATGCAGGAAAAGCATTCTGATAAACATTACGAGGTATTTTGCTGGGAAGAGCAAATCTCTATGCTAACCTAAGTCCATCTCTTTGTCCACATTCCATCTGCAGCTTTCTTTTATTATTGGCTTTTTCTTTTAATGTAAGATTACAATTCGCAGATTTTTTCAGCTACATTTGCCCTATTTATATACAGTGCTCTAATCGAATGTTCAATACTCCTCACCTTCAAGGATGGAATCATAATGAGTATATAATGAG